>NC_070621.1:7832625-9200959 GCF_027172205.1 Podarcis raffonei
GACTGGAGTGTTGGCTTTCAGAAGAACTTTTGTCTCTTAGACCAGCTCTGCACTTCCTCCCCAAGCTGGTTC
Source organism: Podarcis raffonei (assembly GCF_027172205.1). Classification (NCBI taxonomy): domain Eukaryota; kingdom Metazoa; phylum Chordata; class Lepidosauria; order Squamata; family Lacertidae; genus Podarcis; species Podarcis raffonei. Next base: position 7,832,698 of record NC_070621.1, read on the forward strand.
AATGCTTATATTGATCAATTTTTTTTATGGGTGATGGCCAGTGTTAGTCATACCCAGAGTAAACCTGTTGCGGCTGCTCTGAGGATGACTGAAGTTTGATACTTTAATCAGATATGAGGAATCCCCAGGCTACCATTCATCCAAGCCATGCCACTGCTGTGCACCACCCTTGAGTGTTTTTTGCCAGGTTAGAATGTGCCTCTGAACTCTGATAATGCCTCTTGGTTGCTTGGATGGAAGATAGAGAAAGATGACTGAGAGTGAAGAAACTAGCCTACTGTACAAAAATAAAACTCACATTCATTATTCCACCCACATTTGCTTTGGCCCCACCCACCACTGGCATATGGCCCCCAGGAGGTTGCCCAGAAGTGAATGCAGACCTTGGGCTGAAAAGGGTTCTTGACTAACACCTTTAACCCACTTTTCCAGACCAAAACTACCCTCTCCCTAAAGTGCCTCATATTAGTAAAAAATCCAACACAGTGCTGGTGGCATGGACTACTGTACACAAATATGAATGAGATGCAGCTCCCGCCTTCAACCTTATAAACTAAAAGGCAGTGTTCACACACATGGGAAGTGATGTGAAGGGAGCAGTAGAGAAGGATGTTAAAGTTGACCATCTTGGAATTATGAGTATGTCCTTTCTCTGCTGTTGGAAGCAGTATGCCTCTGATTAGCTGTTGCTGGGAATTGCTAGTGAGGAGAGCGCTGTTTCAATCAGGTCCTGGTTGCAGGCTTCACACAGGCATCCAGCTGGGTATTGCGAGAAAAGGATGCTGACCTTTGGACTCATCCAGCCACAGAGTTCTTCTTACATTCTTAGAGAGATGGTCTGGATGCTGTTATCCATGCCCCAATAATGTCCATCCCAGATTATTGTAATGCTGGGGTCTCCAGTGTATCATCAGATACCTACAGAGATCTCCCAAGGCTGCAATTAGGCCCTCCTTGCACTAGAATATAAGTCATAATGGCTGTGTGAGTGTCTCTTAACTCTCCCAAGCACTACCCACACTAGCAGTGGCTGCTAGCTACAATTCCTATATTCTGCTCCCAATGTCAGTATGCCTCCAAATGCCAGTTGCTGGGAATCACAAGTGTGAAGAGTGCAGTTGTACTTAGGTTCCTTTTGTCCCTTCCCATGGACTGCTGCCTTCAAGATGGTGGACCAGATGGGCCTTTAGCCCGATCTGGCCCGATCTTAAAGAATGCTAGTGAGTTGTAAATGATGCAACTACCCAGTGGCTTCTTCCTCTGGCTTGGTGGCATAGGCCACAGTGCCTTTCCTGTTTACTTCTTCTGGAAACAGAGCTGTGTTGTTGTAGTTTTGGCAGCTAAGGTGGAAGCCTTCCTCTTGAATTGCCAGAGGAGTCACACAGGATGTTCAGAGGACCCAGAGATTAAATAAAGCCTTACACATATGTTTCAAACAGGTAGCCTGATCTTTTCAAATTGTGTTAATCTGAATAAAATAAAATTAGATTTTTAATTTTTTTAAAAAGTACCTTGTACTCGCCCACCATTTTGGTGTCTTTGCACTCTTAGACAACATCCCTGTACAATGGAGCAGATTTACTTAGTTCTGCTTTCCAGGGTGGGGAGTCTCAGGCCTGGGGGCTGAAAGAGTCTGGTCCTTCCCCTACAGACATGCTTTCTCCCCAGACCACACCCCTTCACTGTAGGCCACACCCCCTCAGCCCTCCCGTGCTTTGCTCCCTACTTGGGTGTTTTTGCCTGGCTGGAATGTGTCCTTGAACTGTGATAATGCATCTTGCTTATCTGGTTGGGGAGAGGAAGGAGGATGTAGGAACCATGGATTTTTGTGTGATATTGTGTGACTGAAATGTCCTCCGCACAATGGTAAGAATCACCTCCATTGTTCTACTTGCACGTGACCCCATTGGGCTCCCCCAAGGAAATGTGATCTTTGGGCTGAAAATGGGCTGCTCTAGGTGGTTGGGTAGGATAGCATCTGGGCAGTGGGGACTGTGGCATGGGATACTTTTTTTAAAAAAAGGACACAACCCAGCACTCCCATGACAGGCTCCCTCATCAAAACCAGAACTGTAGGGAAGGAAGCCATGCCTCCATCATGTGAGGGAGCTGCTGAGACAGCTTCCTTGTGCAACAGCCCAACACCACCAACTACCTGCAGCCCCACTCCTGGGTCAGGCCTGACCTGGGGGCGGAAGCAGCGGAGAGGAAGAGAGGCGGTGGCAACATCACTGCCCCTTTCCTCCGCTGGGTTCTGGAGTGTGAGTGCACCCTCTGCGCTACTTTGTGAGCCTAGGTTCAGACAGTCCAACCCTAGCCTACCTCAGGCGGCAGTAGCGTACACTCTGGGTGCTTTTCCTTCTATTTCCAAAAGTAAAAGGGATGAATACTTAACTTTGTTCAAAAGCTGAAAGTTAAAGGAAGGGGTCTAGGATCTCCCTGGGAGGTGGGGACCTCCCACAGCCCCTCCACCTCCTAGCTGTGGCCCTCAGTTGGAAGCAGCTTGGTGTGCAGTGGTGGTTTCTTTAAAACATTGTTTTGTGCAGTGCTTTCTGCATTGGCTTCTCTGGCAGGGACACTCTGACATCTGGCAGAGATTCCCTGCGCGCCTTGCACAAATTCCAAATATGTGTTCTAGGGCATGTACTCAGTTCATGCAGGGTGCTGGTCAAACCCATAATTTATTCTTATCCTGCCCTTCCTCCATGGTGCTCAGAACAGTACGTTACATTGGTTTCTCTCTCCCTCCCTCCCTCCCGTTCCACTTCTTCTCTCTCTTTCCTTCCTGCGCCACCCCTTTGTCCTCACAACTTCCCTGTGAGGTCGGCTAGGCTGGGAGATAGGGATGAGTGAATCTGTAGGTTCTGATTTTGCTCTGGAGTCCCTGCCCCCCCCCCAGTCTTGAGTTCTCCACCTTTCCACATCAGTTTTGACAACCTCTTTTTTAAAGTTCTCATGAAAATCCATCAGTGACATTTTCCTAATATCCACATTTTTGTGCAATCACTTATCACTAATATGATTTGTTTGTGTATGTTCTTTGCACTAATATATGCGTTTTTATGAGTATATATATCTGACTGTGAAGAATGGCAGGATTTCAATTCATATGTTTCTTTGGAAAGAGTGAGTTTGGTAGATTCGCCTTTCCATGCAAACTGAACAGAATCCCTGCTGGGAAATGGTGACTAACTTGGAGTGTTTTGGTTAAGCAGGGATTAAAAACCCATTCTCCCTGGTAAATGTCTGTCCCTCTATCCACTTCCCCATCCTGGCTTTCTTAGTTATCACTGTAATCCTCATGTGAACAGAGGGTAAACCCTGGAAAGCACCCACACTCGCCCATTGCCTCACAATGCTGGGGAACATCATAATATTGGGCAAATATTCATATGCCTCTGGGGAAACCCACAGGGCTTGAGTTATGAAGCAGCTACCAGCAGACAGAACCACGCTGGCTCCCAGCAACATAGATAGATTGCAAATGACAATAGAAGGGAAGGGCATTAATTCTACTGCAGGCTGAGAAGAAGAGACCCCACTGAAGTGAGACTTTTAAGATTTATTTTATGATGCCTCCTTACCTCAAATGTATTCACAGTGCTTTTTTTCACTTGGGCATTGTCTAAAATGCCAGTCCTGACAGCTGACCTAAGTTTTCATGTGCCTGCTCAGCCTGCTGCCCATGTTCACATAGCAGATAGCTTCCCCCTGTCCCGCTTTCATGCTGAGAGCCTCCCGCTCCACCTCTGGCCGTGCATTCCATTGTTGCAAGGTGGTGGTGGTGGGAGTGAGGGAGATGGGAGCATTTTGATTACTCTTATGGACTTGATTTATGGGGACCATTTTAAATCACAAACCATCTGTGCACCTCTTCCCGGTCCAAAATGGATAAAAGACCAAGCCATCAATCTGAGCACAGGCACCCGCCACCCGCCCTGCAACACATGCACGCACATACAAAGCCAGATCTCCCTTCCTCTCTCCTTCCCTTCTTATTAGCAGCTCAGTTTCCCGAGCCTAACTGTCTTTTTGCCTGAGCCTTTTCCCAAGGGTAGGGTGACTTGCATGCATTTTTATTATTTCCTTGTGGAAGCCAAAAAAGCAGATAGGGGAAAATGAATACCAATCTTTATTGCTCTTTGCAAGATTATCTCTTATCTTCCTTTCCTGTGAGGGTGCCTTGGAGAGGAGAGAGAAAGGGGGCATGCTGCCATAAAGATCCCAAATGACCTCGGCCGCATCTCAATCTCTAATTCACCCTTTTTGTGTGGTAGAATAGTGATAGCCCTTCTCATGAGCCTAAATTGGGCACAACATGGGTGAAGGAAGTAATCATCTATGCAGAGCCTAAGGGGTGTGCAGTCAAAGCTCCTTGACGGAGCATATGCTTTGCACGGAGAAGATCCCAGGTTCAGTCCCTGGCATCTCTAGCTGAGAAAGGCTCAGGTACCATAGGGAAGGGACGCAGTTGGCGCTGTGGGCTAAACCACAGAGCCTAGGACTTGCTGATCAGAAGGCTGGCAGTTCAAATCCCCGCGATGGGGTGAGCTCCCGTTGCTCGGTCCCTGCTCCTGCCTGCCTAGCAGTTCAAAAACACGTCAAAGTGCAAGTAGATAAATAGGTACCACTCTGGTGGGAAGGTAAACAGCGTTTCTGTGCACTGCTCTGGTTCACCAGAAGCGGCTTGGTCATGCTGGTTACATGACTTGGAAACTGTACACTGGCTCTCTCGGCCAATAAAGCGAGATGAGCGCTGCAACCCCAGAGTCGGTCACGACTGGACCTAATGGTCAGGGGTCCCTTTATCTTTACCTTTACCATAGGGAAAGGAAAGTGCAGGCCTGAGGCCAAATACATCCCTCAAGAATTCTCTGCCTGGCCATTGAGACTCCTCACACCACGCCACCTCCCAAGCCATACACTCTCTCCATGGGCCATGCTACTCACTGACCTCCCTTGCACCTTTCTTGGTTGTTATTGGCAGGATTGCATCCTTGGACTATGATAACACCTCTTGGTCGCCTGGGTGGAAGATAAAGGAAGGTGTGTGGTAGAAACTAACCTACTGTGCAAAGATTATTTGAAGTTTATTCATAAGCAAATTAAATTGCAGGCAGGATTTGAAATTTGAGCAACGGGAAGAAATGATAATTTATGGAATAGAGGAATGTGTATTAGGTGAAATGCACAATATTATGCAGTATACAAAAGGGGTGGATATAAAAACAGCATAGATGAGGAAGTGGGAAAAATTATAAGATAAATGTATAACTAATTTGAAGTTGAAAATTAATTGGCTAAAGTTATAAAAAATTAATGAAAATTATAATTAAAAAGATAAAGTCTGCATCTATTATGCCACCCATTTTTGCTCTTGGTCCGCAGCCGCCAGCAAGTGACCCCCTAAAAGCTTGGCCAGTAGGGAATAAGGACCTCAGGTTGGAAAAGGGTAGTAGGTGATGGGATGGGAAAGTCATTCTGCAATCTAGTTCAGCAAACATGATAATCTTTTAAACATGAGTTTCTAATAGTGAAACACTATGGAGTTGTGTGCGCAAAAGCTTGTTAGTGCTGTAAGTGCTCTTCCAGGACACTCAGTTCCATGACAGTTTTACACATTCCCCTCCAAACTCTTAGCATGTTAAGAGCATGCTCAGTCCTCTGTGAGGTCTTCGAGGGGAGGATTCTGACTCCTCTGCACCAAAGAACACTTTTTATTTCTAAAGGGTTTTCTTTTAAGGGGGGAGTAACATTTGCAAATCTAGAGATTTCCTCAAATCTGTTGATAGCTCCTGACTTTAGATGGGTGTGCTGTTTTAGCTATGGAAGGATTGACACTCACCCTGAATATCACTCACAAGGGGAATGGTACAGCTATAAACATATGTACATAGGCAATTATTTTAGCTTTCCCCCATTAAATTGCAGGTGCCCCATGAGAATTATCTTGTGCCTTAGTTTTTTTTTTAATTATTTGAATTCCTAGTTTGGTTTATGCAGATGCCTTTTCCTCATGGTTTGGATCATGGGTAGACGAATTAAGGTCCACGGGCCAGATCCAGCCCAATCTCCTTCTAAATCCGGCCCGCGGACGGTCCGGGAATCAGCATGTTTTACATGAGTAGAAAGTGTCCTTTTATTTAAAATGCATCTCTGGGTTATTTGTGGGGCCTGCCTGGTGTTTTTACATGAGTAGACTGTGTGCTTTTATTTAGAATGCATCTCTGGGTTATTTGTGAGGCATAGGAATTCATTCTTCTTTTTTCAAAATATAGTCTGGCTCCCCACAAGCTCTGAGGGACAGTGGACCAGCCCCCTGCTGAAAAGGTTTGCTGACCCCTGGTTTGTATTAAAGACTTTTAAAGTAACCAGATAAGGAATTTATTTTTGTGCACTCATTGCCTATAAATAAACTGCTTCTTCCCAGTCCTTCAACTCCATCATACCCCAGTAGATTCCATAACTTATCTGCCAGTCTGGATAGTCTCTGACAGGAATGATTAAAGTTTTAACTTTGAAGACTTTCAGATTTCAAAGGGATATAATTTGGAAACAAGGGCATCCTAGCCTAGTCCAAACCTCTTTTGAAGATATATATTCTCTGTTTCTAAGAACTCCAGTCACATGGACTGTATTCATACCAGCCAACCCTCCCATTTTGAATGTTTCATCCTGGAACTTTATCAAAAGCTGCCCTGGCTTCTGTCTCCAATCCCAGCTGTCCCACCTTGGCTCCGTCCACAGCCCCCACCTCAATGGCCTCCTCCGTGGCCTCTTCTGCTACCGCCACCATACTTCCAGAAGCCCGCACTTCCTGAAGTATGGTGGAGGTGGAGAGTGCAGTGGTAGCCATGGCAGTGGCAGGATGGTCCCGGGGGTGGGGTGGGGAGTAGAGTCCTGATTTGTCCTCCTGAGAGGGTATGCTATATATATACTGCACTGTCCATAATCCCTATTTAGCAGGAAAAGTTATTTTTAAAAAATACTTTCAAATTTAACAGAAGAAAAAACAGAGAAAGAGACAAAAAAGTTGAAAGAGAAAACAGTGTCAGCTCATATTAAGGGCATCAGCCCTGAGTGCTCACTGGAAGGACAGATCCTGAAGCTGAGACTCCAATACTTTGGCCACCTCATGAGAAGAGAAGACCCTTTGGGAAAGACCCTGATGTTGGGAAAGATGGAGGGCACAAGGAGAAGAGGACGACAGAAGACGAGATGGTTGGACAGTGTTCTCAAAGCTACCAGCATGAGTTTGACCAAACTGCGGGAGGCAGTGGAAGACAGGAGTGCCTGGCGTGCTCTGGTCCATGGGGTCACGAAGAGTTGGACACGACTAAACGACTAAACAACAACAACTATCAGTATGATCGCAGATATTAATATTGCACAGTTTGAAGCGTCTGGATGCATAAAAACTGGCTCCTTCTGAAATGAAATATTGTCCAGACCCATTAGATTATTTAAAACTTTACTTGCAGAACGTTCTTCAAAAGAGAACAGAAACATCAAATGATACATCGAAACAGTTCCATAAGACATATGACATCCAAGGGACAGGCTCAGAACCTTACAAAAAATGAAATAATTCCAACAGACCTGTAAGCAGAGGTCTGTTTCTTCCCACAGCCTGAGCCTGTGTGCTTCAAGAGAGCTTCATTTACATCCTTACTGAGAGCAAAGACCGAAGGCAACTCCTTTTCAAAATGGTGATTTGCAATGTGATACCTTTGTCACATGTTCAAAGCTGAACATTCAGTATTGGAGCACAGGACATTCAACAGTTAATTATCAACTCAATTAAAACTCAGAGTCCCTTAGAATACTGCAGTGGAATTTCCCCGTGTTGAACCTTTTTGGTAATATGCATTTTGCCATTTTCCATTTCAGTGTCAATTAAACAATTATACTTAACAAGTACATCCATCTTAAACATGTAACTTGATATACACAATCCAGGTGCCCAAATAGGTGTCTATGTAAGATTGACGTATATAGGGAAAATGTTCAAATGTAGAAAAGGCTGTAAAGGTCCTCAGACCATTTCATAATACATGGTGGCTGTTTATCCTTCCAGGCTCAAAGTACAAGTCTCTTAGCAACAGGAATAATAATAATAATAATAATAATAATAATAATAATAATAATAATTTGTTATTTGTACCCCACCCATCTGGCTGAGTTCCCCCAGCCACTCTAAAGGGCTTCCAACAAAGATTAAAAATACATTAAAAATATCACACATTAAAAACTTCCCTGAAGAGGGCTGCCTTCAGATGTCTTCTAAATGTCAAGTAGTTGTTTATCTCTTTGCCATCTGATGGGAGGGCATTCCACAGAGCGGGCGCCACTACCGAGAAGGCCCTCTGCCTGGTTCCCTGTAGCTTTGCTTCTCGCAGTGAGGGAACCGCCAGAAGACACACTCCTTCAGGTATACTGGGCTGAGGCCGTTTAGGGCTTTAAAGGTCAACACCAGCACTTTGAATTGTGCTCGGAAACGTACTGAGAGCCAATGTAGGTCTTTCAAGACCGGTGTTATGTGGTCTTCGTGGCTGCCCCCAGTCACCACTCCAGCTGCCGCATTCTGGATTCTGGATGGGGGAGAAATCTGATTCAGTTTGCATATAAAAGTGAACCTCTCAAATTCACACTTTCTGCAACAATATGAGTACTGAAACACACCCATCCTTGGAAATTCTGTTACTCAAATTGTGCAAATTTGTAATCAAATTTGTGGAATTTGTACTCAAATTGTCCTTGAACAAAACCATGCTTACAGAAGTGCATGTTTTAAGTGTTCGTAACGATGAATGTGTTTGTGAAAATATTCTGAAATGAATCATATCCAGCAACATTGCTTGCAAAAATGTGTACATCAATCAAAATGGTAATCAAACTGTGATTATTAGGAGAAATTCTCACTAAAATGCGGGAGAATTTACATGAGACTATTTTGAAAATTTTGAAAATCATTGCATGGATGTGCAAGCATGGAAATCTAAATGTAAAATAAGAAACTGGGGGAACCAGGTCGTTCCATCCCTTCTTAACAACCTGGCAGGGAAGATAACTTGATTGTGAAGTTTTGTTTTGTTTTTTAATCTGTCCCTGTTGGAGGGATACTTGTTAAATTTTTGTTGGTGTAACTTGTTAAGAGTTTTCAGGGTTCAGCTTCTTCACCACAAAATCCCACAGCAGATTTCAGGGAGTGGGGTGAGAGTAAAATTTGTGGGCCCAAAACTCGCTGTCTGAAGAGGAGCCCTAGGAGCTGCTTTCCCCATCTGCAGAGTTCAGGTGAGGGCATGTGAAGTGTGTGTTTTTGTCCCACTTTCCTGTCCACAAGTGTTGATAGACTGGTATGGGGGACAGGAGTTCTGTAATTCCCCACCCTACCCCACCACTGCACAGAGCGAATGATTTAATAGGACACAGGCACAGCCTCCTTCATTTCTCACTGAAAAAGAATTCAGAGGAGCCTAACTGTAAAGGGAATTGGGGTTGCTCGTGCGTAAGGGGGCTGCTGCTCTAGGCAACGTTGTCTGGCTAAACCTTTCCCTGGCTGGACAGCCCTTTCTCCGTGGCTGTCTCAGTCACTGGCAGAATCCGTCAGTGGGCGTTTCCTGAACTTCTTCCAACATAAAAGCTCTTTGACGCCAAGTCTCCGCCTAGCCTCCCTGCGCGGAAGTCTTCTGCGCAGAGTGGGCATGGCCAGCGGAGGTCCTGGGCTCTCCCCACTGGTCTCTGTGGAAGAGTCTTGGAGCCATCTCTCCGAAGTCCTTCCCTGCTCCCCTTTCTTCCTGGTGTCACGCCGATTTCCTTCCCCAAAGGAAGTGCTCTCTCTCTCCCTGCTGGTCCCTTCTCCTGCATTGTTGGGGAGCCTTACCTCCACTCTTGGCTCCGATGCCAGTTCCCTGACACTAACTATGTTGTCAATTGAGCTGAGGATGTTCACCTGAAAATATAATTTTGGCCTAGATCTGGATTTGGCCCCTATGTTCAGTGCCCCAGTGTGAACTCTTGCTTTTCTTTTTAGGTAAAATTGAACATTTGGAGCATGCAGCATGTTAGCAATGTGTGGGGTTGGGTGCTTCTACCAGACAGTTGGGACGTTTGTTCATTGGTTCCTGAACTCTATTAATGAAGCAGACTCTTTCTTTCTTACAAAGGGATCTGAGAGGAGAACTACGCCTCCTGGCCTAAATCACACCTCAGCCAGGCCTCCAAAGCCTTGTTTTGTTTAAGCATATGTTGAAACAATCAGTTACAGCTATACACAGGTAGAGTCATAGCTTCGTTGTTGGTTGGTATGTCTGTGTATATACGTGTGTGTGTGTGTGTGTGTGTGTGTGTGTGTGTGTGTGTATGTGTACAGGGATTAAACAGTAGGAAAAACTCACCAGAAAATTTTCCAAGGTAAAAATCTTTTTGCAACTTTTCATTGTGCATTTGAGAGGGTGAAGCATTTTTCCCATTTCCCTCTCCATTTAAATATTTTCCCCTTGTCTTTAAATAAATCAATATAGGGTGCTCTGCGGGTGGGGGCCAGTCAGGAATGAGAAGACAGGAAACTGGAATTTAATAGGCAAAGAAAGGAACAAAATGAAGGGGGGCAAAGTTTCTACAAACCCACCCCCCCCCAGCTTGCAGACCACCATGCATAAGGCAGAGAAAGGAGAAATTTCCCTGTGCCTGTGGCATTCGGGAAGGCATCCCTAGAGCTCTCAACATTACTAGATGAGGCCCTGCTTTTCTCATCTCTTTGAAGGCCAGTTTTATGGAAAAAACAGAAATCTCTTTTTACTCCAAGGCAGGCAAAGCGACAAGGTTGGATAAAGCAGTGAAAGTGAGGAGCGAAATGCAGCCTGTGTGGGTTACAGAAGGCCAGGAGTTGAAGGAGAAGGGCTGGGAGGCACGTGAGACTGCTCTCCCACTCCTCTGTTAGGCAACGCTTAAGCAGTACAGTCATACCTCGGGTTACAGCCGCTTCAGGTTGCGTTTTTTCGGGTTGTGGACCACTGAAACCCGGAAGTACCGGAACTGGTTACTTTTGGGTTTTGGCGGTTGTGCATGTGCAGAAGCGCCGAATCGCAACCCGCAGGTTGCGAACACTGCGGGTTGCAAACGTGCATCCCGCACAGATCACATTCACAACCTGAGCGTCCACCATATTGCTCAAATGACCACCAGAGGAAGGAGCAGTTAAATGGTCTGAGTGTCAGACAAGGATTGGAAATACCCAGGTTCAATTCATAAGGGAATAAAACAGGTAGGAGCCTGTGGCCCTCCAGATGTTGCTGATGTGCAACTCCTACCACCCCTGACTTGCTGGGGCTGATGGGATTTGGAGCCAAACAGCATATTGGATGGCCATCTGCCATAGATGCTTTTGTTGAATCATAGAATATTAGAATTGGAAGGGAGCCAAGGGCCACGTAGTCCAACCCCCTGCAATGCAGGAATCTCAACTATTGATCCAGAGAGTACAAGTCATTGCCTCCATTTTATTTTACAAAAATCTAATGATCCAGTGATTTTTCAAAAATATACATAACCTCTGCATGTTCCACTGTAATATATGCCTTCTTAGTACTTCTAAGTAAATATCTAGAGCTGAATCTTTGGGGCCAGCAGGAGGCTGGAGGGTGTGCAGGAAAGGGGCTTTGAGCAGAGGTTGGATGGCCATCTGTCTTGGATGCTTTAGCTGAGAATCCTGCTGTGGTGTTTGCCCGTTCTTTTGAAAATGTCTGTACAGGTGAAGAGAAAGAGTTAATAGGTAGACCAATAAAAAAGCTAGAGGCGGAGCCTACCTGTTTATAAAAGGGCTTAGCCCAAGGTTTAGTTAGTTAGTTGGTTGGTTGGTTGGGAAAAGGCAGTTGGGAAAGCAGTTGGCAGACAGATGGAAATAGAGAGACAGTGCAGTTGGTTCTTGTGTGAAGGGAGGTAGAAGAGTTAGAGACAGAATAAAATAAGACTAAGAGGGAAAAGGGTAACAGCATTTCGAATGCATTTAAAGTTTATTTGTGTTTGCAATAAACCACAATCTTCATTATTAACTTAAGAACCTGACTGAGACTAAGTGATTTACTGGGGAGGACCTGGTTGGTGGCACCGGATTAGTGGTGTACGGGTCAATAATCCGTGAGACGACTGGGGGCTCCGTACAAACACCATACCTGCACTGCAGGGGTTTGGACTAGATGACTCTTGGGTCCCTTCCAACTCTAAGATTCATATGAAGCTACCCACTGTGACCCTAAAGTTTCGGGCCTGGTCAGTGACCGCCAGTCCATTCCCACAAATGTGCATGTAGTTTGGCTAAAATTGACAGGAAGTGGGGAAGAACCATGCCTGGAGCTCCTTGAGGATAGGTGGGGCAAAATGTAATAATTTAACAATAGCAGAGTTTGAATTTCCTCCTTGTAGGTTACTGTAGAATTATAGAAGTGTAGAGTTGGAAAAGCACCAAAGGGTCATCTAGTCCAACCCCCTGCAGTGATTCCTGCATTGGAAGGGGTTGGACTAGATGGCCCTTTGCATGCCCCCTTCCAACTCTATTGTCTCCCCTTTTTTGTTGGCTACAAAAACACCATACATTTAAAGCACATGACTTTCCCCAAAGACTGTAGCTTGTTTAGGATGTTGGGAACTGTAGCTTTGTGAAGGGGTAAGCTACAGTTCCCAAGATTCTTTTTAGTGGGAGGGGATGTGCTTTAAATGTATGGTGTGTACACAGCCTTTGTGTGCACGTTCTATAAATTCACAACAGGCATCTCATTGCAGACTTGTCATCCAGAGCTGCAGCCTGGGAACTGAATTTTTGCAAGGTTCAAGGCAAGGTGGGCTAGTTTAAGCAAGCCACCAACCCCAGAATCCCCCCTCTCCAGTCTTAACACCTTCAGGTGGAAAACTGGGAGAAGGGAAGGGTGCATTGAACACACACCACATGTGACGTATTTTTATGGATCTACTAAGGCCAGGTGTTTCCTGAACAAAGAAAGAACCAAACTGGGCAGGAGCAAAATGGAAACAATTCTTACTCACCTTCCTTTCCACTGCCTCCCTCCTTTGCACCTCACAAAGGGCTGTCATTTGGGGGAGGGAGAGGGGGCTGAAGTCCTAAGTGCCCCTCCCCCTTCCACCCTCCCAGTCCTCACCATTTATGCCTATTTGTGCCTCTTGACAATTCTGCTGTGTTTTCCTTTCCTTGAAGGAGAGGGAATTGAGAGCCTTCCCTCCTCCCCAATGCAGGTATGTGCCTGTTCTCCATTACAGCTCCATTGGGGCTGAAATATGATCATGCCTGTGTCAGACCTACCAATATATTTATTTATCCATATAGTCTTTTCTCCTTAAGTTCATTACGTCCAAAGGTTTTCAACCTTTTTGAGTCCACGACTTCCTTGACCGACTATATTCTTTCTGTGGCACCCCTGTGGGGCTCAGGAGCCCAGTTAGGTCATCCCTTGTCTGCAGAGCTGGCAGCCTCTCAGCCTTTTTTGAACACCCTCCCTTGTGGAGTCCTCAGCCTCCTCTCCTCTCCCCTCTCCTTGGGAGTCCTTCAGACAGCTGCTCAGTTGTTGCATTCTAGGATCCTACGTGCCTATTGTTCTAGGATCCAAGCTTAGTACATAACATTCTCCCTTGTGGAGTGTTCCCTCAACCTCCTCTCCTCTCCCCTATGCTTGGGAGTCCTCTGGGCAGCTGCTGCTGCCCCTGATCTCTGAGCTGCCCTCTCCCACCCCGAAGAGAGGTGCCTCCTCACACTGCCCCACAAGGGCCTGGGGAGAGGATGCCCCAGCCTTAGCGGCTCAACGGAGGCCTGCACCTTATCTTGAGAGGCAGCAGTAGTATCAGTGGGTGCTGCCCAGTCTGCATGGTGGAAAGGCTACCCTCAGCACTGGGCACTCAGCTTCCAGACGGGCCTTGCACACAGCAAGCACGAAAAAGGTCAGCACAGTGCCTGCCTGCCTGTCCGGCCTCCCACTTGTCTGTCCATTCCTAACAGCAAGGGCTGGTGAACTGGCTTGCTGGGCTCCCTCGCCCACTTGCTTGCTTATGCCGGCTGCCTCAGCTCCTGGCAACCAGCACCCCCTGGCCAGCCCCAGAGGCACCATTCGCCTGCAGTGCTTGTAGCCAGAGCTGCTGCAACAAACAGTCATGCAAGCCTTTTGGAAGCAGAGAGGTGAAAGGGCATCAGAGGCAGGAGCGAAGGAAAGAGGGTCAGAGGCCAGTGTTGCCCGCAGCACCCCTGACCTTCCTTCAAGGCACCCCAGGGTGCCACGGCACACTGTTTGAAAACCACTGTGTTAGGCAAAGGATGGCTTGCTATTAGTGTTATTGTAGTAATAGTAGTAGTAGTAGTTGCGGTCATCATGTTAATCTCACCGCTACTTCTAAATTTCAAAATGAAGCAAAAAGCTAAATAAAATAGTGTATGGAGGAAAAAATAAGAAGAGGGAATCCCCCCCCCCCAGCCTACTTCATTGGCAGGACTTAAGCTATGTATACACTCCTATTTGCTAGAGTAACTCCCAGCACTGGTCCTTGAATTGGTCTACACACAAAGTTAGCCACAATCAACAAACTATGTCTATCCTGCTGTTTCTCATGAAAAAACTGTGTTTTCATACCCTCTGACATTTCTCTGACGAAAATAGGGACGTCCCATTCCAGAATGATAATTTTACTATTTGTACCCCACACATCTTACTGGGTTGCCCCAAAAGCTGCCCAGAGTGTCTGGGGCAATCCAGTAAGGCGTGTGGGATATAAATAGTAAAAGTATCACTCTGGAATGGGGCGTCCCTATTTTCATCGAAAAAAAGTTGGAGGGTATGCAACCTATCCTACACTTGGGCCAAGATCAGTATTTAGGCCCAATATCAGCTCTTGGCATCCTTGGGCATCTTCCAGGGCACCAGAGGTGCTGGCATCTGCCCTCTACCACCTCTGCCTAGCAGCAGCAAGCAAACTTAAATTTACCAGGATGCCCTGAAGCAATGCCATCCATTGTGGCAGTTATCACCAGGTCATTTCCATGGCTAAGGTCCCACCAAGAAAATCTTTGCCAAGAGCCCACTCGAAACTGGAGCCAGTATCAATTTTCTAGACCACAGATGGAAAACCTGTGACCCTCCAGATGTTGTCAGGACTCCACCTCCCATTACCCTCAGTCGGCAAGGCCAGGGTTGATAGGAGTTGGAGTCCAGCAACATCTAGAGGACCATAGGCTCCAGTCACACAGTTCTAGAGAAATAAAGGCAACACATGCAACAATAGTGTGCAGCCTCAGTGCCCTTTCCCATTCACCAGGCATCACTTCAGGCCAATCACTTCTGCCACTCCCAAATTTTGGTCTAGACTTGCTTCTTGAAACTGCTGGAGCAAACAGTGGTGTGATGGAAACAGCATAGCAATGGTGCCATTTGGGGACTTGCAAGAGGCATTAAGATGACTAACTTTGCCTTTTGGTTTCTTTAGGGAAAGAATAAATGTTCTGTTTCTCCTCTGGCAGGAGAAACTTGTTACCCGCATGTGGCTTTTTATGAAAATAATGTTTGCGTGTCCATGTTTTGTTTTGTTATTGCCACTGCCACCACCTGTAAAATCAGCTCCTGGCTTTATGGATTGCTGGTTTGTCACACCAATAGGCTGGTTTGCATGTTTTATACCAAAGACTTCGGCATTTCTTATGCATGTTTGAGTCTTTGATCAGGTTGAGAAGAAAGTAAAGAAAGGAGGATAGGCATAAGAGCCATTCTGCTGTTCGCTGTCAGAGCCAAAGCCTGACTCACAATAGATGTTCAGAGCTAAGGAATGAGTTTCTTGTTACTCCAGGATGCCCAAAATGCTGACTGTTCTCTCCCTCGACATGCAATCCTACTGTGCCACTAACATGTCCAGCTCTGGAAGCTGCCAATTTATATATGAAGCCGAAAGAACACAGGGCGTGATCCAGAAGTACTCCTGCATACACAAAAGTTATTTTTGACCATTTGCAAAGCCATGCAAAGGGAGGGGGAGGACTGGCTTGACAGTTGCTTTATATAAAACCCACTTTTCAACACTTATTTATGCAAACATGTGCCCCTCAACTGCTTTTTAAATTGTCACAGGGCCGATCTGAACCTTACTGATCTTCCATATCACATCTCCACTGAGTATTTATTCCAATTTATTTTTCAGGACACACATAACATTGAAAGGAGCACTCTGCTTGCACTGTATTCCACTATTGTTCCCAAAAGTTAGAATATAGTGCAGAACTTAACATTTAAGGAAAAGTCATGAAAATGGAATAAACTATCATGTGAATGCAGCCTAAATCAGCACTGGTGGGCTGCAGTACTCCAGGGTTTCTGGCAGGAAGTCTTTCCCAGCCTTGCCTGAACAACTTAAGACAATACGTGTGCAAAGTGCACACACTACCACTCGGCTGCTACCCTTTCACACAGCTTTCACAGAGTCCTCTTTTAAAGCCACCTAAAGTCCTCTTTTAAAGCCAGCACCTGCCCACTCATGCAAGTCATTTCCATAAATTCCAATCTGCAATGTATGGAAAAGTCCCTTGTATTGTCAGTCCTGAATCTGCTGCTCATGGGTTCAGTTGAGTGATCTCAGGTTCCAGAGTTACAGGAGATGGGGGAAGAAAAACAAACCCAACAACAACCAACTCCTCACCACTTCCTCCACCACATGCATATGTTTTCTCTGTCAAGTAAATAAATGAATGTTTCTCAGGTGTTTCTTTTCTTTGGCCTGCAGGAGAGTCCTTGAGCTTTGCTGATGATTTGCTCTCTGGTCTTGGAGCTGCCTGTGTGGCTGCTGGAAGGAGCCATGGAGATATCCCTGACACAAGCCTCTACTCCGTCATTTTCAAGTGTCTGGAGCCTGATGGATTGTACAAGTAAGGAAGGAGATGTGGTGGAGTTGTGGGGCGTGGGGAAGAGATCATCCAGTGTCTTGTGCACATTACTTCTCACATTTCAAAGTCTGTATGGATTGGAGACTGCTCAACCCAACCTCAGTCTGTCCTTAGCCAGTCACCATCTGTCTGTTTCTTACTGACAACCAGTTCAAGGGGTGGTGCTTCCTCTCAGCTTCCTACTCCTTGCCCCAGCTTTGTAGAAGGGAGAAGGATGTGAACAAAAGCAAAATTAATTGTCTCTACCTCTAATGGACTCTGGCTCTGCCTGCCATTGCTCAGGCTCCACCTACTGTTGGCCTCCTTGCCTTCCGCCCTACCAGTCCCAATGGGCACGAACAACCACTTTCTGTATGGCAGTAGCAACAAAGGGCTGAAGAGAAGCAACTGTACCATTGTTTGCTTTTTAAATTAGAAATGAACCACTTTCCCCCTCAAAATAAATTGAAAAGTGGTTTACAGTAAAATAGACTTAACCCTAAAACTATCAATGCAATTGTTCCCTTAGGTTCTTAATCCAATCACAGTCAAGTCAGCTCCTTGATACTCCAGAGAGCTGCAGACACTGAAATGGCCAGTGGTGGAGGAAAGCTTGTGATGATTGCAACTGAATATGTACAGAAAGCCAGTATAGGACCTACTATGTGACAATGATGGCAGCAAAGAAAGCTTACTTCTCTGTCATCATTGCATCTGCAGAATGCCAGCCGTCATAAATCTTTTCTGTAGTGAAGAGCCATTGAGTTAGGAGTTAGATACAAGGCTGGCCCAAGACATTTTGGCACCTGAGGAGAACCACAAATTGGTGCTCTCCTCTCCCTGCCAGGGAAGAAGGGATGAGTGAAAACCTAAATCAGGAAAATGGGAAGGGGGGAATAGAGATCTATCTCAGGATCTGCTGTCTTATGGATCCTGCCACCTGAGGCAGTTGCCACACCTTGCCTCATGGGTGGTTAGCCCTGGTTAGATAATAAAGAGAGCCCCCAAAGAGCCAAGGTGACCAGTCTGCATTGCATTATGCAAATAAAATCACTCATATCCTTTCTAAATTTAATGCCACAGATTGGGCAGATTCAAAGATGGATATATACGAAACCATCTGATTGTGTTGATTTGGATACTTTCTTAATGTATCCTCCAAGCAGCTTGCTCATGGTATGGCATGGAAACAGCCCTGGTCATAGACGATTTACACTAGTAAATGAATATGGGGTATGTGACCCTGTTGTTTTGAATGGAGCCCTTAGTGACCTTTGATACCATTGGCTGTGGCATCCTTCTGGGCTGTCTTGTTAGTTTGGATTAGGGAAGCACCAGTTTTTGTTGGCTGTGGTCTCTCCTGAGAGAATGGACCCTGTACGTGGTGCTGGGGGGACTTCTGTTCCAGCTCAAATCACTCCTGTCCTTCAACCAAAATTGCTAAAATGCACCTGCCAAGTTTGCAGCCTGCAAGCTGGGGATGGATTTCAGCTCAGCAGTGCCTTGAGTGCTAAGGTCAAAAGCTTTGTCAGTTTGGACAATCTTCTTACTAAAATGGGTTACCTCCCCCTGTTGGAGTCTGTGCATCTTTGAATGCTTGGAATCCCAAGTGGGGGAAATGCTGTAGTGCTCAGGTCCTACTTTCAGGCTCCCAAGAAGCATCTGTTTGGCCACTGTGAGAACAGGATTCTGGACTAGATGGGCCACTGGTCTGATCTAGCAGGGCACTTCCGATGTTTGGAAAACAAGTCCAGGAGTCTAGGTGCCCAGAGATATGGCCCCCTGCATTAGCCTTCTGCTGTGACTGTCATTTTTCTTACAACTTGCCTGGTAAAATATGGGGCGGGGAGGTTGATGGAAGAGAAGAGTGCTTTAATTTGCCTGAGATTTAAGACATGAAGGACAGAATGAAACATTAGACTGGAAAGATGTTTGGAAGGGGTGGGGGACAACCCTGGAAAACAATAGGAGAATATCAGAGCAGCCTCGGATAATTAAAACCCATTGTTGGAATGAATAATTCTCCCCCCTGCTTGGAACTGCAAAGGCAATTAAACCTGTGAACTGGCAAATCTACCACCACTGGCAAACTTTTCAGGCTTTGTTAATACTTTCCTTCTGCACCTCTAGCCAACTCCACAACCATTGGCTCCCAACAGCACCACTCTCAGGCCTCCCCCACAAACTCTATTACATATGTTGACATGATCTTTAAAAAGGAAATGGCTTTATTACACTTTGGTTTACGAGGCACGGCAGCTCTAACGCGTGCTTGCCATTTAATAATTTTTAATGTTTCCTTTTTAAAAAGTCGTGTGTGTGTGTGCGCACACACACACACACACACACACACCCCTTCTGATTGTATATATTAAGAGTCAGGCTGTTCTGAAAAGGTGCCCAGCATGAATGTGGAAAACACAGCACAACCTGGCAGTGATTTGCTTCTAGTAAATTGTTCAGTCGCTATCAGTTGCTGCATACCCTCCAACATTTCTCCGATGAAAATAGGGACATCCCATTCCATAACAATAATTTTACTACAGTGGTCAGCAAACTTTTTCAGCAGGGGGCCAGTCCACTGTTCCTCAGACCTTGTGGGGAGGCAAACTATATTTTTGTTTTTTTTTGGGGGGGGGATGAACAAATTCCTATGCCCCACAAATAACCCAGAGATGCATTTTAAATAAAAGGACACATTCTACTCATGTAAAAACACGCTGATTCCCAGACCATCTGCGGGACAGATTTAGAAGGTGATTGGGCCGCATCCGGACTACGGGCCTTAGTTTGCCTACCCATGTTTTACTACTTATACCCCACACATCTTACTAAGTTGCCCTAGCCACTCTGGGCAGCTTCCGACATATATAAAAACATAATTGAGCATTAAGCATAAAAAAAACCCCTTCCCTATATAGGATTGCCATCGGACACCTCGGGAGTCAAATAACTCCATACCCTCCAACATTTCTCCAATGAAAATAGAGACATCCTAAGGAAAAGCAGGACATTCCAGGATCAAACCAGAAACCAAGATGACTTCTCTAAGATGACTCTTCCCACGACCCTGGGAAATAGGGGCACTTGGAGGGTCTGTTGCTGACTCCTCAGTTGCCAGTGGTACAAGAAAAGGAGGGGGAGGAGGAAGAGGTGAGGTTGTTTCCTTTCCCCTCCCAAATACATTGAAAGGAAGCAGCACAGCGTAGGCTTGCCCTTTGTGATACATGTGGCATGAGAATTAATTCCCCCCGTTGGACCTATTTATTTGTTAACTCTATCCATATATACCACTCAGCAACAATGTTCTCAGGGCGGTTAACAATAACGTTTTTAAATTCCATAAACAGAATACAGAAGGGAGATAGAAACAATTTCAGCCTGAGGGCCACATTCCCTTCTGGGGGCCACTTGTCAGTGGTGAGGCAAAAGTGAGCAGAAAAGTGGGTGGAGCAACAAATGGAAATGTTACGTGTGTGTGTGTGTGTGTTCTAATCTATTATAGATATCTAATTTTCTATAAATCTATCAGTCTGCATGGTGCATTATCTGTCAGAATAATACAAGCTATAGGAAGTCAGTGTGATTTACACCAGCGTAAATTGTGCCACTGGAGCTAATCCCTGTTCCAAACTCTGTTCAGACTGAGCTGGCCCAAGCCTGGCAGATGGAAAATAGTTTTGCTTACCGTGTCCTTTTTGCCAGTGTAACTTTCACTGGGTTGCTAAGTCATGTGACAGAGCTGAATGGAATTTGGAATGGAATGGAATTTGGAATAGGGGCCTGCCTCCCTTGCCCCATCCTGCCCCCACCATACCCCTGGAACTTTTCAGCTATGACTCTTGGGGACCCGCTTACTTGCAGGCCTATTCCACCTGGGTGGAGGGCATAGGAGGGTGGGGCCAGACTGACTGCAGCAACTTCATGTATGGCTGATGCATTGATAGACAATCCATCAATGGTCTCCATTCCTCCTTAAACACTTTGTCATTATTCAGGTAGGTAGCCGTGTTGGTCTGACGTAGTTGAAATATATAAAAATATATAAAAACTGTCCGGTGGCAACTAAGTTTGTTCTGGGTATAAGCTTTCGTGTGTATCTGAAGAAGTGTGTATCTGAAGAAGTGTGCATGCACACGAAAGCTTATACCCAGAACAAACCTAGTTGGTTTCTAAGGTGCTACTGGACTCTCTCTCTCTCTCTCTCTCTCTCTCTATATATATATATATATTTCAACTTTGTCATTATGTCCTCTTAATTTGGCAGTTAATTTCACCATTTCAGCATGAGTCAATCAGTTTCATAAGCCATTTCCGCTTCGTTGATAATCCTTCCTCATTCCACCTCTGTGCATATAAAGCTCTAGCTGCTGTTCTTGGGTACATAAATAAATAGTCAGCTTTCTTGGACTTCTGTCCCCATTATTCCTAGCAAAAAGGATCCTTTTTGATTCATTATATATCATTTCCCCAAATCCCTTCACCTTTTCACAGGACCACCACATTGTTGAACTTCTTCATCAACACAGAGTGTGTGCAGCCAATGGGGCTCAAAATATGTTAGACAACCAATTATCTCCTGGGCACCTTCGAAGGTGTCCTAAGAACATAGGCACACAGTAAGAGCCCTGCTGGATCAGCCTAGTGGCCCCTCATAGTTCTGCATCCTGTTATCACAGTGGCCAACCAGATGCCTCTGGAAAACTCACGAACAAGACCTGAGTGCAAAAGCCACTCTGCCCACTTGTGACTCCCAGCAACTGATATTTAGAGGCAGGCCACTTCTGACAGTGGAGATAGAAGATAGCCATAGCGGCTAGTAGCCACTGGCGGAGGAAGAGGAGTGCGGGGGGAGCGCACCGCCCCTGGCAGCGCAATCCCAGTAGGATGCCATCGCGGCTGCCACCCCACCTTCACTGGGCACCCCGCCCCTGCAGGCAGCGTGCCCCACCCCCAAAATGCATGCCATGCACCTAGGGGCAGTGTGCCACACCCCCAGGACATGTGCCAGCCCTGCCCCCACCTGTTCTCTGCCACTGCTAGTAGCCACTGATAGCCATACCCTTCTCTTTCATTCCGGTATGTGCCCTTTTTTCTTCCTCTGACGGCAGTCCTCCCTTCATGGATGATGCTGAAAAGCTAAATGTGTCCAAAGGGAATAATTTCATGCCAAATGTTCTTGTTATCACTGGCAACATCAAATCACAAGCAAAACACTTCAGAGTAACCTTAGTGTTACCATGAGCCAAATGGCCAAGAAGCCGGTGTGGAGGCAGCCGTAAAAGGAATATCTTTAAAACCATTTGGCATGTTCTCTGCTGTGCTCTGTGATGACAACAACTGGTATAAAAGAATGTCAGTTTCCCAGTTCAGGAAGGCTGGAGCTTGGAGCTGGGGTGAGAGATGTCGCTTCAGTAATGAAGCAACCCAGACTGAGAGCTAGTTCAGGAACTCCACCTTTCATGGCTTTGGGTCAGCCCCTGATCCAAGCAAATGTTTCCATGCACCTCCCCTTCCTCCCAAACAGCCTCACAGGCAACTAGCTGGGCACTTGGGCTGCTGCTCACTGTTTCATCTGCTTCTGTAGCCTTGGGGGAGATGAGGGGAGGGGTCTGAGAGCCAGCCATGAACTCAGGCAGCTTTTGTGAAGGTGTCCAGCCCTGGTGTTGGGATGTTTGGATCTGATGGCTTCTCAAAGTCATTGGCAAAATGGAGATCTGCTAAAGGGTTCTGCTCTCCTTCCTCCTCTAAGGAGGAGACCTCGGGTTCAGGGACAAGGTTCAACACTGACATAGATATGGATATCTAAATACATGAAGCTGCATTATAGTGTCAGGGCATTCAGTTCATCTTTTGTAGTATTATCTACACCAGACTACAATTCCCATCATCCCATCATCCTGAACCTCTGGCTGTGCTGTCTGTGATTGGAATTGGTGCCTAGCACCATCTGGGAGCTTGAGGAAATGCCAAGATTTGCAGGGTGAACCTAAGAGTGTTTGGGAGGCAGCTTCAAAACAGCCAAATGTGGACTAATCATCCTCAGTGACCACAAAATGCCAACTAATGGTTGGGGGAGGATGGGATAGAGAACTGAATGAGAAGGTGAATTGAATGTGGTATCCTGGAAGATATTGCTGCAGCTGCACTTGTCTATTTAAATGTGCTTAACACACACACACACACACACAGAGAGAGAGAGAGAGAGAGAGAGAGAGAGAGATTTGTTCTTTTTTTTACCTTTTTTTGGAACATCGCAATAAGCACATAGCCACCTGCCCTAGCAAATTACCTCTAGCAGAGGACCAACATTAGTCACACTCAGATTTGACCCATTTAAATTAATCCACATGGCTAACTTAGGTCACTTAATTTCAGTGGGTCTACCTTAAGTAAAACCTAGTTGGCTATAATCCAGATAACTTTTTGGTTCTCACTGGTTGATAGGTATGCTGCCTTTGAGTGCACTGATTTATTTGTCCTGCCTGCAGAATAGTGGAATAGTAGGGGTACATGAGATATCTGGAGGCAATAGTGAGAGGAAGTGAGGGAGCAGGAACTGAGGAAAAGGAGCATGCTGGCATCAGGATCAAACAGATGTGTGCAGTTCTAAAAATGAGTAACCTTCTCAAGACATCCTGAAGGCCTCTCCACTCCCAGAGGTGCTTTGATGTTAGTTCTGTTGCAGCAAAACCCACAGCACCCAAAAAAGCTTATAGTTGATGCTGCCTTCACCTCTCAAAAGTGTCACCCTCCCCAAAAGCATTGACAGTTCCAGTGGCTGTCCAAAATCTGTCCAAAATACAGCCCATAAACATTCATACACATACAGAGAGAGAGAGAGAGAGAGAGAGAGAGAGGAGAGAGAGAGAGAGAGAGAGAGAGAGTGCTTCATATCAGACACAGTTGAAAAGGAAGCATAGGTTCCTCCAGTTTCCCAACACTTCAAAAGTGACAACAGCCTAAGCTGTGGAACGTGAGCCCAGCGCTGTGCTCTGAACCTCTGCAAACATCTCAGAAACAGAGGCTCAAGAGGTGTGTTTTTGTTTTGGCCTCTCTCTCATTTCCTCCCTATTCCCAAATGACTTCCCCATTGCTTATTTGCTTCCACCACTTGCTTTCACCAGTAAGGAAAAGAGAAACACATACTCTACCTTTCACCAGAGCCCTTCCCTTTCCCTCAGGAAACTTTTTTTTTCCTCAGGAGACTTTTGTTTTGCAGCCACCTCTCAGGCATGCTGGCCCGTATTATCCTGTGCCCCAAACCCAGCCCCAATTTGAATAATACGATCTAAAGTCAGAAGGGGGTTGCTTCAGAAACCTATGTGGATTCCATCAATATTATCTAACCTACAGTCCATTTGCATCGTCCTGCTTTGATTTACCTCAAGTAATTAGTCTGCGCAACTGACTGACTCTTTCCCTCTTCCCTTCCCTTCCCTTCCCCAAGCCTATTTCCTTCCTCAGATCAAAGCTGGGCTTGAGGTTTCTGAAAACAAACAAACAAACAGAGGCTGATTGATTTCTCTGCTTTTTTAGACTCTATCATTTTAAAGAAATAAACAAAAACATTATTCTCTTCCCCTCCCCCACTCTCTATTACGAAAAAGCAGTTTGGCAAAAATATGTTCTCTTTCATGTTGGAGCTGTCCTACCTGTAGATTAGGGCTAGGAGAACCTGTGTCCCTCAATATGATTACATATTCCAGCATCCTTGAACATTGGTTGGCTGGGGCTCATGGGAGTTGTAGCCCAGTAACATAATGGAGAGAAACAGGTTCCTCCAGAGCTTCTGCATCAGTTACTACTAGCCACATAGGCTGTGTTCCACCTGCACTGTCAGAGGCAGCATGTGTCGAGTACCAGCTAGGGAAGGGGAGATCACACAGTTAAAATGTGTAAATGGAATGGAAGTCTAACAGTGCAATCCTATGCATACCCACTAATGACCTTAATTGTCCCATGCACCATTCTTCCCCACTCTTCAGATGATTTAATTTTACTTGCTTCAAAATGTGGCAAGCCAGACCTGCAGAATTTGAGTTTATTCTGCTCATTGAGGGCCTGGACCCTCCCTCCCTTCTCTATTTTCAATTGCAGTTTCTTTGGAAGTGGGGGAATCTCTGAGAGGGGATGAGCTGTAGAGGGGCTGCTGCTTTGCCTGCAGAAGGTCTGAGGTTCAATCCATGACATCTCCAGGTTGGACTCCTGTGAAACCCTGGAGATCTTTTGCCAGTCAGCATAGATATTACTGAACTAGATGCACCCAGCAATCTGACTCAGCTTCCTATGTAACTGTAAGGTGTCAAGCTTGCCAACAGTATGCAGTAGTAAATTTATAATAGTAGTAATTAAATTATTTGCACTTGGAAAGGTCCATAAACTGGGTCCCAGCATGCCAGTCTTTGGGCCTCCTTTAATGGAAGCAGTTGTCATTGTGTTGGGCATAGCCCATTCTCTGAGAGATGCCTGTGAACAAGCTAGCTAGGCTGTTGTCTACCTGGGATGAGAAATGGAGGCTCTTCCTGCAGAAAAGGCTCATAAAGGTCAGCTCCTTCTGGCTAAATCCTCGGGCCACCTTCTCTGCATTCAGAAAACGTCAATCCTTGCCACCCCTGGCTGAAAGAATTAGGTAACAGGTATTGTGGGGGGAATCATTGCCAGAAAGCACTCCCTGCTAAGCAGTATTGGGAGGGGTGTGCTAAAAGAGATTAGAAGAACAGATGGTACCCCAGTTCCTGCTCTCTCTTCCGATTGCTTGCCATATTACCCCAGTGCTCCACACTCCTTTTCCAAATCAATTTCAGTATTTTGGAGTTGGAACCAAAAATATTTCAGGGTATTTAGCGTGGTAGGTTGAAGGGTGTATAAGCCAAGGAAGCTCAGTAATGTCTACACTGACTGGCCAACAGCTCTCCAGGATTTCAGACAAGGAAGTCTTTCTCAGCCCTACCTGGAGATGTTGGGACCTTCCTCAGATAGATGCTGTGCCCATGAGCCCCAGCCAACCATGTACATAAGTTAGCTGCCCTATACTAGGAGAGGCTGTTCCTTTCCACTCACTTCCTTCTAAACAATGCACTCCTATGAGTTGTCAGCCTATTGAACCTACTTCAGTGTTCCTAGAACTGGAGACATAAACTGGATGCTGAGAGAATGGAGCTGGGATTTTTTTGCAGGAGAGGGAGACATCATGCCCCACTCCATCTCTTTCTGCAACCCACTCCTCTCCTTCCAACAATACAGGTGGAAGAGAACTGTCAGTTGCCACAGAGTTCCTGCTTCAAGACTACATTAGCTGTAGGTTAGATTAAATCCCAGTATTTTGCTTTATTTACATTCCTGCACGACCTTCCTAATTTCTGGTGCTTCTGCCAAGCACTGGCCTACGTGTTACTGGAAATAATGCAGAAGCTATCTCATGGGAGACCTCAGTCCTTCAACCTCCTGCTGCACATTTCTCTGTGCTGGGCCAGATTGGCTACTTCACTGTGGAGCTGACCTGCCCCACTGTGCAAGCATGTCTAAGAGGCACTGCTGGGGGAAGGTGTGATCATACAGTCATGCATCAGTACCTCCAGGAGACAGTATCTTGGAAGACTTCACTGCCTCGGCCAGTGCCGTTTTGCTCCTTTTAAGGCAGCAGAGAATGGAAGGTTGTATTGTTTGGATGGCAGTGGGCTAGGATATCTCAAAAAGGAAATGCACCGTGTTGTACTCTAGCAGGCTTAAGTTACAGAGCATTTGGAGGATCTGTTAGATGGTAAGAACAGTTGGCCCATGGAAACAGTTCCTGAAGGCAGCCAGGCTCTCTCACTTTGCTGATGTTCTCTAGGCAGTGATTAGCAGCCATTGGTTGGCAATGCTGTCTCTCTGGAATCCATTCATTGAGCAAAATGCTGGACTGCATGGCCTTTCATGACCCCTTGGAGCTCTGAGATTTTGTGCACATTGGCAAACATGCATTTACTCCACATCAGGAGTGGGGAACTTTCTCCCCACAGGCCAACTTTGGCAAGTGGTTCTGCCCACCCACCAGTTACCTGGTGTCATTGTGACATCAGGGGGACAACTTCAAAGGGACTTGCTATCGCCACTTTATGAGCCTCCATTTGCATTCAAACCACACCTGCATGCCTCATAGTAAGCCCCTTTAAAGGTGCCCTGTCAGTGCCAAAGAGTGCTGTTATGGCTATCGGGTGGTTGCTCGGGAGCGATCAGGCAAGATGCCTCACTGGTCTTTTCAAAAGTTTTATTATTGGTGCTAAAACCTTTACAATGCAGAACGCCTCTGTTCCATGTCTTGCTCACTCACTAGCAGAATCTGAGAGTGGGTTGTCCTTAAATTTTCCCCAGCCGAGTAGTTTCTTGACCCCCAGCTGACGCCTCTCCTCTCTGTGTGAAAGCCTACTGCGCAAGGAAGGCTTGGGTAAAGGGGGACCTCCCTCCTCCCTGCTTTGCTCAGGCAAGGTGTCCTGGCACTGCCTTGCATCCTCCAAGCCCTGCAGCTCTTCCCCACTAGAGGCGTGGCTTTCTTCCTCCGCTGAGGAAGTGCTGCTTCCCACGATTTTTGGAGGTTCTCTGTAAGCCATCTGCCTTTCCCCCTCTTGCCTCTGATCCGATGGCAGTTCCCTGACAAGAGCTCATATCAAGCCCCCGTGGCTACACTAGAGAATTCTTGATGACACCTAATGCAGCAGATCCCAGTGTGACTCCCTGTCAGTGCTGATCAAGGTACTTCATTTGCAGGGGAACAATGAGAAGCTCACTTTAAGCTCCCACTTTAAGTCCTACACCTAGTGTCACGTATGAGGTCAGGTGTAGACAGGTGGGTGTGGTTTGGGAGGGGAAAATAGCTTTGTGGGCCAAACAGGAACTCATGTTGGGCCTAATTACACCAGCAAGCTGGAGGTTTTCACTATACACAGCCATCAAGTTGGGTCAGATAAAGAGAACAAACCAAGAGCCCAGAAAGACTCTCTTTGCTCAGTCCCCTCATGAAGGAAACTTTCTACCACCATGTTCTATGGACCAGGACTGAATCCTGGAGATCCATAACTTTGTAGTATGTATGGTCCATCAGAACTTTCAAAATTGTCCCCTTGCCATTCATTGCTGTCATAGGCTCCCAAGCTAAGTTCATTGGCAGTCAGGGCAACCATTGATCTTAACTGCTGCTGTAAGCCAATCCTGATCACACCTAGCCCTTTCAGAACTCTCAGTCACCACCATCCTTCTTGTCTCTGCTTTGTAACACCAAGTTTTCCTGGCTGGCTGGAACGTGACCTTGAACTCCGGCTTGTCTGAATGAAGATGTGTATGTGTGAGCATGAAAGCTGACCTACAGTACAAATGTATGTGTGTTGCTCTGCCCATTTTGGCCTCAAGCCCTGCCCACCACTGGACCTTGAAAGGTTGCCCAGAATGTCGCCCTCAGACAGAAAGAGGCTTCCCATCCCCTGATGTATTTTTAATAGTAGCGCCATTCCTGAATGTCTCTCATAGCCCTGTCTCCAATTCTTAGAGTAGGAAAAGAAGCTGAACTTTTAAAGTTCCCCTTCTTCCTGCTCCCCACAACACACTTAGACTTGGACTTTTCCTTACAACATCACAAATGAAATAACATTCTTTGCATTTTTGTTATGAAGCTCGTAGAATTCTCCACCCAGCCCCCAGCCATGTCCAAAGTGTGGATGTGTGTGCTGCCTTGGGCTGATGCAGGAGGACAAGGAAAGCAAGTGAGATATCATTTTGGCTTTGAACTAAAGTGGGGAGGACAAATTAGCTGAGACATTTAGATATATTCCAGCCAAGGAGAAGAGAAAATTGCTGATTGCCTTCCCTTTCTGCGAAATGTTAGCAGTTCTGTCTGTTGATAGTTTAATAACCCTTCATTAGTCATTAACCCTCCATCAGAGGTAGAACAACTCACTGGTTTTATCTCAATTCCTTTTTTCCCCTGTGCCTCCTCCATGTCCAGCAAGCTAATGTAATTAAACAAAACATTTCCTTAATCTTATATCTATCCAAGAGAGTGGAGGGAGGGAGATATCTAAGTCAGAGGCAGCAAAAGCTGTTGGTGATTTCACTTTCTGCATAACCCGTAAGTGTTCATTCCATAGCATCCTCCTTAGTGAAGGAGTATTCATTGATGTTTGGCAACCTTATTCCCATTCCTGCTAATGCTAAAGTGGCAGGATTCCCTCCCCCTGCCCCATGGAGTAGAGTTGATGTCGTTTGAATTTTTCATTTTTTTCCAGCATTTAGTTCTTCCTGTTGTGATGAAAAGCAAATGGTGAGAAATGTACCCATGGATTCGGCTGTGCTGGCCAGCATATCAAAAAAGGCAGAACATTGTTTTTCTGCTCAAAGTTGTGAACTCTGTAGCGCAAACCCACAAGAGGGCAGTGTCATAGAAGCTGTGAGAACAAGGCTAAGTCCCCTCCTCCTTTGTAAAATATGAATACACAGCCGCTTTACAATATCAGATCACTGGCACATTTAGTTTAGTGCTAAATGAACCTGGCATCTTCTGCATGCAAAGCTATGTGCTCTACTATTGAGCTGGAATGGGCAACACCAGCAACTTCAGTTTTTCATTTTTCCAGTCTTGAGTTCAGTTCCCCACATTTCCACATCAATTGCATTTTTCTTATAAAAAAGTTCTCAGGAAAATTCATCAGCAGTTTAGTGTGAATTTCTCCAAATATACACTTTTCTATATGCAATTTTGCCTAATATACACCTTTTCTTGTGCAAAGCAATTTCCTCTGATGTAAAGCACTTTGGTAGGTTATTTTCCCTAATACAATTTATTAAATTTATGGCCCAGCCTTCCTCCTAAAAGGAGCCTAGCACAGCAAGCAACAAGTGTTAAAACAATAAAACATGTTAAGAACCATCTCAGTACAAATGCAGACTGGGAAAGTTCTCAATTTAGATGGCTTGTTGGAAGAGGAAAGTGATCAGTAATATATGCATTTATAAGCGCACTTCACCTGAATCTGTGTGCATTTCTTGGCTGAATGCAGTTCTTCAGTCAAAGTGAGCCAAATTTTGAAGAATGGTGGATTTTGGTTCGTGTATTGCTTCAAAAAGCATGTTTGGTAGGTTTGCCTTTCTCCCCCATCTCTACCACAGAGCCATCCTTAAAGGTAAAGGTAAAGGATGCTGACAGTTAGGTCCAGTCGTGACCGACTCTGGGGTTGCGGCGCTCATCTCACTTTATTGGCCGAGGGAGCCGGCGTACAGCTTCTGGGTCATGTGGCCAGCATGACTAAGCCGCTTCTGGCAAAACCAGAGCAGCATACGGAAACGCCGTTTCCCTTCCCGCCAGAGTGGTTCCTATTTATCTACTTGCACTTTGACGTGATTTTGAACTGCTAGGTTGGCAGGAGCAGGGACCGAGCAATGGGAGCTCACCCCGTTGCGGGGATTCGAGCCACTGACCTTCCGATCGGGCAAGCCCTAGGCTCTGTGGTTTAGACCACAGTGCCAATTTATGTATGTTCCCTGTTCTGCCCTTAGAAGATGCAGGGGGAGGGGGAACAACACTGTTTGCCTTCAGGCTCCTCTAGGCGACCTGTTTATTGACCACCCATCCTGATTTGCTTGCACAAAGCTTATACGGAGCTTAGATGACATCCAGTCCTCACAGAGTCTTTGTTTCAGCTTAGTTTGAAGGGAGGTTATATGACCGTAAGCAGTCATCCTGGTGGTTATGCACCTTCCAATTAAGCATCGGTTCATCCCAACTTTTCAGTGCATGCTCCCTCTCTTTCCTAACTTCTTTGTTGTTGTTGTTAAAGTGAATTTGTTTTGCTAATTCTCTTCAGTTGTGCAAACCTACATTTCTGTCATGTGTTTGAATCCCTCCAGCAAAATACTGTCAACCTGGGAACAACCTTCATCAGTTTCAGAATGCAAAATCCACCTGCATTACTCTGGCCATTATTATTGATACATTCTTGTTGTTGTTGTTCTTGTTGTTGAAGTGTGTCGTCTTATGATGCAGAAAACACAGAACAAAGAAACACACTTATTTTTCCAAGCAGGCCTTGAATGAACACTTTTACAGATCCCTTTCCCTGAGCAAAGGAGAGCCTGCAAGCCTAGGCTCTGAGGTGGTCCAAAGCAGCTCTCCCAGGACAAGGTTACAGCTTGAGCTCACTTGACCCAAGAATCAGTTATCTATATTAAAGGACCTCCTCACTGACACCTGCAGTATGTGCTATTTTTGCCCTGCAGGGTTTTGTTTTTTGCAGCAACTTAAAAACAAACGCCACAAGCACAGTCTCCAGAAGGGTGCTCTTGCTTACTCCCCCCCGCCTGCTTTTTTCCCTTTTCCCTTTTCTAACTCCATTTTCCATCTAATCTCCCATTTACGCGAAACATTACGCCTTTGCGGCCCCTTCGTTCCCACTCGCTTCCAAGTCCAGCTGCTACCGCCGCTTATCAAGCTTTGATAGCAACCCTTGGACCCATCCCAGCTGCGCAAGGCATTCTTACAACTCAAGGTTTTTGAGACCCAATGTTTCTACCACAGTTATCGTGGGGGTGATGCTGCCGTGCCAGCCGCCCCACCACAGGGCTGATAGGGAAGCGGATGGTGGGCATCGCATCTCAACAACAACCCCTTCCAGGGGGAATTTGGCTCAATCTCCTGAGACCACCCAATGGGTTTTCTCCCACGACTGAGCAATATGAGAACAGATGTTTCCTATGTCTACGGCTATCAGAGGGATGGTTAACAGGATGGGCCAAGGTTTAGATTGGCATCCCATGCTCAGCTGTATGTTTCTCGCTGAAATGCAGACAGAATCGAAAAATGGTTTCACATGGTGTTCATTTGGGAAGACACATAACAAGGAAGCATATGTAGGGAAAGGGCATAATTACAACCCCATTTGAACAATACGATACGATAATCTTTATTGTCATTGTCTCATACAGAACAACAAAATTGGAAAAAAAATCTACATAAGACATTCAAAACCAACAAGCCTGCTATCCCAACTATCCCAACCTGGTTAGCCCCCTAAAAACTCTGATACCCCATTTTTAAAATACAATACACTCCCATAGAGACTCCTTACACTGCGTTTAAAACCAGAATCGCATTTGGATAGAAACTGTTTCTCAGGCGGCTAGTCCTAGTCTTTATAACTCTGTTCCTTCTTCCAGAAGGCAGAAGCTGAAAGAGATCATTTCCTGGGTGTGCACTATCCTGCTCTTCCATTGAGTCCTTACTTGGGAAGATGGTATTCAAAACAGCATTCATGGTTGTGGAACAAATAATTAGGGATAAATAAGGGAGCATCCAGGATCAGTTGAAGTACTGATTTTTATTCTTTCTGCCTCTTGCAACTGTTTGGATTGCTATGAAACAAAATTATTTAATGTCTAGATTTTTGAGCTGTATTGGGTATTGAACTGGCAACCTCAAGGGAGCAAGAGCAGGAGGTTCAGCCTTGTGTGCCATTACCCAGCTCTGGGCAATGTGGGGTTGAGGTGGGAATGGCAGCCATATCAGCCAAGAAAGCAATAGGCCAGAAGGAGTCGAGTGATGCTTCCTGACCCATATAAATAATCCACTTGGCCACTGTAAGAACAGAATGCTGGACTAGAAAGGCTTCTTCTAATGGACTTCATTTGTTTTTCTGCCCACAAATAGGAGTGGAGAATTCCAAGAAGCCATTCACACGCCATTTTGCCTTGCCATTGCACAAAGACAGAATCTGACACCAACCTCTCCCTTATCCACAGCAGCCTCTGAATTATACTGTCACACCCTTTCAGATAGTAAATTCAGCTTCATGTTGATTTGGCTGAACCAAGCTACTTGTACTGCTCCTGTAAGAAGCAATCAATTCATTTCCAATCCTCAAAGCTGAAGCTTCAGTTAAAAGAACTCTTCCTCCAGCCTTGCTGGAAAAAGACTTGTTCACATTTTCTGTGGGAAGCATCAGTGGCCATTAGGTTCACCCAGGTTTACTTTATTCAGCTGAAGACAGTCCCCAAAGCCTTAATTGCCCAGGAACTTGAAGCAAGTCTCAGTTAAGACCCAGAGCACTCCATGATTGGCCAAGTGCCACTGAGCACTTCCACAGTAACATCTGTTCCCTCCCCTCAGAGACAGGATGTTTGGCTGCTTGGACAGCTGGGCTGGACCCAAAAGGACGTTCTTCTGCATTCAGCCTGGCATTGCCCAGCTGGAGGCATCGGTTCACTGCACAGCCAGGGGTGGTTTGGGGTTGCTGGGTGCTCTTCCGGAAGCTTCCAAGATTTCACATTCCTTTCTCCATCCGACCATGTCACTTTGTTCTTTGGTTTTGCAATCAGTTAAGCTCTCATATTTTGTGGTGCTGCCACAAGAGGATGTTTTCTTGGTCAGAGGCGGCACATACTTCTGCTGGGATCATATCCCCCTGTGGGTTTCCCTTTTCTGTCTGTCTGGTTTCTGAGACTGCATTAAAAAAAATCAAAAATCAAACTATTTGTATAAATAGGAACCCTCCCATGTCAGGAGGTTGGGGGAAAGAATTCCTCAAACAAGAGACATTAGCATCCATACATAATAGTGTGCTTTTGTTGTGCAACCCATGAAATCTGCAATGATAGAGGCAAACCAAGTATTCACATTCTTTGCCTTTTTAATTTGAAACTAGGTCTTGGCTGAGTTTTCAACAGTTCAACCGTTTAGCCTGAATTTGGTGGTAGAGTTGTAGGGTTAAGAGGGAGCAGAACCACTTCCTCCCCTTTGCCATTTTGAGGGTGAGGCGAAAGACACAGGAGCTTCTTGCAGTACTCATCAGCTGACAGCTGTCATTTTGTCTTTCCCAGAATGCCCCATTCCAATAAACATTATGGGGGAAAGAAAATGGCACCCACCAGCCAATTAGAACTGTAAAGAGCTCTGGTGACCTTTCCCACCATCCCCCCAAATCACTGACATATCACCCTTCTCCCAGTTTTATACCCTACAACCAGAAACATTGTTAGTGTGATCAGTCCACTGCAGCTTAAACAGCTGTGCTGTCTTCACACAAGTTTGTCTGGACCACGGGGCAATGGTTTGAGGTGATCTGGAACCAAAGGGAAGTCAGACCCCAAAGATAAAGAATAGGTAGAGCAGTGAAAGGGATACAGTAACATGCCAGATCTGAAGATGACCTAGTAGCACAAAACGGGGTAGCGCCAGTTGACATGTTTAGTGATCATTCACTTTGATTTGCTTGTACAAAGCTTACATGGAGATAATATGATGTCCCCTCTTTATTGTGTGTTCATTCTTATGTGTTTTTGCAGACATTATAAGTCTTTAGGTCAATCAGCTATTTATCCAGCATTTAGTGCAGTGCCCTGTCACTTTCATGACTGTAAACAAAAAAACAAAAAACCAGTTTTTTTAAAAAAGTAGATTTGTTGTGACAAAACTCTTTTTTATACTTTTAATTGTGCAAACTTGCATTTCCGGCATGTGATAGAATCCCTCCTGCAAAATAACTCAAGGTCTGCTCAAATGACCAGGAAGCCCTCTAGTATTCTTGTTCAGGAGGACCTAATGGCCAGCCTGTGTGGGCTCACTCCATATCCTGAAGGAAACTAAATTACTGAGACAGATGCAGAAATGTGCAGTTTGGTGATTCACCATATGGGGCAGCTGTACACAAACCCAAAGTCTCCCAGTTTGAGCTCCGGCAACTCTTAACTATCTTCTTAAATTTATTTATCTAATGTATGAATTGTTTCCTATGAAACATCTTGAAAGGATTAAGTGTGAATATATATTTGTGATGTACCTCTAGGGGCTGTATCCCTCTAACTCACTACCACTGCCCCCACATGAATCCCCTAGAGCTTCCCCTTCCCACACCATGCAGCTACTAAGCTCCCTTTGCACCTTCCCAGCCCCATTTCTGAAGCCATTTTTTTCTTCTATTCTTCAGCACCATTTTACACACCTGTTTTCAACTTTACCTCAATTTATTTATTTATTTTTATTGCACGCACAGTCTACTAAGAATGGCTGTGTTTTGGTTTTCATGTTTTGGAAAGTGCGAACTGAATCTAATTTCTCCACCGTGCCTAGCAGGGTACACACAAAGAAACTGTTATACACCTGTCACTAGAGCAAAGTTGGAGAAGCTTGAAACAATTCTCTTCTCTTCCCCCTTCCCTTTCTGGGTGGTGCCCTTTGCTAACAAGTCATTGACAAAGACCAGGAGCAACAGATACTTGCCACCAGTCCCCCTGGTGTATAGGCATGGATCTGCCACCCTCCCTTTGAACCCAAGGCTCATAAGGGTTTCATTCAAACATTGATTCCAGCACCTCCCACTGGGGTTAATACCATAGACAACCTTTTTCAGATGCCAATATCTCTTCTTCTTGTGAAATGTTTTGCACCAGCAGAACACTGTTGTGCAAGAAAATGTATAAGCAGGTTCCTAGTGGTGCAAATGATAGTGTGATCTGTTGCACAACAGGTTTCCACTAGTGTAGCTGTTGCATTGTATTCCTTGTGAAACATTTAAAGAGCCCTTGTCCTCGTGGACAGAGAATGCTGCATACAGTCCTAGTTATACTTGTTCACAAATTATTCCTTTTTAAAAACAAGAATTAACTAAATCCATGAACAATTAAAACAGAAGTTTAAAAACCAGACTATTTTGAAACCAAGCTCATCTTCCTTTTCATAATTGTGGTCTGATTTTGATGACTACAGTGAAGAATGTGGCTTTGTTTTCTGTATAATCTTGGGGGTTGGAGCTTGCCTTCACTATTAAAACACAGAATTCATCTTAGTTTGTCATGTGTAGAGAAAATACTGGGTAGATAAATTGCCATCTTATGTCCCCGTAAAAGTTACAGTATAGAGGAAGGAGGACCAACATCTCAACTGAGCGACTTGCACAAAGACAGATTATCAAGTACCAAGGCAAGCCCGGCAGACTGACCTTCCAGATCTGCTGATGCCAAAGCACAAAGCAAAACCACCTCCCAATTGAAAATGCTTTTCTGTATCTAAGAATCTTAAATTCCCCACCCCTAAATGACTAGTGTCACATGAATGAGAGGAACAGCAGTCTCAGTCACATTGGTTGGGATTATGTGCTTGCTTCCAGGCAGCCATTTACAGGTAAACACATTGCGGACTGTGGCAAGATGAGGATGGCTAAGGTGGTATTAAATAGAACCAAGCTTCAAATCCTCTAGCTCAACACCACCACTACCCTGCACAATCTCCGATGCTCAGTTGGCCCATTAATCCATCTGGCGAAACACCACTACTCAAGTTGGCCCTTCAGGACCTTGGGCAGATTTTTTCCCTATCAACAGCTATCTGAAGAACCTGGGAACTGAACATAGAAACTCCCCCTTGCATCAAAACAAGACCTACCACTGAGCTATAATCTACCTTATCCAATATTGCAGATGCTCTTCAAGGTCTCCGGAAAAGTCTTCCCTCTCTCACACAGATAAAACCACACACGCCTAAGATATTTTTATCCAAGGACGCTGGAAAATGAACCTAAGAACTTTTGTTCATGTACTCTACCGCTGAGCTATGGTCCCTCTAAAATTGCCCAGTCTTTAAAATATTTGGGTAGGCCACGCTTTTGTTGAGCTGCCTTTGTACACTGGAGCCCTCTTGCAGTCCTTTGGAGGGGAGCTGATGAATTTATTTTGGTGTACGTCTGGAATCTGAACCCCATAGAGATTCCCTAGCTTTGCACGGCATCAGCCCCCTGAAACTGCCATCTGTGACTTGTGTGTGTGAATCATTCATGTGCTCTGATATAGGATCCCTACCTTTCCTGACCACTGGAGTCAAGGTTATTTACCGGGTATTGTATCTGATCAGCCAGCAATGTGGTTCAGATTATATGGAGAGCTCTCACTAGGGCCAGGACAATGACAGTGATGAGGGAGCGTCTCCTCACACACACAGCCAAACTCTTCTCCCCCCCCCCCAAGTAGATTTTAATGCAAAGAAAAGGATGGGAGTGTTTACTGATAGCTAGGGAAAACTCCATCACTTGAGCAGAAATGAACGGGAGGGTAGTGTTAGGAAGGGCGATATACAGAACAGAAGATGCTATATGAAGCACAGGGGCTATATGCACAGAAACCCTTTGCCTGGGAGTTCATGTCCATAAGCTGTTGCAAAGCAGGAGGGAAGGGTGCAATAATGAGATGCATTTTAAGTCACCTATAGCACACATATCCCTGCTATCAGAAATGGTAAAATCTAGGGGAAAGCTTCTGATTTTAGCGGGGGCAGGGACAGAATTGACTGAAGTTGCCGTGTGTGTGTGTGTGTGTGTGTAGTCTCCTTCCTGAGTTTACAAGGGAAGTTTTGGGGTTCAGTTTAGAGGACAGACTCTCTCTCAGTGTACAATGGTTTGTTTTGTATTAGATAGTGATATCACTCAGCATGGATATGAAACTGCATAGTATGGTACCTCTCCCTAATCCACATGTATGAGAATAGGAGCATTCTCTCTGCTCACCTAGTTTGCCTTCCCTTTCCCAATGTTGCCAAGTGGCTGTAATGTTTAAATACAGCTGACATGCCTAAAATCCAAAGTGCGTAGACTCACAGATCATGTTGTTAGCTGCCAGGTTTTCTCCATATGAAAGATGAATGTAAACGTTAAGCCCCCTCCCCCTCACACACATCAACATCCAAGGATGTTGGTGGCCAGATGGGCACACCACATGTATGTACTGGATTGGAGAGATGATACAGTATACCATTCAATTTAGCCACTGATTTTTGAAGTTTTCAGAGCACATTGCATACAGTGTCCCATCTCAGAAGTCCTTAAAATGACTCTGCAAAGTCTCATCATCCACATAATATGGGTAGCAGACTGTGGGTGCCTCCAGGCCACAGAAGAATTCAAACAGAGATTGGAACTTTAGGTTTCTGCAAGGTAAGTAGACTGAAGTGCTGTGTTGCCCCAGCACAACAAATCCACTTAAAAAAAGAAGACTTTTTGAGGGGTTGGAATGTAACTGGGAAATACATTGGACAGTGGGGGTGAACAAATGATTAACAGAAAGATGAGCAAACACCCCACAAACAAATCAGGATGAATACAGGATCAATGCATTGTCATGTAACCTTCATGCAAACAATCAGAACGGATGCTGAAGGAAGATCAGACATAGTTTGACCACCACTTAAACTTTGTGCAAGCAAATCAGATTGCATGCTGAATAAACAGACCATATGGAAGAGCCCTGAAGCTCTTGGCCACCTCATCGAGTTTTGTGGTGGAAGTAAGACTTTAATCCATCTCAAAGCTCTGGTACCTAGCCACTACTATAAGCAGCTCCCTGATATTATGTAAAATCTCCATCAACAGATGTCTTTTTAATTGCATCTCCCTAAAAGACATCATATCCAGGGAGCCTCCCTTGACTTGCTGTATCCCACCCGTTACATAAAGGCAGGATTAAACCTCCCTAATATAGAAAGGCAGGCTCCAGGTGGGAATGTATGTTATTGTACCTGGCTAGGTGAATCATTGGTAGATCACATGCTTTGCTTGAAGTAGGTTTTTTAGAAAGGGTCAGATGGCAGGTGACAGGAAAGCCCTCTGCCTGAGACCCAGAGAACTACTGCCATTCAGAGTAGACAATATGGGCTAATTCAAGGATGGGGAACTTTGGGTTTCTAGAAGTTATAGGTCTCTCAACTCCCATCAACCCTGGCTAGAATGGCCAGTGACCAGGGATGATGGGAGTTGTAGTACAATGGGCCACAGATGTCCCTGGTCAAGTTGGACAAATATTCTGTAGCAGCAGTTCTCTACCATTGAAGGTCTGCTAGATTTGGCCATCTTTGTGATGCATCTTGCCTGATTATCATTCCATGATGTAAAAACGGGGGGGGGGGAGAGACATCTGTTCCACTTCAAAGAGGGGCACATATTTTTTTGCTCACCAGAAATGTGTAAACCCCATTGAGCCTGAAGCAGCAAGTGCCCTTTTCCAAATCTACGCTGAACTTCAAGCGCATCCTGACATGCACACAGTGATTATTGATTTGACCTTAATTCAGCTTCGAAGTTTGTTTGTTTGTTTTCCTCTCCCTGACGGCCCAGCTTCTCCTTTCTTAGCTCATAGCATTCATGTGGATTCCTTGCCAGCTATTACTAGCACAATGTGCTTTCCCCCATTGCAAAGAGACCCAGAGAAGGGGAGTTTACTGTTAAAGGGAAATGCTTTTCTAAGCCAACATAGTAGACTTGTCTACAACCAGTCACAATGACTGCCTCATCCTCTGTGGGCATTTCTCTTGAACAAACTCTGTTCCAAAGCCTGTTCCCCTTTCTAGAACCACTTATTGGCCACCCCTGCCCACCACTTCATTCCCCCACCCCCTGTCCGTTGTGTTTGTTTATTCCAAACTCTGCTGTACCCTATCCTAAAAACTCAGGGCAGGTCATGACATATTTGCTGTGTAAACATGGTAAAGCTTGAAAGGATTTAGTTGGATCACAAAATTAGATGAGATGTAATGGTTTGTCTAATGCAGTGTTCTTCAAACTTTAGGAAATGTTGTTTAATTATTTTTTTATTCTTCCCTTTCTTCTAAGCCAGTGGTCCCCGGTTTTTCAAAAGCCAAACCTCGGACCCCTACCTTTGAAAAAGTTGATAACTCTATGGTAGTTTCCTCTACAAAGCAATTTTTTTAACAAAATGTGGAATAGCTCATAATAAGCAAAGAATTTTAGATATACTTAAAAATAAAAAAAATAAAACCAGTCTAGGGCTGATTAATATCTGGTTTTCAACATGTGATGTATCAGCAGATAAATATTGCAATATTCTGATATATCACAATGTCTCAAATTGTAGATCAGGCATGAGGATGAGGGAAAGAAGCAGCTGTGGAGATAAAATCGGTGGGGGGAGGAGAGGAAGGGGAGTCACTCCACCACATGGTTTGAGGGGGAAGGGATGGGGATGGGGGACTATCAAGCTGCTATCAGCGGGGCAGCAAGCGGTGGCAGCCAGTGGAAATGCACATCCACTGTGGCTGCTTTCCTACTAACTGAGAAAAGCTGCTCACCTCAGTGCCAGGGGAAGGCAGTGCCACAATGACCTGAAGTGTGGGCGATCAGCTGCCCTGTTCTCTCTCAGTGTGAGGGAAGGCAGCTCAGATCAGCAGTGTTATCAGCTGACATCATTGTGCAATATCAGCATTGCCTTGAAATTGGTTGGCCTGCTCCCCCTTGCACAAAGAGTGATATTTTCCTGCGTACTGCCAGGCCAAAATTGTTATTTCAAAACAATTTTTGGCCAATATATTGAAAAATCACACTGCACTAAAACAGACCATAAATTTTGTGATATTACCATGCAAAAATGACAAAAAAATTAGTTGGGGGAAGCAAGGGATTGGGCCGTGGACCCCCTGTGTGTTTTCTGTGGAGGGGTCCCCAGACCTCTAATTGGGAACCACTGCTCTAAGCAGTTCAGGGGAGCCCCCTTCCCCATTATTGTTGGATCACAACAACCTTGTACCTTGGGCTGAGTTAAGATATAGTGAGTTGTTCAAGGTGTTGATGATTATGAATTCAAATCTATGTCTCCCTGATCTAAGTCCCACACTCTATCCACTACTCAAGGTATGAGGAACATGTGGCCTTCAAGATGCTGCTGGACTACCACTCCCCATCATCCCTGACCACTGGCCATGTTGCCTAGGGCTGATGAGAAGTGGAGTCCAACCATATCTGGAGGGACACTGGTTCTGCATCCCTGTGCTGCACCACACTAGCTCAAGTAAGCAACTAATGGAACACCTATGCATACTAAAGGATGTTGGGATATGTTCTAGAATGCATGCTCAGTTCACACTGGCCTCTGAGAACTAACACCGGAGTTGGATCACGTGTGCTTTTCTTGTCCAGTGAACAGGTGTTTTCAAACTTTGCATTGTTTCAAAACAACAACAATCATCATCTGTGAATGGAGATGTCTCCTGGCAAAATTGGGAAGTGATGCAACTCTCAACCCACTTTTAATTCTCAAAGGGTGCTCTGCACCACACCCAACACCGTTGCAGCTGTGCATTGCAGAAAAAAAATGTGCAGTAGTGGTGAGCAAGCTGCCTTTCAAGACAGCTGGTCCACCACTGCTAATCTTTTAATTGAGGAACCCCAATAAGTTTCTAAGAAGTGGCAAATTCTTGTGGTCTCTGTGCAGGTGTGCATATGGGGAAACCTGTATCTGGACAGACCATCTTCTGAACATTATAACACTCCCAGGGTCACATAAGCAAGGTCAGAGCCAAGAGGGGATGTGACACCCACTGACTCTTTCTGCTGCTCCTTTTCCAGGTTACATTTACATGTTTTGCTCTGCCATATTGGCATGTGGTTCCTGGGAGGAGAGGCGGCTCCAGGGGAGTGTGACTGGTATGGTCCCTCCAGGCACAGAGCTTCTGGAGTGCCAGAGCAGGTTCCACCACTATTATTCCAATGGAAGGTGAGAGGGAGGAGCACTGGATTTTGGCGTCACACAGGGGGCCACTGAAATCTGAGATGCCAAGGTCCAACACTTCTGGGAAGTTGCACAAAAATGAATGTAGTCTCCTGGATGAAAACAAAGTTCATTGTCCTTGATCTAGAGAAATGTTCTGCTGCACTTTTTGGATATAGCTGTGTTGTTGTAGCCTGATAGGATTCCAAGGAACCACACTTTGATCTAATTCAACCTCCTGTCCTAAAGCATGCTTGCATTGATATCTGAGGACTTATGTGCATGCTTACACATTCTGGGGTATTGAATGACTCACTCGCGTGTTCAAGGCACACATCAATTGTTGTAGTCAGTTGACATAAGATATCCCAATCGGAAAATTTAAAAAGCAGGATCTCTTTTAATTTCTCTTTCTTCAAAATTGATGATCACCAAATGATTACCCAAAGCAATCAGTCAGGGGTAGGGGGTCTGGAATGTCCCCAGATTCATTGCTTTTATAGACAAGTGTTTGCTATCCCAGGCTAACAATCCAGAGATAATTACCCATTGACTCTGTAAGCAGACTGCGAAGCAGCCCACACAGAGCCTGTCCAACTTTTTCTGTAAAATGTCCAAGAAAAGAGATTCCACAACCCCCTAAGGTAACTTGCTATGAGTAACTTTTAAGAGCTAGAATATGTATAGTGCTGTATTCCCCCCTCCCCCAAATGCATAACCTATGTCTGTTTTCCACTTCTAAAAAGTAGGTTTTCTTCTGCTTTTTCAGGACCAAGCAAGATGTTAGATGCATCTTGTTTGGCCTTTCAGTCAGTCTTGCACTCTGAAAAGTCCTGGTGATTTTATGCACAAGCTCCCTCACATTAACATTGCTTTTTAGCACTAAGGAACCCCTGAAGAAAATTAATTCTTCAATGCAATTCACTGCCTATTTATTTGTTCCCTTAAACTAAGAGTGGAAACATTTTCTCAGTCCAAAAGCCACATTCCTTTCTGGGTATACTTCTGAGAGCCACATGCCAGGTGGGGGGCAGAATATAAATGTTGCCTTTGTACAGTAGGCTAGTTTACAAACACAGACACTCACTTCTCTGTCCTCCATCCAGGAAAGCAAAAGGCATCACCAGAGTTCAAGGGCATACTCTTGCCATGCAAAAACACTCCAGGTGCAAAATAGATTGCACATATAAGAGAAGTTGTCTATTGCCCAAGCACAGTTTGCAGCTGTTCTTTCCCCAAGCTGCAGCAGTACCACCATTTTTTCACCAAACAGGCTTGTTTCCAAGGCGATCCCAGTTGACAAGGGATGTTGGCGGCAGCCTGGTGATTTGAGATTGATATACAGCCAATCACATTTTGACTGCACATCAGTGGACTCAGCCAGTGGCGAAGCTGCATGCTCCGGTGCTGGGGGTGGAGAGCAGGCAGGGGCATGACTGGCACGCATCCCAGGGCATGGCATGCTGCCCGTGGGGGCGTGCATCCCAGGGGTGTGGCACGCCGCCCTTGGGGGCGTGGTACTGCCTGCAGGGTCGTGCGCCTGACACAGTGGGGGGTGCGCAGCACATGTCTGGGAGAGCGGCCGTGATGGTACCCCACTCTTGATGGTGCTGTGGGCAGTGTGCTCCCCCCACTCTTCCCTTCCTCCACCAGTGGACTCAGGTACATTAGTAAAGAAAAAGAACTTTATGTGTGTTATAACACTGTGACACCAGATGGTGCTGTGGAGTCCTATTTTTCATCAACTGTATTTCCATTTATAAAGCTTACAACACATTTAACTGATTCCTCCCCCCCCCTTTTTTTTTTGATGTGTCTAGATCTAGCCAGTGTCATATAAGGGACAGGGAGCAATTTCTATCACTCTGAAGCAGCACTATAAAGCCCATCAGATTTAGGGGTTATCCACACTTCCACTTGTTCTGTGCCTAGGAAGCATGGTTCTGACCAGGTTTCCACTTTTCCCATGCTTTTTAGGCATGGGTCTGAGCGGTTTCCTGTTTGCCTTGCAACTTTCCTTTGGGGCAAACGTCAATCCACAGAACACCCAATTGACATTAGCTTTGATTCAGGAGTAAATATTAGGTTTTCCTGGGGGAAAGTGGTGGGACAAGTGGAAGTTTGGATGAGCCCTTAGTTTACGTAATCAGGCCATGATGCTGCACTATAAGGTGGGCCCATCTGGGGAGGGTCTTCAAAGGCAATGCTTCCTGTAGGGCCTCCGCTACTGCATCATCTCCTTGGTTACTTCAAGAGGAGGATATTGATTTTCTTTCTCCTTTGCTCATTGTGATGAACCTTCTCTCCTCGCACCACCTCCAGCTGTCAGATTGATGCCAATCCCTGGAGACCCTCTCACTTAAGGGGTCTTGAGCTTTTAAACAGCTTTCAGATGTGTCTTCAGGCACTTCCAGCACTAGAACTATAAAAAGCTGATAGGCTGTAACCTTTGACTAATGGATTCAGTGTTAACATTGAACTTTCATTCAGGGCACCTTTGGCCTGAGGGCTAGCTGAAGCAGCATTTGCAAAATGCTCATCAAATGCTTTGACTGAAAGAGATGGCGAATCCTAGAAGACATGGAACTGCTTCTGGCTTGTTCTAGCAGCCTCTGGAGTAGCAGTATAGAACATCTGAACGTGGTGATTCCTCCTTGATTGGAACACAGCAAATTGTGATGTTGAGGTTATATCACTAGGATATAGCTCTGTGCATCATTGTGGGGTCTTGCCAGTTCCAGATGCTATCAGCCTTGAAATAGCTCATAATTGTCATGTGGATAATTGCACCCCTGCAAATCTGAGCACTGTTATCTCCGCCATATATAATTTTGTCAAGTTACGGGCCTGCTGAGGGCATCAGAAAGCCATCTGCAAAGCCCTAAAGCCAATATCTGTAGCCGCCCATAGCTTCC
This sequence comes from Podarcis raffonei, assembly GCF_027172205.1. Lineage (NCBI taxonomy): Eukaryota > Metazoa > Chordata > Lepidosauria > Squamata > Lacertidae > Podarcis > Podarcis raffonei. The sequence continues at coordinate 7,877,020 of NC_070621.1, forward strand.
TGTTGAGCATAGCAACTACAGGATATTGCCCCCAATTACTCTGGGGCAGAATCTGTGGCCTTCCAAATGTCTCTGGACTCACAATCCCTGACCATTGGTCATACTGACTGGGGTTAATGGGAACTGTAAGTCCAGGACAACAGATTCCCCAACCTTGCTTTGGCAATTTCTTCTCAGGTTCTAGCAGTGCTTTTTTCCCTTTTTTAAAAAAATGTTTAGGGGGTACTCTCATTTTCCTACTCATATTGAAAGGCTGCCCCTCAGTGAGGCCAAACTTACATTCACAAAATGTTTAGGGGTATGCGTACCCCTGCAAAGCCCAGAAAAAAAGCACTGGGCAAGCTCTCTCTCCAACCTCTTTCCACTGCTGATTTGCTGTTTTTGTGGTGGTTATAGCCACAGGGATATCCTGTTCTCCCCTCATAGAATTTACCCCCATCCTCAACGACAAGCCACCACAACCGAATGAGTATGCAAAGTGGATCTGTTTATGAGCTTCCTTTTATTGTGGCATTGTCAATATGCTTCACCCATTGAAATTCCAAAATCCAAGAAAAAGGCTCCATTTATTTTATTGGCACAGTGAGAAGGTTTTATGTGTTGATTTACTGATCCCTGATTATGCTGAATCACAGAGTTGCCATCAAGCAGAGGAAATGCATTCTTGTGGCTTTAATTTATATTTGTATAAATATATACTTTAAATTGAGCAGTCTCTGAGTAGACATTTTTGCACAGATATCTGAGGAGCTTACAGTGGTGAGGCCACACTACACTGACATTCCGGAGGAAAGCTGCATTGCTTGGTTTTCCTGAGACATTGTGCAGTTCACACACATACAACCTTATTTTGTGAAGCTCTGAAGTAGCACTGAACCCAAATGGTGCCCAAATGTTGTAGTCTCTTTGGCAGGTGGAGAATTGGGGGGGGGGGAGATTTCTTAGATTTTTTGTGGGTGTGAAATTTCCCATCGATTTCAGGGGCAGCTTGCTGTTGGTAGGATTCTTCCTTCTCTCCCCCCCCCACTAGCTCTATAGGCCTGGGGTGGGGGATCCCAGGTCCAGGACCTAGCTGATGTGAGTGCTCTGGTCCTTGGGACTGGTAGGGCAGAAGACAAGCAGCACAAACAGTAGGTGGAGCCAGAACCACTCATTTTGATTTTGCACCCATTCTCCTTCTCCCTGTGGAGTTCTATGAGTGGGAGAACACAAAGAGGATGGAGCCCGAAGCTAACAGACACCCCCCCACACACACACACTGGTTGTAAGTAGGAAGACAGGCAGGGAAGGGCTAGCTGAGGACAGACTGAGATTGGCAGGGCAGTGCCCCACTCACCCTAATGGATCACCTTCTACGGATTACACCTCGGATGGTAAGAGGACCAGAGCAATGAGTCTATGCTGCTGATCTCACTGTTATGGAAGGTTCACGGCAGCAGGAGATAGTCAGTGCATTCATAATAGCATATCCCTTCACAACATGCCACCTTGGTTCTTTTGCATGGACAGCCCCTGTCCATCAACATGTTATTCTTGTTCACTGACCTCTTCAGGTTGGCACCACCTGGCAACTTGTGCCAAACAGCAAATTAGAGCCAGGACAGGCTGGCTTCAAGCTTACTGGGTCTATCTTGCATCTCTCTCCCCTCCCCCCCAAACATGAGGTCCACCATTGCAGTTGGACCAAAAAAGAGTGGCAAAGGGCAGAGCTGGGGAGGAGGGAATGGTGCCTCTATGGGGTGGGTCTAATTATCTACATATATATGTAAGACAAATATATGTTGCTACAGATCAGGGATGCTGACACATCTTGGAAACCAGGCCAGTGGTGAAGTGCCTGTTTTCACAGCCAAGGATCTGAGCCCCAATACTTTGCCTGTTTTTGCCTTTGTGATCTGAAGGCTGAGCTGGATTCTGCAAAATAGTTGTCTCCCCACCCCAAAAAAACCCAGGCAGCTGTTATCGCTAAGACAAGGGTTCTTGCTGAAACACAAACACACACCAGCCTGCCTTTGTTCCTGGGCTGTGCCTTTCATTTTGTTCTGTGCGCAATAAACTCTGGCATGGTCCAATCCCTTCAGATGTGGGGCCCCATATAGCAGTACGTATGCTGCTGGGAACACTCTGCTCTTAATATTTGGGCTCATCCAGCTGCACAGACCCTGTGAGGGAACGAGATGTCATAGAAGGGGAGACCTAGTCATCCACCGCAAGCAGCTTTTACATGAAGATCAAGACTTTTCATATTTTTCCCCCAAAAGGGGAAATAAGGTAGCAGAAGACCAGGCAGTTCCCAGAGAAAAAGAGAAGGGTGTGGGTGGAGTGGGGAGGGGAGGGGAGGGGTGGGTGGGTCGGACAGAATCTGGTCCTTCTAAGAGCACTTGTCTCTGCTTCACAGCCTCTGCTAAGGAAAATTTTTCAAGGAATATGCATACAAAGTCAGTTTTCACCCACACTTCTCTCCAGTTTTCTTTCAGGTTCTGCCCACAGATGTATAGAAACTGGGTGTGTTAGTTGTGCTGGTACATTAAGGCAGCTATAGGGGCCTGAAAAAGAGCAGAGGAGGCCCCATTGTTGCTGAGGAGCATCTGTGCTGGAGTCCAGTGCTTTCCTCAGGACCTGGCATCCTTGGGTAGCCTCCAGGGTCCCAGCACCTTCACAGGATCTCACTGCTTAGGGCCAACAGGAAGCTGCCTTTTACAAAGTCAGTCCTTTGTTCCATCTAGCTCAGTATTGTCGACACTGTCTGGAAGTGAGTTTGCAGATGGGTCTCTCCCAGCCCTACCTAGAGATGCTGGTGATTGAGCCTAAGACCTTCTGCAAGTAAATATCTCAAATCTAGCCATCCTTTACATTTTCCACAATGCTCCTCACCCACCATAGCTGACTCCACAAACTGCAAATGAAGATGCAAAGCTAGGGGTGTTTTTTCCCAACTGTACCCTTTAAACGGAAGCTGCCAAGGACTGGGATCTGCTACTTTCTGCATGCTGTGGGTCAAAGGAAGCCCTCCTTCTTTGTTTAGCCCTCCAAACTCTCTGCAGCCCACACCCTTCACTGGCTCTGCTTTGCACCCTCTGTGAATGCTTTTTCCTGGAATGTTTTCCCAAACTCTGATGATGCCTATTGCTTGCCTAAATGGAGGACAGAGAGGGGTGTGTGAGTGTATGTAGAAACCAGCCCACTGCACAAAGGTAAAGATAAGTTTAATTGCTGTGCCCACTTTTGCTTCTGGCTCTACCCACCCCAGCACATGGCCCCTGGAAGGGAATGCAGCATTCTACTCCACCCCTGGTGTAGTCAGTTCCCACTGTGGGTGCCTGGAAGGGAATAAGCTGCAAAGGTTGTGTCCCTGCTGAGATGCTCAGAATGGAGTGTTGCTTTTGTCACAAGTAAAGGAACTTTGAGGGGTCAACTTGCCGTTAAGTAACCATCCAAATCCCACGTGGCTGCATCTGCTTTCAGAAAGAGCAGCTCCTGTTCCTCTTCAAAGGCACAACTGTCTGCCTTCCATCAGCAGGTGCCCTGACACTGGGCAGCTTGGACAATCTGCACTTTGTCAAAGCCAGCCCAGGATCCTTGCTTTGTTTGTTTGCTTGCTTGCTTGCTTGTTTTGCACCACTTAGCTAAGAATGGAGAAAGGGGGGAAGTGATTGCAGATAAGAAAGGAGGAGAGGGAGAGGGAGAAACCGAAAGCTTATTCAGAGATTTACTTGGACTGCTTCTGATGAGGAGATCTTGGGTTCCTACAGTGTAAACCTCTCCAGATGCCACGTGGAGCCATGTGTTAGGCTTCTTTTTCCAGTAGGGCACAATGGTGTGCTTAGAACCACATGCACCTTGAAGAAGGATGTGTGTGCTCTCCTGCAGTACTTCAAACACTCTGAATTTGGGAGCGTGTCTTCGGCATTATTTATTTATTTATTTATTATTTCCATATATGAATCACTTCCTATGAACCACCCTAAAACAATTAAACATGAAAACAGCTTCAGATATAAGAACAATTTGAAATACAATGCAGATATAGACTGGAATTAAAACAGAACAAAAACCCTGCAAGAAAAAGATCTTCAATATGCACCAAAAATCAATACAGATGACACTTGTTGATGTTTAATGGGAGGGAGTGCCACCACACCAAAGGCTGGTGGATCAACCTTCATGCATTAACCCAAAAGTAATTTTTTACATGTCAGGTGTGGGGGGGAAAGCACCCCTACAACACTATTTCCTTTGTGTCTTTAGTGTACATTGGAAACACTGCGTTTGGTGGCAGTGTACTACCACAAGACTTACAGGGCAATTCAGAACTGGTGGGGTGTGGCCATTGCCACACTTGTTGATGTAGGCTGTGATGGAAGGCAGGGGGATGGTCCGGTTGCTCTGCCAGGTGCTGCAGTTGGGCCACAATTGAACCCTGTGCTATCAAACATTTGCAGTGGGTTTGACTGTGTACCCTGAGGCAGCTCAGTCCATTCCTGCCCCTGGACCAGGGATTGGGTGGGGGTGGAAGTCCATAGATCCCACCTGCGGACTTTTTGTTAGCCTAAATATTCAGTGGGCAGAACTGACCTCCCTACTGGCAGAATGAAGCTAGCTTTACTCTGTAGGTTGAGGGACACCTTCACCACATCCAATCACAGACCAACATGAAGGGTTGTTGGCTTGCAGCCTAAGCCATCTCTGTGAGTCTCCCTTGAGCCTTCCTGTAGTCTAGGGGTGAACACCCCATGACCCTTGGCCTGATTTCAGCATATTTTCGCCACCTGAGTACTGGTGAGCCATCCATACCACTGGCAAGAGTGATATGTGTCCCCATCTGAGCAGTCTACCAGGAAGAGAAAGGGGTGGGGTGGTAGGAAGAGTGAGATGAAAAGTGATTAGCTCTGCCCACTTAATTGGTGGGGCCTCAGGCAGAGAGAGATTAATCCCAAGGGAATGTGGTCCTTGGCAGGAGAAAGGTTATCTGTTCCTGCTTCAGTCTGACAACATCTTGCACCAGAATGTATGGAGGTTACCATAATTTCAGCCATTCCAGCATATAATGTTAACTTTACTTTTCATGGTTGAGGCCTTATAGTTTTCTTCTCTTCCAGGTTCACCCTCTATGCTGTGGACACCCGAGGAAGACACTCCGAGCTGAGCACAGTCACTCTGAGAACGGCTTGCCCATTGGTGGATGACAGCAAGGCAGAGGGTAAAAGCTCTTGACTTCAGAGCTGAGTTATGGTCATAATTGATCATAATCACACCTTCATAATTGCCCCTCCCCCCGCACACACACACAAGTTCTAAGCAACCTAACACACTGCTCAGATATTTCCAGGGCAAGGTCTAGAGGTGTATGATCCACCATCCGTTATGAAGCTGCACAGGGTTGATTTTGGTCAAAGGTGAGGTGAAAGACCACCTGTGAAGCCTCTTCATGCTGCTCTGAGTCCAGTCAGGGGTGGGTGGGTGTGGTGGGGTAGGGGAGGGCGAGGTGGGATATTGCCCTCACAATAATGTTGACATTTTCTCAATACATTTGTACCTATATGTAGGCTTCCCATGAAGTTCTAACTGGCCACTGTGAAGATAGTGTGATGGATTAGATGGGCCTTTGGCCTGATCCAGTAGTGTTTTCTTCATGTTCTTATATTCAGTATGTGCACAGCAGTTTAAGAATGATATTAACAAGCTGTAATGTATACAGAGGAGGGCAGCTAAGATGATCAAGGGTTTGGAAACCGAGTCTTACGAGGAACAGTTTAGCCTTGTTTCATGTTTAGCTTTGAAAAGAGGAGACTGGGGAGATAAGATAGCCATGTTCAAATATCTGAAGGCTTCCAGTTAGAAGAAAAGAGTTTCTGGCTATAATAAGAAAAGAGATTCTGACTATAAATAACTTTCTGATAGTAAGAACTATTTGGCAGCATAACTGGCTCCTTCAGAAGGTGGTGGACTCTTCTTCCTTGGAGAGCCTTTTAAGCAGAGGCTGAGTGATCATTTGTCAGGGATTCTTTAGCTGTGATTTGGCATTACAGGGATTTGGACTAGAAAACCCATGGGGTCCCTTCGAACTCTACAATTCTATTATTCAGTTAATCTGGTAGATCCTTCCTCTGGAATTCTTGCTTGAGTGGACATTACCTTGTCTTTTCCCAACCCAGAGCTGCAGTCTTTGATCCCCCAATAGTAGAACAGTAGATTAGACCCCCCAACTAATCTGCAGTAGCAACTTTGGCCAGATTAGTGTCCCTTCTTTTCGCACGTGTTGTATCCAACATCTGCTGACCTACTGGTTTGGCACAAGGCATATGCAGCTCATTAACATTGAAACTTGTGAGGGGGTTACCTGAGAACTGCATCCAACACTACATTTCCCCATTTGAATTATATGTATGTGTTTGTGTGTGCATGTACATGTACATGTGTAGGGGTGCTGGCAGCATGGACAGGCCAGATGAAAACACAAGGCCAATATACCCTGGACACCTGCTTTATAATCCTCACACCTCCTCCTTGCACTTCAAAGAGGTGTGTCTTGTCCCTCTATGTGCTTGAAAACGCAAGTGAGGAACTAATATTAGACGGAGCCTTCAGATGCCTGTTGTAAATCAGAAACTTGCTTTGTTAGGATGGATGTGCACACACATAATGTCTTAACTACTGCTGAGCCAAAATGCCTCTCCCTTCCCTAGACCTTCTTCCCCATATTCCCAGGGTGCAAAATGGTAGCGGTGGGGATTTTGATGACTGAGGGTGGGTGTTGAAAACAGTGACAAAGTGCTTGCCCAACTTTTCAGTGGTGTTACACGTGCTGCCTACTAGTATGGTGGGCACCATTTCTCTAGTGCTTCCTTCCTACCTACCTAGAATGCACCAAAGCAAGAGCAGAAAGCAGCTCCCTATGTTTCTAAGAGATGACCTGGTCTCCACTGCTGGATTCCCATTCTGCCATGGCCATAGCTTAGTGGTAGGTAGGGTTGCTGCTCCATATACAGGAGGTCCCTGGGTACATTACTAGGTAGGGCTGGGAAAGACTTCTGTCTGAAACTCTGGATCTGTGTAGATCAAAGGTGGATAACCTCTGACCTTCTGGCCAGTGCTTTTTTCTGGGGGGTACTCAAGTACTAGCAACTTTTTAGTTAAAAGTGTGGCATCTAATATCAAAAATTCATGGTAAGTACCAGCACCCTTTCTTCTTTTTTAAAAAAGCAAAAGCACTGCTTCCAGCACTGTTGGAGTTCGGCTCCCATAATCCATTACTATTGGTCATGCTGGGGCCACAAGCTCTTTATCCCACTGGCAACTGATGTAGACAATCCTAAACTAGATAGATCAGTGATTTGACTAGGTTTGAGGGAACTTCCTTTATAGAGGAAGGTGGTGGAGGAGGTGAATATTGGACATAATTTCATGAAAACTTTTCCAGCTACAACCCATTCACCCTCTAAGCCTCCAGGTCCAAGCCAAAAATGTATCTAAAAGTAATTTTTGTTCCATTCCATTTGGGCCAAGATCTGCTTCCTTTGTGCTTAGATGATGATTGCCCCTTCCCACCCCTCTCCTACTTCCTTTCCAGAGGTAGCAGACAAGATCTACAACTTGTACAATGGCTACACCAGTGGGAAAGAGCAGCAGACAGCCTACAACACTCTGATGGAGGTCTCCACTTCCATGCTTTTCCGCATCCAGCATCACTATAACTCCCACTACGAGAAATTTGGGGACTTTGTCTGGCGCAGTGAGGATGAGCTTGGACCCAGGTAGTTATATCCAGCAAGCTTACATTTGTGACCCCTTCCTGAAATCTGGGAGCACAGTGTCGAACCAGCCCTGTACTGCCAAATTTTTTATGTTGCCTTAAAAGTTTTGGTTGCCCAGGGAGATGCTTTGGCCTGCAGCCTTGGTGGAGAGTCACACATGTCTGGCATCCACAGAATGTGCGTGCCCCTCCATTCTGGCCTCAAACACCTCCTGACACTGTCCAAAAAAGCACTTGCCTCCTGCTTAGGAAAAATCCAATTTTCTTTTCTCCTTTCCCAAAGATCCCTGGCCATCTACAAAGCCTCCAAAAGAGGAGAAGGGCAAGCCAACTCTTTTTGGGGGGCGGGGCACTTCTTAATGAAGTTTTAATAGCATAAAGTTTGTATTCTCAGAGGGTCATTTATTTCCCTACCTTGAAGTGTTTATCAGAGGATCCACAGATCCACAGTAAATGCTGAGCCATAAAACTTAGTGGTGAGCAGGGAGGCTGTTGCATCTGCAGCATAAATACATCACACCAAAGACCTCCAGGGCCCATTTTCAGGAGGAGCCACAGATTGCTGCAAACAGCTGCTTGCAGTACGACCCAGTATTCAGTCAGCAGGAGACAGGAAAAGGCTGAGCTCATAGGTGGCCTTGGTTGTGATGCTATGAAGCTAGCCAGCTCTTCTCTGCCCCTGCCTCAATCCCTGTCTGGGGCCATCTTTTTTTCTCTCTTTTTAAGCCCTCCACCAGCACCACTGCAAGAATCTTACTGTTGCTCCTGACCCCCAATTTGTAGCAAACATTTGTTCCAGGAAAACAGCAATAACATATCTGCACTGACCACATTGTGATCCAAGGGCAAGCGGCATGTAGGAGCATAAGGAGCTGCCTTTATGCAGTCACACCACTGGTCCATCTAGCTCGTTAGTATATGCACTGGCTGGCAAAAATTCTCCAGGGATTCAGACAGGGAATGTCTCCCATCCCTACCTGGTGGTGCCAGGGATTGAACCTGGGGCTTTCTAGGTGCAAATCAGATACTGTAACAGCTGAGCTATGGTCTGCCCCTGAAACAATACAATAAGAGCAGCAGCAGTAGACAGGAGGTGAGAAGGTTCTCAAATCTGTGGTGCTTATCAAAAGCTTGCAACACCTATAAGGGGTCAGTTTGTGTGCTACTGAAATGAGCTGTTTGGCAGTTTATTGATCTTTGTTTTTAATTATTTTATGCTTTTATTGCATGGTCTAATCTCATTTTTATTCTAGCAAACTTCTTTGATACATTTTTATGATATAGTGGCATACAAGCATTTTTCATAAATAAATTAACCCTCATCAACCCAGCCAGCATAGCTGGTGGCCAGGTAAATTGGAGTCCCACAGCACTGAGGTAGGTAATACACTCGATTACTGGTGCAGATGAACAATAGGCTAGATGAACCCATGTACTTGACTTTGCAAGGCAACTTCATATATTTTGACATCCATATACCTTTGATAGGTTTCCACCCTGCCCAGACCTTGAACCTAAGATATCCTCAGATGAGGTAGGTTTCTGTGGCCTACAAGCAAGATAAAGTGCCTGCAAGTAGTCTGTGTATGGTAGGAGTGAGCTCTTCAAGCTTGTGGGGTTCTTCACTAGGTCCACAAAAGACTCAACTCTAAAATAAAACAATTCCATGCTAAGCATTTGGCTAAGAAACTGAACTGATCTCCAAACCCTTCAACAGAAAAATCCCTGTTGGTTACCCTAACCTTTTTTCTTTTCAGAAGTATAATGGAGGAGGAATTGGGGGTTGGGCCACTTTGTTGCTGCTACTGTTAAAAAAGAAGGGGCATCCGGAAACCTTGACAATCTGCTGCAAATCACCCAGAAATCCATCTAAATCACTCTCCTGGCCACCACATTCATTGTAAGGCATACCATGAAGTGCCCTCCCTTTCTTGATGCTGCCCTTTAATGACTTAATCAATTACCACTTGTGTAAGATTATTACTGTTTTCTGGAGTGGGTTTGGTGGGAGGCAGGTCAGCATTTGAGACAATTTCATCTCCAGGTTTATAAAAATCCACAACTTCCACAGGGAGAACTTGGAGAGGACCCAGCACATGATTTATGGCCCTGTCCTGGCTGCTTTTCTAATTGATTTCCTTGCCTTCTCCAGGAAGTACCTTGCTCTTGTCTTCCCTGTTTCCTTCTCCCTTCCTTCTCTTTCCTTTGTCTTCTTCTTCCTTAAAGGGGGGAGGGGTGGTGGCAGGAGGGGGGAGATGTCAGCCAAAGATAAGCCTAACCTTTACACATTACTTCATTAACCTTTTCACACAAGTGAGTCACACCAGGAGCTTGGCCTCAATATTCCCAATCTTCCAGCTTTTGCTGAAAGGGAGCTTGTCATAACGAATGTCTCTGAAGGCTCCATTTCCTCCTTCTTCTCTCCAACCCATTCTCCCTTCTAGATTTACTCTTGCATGGTGCCTGCTTTGTCCCATCCAGTCACGGCTGCTTCATGTAAACAACACCCTTGAGGATCCTGGCAAGCAGTGGACCGCTCCAGGGGGCTGTGGGGATGGGAGCAGACCATAACTCTCAACAGTCATGTGGTCATGATGGGGATTGCTCAGGTGGTAATAGTGGAAGGATGGGATCCTCAGCAAGGAGCAGGGGATGACTCTCAACCTGAGCTTCTTTAAGTCCCAGAGTCATCTTTTGTAAAAGTATAATACTAAGCATCCATGTAAATAAACAAAAGTTTTTCACAGCCAAGCTACATAACTGTTGACTGATGCATGTTTGCCTTCAACGTGCTGTCCACCTCTCACCCCCTGCCAGCTGCCCATTGGTGGGTGGTGCATAACCATTGGGCAGAGGGAGGCAACCACTCAGGTGGCAGTTGTTGAGGAGTGGCAGCAGTACTGCCTCCTTGATTCTTCTCCTCCATTGGAGGGCAGATGTGGGTGTGCCAGGTGGCCAGTTCTGCACCCCCTAAACTAGCCTTCAGTAGCCTTCAGGTGTGCTTGCATGGGTGTGGTGCTGCTATCCTTTTGCCAGCAATTAAGTCACCTTCTGAACATGGGATGGGAGATTATCTTGTCCTTTACTTCAGGCAGCAAAATGTCTCGATCCAACTCTGGCTGGTGCCCTCTAGGACACTAGTAGGGCTACTAGTAGGGAAGAGGACAGGGAGACCAAGAGTAGGTGGAACAAGAGCCAATGACAGGCAGAGCATACTAATGCTAGTTTTGCCTCCATCCTCTTCCCTGCTGAGGAACATTGAGACTTAGGAAGAGGAAGCTGACTACCAGTGTGTGTTTGTGTGTGTTTTAAAAAAGTCAGGCAGCTGGGGGCTGGCTGAGGGAAGTCTGAGGTTGGTGGAGCAGTGTCCCAGTCACCCATACAGAGCAGCATCCATTGCCATCAGCCTTTGTTGTCTCTGTTTCATACAGTGTGTAAGGAATTCAGTCTTGGAATGAAGGTCCAAGGGGCCATTCTCTGTGCCAGAGGCACCAGCTTGGGAGGCCAACATTGTGTGTGATGGTTGGGTGTGCATGATGACCTGACATCACAATGTCATCTCAGGAGGAGCCTGGGATGGAGCTGAACGTGGCAGCCATGCAGCTTCCATGGCCGCAGACGACTCCACCTCCTTCTGGCGCTGCCACTGGCGGGAGGCTGCTTCAACCTTCCTTCCCTTCTGTGGCAGAAGGAGCAGAAGGAGAAGGAGCTGGTCACTGAAGCCATGCTGCATTCAGCTCAGCTGAATACTTTTTGGACATTGAGGGGCCAGCCTAACTCCCCAAATATTGGGCCCCTCAAAGGGGCTCAGCCCCCAGAAGCTGGCACCTCTGTTCTGCACACATCAACAAATAGCCCAACTCCTTTTACAAAACATCTTAGCTGGCAACTCTGAGCTTCAAAACCCCACAAAGCTCCCCATAATCAAATAATCCCCCTGTTTAGACTTGGATGACTGAGAGCTCTGCTCCTGACATGTCATTAGCTTGAATTTACATTCCTGCTGGGAAACCCCAAAGCTGAAACCCAGAGCTTTACTGTGGCACCAGAGGGAGAGGAGAATAATCAATAGTCTTGGAGCTTTCAAACCACTGTAGTAAACACTTCCTTTTGATTTAGCAGCGTCTCCAGAGTGCTTTCTTCTGACCCTTGGCCTGTCACCTCTTTCAAGTTCACTGCACTTGACCGTTCCTCTTTGACTTTCTTCTCACCACAAAGTCAGCACCGCTTAGAGAGCAACTGCAATCAAGGAAATACAGGTCTACAAAGGGGGGGGGAACGCTAGCACCTGCTAATTTGGGGCAGCCTACTGATGCTGGCTTCACGTCCTTGCACTTTTACAAGTGGAGATGGGGGAGAAATCCGTTTCATTTCACATTCACAGGCAAACCTGTCGTAATTCACACTTTCTGAAGCAATATGCAAACCAAAATGCAGGCCAGTCACTCAGAATTTTGCAGTGGATTTCCCCGACCAAGAAATGTGCATAGACTAGGTATGGAACAGAAATGCATATGGTAGAAACAATAACATACTAAACTGAATTATATTTGGGTTAGTTGTTTACAAAAAATCTCAGGATGTTTGTGTCTCAGGAGAAATGTGCATTAAATGCTGATGAATTTCCAAGATGACACTATCTCTATCTAAAACTGATGTGGAAACGTAGACAGTCGAACTTAAGTTTGGGTGGGGGGAATAAGAAATCAAAATGGACAGAGTCGAGGGTTGTGTGGACATTTTGGCCCTAAAACAAAGTTTCCCCAAACTCTGGAAGAAATGGAAGCATTTTGGCCCTGAATTGAGGAAGCGTTTGGGGAGCCCCAGCGTATCAACAGATGATGTCGGCCGCTAACTGCGGTTGCCCTGGCTGCTTCTCCCACACCTGGCGTCCTTCTCCTGTGTAGTCTCAGACTGTCCCGTTTTCCCTTCCAGAAAAGCTCACCTCATCCTGAGGAGGCTGGAGAAGGTCAGCAGCCACTGCTCAACCTTGCTCCGCAGCGCCTACATCCAGAGCCGCACGGACACCATGCCGTACCTGTTCTGCCGCAGCGAGGAGGTCAGGCCACCTGGCATGGTGTGGTACAACATCTTAAAGGACACCAAAATCACATGTGAGGAGAAAATGGTCTCCATGCTGCGCAATATGTATGGTGAGTCAAAGGGGCAATGAGAGGATGCAACGGACCAGGCAAGCACACGACGAGAATCTCTTCTGTGGTGGTGACTTGTGGCATCTTGGAAATTTGAAGCAAAAAAAGAGGAATGAAAAACCACATGGGACTTCATGGAAAGTTGCAAATTGAGAGATCAGCAAGACTTCTTTTTTTGTTTGTTTCTTTTTTTCAACTATTATTATTATTGTTTTTAAAAAGGAAGTACATAATTTTGCTCAGTTTTTTTTAAAAGTGTCTCTCCTTTTTAATCTCTCTCCTCCCCTCTCTTCCTCCCTCCCTCCCTCTCTCTTTTGTCCTTACTAAATGCCTAGATTATGTGATCAAAAGTAAAGAGAAAGAGATGGAGAGGGAGGGGAGGGAAAATCAAAACAGCTGGGGAGGGGGACACAACAGTGATGGGTAGGATAATCCCTACTACCCTTCAGGATGGACTCATTTGCCCAGGAAGAACTATGTCCCAGAAAATGTGTTTAACAAGCAAGGAGCCAAACAAGAGGCACCATCCCGGAGGGAACAGATGGAACAATTAACATGAGGCAGGCACAAAGGCTTTGCTAGAGACCCTTGGAAAGAGTGATGAATGCAAACACAAAATGCTCTTGAGTTTACAGAACTTGCTGTTCACGCAGCCATCTTTTAGCAGGGTCCTGACAGGTTGTTCTGTGCATTAAAACATTCATATTTACTTCCACCTTCTTTGCCTGCCTGACGTTTCTTCAATCAGCAGTGCATTCATTTGTTTTTTTAAAAAAGTTTTTTTTTTTTAAAAAAAAAAAGTTTACACACTTCCTTATTGCTTGCTGCCTTTGTCGATCAGGAAGGTTTAGGGTTGGGTTCCCTCCCCAGAATTTGTTCCAGGAATGAGGTGATAAGCGGTGTGTCTTTTTAGTATGAGGTAGACCTGAGATAATGGAAACTTTCAGAATAATGGGCAGGTAAGGAAGAAGCAAGCATTGGGGGATATAAAAAACCAAGTGGTCCATCAAAGGGTTAGGAAGACATGATTTCCCCAACAGTTTGTATAAAAACATAAATTTGAATATATGTATAAAAGAATCTGCATTTTAAACCATGCAGCTGTACACAAGATGATAGGACTTGCCTTATGTCAGATCAGACCAGTGGTGCATCTAGCTAAATATTGTCTGCATTGACTGGCAGTGGCTCACCTGGGTTTCAATCCAGTATTACCTGGAGGTGCCTGGGTTTGAACCTGGAACCTTCAGCGGGCAAAGTAGGTGCTCTACCACTGGTCTATGGCTCTTCCCCTGTGGTTGTATAATCAGTGATAGTGCCCAAAGAAGAATTTTTAAAAAGTAGAACTTTAGAGTTGGATAAGGGACCTTGGAGTTCATTTAGTCTAAACCAGAGGTCGGCAACCTAAGGCCCATGGGCCAGAAGCGGCCCATAAGGGTCGCTTAACTGGCCCATGAGCTTCCCCCGAACCAAGCTGCCCGCTCGGCGAGTCCCTGCACGCTGCACTAAACCGGGGCAGCACGGTGCGGGGACTCTCTTCTACGGCTCCAGAAATCACCCAGATGCTGGAAATCATGTCTGTGCATGTCCGTGTCGCTGGAAATCACTTCTGCGCAGGCACGATTTTTGGTGTCTGGGTATGCACAGAAGCGATTTCCAGCGTTGCGCTGCACTGGTCTGGCCCACAGAGGATCTCTGCGGGAGTGATCCAGCCCATGCCCAGTAAGCCTTGCTGATCCCGAAACCACCTGCTCAGTGCAGGATTGTGCAGTTACAGCATCCCTGACAAATGGCATTTGCTTCTCCAGTGAAGGAGAGCCTACCGCCTCCCAAGGCTGACTGTCTAACTGCAAATTTATGACCCACATTTGCATTACACCCCCCCCCATGTGCACACACACATCAAGGCAGCCTACAACATACAAGAATAAAAAAGACATCCATAAAATCATCAGTAATTGGTTCGTGTGTGTTTTTTTAAATCACATTTCAAAGGTCTATTTAAACAATATACACGCAGGTTCCACCATCCAAATCCTCATAATATGAACATTCAGTTGTCCAAACACAAAGAATTGGTACTCAAACCTCACTATATACACTGCAAATCCAAACAGCCAGATCTGCATATAGTACTGTA
Organism: Podarcis raffonei; assembly: GCF_027172205.1. Classification (NCBI taxonomy): domain Eukaryota; kingdom Metazoa; phylum Chordata; class Lepidosauria; order Squamata; family Lacertidae; genus Podarcis; species Podarcis raffonei. Next base: position 7,892,066 of record NC_070621.1, read on the forward strand.
GTACTGTAAACAAATAAGCAGCCTTAAACAAGCCTTACTTTTTGTTTTTTTGCTGGTTTGATTTTCCTGGGTTTTACTTTTTTATCATTTTGGGGTCCAGATTCCTTGGTTGGGAGCACATTAGAATTTTTCCCAATGGGAATTGTCAACTCCTTATGCAGACACCCACCTAACAAAACTGTTGTGGAGCTACAACATAGGCGTCATACTTAGTAGCCAGAGGTGCCAGCTTGTGAGGGCAATTTGGGGGGTGGGGGCAACATCACACGTGTGACGAAATGTATGGCACTGTCCTGACATCGCATGTGTGGCGTCAGGATGTCGAGAGGAGCTGGGGATAGAACTGGGCACAGCAGCTGCATGGTTTCAAGTGGCTGGCGGCTCATCCTCCCCGTACTGCCACGGTGGGAGGCTGTTTCCACCCTCCTTCCCCTCCACGGCAGGAGGAGGAGCCAGCCACTGGAGCTGAGCCACATCTGGCTTTGTGCCTGGCTCCATGTTCAGCCTCCTCCTCTCCCTCAACATGGGGGAGGGGGCTGACCCGCTACCAAAAGATATTGAGGGGCCCCAAAACAGCTGGCGCCCCTGCTAGTGGCAGTTGATAGCCTTCTCCTAAAGAGAGGAGGCGTGGTTCCTACAGAACCTGTTCCCATACGGAGTCCCACAGAGCAGGGTCTGTCACATGAATGTCTCAGTCCTTAGGGGTGTGGGGAGCCACCAGAAGTGCCCCACCAGAAGGCATCAGTGATACAAGGAATCAGATGTGCTTTGTACTTTGGCATCAAGTTTGAACTCATTCAACATGGAAGTATTACTAAGGCCAACGTAGATAGGGCTGATATAGATATATAGATATAGATACATGCCTTCATGCAAGAGGGAGGCATCAGCAGGCTTAAGGGAATCACTTTTTTGGGTGGGGGGGGACATGCTCAGTGGCACAGAATGCTCACCGACTGTTGGGAGAAGAATAGAAAATGGGCGAGAGGGGAGATGGAACAGTGTGCCTGGAGTGCAGAACTGCTGCCATGCCTAACCTTGACCTGGTACCAGTCACAGAGAATGAACCAGGCACCCTGCAGATCAAGGAATCTGAGAAGCAGCTAGGGTCCCCGGAACCAGAGCTGAAGATCCCCCTGATGGCCTCCTAGGCACAAACCTGTTCAAGAACATTTGGAACTACCAGAGGAGAAATCGGCGCCACCACCATCCAGTCCATGATAACAACATAGCATGCACCTGCTTATCTCAAGTCATCGTGCAGCTTGTGAGTAAGGGGTCCCCTACTGAGAAAATAAACCCTGAAGCTTCCTCACTCCCAGCAATTGTGATTAGGGTGTGGTCTAGGAGGTCAGAGGTCTCTCTCTGTTGAGCCACTCAATTGCCAGAAACAAGGTGGGTCGTTGGGTCCCTGGTCCTGAGTGTAGCCTCTTCTTGCTCTCTTGTACTTTGCCTGCACTCCTTATTGACGCTAGTTGATGCTCTGCACTCCTTATTGACAATAGTCATTGACGCTAGACTGTTGCCTGACCTTGTCTTTGGATGATGCCTTGAATCTAGGTCAATTCTCCATGCTTTACCTTGGTTTGTTTAGACTGTGCTCCACCCACAAACCTGCCCTCAAAGTGTTTTGGTAAGAGGCTTATCCATCCTGGGAGTGAAACCCTAGCCCCAGCAGGCACCTACTGAAGTGCGACAACTGCAGTGCTTCATACTGCAACACTTTGTTGTAGAACCCATTTTCATTTTGTTTCTGTGGGGTTCCCCCCCTCCTCACCCCAGTTGGCTCTTTTCTGCTGAGTCTATGATTTAAGCAGGTTTTGCCCAAATAGCCATATGCCTACAGTTTTCTGGGGCCACCTTGCTGACTTTGCCTTGTAATGACATCTGTCCTCTGAACCAGGCACCACTTTGCCACGCTGTCAAAAACTTTGTAAAAGCAGAGAAGTAGCCACTGCTTTTTTTATTTTATTTTACTTGCTTAAGGTGTATAGCAGAGGGCTGGACAAGATGACCCTTGGCTTCCCTCCCATTCTATGATTTCAAGGTACCTGTTCCTGAAAGTTTTTAGAATCTTGCAAGCCTACTGGCCAAAGTGTAAAAAGTGCCTCCCCACCTTCACAACCCAAGAATGGGTCTCCAAAGATGGGAAGACACTATCTCCACTGTCCAAGTGTATCCTTTTTTATTTTATGCATATACTGGGGATTAGGAGAGGCGGGCAGACTGAGTTCCTTCCCAGCCTTCTTCTGCTGTCACCACAGCTGCTAGAGCAGCCACCATAGGAAGGGAGGTGGAGGCAGGTAAGCAGGAATACCACAAAGCCCAGAAACACCAGGCCAAGGTTTGGGGGCCAAAGTGGTGGGGGGAGGGGAAGTATTTAGAACTCTAAGGAATTTGGCACTTCTGCTAATTCCAGACCCACTTCAAGCCTTGTGTGTGTGTGTGCATGTACTTAGGTGTCAGAGCCAACCCAATACATTTTGCCACATGAGGCAGACCCCAAGATTGCACTCCCTCTTTGCCAGGGAAGAAGGGGTGAGGGAAGCGCTACATCAGGAACGAGGGTGGGGGACAGGAAGATCAACATCGGGATCTGCTGCCCCAGTGAATTCTGCCACCTGAGGTGGTCGCCTCACCTTGCCTCATGGGTGGGCCAGCCCTGGTGTGTGTGTCTGTCTTTCTGTCTTTCTATGTATATAAATTATTCCTCTTGCCACATTTTAGGCCGGTTTAATTTCTGCTGCGTATTGTCTAGCGAGCAGATTGCTTTCTAGTTTACACCTAGCAAGTTGCTGCAGACCACCCAGGGAAGTTCATGGTAGAAACATGTTTTTCAAATCTTCTAATTTAGCATTTTGTCAATCCATTTCTCCTTCTCTTTCTCCTTCTCCTTCTCCTTCATCTTTGTCCCCTCCTCCTAATCTGTGCTATCTCTGCCTACTCTGCCTACTCTTCTTCTTCCTAAGCTCAAAATCATTCTAGCTATGTTTTGTACTAATTGAAGCTCCAAGGGAAGCCTCATGTATAACACATTGTACTGACCCAAATGGGATGGTAGCCATTTGCCAGGCCAGGAGAGCTGACTAGCCAGGAGGTGAACTAGCTACAACTACCTCAGTGAGGAAAAAACAGAGGTATGGGCAGTGCTTTTTTTCTGTGGGTACGCAGGGGTACACATACCCCTAAACATTTTGTGAATCTAAGTTTGGCCTCATTGTTGGGCATTATTTCAATATGAGTAGGAAAATGTAGGGATGCGGGTGGCGCTATGGGTTAAACCACAGAGCCTAGGACTTGCCAATCAGAAGGTCGGTGGTTCGAATCCCCGCGACGGGGTGAGCTCCTGTTGCTCGGTCCCAGCTCCTGCCAACCTAGCAGTTCAAAAGCATGTCAAAGTGCAAGTAGATAAATAGGTACCGCTCCGGTGGGAAGGTAAACAGCGTTTCCGTGCGCTGCTCTGGTTCGCCAGAAGCGGCTTAGTCATGCTGGACACATGACCCGGAAGCTGTACACTGGCTCCCTCGGCCAATAAAGCGAGATGAGCGCCGCAACCCCAGAGTCAGACACGACTGGACCTAATGGTCAGGGGTCCCTTTACCTTTTACCTTTTTAGGAAAATGTACCCCTAAACATTTTATTTTTTTTAGAAAAAAGCACTGCTAGTGGGGTTTTAGTAGGGTTTTCACCCAGTAAGACCAGAGGTGCCAACTTGAATAAAATATTGGGGGAGGGAGGTAAGCCCCACCTTGACTCCTATGAGCAAGGCTAATAACTTTGGTTGGTTTAAGGAAATAATGTCCCACAGCACTGCTTCCCTGTTTAAATTAGCACACCTGCCTGATAGCTGCTCTGAGATAATGAAGACTATATAGGCTTTTAGAGTTGGAAAGGATATTGGATCTCATCTAATCCAACTCTCTGCATTATGCAACTGGAGCATTCCCCAGCAGCTGAAAAGCCTCTGCTAAAATATTTCCTTTGCCAGAGGTATTTAACCAGCATCTGGATGACCTTTTGTCTGGGATCTCTCTCATGCCATCTGTGATCTATAGATGCTAAGCAAAAGGACCTAGGTTTGCCTGTCTTTTTTGTCTTGGGACATGATTCTCACCGAAAGCACAAGAAATCCCAGGTTAGAATCCCAGGCAAACCCAGTTTCAAGTGATAAGATGGTGGTGCCTTTGGGAAGTTGGACATAGCTCACTGGCAAATCTCTACCAAAAGAGGCACATCTAACCCAGATAGGCAGTGCTGGGGGCACATTTTCTGCCTTCCTGTAAGGCAGCTTCCTATGTTTCTAAATTCAGAAGCAAATTGGGGAAGGGCTGTAGCTTGGTAACAGAACATCTGCTTTGTACACAGAGAGTCCAAAGTTCAACCCCTGGCATCTCCAGGTAGGGCTGGAAGGGACCCTGCCTGAAATCCTGGACTGCCGCTGCCGGTTTGGGTAGACAATACTGAGTGAGACAGTCCGATAGTCTGAGTATAAGGCAGTTACCTGGTTTGCCTACCTGGTTTGGGCACAGGAGCAAAGAGGCCCTCAACATTCTCAACCAAAAAAGAGAGGAAGTTTACAAGACACTTTAAAGGTTGTGAAGATCCCAAGCAATGATACACATAGACTTCAGTACTGCTGGGATGGGAGAGGGGGTGTTGCATTCAAGCCCAGAGCTTGATTGACAAACACTTGGGGGAGTCACGGTATAACTGCATCTTCCCCAGCAGCCGTCATCTCTGCCCAGCCAAACGTGACGTGTCCAGCCCTTCAGATCAAAGCCAGCCCCAGGCACTGGAGCAATGTGAGCCCTTGATGCCCGGCAGCAGAGCCAAACCAAATGCAGAATTGACATAAAAGGGGTCTTGACTGAAAGGAAGGATCTGTGGTTCCTTCTTTGGAAACTTTTTGACCATGTTATGCTCGGGCTTTGAAGCCAAGCCTGTTGCACTTTCCGGCTTCCTGAGACTTGGCAGGCTGTTGAGCACTCTGTTAATATATACTCAGGTGTCCCTACCACTGCTGGCTGGCTGCCTTCCTCTGAGCACGGTTCTACTCCAGTCCCACATTCAGTACATGACATGGAAGAACCCAGACCCACACAGTTGCTTCTACCTGCCCTAAAGGCTCTACGGCAGTGCCAGAAACTGACCAGGTGAAGGGGTTGGTGGAGGTTGGGGTGGTCAGATCAGCCTCTAGTAGCAAATTTAGCACCCGGGCCCTTAGATGCCTTGACCAGGGAATTCTTGACATGGGCAGATGCTGTTTTTTTCTGGAAATAGAGGCTATAGAAGACCTTTGTGAGATCAAAAGACTTTTTCATGTACTTGGTTTCTCTCTCTCTCTGTGTGTGTATAGTTGGCATCCATCTGTCTTGAGAGACAATGGAGTGTGTCTCCAGGGACGAAATCAGTTTGCTGGAGAATCACAGCACCTGCTGTGGCTTCAGAGACTGGTAACTTGTAACTGTTTCCTCCTGTGTTGTTTTTGCTGCATTAGCAGCACAAAAATGAGCTCTCTGGGGTTCAAGCCTGAGCAGTGTCCAAAGGAAAGCAGAGCAGTTCATTTGGCACCAGCTTGGCTTAGGAACTCCACTCCAGCTTTGTGTAGGCTATATTCCTTAGCCTTTTCTTCTCCTGAAGATGTGTAATGGATTTTGCAATACTTGAATAATATAATATAAATACATAAATGGCCAAATAAAAGACAGGGTGAGGAGAGGAATGGGGGTGGGGACACATTGGGTAGGGACAAATATTAGGCAGAGGAAGGTATCACAAATGAGCACTTAGTTAGGATAGATATAATATGGTCATGCCCACAGAAGGGAAGATGGCTGGATCCCTAAGGACATGCTCTATGAGGAGTCGTCTTCAGGCTGTAGGCTTGTTGGCAGACCAACGCTGCATTGCAAAGATGTTTGCAAAAAAGACATGAAGGCTGACAACATCAACACCGCCCTGTAAGAGTTCCTTGCAGCTGATCACAATGCCTGGAGACAGACAGTAAGGTTGTGTACCCACAGAAGTGACCAGAGGAGGAATGACTGCTGGGAGGAGCACAGAGAAGAGAAACACCATGGTGTACCAGTAGTAGCAAAACCGGATGCCTTCATCTGCCCCACCTGCAATAAAACCAGTCTTTCCCATATTGGTCTATACAGCTATAGCACACACTGTAACTCTTCAACAGTTTGACTTTACCTCCAAAGGTGCACATTTCCATCGTCTCTCCAAACAGATGGATGCCCAGAACAATGATTTCCACTCCTGCTGCCTGAAGTGCTACTATCCATTTCACTACCCCAGGCCTCTTCAATCTCAGTCTGTTGCAAGTGTAGACCAAGCATGCAATGTCATTAAAAGGACATTAGACTATCAGGGTAGCTACAGGGGTAGCTTGGATTTTTGCCCCAGGTGCAGCCTCCAGAGGGACACGATTGAGGCTTCCAGCCTGTGTGTGTGTCAAGGGTGTGTTAAACTGGGTCTTTGACTCAAGTGAAATAAAGCCTAGTTTCACCCCTGGATTAGAGTGGAGTAGGTCTGTCAGCCATTATTGTTGCACAGGCTGCCTCTGAACAAGGTGGCCCTTTCTCTATTACGGTAATTGATGGGAAGGCAGCAGCAAAGGCAGTGTGTGTGGATGCATTGTGCTTGCAACCAGATTGCAGGATTCCCTTAAAGGGGCATCTGATTGGCCACTGTTGGAATCAGGATGATGGACTAGATGCATCTTTGGCCTGAACCAGACAAATTGTCCTTGAGCCACATTAGAATAGGTAGCAGCCACATGTGTGCATGTGCAGCAGTTCCTATTCCTTTCTCTGTGGTTGCACCACCTTTTAATTAATGGGAGTTGTGGGGGATGTTGCTATTTGGATTCTCCATTGTAGGTGTCAAAACCCTTGTTCACTGGCTCTGTGACGAATCTGTGTGGACATTTATATGAAAATGAACTTGGGAAAGGTACAAATGGTCAGAAATGTGTGGTGGGGCTGCTAGACAAGTGAGTCTGTATTATGTTGGGAAGAAAAGCTGTGGGGCTGGCTACATGGGAACAGCCCCTCCAAGGTTGAAAGGTTATGAGAACAGGGTCATAGGTGGATCGGAGGCAGACCATTCTCAGCTTTTGCAAAATGGGGAAAGTTCCCTCAGCAGGCAAGGCAGGGCATGGAAACAAGGGCAGGTATAACCAGGGAACTGGTTAAGTCACCAAATCTGAAGTGAAGGCTCAACTCTGAATTGAACAGGAGGAATGGGAAATGGCTCCTCTCAGAAGAGGAGGAGGAGTCAGGCAGTTTCAGGAGAAGGAAGCAGATAAATTGCCACCCCATAGGTCTTAGGACTGTAAGATAGATCTCCTGCCAGGTGCTTGGCTGCCCACAAGCTGCCTCTATCCAAGACAGAGCTGGTGGCTTTGAGAGAGTTTTTGGAGAAGAATCTGGCAAGGGGCTTCATCAGACCTTCCAATGCACCAGGAGGTTCCCCAGTGCTGTTCATGAAGAAAAGGGTCACTACAGAACTTAGATTATGCACAGACTACTGAAAGATCAATAGGCTAATGGTGCCCAGTCGCTATTCCCTACCATGTATTGGGGATTAATTAGAAAGGCTGAGGTCAGCGAAGATTTTCATGAAGCTGGACTTAAGGGGGGCTTATAACTTGATCCATGTGAGTGAGGGAGACAAGTGGAAAACAATGTTCTGCACAAGGTATGGAAGTTTTGAATACCTGGTCTTCAGTTGGGGATAGCAGCATTTCAAGCCTTCCTTAAACACGTTCTCAGTGGCCTGGTGGATAAGTTCATGATCAGCTACCTTGATGACGTTTTGATTTACTCTGAAAGCCAGGAACAGCACATGCAACATGTGACAGAGGTGCTGCAGAGGCTGAGAGAATACCAGCTTTATGTGAAGTTGGAGAAATGCCAATTCCATGTTTCTGCGGTAGATTTCCTGGCTTACTGCCTCACACCAGAAGGGGTGCACATGGATGTGCAGAGGTGCAGAGCATAGTGTCATGGCAGGAACCCAAGACGAAGAAAGACCTGCAGCAACTACTGGGGTTCTCCAACTACTACTGCAAATTTGTGTCAGCCTATTCAAGACTCAGGGCACCTCTCATGGACTGCTTGAGGGGTAAGAAGCCTTTTTAGCGGACAGCTGAGGCGCAACAGGCATTTGAGCAGCTCAAAACCATGTTCTCCTCAGACGAATACCTAGCGCATGCCAACCCTCACTGGCCACTGGTTGTGGAAACAGATGCCTCTGACAGGGCAGTGGGGGTGGTACTGCTGCAAGAGGACCAGAATGGCAACCTACGCTCTTGTGCTTTCCACTCTAGGAAGCTGACTCCTTCCTGAGCAGAACTACACCATCTGGGAGGAATGTGTGGCTATCCAGGAAGCCTTCGAAGTGTGGAGACATTTCCTAGAGGGAGCACAACACCAGGTGGAAGTACACACTGACCATTGGAATTTGGTGTATTGGCAAATGATGCAACGTCTCAATCAACAGCAGATTCACTGGATGCAGTTCTTTGCCAGATTTGACTTTAGAGTGCATCATGTGTCTGGCAGTCAGAATCAAGGGGTGGATGCCTTTTCCAGGAGGGTGAAACTGCTGAGCCAGTTCCAGTGTATAGGGATATTTGAAACCACAGCAACTACAGATGGCAACAGGGTCAGTTGTCGAAGTATCTGAATTTCAGCTGAAGACATGGGAGAATGCTTTTGCAAAAGGCAAGTGCTGCGGAATGATGCAGGTGATGCTGAGGGGTTTGTGGGGAAAGATGGGCTACTGTATAGAGGAGAAACTCTCTATGTTCTGGAGGGAGATCTCCTAGCCAAGGTCCTACGTCAATGCCATGATAACCCTACAGCGGGACACTTTGGGCAGCAGAAGACACTGCATGATGAGGCAATTCTTGTGGCCAAGGTTGAAGGAGGATGTCAAGGAATACGTCTGAGCCTGTGAGATTTGTCAGCAGGCAAAGAGGCCCAGGGAAGCGCCTGCAGGATTGCTCCAACCACTACACACACCACAAGGACCATGGAAAGCCATAGCTATGGACTTCATCACTGATCTGCCTGAGCCGCAGTGACAGACTAATTTGGGTAGTGGTAGGCCTATTCACAAAAATGGCACACTTTGTGCCCTGTAGAGGACTGCACAAGAGACAGCACAGCTTTTTGTAGATCCTGTGTTCAAGTTGCATGGGCTCCCCCGTAAAGTGATTTCGGATCGGAGAACCCAATTCACCTCACAGCTCTGGAAGAAACTCATGCAACTACTCAAAGTAGAAGTGTGTCTCACCTCAGCCCAATACCCAGAGTCTAATGGGGAAAGGACCAACTCCATGTTGGAGCAGTACCTCCAGTGTTACGTGAACTACCAAGAAGATGATTTGGGTGTCCAAATTGCCCTTGGCAGAGTTTGCGTACAACAATGTACTTCATGCTTCAACCCAGCAGACCCCCCCTTTTTTGCCAGTTATGGGTACCACCCACATACTTTCCCTTCCCAAACTGACATATTGTCAGTACCAGCTGCAAAAGACTTCATAGAAGAGTTAACAGCCATACAGAGCCTGCTGAGGGAATGTTTGGATTATGCAATGGAGTCGGAAAAGAGGACAGCCGATGCCCATAGACAAATAGGCAGTGAGCTAAAGGTGGGGGACCAGGTGTGGCTGTTTGCCCCAGAGAAGTAGATGCAGGAAACTGGATCCTCAGAGGGTGGGACCATTTGAAGTGATAGAACACATCAATCCAGTAACTTTCAGACTCAGGTTGCCAGCCTCAATGAAGATACATAGGTCTGTGCTATCCCCGGTAGTCCCAGCACACCCCTACCAAGCGCCCAGACAAGCGCCCCCACCTCCTGTCCTGGTAGAGGGAGAGGAGGAATTTGCAGTAGAGCAGATTCTAGACTCACGCTTGAGATGGAAGAGACTACAGTACTTGGTTGCATGGAAGGGGTATGGGCCAGAAGAAAGGTCTTGGGAATATGTATAACATGTTCATGCCCCGGAGTTGCAAAGGGAGTTTCATAAGAGCCACCACAACGAACCAAAACTGAAGGGGTGGAGGGAGACAGGGGAGGAGGAGGAAAATTATGGAGAGGGGGGTGATATCAGGGACTGGACTGAACAGGAGGAATCAGAAATGAGCCCCCCGTCTCCAGCAGTTTAAGGAGGAGAGGGAGACAGGGATGATGTACAGCTGAATGAGGAAATCCTTAGTTACAAGATAATGGGGGGCGGAGTTAGAGAGCAAACAGCAGAGACCTCCCTGGAGAGTATGGGAGACCCTTCTAGTTCAAGGGCTTGCTGGTCCCTCTGCATTGAAGAACAAAGAATGCGGAGAGATGTGACTCCTGTGACTTCCCGTAGGTTTCCAGGATGTTGTGGGAGACGGAAGAGGAGGGACTCAGAGTAGCCAACCTCTCCTATGCATGGAGACGTGGATCTTTTGTCTGGCAACCAGATGAATGAATAAAAAGCCACAAAATATGAACTGTTTATTCTTCTTGCCGCTGAGGCTACCAGGGGAGGAGAGGATACTCTATGTCTGACACTTGTTAACAAAAGCCTTGATTATTCCTTTCATATGTGGCTACTGGGTATTGAATCCAACCAAGAGCTCTGTGGCCACCTTCTAGACATTCTGTTGCATAAGGAATTCCATGGAGTATCCTTGAACTCCAGCAATTTTTTCTCATAGTTTTAAGAGTTTCTTGCACTATGGAGGCTGCAGAAAGCCAGACACTGAGGTTTCTGTGTAGCTGGATGGAAAGTTTGAGTTTTTAAATTCTGGAGGTTGGGGGGGGGGGTATTGAATAAAAGGGATTCCCTTCTGCTTTTCCCCTCCAGCCATGTCCCCCCCCCCCACTGTGGCTGCAAAGCTCATTTATAGCCACTTCCATGAGCTGGAGCCATAATACGTGATGGAAAGAGCAGTTGGAATTTGCAGAAATAAGACAGCTAGCATTTCAGATTAAAAACAAAAAGAATCCTGACCCTTTTGAAAAGACGGTGGGGATTTTAACAATGCTTCCAGTGCAGCAAAGCCCACAGTAGTGGTTTTGGGAAACTTTATTAGCCTTTTTCCAGAGCCTGATCTATTGGTCAGGACTGAAAGAACTGGATGTTTTAGCAAGGAAATAAACTTTATGCATGAAAATTCAAGGGAATTTGCCAGCATAGGCGCATAATGGCAATGGCAGGTGAACAAAGGGCCACAAGAATGACACAGGACACTGGTATTGGGTTGAATTAGGGCACAACTCTATTGATTACAGGAAAGACTGGGTTTGTCTAAGGCACTGGGCATGTCTCCAGCATCAGGCAGCCCCCCTGTTACCTGGTAAGAACCTGGTGGGGTCAAGCTTGTGCTGGGGAGTCACTTCCAACATGGAATGGATTCCACAGCCCTGTACAAGCCACCATTGGAAGAAGTGTATTGGCCCATCGGTCCCCCAGTGGATTCCTGGACAGATCCCAGTGGAGTCCAATGGGGTGCTCCTGAAACTAAGGATCCAGCCCAGTGCCTTGTCCACCAGAGTTGTGACAGTTGCTATGAGGTAAGCAAAAACCTGCAACCCAGCCAATTTGCTTGCAGGAGAAAATTTCTCCTTGGCCCCAAATAGGGTGACTGAATAAACCATAGCACGGTCTGTAGGCAATGTGCCCACTTCCCTCCTCCGCAGACAGGCCCGTAAAGACTGGCTGGATGGAAAATCCTAGGATGATCGGCCAAGAGGGCATTCAACACCTGGCCACCTTCTTAAATAAGCTAGAGGTGGGCTGCTCACAGACCCCAAGTCCTTGCCTCCGATTGGCAAAGTGCGCACTTCCTGCCCTTACCAGAGGACCTGATGCAGCTGGAGGTGGGCAGTGGCAGCCATCACCTCCCCTAGTTGCACCAGAAGATGGCAGCCTCCCTGAACCCACCATGGCCATGCCACGAGGCAACGGCCGCCCATCCGGAGTTCCAGGTGAGTGGATATTCACAGCTGATTCCAATGAAATGAGATTCTCCCCCTCCCCTCTTTATGTGTGCTTCTCTCTCTTGAAACCAAGTTGCCCTGTACTTCATGAGCATGATAAAACAATTGACCGCAGAACTAAGTGGCCTTCCAGATATTTTTGAACTCCAACTCAAATTTTAAGAGTCCAATGTCACTTTGGTCAGTTTCTAGATGTGGAGAAGGGCCAGCAGGTGTGTCAAGCCATTTTGTTCTTCATCTTAAGCAGCAAAAGATCTTGGGCTGTCCCAAGCATTTTGAAAGAAGGGAGGGGGAAAATTGGGTCTGGAGACAGAAACCCATGACAAGGAAAGTGTATATGAGGTGTCTGGTGTGGGACATCTGCAGAACCATTGTCAGGTGTGGTAAAATACCTGCAGATGTTTTTTAGTTTTTTAGCCAGTGTCCACCTATACAATGCAGGTAATTTGGAAGAGCAAGGAGAATGATGGTGGCAGAAAAAAGATTATCCATGGCAGCAAAGCCCTGTTGATGTGATTGTTGGGACCACTTCTTGGCTAGCAGCCATTGGTAGGTTCTGCCTCCACTTTCACAGGCAATATTTGGCTCTGAATACCAGTTTCTGGAAACAGTGCTGTTGTGCCAATGTGCTGCTTTTGGGCATCTGGGTGGCTACTGTGAGAAGATGATGCTGGACTAGATGGGCTTGCACTATCACTCAATATCCAAAAAACAAAGTGTTGCACCAACAAGCCCAAAACAACCCCTCTGCGGTGCCACAAATCCAACTTAATTGTGTAACGTTGGAAGGTGTCGATCACTTATGGGCACACTGTTAAGACTGTGTTCATGGAAGACAATCTTACTCGGCTATGAGTGATTGCCAAAGAAAAGAAGGTAGCCTGACTAGCACACCAGGTGGGTTCATAGTAAGACCTTGCTCGTTTGCGATTTGATCACAGATGAGGGAGCCAGCCTGGTGTGTATTACTGAGACCTAGGTAGGTGAGATAGGTGAGAAGTAGATCTTTGCTCTATAGGAATTGAATGGTGTTTGTTTCTCAATTGTGCTGCAGTAATTGTTCATTTCCTTAGCCCCATAGAACAGTACATAAAAGGAAGGAAGCTTAAGTCACTGGAATCGGAATAATAAAAAGGACCCCCATCAAGTTCAGAACTCTTTTAATACAAGCTTTTATACTGCTGCTTTTGAGTCTTTGTTTTCTCAGGTAAAGACCACATATATATAACTTTAACATACAGGAATAAGACAATGGGAAAATAGTGCTGATGCATGATGGGAAAAAATTATTATTATTTGAATATGTGAAATATAACCAGGTACCTGAAAAACTGAGGGAGGGTATGGGGAGGAAGAGAATAATTGAAAATGAACAAATACCAGACCTGTAAAAAAATGACATTTAAACAAAGACCCTGAACAGGAAAAAACAACAACACCAGTACAATCATAGAGAAAATAACTGTACTACTAAAAAGGTAATAAATTAGATGAACAATTGTGTAAATATATTTTTTCTTAAAAAAGATGACAATCTTAATAAATAAGGTGGTTTTTTTTACTATTTACATCTTTATATATTGCTTGGAGATTTAAATTAGATTTGTTAAAAACAAACGAACGCAGCAACGGAACAAGTAAAATAACCAGGAGCAGCAAAAGTACAGGCATGAGGTACCAAAATAAGGTTTAAACTGTGTTTTTGTTTTGTCCCTCCAATTTCCTTCTTACTTCTCTCTCTCTTTCTCGCTTATACAGTAGACCCGTAGAACTCTTATGCAAATAGTTCCATTTAACTTTTTTTGGGGGTGGGGGTAAGTATTGGTTGACACTGACTTGGAGCTGATGCCTAAAGTACAAATTCCATAATAAAATCACCAATAAGTGTAACCATCATAACTGTAACAATAAAAAAATGATATAATATGGTTTATCATTATGGAGGAGCAGTTGGTAATAGGAATAATTATATTATCTATCAATATATATATATTTATATCTATATATGTTGCACTAGAAGAGATCACAGTTTTATTTGCAAATATTACTATATTATATTCGGATATAGCTCAAAATACGTATTCTGCTTCTCTTGAAGGCAGCAGCAAATGGGGTCTACTCCCCCCTTACACTTGTGTTTTGTTTCAAAGGAATAGAGAGACAGACCCATAACTTCAGTCGGAGCAGTTTATGTCCCAGGCGCTCAAGCGCTGTAAACCCCACAAATCTATTTCCCATCCATCTTGCTCCTCTTGCTGGTGAAAATTAGACCCTCAAGTCCATCAGCTAGATCCAGCAAAGGGGTTGATGGCAGAGTGCTGGTTGCCCTCCAGATAGTCCAATAAGAGTGTAGTGTGGTGTGGTGTGTGTGTATGGGAGGGCCTACTCTGTGACCACCCATGACTGTACATTCAGTTGCCCTTGCTAAATCTGAGTCCACAGGTATGCTGTCAGCTCTGAAAACACTGAGTTACCTGCTTAGGGCACAGGATCATGGTGCGCATCAAAGTGTTTTTGTTCTACAATCAGCAGAGTGTGGCTTTGGTACATTACACTTAACTTCCTGTTTACCTCTTTATTGAGAAATGATGGAGAACAAAGCAGGAAAGATGGCTTCAGACCTACTTTTGAAACCTGAACCAGTGGCTGAAATGTAAGCCTCACTACTTTTTCCCAAGGCAGTGTGCGGAACCTGTGGCATTCCAGCTTCCATCACCCCTGACTATTGGCCACATAGACTGGGACTGATGGTCCCAGCAATATTAGAGGGTTGGGGGGAGGAGACATACATTTCCCCACTTCTGTTCAAAATAACTTGCAGGCCTCTGTGATTTTTGGGACTGGGGCTCTTGAACTATCTCTGTGTCAGGCATTTCTGTGGGCTGCAAATACCCTTCTGTGCCTTTGGGGTCTGGGGAATGTGTGTTTTGAGACGAGTGGGGTGGGAAACATGTGAGTTTCACAAGCATTCCTTTTGGCCTTTTCCCAGCTTAAGGGGGCCAAAAAGATCCAGCCACTAGGTGGGTTTCTAAGTCAGCTACATTCTACATCTCCTCAAACACGCAACCACTTAGCACTCAGGGCAGGGGCTAGCTATGTGAAAGCAGCATGACTAGTCTGGTCAGTGTTAGTTATCCATTCATTTGTCTTGCCAACCCATTTCTACTGTCAGGTTGTGCAAATGTGTGCGGCTTTCCATGTGAGTGTACACAAAGCTCTACAGAATGGAGAAACCTGCCATTTTAACTGTTTGGAAGCACAGGAACACATGACTCAAACCTGCTAACACTTTGCAAGTCTGTTTTCCTCTTGAAGCAGCAACAGTAAGGGTATATTTCAGCCACTACTAGTGATTTGCACCTCTTTCCCAACACACATGGAAGCTTGATACAAAGAGGTGATCTCTGGTTCTAGGAAAAGCTTTGACTTGGGACAAAAGTAGGTGCTATGGAATGGGTAATGAAAATATACATTGTTATGCTGTTAGCTAAAGGGCCTTATCTTATTGGAAGAGCATCTGCTTTGAATGCATGTCTCAGTTTCAACCCCCAGCATCTCCAGAAAGGATTGGCTATGTCCCCTGTCTGAAATCAGCTAGTGCAGCTTCTTTCATACCTGCCTGAGGCACAGGCCAAAGATCTCCACTTTTGCAGAACTTGGGAAACAAGGAGGCCCCACTTCCAAGGAAGAGTCTGCCTGATTGCACCAGGACCTCTTGTCCTAGGCTGGAGAACTGATGAGCCAGGGAGAGGAAATTGGCCTTGGTCCAGTTGTGCAGCAAAATTGAGACACTTCTCTGTTTGTGCCGCAAAAACATTAGGCTGCTCCGCCTATACTGGGCCATTGTCATTACACCAATGGTGGGAAACCTTTGGCCCTCCAGATGTTGCTGAACTATAGCTACTATCTGCCTCAGTAAGCATGAGGAAATGGGGAAGCTGCCTCCGGTAGTGTATGCTGGTGATGCAGTGGTGGTGGTACAAGTCCCATCCAACAATTCTCCATAAGCTAGCCTGCTCTGTACCTCCTAAGCCCTCTGATATGGTGGAAGACATGAGCATAGAAATTTAGATCAACTGGCTGGAACCTGTATGTGTACTGACTGGGCACCATTTTGTCCTTTGCTTCTAGAAGAAGCTTTGGGTTGGCCCTGTCTTCTCCTAAATCCTTAGGGTGGTGCAAGCAGTGACTGTTTGGTGTGCTTTATACATGTTGGTCACGTATGTGTCAAGTAGGGCAGTGTAATTGTTTTCCAGTTTTGTGACCTGAGCAATAAAGATGGAGTTGGTTTGGGATATGTTGAGGACCAGTGATCATTCTGAAGAATTGTCTCCTAGTTCCCATACTGGGTATAAACTCATCAGCAGGAACACTTAGTGGCTGCTCCCACAATCCTTTGCAACACATACCACCCACAGTTAAGAGCATTACTCTCCCCTACCCTAACCAACATCATGCATTGGTAGTAAATGTTGTCCAGATCAACATGACTTCCATGATCAGCAAGATCATGCTTGAGGAAGTAAGAGGAACACTGATTCTAGAAATGGCCTTGGACTATGGGGTGGACAAGGGATGGAGCTGTGAAAGTGTGTGTGGTAAAATAGGGATGGGGAACAATAACTCCTCCAGATGTTGCTGGGCTCTCAGCTCCCATCTGCCCCAGCCAGCATGGTTAATGGTCATTGATAATGGGATGTGCAGTTCAATGCAATCTGGAAGACCTCCTCAGTTCCTCCTCAGACCTAGTGAATTCACAGCAGAGGTAAGATTTGAGGTCCATCTGATTCAGTATTGTCTATATCAGGGATGGGGAAACTGGTGACTCTATAGGTATTATTGGACTCCAACTCCCAGCAGCCATAGTCAGCAGGGCTAGTGCTCAGGAATGAAGGGAGTTGGAGTCCAGCAACATCAGGAAAGATAGAGTCTCCTCATCCCTCCTGTAAAACAACACATATTATACTGTTAGAATTAGTATACTGCATATATCACACACACATATATTTGAATGTTAAGGTATTAATCATGCTATACATGCAGCACATTTCATGGCAGCCCAGTCCAGTATAGAAAGTCCAAAGGCAGATAGAGATGGTGCCCCCACATCCCCCACAAACTTTGCAATCCGTGGCTGACCTAGCTGTTCTGCTAATCCTGCACCACCTATCCAGTAAATGATATTTTTTTTATTAATGAGAAAACATTGATGTTTTCCCCAAGAACTGGAACCATCTGTCTAATCATTTTAGCAGCCGCCTTCTTTTGCATTCTTCTTTTGTGTGTGTGTACTGTCGTTCTTTTGAATTTAGTCCATGCGGTTAGGAGAGCTGTGAAACACTGGAAGTTGTATCAAATACAGTCTGATCAGTGTGGACTGGGTTAGGGGGAGAGATGCAATTTCTTTGCCCTCAAAAACTTCTTGGGAGAAATTAAAGTAACCCCCCCCACACACAAATGACAGACATACCAAGGGAAAAGGCAGATGCCTATGAAGTACTACAAAGCATAAGGGAAAAAGGAATCAGGGCAAACCAAAATTGGCAAACGTTATTGGACTCCAACTCCCACCAGCTGTAGTCAGCACAGCAAACAGCCAGGGACGGAGGGCAGCATGTTGGCCAACCCTGGATTAGACAATGAACCCAATTCTCTGACTCCCCTCTGAGCTATCTCCGGAAGACTTGCACAAGATAATGTTTCATGAGATTTGTGCCCAACATATTATAAAGCCCTCAAGTTATTTGAGTCTCCCTGTCTGACTGTCCTTAGTTGTTAGAAATGGACATTTCCTTGAAAACATGTGCAGTCCCAGCAAAAACGTTGCCTCTCCTCTCCCCTTTCTTTGCAATACCCTCTTTTGTCTTTTCCTTTCTTCTCTTCAGTAGCCACTCAAATCAGTTGCAGCAGGAAATGTTGGTTGAGAATCTTTCAGGTTTAAAAAGCAGGCAAGCAAGCAAACAAACAAACAAACCTCCCTCTCTCTCTCTCTCTCTCTCTCTCTCTCTCTCTCTCTTAAAGACAGAAACAAAACACAGGTAAAACCTAGAACAAACCGACAGTTACAACCAAGTGACACCAGAATGGAGGTAGCTGAGTCCTGCTTCCAAAGCACCTTCCAGCGGCTAAAACCCTCCTCATCGTCTCGATAGACAAGAAAATCCAGGCCACCAACCCAGCCCAATATGTTCGACAGGGTGGAGGGTGGTGAAACTTCTAGGAGGAGTCATTTGCCCTTAGCATTTGTATATTTGTTTCAGAAAATGTATACACCACTTGATGGTTAAAAAACAACAACTCAAAGTGGTTTAATATGCACGATGTTCTCTTTTGATTGCTTTCAAATCACCTGTCCCTTGCACATTTGAACTGATTTGCGTGCACAAAGATTGCAAACTGGGCAATGCTGGCTATTTATTGTTTATTCTTATTTGTTTGCAGGGAGGTTACACAACCTTGCAGAGCCTTTTTGCCCTGGAGCGTCAACAAGGCTCCCAGGCTGTGTGTGTATATATATGCAAATGCACATGGGATGTGTGTGCCAAGCTGGGTCTTTGACCCGGATGAAATAAAGTCTAGTTTTGCCCCTGCAACCTTGTGTCAAATGAATGTTACTCCACAGTTTCCAGTGCATTTCCCCATCACTTTCCTTATTGCAAAAAAGGCTAGCTCTTTTTCTTTCTTTTGGCTGAGTGGAGTGCTGTGAAGAGGAGGCAGGCTTGTAGCACAAGAGCACCAAATCCACTTTAACTGATGCAACCCCTAATTTGTGGGCGTGTGAATGAATCCCACCTGAACACAGCAACAGTATGGAATAGGTGGAGTTAGGAGAATAAAAGCAGTTTCCCAATTATTTCAGGAGCTAGTTAACATGGAATAGGATGTAAGCTAACAGTGATAGACAATTCTGTCCAATTTCATTTTCTCATTCTTTTTTCCAATCTTAATTTCAGTTTCTGAACTTAAGTTCATTTCTGCATTAGTGTGCAATTTTTTATGTCCTTATGAAAATTTGGCAGCATTTCAGAATGAAATTAACCTAATAAACCTACTTTGTATGCAATTTTATCTAATATGCATATTCTTGCGAGCCATTTTCCATAGTCATAATAATTTATCATTAATGTTATTATTATTTTGCACATTTATATCCTGCTTAATACCATGACAGCATTTAATCAGCTCACAAAAGTATAATGCTTTTTTTCTATGTTGCTTTTACCAATGTGGTGTTTTTACTGCACACTTTTTCTGAATATTTGCATTTTTTTCATGTATTATTTGGCATTGCAAATTCTAAAGAAGTGTGAAATCCGAAGGACAGCAGCATTTTAGCCTGTGGATTGTTTGGGGGAAGTGTGAATTACATAGGTTTCCACTGAAATACAAACCAAACTGAATCCTCCCCCCCCCCCCAATTTTTATTCATGAACAGAGTTGGTGCTTTTTAAAGCAACTGGGGCCGAGACAGCCACAATAAAGTTCTGTAGGAAATTATTGGATAAGAATGTTTCTGACAAATCAAATTCACTTGCCTTTTTAAAGTCACACCCCACGCCCATCCCCAAGCATACTCCCTTATGTATTTCAGCTGGAATTTGTTTTTAAAAAGATGTTCTCAGATGGGAAAAGATTCTCATCTTAACTTCACCTATATCTGGATGGACTTGGGACTATAGAATGATATTTTGCATGGTGGTGGAGGAGAATAATGTCTCCAAACCATAGTTTGAGAATTGTGTGTGTGTGTGTGTGTGTTGGGGGTGATTTGTTTTGAGTAAATGGCATGGCAGCAGGAAAAGGTTGACCCTTTCTTTCCCAAGTGCCACCAGCAGGATTCAATTCAGAGGCCCCCCCACAGCTGCTTAGAAAGAGGTAGAGCTGCAGGCCTGCACATACATTCCCTCCACATGCCATTTAATATGGCCTTGTCATGCCTTCCCCTGAAAAATACTGGGAAAGTCAGTTGGGTTCTGGGTGTTTTTGAGAACTCTTTGTTAAAAGTTCCCAGAATTCCTAGGGGTGAGAGCAGGACTATTAAACCACTTTATGTTTATGTCTGATGCACAGGCATGTCCAATTTGAGAATCAGTTAGCAACAGTTAATGTTTGCAAAGACCAGGGTTCTTTTAAACTTGAAATATTTCCATTGGCTGTGAATAGCCAATTTGCTAGAATTGAAAAACAAAAGATAGATGTGGGGAACCTAGTTTGCTGAATCACATGAGTGGCCAGTGCTGTGGTTTCTCTTCCCCATAATGGCATCCAGTTATGTCAAGATGGGGCTACTGCTTTTTCAAAATGGCAAGCAAACAATCCTGGCAACAAGTCAAATTGTGTGCCTGTTCCATCACCGGACCACCTAAAACTTGGCTGCTGCTTCTTTTGGCAGACACCAGAGGGAATTGTAGATTCCCTGCAGGGATAGGAGAAGTTGTACAAGCCCAGGCCCCTGTGTGCAGAATTTAGAGTTCTAGCAGCAAAATTGCACATGGAGTCCAATGACTGAGAGACAGAGAGAGGATGGGGGGAAGCTGGCAGCTACCAAGAGCTGACTCCAGATATGATGGTGTGGAAGAGGTTAGACAGGCAATGGCAGGAGCATTGTGGGGTCCTGCCCGAGAGGTTAATACTGATAAGGGTTGTTCCACACAGCTCAAGGGTCTTGCACCAGGTAGCTTCTATCACTTTGGGAAAGGCCCACCTCTCTCTCCTCAGTCACAGGTTGGGTCATTGTCTCAGGGATTTTATATTTGGAGGACAAAGGCTGATCAGGTGATGGAAAAGCCACATGCCCACACGAGGCTTTGTTTGCTGCTGAAATTTCATTTTGGGCCTTGAGGGTTATTGGTCGCATTCAACCCACTGAAATGAGCAGACCTAAGTGGGCTAGGGCCATCAAATTCAAGGGGGTCTACTCTGAAGAGAACTTAGTTGGGTATGTTTTGGGGGCTGATTGGTGTCTTGTTTTTCTTTGTCATTCTTGAGGAAGGGAAGGTGGGGAGGAACCCCGAGGTGGTTTGGAAGACAGGCAACCGGTAAAGCGGTTTAAGGCAGACTGTTTGGTTGCTTGGAGGTTAAACAGCACCCTGTTCCTGACACAGTTAGGGAATCAGTTTTACGGGATATAGCAGCAGCAAGAGTAACAGCAGCAGCAGGATGGAGGTTTGGTTCTTCCGCTTCCTTTTCTTCTCTGTTCCCCATTGGTGGTGCAGTGGGACTTCCATCCTTCATCCCCAGCTTAGCAGCTGAAGCCACCCCCACCCCCCTTGACCCTCAGCTTTTTGCCACAGAAATGCATCCTCTCCCTCAAGCACTGGCTTAAGCATCTCAGGAAGCCCCCTCTCCTTGTCTGCCAAGCTGGCGAGCAATTCTTCTTTTTCCTCCCCCCTCCTCATCTTCTTTCCAACCCAACCCCAACAAACCAAATGGCTTACTGGCTTTCCTTCCTTCCTTCCCTTCCTTCCTTCTTTCCTTCCTTCCTTCTTTTTTCTCACACCCTCATTGAGCATGAAGGGAGTCTGAGCGTACAACACTGAAGGCAGCCAAGGCAATGCACTCCTTCTTCTGTTGCCGTGGCATGCTCCTCTCCCTCTCTCCCTCTCTCCACCCCACCCCCACCAACTTCTCTATAAATATTAGGTACATATTTATATATGGCTTGGTTGTGTTTTTTTTGCCTTAATCTGCATACAAAAGAGGAGGAGGGACTTAAGCCAAAAGACATACAAACCCACAAACTGAACCACGCATTGTTCAAACGAGGTGGATGCACAATTGCATCAGACCATGATGCCTCCTCCTTCGTCTCCTGGCACATTTTTGTTGTTGTTTTTAAAAAGTCCTTTTTGACTCAACTATTTGCCATTTCCTGTTTTGCTTCTTCTTGCTAGGTAAGATATGTTTAATACAAGAGCCTGCCTCTCCCTCCACCCTCCACCCCCACCCCCACCCCAAATTTCAGTTCTCCTTGGGCAAAGAAATTAAAGGCAGACTGGTTGAGTTCTACAGGTCCCTGGTGCAGAAACACCATTGAGTTGAGCAGCTGAAATTGTTTTGTTTTAAACAAATGAGGAAAAAAACACACACAATACCAACAAAAATGGGGTAAGTGACGATGCCTCTCTCCTAGCCTTTGGAGGTGGTTTCTCTTCTGTCATCTTGGTATTATCCAAAGCTGAAGGCGCGAAGCTCCCGTCGGCTGTGCTCTTGGGCGCTGGGGTCCCGACAAGCACAATCCCCCTGCATGTCACAGGACATTGGGAAGGGGATGACCTGCACAAAGGAAACCAAGAAACATAGGGCATCAGTGCCTCACTCTTATTTGCAAAGCTGCTTAAAAGGATTTCTAAAAGCACAACAGGGCAGGGCCTTTTTGGTGTTGACACCATCTTTGTGGAAAGCCCCCCCCCCCCGATGGATATACACTTGGCTTCCTCTTTCAAATGGGCCTTAAAGACTTGGGGCAGCTCTAGGCAACCTAGACCATTCATCCTGATTTGGTTTGTACCAAGGTTCTGCAGAGGTTTGGCACTATCTGTATCAATGATTTGTTCTGATATGTTTGTAGGAAGGCTTATATGGCAATGAACATTCATTCTGATTTGCTTTTGGGGTTTATATGCCTTCCCTTTAACCATCAGATTGCCCCCAAGCCTCTTCCAGTACATTTCCCAACCATCACATTCCTAACCACGAGAAGTCATTTTTATGAATATCTAGTAGATCTGTTGCACTAGGGTGACAGAAGGATGTGCTTTAACTGTGCAAGCCTTCAATATCCAGAATGGACTTGAATCTCTCCAGCAAAAATCTGCCATCTGGAGATGGTGTTAAACTGAGCCACTGACCTATCAATAAATGAGCCACATGGCTTACCCTTTAGAAGACCATTAAATCAGAAACTAATGAATTTGGGTCAGGGACAAGAATGGGACCTTTTCTGCAGTCCATAGCTAGAGTTGGGTGGGATCAGAAGCAAAAGTGGGTGCAGAACTGAGAAGATGCTTGCCTTTTGTAATGCTATGAACCTACTATACAAAGTTAAGAGGCTTCTATATCTGCCACCTGCCTCCTCCACCCTCCACCCAGGTGACCAAAGAGGCCCTGTCTCAGTTTAGGGGCACATTTAAGCACTTAAGTTGAGGAGCTGGGCCAGTGTGACCTGGGAATGACCCAAAGGCTGGACAGAGGTGCCTGGGCCAATAAAGGGGTGTGGCTTACGGGGGGGGGGAGTTCCAACGGCTGGATATACATGCCTGAGAGGCTGCATTTTGCTCCTGGGCCTGAGATTCCACACCCCTATGCTAATAGCAATAATCTGCCAGCATTTACAATGTAGACTGGTTTAGCAATAACCCACCCACCCTGCTCACACTTGCCCTCCCTAACAGTTAGGATCCCATCCAGATCAGACCCAGGCTTCATTTTGCAATGTTCAAAAGTGAACAGGATCTCTCTCTCTCTCTCTCTCTCTCTCTCTCTCTCTCTCTCGTATTATAAAGGTTGCATCAGGTAGAGCAAGACCCTGCCCAGCTTTCCCAGGTGAGCAGAGTTCTGGATTTGGGGTAGGAGGTCACATTTTGCCAAGTGAGGGTGGGTGAGGGGCTTGCAAGGAATGGAAGAAGGCTATCATGCAAGAGCAGCTTCCTGTCTCTTTAACCGAAGAAGCGAAGGCAGGAACTGGAGCAGCAGCTGGGTGTTGCTTTGGCGAAAGGAAGTTGATTTCAGTGGATTGCATCAGGAATTTACATAAAGTAAAGAGCAGGGCAAAACTGGGGTTGGGGTGGGGGTGGAGAGACTTTGGTGCCTGGGATGAATTCCCAAGAGTCTTTTCCATTTATTGAGCCAGAGTTAATGACCTAATTCCCTTCCCTTCCTGAACGATGCCACAACCTGTTCAGATGTTTTTAGCAAGCATAAATGTGTGTTCCCTCCCTGTTGACACATTGGCTTCCTCCTGCTATGGCAATTTCTTCTTCTTCTTCTTCTTCTTCTTCTTCTTCTTCTTCTTCTTCTTCTTCCTCTTCACCATGGTACAGGTCATGTAAGGAGACCCTCCCATCTGTCCTCTCTGCTGACACATTTGTTATGGATGCTTCTGGGAATGCACATGCCACACATACATATGTGTGTCATCCCATTGCTAGGCAACGCCTCCCTTCTCCATGCATGTCCCTACCTGCCTCTTCACAACATGCCACTCTCTCTTTGCACCCAAATTATGCAGAATGAGGGGGGCTGGGTCACCTCTGGTCCCCCCCCCAACCTGGCAGACTTTTCCACCAGGGGTGGAAGGATCTCAACGCAGATAACTGGTTCCCCACCATCTGGCACCAGATAGATCTTCCATTGTAGTGCTCTGCTTTCAAAGCTGTGGAGATCCTTCAAAAGTAGCTACTGGGGAAATCACTGACTAGGAAGCATCAATGCAGTTTCAGCAGCAGCGAGGATGTTCCAATGTTCCTCCGCAGAAGGGAGGATTTTTCTCCTTCTTCTTCATGGAACAAGGAGGGTACTCGATTCAGGTCAGCTCCTCCTTGAGGAGTTTTCCTGTTGAAATCCATGTGGATTTTCCTTCCCGACATAGTGTCTCAATCCTCTACAGGAAAGATTCCAGAAGTCCTACCACAGAGGAAAACATTATGCTGAGAGAAGGGAGGGAACACTGAAGGTCTAGTAATATGATAGGCACTGGAAGCTTCATCGCCAACAGAGGAGGCCAGAGGAAGGTGAGATCCCCCAAGCCCCGCTGCACACTAAAACCAATCTAAGCCACAATCTGTTTCCAGTGTCAGCTAATCAGGTGCCTCCATGAAACCTATAAGTAGGGCTGGAAGGTAATAGCCCTTCACTGCTGTGGCCATCCTAGGCTGGCATAAAATCACAATTTGCCAGGGCTCTTGGAGACATTGGGCATAGGAATGTAGGAAGCTTCCTTAAACAGAGTCAGAGCATTGGTCCGTCTACTTCAGAATTGCAAGCATTGGCTGGGAGCAGCTCTCCGGTGCTTAAGGCAGGGGACATTCCCCATCCTCCCTGACGATGCTAGGAAACTTAAACATGCAACATTTGTGCCCTGCCAGTTAATTATGACCCAGCACACTTAGTATTGTCCACTTTGACTGACAGTGGCTCTCCATGCTCAGATCTCATTAGGAGGGGACTTAACCTGGGACCACCTACATATTTGTCCACGTACAATATTTTGTACCCACCCTTCATCATAAGGTCCCAGGCTGGGAATAATATACAGATATGAAAACAAGCAAAGCGTTTTATAATTATAAAACAAGGAGAACTGTTCCAAATGGAACAGGACAGTATGAATTCAAATGAAGAGGTGGGTCCCACAAAACAAAATACTGCAACTGTCAAAAGCCAAGGTAACGGATGTGCCCTTAGAATGAACTGTGCTTTCCTTCCCACTTGACAAAAGCTCAAATGGTATGGATTTTTGAGCGTGTCACCAGCAACACATAAGCCACTGTTATTATCATGACCTTGTCCTTCTCTTCATCATCACTTTACCCCACAATCTCTAGGTGGGTTACAATCTAAAACACATTAAAAACAGTTTTTTCAAAAACTTGCAGTCACATAAAGGGTGGTTCCTGAAAATATACATCTCACGTGACAAAAGAGTAGAGTAAAAAGATGTGTCTTCATAATTTGAAGAAAGCTGTACAATAAGGATGCCAAATGCACTTCTGTGTGGAGGGAGAACAACAACTTAGAGGCTGCTGCAGAGAAGGACCTCTCCTGTGCCACCATCACCACACTGAGCTTCTGGGGGTAGCAGAACTATGAAGAGTGCCCTCCACCCTAAACATCTGATAGGTTCTACAGGGGAGGAGGTGGCATTTGAGATATTCACCACTGCTGCCATTAGGCTGCCTCCCACAGGTTAGGAATATGAGCCTGAGGAGAATCATTTTATCCTGGGAGAAAAAGAACTTGTTATGTGATTTTAGTACCAAAAATGTTCAAATTTTTAGTGAGCAAGTCAGGCTAGCTGTAGGAGATCCAGGGCAGATATGTTTTGACGTTTATTGGCTTATCCTGCCCTTAAGGCACAAGTTACTAGATCCCTTACTAAATCTAGAGGATTTGTTATTACACCTGGGCCATTGGGACAGAGGACTGGTATCTGTTATTTATATGGAACTTCTTGATAAATCTATGTGACCGTTAGAAGTGGACATGGGTAGCTCTGTGGTTTAAACCACTGTGCCTCTTGGGCTTGCTGATCAGAAGGTCGGCAGTTCGAATCCATGCAACAGGGTGAGCTCCCATTGCTCTGTCCCACCTTCTGCCAACCTACCACTTCTAAAGCATACCAGCACAAGTAGATAAATAGGTACCGCTGTGTCAGGAAGGTAAATGGTATTTCCGTGTGCTCTGCCACTCATCACAGTGTTCTGTTGCACCTGAAGTGATTTAGTCATGCTTGCCACATGACCTGGAAAGCTGTCTATGGACAAACGCTGGCTCCCTCAGCCTGAAAGTGAAGATGAGTGCCATACCACATAGTCGAATTTGACTGGACTTAACCATCCAGGAGTCCTTTACTTTTTTTAACCATTAGAAGGTCTTAAGCTTACCTGGGAGAAGGAATCTACAATTGAAAAGAAATGACTCTTAAGTGGACTGCAATATATTTGTGTGCCTCCTCCATGAGAGGTCTGGAGGGTGGCAACATGAGAAAGGGCCTTCTCTGCAGTGGCTCCCCATCTGTGGAATGCTCTTCTGGGGAAGGCTTGCATGGCGCCTTTATTACACAGCTTTAGGTGCCAGGCAAGAACAATTCTCTTTAACCAGGACTTTGGTTGATTGTCATCCAATGCCCTTTTAAAATGTTTTGGCAGGGAGGGGGGGTGTATTGGGTTGTTTTTATTTTGATTATGTATTTTGTGGTTTTATATTGTGATTTTATCCTGCGAACTGCTCTGAGACCTGTGGGTACAGGGCAGTATACAAATTTAATAAATCATCATCATCTTCTAAGTTCTATAAATCTACCTCAGCTTACGTTAAGGGAATGTCGTTTAAAAATTCTGCATGGGTGGCATTGTACTTTTTGCAGCTTTCTGACAGGAGATCAAATGCACCATAGAATTGTTGGCATAGTTGCGACAATAGGAGAATATTCTTCAACTTATGTTGGGAATGCCCTCTGGCATCAAAACTTTTGATGGAATTTTTTTTAAAGAAATACAGTACCAAAAGCAAGCAAACCAACAAATAAATAAATGCCCCACCCAAGCCTTCCCACAACTTGACCTTCTAAACTTATGAGATAATGAAACAGCACGTTTCTAAACTAAGGAACTTCTTAGGTGGATGCTGGAATTATGTGGAATTTCCAGGACTTTAACATCTCGCTGTGGTATAAGAATACGTGGACTCTGCCTATTGAAGATAATAGCTCACAAATTACGCATTTCTAAGGGTAAGCAAGACCCAGAACATTTCTGCACCATGGAATTCCTAAAATTGTTGGATATTTTTCTCTCTTCCTCTTTTTCCTATATTGGGGGGGGGGGGGGAAACCTGAACGACATTGTCAGTAGATTTAGTAGGCCACAGGCGTGTCCAAAGCCTGTTTCGGGGGCCTAATTCGGCCCCTGTGGCAGTTTATTTCCTGGGGTAAAACCCTCCAAAGGTTATTCCTAAAAAAAGGCCAACAACTTTGGCCAGCCCTCACGCATGCTCACTTCATCAAATCTGGCCCTCTTTGAAAAAAGTTTGGGCACCCCTGGTAGGGATCCGTGTGAGAATAAATATTGTAGTATGATTTATTTTATTGTGTATCAGGACAACAGAAGAGCCCTGCTGGATCAGACCAAAGGGCCTTGCCCAGCACTCTGTTCTCACACCAGCCAACCAGATGCCTATGCAAGTAGCAATCAGCAGAGAAGGGCGTGATCGCCTGAGCTCCCATCACCAGTATCGCGGCAACATTCTGGGAAGAGGAAGGAGGGGTGAGGCTGGGGCATGGCAAGTGTCCTGGTGGAGCTGACCTGGTGTTTGCAATGGTGCCTTTGCACCAGACCCTTGTTGCTGCCTTGATCCTCCTCCTACCAGTAAGTCACACTGATGCCCATGACAGGAGGTCAGGTAAGCACCCACTTGCCAGCTACTGCTGAACCTATAACCATATTCTCCAAGCCTTACATCCATAAATTTACTTTGGGTTCTGCCAGTTATTCACTACCAAGTATTCACTATCACTATGCAAACATGTCAGGTTGACTGCTTGAGTCAAATCCCATCTGCCCTGGCCTTTTTTGTTTGTTTGTTTGTTTGTTTGTTTGTTTGTTTGTTGCTAAAGGAGGAGTGGTCAGCCTGCAGTTCACATGGGTAGGGAGAGCGCCCAGAGAAAGAGAGAGGGAAGGATGGATGAGAGGGGGGTCAGAACAGATAGACTGATGGGGAAAGAATAGGGAAAGAGGAAAACCCTCTGCAAGTAACAGAGATCTGTCCCTCCACTATCAGAAAAAAAGAGCAAAGAAGGGTGACTGAAGAGAGGAAGGGTTGCTTGTTTTGCTCTGGCTTTGCACACTTCCAGCATGTAATCCGCCTAACCGATTACTCCCAAGGGAATGTAGCCCTCAATGGAAGAAAGACTTGCCCCACTCCTGCTGTAAACAGACTGCAATTTGTGTTTATGTGCATTTCTGATAAAACAGTGTCAGGTTCTCTAAAATGTGTGCTTCCTTTCCAAGATCAGCACCTGTTTTGCGAATCAGCCAAAAGACTGTTGAACTGACAACTTAAAATGGCCTCTTTTTATAAATAAATAAACATGTAGGTCATTTCTTTTTCCCCAAATTGCTTTGATACTCTGTGTGTATCTGATGTATAACGGAATCGCTAAAAGCACATGTGCTACGATATTCCCCTCCCAGTCTGTAGTGAGGCAATATTGTGGAATTCAATGGCCTGATCCTTGCTTTAAGGAAGCAATGGTTCTGGCAGAGGCAACAGAGGCCCATCTTTTTGCAATTAGAATGAGCTCATTATTCATGATTCGCGGATGTGGACTGTGAGGAGAGGTCGCTCCAGCCATGGAACCTCCTGACAAAAGAGAGAGCAGGTGAGCAAAAGCAATCCAGATTTTCTCAGCCAGCAAGAGAAGTTACACACACACAGAGCCAGATTATACACCAGACAGGAAGAGCTCAGTAGTGGTTGGCTGCCTGTGTCTTCCAGTGCAAACATATTTCAGCACAGCAGGGGTAGCTCTTCAGATATTGTTGGATTCTAACTCTCACTACCCCTGACCACTGACCATGCTGGCTAAGGCTGATGGGAACTGGAGTCCAACATCATCTGAAGGGCACCGTGTTTTGTCTAGAACATTATTGTTTTATCAGTTTCTCACCCAAGATATGGAAGCCTGGAGAGCTGCCTGTCAGTGTAGACTACATGGAGTTAGAAGGACCAATGGCTATTGGGGAAGGACCATAGCTCAGTGGTAGAGCATATGCTGTGCATGCAGAAGGCCACAGGTTCAATCCTCAGCATCTCTAAGATGGGCTGGGAGAGGTCCTTGTGAGTTACTGCCAGTCAGTGTAGACAAAACTAAGTGGACCAATGGTCTGACTTAGTATAAGGCTTCTTCTTATGTTCATATGCATTTGCAAAGACTGCATTATTCAAGCATCCTTATGTTACCAGGATGCTGTGCTCCAAGATCTCTGAGTTAGCTAGTCAGGGATGATGGAAGTAGGATGTGTGTGTGTGTGTGTGATATATATATTTAGGAGGCACACATCAATATAAAAACAAGCAAAGAATTGAGTCATTTTTTAAAAAGTGCTGTGATGCTTATCCTGGATCTTAATAATGTAATGAAAAAACAGTCCACTATTACAACCTATAATTCCCCCCCCCAACTCCACTTGCGGTGGGCAGGAAACCCTATGAAGAAAACTGCAGTGGAAAGATATGTCATGGTGAGTTGAGAATCCTGGAATATTTGATAAGGAATTGTGGCCACAGTGACCAAGAACCGCCTGACCTTTAGGGAGAAAGAAGGTGACCACTGCCATTCACAAATAACATAAACAAGAATAAGAATATGAATATGAATAGTCTAGCTGCTGGATCAGGCCAAAGGTCTATCTTGTCTAGCATCCTCTGCTCACAGCAGCCCACTAGATGCCCCAATGGGAAGCCTACAAGTGGGACACAAGTGCAAAAGTGCTCTCGCCATGTGCAATTCGCAGCAACTGGGATTCAGAGGTGATACAACAGGCTTCCTCTTTTGAGGGATATCCAGAAAGAGCAGCAAAGTCCTGTTTGCTAGAATGGGCACACAGTGGAATGTGGATCCAACAGGGAGAACTTCCTGTCAAACTTGCAGGAGCCACTCCTCCTGGGTGAGATGTGCGTAACTTATAAGAAGGGCTGGTCCTGTATGTCTCTCTCTCTTACTCCATCTTGCTCGTTTGCCTTCATCATGCATTTTCTACCACTGCTTCTGACGCCATCATCCTATACACACACAAATGTACCTCCAGATTGCTACTGAATGTGATCTGTGAGTAAACGCTATTTTATTCTAAAAAGACTTCTTTGTGTGTTGTTATTGTTTTAAGTGGGCTAAAAGGGGGAAATACCTGGAAGATTCCAGGCTGCACCAAGGCATCCTGGTTGCTTCATCAAAAGGGCTGTAACCAGCTGAATCAACAGCTTCCTATTCCGCTGCAAAGGGATGTACTCTGCTGTACTCACAAACCTGAGTAAGGAAGGATAATATCTAACTAATATATCATCTCCTAGTTACCATACACTTTCCAACATCTGTGTTTAGATGTGAAACTGAAATGTAGTTGTCTGATATTCATTTTAGCAGAGGACTGGGCTATATTCCTTTGGTTGCTGCCCAATGTATTTCAGCTTTTTATATATTTTGATAATTTTTTTATGTCCACTTGTTCTAAGAGTTTGATGTTTTAGATTATTTTATGTGAACCGCTTAGAGGTCTTTTATCTGTTTATTCTTTTTGATTAGGTAGTATACAAATAAATGTTGAGAGAGAGAGCGCGCACTGCTCTGCTTATAACTTTGCAGAAAACCAATAAATACAATAAATAAACAGGTACCAAATGATTTGCAAATATGTCTGCAAAATCCAACCCTTTCTGGTCAACAATCACCCTAGAGGTATGTAGTTAATGCCTCCACCATCAATACACACACACAAACACAATTGCTGGCTTGCTTGCTCAATTTAACAGTGTAGTTCTGCTGTTCTAAAGCATTTGTCTCCCTTTACAATTGTTATGCAGTGGAGAAAATAAGAAGGTAGAAAGCTTCACTAAGCATTGAAGCTATGAGGGAGCTGGGAATCTTGGGAGGGTCAGGAGGTCGCAGACATTAAAAGGAAATAGGATTTTGTTTGTCCTTAATGGAGGACCTTATCCCCTCTGGATCCCTAGAAGAAGGCCCCATTCCCTGCCATTAGTTAGGAAAGGCTGGATGGAACACTCTTTGTTGAGCCTCAAAGACGCTCCCAGGTCAATTGCAGGGCAAGCGGCTCAGTAGATTAACATGTTCATTCTGCTGGCTGGCTACACACTGCCTTCCTGCTGAACTAGCAAGACAGCCTGCCTGGTTCATAGGAGCGTGTATCTTGAAAAACCTTTGCAAACTGCTAGGGATAGGCAAACCATCCATTTCAGTTTCTTTGTTTTCCAGTATTAAGTTCAGGTCTCCACTTCAGGTTGTAATAAGTCCTTGTGAAAATTTGTCAGCATTTTACTGCAATTTTCTCCTAAGAGACACATTTTCAATGCAATTTTGTCTAATAGACACATTTTTGCAAGACAATTTCCCTAGCTATAGTGAATTTTTCTACTTTGTTTTCCCAAGTGTCTGTATCTTTTATGTGCATTTTACTTTGGTTATATGCATTTCTGCACATATTATTGGGGTGGGAAACTGCATTGCAAAATTTGGAGAAGTGTAAATTTTGAAAGGTGGCTATGTTCTGGTGTGCATGTTGTTTCAGAAAGTGCAAATTTAGCAGATTCATATTTAAATATGCAAACTTTATTAAATTCCTCTCTCATGCCCTTCCTTTCTTTTCCCCCTCCACTTTCCTTAGTCTGGCCTTCACATACAAGTTCATTCTAGGCTTGTTTTTGTGAAGGTGGCACAATCATGCTTGGAAGACAAAGCAGTCAGAGTATTTTGATACATAACGCCCTCCTTTCTCTTGCCTTTCATTCTTCTCCCCCTTTTGGAACATACCATTTTAACATTCCACTGGCAAAGTACCTCAAAGGGCAAAGCAAGGATGCAGGTGGGGTTACTCTATTTCAGCAAACGATGGCAAGAATCTGCTTTACAGTCAAGGGTCGCAGACAGGGCCGTCTTAAGCATATCTGGCACCGTGATGCAAATATCTGCACCCCCCCCCGTTTCCCAGAGTTGTCAACCTTTTTTAAGGGGGGGGACTTCGGTCCAGCTCGTTTACATCACATGGTCTGACACGCGCTCGGTCCTGCATGTAAGTAAGAGGCGCCCGGATCGCAGCCCAGACAGCCTCCCTTCCTTGCTCGGTGCTGGAATTGCACAGGGTGCTTCCCTGCTCCTAGAATCATAGAATCATAGAGTTGGAAGAGACCACAAGGGCCATCGAGTCCAACCCCCTGCCAAGCAGGAAACACCATCAGAGCACTCCTGACATATGGTTGTCAAGCCTCTGCTTAAAGACCTCCAAAGAAGGAGACTCCACCACACTCCTTGGCAGCAAATTCCACTGTCCAACAGCTCTTACTGTCAGGAAGTTCTTCCTAATGTTTAGGTGGAATCTTCTTTCTTGTAGTTTGGATCCATTGCTCCGTGTCCGCTTCTCTGGAGCAGCAGAAAACAACCTTTCTCCCTCCTCTATGTGACATCCTTTTATATATTTGAACATGGCTATCATATCACCCCTTAACCTCCTCTTCTCCAGGCTAAACATGCCCAGCTCCCTTAGCCGTTCCTCATAAGGCATCGTTTCCAGGCCTTTGACCATTTTGGTTGCCCTCCTCTGGACACGTTCCAGTTTGTCAGTGTCCTTCTCTCGCAGACTCCACAGAGAGGCGCGCAGGCAGCAACGCAGCCAGAGAGGGGCGGGAGAGACATGCCCACCCCATGCCGCGCCTGCCCCCAATTGCACCCACCAGATGCCCAGGCAGCCCCAGAGGGAGGGGACACAAAGGGGCTTCCCTGAGCAGGATGCAGTGCACTCCAATGGGTAGCTGAGAGGAGAGGAGTGGGCTGCCCCAGAGCGGGGAAGGGAGCACGCCCTGACTCTCCTTCCCGGACACTCAGCCTGTGGTGCCCTCCAAAATCTGGCACCCTGGCGCCCCAAGCCACTCATGTCTATGGGTTAGATGCCCCTGAT
Organism: Podarcis raffonei; assembly: GCF_027172205.1. NCBI lineage: Eukaryota > Metazoa > Chordata > Lepidosauria > Squamata > Lacertidae > Podarcis > Podarcis raffonei. The sequence goes on from NC_070621.1 coordinate 7,925,476, forward strand.
CACAGACAGGAAAATATTTCTCAGGGCTGGGCCCCACTGTCCGAATGACCCAGCGTCTGAATCCGAAACCCAACAGGTACCTGCAAGCTCTTGGAAGCCACAGAACAACACACATTACAAAGAGGGGCATAAACTGAATCACAATTTCCAAGCAGAAACAAAAAGCATCAAACAACAAATGGTAATTGTAGCTTAGTTGGCAGAACATCTGCTTTGCATGCAGAAGGTCCTAGGTTCAATCCCGGGCATTTCAAGGTAGGGCTGAGACTGACTCCTGTCTGAAACACTGCCAATAAGTTTATGCAATCCTGAGCTAGACGGACTAAAAGTATGGCTCAGTATTGCAGCTCTCTGTTCTCCTAATGTGCTTGTATTCATTCAATTCAATTGTTTTGGAGCAAATATACAGATCTGGGATAGTCAGTATAATGCCCTAAAGATTTTGTTGGCCTCCTACTCTTATCATGCCAGGCCAGCATAACCATTAGCCAAAAATGATAGGAGTTTCAGTCCAAAAAGATACAGAGGGCACCACATTGCCTACCTCTGATGTAGATAAATTTTGATATAGATAATTTTACTCCGCTATCCGCTCCAGATGTGTTCACATCTCACCAAAAGCTTTGTTACTTTACTTGGACAGTACATTTTGACCTCTATTTTGATTCACTGTTACAAGTGGAATTAGCCAGGGAACACGTCGACTTTGTACTAATTGCTCAGTGTTTGCAGAAAAACACCAACTGTCCAATACTTTGTGCATTTATTTCATTGTTTAAATACGGCCAATATTTTTAAGAATTTCTGGCAGATCTGTGTACTCCACTTTGGAGAGGTTCTATTCTAGTGTTGCAGTGCTTCTTCCATTTCAACAGAAGTGAGTCAGGATAGAAATCAGCCAGTTACCTACTAGGAACATAGGAAGCTGCCTTATGCAGAGTCAGACCATTATCTACACTGACCGGCAGCTGTGACTCTCCAGAGTTTCAGAGTGGGGATACCACCAGCCCTACCTGAAGAGGCTGGAGAATCAACATGGGACTTTCTGCATGAGAAGCAGTCACTCTACCACTGAGCTAGTAATTTAACCCCATTAAAATATTAACTCTGATTGGTGCTCTCCTAACACATCATGGTAGTTAAGGCCCAGCATCAAGACAAGAAACAAGTAAAAAGAGTGGCAGCATGTTCCACAGGAAATAAAACATCCCCAAATGTACCAGTACTTTCTGGCACATCTGAACAAAGCAAGCTATGCCTTTGAACCCAGAACTATCTGCAGAAATCTGTCACTGACATCCCTAACACAGAGATGAGGAACATGTAGCCTTTGAGATGCCTTCTTAACTCCTATCAGCCCCTGCCAGCACAGCCAGTGGCTAGGGATATGATGTGAGTTGTAGTTCCATAGAACCTGGAGGGCCACAGGTTGCCTAACACTGCCCTAATGAAGTAACAGCAATACACTTCCCTCTAGTGTTCTTCTTCCATATGGGGCTGCAATAAAACCAGGAGGGTGCCAGCTTACCTTTTTAGTCTTCACTGTTGAGGCACAACAGTCCCCACCATCATAGTTGCAAAAGGCTCGGTTATTGTTCCCATCACAATAGTTGTCTCCCATAAAAGGCTGAAAGAAAAAAGCCAAATTGAGACAATAATAATAATAATAATAATAATAATAATAATAATAATAATAATAACAACGCAACCTATACCATGCGTTTAAGAATCCAAGAACCCTGCTGGATCAGACCAATGGCCCAGACCCTCCGGCATCCTGCTCTCACAGTGGCCAGCTAGATGACCCAATGGGAAGCCTACAAACAAGACCTGGGCACAACAGCACTTATACCCCAGCAGGCCTTCTGGCTGATGGACAAGGCCTATTGGTCAATTACCTGGTGTCACTATTACAACCGGTGATTCATTTCACCTCTCCTGTGACATGCAGCATGCTGTGCCACAAAGGTAAATCCACGCCCAGCCAAGCAGGGCTTGAAGTTGCCTTTGAATGGCTGATGGGTTCTGACTTCCAAATTCCACTTTTGAACGGCACGTACTTAAACCGTGCAATTCACTCCCACAAGATGCAGTAGGTGACCACCAACTTGGGTGGCTTGTAAAGTGGATTGGACAAATACAAGGAGGAGCAGACTTTCAATAACTACTAGCTATAATGAGGTTCCATGTCCAAAGTTGGAGGCAGTATGCCTCTGAATGCCATTTACTAGCATTCAAAGGTGGGGAAAGCGCTGTTGTGCTCAGGTCCTACTTGCAGGCATCTCACTGGGGCACCTGGCTGACCTAGTGAGGACACAATGCTAGGCTAGATGGATCTTTGGCCTGATCCAGAAGCAGGGCTCTTCTTACGCACTTACAACACAGTTGGCTGCTTGCACAAAAATCACACCATTTCATTGTTTCCCCATGAAACTGTCTTGCCTGCTGCTGTTTTTGCAGGTGGGGGTCACTTAATTGCATCCCACAGTTCCCATTATGTGACCATTAGGGCTCTCCTGTTCTGCTAATCCTAGATGGAGATACACACTGTCCTTTCGGAAGAAGAAACTGTCTCTGGAAAATGAAGTAGGGAGCTAAAAGCAGCCCTTGTTTTCTTTGCAGCTAATTAATTGTGTGGGGTTTTGTTTTGTTTTGTTTTTTAATAGCAGGAGAAATAAAACATAGGGACATCTGAAGAACAATCAGTGAGGACATTTTGGCACTCTTTCCTTTCTGTGGAGCCAAGGTCAAGCTCATAAATATTTCAAGGGGACACTGTGAAACATTTTAGACCCCATAAGTTTTTAAATCACAGTTATTCCTCTCTCCATACGTAAACCTGCCCTTGAGGGGCTAGAGGGGAGCATCAATGCCCTTCATTGAGTACCATGACAGGAGAGCTGTCAGCTTGCTCATTGTAAATTTCTAAATTCCTCTTTATTCATTGATGGACTCTATGGCACTGTACAGCAACACAATACAGTGGTACCTCAGGTTACATACTCTTCAGGTTACAGACGCTTCAGGTTACAGACTCTGCTAACCCAAAAATAGTACCTCGGGTTAAGAACTTTGCTTCAGGATGAGAACAGAAATCGTGCGGTGGCAGTGCAGCGGCAGTGGGAGGCCCCATTAGCTAAAGTGGTCCTTCAGGTTAAGAACAGTTTCAGGTTAAGAACGGACCTCCAAAATGAATTAAGTTCTTAACCCAAGGTACCACTGTAAAGTAGAAGAGAAATTGAAACAGCAACAAAACTCTTCCACAGGCCCATCTAGTCCAGCATCGTGTTCTCACACGGGTCACCCAGATGCCTCTGGGAGGTTCACAAGCAGGACTTGAGTACAACAGTGCTTTCCCCATTGGTGATTCCCAGCAATGGGCATTCAGAGGTTTGCTGCCTCTAACAGTGCAGGGAGAAAATAACCAGACTTCCCCAAGCTGGTTCCTTACAGATGATGTCAGTCAACCGCTCCTATAACACCCAGCCAGCATGACTGATGGTCACAGATGATGGAAGTTGTAGTCTGAAAACATCTGAAGGGCAGCAGCTTGGGGAAGACTGGCTAGGAGGATCATTTGAATACATTCACATGTATACACCTTGGCATCTTTTGATTGCACATTGTTGTGTGGTTGTTGTTTGCCTTCCTCCAAGGTGCTCAGAGCTCCATCTCTCATACCCTCATCCCTTTTCTGTAGCTTTGCAATGACTTTAAGCAAACATAGGAGACCTACTGGAAAATTCACACACACACCCTTAATCAAATCTTGTAGCTGTACCAGGGAGTGAAAATAACACGTCTTGGCCAAAACTATGCCTGTATGCACATACACACCTCAAGAGCGAGTGAGCTAATTTCAAGGAGATGAGTTAAGTGCAAAGCGTAAACACAGATCTATTAATGGAGCAGTGAGACAACTTCTAATCATAGGTATTAAGATTCTCTTTCATCTCTTCCTCCCTTTCTTTTCAATCCTCTGCTTCCTATATACGTGGTCTTTTCTCTAAAGGGGGGACTGGAATTTGTTGCAGGTAATTTTTAGTTCAAGGAAAAGTGTGAAATGAGTGATGTAAGTGTCACCAGAAAGCTCTAAGGTGAGAAGAGGTAATAAAGAAAAGAGAAACAGTGGGGGTTATTTTTTAAGAGTTTAAGGTTTTTGAAGACACTGGATTTTGGGGAAAGGCTGTAGCTCAATGGTGGAACACCTGCTTTGCACACTGAAAGTTCCAACTCTTGGCATCTCCAGGTAGGGCTTGGGATGCCTCCTATCTGAAACCCTGGAGAGCCACAATACTGAGCTATATGGTCTGACAGTGAATGGCAGCTCTCTATGTTCTTATTTAAAATCAGCTCTGAAGGCCGGAGTCTTAATTTATTATTAGGCAAAAGGTCATAGCTCAGTGGTAGAGCATCTGATTTGCATGCAGAAGGCCCTAGGTTCAATCCTTGAGATCTCCAGGTAGGATTAGGAATGTCTTAAACTCTAGACCAGTAGTTCCCAATTAGGGGTCCAGGAACTCCTCGGGGTTTGTGGAACGCACTAGGGGGTCTGTGGCGCCATCCCTTGCCTCCTCCCCAACTATTTTTTTGTCATTTTTGCATTGTAATATTTTATGGTCTGTTTTAGCACTGTGCAATTTTTCAATATATTGGCCAAAATCGGTTTTGAAATCGCAACACGATAACGATTTTGACTCAGCAATACAGTGGTACCTCGGGTTACAGACGCTTCAGGTTACAGACTCTGCTAACCCAGAAATAGGACCTCGGGTTAGGAACTTTGCTTCAGGATGAGAACAGAAATTGTGCAGCGGTGGCATGGCGACAGCAGGAGCCCCATTAGCTAAAGTGGTGCTTCAAGTTAAGAACAGTTTCAGGTTAAGAAGAGAGCAGAGCAGCCGATTTCAAGGCACTGCCAATATCACATGATGATCTCTGTGGAAAACTGCTGATCTTAGCTGCCTTCCCTCATGCTGAGGGAGACCAGGGCAGCCAACTGCAATGTGCTGCCTTCCCCTCACACTGACAGAGAACAGTATCGCCCATACTTCAAGGGGAACTCCTGCAGGGCTCCCCAAGCTGCAGATGTCTGCCCCGCATGAGGGGCGCTCTGCTTCAGAGCGCCCCTCGCGCGGGGCAGCAGGCTGCTATCCGCAGCCTAGGCAGCCCTGCGGGAACTCTTCTGAAGGCTGGTGGTGGGGAGAAAAGTCCTTCTCCCCCCGCCAGCCTTCGGAAGAGGTCCGGGGACAGACTGTCCCCAGACCTGGTCTGAAGGCGGTCTCCATAGGAACGCATTAATTGATTTTCAATGCATTCCTATGGGAAACCGTGCTTCGCAAGACAAAAAACTCGCAAGAAGAAAAAACTTGCGGAACGAATTAATTTCGTCTTGCGAGGTACCACTGTATTCTCAGTCAGCAGGAAAGCAGCAGTAGCAGCCACAGTGGACTTCCAACTTTGCTGGCTGCCACCACTGGCTGCCCTAGCTTGATGGTCCCCCATCCCCATCGCCTCCCCCTCAAACCATGTGTTGGAGTGGCTCCGCTTTCTCTCCTCTCCCCACCCATTTGATCTCCACAGCTGCTCCTTCCCTCACCCCAATGCCTGATCTCCAATTTCAGACACAAGGAACTAACTCAAGGAGCTCGAACTTGGTCCAGTAGCAAACTGGCAACCAGTGCAGCTCTCTCAGCTGGCAAGTAACATGTGCCCAGTAGCTTGCTCCTGCGAGCTGCCTGGCCACCACATTCTGCTATAGCTGCAGCTTCTAGATCACATACAAGGGTAGCCTCATGCAAAGTGCACTGTGTACTCAACAGCGTTTCAATAGGAACAATGAATTCCTCTTGCTAGGACAGGGATAGGGAGCTGGATCTGCCCAGTTGGTCAGATTCTTATCTCCCGAACCCCTTGCAGGCAAAGTTTGACATCATTTAAGGTCAGATTACACTTTGGGGGTGGGTTGCCTTCAGAGATATTGTGGAGCATGCTTCAAGGGGATCCACAAAACTCCACAATCAGCTGATGCATCTTATTAATTAGTGAGCCAGCATGTTGTAGTGGTTAAGAGCAGTGGACTCGTAATCTGGTGAACTGGGTTTGATTCCCCGCTCCTCCACATGCAGCTGCTGGGTGACCTTGGGCTAGTCACACTTCTCTGAAGTCTCTCAGCCCCACTCACCTCACAGAGTGTTTGTTGTGGGGGTGGAAGGGAAAGGAGGTTGTTAACTGCTTTGAGACTCCTTAGGGTAGTGATAAATCAGGATATCAAATCCAAACTCCTCCTCCTCTTCTTCTTCTTAGTATTGCTTGGTTTAACACACACATGCACACATATGCAAGAGTTGGCTCATGGATGCTCACCTCACAACCCTTGATGCAGTGGATCAGTGCAGGATGAGGATACCACTTGAGTTCAGCGGTGCAGACAACGTTCTAGATGGAGGAAAGGAAGCATGGAGACATTAGGAACAGAAGGAACTGTCTTATATCAAGTCAGACTCACTGGTCTATCTAGCTCATTACAGCTATGGGCAAAACTTTAAAAAGCTCACAACTGTGCCCCAAACCGTGTCTGGATTTTCACTTTTTAAATATGGCAACCCTGTTCCTGGAGATTGAACCTGCGGTGGTCTGCATACAAAGCAGGTGCTCTATCAACTGAGATACAGCCACAGATGGCACAGCACATTTCGTTAGGGTGTGTGTGCACCCTGCGATTTTTTTAAGTGCAAACATTTATTGAGTACATACTCATACTAATACAGGACATCATTTTTATTCATCAGAGTAAAAAGACTAAAACTTAATGAAACTTAAAAATAAATAAATCAACAACTAAACTTTACTTTTTTAAAAAATGCAAACTTTCAAAATGAGACACAAAAGCAAATTTTTGCTGTAATGATAAAAAGGTGTGCACAAAAATATAGTCCATTTCATGATCCTTATCTTTAACCATATGATGAGTGAACCTAATATGGGAGAATATGAAATCCTTCCTAGGCTTGAGTGACTGAAGAGCTCTGTAAAAGTCAAAGGCTTGTGTATGCCATAGCTGCATTCATGGAACATTTGAAAATCACCTTGAGGCAAACATAAAATGTGAAGAATTATTATTATTATTATTATTATTATTATTATTATTATTATTATTATTATTATCTGTCAGGCTAGAATGTTCAGCTGATGTATCAGAATGAATAAACTGGAATACATGTTAATTGACTAAAGGAGTCAATTAAGTGGGCAACATTATGGTAGGGGAGGAACTCCCAATTTGAATAAAAGGGTCATCTGAGAAGAAGGTTCCCCTCCTGTGTGTGAGAAGCACCATGTTTAAGAGGAGGCTTCCTGTGATACACATGTGCATCACCTAAAAAAGAAGGAATGCTTTTCTAAAGTTAGCACTATTTTTCATCATATGCAAATTGATGTAGATTGATGTAGTGTTGTCCAGCGGCGTAGGAAGGGGGGTGGGGTGCCCTCACTGCGGGGGATGACATTCGGTGCACCGCCTACCCACGATTCCCAAGCCTACCCCGAGCCATCGGGGTAAGGGGGGAGCTGCACCACTTTGCTGGCAGGATTCCCCCCTTCACCCTTCATTTTGACAGCTTGGGAGTTGCGGGCTGGCACACCAAATGTCTACCATGGGTGGCTTGCTCCGACCCTGTGAGCAGCTTGCTCCCTCCCCCCCAGCTGCAGGGCGCGCACGCCACTCCGGACACTCGAGTGGCTATCCCGTGCATGGAATGGCACCCTCCATGCCATTCCCCCTTCAGGAGCGCACCCGCCCTGGGCAGCGCAGGCATATGCTCCACCGCTGGTGTTGTCTCTAAGGTTAGTTCTTCTTAGAGTAGATCAACTGAAATTGATGGGCGTAGCTAATATGATGTTCAAGACATAAGGCAGTAAAATCCTGTTAGCGTCCCTCCCCATTCTTATCTGTAAAAATATAATATGTAAGTAAGTAAGCAAGTAAGTAAGTACTTTTACTTCTGTGCCCCTGTTGTTATGTATCCTTCAGGATACGCACGTGGCAAACCCGGAAGTATATTTCCAGGTTTTGCCACGAGCACATGTGCAGAAGCCCTCTATTGCACCACATGTGTGCGCAGAACAGGCACTTCCGGTTGCAGAAACCTTGGGATCCGACCGGAGTTCCGGAACAGATCCCGTCCGCAACCAGAGGTACCACTGTACTAATAATGTGCTGTCGTTTCATGACACCCAAAATCAGCTGCCTGAGGTCACGACTTCCCTCTGCCTAATGATAGGGCTGCTCCTATACCTGAAGATCACTCACTAGAAAAATCTAACATACCTCAGAGGGTATTGTAAAGTTCACCACCACCCTTGGGGTGGGTGGGGAGGGACAAATAAAGGAACTGAGCACTCCTCTAGAGCTTCTGAGTCACTCTATTTTTTGTTCTTCTCCAGGGCCTGATGAGCAACATCCAAGGGTACTAAGGGAGCTTGTAGGTGTAATTTCAGAGCCTTTGTCTATGATCTTTGAAAATTGTTGGAGAACAGATTGAACCGGGGAGAACAGAATGAACTTTGCATCTGCATGCAAAGCAGATGCTCTACCATGATCTACTGCTCAGCTATGGCTTTTTCCTTAAGAGACAGTAACATAGAAAGCTGACTTTCATGGAGTCAGACTATAGGTCCACCTAGCTCAGTATGGTCTACACTGGCTAACAGGATTTCATACACTTGACATTCCCAGTCCTACCAGAAGATGCCAGGGAATGAACCTGTGGCGACTTCTGCAAAGTGGATGCTCCTCCACTGAGCAACAGGATACTGAGAGACAGGATACCATTTTATCAAGCTATTTCATGGCAACACACTGGTGGCATTTATTTTGCATGTGTTCAGTCTCATCAGGTTTTTACGAAAAGTGTGGTGGTCTATGCACACACACATACCTTACCCTTTCCCCCTGCTAATTCTGAAGGCTAATTTAATCTGTCTGTGGGGAAACCTTGGTGTGTTTTTACAGTTTCGGTCATTTGAGGCTTACCTGGTATGTGCTAGAAAAAGGACTTTTATACTATCTGCACAGGGCTGTTTATCTTTCCGATGCACTCGGATTTTCCACTATTACTCAGGGCCCAGATTGCTCCACCTGTCTTGCAACAGGCCTGGTCTGTGTGAAATGGAAGGAAAAGGAGTCTGGGGAAGGCCGGGCAGGGGGGCGGGGAGGAGGAGAGCCCCGTGCTGTTTATTTGCTGAGTGAGCGAGAAGACTGCAAAATTCAGCAGGGGCCCCCCTTTCTTGGGTCAGATGCCTTCCCAATTGAGTCCTTGACAACCCTCTGGAAACTGAAGGGCCGGTGCTTGCCACAAACAGGAAGATAGTATTTCATTTCATCTCAGTCTCTTATTTACTCAAAGATGAGGAATAGAGGAGCATGTTCTTATTTTTAATATTTGGAAAGATTGATGAAGTCATCAAGATGGGCCTCAGGATAATGAGAAGCGGGAAAAGCAACAGATTCTATCCCCCTGAACCCTTAGGGCAAACCAGCTTAGAGGTGCCAATAATTCCTCTCACCTTATCTGGTGAGTGGGGTTGCGGCCAGACCATGGGCCCTGCAGTGATCTGGTGAGGGGGGCGGGGTTTAACTGACCACCTACTGGCGATTGACCTGAGCCCGCAGGTCTTGGATGGGCTTTCCCTGGGGGCAGGCCCAGCCAGCCAATCAACACCACCTGGGCCTGCTCCCGGGAGAAGCGGTATAAATTGTGGCCCAGCCTGGCAGTCCCTTCTTCTGCCGCATCTCCCTCCCTCTAATTTTGTTGCAATTCATACTTGCTATGGATCATGTTGGCTGCCATATTGGGGCCAGGCAGGAATTTTTCCACTTGGCAAATTGGCACCGGCCATTTGGTTTGCCTACCTCATAGCAATCATTACAACTTCGTGAGGTTAGGTACTGGGTAAGCCTTGGTTTTGGCTGGAGGGGAGGTTGTAGCCTCTGCTTGCCCTTCCTTGGTTAATGGTATCCTGTTAAAGGGATCCATGAAGAGTGGCTTCTGTCTGACATCCAGGCAGGGGCTAGGGCTATGACACTCCTCCAACAGTGACCCCTTGGGGGTACCCTATCTTATGTAGGTCATAGAGCCCCCTAGTGGTGATTTACCCTTAGATGCTGTCCCAGGCTGGAGTGATATAATTTGGCTTCACCCGATGCCTATGCCAAACAGTTCACAGCTGTAACTGATTGTGACCTATTGGAACCCATAAAACTATATGCTGTTGTCTCATTTGGTTATTCACTCCTTAGGGATCTGCGGAGTCAGGGAGACTTGGCACACAAGGGAGAAGAAGATAGCAAGACTTTCTCTTCCATACAGTCTAAAAACATCCCTAATAGAGTGGCATTTCCAGACATCCTCTTTGACAAAAGCAGAGAAGGAGGCTAGTGTGGCACAGGGGTAATTTCCACTCAGCCTGAAACGCACTGGGTGATCTTGGACCAGTTCATTATCAACCTAACCTACCTTGTGTACACCGCTTAGAGATTTTTGACGTATGAAACGATTCAGAAATGCTTTTAAAATAAACAAGATTACAGCCTTAAAGTTTTTCCAAGTGGAAAGAATGACTGTTGCTATTCTTCCTCTTAATAATATTTATTTGAAGACGGCAATACCAAGTCCTTGTGCTAACAGCAGCAGCAGCTGCAAGGCAAATGTGTGTCGGCTGCAGCAAATGCCAGTGTGTTACATTTGGCCCCAACCTGGTTTCAATTCCAGAGGGAAAGTTTTCAAGGTGGTAACAGGCATCGTAAAAGTCTAATGGCCCTGTCTTATATAACATTCACTCTCAGCTGGCTAACCAGTGGCTGTGGCACTGCAAATGACCCCCATACACTGCTTTCTGGCCACTGATGTTGTCTACAAGACACACCTATGTCATACAGGTGCCATGGGTGTCCTCCAACCCCCAACACTTACAGCTGCCTTCAATTTTACACCTGCAATCCAGCCCATATTTCCTTTGTGGCCATCCCTACCACTGTATTTGTTAAACCTGTGCTGTGAGTTTTGGGCATTCTGTCTCCCAGAGGTAGGCATATAAAGGGAGATAGCTGCACACTGCTTCAGTGGCCTGCTACAGAAGATCTTCAATTGAATTCTAGTGGTTTGGGAAATGTATTCCTTTCATAAAGGCCTCAATTTATGCTTGTTGTGGGAGTGGGGGAGTGCAAGCTTGTAGGTGATTGCAGCAACCCAGTGATCTTAATCCCTAGAAGAGAAGTGGTATTTCAATCCATGTTACAGGCAAATGAGGTGAGGACAGTAAGGGTAAAGGACATTTTCCTCCTTCATCATCTAAACAAATCTGAATTAGGGCTGAACATAAACAACTTGCTTCACTCCATGATCATTTCCTTGAGTGTTGTAAAGCACTATTCATTTTTAGCTGTTTTCAACACTCATTTCCAACATAGAAGTGTTATTCCAGTCATCTTCTTTGTTTACATTGCCATCTTCACCCTCACTGTCCTAATTTGCACTATTTCATTCCATTGCCTGTGGAAGCCCATTTGAATGCCTCAATATCACTATCCAACATCTGGTGTGGCAGCATCATAGAAACACTTGTAGATAAAAGCTTAGTTTGCATGTAACACTAAACCATGGTTAAACATAGTTAAACCACAGTTAAGTTGAGGTGTCTGGCGGATGATCACTTAAACCTTGTTTTATTACATAATAGTTAAAAGCACCAGTTAGAGCAGATGAGACATGAGAGTGGTTTGAATTTTTTGTCACTCTTCACTTAAGTTAAAATTAAAGAGGTCTGGATTTGTACAAAATGCAAAGCTATAACTATGGTTTATAAATGAATTATAAACCTTGGTTAGTGGACAACCTTCAAGTTTTTAACGCTTGATGTTTAGCTCTGTTTTCATTTTACAGTGGTACCTCTGGATACGGACAGGATCCGTTCCGGAGCCCCGTTCGCATCCTGAAGTAAACGTAAGATGCAACTGCGTGTCTGTGCGTGCGCGGGTCGCATTTTGCCGCTTCCGTGCATGCGCGTGACATCATTTTGAGCATCTGCGCATGTGTGAGCAGCAAAACCCGGAAGTAATGTGCTCCATTACTTCTGGGTCGCCGTGGAGCGCAACCCGAAAATATTCATCCCGAAACTACTTCAACCCGAAGTATGACTGTATGTTGGAAGCTGCCCAAGAGTGGCAGGAGGAATCCAGTCAGATGAGCGGGGTACAAGCAAGCAAGCAAACAAACCATAGTTAAAAAACCATAGTTAAGCTGCTGGGCTGGGTTAACACATAACGCTAAACCATGGTTTAGATTTTGTGTGAACTAGGTCATATTTTTGTGGATTGTCACAGCCAACTGGATTGAACAGCTATGTGGGCAATGAAGTTGAGGATAATGAGGGCAATGAATGGCAAATGAGGGCAAGAAGGAGGAGCAGCCAGAGGAAGAAAGGGATTCTGAAGAGCATTGAAACAGTGCAAATCTTCAGCCAAGGGAGCACCCTCTCAGTGATTTGTCCAGCTGCATTGAACATGTGACTTTTGAAATAAATGATCAAAATTAAGGAATAGTCATCACACCCCTAACCTGAATTGATTTTCTGCATGCCTCTTCCCATTGAGGGTGAGAGTGACTTGTATTTTTTCCTCCTTTTTCTGGTCTGTATTCCTGGAATACTTCAGCCTTTCTCTCCGTCACCTCCCCGCAATCTGGGCCGCTTTCCCCTTTTTACTACCAGTTATTTCCCCTCCTCTGGCTACCTAATGAGCCCTCCAGGGATATGTAGGTATAAAACTCGTTATGGCTTCTTTCAAGAGACGGCATCAATAAAGGAGGACAGAATGGGGAGGGAGGGGGGAGGGGAAAGCTACACTTTCAAGCCAGGATTTTTATTTCACAGTGAATTACAAAACCAAAAAACCAACCCCCCCCCGAAACCCCACTTGAAAGTCTATATGGTGAGAAAGAGCCTCTAAAATATAGATAAGGAAGTTTCTAATGTGTTGTGTGGTGCAAAGAGTGACAGGAGGCCCTGTAAGTGGGGGTAGGCTGTTATTATTGTAGGCCACCCACTCTCTGGTCCTATTCTCTGCAAGAAATTGCCCCAATGGCCATGATAGATATGTAAATTCCAAATTTATCTTGAGGTCTGAGGTCGGTCATTCCTCCCTTCCTTTATTTTGTTTCCAAATCTGGATGCTCAAGGAGTCTGTTCAGCCTGCTATTTTAAGAGGACCCACCTGATTTGGACTTCTCAGGCAAATGTACAAATCTGGAGCTAGTTCTCCTGTCAGTTTTTTACACACACACCCTTTTGCAATAGTTCTCAATTCAATAAATGTACCCGAGTGTGTACAAAACTGCATGCTTCAGATTAAAAAGCATATGAAAAATGCATACCTGAGGTAAAACGGTGTACCATTCAGCCCAGAAAAAGTGCAAAAATAATGGGAATTTTTATGTGTTTAAAAGATAAATAAATCATAGACTGATGGGGAAGCAGGGAGGAAATTTATGGATTAACAGAAGTGAATGGCATGGACCAGAAATAGACTGTGAATGCTCTATCCCTATCTTCAGAAAAGCCAATTCAATGACAAGGTTTTTGAGTTAGCAATCTTAGAAAATGTGCAATCTGAAAGAAACCTAGAGCCCTCTGACATGGAATGTTGGAAGATCCAGGACAGATAAAAGAAAATACTTCTTCGCAGAGTGCCTAGTTAGACTATGGAACTCGCTGCCACAGGAGGCAGTGATGGCAACAAGCCTAAATGACTTTTTTAAAAGATTAGAAAAATGCATGGAGAGGGGCATCAATGACTACTAAACATGTTGGCCATGCTCTGCCTCTACAGTTGGAGGAACAATGCTTCTGAATACCAGTTGCTGGAGATTGCAGGAGCCAAGAGTGCACTTGTGCTCAGGTCCTGCTTGTGGGCTTTCTTCCTATAGAGGCATCTGGTTTGCCACTGTGGGAAAAGGATGGCAAAAGGGATGGACCATTGACTTGACCCAGCAGGCTCTTCTTATGTTCTTAAGATAAACAAAGCCTGAGAATTTGGACTTCTGGGAGAAGTGGAAGGTGATAGGAGATCTAAACTCATTGTTTACTGAACATTCGACCTGACCCGATTACAGTCAGTTTAGATGGCACAGACTACTAAATGAACATTCATCCTGATTTGTTTGCAAGGAGACTAGGTAGCATTGTAGGAAGATTAGATGATAGCCAAGAGCCACCCAACCCTCCCAGTGCTTTCCCCTATCACTGACCTTTCTGATTGCAAAAAATCCTTTCTCCTCCGGAAATACAAATCAGCTATAATTGTGCAGCTTAAATTTGCTGGCAAGTGACTGACCCATACCTGAAAGCAAGTCACTGCTTGAATGTGGCTAACAATACTACTAATAATGTATATGCTGCCCATCTGACTGATTTGCCCCAACTGCTCTGGGCAACAACTTAAAACATCAAACAAGGTAAAACATCAAACATTTAAAAGTTCCCTTCAGATATTTTCTAAAAGCCAGATAGTTGTTTATTTCCTTGACACTTCATGGCAGGGCATTCCACAGGGAGTGCACAATTACCAAGAAGGCCCTCTGTCTGGTTCCCTGTAACTTCTCACAGTGAGGGAACCACCAGAAGGCCCTCAGAGCTGGAACTAAGTGTCCAGGTTGGATGATGGGGGGTGGAGACACTCCTTCAGGCATACATGGCCAGAGCCATTTAGGGCTTTCAAGGTTAGCACCAACATTTTGAATAGTGCTCGGAAATGTACTGCCTCTCCATCACATTTGTACACTTGCCCATAATACCATAAGGATAAGCATGTATGGCTAGTCCAGGATCATGCTTCCCTCACTGGGATCCCCTAGGTAACGAGTTTATAGAGCATTCATCCTGATTCGCATGCACAGTACTTATGCAGTGGTCAAACTAGGTCCAGTCTTTAGTGACCATTTGTTCTGATGTGTGGATTGGCTATATGACAATGAACATACATAATGACTTACATTTCCTCCCATTAGTCATTTGTCCAAGCCACACTTTCCTATGTTTTTCTCCATCACTTTCCGAACAAAAAAGGGAGTCCAGTTGTTGTTGGGGGTTTTTAAGGTAGATTTGTTGCATGATGGCATGTTTTAACCCACTAATCCACCTTAAAAGTGCAAACCTAAAATTCTAGTATGCATTTTAATCCCTTCTATAAGATAACAGCAGTCTGGAAGAACTCAGTGACCAATTAGAGTCATGAAGGCAACAAGACACTGTGTCTGGTATTTAGGCGTAGGCTACTTATGAACTAGCAGCACCACTTTGTGCCAAAGATTGAGGGGACCACATGTGTGTGGTTGGGAGAAGGCCCATACTGTCAGTAGGAGGCTGGGTGTTACCCTGTGCCCCAGCGCCCCACACAGAAGGGATAGGCCAGGCAATGTGCCATGCCTCATCCCCACACTGCAGAATCCTGCCCCATGTTGTCGGGAGGCAGCCGTGTGCCAGAGCACCCCATGGTTGGGAGGAAGCTGGGTGCCATCAAGTGGTGAACATCAAGTTGCTGTTTATTATCCTGGCCATTGCTGATTGATGGTCTTCTCCCTGACCATGAATTTGCCCAGTTCCGCTTTCAAGACTATCTGCTGGGTTTGTTGCAACCAAACCTACCTAGGAAGCCCATGAGGGGGTCAATGTTCCACAACAATCTATCCATCAAATCACACTTGGGACTATCCACTGACCTTCACTCTTGGAGGGTTCATCCAGTGCTGGATGTCTTGTAATGTCTCGTTGGCACGCAACAGGATGGGCTCACTAGGATGGTCTGGGCACAAGATGGTACATTCAGCTCCTTCAAAAAGGAAAAAAGGAAGATTGGAGAGGGGAGGCCCCATTATATATTTATTTTTTAAAGTGGTATATCACTTGATTTTAAAAGAAACCTCTAAGCAGTATTCAACCCCCAAGCAGTTTATTAATCACCCATTCATTGTACACAACATTTTTATGCCACTTACTCCAAAAATATTTCTATGTGATTTACATAAAATTGCATAAAATGCTCATTTAAAATAGCAATAAAAGCCGACTTTAAGAATATAATAAAATTATCAAAATATAGATACAAATTAACAGAATTTAAAAACAAATGTGCATAATAAAATGTATGGGGAGGCTCACCTAAATAACAACAAAAAGGCTTTCGGCAAGTGAAGAAAGCATTATAACAAAGGCTTGGCCTAAATATCAATAGGCAGGGAGTTTCAGAGAATAGATGCTGCCAGATCTTCCAGCTCAGACAGGACAGAGGAGATGGTTCATACACACGGGGCCATTAGCACCAAGCACACTTGGGGAACCACTGGGCTCCATACACCCATCCCCACTGACACTTTCTGCTACCTCCCACGCTGGAAGACTGGATTTGTGATTTAACCACAAGAGGTCCTCAGATGTTACTATGTATGTGCAGATCACCAAGGTTAATTTAGATGGCTGGTGGTCACAGCAACCTACTGGGTGCCAAAGTGCAACTGCTGCCTGCTGATGCTACCAGCAGCCTGTAAACCAGAGGTGAAAGTGAGCTTCCAACATATGAGGGCCCCACTGTAGCAGGGTAAGGAGTTGCCAAATCCCCTTGCACCAGGAGTTGGCACTGCACCCACACTGGACTAGTCACCACAAAGAACCAAAGGAGTGGGGTGCAGTTCTCCAATGTGGGACTATCTTTGTAGATGAGGAGTGGGGAATCTTTTTCACCTGGGGGCACACTCCCTCAAGGGCAAGTTTAAAGAGGGGCCACATGCCAAGCAGTACCAAAAGCAGACATGGCTAGACATGTACCATGTCCATATTTCATCCAGGCATGAAAGACAGCATTAGTCACAATTCACAGACACACTACAGCCAGCCTTGTGAAAATCACTAGAGGGTCAATGAGGGGAGCCACTGGGGATGAGGTTCCCCACCCTAGTTCTAAAATCTGGCAGCAGAGCTGACAGGATCAGAGGGGGCTTATCTTAACAGGGGAAAGAGCACAACCATTTGCCAGGAAAATGAGAAGGGGAGAGTCTTCCCAGCAAGAAGCCAAATCACCCTTGTCATGGGCCCAGACTAATAAAATGAAATTTAATAGGGACCAATGTGAAGTTCTGCAGATGCACAAATCTAAGATGGGGGACACCTGGTTTGCCAGTAGTACATGTTAAAAGGATCTAGGTGTCTTGGTGGACCACAGGCTTAACAAGAGCCAAAAGTGTAATGCAGCAGCAAAAAAGCTGATGTTATTCTAGGCTGCATTAACAGTATAGTGTCCAGATCAAGGGAAGTCATAGTATCATTCTATTCTGCCTTGGTCAGACCACACCTGGAGTAATGTGTCCAGTTCCAGGTGCCACAATTTAAGAAGGATATTGACAAGCTGGAAAGTGTTCAGAGGGGTGACCAAGATGATCAAGGATCTGGAAACCAAGCCTTATGAGGAGCGGCTGTGTATGTTTGGCCTGGAAAAGAGGAGACCGGGAAGAGATAGAATACCATCTTCAAATATCTCAAGGGCTGTCACATGGAAGACGGAGCAAGGTTGTTTTTTCCTGCTTTGGAGAGTAGGAGTTGAACCAATGGCTTGAAGTTACAAGAAATGAGATTCCAACTACGCATCAGGAAGATCTTTCTGACAGTAAGAGCTGTTCAACAGAAGAATGGTCTCCCTTGGGAATTTGTGGGCTCTCCTTCCTTGGAGAGTTTGGATGTCCATCTGTCATGGATTCTTTAGTTGAGATTTGTGCATTGCAGGAGGTTGGACTAGATGACCCTTGGGGTTGGTTCCAATGCTATGATTCTGAATGTTTTGAATGGAAGGATGGGGGCCAGTTGAGCCAGTAGCACTTACCACCTACAGGAATTCCAAATTTGGGCTGTGATGATAACCACTAACCAGGAAGCATCATAATCCATGGACTGCAGCTCAGAGAAGGAGGAGCATCACTGATCCCCAAAGACATTGTGTCTAAAATCTGCTCACCACTGCAACAGGCATGCCCAGCAGATGAGTGACCAAATGCTAGATTGCATGCCAGAGGCCTCTTCCTTTAAGGATCTCCATTCTCCAGCAAAGGCAGTCAGGCTGAATGACTATACAATAGCTCAACCTGCAACCAGCCCATGTTGGAGAAGGTTGCCTCTTCCTTGGTACCTGTCCAGGGTTCTGAAGGGCTTGACATTGGCCACTCTCTTTCCGGAGTGGATGCAAATGCCTTGCTCCTCAGTCCCCTGTACTGGCTGGCTGCTATGGACTCCTGCCTGCCTCCTCTTCTGAGAGCCAGTGTGGTGTAGTGGTTAAGAGCAGTGGACTCGTAATCTGGTGAACCGGGTTGGCTTCCCCGCTCCTCCACATGCAGCTGCTGGGTGACCTTGGACTAGTCTCTTGGGCTAGTCTCTCAGCTTCACTCACCTCACAGAGGGCTTGTTGTGGGGGAGGAAGGGAAAGGAAATTGTTAGCCACTTTGAGACTTCTTAGGGTAGAGATAAAGTGGGATATCAAATCCAAACAACCCTCCTCCTCCTCCTCCTCCTCCTCCTCCTCCTCCTCCTCCTCCTCCTCCTCCTTCTTCTTCTTCTTCTTCTTCTTCTTCTTCTTCTTCTTCTTCTTCTTCTTCTTCACTCCAGCTTGGGTTCTTCTCCTCATCAGGACTTGATGCAGATCACTTGTACCCAATCTCATAAACTGAAAGCCAGAAGCAAGGCTACTGCACAAACAGGGAAGTTGCCCATATACAGTATGCTGCTGGATAGTTCACTTTTTATGAGTACAGTGGTACCTTTAGTTGCGTTCCGCTCTTGTTATGGACTTTCAGCTTACGAATGCAGAAAACCCGGAAGTGTTTACTTCTGGGTTCTCCATGTGCGCATGCCCAGAAGCAATCTGCGCGCTTCACACATGCACAAAAGCGCTCAACTGTGCCTCACACATGTGCAGAAGAGGCACTCTTGTTGCAGACTTTTTGGGTTGCGAACGGCACCCCGAAATGGATTAAGTCCTCAACTAGAGGTACCACTGTATGTAAGTGCCCTGCAAACTTTTGGGAAAGACCTGGTTGTATACAACACCAGTTTAGAAAGTTCACTCCGTAAATATGTGGACATTGCAGGACACATGCAGATGAACAACCCAGTTCTCAGTAAGGAAACCAATGCAGTGTAATACTTAGACTGTTGAACTAGGACCCAGGAGACTGGGATTCAAACACGCATTATGAAGCCCTGGGGTCACCTTGGGCTGGTTGCTGTTGCCTCTCAATCTATTCTAATTTACAGAGGAAAAATTTGAAGGAGGAAGAAAGCATGTACGTTAGCTCACCTGCCTTAGAGGAAAAGTGGGATATAAATATAACAATTATGATGATCAGTAATTGAGAATATAAAATAGAGATGGGGAGAACCATGTAGTTCCCAAAAGCCTGTTGAATTGCCATGCTGTTTTTATTCTCTCCATTTGTGTGTGTGTGTGGTGTTAATTCTATCTATGTTTAATTGCTTTTAATTATTCCCCCCCCCCACCTATGTTTTCAGCTGTTCTTATTTTTATCTGCATCCACCTTGAGTTCATGTCAGGGAGAAAGTTGAGATATAAACGTCTGATAACCACCATCACCACCATCTTGATTTCTTTAAAGGAAGAGTAGGGTACAAATGTAACAAGACAATAAGAATTTTATGTCTATCAATGCCCACTTGCACAGAGAGAGGGGGGGGGGGGAGAGGGAGATCACACATAGATTTTTGCACACAGAAATCAAGCAAGCCAGGGAGCCCATCTCTCTGGCAAGCTAGTTTTCTATGTGCATGGAAATTAGTCTTACTATTGCTGTTATTACCACCCTGAGCGTCTTCGGGAGGAAGAGGTGAGATCTAAACAGATTAATCAAACACATATGATTTCTTTCTATGAGGGAGCTTTCAGCCTGAAATGCATTTGAAACCTGTTTACATAGGGCACAAGTGGTGTGGCACAGTTGCTAGCAGGTGAGCCCCTTATTCATTTCACCTAATGGTTGCGCACCACAGGAGCCCTGCCCTCTCCCTATTAAGGTAAGCAGTAATATATTAGAGCTTTTCGAAGACACAAACCTACACCCCTGGGGGTGCTGCCGCCACTGCTGCATTGGCTTTCCCCCCTCTGCGAAATCACTCTCACAGTGGCACAGCTGCTGTGAGTGTCATTAAGGAGCTCTGAACACCAATCAGTATCAGAAACAAGACCAAAGAGGGGAGGCAGCTTCTCACTTCTGGCTCACAACAAACCCTTCCCTGATTGGTGTCTGCAGTAACACCAATGTCTGCATCTACCCATTTTGTTCTCTCCCAGTTTCTCACCCCCCTGCCCCCCAATCTTAAATTCGGTTCTTCACATTGCCATGTAAGTTTTTCTTTAAAGTCCTCATTAAAATTTACCAGCATTTTAGTGCAAATTTCTCTTAATGAACACAGCTTTTATGCCATTTCCCCTCACATATATTTCCAAAAGAATTGCCCCAAATATATTACAATATTTTCACTGATATGTGCATTTTTACTCTAGTATTATTGTGACTATTGCTATTTTTACACATTACTTGGATGGAGAAATTGCATTGCAAAATATGGAAAATAATGAATTTCAAACAATAGCTTTGTTTCAGTTTGCACATTGTTTCAGAAACTGCGAATTAGATAGGTTTGCCTTTAAATGCCTTTGGATAGGCTTGCCTTCCATTATTTTTGAGTGGCTGAGTCAAACGGGTAGATAGATTTTGCTGTTGTTTGAAGATGGTTTATCTTTCTGAGTTTCACCTGTGTATATACGTGCCAACCTAACAGATCCCATGGATGCAGTTTCACTGATAGCAGCATTTTATTAAGCTTTCTGGGAAAATTGCATAGACAGCTGTTACTGGTTCATTCCCAGTGGATGGAAGACACAACATAGGACTGGAGGGTATGTCTGTATGTGTGGGTGGCTATCTGTCACTCACTAGACAAGATTCTGTTCTTGCTGACAACAGATGCCTCTGTCAATGCAACGCCTGACCTATAAACCACCGAAATAGCCTGCTTATTCCCAATGATTCTGCACAGCTGTTAAGATATTCATCAGAGGCCTTGCTTGGGATAGATTTTGCCTTCTGGGTTGTGGGGGTGGGCCCAGCCAATGACAATGAATGAAAGAAAGAAGAGCCTGCTGGATCAGGCCAATGACCCATCTATGTGGAAGGACCATAGCTCAGAAGAAGCATATCTACTTTGCATGCAGGAGGTTCCGGGTTCAATCCCCAGCATTTTTCCAAGTAACATATGAACAAAATAAGTGTTTGCTGCACCACACAAACTGCCCATCTAATCCAGCATTCTGTTCTCTCAGTGACCAGACAAATACCTGAATGGGAAACCCACAGGCAGAATCTGAGCATGAGCACTCTCCCCTCCTGTGGTTTCCAGAAACTGGCATGCACAAGCATTACTGCCTCTGGCTGAGAAGGCACAGCATAGCCATCATGGCTACTAGCCACTGATAGTTCAATATTGTTTATGCTGGCTGGCTGTGGCCCACCAGAATTTCATGCTGGTGACATTATAGGCTGACCTGAGATCGCACCTGGGGCTTTCTGCATGCAAAGTAGAGGCTGTACCCCTGAGATGGGTTTACTGCAGCTCACCACTGCCCGAAGGTGGTAGAAGTTGCTACGCACCCTAAGGACTTGAGCATGGAAAACCCAGGCTCAGACTGACCCTGGTCCATAATACATACTGGCAGAGCCAGCACTAATTGCTGCAGCCTTACCTCCAAAGTTTGCCATAAGGGTAAAACAAGGAGGATAACTGTAATTGTAATCCTATGGTTCTATGATCATGGGGAAAGTGACATAAATGAATAACAAGACAATACCTTGTGGAACAAGGCAATTGCCATTTAATTTCCATTTCAGCTTCCATTCCTACACCTTGCCCCCTCTACCAAAAAAAGAAAGTTAGGACCCAGCATTATGAAAAATGAGGGGGGAAGATGTCCCTTGAATGCTACAGCAACCTTTGGTAGGCATCTAAAGGTCACCTCTTCTCCAGAGATAATACACGTTGTCAGGGAAAAGGATGCCTGCTTGCCGTCTCACTGCTTCACCAGCAGTGCAATTTACACTTCAGGAGAGGAGCAGGCCTGAATTGTTTTGATATGTGATCCATAATTGGCATCATTACAGAGCAGTGAGCTCATCTAGGTCGCATTCCTCTCCCCCTTGGGAAGGCCTTGAAGCAACTCACAATAGTTAGGCTATAATGAGGGATCAGCACAGTGTATGTGTAAGAGAGAGGGGAGGGGAGATATTTCTTTGGAGTTCAAAATGATAGCCAAGGAGAGAATGGCGCATGGGGAAATCACACAAACACACATGGACCTGGAGCTTTACCTGCAATGCATCTTTGCTGTATTGGTAGGACTACACAACCTGGATTAGTGATAGGGATGGGAGGATCTTTCAGTTTCAGTTTCTTCCTTTTCCAATCTCAAAATTCAGTTCTCCACATTGCCACATCAGTTTGCCAGGTTTTGTTTTGCTTTTGGTTGTTTTTTTAAAGTTATCATGGAAAATCATCAGCATTTTAGTGTGGATTTCTCCAAATGTAACCTTTTGTCCGCAATTTTGCTTTGACATACACATACTTGCAGAGCAATTTCCCTCTATATAATGTATTTGTGTATGTTGTTTTCAACAATAGCTAGATATGTAGTGTGCATTACCTTATGTATATGACTTTAGAGACGTGCATATTTCGAAAGGAGATTGTGCCTCAGTTAGTGGATTATTTCAGAAAGTGTGAATTAAGCAGATTTGTCTTCAAATGCAAACTGAATAAAATCTCTCCCCCATCCCTTGTCAATGATGCTCACACTTTGTGGAAGGGCCACTCACAGAAGGTCCATAGCCTATGCTTTGCATAGAGAAGGCCAGAGATCCGGCCCCTGGCATCTCCAGGTAGGGATGCAAAAGTCTCCTGTTTCAAACCCTGGCGTTGTGTCCATGATATGGACAAATGAAAAGGTGTTGACCAGCAGAGAGTCCATTCCCACAGGGCACAACTGTCTTCTTCAAGGGTTATTAGCCACCATGGCTATGTTTCTATGCCTCTGAATACCACTTGCTGAGAAATGCAGGTGGGCAGAGTGCTGTTGTGCTCATTGTGTTCAGCTTGCAGGAATCCCACAGTTACACGGATGCTAGACGAGATGGGCCATTGGACTGACCCGGCAGGCTCGTCTTACATTCTGCTTCTACAACCACAGGCAAATGTTTTCAGGATGTCATTGGGACAATGGAGGTTGTGTTATACCAAGTCAGGCCATTAACCTACCTAGTTATCTGTTTATTTAAACAATTTATACATCGCTTAACTGCAATAGTTTTTAAGCAGTGTGCAATAAATACAAAAAAAGGGTAAAAATCAGTTCAAACTATAAAATCAGACAGAAGTCAAAATGCCTGCTGAATTTTTAGAAGTCTTCTGTAGAAAGATGTTCAATAGGGAGGGGGCCCTATTGGAAGGGATTTGCACAAAATTGGGGCTATAATACTGAAAACACAGCTCCTGGTGGATATGAACTGTGCACCAGAACTATAGGGCCCCACTACAAATTACTCCCATGAAGACCTCAGTGATCAGGGAGGGATAGAAGGGATCAAGTGGTCCTTTAGCTACCCTGGACAGAAGTTGTTAGGGGCTTTGCCAAATGATACTAGAACATTGAACCTGGCCCAGTAGCACATGGGCAGGCAGTGGAAGATTTTGAGTTATTCACTGGTAATAGGCTGTCCACAACAATTTAGCTGCAGCATTCTGCATCGGCTGGAGGTTCTGGACTGGGCCCAAGGGAAGTCCCACACTGAATACATTGTAGTAATTGGGACTTGAGGTTGCCTAGCTCAATATTGCCTACACCAGGAACAGAAAACCTGCATCCCTGGGAAATGCAGTCAAACAACATTTGGAGGGCCACTGCTTCACCATCCCTGGTCAACAATGACCAGCAGTTGCTCTCCAGGTTTTGTATTCACAATAGACCCACTGAAATCAATGGATGTAAGTTAGTAATGCCCATTAATTTCAACAGATCTGTTCAGAGTATGATGAATATTGGATGTAATCCATAATGTCCTGCTTGTGCACTTTGTGGAGTCATTGAGGCAAACAGGATGCCACACTAGCATTCAGGAAAACTGGAACCTTGGTCTGATCTAGCTGGCCTCTTCTTTGTAGAATCATAAAAAATCTGAAGGGACACTGGGGGTTATCTAGTCCAAGCCACTGCTCAATGCTTGCAGCATCCTTGATACATTCCCATCCTTGATAAATGGACCAAATGCCTCCAGAAGAAGAGCTCAGCATCTCCAGTGGCAAGCTAGTCCTCTGTTGAACAGCTCTTACCCACAGAAAGCCTCTCCAATTTTTCAGCCAAAATCTGCTTTCCACTCATTCCGTGCTAGGCTATACCCTAAGGCAACAGGTGTATGGTAGCCCTTCAGATATTTGGATACTGCTGTTGCAGGGATGGGGAACCTGTGGCTCCTCCAGCCTCAACCAGCATGGTCCATAGTGAGGGATAACAAGAGCTGTAGTCCAGCAACATCAGAAGTACCACAGGGTTCCTCATCCCTGCACTGCCATGCTTCCCATTAGCTGTTTCTTCTCTTCTCCAGGTTAAACAGACTACAAAGTCACTGCAGCATCCACACAGAAGTGCCTGTGCACATAGTTACATAAAGGCTGCTACCCACAGTCTAACTGTGAGCAGCCATCACCAAGGACCACAGAGAACCACCCTGTTATGTGAGTGCAAGGAGCATCATATGTTACCAAGAGGTCTGGCACCTTAAAGTCTGTCTTGCCCTTTCAAGAAGGATTAATTAGCTGTGTTGTTTTGAGACTCAGGCCAATGGGGGAAGGTGGGAGACGGAAGAGGAAGCTTTTGAAGAGCCCTTGCCTTTCTCCTGCCTTTTTCACTGACATCAACCATTTGGCTTCTAAGCTGACAGAAACCTTATAAATACCTATGCTGTATCCCTCTGGACACTGCAGTTTCAGGCCTCCGCTCAGCTGGCTGGGAAGGGAGCAGTGTCCTTGCATCCCTCTGCAGAGGTGAAATGAGCCGCTCCAGGTGCCATCTTTCCGGCAGTGAATCACGTTGTTCCCAAGGCCCTGGTAACAGAAAGCAGGAAGGACAGCTTAGGAAAAGGGTGAAGGTGTTCCAGGCATCACTATCATTCATTGGAAGCTGGTCCATTGGGGAAATGGGGCGCTGCCCCTACATCTGCAACCTCAGTCTGTCCTCAGCCAGCCCCCACCTGCCTGCCTCCTTACTCATATCCAGTCAGGTAGTGGCTCCACATGTCATTGGCTGTGACTCCACCTCTGGTTTGGACACCCTGCTTTTTACCCTGCCAGTCCCAATGGGCACCAGCCACCACCGCTTGCATTATTATCCATCACTTTTTCTGCATGTGTACAAAAATAAATAAATCATAAAAGTGTGCATGAAAACGATTGTTTTCATCTTAAAATTCAATAAATTAGAGGAAATGGCTTGTAACAAAATGTGCACATCAGCCAAAGCTGCATTTGTTTGCTATAAGCAAAACCTGCAAAAAAATGAAAATGAAAATGCAAGTGAGTTTTAATGACAATCTGCCCTGCTCCCAAGAAAAAAATTCTTTCAGAGAGTGGAGAAGATTGGGATCTGTCAACTGAAATTGGCAAATTTGTCCCAGCCTTCCTAAAGAAATTTCAGCTGCATTGAAGTCACCAAGGAATTCTCTCCCATTCAAACATAGAAACCACACACACACTCACACACATCCCTAGCTCCAGTATCAGCCTATTACGGAGCCAATTTATTAGGAGGAGAAAACTATATAAAACACTAAAACAATAATTTATCCTCGCCAGAAGGGTCACATTAATTGAAGCCATTATCATTTTCAAGGGTCAGTACTCTCACAAGGTCTACCAAAGTCTGCAGAGCAGTAACACACACCTATTTCTGCTAGAAACGAGGACTATTAAGGTCCCTAATGGTTTAATCCTCATTGCAAGCCAAGGAAAAACTGGACTCCAGCGAGACTGAAATGCTGGTTTCAGTGCCAAGGTACATATCATATAATGTTAACTACTGCATGATATAAATGCTTTTGTGGGGGGTGGGAGTAGGGGTGGAATTGCCTCACAGCCAAGCTGATGTTTCTCCTGCATTAAAAACATGCTTTAAAAAGAAAAAATGTACACATATCCATGGACTACTCCCCACCCTGCTACATCATGTCTGAATTAAGAACTGAACCTCACTTAAGTTTTATATGTCAGTATGGAATAACTTCTGTTTATGTGATGAGAGCTCAGACTTTCAGCCAACCCACCTTACACCAGAGATTGGCACTGCTCCCACCATGTTGCCCTAACCCCCCTCCACCCTCCCAAATATAGCAAGGAATAGGATGTGTAATTGCTATAACGTGAGAGCTGGTGTGGCACAGTGGTTACGCAGCCTTTCTCAACCTGTGGGTCCCACAGCAAGGCCAGAGCTCAGGGATGATGGGAGTTGTAGTCCAACAACATCTGGGGAGCCACAGGTTGAGAATCACAGGGTTAAAGTGTCAGAGACCAGAGTTCAAATCCTCTCTCAGGCATCAAGCCCACAGGGTTAGCTTAGGCAGTCACTCTCTCACACTCTACCCTACTTCACAGGGTTGTAGTGAGGATAAAATAGGTTGGGGGTGGGTGGGAGAAGAATGTACACAACCTTGAGTTCCTTGAAAGAAAGGTGGGGTACAAATATGATAATGAATGAAACACCATGAATGGTGCGTGAGGATTCCATCCTCCCACCCCCCACAAACACGCTACTTTGAGAAGTAAGGACCCATAGTTTGACACTTGTACAAATAATGTATTTTGTTCTCCCATCTTTATAGATTTCCCAGTTGCTGGGAACCACAGGAGGGGAGACAGCTCTTGTGAGAACAGGATACCAGACTATGTGGGCCACTGGCCTGATGCAGCAGGACTCTTCTTATGTTCCCAGTGGGGCAATTTCCCATTCCCCCAAAGGCTTGAAGCAGTTTTCAACACAACCCTGAACTGTGAAACACAATCCCCATTACATCACTGCACGTTTTCTGCACCAAACACAAGAGGCTGGTGGAACCAGGCTCTCTTGGTGGCTGTAAGGCTGCCAAACAGCTCACGGGCACATTGACTGCCAAGTTAGCCAAAAGACACCAAGGGTGAGGGGTGGGGAGAAACAGGGCCTGCTAGATCTAAACACAGAAGAGTCAAAGTCTGAAGGGATGCTGATTGGTGTGTGAAGGTTTTAAACAGACCAGATGCCAGACTTCTGTGTGGAAGGTTTGGGAAGAGAATATGCCAGTTGTTTGCATCTCTCACACAGCACAGCATGGCACATGCAGAACTGTTCTACTATGCACAGTTCTGGTCAGTCCTTCTCAAAAAGGATCCTGTAGACCTTGAAAAAGGGATGCGGGTGGCGCTGTGGGTTAAAACACAGAGCCTAGGACTTGCCTATCAGAAGGTCAGCACTTCGAATCCCCACGGTGGGGTGAGCTCCCGTTGCTCAATCCCTGCTCCTGGCAACCTAGCAGCTTGAAAGCACCTCAAAGTGCAAGTAGATCAATAGGTACAACTTGGGCGGGAAGGTAAACAGCATTTCCGTGCGCTGCTCTGGTTCGCCAGAAGCGGCTTAGTCATGCTGGCCACATGACCCGGAAAGCTGTACACCGGCTCCCTCGGCCAATAAAGCGAGATGAGCGCCGCAACCCCTGAGTCGGCCACGACTGGACCTAATGGTCAGGGGTCCCTTTACCTTTAGACCTGGAAAAGGCACAAGGATGTACCCTACTAAGTTCTACTCAGATCAAACCCATTGAAATCGATAGACCTAAGTTAGTTGTGCCCATGCAAACCCACATTCACACTATAAATTTAAAGCACTATGATACCATTTTGAACAGTCATGGCTTCCACCTAAGAATTATGGGAGCTGCAATGTGCTAAGGGTGCTGAGAATTGTTAGGAGAGCTGCAATTTACTGGGTTGCCTGTGAAGAGGAACTGATTGCTAAACCACTCTGGGAACTACTTATCTGTGGGGGAAATAGGTGTCTCTTAACAACTCTTAGCATCCTTGGCAAAATACAGCTCCCAGAATTCTTTGGGAGAAGTCATGACTGTTCAAAGTGGTATCAGTGCTTTAAATGTATGGTGTGAATGTGGACTGAGTCCATTTAGCTCAGTATTGTCTACACTGACAGGCAGCAGTTCTCCAGGCTTTCAGACAGGGAGTCTTTTCCAGACCTACCTGGAGATGCCAGAGATTGAACGTGGGACCTTCTGCACGGAAAGTAGATGCTCTGGCACTGAGATACAGGCACTGAGATACAAGTCTCCTTCTTTGGAGGTCTTTAAGCAGAGGCTTGACAACCATATGTCAGGAGTGTTCTGATGGTGTTTCCTGCTTGGCAGGGGGTTGGACTCGATGGCCCTTGTGGTCTCTTCCAACTCTATGATTCTATGATTCTTCTATGATTCTACCTTAATTAGGATTAACATTGGCTACAACCCATGGGAGCGGGAGAAGGGGGCAACAGAAACAATGGATTTGTAGAAGGTTTGGGGAGGTCTCTCTACATTTATGTGATGATGATGATGATGATGACCAAGTAGAGCTTCCATGTTTGGGGGCAGTGCACCACTGCAAATGTTAAGTAGGGCTCCTGCTTGTGGGTTTCCAAGAAGTGTCTGATTGGTCACTGTGTGAAATGGGATGATGGACTTGAGGCACTGGGTTCCAGTCTCATTGGATTGTTTGATGTATTTTTTTCATTCACTGCTTTAATTTATTAACAGTTTGTTTCATTTTTACTTTAAATGCTATGAAGTTCATATTTATTAGTTATTTATTGCGTTTACGGCCCACCTTATTCTCCAAGCAGCTCAAGGTGGCATACGTGGTTCTCCCCCTCCTCATTTAACACTCTCCCAACAGTATGTGGCCCTCCATGCCCTTCTGTCTGGCCCTTGGAACTTTCCCCTGGCCCCCTCTAATCTCCCTGGGCCATACCCCTCCCTGGTCTTGCTTCATGCTATCCTTGAGTGTTTTCGCCTGGCTGGAATATATCCCTGATTTGGGATAATGCTATTCACTTGTTCACATTGAAGGGCAGGGAGAGATGTACCTGGAAACTGGTGTACTGTATCAGGTTGCCATATTTCAAACAGTGGAAATCCAACTTTCTTTTTGCCCAAAGTTGTAGAATAGCAAATCGCAGCCCTTGGCGTGGAAACAGTTCTACACACCTGGACTACTTAGATCTTTGGTTGAATCAAACAGGGCTGTCCTCATAAGATCAGGAGACAAGGGTGCCAACTTGAATAAAATATTGGGGAAGCAGCTATGCCCTGCCCCACATAATTGAACACGCAATGCACATCAACTTTGGGGGGCCAGCCCCCTCAAATATTTTATTGCAGGGGGCCAGAGCCCCCATGGCCCCTAAGAGTTGGCTCCTAGGTTGGGAGATAAGTTTAATCATAGCAAACTCATTCTTCAGGTACTTGTGCTTTTGTATCTGAAATGGCACCTTTCATGCAACAAAAGGAGTCTTTGGGTGGGGGAACCCAAAGATATGAAATTGCAGAAAAAGGCTTTATGGAAAAAACCCTAAGAGGTGTCATGTGTGTGTTTGTGCGTAATACCAGAAAAAGTAGAACAAGGATTAGGTATGCTCAGTGGGCATGGGGGGGGAGGGGATCCTGGAAAATGAAGGGGTAGGTGTGCAATGGAGCATTCTGAAAAAGAGCAGGGCGCTGCTGGCTGGCAACTTGTAGAAGGCCTTTTCAGTGCTGACACAGCACTTATGGGAAACTCTCTCCATAGAGGTTCACTTGAAACCTTCATTATGGTCTTTTCAGTACCAGGTGAGATACTAATAGGCCACCTATTACAGGTTGCAAGATGAAACATAATCAGACACTGGAAATATCTTTCTGGTGCAACACTAGATGATTGGTAGAAGACTAGAAAACAGCCCTTCTTGAGTCACAAACAAATATGTTAGTTATCTCATGGGCAGATCACCTAGGCAGTGTGGTTTGACTTCATTACATACACTAGTTTCTGAAAAATGAACAATATCCCCCACCAGCTCTTAGCTCGATTTGGTTGATCTGAATCAATGTTTCAACCTCTACCCCCACTTTCACATGTATTAGCATTCTATTTTATCTCACCTGCAGCATGAAAGAAAAGTGAATATTATTTAAACCAGCTTTTTCACAACTGTTAAGAGCCTCTGACACTTACCTACAATAATTGAGAACTAAACCAAAATATTGAGAGTATTTGGCTGTATGATATTGCTTATTAACAGCTAATTTCATCTTTCTTTCCTTTGTTTGATCTTCTTTATGAACTAAGAGTATATATGCTGACTAATGAGAATGAATCATAAGTCTGATACAGCACTGTAATGTGGCAAACCCAATATGTAGCTTTTGCCATGCATGAATGATATAAGACTGTTATGGTCTATTCAGCTATATTATCTGATGTAACTTTTGTAAAATCAAATAAAAATCTGTACAAACAGTACCAGGTAAGGTAGAACATACTCATAGGTGACTAGTAGCCATGGGTAGTGATCATATGGGCAGCTCTGTCTATGGAGGTTTAGGTAGCTTCCATGCAGGACTGCCTTAAGCTTATGTGGTGCTGGGGTGCAAAGATCCGCCTGCCTCCCCCAGGTTGCCAAGTCCCAGGTGCACAGGAGGGCGGAGCCGGCTGGCTACCTCAGCGTCTCACTGGCTCGGTCGCCCCCAAACTTGCGGCGCAGAGCCGGCCACAGCAGAGGAGCCCGTCGCGGCGCTCCAACAGGTGGGCTCTTCCCCGGACCCAACTCTTGGGCCCCGGACTCTTGGCCTTGCACCCCTGAGAGCCCGGCGCCCGGGTGCCCCGCATCCCTTGTGCCTATGGGTAAGATGGCCCTGCCTCCATGACTAGAAATGGTTTTACCAACTGCAACTATGACCATTCTTGGACCAGGAAAACCTGGTCTCAGCGGTTCATGTGTTGGTTACTTCAAGACTGGATTACTGCAAAGCAGTCTAGGTGGGGCTTTCCTCGTGCTTGATCTCGAAGCTGTGGTCACTGCAGAATGCTGCAGCATGATTGCTGATAGACGTGAGGCTTTGTCAGCACATATGACCTCTGTGCACAGATCTGAACTGGTTGCTGATTTGCTATTGGGCCAAGTTCAATATGTTACTATTAGCATATAAAGCCCTTGGGACCAGTTCGCCTATGAGATTGTCTCACCCCACATGTGCCCACTTGACTACTTCTATCAGCAGAACTGGCGCCACTACAAGTGTCACATAATACCCGTTCTGCATTTGTAAGAACTCAGACATTGAGTGTGGCAGCACCTGAACTTTGGAACTCCCTGCCTATTGAGGTCAAGCAGGCACATTCACTGTACACTTTCTGGCACCTGCTAAAAACATCCTGTTTAGACAAGCCCACCAAGATGCTTAGAAAGCTGAGGTGAGTTGCAATTTTTCAGTATTTTAACTTCTGTATGTTTTAAAGTACAGTTGTGGGTATTTCTTGATTTTACTGTTTTATCTTTTTCTCTAAACTGCTTTGAGGGTTTTCTTTTTAAAAAACAATCAAGCGGTGTATACATTTTATGAAATAAAAGGAATGGATGGATGGATGAATAGAATGTGGCAATGTAACACGTCCTGGTGAGACTTCTTTGGGTATCGCTACAGGGGAAGGCTTTTAAGAAACCTGCAACAGCTTAGATGAGGTTGGAAGGGACTCACAGCTTGGGTGCCACCCTCTTCACACTTGATCCTGCACTCGCTGTTGAACTGGAAGCCGTTGGTGCAGTGGTAGAGCCCGTAGAACTTGGAGGGTGGAGGTTCGCAGGTGACAGGTGTACAAGCTCCTTCTAGCCAAGTTCCATCTTGGCCACACTGGATCTTAAAGGCCCTCCTACAGTACATTGGAGGGGGGGTGGAGAGAAGGTAAACAGGAGAAACGGTTGATTTATTTAACACGCAGCCTGAGTTCTGTAACATTTTCCCAAGCTGCCACCACGACAGACATTTGTGTCCCTGACACTTCAGGACCATGGTGGTGGATTTATGCTGTGTGGTCTCCTAATGAAAACAATGACTATTTCCAAAGGTCCAGCTGCTGAAGTTGCCCCCCCAACCCCCCACTGAAAATCTTCACCCAGACCTTAAGGTCAGTGGCTATTTTTGATGTGGGTTTCTTTTTCTCCACTCACCATCCCTACTGAGTCATAAAACGTAGAATACCAGTAAACTTCTTTTTCCCACCAAGGTTCAAAGGGGACTCCCCAGGTTGCATATCAAAGAGGGTATTTCCAAAAGGAGGTTCCTAGCACAGAGCTGGTTTGTGAATGCAATGGCTTATAGAGACAGAATGAGAGGGGTGAGCTTTAATGGCTCGCATCTTCAATAAAGGAGCAGGTAACAAGAGGCTCCTGAGATAAACCATTAAATTGCATTCTCATGCAAAATTCCATGGAAGTCATCCTTGATGCTTTGCCCTTTTATGTGTGCGCAGGGGAGGGTGGTGGCGGCCAGGACTGTGGTTGTTGCATTTAAGCGCTATGGAATTAGAGGAAACTTTTTGCTCCCTTGATCCACTCCTGTTGCGCTCTCTTGCAACAGCTTATGCCTAGAACTCCGTCCCAGAACAGCTATGTGGCACTCCCTTTCTCCATTCCTTCAAAGGCCTCATTCTCATAAGCAACTAATAGAGGAGGCCAATTTGTTTCTGGCCTGTTCAAGACATCTGAAGAGCCCTGTGTGGTCTATCTAGTCCAGCATCCTGTTCTCACAAGTGGTCAACCATATACCTATAGGAAGCTCACAAACAGGACATGAATGCAATAGCATTCTCCAGAATCATGTGCCCCAGGCATTGGTATTCAGAGGTGATTTTGTGCCAGTAATGATTTCATAGAATCATAGAGCTGGAAGACACAATGAGGGTCATCTAGTCCAACCCCCAATATGGGACTCAAACCCACAACTCTGAGATTAAGAGTTATTACAGGAGGCAACTGAACCACAATGACCACTAGACTTACTGTTAACACATTCTTCTATTAAAGCAGTCCAAGTTGGTAGCCTTCTCTATATATCATGTAGTGAATTTCCATAATTCAGTTGTGCTATGTGAAGTCCTTCCTTCCTTCCTTCCTTCCTTCCTTCCTTCCTTCCTTCCTTCCTTCTTTCCCAGATCTCCCACTTCAGACTTTAGTGGAGAGCATACATGGAATGTCCTCCATTGCCATGGAGCCCATTTTGTAAAACCCTCTGCTTCATGCAGAAAAAGTCAGGTCACTTCCGCACTATACATTTAAAGCTTCTGCCACTTTGAACAGTTATGGCTCCCTGCCCCCTTCCCAAATAATCATGGGAACTATAGTCTGCTAAGGGTACTGAGACTTATTAGGAAACCACTTAGAGAGCTACAATTCCCAGCACCATTAACAAACATTTTACCATGTGAGATAAGACTCAGCTGAGAGGTAGTGGCTAGGGATATATGGAACCCTTTGTCTCATTTTTCCAATTCTAAATTCAGTTTGCCACATTTCTACAACTATTTGCATTATATATATATATATATAAAACCTTCATGGAAAATCTGTAAGCACAATGCAAATTTCTTCTCATACACACTTTTTTGTAATTTTTTTTTACTACTGTACAGATTTTTGCAAGGAATTCTCCCCTGCAATCCAGTTGATATGTTATTTTCACTAGTACACTCCTGTTTATGCACACTTATCCCCTAAAATATGCATTTTTGTAAATACTGTTTGACTGGAGAACTACATCACAAAATTAAGAGAACTGCAGAGTTTGAAGGATGGCTGTTCTTGTATTCCCCCTAGAAGTGCAAATTAGGTTTGCCTTTACATACAAGCAGAATTAAATTTCTTCCCCATTCCTGGTCATGAATGGCCAAAGGTCATCGAAGAAACTTCATGGCCGAGTAGGGATTTGAACCCGGGACTCCCAAGTCCTAGTCCAGCACTCTAACCAGTACACCAGACTGATTGTAAATTATCAGTAATGAAAAGAGGCACAGCAACCTTTTGCAGTACCCACTTACTTCCTTGCCTTCCGAGAGGATCCTGGGACATGGTAACCTGGCTTGCATTTATACTTGCAAAAGGAACCAACTTTGTGTTTCTCTTCACGACAGCGAGCAGTTTGGAGGTCGGCACTGGGGACTAAAGGAGGAGCTGGGCACATCAGTTCACAGAGCGCCTCAGGAAAGGACCAGAGCCCATCTTCCAAGCATGTCAAGTTGCTGTTGTTCCCTGGACAGAGACAGAAGTGAGAGTGAGTTGTGATGTGAAGAGTAATGCATGCCAAAGAATTTGGTGAGCCGAAGGCTGTGTTAACTAGGGATGGTCTGACCCAGTATAAGGCAGACTCCTGTGTCCCTATGCTCTTTAGATAAAGGACCATAGCTCAGTGGCAGAGCATTTGATCCCAGCTTCAGTCTCCGACAACTCCAGGTAAGACTGCGAGAGACTCCCTATATGAAACCCTGGAGAGCCATTGCTAGTCAGTGGAGACGATATTAAGCTAGATGGACTAATGTTTTGGCTCAGAATAAAGCAGCTTCTTATTTTTTAAGAGTGTATAATTAAAGCAACATACATCTTCAAAACATCACCAAGCATCACATAAAACAGGGGAAGGGAGCTGGGTGTCTTCCCAATGTTAAGCATGGCTTATGGTCAGAGATGCTGAGAGTAGTAGTCCAATAATATCTGGAGGGCCACAGGGTCCCCAAACTTATATAAAAAAGAAAATGAGTTCTGTATTTTGGAGTGTACTACTGAAGTGATTAGACATGACTAACTTAGGTTCATAAACTATGGTGAGACCACCCTGAGTAAAACTTAGTTGGCTGCAATCCAATAAAATTCAGAAATGGGGGGAAACAATGTGCATGTCGAGCTAAGCCAAAGCATGTCCCCCAATTTATTAGCTTTCTATGTGCAGGGATGATGGTGAGCATTTCATCATGTGACCCTCCCCCCCTTGCATACAATCTACAGTGATACAGCTCAGGCTACAGTGATACAACTCAGAAGAAAGTTATTCACATTGTGTGTTCTGAAACAGAAACTTTTAGAAGCCACCTTGTCAGTATTACAGGCCAGGTACTTACCAGGCAACGAAATGCCACTTCAAAGTAGTTTTGTAAATTGTTTGGAGACCTTTATGTGAAACAACCAATTATCAAGTTTAAATAAAATAACAACAATATGTGATTGCCCAGTGTAGCCTTTGGAAAAGTGGCAAGATTGCAAAGGATGATGGCATTATCACATATTGTGCCTTCTGTGAGCCAAGGGATTCATTTCATAGTCCTTACTTTATTCATGTCCACAGTAATTCAGGCCATAATGTCCTTCATATTGGGAGCTAATCAGTGGTGTAGCATGGGAGGGGTGATTACTGCGGCGATTCCTCTGGGCACAAAATTCTTAGAGGGCACAAATCACACTATGCCACTGAGCTGCAGCAGTCCTCAAGTTGCCGTGAGACTGGGAGGGGGCTCCCTTTTCTGGCCCGGAAATGCATGGAGTGCGCGGAGCACGCGTCTCCCATGAGGCTGGGTGGGTTGTGAGAAGGGAGTCTGGCAGTTGGCCAAGGCCAGGCCCTCCCACGCTGTGGTGGAGCCCCCTGTCACTGCCTTCCTTCTTTGGCCCCTCAAGTCCTTTGCTTGTAGGCACGGCACGCCACATGCTTCTCATGCCATGATTGGTGCCATTCCCATGTGCCCTGGGTTGCTGCTGTGCCTGGTGCCCCCCTTGGCTCCCTCCTGTCCCTGCTTTGGGGCAGAGGTTGCTGGAGGCCTCACGGCACTACAGAACTCCCAACTCAGGCCCCAATATGGGAGCAGGCAGCTGCAGGCATGGTGGGGCACAGCAGGAGCACACAGCATGGAAGGAGAAATGACTGCACAAGCCTATAGAAAGTTGACATATACAAATCAGGTCACAGGTCTACCTATTGTCTATACTGACTGGTAGCAGCTCTCCAGATGTTCAGGTAGGGAGGTCTTTAGTCATGCCTTGAGATGTTGGGGATTGAACCTGGGACCCCCTCACAGAGCTGTAATTCTAAGTGTGGTTTAACTGTCAATCCTTCTTTCCAGAGGACTCTGAGAATTATAGTTCTTTGAAGAGACACTGGATCTCCGAAAAACCCTCAGCATCCCTGACAAAGTAATTCCTATGATTCTTTGTGGGTACCGTGGCTGTTTAAAGTGGCATGATACTGCTTTAAATGCATAGTGCAGATGGGAGCCTGTTGCATGGGAGTCTGTTGTGCTGGATTTGCGAACAAGGTAAGTAAACCACAGTTTAGAATCTTGGACTTTGTGGGGTCCCTGAATACTTTTTGTTTCTTTTAACAAATCTGACGTTTTACATAATCTGTTAAAATAAACGAATAAGTAAAAGAAACAGGGAAACTCTAAGAAAGACAATATTGTTCTGATATGAAAAAATAAACTTAATGGCTAAACAATTATTTGTTAATCTGTGTAGAAATAACTATAATATAGTTTACATATAAGCTAAGTAAGAAATCATGAGGTATTTTCATTTAAAGGAACTACTTTAAAAACCTCCAGAGACGCAGAGTCCACCTTGGAAGGTGGTAAACTCCTTCATTTGAGCTTCTTAAACAGAGACTGAATGGTCAACTTCAAGGGCTTCAGACGCAAACCTTTCCCCCCCCAAAAAATCTCAAAATAGAGAACGGTTTTTCAGACATTTCAGCGATTTTCAACCAGACACTACATATGGGCTTATTGCAAATAGGTGGGAAGGTTAATGCTATGTTGCCTCTTAAACCTGACTCAGTTTAGGGGTTCCACATGTCTTAATCTAGTGGCAGGAGTCAATGAAGAGAAAGACAAGAATGAAGGAAAAGAAAGAAGCAGTGATGCTCAGATGTTCGCCTGGAAAAGGAGGGGGGAGCAAGAGGGCTTCTGTATCTTTTCCCCTCCCAACAGCCATGAGCCGTTGAGGTATTTTTGTACAGTTCTGAAAAGCTCCCTTCCTGGTCCAGCGGCTCTGTTTTTCTCCTGTCTGACTCACACAGCATGTCCGCAGTCCAGTGCAGATGATCTCATACTTGCTACGGCAGGGTGATGAACTGTGACATTAAAAAACAGTGGTTTGTGTGACATCAGTGGTCAAATTAAGGAGTGAGTCATCCCAGCTTCCCGACTCAAGGAGCTTGCTGGCTGAGCCCTATTAGTCATCGTTTTGTGATTTGGCGCCCAGAACTTCTTTTTCTCCTCCCCACCCCCCATTTCACTTTTGACAGCTACTGGTCCAAGTGTTGCCGTAATGCTCAAGTTGCAAGCAGGGTGGGTTTCAGGCTACTTCAGAATGCTGAAAGCAGCCTCTTCTTGGTCAGGCCAAGAGCCTGTGCTTAGACCAGGATCTTTTCTCAGAAGCCAACAGACATTTCTCAGCTTTCCAGCCACAGTCCAGAAAACTTGCACCTCAAACATCTGAGTTCAAATTTATTCCATGAATATGCAGGCTAGACCAATGTTGCTCTTTCCAGGCTTTGCTTGTGGACAATGCTTTCTCACATTCTATGGAGCTGAGCTGTTGGATGGTTCCTCGCGTGGTGAAACGGGAAGGGGCCGCAGCTCAGTGGTAGAGCATCTGCTTTGCATGCAGAAGGAAACTGTAGGTAGAGCTGGGAGCATCTCCTGCTTGAAGTTCCTGGAGAGCCACTGTCAGTCACTGTATCCAATACTGTGCTAGATGACCCAATTGTCTGTATATGGCAACTTCCTGTGTTCCTATGTATCTATATTGCAGTTTCATATAATGCTGAGATATTATTTTTTAAAAAATGTTAAGTGGTTTAGAAATGCTTTTAAATAAAAATAAACAAACATTCATTTACTTACACATTTTAGAGTAGAATTGGGAATAGGTTTATGAAAGAACATACACAAAATTATAGTGGGCTGGAAATAAAACAGACCTACCTCCATTACATTTGTATGCATTGGCTGATATGAACTGGCTCTTGATAAGGGCTCAGCAGACTGAGTGCTTAGTCAGGTGGCAGAGATAGTACTGAAGCCTATGTGGTGCCCTTGTGGAGCAGAGCTCAGTATACAAGGTTTAAGGGTGCGCACGCGTGTGCTTTGCAACCAAGCAATATATAAATTTTGTGAAAGAAAGAAAAAAGGAAAGGTAGGCAGAGATCAGGTATTGCTGAGGCACAAGGCACTGGAGCCTGGGAGCAGTGCTAGGAGACGACACACACAACATGGCAGCCTACCCACACTTGCATGTAACACTGAAGCATAAGGATCCATTTTACGCTTGTGTCCTTCCTGCTTACCCTTCAGCTGGGCAGGAGGCTTACAAGTGAAAGAACATCTCTTGCCAAAGGTGGTGCCCTCACTGCAGTTGAAGGTGGCTGGGTAGACATGATACTGGTCAGGGAACCCACAGTCCACAGGTTCGCAGGCTACCTGCTTGCTCCACTTCCCATCCACACAGGTCATGGTGACACTGGGCTCCACCTGAAAAAGGAAGCATGGACTCATTAAGAGCTGAATGAGACATGGTGGGAGCCCCCAAAACCATTTATTGGCTTTGCCCCAATTGCTTGTAAATTGAGTTTGAGCCCATGGCCACTTGCCTTTTTTGGGGGGGCAATTATTTTTATTGATTTTCCATAATTTATAACAAATTATCACCATATTGGTACAAAATAGTACAAATTTAATACAAATTTAAAAGCTGACTTCCCATCTCCCCAGATGTTTACTCTCTCTTTTTCTCCATGCATTGCTGCTCCTAGTACAACAACTTTTCCAACTGTATGTCAAAATTCATTCATCCCTTCTCCCTGCACATCACCTGAACAAGTACCAGTTTCTGCTTTGACTTTTATACATTGTTATAACAGGTCAGTGGGCAACCTTCACCATCTCCAAGTTCCCTTTCCTATAGGTGATGATGATGATGATGATGATGATGATGATTATTATGTCATGGAGTGGAAGAGCAGTACTATTGGAAC
The DNA here is from genome assembly GCF_027172205.1 of Podarcis raffonei. Taxonomy (NCBI): domain Eukaryota; kingdom Metazoa; phylum Chordata; class Lepidosauria; order Squamata; family Lacertidae; genus Podarcis; species Podarcis raffonei. The sequence continues at coordinate 7,964,745 of NC_070621.1, forward strand.
ACACACTGCAAGCTTCCCACCATCAGGCTGCAGGATGGAAACAGATGCTACATGATAGGCAAGAGTCTGGTGGTTAAAGTGTTGAACTAGGACCTGAGACACCAATTCCCCATCTAACCCAGCATCCTATTCTCACAGTGGCCAACCAGATGCCTCAATGGGAAACTTGCATGCAGAATCTGAGCATAAGAGCACTTTCCCCTCCTGTGGTTTGACAGCAACAGGTATTCAGATGTACTGCTGTCTCCAGCTGTGGAGGTACGGCAGAGATACCGTTATTTTATTATTTATTATTAGTCAGTTGTTAACATAAACAAATAATCAAGTTTATTTCTAAATGCGGGAACAAGCTTATGGTTTCAGTTAATTTTTCTCTTGTCAGTTTCTTATTCTTAGTTCCTAACAACTTCAAACTGATTACTCCCAACTATCTATCTGACTCCACCTAACAATTCCTCTCACTCTCTCACAATACAACTCTACCAACCCACACCTAATCCTCCCTCTTCCTTCTTCAACTCCCAAACCTTAACTCTCAACTGCCAAACCTCAACTCAACTCAACTCAAGCTTCCAATAGATCTTCTTCTCCATGAATTTGTCTTATCCTCTTCTACTGCCATCTAGGTTGGTGGCCATCACTGTCTAATGCAGTAGTAAATTCCAGAGTTTAAACGAGCTGTGTGAAGAAGTACCGTATTTTTCGCCCCATAGGACACACTGGCCCATAGGACGCACCAGGGTTTTTTGGGGGGAAATAAAGAAAAAAAATTATTTCCCGCCCAGGTGCTTGTGGGGCCAGCAGCGGGGAGAAGCGCTCTTCTCCCCACCGCCAGCCTTCAGACCAGGTCCGGGGACAGCGGGAAGACGCGCTGCGCCTCCCCGCTGTCCCCGGAACTTGCGGGGCCAGCACTGGGGAGAAGCGCTCTTCTCCCCGCCGCCAGCCTTCAGACCAGGTCCGGGGACAGCAGGAAGACGCGCTGCGCCTCCCCACTGTCCCCAGAGCTTGTGGGGCTGGTGGCGGGGAGAAGCACGCGTCTCCCCACTGTCAGCCTCCAAACCACATCAGGAGACAGCGGGACCTTGTGGGGCTGGTGCTGGGGCTCTCCAGGCTTCAGCAAAAGCCTGCATTCGCCCCATAGGACGCACACACATTTCCCCTTCATTTTTGGAGGGGAAAAAGTGCGTCCTATAGGGCGAAAAATACGGTACTTTCTGTTCTCTGCCCTGAATCTTCCAATATTTAGCTTCATTGGATGCCTATGAGTTCTAGTGTTATGAGAGAGGTAGACGAACTTTTCTCTATCCACTTTCTCCATGTTTTGCGTAATCTTATAAACCTATAACTTGTCACCTCTTGTTCACCTTTTCTCTAAACTAAAAAGTCCCAAATGCTGCAACCTTTATTCATAGGAGAGTCACTCCATCCCCTTGATCATTTTGGATGCCCTTTTCCAAACCTTCTCCAACTTTACAATATTCTTTCTGAGATTAGGTGACCAAAACTGTACACAGTAAATGCGGTTGTGCCATACATTTTTACAACGGCAATACATCAACAGGTTTATTTTCAATTCCTTCCCTAATGATCCCTATCATGGAGCTTGCCTTCTTCACAGCTGCCACACCCTGAGTTAGAATATTCATTTAGCTAACTACTATGACCCCAAGGTCTCATTCCTGATCAGACACTGCCAATTCAGACCCCATGAGTGTGTATGTGAAATTAACTTTTAAAAATTGCCCTGACATGCATCACTTTACACTTGTTTACACTGAATTGCAATTGTCATTTTATTGGCCATTCACTCAGTTTGGAGAAATCCTTTTGGAGCTTTTCACAATCTTTTTGTTATAGCGACCCTAAAAATCTTGTATCGTCAGCGAACTTGGCCATATCATTGCTCACTCCTAACTCTAGCTCATTTATGAACAAGTTTAAACACACAGATCCCTTGGGGACTCTGCTTTCTATATCTTCCCATTCATATAACTATCTGTTAAGCCCTGCTCTTTACTTCATGCAACTTAACAAATTCCTGGTCAAACCATTTTTTTCTCCAAGCATTTTGAAAGTCCAGGTTACTTTGTCATCTGGATCGCCTCTATCTATATGCTTATTGACACTCTCAAAGAGTTTTAATAGGTTTGTGAGACAGAACTTTCCCTTGCAGAAGCCATGCCGCCTCTGCTTCAGTCGGGCTTGTTCTTCTATATGCTTGGTTATTTTATTTTTAACAATACTTTCCACCATTTTTCCTGGGACAGACATTATGTTAACTGGCCTGTAATTTCCAGGATTCCCCCTGGATCTCTCTCTCTTTTTAAAATGGTGCCACATTGGCTACTTCCCAGTCCTTAGATATGGAGGCTGATCTGAGAGACAAGCTACATATCTTTTTGTTAGACGATCAGTGATTTCACATTTGTGTTCTTTGAGAACTCCCAGCTGGATGTCATCCAGATCCAGCAATTTCTCAGTTTTAATTTTTTCTATTAGGCTTCAATATTCATCTCTTGTCACCGCTACCTGCCTCAGGTAGGGCAGGGAGAGATCCCCGCCCGAAATCCCAGGGACTGATTGCAAGTCAACAAAGACAATACTCAAATAGATGGACAAATGGTCTGACTCTGTATAAGGCCGCTTACTAATTCCTATATCACGGGTCAGAAACCTTTTTCAGCAGGGGGCCAGTCCAGTGTCCCTCAGACCTTGTGGGGGGCCAGAATAGATTTTGAAAAAGAAAAAAAAGAATGAATTCTTATGCCCCACAAATAACCCAGAGATGCATTTTAAGTAAAAGGACACATTCTACGCATGTAAAAACACACTGATTCCTGGACTGTCTGTGGGCCGGACTGAGAAGGCGATTGGGCCAGATTCGGCCTCTGGGCCTTAGTTTGCCTCTCCATGTCCTATATGAACAATCTGAGCCAAACAGAACATACGTGGAATGGTTAAATGGCAACACCTACCACACAGTTGACTGGGACACTGTGAAACTATGTGTGCCCCCCCCCCCAGAAAGGGGGGGGAGAGAAGAGAGATCTGATTCAGGTCTGGCAATGTCGGGAGTCTGGTTCTGCCAAGCATTGATGTGTGCTTATGAAAGCATGGGGAATTTTTCCAGCATACATCAAAGGGAAGCTGAGTCCCCATTTGCCAAGGCACCCTAATAGTTTCAGCAGCTTGGGACCTATCTGCTTTTGATATATGGCTGCTTTTGGATGGGAAAAGCAGCCTTACAGCACACCTCCTGTCTAAGGAAGACAGGCAGTTCCCCAAATGGACACTTCCCCCTGCAGAGTTTTCCAAGCCAGTAAACTGATGCAAAACAAGGAATGCCTCCTATAAACTGGACTAAGGAATCGGTGCAGTTTGGAATCTTTCAAGACCTCAAGTTTAGTTTATTTGGTCTACAGACCATAAATGTCATATACAGTATAGGATCAGGAGTGAAAGGACAACAATCCATAAATCTATGCGCCTCTTTCAAAGTTGTCTAATTTTCTTCTAAAGCCCTCTCAGCCAGTGGCTATGTTACCGGATCTTGTGACAGCATTTATTTTATTTTTTAAAAGGAAATGCTAACTTAATAATAAAAGAGACAAAGGCTGCAATCCTATGCCGACTTACTTGGAGTAAGCCCCATTGAATTCAGTGGAGCTGAATTTATTTACAGTGGTACCTCGGGTTAAGAACTTAATTCGTTCTGGAGGTCTGTTCTTAACCTGAAACTGTTCTTAACCTGAGGTACCACTTTAGTTAGTGGGGCCTCTACGCGCCCCCGTGCGATTTCTGTTCTCATCCTGAAGCAAAGTTCTTAACTCGAGATACTATTTCTGGGTTAGCGGAATCTATAACCTGAAGCGTCTGTAACCTGAAGCATATAACCCGAGGTACCACTGTATTTATTTCGAAATATTTGTAAAAATAAATAAATGTAAAAGCACAAACGATTTTCAAAAAGATAAAAGAAGAACATCAAGAAAAAAATCACAAGACTACTTTAAAACATACAAAAGTTAAAATCCTAAAATTGATTAAAATTACCTCTGTTCTGTAAGCATCTGGATAGGCTTGCCTAAACAAGACTGTTTTTAGCAAGCATTGAATAGAGTACAGTGAGAGCACTGCTTGATCTCAATAGACAGGGAGTTTAAAAGTGCAGGTGTTATTGATGAGCTTTCCGAGTTATACACCCTTCCAGACATACCTTCTGCAGTGCTATAGTTTGTGAATTCTTCATGCATTTTTTAAAAGTCCTCACAAAAATTTGTCAAAGTTTTAGTGCAAACTTATCCCAATGTGCACATTTTTGCAAGTTCTTCCCCCTAATACATTACTGCATGCTATTTCCACAAACACAAAGCATTTGCAAACCTTCCCCTAACATACATATCTTTATTAATTTTTTGGGGTAAACATTTGGTTTGAGAGCTGCCTTGCACAATGTAGAGAAGAGTGAATTCAGAAACTGGCTGCATTTTGGGAATAGCAGTTTAGCGAGTTTCATATAGAAATGGAACTGAATTTCTCCCCATAACTAGGCTGTTATCCAGTGGAATATCCTCTGTTATCTTTAACAAATAATATGGTAACAGTAATGCATACCCTACAGAACACACACAAACCCTTTGTAGTGCTGCTGGTTTGCAAAATCCATCCGCTGCCCCTTTCAACTGGACCCTATACAGTCCCTTTCCCCCAAAGAACTGGCTGCTGCATTTTGAAAGAGGAGCCTCAAATTGAACCCACATGAGGCTGGCCTTTTCTCTCTCCCTCTCAGCTCCCGCATGATTGATTAATTTTTTACAGAGCATTAAGGAGCTGTCAAGTTTTAAGCAGCACCTCCTGACCACAGAGGCAGCAGAGGAGGAGAGGCTGCGATGACACCAAGCCACCAACTGAGAGAGTGGCAGCTTGTTACTAAACAGGGGTGGGGGTTGCAGAGGCAAGAGGTGGGAAACAGGGAGGAAGTTCAACCATCAAACAAATGACACAGGCAAAGAAGCACATGCACTACTGGATTGCTATTATTGCAGGGGGGAATTTTAGTCAGTGGCAAAGCTCTTATCAGTACACAAAAATGAATTCCAAATCCTTGATAGACAACGTGTGTGCGCGTGCGTGTGCTTGCTTGTGAAATTGCAGCGTATTTGTATGCAAGCAAAATCGCTTGTGATGTGGAGAGCTGCATGCAAAGGCCCTCTCGGAATTCTGCACCTGATTTGCAGGCAGACAAATGGAAGAACCACAGCTTACTGGTAGAGCGTTTGCTTTGCATGAGGTGAGTCCCAGGTCAAATCCCCGGCATTGCCAGGCATGGCTGGAAATAATCCCTGTCTGCACTCACTGTAGACATTACTGAGCTAGGTGGACCAAAGTTCTGACTCAGGCAGTTTCCTAGGTGTTCTGAACTCAGGATCCCAACCATTATATTGGAGAAGGGCTGTTGCTCAGTGGTAAAATGCAGAACCATCACATGCAGAAGGTTCCAGGTTCAATCCACAGCATATCCAAATAAAGTGGGGAGAGACCCATGTATGAAAACCCTGCAGAAGCACTTCCCATCAGTGTAGACAATACTTAGCTAGATGGACCCACAATCTGGCTCTGCATAAGGCAGCCCCCTACGTTCCAAACTGAACCTTTCACCAACCTCCTCCAAGAGTGTGGAAGAAATTTTTCCAGAATATAGAGGCCTCACCTAATCTGAGATTATAAACTATATCTTATTTACCTTGCACTTAAATCCATCACTGCTGCAATAGAGGCCTCATCCACACAATGCAGTTAAAGCTCTATGATACAGTGGTACCTCTGGTTACAGACACTTCGGGTTACAAACTCTGCTAACCAGGAAGTGGTTGCTCCAGGTTAAGAACTTTGCCCCAGGATAAGAATGAAAATTGCAGGATTGATGGAAGTCAAAAATTTGAATAAGATGTAAAAGTATGTTTAATTACTGTTGAAAAAGATATGTTAAAAAAACTAATAAAAATTTATATATATATAAAAAAGAATGGAAATTGCACACCAGTGGTGCAGGGGTAGCAAGAGGCCCCATTAGTGAAAGCATGCCTCAGGTTAAGAACTGCTTCAGTTTAAGATTGGACCTCTGGAATGAATTAAGTTCTTAACCCGAGGTACCACTGTACAACTGTTACAGTCATGGCTTTCCGCAAAGCATCCTGGAAACTGTGGCTTATTAACTGTGGCTTAACTGTGACTTTCTGATGGTTGCGAGGAGACCTCCCTTCCCCTCACACAGCTACAGTTCCTAGAGAATAGGTACTGATTGCTAAACCTCATTCTTTCTTTCTTCCCTTATCTCTTTCTTTCTGCCCCCACCTGCTCTCCCCTTATTCCCTCCTCCCTTGCCATTTGAATGAAATTAGGCTGAGGGACACATGAAATTCAGCCAAGGGCCACAGGTTGCACACCCCACCATAGATCCTGGAGCAGGGAGATATTTTTCTACGTGTGTTAAAAAGAAAGAAATCAGCAGCTTGCACCTATTGGGATCAGCTCTTTCTCTACGTTTACTCAATGAAAAGAAAAGGAAGCAGTACCATATGTGGAAAGGACAAGTGCAATTAATATTTCCTCAACATTTCCTTAGTTTAAATCAAAAGTCAATGGTCCATTACTGCTGCCTTGGCTTACTAGTTGGCCACTATCTGTAGACACCAGCAAAGCCCTCTCCCGTGTGCCCTAGCACATTATGAGGGCTAGCGAAATAAGCAAGGTCACCTCTCATTTCTGCATGGCATAGAGATGGCAAGAGACAGCAGGAGTTTCTCTCTAACATTGCTGCTTCTGGATATGAGACCTTCAGGCTAGGGCCTGAATGTCCTGTTCACCAAAGTTTTGGGGTGCATTCGCCTCTGGTGAGCTGGCGAGTGGATTTGTAGATGCTGGCCTAGGTTAATGTCTGCATTGTGGAGAACTTAAGCAAAGCCCTCCTAGATCAGGCTAAAAGCCCAGTCAGTCCAGCATCCTTTTTCTCACAGTGGCTAGCCAGATGTCTACAGGAAGCCAGCAAGGAGGACCAGAGCATAACAGCACTCTGCCCACCTGTGATTCCCAGCAACTGGTATTCAGAGACTTACTGGAGTCTACAACTCAATGGTAGATTACATAATCTGCATGCAGGAGGCCCCAGTTTCAATCTCCCTGTCATCTCCACTCAAAAGTGATGGGAAAGACCTCTGTGTGAAACCTTGGAAAGCCACAATCAGTCAGCATTGGGACAGGACTCAGCTAGATGGGCCAACAGGCAGATTCCCTACATGCATCCAAGCCCCAAAATCTCAGTGGAGAGAGACTGCTGTGTGTGTGTGAATTAACTAAGTACCCATTTGCCTTGCAAGCAGGGCTCCTTGATCAAAACCAGGCACACTAACTGGCTCTAATCTCCTGCCGCCGCCAACCCCCCCTCCCCGCCCCACAGAGGGCTCCCTGCCACAAAAACGATATGGATGGTGATTTGTTTGGTTTGCAGATTCTTGCACTTCTTGACGATAAGGGCCCATTTCCCAAGCATTTCCTTGTTCAGTAAGTCAGGCTCATTTGAGAATTTGTTTTCCGTACTGCAAGAAGTGATCAGCTTTAGGGAGGTGGTGCCAGTTAGCATGAAGGAAGTGGGGGTGGGATGAGGCCCAGTCTGCAGTGTCCTCTGTTGGGTCTGCAATTAAATCAAAAAGGGGTTGACTCATCCTGGACTCCCCTTCCCCCCCACGCACCTCAAGTATCTCCCCTTGGTAGCATTATGAAGGGTCTTAGTGTTTTCACAAAATGATGCTATATAAACCTCTAGGCGTAGCCCACCCACTTGCAAATTTGTCCTCAATTAACACTCTCAATGAATGCTCTCCACAGCGCGGCCCTTGAATGTGCAGAAAGTTGTGAAACTGTGTGTGCTAAACCTTGGATTTCTCTTCTTCGCATAGAGCCAGTGGAAAGAGAAGTAAACAAGCAATTGGTGGGGCGGGGTGATGCTGAGTGAGTGAGTGAGTGTGTGTGTGTGTGTGTGTGTGTGTGTGTGTGGAGGGGTGGGGAATAGTAGCTGCCAGCTCTCTCCTGGAAGAGACAAGGAGGAAGTCAGTTGGTGCTGAGGCCATGTTAGGGTAAGATCTGTCACAATGAAGGCCCAGATAGGGGACTCACTCTAGGTGGATAGCAAAAGGAACATAGGAAGCTGGCTTATCCTGAGTCAGACTATTGGTCCATCTAGCAGAGTACTGCCTACACTGACTGGCAGAGGCTCTCCACGATTTCAATCAGGGGACATTCCAAGCCCTACCTGGAGATGCCAGAAATCTGGGACCCTCTGCATGCAAAGCAGATGCTTTGCCACTGAGCTATGGTGGGCTTTCTCTTCATAGCTATAGGGTTGTATCCCATGCTAGTTCTACTCACAGTAGTCCCATTGAAAACAGTTTCCATGCCTTACTTAGATCCATTAATTTCACTGAGCCTGCTATCACTGGATACAACCCATACAGTCTGAAATGGGTCTAGTGGTTGTGCAGTTCAATCCCTGCAGGCACTCTAAGACAACCATCCTGTGTATCACCTCCCAGACCCAACCCACAAGGATCCCTATTTATCAGGAATGGTACCTATTTCAGTGGTGCCATTAAGACAGGGCTTTGAAGGACAGAAGTCCAGAGAGGAGGCAGGGAAGGAAAGCCCCCCCCCCCCCAATCAAACTGAGGCAACATAGTACAGCTTCATAGAGTGGTATATTAAGAACAAATCAATGCAGACATTTTCAACTGGAAGCCACATTTCACTTAACTAAAGTACTCCAACTCTATATTTCATTGATCCCATATATATCCCTATCACAAGGAGAAGTGGGAGGTGTCCAAAAAAAATTCATGAGACTTATTAATATAACTCAAACAAGGGGCAACAGAATGCAACAAAGTGATCATGCCTTAACCTAATGTTGTAATAATAATAATAATAATAATAATAATAATAATAATAAATAAAAATAAAAATAAAAATAAAAATAAATAAATAAATAAATAAATAAATAAATAATTTTATTTATACCCCACCCATCTGGTTTGGTTTCCCCAGCCACTCTGGGCAGCTCCCAACAGAATATTAAAAACACAATAAAACATCAAACAGTAAAAACTTCCCTAAACAGAGTTGTCTTCAGATGTCTTCTAAAAGTCAGATAGTTGTTTATTTCCTTGACATCTGATGGGAGGGCGTTCCACAGGGAGGGCGCCACTACCAAGGAGGCCCTCTGCCTAATTCCTTGCAACCTCACTTCTTGCAGTGAGGGAACCGCCAGAAGGCCCTCGGCGCTGGACCTCAGTGTCTGGGCTGAACGATGGGGGTAGAGAGGCTCCTTCAGGTATACTGGGCTGAGGTCATTTAGGGCTTTAAAGGTCAGCACCAACACTTTGAATTGTGCTTGGAAACGTTCTGGGAGCCAGTGTAGGTCTTTCAGGACTGGTGTTATATGGTCTCGGTGGCCACTCCCAGTCACCAGTCTAGCGGCCACATTCTGAATTAGTTGCAGTTTCCGGGTCACCTTCAAAGGTAGCCCCACATAGAGCACATTGCAGTAGTCCAAGTGACAGATAACCAGAATATGCACCACTCTGGCAAGACAATCTGCGGGCAGGTAGGGTCTCAGCCTGCATACCAGATGGAGCTGGTAGACAGCTGCCCGGAACACAGAATTGACCTTAGTTAGAAGAAGAAGAAGAAGAAGAAGAGGAGGAGGAGGAGGAGGAGGAGGAGGAGGAGGAGGAGGAGGAGGAGTAGGAGTTTGGATTTGATATCCCGCCTTTCACTCCCTTTAAGAAGTCTCAAAGCGGCTAACATTCTCCTTTCCCTTCCTCCCCCACAACAAACACTCTGTGAGGTGAGTGGGGCTGAGAGACTTCAAAGAAGTGTGACTGGCCCAAGGTCACCCAGCAGCTGCATGTGGAGGAACAGGGACGCGAACCCGGTTCCCCAGATTACGAGACTACCGCTCTTAACCACTACACCATACTGGCTCTCAGTAGTTGGGTGTGAGTGTGTGTAGATACAAGATTCATTGTTCCACCAACTTCACCTACCCGGCTTCAACTACCACTGGCATATGGCCCAGAAGGGAATGTGGCCTTCAGGATTAAAGAAGTCCCCAGCCCCTGCTATAACCCATAGCACTGCCTACTATTATATTATGAGATCCTGTATCTCTTTAAATGATGGTGAAACCATTCCCCCCACCCACCCAACCCAGACAGCTATTCCCTCACCCTGGCAGATTGTGCACTGCAGCAACAAACCTGATTCTTTGCAAGATCGTCATCTCTCTGTATTTGAAGGATGTAGCCTGTCTTGCAGGTGACATTGCACTGGGCACCATTAAAACGCCCCGCACTGGAGAAGGTCAGCACAGCATTCTCAATCTCCAGTTCTTGGCAGTCAGTGGCTTTGCAGGAGTAGTGGACACAACTGTTGGGGGAGAATAGGAATATTTATGCTTCTTGGTGGTTTACAAGTACAAAACCAACAACAATGTGCACAATTAAAATACACAATAAAGCAATAAAACACCTGTAATCAAAATGCTCAATAAAACAAGTTCGTCTAGGTTGCATTCACACAGCACTTTATTCCATTTTCCCAGCTGTAAATTTCTGCATTATATTAGAGCTTTCACACAACATAAAAGCCATTTCTGGAAAGCGAGCAGAATATAGTGGAAGTTTTGTGCTCGTTCCATGTTAATTGGTTCCAAAAATAATCCATTTGCAACCCCATAAACCCAGAAAATTGCAGGAGTAAAGTGACAAAACTTGAAGTAGTATGCAAGCTTACAGCTCCTTCCTGCTGTTTTCATGGAAGAACCATGGGGGAACCAAAGCAGGTATGTGCGGAATGGGAGGATGGGGGGCAGCGAAACTGTCCAATGACATTCCCACTGGTGGGAATTAAATTTATCGTGACACACCAGCATATGGGTCAAAAAGCCGCAGTTGCTTAACACAACAGGTACTACAGCATGAAAGGAACATTAGAAAACAGAACATAAGCACTAGGAAAACTAACACAACACTCCCCGCATCCAACTGCATCCCAAAACAGTGCTATGTTCAAAACAGTGAAAACAGTAATTAAAACAGGAGGTTGTAGCTTATCCTTTAAAACCGCTCAGCAGTTTCAGTGCCCCTGCAATGTCCAAGTTCATCATTTTAGCCACGGAGTCCCATGCAATTGCTTCACCCCACCCCCCTTAAATTATCCTTACAACATGCAAAATTCTTCCCTCGCCAAACCTTTCAAGGACTATGTTTCAGCAAGATTCAGCAGGACTCGGCTGAATTATACCTAAGCTCCTAATTGCCAAAACCCCCCACCCCCATTATTCCATTTGGAAGATTGAAAAGGCGAGAGAGGAACGCAAGGAGATCAATACTATGAGATGAAACTGGGGAGGGAAACATTACGGAAGGAGTGCTAATGATTGCTGACTTTAGCATGGAAGGCACTGCATTGGTATTCTATAGCATCCAACTGTCTGCTGAAGGATCAACCACCCTGCTCTCATTTACCTTCACAGCAAGCCCTTGGATTGAAAGGGAGCACTTTGCCCAAGGCCTGCCTGGTTGTCTTTTTACCTTTATGAGCTAGTTGCAGTGGGGGCTGGTGCCCATTGGGAGAGGCAGGGTGGAAGGCAGGTAGACCAATAATAGGTGGAGGCAGAACCACTGGGGGGCAGAGCCACTGGGGGCTGGCAGGAGGCATACTGGAGTTGGTGGGGCAATGCCCCATTTGTCCCATGGACCAGCCTCCACTGACCACTTGCAGCACAGCGCTTTAAGCTGATTTTTGCCATGATTCATGGCGCAGTTGTGACAATGTCACAGTGTATCTGTTAAAGCTGGGCTTCCCAGAGTGGTCAGTACTGGTCCTCCCCCAGATCAAAAAGTGGCTAGGGGTGGAAAAGAAGTGTGCAAGGCATACTGCGAACAATTTAATTAGGAACTAGGTGCCTCAGAAATGCCAATGGGCGTGTGCAGAGTTCAACTCCCTTTCCAATGATGCTACTCAGTATTTAACAGGCTGTTTTATTTCCCCTAACATTGTTTGATTCCTAGTCATGGAGATTGGCCATTAATAAATGTTGACTATATATCAATATATCTCAACTGTATTTTATTTATAGTCATAAGAATTTGGGTTGGGGTCGCTGACAACATTATAAGCTCATCAAGAGATCAAGGGATGAACTCAGAAGTTTGGGAAATGCTGTGAAATCAGCATGGGTTCAAACTTCTGTCATGCATTTCACTATCACCTCACCCCCAAGAGAAACAAAATGTGTACAAAAAGCCATATATGGGGGGGGGGAGACTGCACACACAAATTAAGTGAAAATGATGTACAGAAATGCACTATATTAACATACAGAAATTTATTGCAAAAATGGGCAGAACTATGCATAGTAAGAGAAACACATGGGTTTTTTGGTGCGTTTTGTGTAAAACATAAAACATGTATACACACTTTGATGCATTTTGTTAAGAAGAAGAAGAATTTGCAAGATGATGTGTAAATGGGCTGTACTGAATTTATAATTGGAAAAATGAGAAAATGAAAAGAACAAAAATGGATAAGATGGGTTGGGTCACAGGATGAGCAAAAGGCACAAGATTTTGGAAGTGCATTGATAAACACTAAGAGGCTGCTGTTTTGCGGCTGGTGATTGAATTCGAGAAGCTGAGAGGCTCTTTTGAGGTGACAGGTATCCCCTTCATATGTGGCACAAAATCAAACACAGGAACCAAATCTACTCTTACAGGGAGTGCTTTACATCCATGTGCAGGCCCTCCCACCAGCACCTGCACAGATGTAACTTGAAGAGGGTGACAACACAGTCCACCTGGCAGAAGCCAGCTCTTGGCTGGCCAGGCAAGGTGGATGGCAATAAAACAAGGTTTAGTGGAACCAAGAAAAGCAAGTGTACTTTCTTCCAACTGCAAAGTATGCAGAGCAGTGACATAATTACACAGCAAGGAAAACACAGGCTACCTGTCTGTGGGAATACAGTAGAAAACTCAGAGCAAAAGAAAAGCAAAAGTAAGAGGGGAAGGGGGAGGACGGGGAAGAATGAGAATAGAAAGCAAGACACCGTTTACCTTAAAAAAAATAAATCATTGTAAGTGTCATTGCTTTGGGGAGAAGTGGGACTCTTGGACCCTTCACCTAGAACGTTGACTGAGCTTTCAGCACACATACCTTTAGGAGCCCAACGTGGCATTGGCAAATTTCAAAAGTGTCTCCACATGGGATTTCGCTAACATAAGGTGTGATGATATCCACCAACTTGGACGGATTTAACAAGGAAACGAACAATTATACAGATGATATAGATAGATGTTATAGATTATATCTTAATCTCAAGATTTGCTCACAGCTTTGTAAGGAAGTTCCAAGTGGGCCACAATATTCTGAGTGATCACCTGCCTCTAATTTTAGAGCTTGCAGGTCGGCCTTTTGACTATTCTATTGCCGAGCCACAATATATACCTTCTGCAAATTTGGTTATACCTGCCCCCAAAAGACTTAAATGGTCCCCAATACTGAATGAAAATCTAACCCTCCTTCTTCAGTCAGTGGAGTTAAAGCGTATTCGCTCCGCTATCGTATCAGGCAATTCAGTAGCTGCGATCATGGAACGCTTTAAATTACTTTTGGAAAGATTGAAACCCCATTTAACAACAGTGATACATTGCTCCGCTACAAAGAGGGCAAAGGACGGAGCTAGCTGGTTTGACCTGGAGTGCAGGCAAACAAGGAGACAAACGAGAACAGCTTACTGGAGATACAGGAAATCAGGGACTGCCCCCCTACTTAATGCTTATATTTATCTGAGACGGTCTTACAAACAATTACTAAGGAGAAAGAAATTGGAAGCTGAAAGAGCCGCTTGGCACAGTTTGGTTAAGGCATCGCACGAGAAAGATACTACTTGTTTTTGGCGAACCATATCTGGTCTACTGGACCAGGAGCGTACTAATTCCATCTGTACAGTGGAACCAATGGAGTGGTTGCGCCATTTTCAATCTTTGTTCTATGACCAGGAAGCCCAACATTACAAACTATGCATCCAATTGGAGGACCTACCTCATTGGCCACCAGTAACTGCGAAGGATGTTGAGAATTTAATCGCACAACTAAAGAACAACAAGGCCCCAGGGAATGATTACATCCCTGCTGAACTTCTGAAGTCCAACATTGGCTGGTGGGCCCCCCTGCTGGCGTCTTTATTTTCTTGGATCGACTCAACGGGTTTACTCCCAGATGGTTGGTCTGAGGCAATAATTATCCCAATCTATAAAAAAGGACCCATGACAGACCCGGCAAGTTATAGACCAATCAGCCTTCTGCCTATACCGAGCAAACTATATGCCAAACATCTTTATACCAAGCTAACTAGCTGGCTGGAAACTGAAGCCATTCTAGCGGAAGAGCAAGCGGGTTTCAGGCAAGGCAGATCCACCATAGACCATTGCTTCATCTTAGCCTATCTAATTGACAAATATGCCAAAAAATCCCGTGGGGTGCTATATGCAGCCTTTATCGATCTAAAGGCTGCTTTCGATTCAATTCCACGTGTAAGACTCTGGGATAAATTGAGCACATCAAGTATAGACAAAAGACTATTATTTCTGATGAGCTGTTTGTATAAAGACACGGTGCTGCATGTAAGAACTTCGTTAAACGGCCATCTTATAGGACCAGTTTCTGTCAGTAAGGGGGTCAAGCAAGGTTGCATCCTGGCCCCAGCTCTATTCAACATCTACATCAACGATATGGTTAACTGTTTGTCATCTCCGGACTTCCACGCCCCCAAACTGGCTGACAAAGCAATATCAGTGCTTTTGTACGCTGACGATGCGATACTCCTATCCCGAACAAGAATAGGCTTAAATAGGCTCATAGGTGAATTCTCAGCATACTGTAGGAGAGAGCAACTTGCAATAAACTATCAGAAAACCAAAACTATGGTTTTTGCAAGGAAACACAGACAGTATAGCTGGAGGATGGATAACCAGACAATTGAACAAGTCAAAGCCTTCAAATATCTGGGTATCGTTTTCCAGTCGACTGGGTCCTGGGATGTCCATCAAAAATGTGCCAAAGAAAAAGCAGCTCAAAGTATCAAGATGCTGTCCCGCTTCTTCTACACGAAGGGGGGCAGATACATCCCAGCAGCCCTTGAAGTTTATCAAGCAAAACCTCTGGCGCAGTTACTGTATGGGGCCCAAATCTGGACGGGGAACCACTGCTCCAGTCTTGAGTCTGTCCAGTCTAAATTTCTAAGGCAGATTCTCGGTGTCCCCCCCTGTGTTCCCAACGCAGCATTAAGACTCGAGGCCTGCCTTCCATCTGTGGAAACTCGGACTTGGCAGAGAACATTCAACTATTGGCTTCGTCTTAATCTGAATCCACCTGGTCTACTGCCTTTAGTAATGCAAGACTCTCACAAAAGCAAGTGGTTCAAAACCGTGCATCAAAAACTCCTTACATGCGGTCTGCACTCACAGTCCCTATTATCAATGGGCCTCATCAAAGCAAAGAGTCTAATAGGCCAGCGCCTGAAAGACATCGAACGACAAAACAACCTGACCATCTTAAAGAAACTGTGCCCATGGTATACCTACTTTCCCCCTTCTCATTTTGACTCTCCAGCTTCATACTTGTCTAAACTAACCATCCCGAAATACAGACGCGCCTTTACATTGGCTAGATGGGATGTTCTTCCCTCTGCTGTACTCGAAGGTCGTTACCAAAAGACTCCATTTGAAAAACGACTCTGCCCATGTGGAGATGGTAACACGGAAACAGTGTCTCACGTCCTTCTTTCTTGCCCCCTCTACAAAGACCTAAGGAATGAGATTATTACTCCACTCATTCTCTCCAACCCCGGCCGTTCATCAGACATTACACTGTATTTTCTATTATCTGATACGGAAAGTCAGATAACAGAGAAGGTCGCGAGGTACATCGAGAGAGCTGCGAAATTGAGGGCCACCATCTGAGTGACAGACTTGTTCATCCGACGGACCATCTTTTGCCTGTTCTTTTCCTCCTTTTATCTCTATTTTTATTTTTAACTCTTGTACAGCTGTGGCCTGTTGGCTTTGCTAATAAAGTTTTGTTGTTATACAGATGATAAAGTGTACTAGTTATGATAGCTATGCATTTCCTCTGTTCAGAGCTTTTTTTCAGCGGAAACTCACCAGAACTCAGTTCCAGCACCTCTAAGGTGGGCACCATTGCCATTATAAGAGAACAAGGGAGGCATTCATGGTGAATTCCGGCTGGGGTTTGAACCTGGGACATTCCACTTGCAAGGCAGATGCTGTCCCATTGAGCCACGACCCTTTCCCTTAGGAATTTGGGTGGCTATGGTGGGGACAAAATGTGGGGCAAGACAAGCCTTTGGTTTGATCTAGCATGTTCTTCTTCCTCTAGTTTTAACCACCTATTTCAATAGGTCTACTCGGGGTAGACCTATTTACTCCTTTTATTAGATCAAGAAGACCAAGATAGTTGCATCCATAGCAATAAAATAAAATAAAATAAAACAAAAAATCAATGCAGACAACATGCTCTGACCTAGATACAAGGCTTCTGATCACTGTGTTGAAATGAGATGAGTAAGCTCAGAAGCCCAGTGAACAGCCGGATCAAGTTTCAAATGAGAGGTCCAGTTTATGGACGTCTGGCCAAGTCCCAAGGCAGGAGGAGACAGAGACAGAGAAAGACCCATTGCTGCAGAGAAATGTCTGAAAGCATTGGCGAAGGGATGGTGGGTGGTAGTGGCAGAATCACATGCTCAGTTTGCTTCTCCGCCTTCCCTTTAAGCTCTTATGAGCTTAAAATGTTGGAGCGGAAATTCTTATCACGGCATTCAAGCATACACTTTGTGATCAATCAGTGCCAATGCAGTAAAAGGTGGGAGGAAACTGAAGGGTTTTAATTCGTATGGCAAAAAAACAAGGCCACACTTCTACAAAATTCCGAAGCCATTTTTTGAAGAAGGTGTGTGTGTGTTTTTCAAAAGGGTACAGAATTCTTCTTTAAATGATGATGCCTTATTCCTGTAACAACCAGTGCTTTGATGGAACTATCTCTTTGAATCTCTGCAAGAGGACACCTTTCTTAAGGTTTGGCAAATCGATGCAATCGCTCGAGAAAAAGAATTAAATACGAGATGATAACTGACTTAAAAAAAGTAATTCCAACCCACATCTGAAAATTTAAAAAAGAGGGTTTTATTGTTTTTGATGCTTTTGAACATCACCTATATACGTCAATAAACACTGTACAAAATATACACAAAATTGCCCTTGGAAAAAGCAAGGAGGAGGGTATTTTAATTTTTAAGGCTGTTATGATTGATACCTTTGGTCAGTGCTTTTTTTCTAGAAAAATAGGTGCCAGTACTCACCATGAAGTTGTCACAGTAAGTAACAGTAAAGTACAGTAAAGCCTCCACAAGGTTAAAGTATGTATAAATAGACATATCAATGAAAATTGCATAGAAAGATGCATTATATTAAAGGAAATTGCTGTGCAAAAATGTGTACATTAGGCAAACTTCCATACAAAAATTGGCATATTTAGATAAATTTGCACTAAAATACTGGTGAATTTCCACTGGACTTTTTAAAATATAAAAGAAAAGAAAATGGCAAACTGGTGTGGAAACATCAACAAAGATCTCATTAAATTAAATTGACTTCTCCACATTTTCCAACCAGTTTGCAATTTATTTATATTTTTAAAACAAGAATTCATTGTGAAAAATTCATCATTATATTAATGCAATTTTGTCATAATATACACATTTTGGTATAAATTTTCCTCAATATGCACATTGCTGCAAAATGATTTCCCTTAATATAACGCAATTTTTGCATGTTATTCTCACTAACATGTGCATTTTCAGGAACACTGTCTTAGTTTGTGTACATTTGCACACTTCGCTTGGCCGGAAGATACATTGCAAAATTCAGAGAAGTGTGAATTTCGAAGGATAGCCCTGTTTCGGTTTCCATTGTGTGTCAAAAAGCACATGTTTAGTAGATTCACTTTAACTGAAACTGAATCAAATGGATCACCCACCCCTAGTCCAAAGTCAAAAATGAGTGCAACAATTAATTTTACATCTGTACAGTAGATTCTTAGCACCCCACCCCCTATCCTCAGTCTATGCAACCAATAGGCATTAAAATAGTGGAAGGATACATACCATCCAGGCCAAAAGGAAAAAGGAAAGTAAACCCTGGGTGTGAGGCGTGTGGTCTGCAGAGAGGGAGGAGTGGCCTGGAGAAGGTCCCAAGGGCCAGACAGAGAGGACAGGAGAGTTGCATTTGGGCTGGAGGCTCCCTGCCTACTCAGGATGTTGCTGCCCTACAACTCTCGTGGCCTTGCTGAGTGAGACTGATGGAAGGTGGGGCACAGCAACACCCAGAGGGCCCCACAGGTTCCAACACCTATGGTATATGGGAAGAACGTTGGGGAGAAGAGAGGCCCTTCACTTACTCCCTGATTCCAAGCCACAAAGAGTTTTAAAGGTCAGATTAGGTGCTGTGCAAGACCATCCTGTGTTTATACCATACCCTACAACATTTTTCCAATTAAAATGGGGGTGTCAACAACAACAACAACAACAACACCCCACCCATCTGACTGTGTTGCCCCAGCAAAAACCTCCCCATACAGGGCTGCCTTCAGATGTCTTCCAAAGGTTTATAGTTAGTTACTTATCTCCTTGGCTCAGGGGTTGCATGCCCTCCAACATTCCTCTGATGAGAACAGGGACATCATAAGGAAAAGCGGGATATTCCGAGATCAAATAAAAAACCAGGAGAGCTTCTGTGAATTCAGGACTGTCCCTGGAAAATAGGAGTGCTTGGAGGGTCTGTTATGCCCAAGCCCACCCAGTGAGCTATATAGATAAATGTAGATTTCAAACTCAGATCTCCACTGATCCTACACACACACACAAACACACACACACACACACACACACACACACACTGCTGTGAAAATAAATTGGAAGTGAAAAGAATTATGTACAGCTACTGGAAGTGGGGTGCAAGATTGTGTTAGAATGGATCAAGGTCTTTCTTTCTTTCTTTCTTTCTTTCTTTCTTTCTTTCTTTCTTT
The DNA here is from genome assembly GCF_027172205.1 of Podarcis raffonei. Classification (NCBI taxonomy): domain Eukaryota; kingdom Metazoa; phylum Chordata; class Lepidosauria; order Squamata; family Lacertidae; genus Podarcis; species Podarcis raffonei. The sequence continues at coordinate 7,983,957 of NC_070621.1, forward strand.
CATGCAGAGAGAGCCTGCCCTCTTTGAGTTGCGACTTCTTTTCCAGGATTTTCCTAGCATAGATTGAAGCTGGACCATGAAAGCCGAGGAGAGACAAAGGAGGTGGAAATAATCTACTGACATTTTCCCATGTGGGTTAAATGCCCCGTCTGCTCCCATTCACTGGGAAACTCCATGGATTCTGCTGGCAATGCCAAAGGTCAGGCACAGCTTTTCTCCTCCTGCTTCTTATTATCCCCTTGATCAGGCCTACAGAGGCTGGAAGTCTATGGGTGGTAAAGACACGGGAGGGTGAGAGAGGCGGGGTGGGGAGAGAAGAAAGGACTCACCTCTGCTCAGCCGGGCTATAGGTCTGTCCGCTTTGGCAACTGCTGACGGTGATGGGGTCAAAGTTTTGGAAGGAGCGCAAGGCCACCCCAGAGATGGCCACGAACGGAGAGCTGAAGGTGATGAGGATGGCCTGGGTATGGTAGAAATGTTGGCTAAGGTCATGAATGACAGGGATAATCAAAGGGTTTTTCCTGCAGCTCAAGCCATGGATTCCTGTCAACAAAGGAGGTAAGGGGTGATGGAGGAAGGAAGGGGGGGGGAGAGAGAGAGACAAGAGTTTTAAATTGTTGTTTTGTTTTCCTTTATTTATTTATTTTATTCACTTACATAATTTATACCCCACTTTTCACATGTGTCTCAAAGCGGATCACTAAACAAACAAACAAACAAACAAACAAATCACACGACATCCCAAATTTCAAACTTAAGATCAAAATATCAGATAATAACAACATTAGAGCAGCATTTGTGGTGTATGAGAAGAATTATATATATATATATATATATATATATATATATATATATATATATATATTAATGTTCCTGCTACAGAAGTTCTATCTATGGTATGAGATCTATGACTCATTGACACGTAAATCAGTAATCAATAAAAAAATCAATTTGATCTTGATTGTGTGAGGAATATATTAGCAATTAAAGCTTTTGGTTTTTTTTAAAAAGTGTTACATGCCACCTCTGACGACTTTGGACAAAGAATGGACCCCAAAATATTTTGAATAATTATTCTGGTTTTCTCATAATACAATTTTGCCTGCTAACTGAAACTTTGTAGGGATGCCCGAAGCATTTGTGTGTGTACAAAACTCCTTGAGCATTTTGCAAAAATAAAAATAAAAATGGTGCTGCACATTTATATGTAGACAACGCATGAGGTTTTGATCCTAAAATAACTTATGAATGTTCATGGAAGTTGGGGGAAGTGTCCTCTTCCCTCCTGCCTCATGAAGCTCCCTAGACTTCCCCCTCCAAGCTGATAATATACAAGAGGCCCTTTTAAAAATTGTTGTATTGCTTTGCTCGTGTATTTTGATCATATTTTAATGTGTGCATAAAATGCTTTAAGACTTTGTAAACCACTTGGAAACCTATTTTGCCATTAAGCAGTAAATGACAGTAATTGTAGTAGTAGCAGCAGCAAAGTAAAGGGGAAGAACTGTAGTTTAGTGATAGAGAGTCTACTTTGCATACAGAAGGTCCCTGATTCAATCTTTGGCATCAGTCAGTCAAGGCTGGGAACTTCCCCTGTCAGAATCCCTGGATAGTTGCTATCATTAGCAGTAGGCAATACTGAGCTTAATGGACCAGTGGTCTGATTCAGTTTAAGGCTGCCTCCCTTATACATGGAGGGCAGCACCCCTGAGCAATGTGAGACAAGATAGGGAGGAATCCTCGATAACTGAGTGGAAGTTTGACTGTGATCAAATACTTCATTCACACCAGCTATCTAGATAGGAATTCAGAACAATGCTGTTGCCACACAGACACATTTCACTGATTTATTCTCCCTCCCTTTTACTGATGATTTTTAGGATTTAAAGTGCACCTGAAGTGCCTGTCCGCTCAGTGAAAATACTTTTTGGTCTTTTCAGGGCTACTGTACCTTTATGTAGAAGCTTGCAGCTTCTTTTTCAGGCTCTGTTCAGCAGGAACATGACTTTACTGAATTGCCTCTTAATTAGTCCACGATAGAGACAGGAACCTTCAGAACAGTTTCCCTTTCATTATGAATTCATTTTTTGTAAAGTAGTTCTATTTTTAAAAATTGTAGGTTGTAGGAGAATTTGTACTATTTTAATTATATTATTTATTTTACTGTAAATTCTTATTGTGGAGTGCCATGAGATATATTGTATGAAAGCTGCTGCAGTGTTCTGTCCTGGGCCCGTTGTCGTTCAACATCTTGGATGAAGGGATTAAGGGGATGCTCATCAAATTTGCAGATGACACAAAATTAGGAGGGGTAGCTAATGCCACAGACAGAATCAGAATTCAAAATGACCTTAACAGATTGGAGAACTGAGCCCAAGCTAACAAAATGAATTTCAATAGGGACAAATGTAAGGTTCTGCACTTAGGCAGGAAGAAGCAGATGCACAAATATAGGATGGGGGACACCTGGCTTACTATCAGGACATGTGAAAAGGATCTGAGGGTCTTGATGGACCACAAGCTTAAAATGAGTCTACAGTGTGATGCTGCAGCAAAAAAGGCTAATGCTGTTCTAGACTGTATCAACCAACAAAATTAGTGTCCAGATCAAGCCAAGTAATAGTCCCACTCTATTCTGCCTTGGTCAGACTGGAATACTGTGTCCAATTTGAGAAGGATGTTGATAAGCTAGAACATGTGCAGAGGAGGGCAACCATGATGATCAAGGGTCTGGAAACCAAGCCTTGTGAGGAACGGTTGAAGGAGCTGGGTATGTTTAGCCTGGAAAAGAGGAGACTGAGAGGAGATATGATAGCCATCTTCAAATATCTTAAGGGCTGTCACATAGAAGAGGGAACAAGCTTGTTTTTCCCCTGCTCTGGAGGGTAGGATTCAAACCAGTGGCTTCAAGTTACAAGAAAACAGATTCCAACTAAACATTAGGAAGAACTTTCTGACAGTAAGAGCTGTTCAACAGTGGAATAGTGTCCCTTGGGAGGTTGCAGATTCTTCTCTCTTTGAAGTTTTAAGCAGAGATTGGATGGCCACTTATCATGGATGCAATAGTTGAGATTTGTGCATTGCAGTGGTTGGGGTCCCTTCGAACCCCCTCCAAACTCTACCGTTCTATGATTCTATGAAAGATGGTAGCAAATGCCTTAAATGAATAAAATATTTTTCACAGTCAGAAATTTAGAGAAAACCATCAATTAAAGCTCTCTTCCCCACCATTGAACATGAACTGACTAAATAACAGATGTAGTACAGAGCTGCTAGCAAGCTGAATGGAAAGCAATTAGAGTCAGAATCTGGAGACCGAATCTTCTAATTAAAATTGCATAGGATCTTCACTGAACAGGACTAGTCCAGAATAAGTATTACAAGAGCACTGCCGGACAATATAGTGTTTATATCAACTGCCATGTGGAAACATAGTTTTAATTCTGCTTCCAAACAATTTTGGAAAAGCAGGGCTTCACGCTCTGCTAAAAGACCTAAGTGGAAATTACTTCAGACTCTTTTCTGCTTTCTTATTCAGGTTTGAAGAAGTTATTATGATTGTATGGACAAGCTTGGTGCCCCAAATCTGCTGAAAATGAACATATAATGCAAGCTATCCATCATGCATTCATGTATGCAATTGGTATAGTAATATAATTAATTGTCAGGTTTGGATCAGAATACCTAAAATATTGCCTCACCCATTGTATACTCAACTGACTCTTCAGGAGTGAGGCTCCTCCAGATTCTACCACATCAAGAAATCCATTCCATATGATATAGGAATAATGCCTTAAGTGTGGTGGCCCCAACCCTTTGAAACTGCCTCCCATTACATATCAGACAAGCACTGTCTCTCTTATCTTTCTGACCTTGCTTTTCCAAGCTTGCTTTTCACCATCTAAGTCTCAAAGCAGCTTGTGATGATAAAAATATACAACACAGGCAATTAAAAATGCAAATTAAACCTCAACAATTTAAAACCACAATAATTCGAAAGCAGACCATTTAAAACCTCAGAAAACCTTTTAAGTGGAGAGGGTTTGTTTGTTCTTTAATCCAGTCTGTCTCATATTCGAAATTGGTTTCATAGATGAATTTATCTCAATTGTTTTCATGTATATGAAATTGCTTTACACATGCTTTTATTGCTGACGTTTTTACTGTTAAATCTCTCTGAGGCAATTTCATAGGAAGAGATTCACAGGTGGGGTGAAATAAATAAAATAGATAAATAACCACTTCCCTCCAACAGTTTCACAAAGTGACAGTGGAGGCTGGTCCATCAGAGCAAATGGGGCGCTGCCCCACCAACCTGAACCAGCCTCCACCTACATGCCTTCTCACATACATGAGGCATGGCCCTCCCTGCCACCTCCCTGCTCCTTTTCTATCTCAGTGTTTGTTCCTTCAAGAGGAAGGAGAATGGGGCCAAAGCTAGAATTAATTGGCTCCATCTGCTCATGTGTCTGAATCAACCTGCCGTAGGTCCCTCTGCCTTCCACCCTCTCCGTCCCAGTGGATTACCAGCCACCATCTGTGATGTTCAGATTCTAGCTAAAGTACAGCAGCAGAAAGTACTGCCAACTTTCCCCAGTCCCATGAAATAATATGAAGGAGGGTTCTGTGGGTGTTCGCACACCCCTTAAAATATTTAGTGAATGCCCATTTATTTACTTTATTTAGTAGTAGTAGTAGTAATAATAATAATAATAGTAATAATAATAATAATAATAATAATAATAATAATAATAATAATAATTTATTATTTATACCCCGCCCATCTGGCTGGGTTTCCCCAGCCACTCTGGGTGGCTTCCAACAAAATATTAAAATACAGTGGTCTAGTTGTTTCGTTAATAGTGTTTTATAGATTGTAATTGTTTTACTGATGATTTGTTAATTATTCTATATGATTATGCTGTTTTGTGACATTCTAATATGTTATTTAAGGGACGCGGGGGGCGCTGTGGGTTAAACCACTGAGCCTCGGACTTGCCGATCAGAAGGTCGGCAGTTTGAATCCCCACGACGGGGTGAGCTCCCGTTGCTCGGTCCCTGCTCCTGCCAACCTAGCAGTTCGAAAGCATGTCAAAGTGCAAGTAGATAAATAGGTACCGCTCTGGCGGGAAGGTAAACAGCGTTTCTGTGCACTGCTCTGGTTCGTCACATGACCCAAAAGCTGTACGCCGGTTCCCTCGGCCACTAAAGCGAGATGAGCGCCGCAACCCCAGAGTCGGTCATGACTGGACCTAATGGCCAGGGGTCCCTTTACCCTTTACCTTTAATATGTTATTTATTCTTTGTAAGCCATTTTGCAATTTTTTTGAATGAAAAGCAGCATAGAAATATTACAAATCAAATCAGTTTATTTTATTAAATTTATATGCCGTTTGATTGAGGGGGGGGATTTCTAGGGCACCGGCAAGGCTTACCTTGCCTGGGCCGGTTCACTGCCACGGAGCCCCCTCCGTGGGCTGGATCGCGGACAGCGTGAGTGGGCATGCCTGCAATTTCTAGTGCATGCGTCTGTGCAGATGTGATTTCTGGTGCCACAAAAGCAATTCCCTGTGCCACGCAGTGCTGCTTTAGCGCAGCACGCGGGGACTCACCAAGCGGGCAGCTCGGTTCAGGGGTGGCTCATGGGCCAGTAAAACAACTCCCATGGGCCGCTTGTGGCCCATGAGCCTTAGGTTGCCGACTCCTGCTCTAAGATGTTTACAAAGGATGAAACAGCATAAAAAAAAAAAAAATTCTCAACCATACTTTAAAACATACAAAAGTAAAAATACTATCTGGAGCACTCTGAAACAATGGCTTTCATGATAGTGCAACCAGGACTTCTTTTTTATCCTATGGTGAAGGACAATATCCAAACAGGCAGAGGGATTCTTACCAAGGTCATGGCTCTGGTCTTTGGTGTCAACCAGTTGAACAGAAATGGTCTCCTGCTGATCGAGATCTTCGGTCCCATCTGCAACCAAGTGGATTATAACGGCGGCAGCAACCATTGGTTGTGAAAAGGAAGCCTGGAGAGAGAAGGAAGAAGAACATCAAGATACAGGACTTGCTGGTTTCCTGTGTGGCCCCTCTTGAAGCAAAACAATTGCTGGCTGACACTTAAAAGTGTATGTAGGGATGGATTATAGATCAGTGGCTGAGAACATGGTAGGCATGCCTGATCAGGCCAATGGCCCATCTAATCCAAAATCCTGTTCTCGGTCAAGCAGATCCCTCTGGGAAACCTGCAAGCAGGACCTGAGTATGAGAGAACTCTCCCCTCTATGGCTTCCTGCAACTGGTTTTCAGAAGCATTACTGCCTCCAACTGTGGAGCCATCCTGGCTAGGAGCCATCAATAGTCCTCTCCTCCTCCATGAATTTGTCTAATCCCCTTTTAAATTCACCCAAGTTGGTGGCTATCCCTGTCTCTGATAGGAGTGAGTTCTATTGTGTAACTATGCACTGTGTGAATATGTTCTTTAACAGGTCCTAGGTTTGTGTGTGTGTGTGTATGTGTGTGTGTGCATATATATATATATATATATATATATATATATATGCATATGCAATTGCATATCATTCTCCCACAAAGCAACAGGTGTACAGCAATGTAAAAGCAATCAATCAAACAAAACATTTAGAAGCAATATAGAACCATCATTAAAATGAATGGCAACCCCAGAAAACTGTAAACTTCTGAATAAGCCTGTCAGCATTAACAAAAGTCTTCAAGAGATGCCTGAAAATCAAAAGTGAGGATTCCTGCTGAGTTTCTGTTGGGAGAGAGTTCCACAGTATGGGACTGATGACACCAAATGCCCAAATTCTGGTTAAGGCCAGAATTTCTCTGGAAGACCTCAGTGATCAAGCTGGGTTATATGGTTGTCCTTAAGGTAATCTGAACCCAATTTGCTCATGTACAGTCCTTGCCATCTCAGGATAATATGCCTGCATTACAAAATGAGAAATATGTGTATTTTCTTAGAGGGGGTTAGTTCTTAATTACATTTTTTTTTGGTAAAATATATTGTTTCTTCTTGACCAGTGAATTGCCAAAGTGTGCCTTAACTAAGGGAAATGCTTTATAGCTGACAGGGAAATGAACTTATTTCCCCCTCCCTCTTTCATCTCCTCTTCCTCTCTTTTTCTTCTTCCATTCTTTGTTATGAAGAATGCAAGAAGAGTCCTGCTGGATGAGGCCAAAGACCCATCTACTCCAGCACCCAGGTTTCACAGTGGACAACCAGCTGCCTCACCACCACAAAAACAACTCTCCCAGCTAACTTGTGATTGCCAACAACACTGGTCTTGTCTGAGGCCAATGGATTGTTGATTTATGACACATGGGCGATAATAGATGCATTATGAACATGACAATGTTTGCACTAAAGTAAGTTGTTCCACCTATAGAGAAACTGTTTCTGGGAGGAAGATAGGGCATAGGGAAAGGAAAGACATGTGTATGTAATGAGTGTGCGGGATGGAAGAAAAATAGTTTTGGTTCAGATTTTAATGTAAACCCTACCCAACATGCAATTTTTAAAACAATATCTCAAATGAGACACAAGCCGTCCTTCAAAATTTGCAGTTCCCAGGATTTGGGGATGTAGTTCCTCAGCCCAATAAAGTACCAAGATGTGTACATCAGAGAAGAAAAGTGCATAAAAATGTAAGTGTTGGAGAAAATAGCACCTATGGTGTATTTATACCACTTGATTGTAAATGGCACCACAAAGTTTACATTGTGTGCCAGTATACATTATGGTTTACAGAGGCCCTATACCAGTGACAATTGATGGCGAAGAAGAGCACATCAGGTAAAATTGCTCACGAAGATGTGTATTTTAGGAGAATTTTTTGGGGGGGAAATACGGTGAATTTTCATGAAGGCTTCTTTTTTAAAAAAATGAAATTATGCAGAAATGTAAAAATTGAGCAAGCATGGAAAACTGAGAAATCAAAATGTATCAAACCCCCCTCCCTTTTCTGGACTTTGTATCTGTTTGTAACTTGGAAAATTTACAAACCTTCAGTGAATAGTTTCTCTTTCTCTCTCTCTCCTTCTTTCTCCCCACCCCATGCAATATCTTACCTTGAGCCAGAAAACAGTCTGGGTGTTGTTGGCAGCGCATGGGTACCAAGCATGCTGAGATATTCCATCACTGAAGTCATTCGCTTTGGTTCGGCACACCTAAGAGAAAAGAAGAAGGAGAATCAGCATAAAGTTGAACTGAGCTCTATAAAAAGTCATGGTAAAGTCTATAAAATTCTTGAGTAGCCAATGTGGCACCCTTCAGACATTGGGGACAACTCCATCAGTCCCAGTCAAAACAGCCAATGGTCAGGGATGATGGGAACTGTAGTCCAAAGCATCTGGAGTGCATCAGATTGTCTTCCCGTGGTGCAATAAGAAAAGGATAAGTTCTTTATACATTTCTTGGTTAATATTTGTTGGGGGAGTAAGACAATTAAGCTAAAGCTGGTTATCACAGAATTTTAGAGTTGAAAGGGACCCCAAGGGTCATCTAGTCCAACCCCCTGCAGTGCAGGAATCTCAGCTAAAGCATCCATGATAGATGGGCCATCCAACCTCAGATTAAAAACCTCCAAGGAAGGAGAGTCCACCACCTTCTGAGGGAGACCGTTCCACTACTGAATGGCTCTTACTCTCAGAAAGTTATTTCTGGTGTTTATGGAGATTATGGAGGAATGAGTTGCAAAACAAATGCACAAAGCATCTCTCAAACACAAAACAATAAAAATGGAGCCAGTGTGGTGTAGGGGATAGATTGCTGGGCTGTGAGCTAGTGAGCTTCAGGTTCAAATCTCCATTTGGACATGAAACTCACTGGGGACTTTTGGCCAGTCATTATTCTGTCGGTCTAACCTACCTGACAGGCTGTGGTGAGGATAAAATAGAGTGGGGGGGGAATCATATACACTGAAATTGAGGTGCTTGGAGGAAAAGCATGATATACATGTCATAAATAAACAGAATCACAGAGTTGGAAGGTGTTTATCTAGTCCAGCACCCAGCAGATGCAGAAAATCTGCCGCTACAACATCCCTGATAGATGGCCCATTCAGTCTCTCCTCAAAAACCTCTAACCAAGGTGAGTCTACCATCAACAAAGGCAGTCTGTTAAACAGTTTATTTACCAGGCAACAGGGGATAAACAAACAAACAAATGTGGACTAGCCATGGTAAATAGGGTGAGTTGTAGTAAAGCAAAGGACAGTCTCAGAAGAGAGAATGTAAGCCTAACTTGGTGGTATAACCAGTGCCCCCTCTGGTCTTCCTGCCCCTGTCCACAGGCCAGGCACCAACAGTTGGCCAGATTAAGCATTGGTCAAGGGCCTCAGGGGTTCAAAGGGGCCCATTACTGGCCTATCTGGCCACAATGTTATTTTCTGCCCTCCCTGCAAGATCCCCGGATGCTTCTCAGTGGTGAGCAGTGGATGGTGGTGATACTTTTCAGTAGGGGCCAAGCTCAGCGCTCATCTACAATGCCACAGTCCATAGATCTATGAAACTGATCTGTAATCCAGGCTGGACTACAGCTACCCTAGCTGGATGAGGCAAGGGCCTTGCCTGTCTAGGTCTATTTGTGGCACTTTTGCACCACTGAAAGCATGGGTGAGGAAGCTATTGCCTTTTATCTGTGGTTAGACCTCAGGTAGTCAACCTTTTTATACCTACCACCCACTAATGCATCTTTCTTGATGGCAAAATTTCCTTACTGCCTACCAGTGCTTGATGGAAGGAGGATTCAGCTTGTGCCATAGAACCCCCTACCGCCCACTTAGAATCCTGTAACACTCACTAGTGAGCAGTAGGGACCAGGTTGCCAACCCCTGGGTTAGACTGTAACTCCCACCCAACACCAGAAGCCAGCATAACCAGTAGTCAGGGATGATGGGAGGTGGAGCCCGGCAAAGCATGTAGGGAGACAGGTTTTCCTCCTCTGTCCCTCTAGTTGTTGGACTTCAACTCCCAGCAGTCCCAGCAGCCAGCATGGCCAACGATCAATGATGGTGGGAGTTACAGTCCAGCAACATCTGGAGGTCCATGGCTTCCCCACCCTTGGCCCAAGGCATTGCCCATCAGCTCCCCTTCAGGCTTCTCCCAGATATTTCCAGCTTTGCAGCTTCTAAGCTTCCTCCTGTATTCTCACACTTTTGTATTAAAGAAAACATGGTAAGCAGAGAAGCTTCCGTGGGGATATTTTCAAGACAGGGGTGATGTCGATGGCAAATGAGTTCCACAGTGGCTCAAGTAAGAATAGTTCCCTTATGTCCAGGAGGAAAAAAGTTAAAGCAATGCAAAAGTAGCGCTCCGCATATTTGGAAACAGAGATGCTGGATTGGCCAAAAGTGAGGTAATGATTTCTCTAATTTGAATCCCCAAAGGCTGAGAGCAAAGGAATCTACGGGCAAAACATAAATCAACTTTAATGGGCTGGAAGAAGTTTTTCAGTTTTGTTTAAAAATAAGGAGGCAGCGGGAGGAAGGAAAAAGAAAACCTTGACTGGAACCGAACCTCAACAAGGCTTGCCAGTGGATAGGGTTACATTTTACAACAGTGCAGGACTTTACATAAACTATCTTTGGCATTTGAAATTCATTCCAGCAATTCGACATGTATCATTTTGCAATTCTCCTTTCTTGCATTTTCAGCAGGCTGCCTCTCATTGGGGAGAATGGATGCTTTCTTTCTTTCTTTCTTTCTTTCTTTCTTTCTTTCTTTCTTTCTTTCTTAAATACCTATCCAGTTAGGGGATTTATCTTACCCACATCTGCAGTTTATATGGCTGACACAAATGGACAGCCTTTCTGGAATTCTATGGACATTGTGGCGTGACTCTTCTCTTCTCTTCTCTTCCTTTCTCTTCTCTTCTCTTCTCTTCTCTTCTCTTCTCTTCTCTTCCTTTCTCTTCTCTTCTCTTCTCTTCTCTTCCTTTCTCTTCTCTTCTCTTCTCTTCTCCTCTCCTCTCCTCTCCTCTCTCTCTCTCTGAAACCCACTTGGCCCCCAAGAACACAGAAAGGAATGGGAGAGCTGGGGTTTGGCATAGTTCATGCGTCGCTTAATGGATGAGTGAGAAACGATATTAAAAGCTGACCCAAACCTCCACTAAAAAACTTGAGCCAAACCCAAAACAAACCATTGTTGAGGTTCAGGAAAGCTCTGATAATTTTAAATATCTATGTTTTTATTTTTGCTGCTGCTACTCCCCCCCCCCAAAAAAAAATCCACCTCAGCATTTTTCCTGGGTTCTGTCTGCAACCCAGAAGCAGAAATCTTAAAACACAGAGGGGAGAATCTGGTTGGTAGGGCCCTTTTTAAAGTTCTGTTTCTGGATCTGAAAGGCTGTACCATGGGAAGCTACAAGTCAGTGTCATAGCATCTGCCTTTGTTTTTTTTTAAAATAAATATTTATTAAAGTTTTACAAAACAAAGAATTCATCATTTCACATAGATCATTCCATTAATTAAAATCCACAGAAAAATCAAGAAACAAAAATACATAACAAAAAAAGAAAAATAGAAAAAAGAAAAATCCACTTTAAACAGTTACAAAATTCCTTATCCCTCTATCCTGACCTCCTCACATCTCCCTTTTTTGTGTTCCTCTTTATTCCAATCTGATTCAGCAAATTCAAATCCATCTTCAAACCATGCTTACAAATTATGTTTTTCTAATTATTATGTCCCAAGTTTTCATTATCTTAGCCCATTCCTCATCTTATATACTAAGACATAATTTTATTCTGTTCATAACCCCCTTCTCCTTTTTGAAAGTTTACTTTTCATTCACATTTAACCAAATCCCACATGCCCTGTTACCTTCCATAGCATCTGCCTTTGCATGCAAAACATCCCAGATTAAATTCCCAACATCTCCAGGTAAGACCAGAGGAGACCTCTGTCTGAAACCTTAGAGAACTGTTGCCTGACTTTGTTGGTGCATCATGGCTCTGACTCAGTAGAAGGCAGCTTCCTTTGTTTCTATGATTTGTTACTCTTTAATAAGGTCACATCATTTCTTCTGAAAATTGCCTTTTTGTTTGGTCATTGTCTGCCCTTGTAACTTTCAGACAATCTGTCCATTAATGCCAAGTCCCAAACCTGAGATAGCCACATTGCATATATGTCTGGTTTAGACATTTCCAGCAGTGGTTAGGCAAGCCACTGTTATTAATTGCCAACATGAGGTATTTGGAACCATCTGACTTATTTACCATGGAATAATGATTTCTTCATAACTTCAGTTCTACACAGGTGTTCTACTGTGTGTAAAACCAAAACACAAGAAGCAAGAGTGGGTTGGACACACTAATGTCCACCCTTATCACTCTTCATCTTGTGGAAAGTGGAGGTCAAAGGAACATAAGGAAAGCCCTGCTAGATCAGGCCAACAGCACATCTAGTCTAGCGTCCTGTTCTTAAAGTGACCAACCAGGTACCTGTGGGAAGCCCACCCACAGAACCTGAGTGCAACAGCACTTACCCTACTTGTGTTCCATAGCAACTCTGGCAGTGGAGGAAGAACATAGCCAATGTGGCTAGAAGCCAATAAGAGGTTTATTCTCCAGATCCACCCTCAAAGCAACTGTAACGCAAGGAAAGCAACAAGGAGCAACCAACTTCATGTTAAGGCAAAAATAGGTATTGCCCAAAACTGGTGTCTCCATTTCAACTGAATACTCATAAGGAGCGCTCTGCTGGGGGAGGCCAATGACCCATCTAGGCCATCCTGTTCTCACAGTGGCCAGTCAGATGCCTCTGGGGAACCTACAAGCAAACCCTGAGCACAACAGCACTCTGCTCATCTGAAATTCCCTGCAACTGATTTTTCAGAAGCATAGGCATGTGCACAGCTTAATGTTTTTAAAAAGGAGGGATTGTGGCAACGAGGAAAGAGTATGAAGTAGCAATCCTTCTCCCTCAGCTCCCACAACCTGTGGGGAAGCAGTGGTAGTGGAGACGCAAAGTTGTAAGGGAGAGAGGAAGCAGAGAGAGATGCAGGCAGGAAAAGAAATGGGTGGTGTGGGTCTGAAACAGATATGCAGCTTCTGCTTGCATCTGTCTTTGGAAGCAGCCGGGGCAGAGAGTAATGGGCTGCAGTGGTAGCAGTAAGTGAGAAGGAGGAAGTCATTCTCTAGGACAGGAAGATAAAGAAATCCTAAACTGGCAAGTTTGGGTTAGCTCATTACAGTGGTACCTCGAGTTACATACGCTTCAGGTTACATAAGCTTCAGATTACAGACTCTGCTAACCTAGAAATAGTACCTCAGGTTAAGAACTTTGCTTCAGGATGAGAAAAGAAATTGCGCGGTGGCAGCGGGAGGCCCCATTAGCTAAAGTGGTGCTTCAGGTTAAGAACAGTTTCAGGTTAAGTAAGGACGTCTGGAATGAATTAAGTATGTAACCAAAGGTACCACTGTATCTAGTTAAATATAAAGATAACAAAAACTGACTGTATCTTTGTCTGTTTTCATTAGAGCAAAAATTTGGCATTTTGTATCTCATTTTTTAAGTTTGTATTTTTAAAGCAAAGTTTAGTTAGTCGTTAAAAAATAGTTAAGTTTTAGTTTCTTTAGTTTATTGGATGAATAAAAACAATCCCCTTTATGATTGAATATGAGTATATATTCAGTTAATGTTTGCCTTAAAAAAGAATTTCACATGGTGCACACCCTAACAAAATGTGCTGTGCACATATTCAAAGATACACACCTGTATTCAGAGATATACTGCCTCTAACAGTGAATGAAGATGATAGTCATCATGACTCGCAGCCATTGATAGCTGTGTCCTCTAAGAATCTGTCCAATCCTTTTTTAAGAACAAAAATCGACCCAAGAGGGAGCCAAGCCAGTGTTGTGTAGTGGTTAAGAGCAGTGGACTCGTAGTCTGGTGAACTGGGTTGGCTTCCCCGCTCCTTCCCATACAGCTGCTGGGTGACCTTGGGCCAGTCACACTTCTCTGAAGCCTCTCAGCCTCACTCACCTCACAGAGTGTTTGTTGTGGGGTAGGTAGGGAAAGGAGAATGTTAGGCTCATCTACCACCAACAACCATGGTTTTGATGTTGTTTGGATCATGTGAAGGTGCTCAAAATTAAAATATCAGCTCCCAATTGCCCTGGCACTGATCAAAATACTGAAAAATTAGGGACACTGAAATACTGGAAAAGCAAACCTTCCCAGGTAGGGATGGGTGTGGAATCTGCTGAGCTCAACTTCCAAAGTGGGTCACATCTAACCTAGTTTTACTCAGAGGATACTCACCTACATCAAAAGGTCTAAATTAGACTTGCCCATTAACGTCAGTGGGTCTACTCTAAGTAGGACTAACATTGTCCAAAACCTATAAATGGGGTGCCATCTTGCTGGTTGACACCTCATCATTGATGGTGGAGCACCCCGGTTGTGGTCTAGGAATCAGCCTATAAGTCATTAAGATAATTAACATATCTTAAAACAGTGGCTTGGAACCATGGGGATGTTTCTTGTTAACTTGGTACAGGGTAACCAGGGTCTTTAATCAGCCCAGAAGCATGCAAAGCAACCTTGAAGAGACAAACATCTCTATCTGTTGTCCAAAATTCTCTGATGTAGAGTTGAAAAAGCTGTTTACTGCAAGAGTTGGTCTCTCTCTCTCTCCATGAAATGATTGAATGTTATGCTTAGGTCAGGACATGAGTACAATTGCCCACTTATGATTTCCAGCAACCAGTGTTCAGAGCCATGGTGCCTCTGACAGTGGAGGGAGAATATAGCCAGGAATAATGCTATGACCATTGATAGTCTCATAATTATATAACATGTTTACTAGAATAGGCCTTTTTGTGGTGGCCCCCCACTTATGAAATGCTCTCTGCAGGGAGGCTTACCTGGTACCATTGTTACATATCTTTAGGCACCAGGCAAAAACATCACTCTTCTCCCAGGCCTTTGGCTAATTAAACAATCAATGGTACAGAAATCAAACAAACAAGCAGAAAGAATACCATAAATACTGTTACCTATCTCAGATGTTCTCAGAACATTTTTACTGAAGCATTACCTACACTTACCAGCGATGGGGGCACTTGTTTATCCAAGGGTAAAAATACAGCTGACCACATATGAGGCAGTGGGCAGAACCTAACACTGTATTAAGGATGCATTCTCTTTTACCCTCTGCTAGGTATTGCCTACACCATATGGCGGCCACTCTCCAGGGTTTCAGGGATTGAACCTGGGTCCTTCTACATGCAAAGTGGATGTTCTGCCACTGAGCTACAGCCCTTGTAGATCATAGAATCACAGAACTGTAGAGTTGGAAGGGACACCCATGGTCATTTAGTCCAACCTCCTGCAGTGCAGGAATCTCAACACACTGTTCCCCATCCAATTTGAAACCAGACCAGACCCTGCTTAGCACTGCAAAAATGCACCAGCAGTTTTAATGCTGCACCACTAAAGGTAAAGGTAAAGGGACCCCTGACCATTAGGTCCAGTCGTGACCGACTCTGGGGTTGCGGCACTCATCTCGCTTTATTGGCCGAGGGAGCCGGCATACAGCTTCCGGGTCATGTGGCCAGCATGACTAAGCCGCTTCTGGAGAACCAGAGCAGCGCATGGAAACACCATTTACCTTCCCACCGGAGCGGTACCTATTTATCTACTAGCATTTTGACATGCTTTTGAGCTGCTAGGTTGGCAGGAGCAGGGACCGAGCAACGGGAGCTTATCCCATCGCAGGGATTCGAACTGCCGACCTTCTGATCGGCAAGTCCTAGGCTCTGCACCACTAGGAGTGCCAAATTGGGAGAAGGGTCTCAATTACTCAGGAAGGTTATCATGAGTGGCCCTTTGGACTCCTGGGCAACTAAGATTTACAGGGTTTTCTCCCTACTTGTCCATGTGATGCCGGATGACAAATTTGCCTTCTACTCCTCTCAACTGGAAGCCTCTGCGTCTGTTTTCCTGGCATCTTGTATCAAACTTCTCCCTCCAAAGCTGCTTTCAATTAGAGGCATCTAACATTGTCTCTGCCTTTTCAGTGGGTTCTAAATCCAGCCCTGTCCTCCTTCCACCCACACACTGTATGTATGTGTGCGAGGCAGGCGGGCGGGCGTGTGTGTGTGGAGAGCAGGAGACAGAGTGAACGAGGGCAGAGGGAGGCACAGATTATGTTTCCAACCCCAGGGGGATGCCATGAGGTTTCCCTTTGACTCACTTAGCCCAGCATTTGCTAATGATAAGGCAACATGTCAACTCTCTCCACTCCCCCCCACCCCCCCCACAAAAAGTAGCTCCTACTCTCTGAGCTTTCTTTCTATCGCCCCACAGGCCCCAGGAATGTGTCCGGGTGGGGTGCGGGTGAAGAGGGAAAGTGATATAGCAGTTGTGCACAACTCATGCTCTTTCTCCCACTGCCCCCTCCCTATACAAAGTGTCCCCGACCCGCGTGGAGCCAATTCCAATGCAATGCGACTTCATGCCTGGGGTGGGGGAGGTGAGGGTGGGGTGACAATATGTGCACGTCTCAAAATGTTAACAGCAGACCATACTGCTGATGTACATATTGCAGGAAATAAATACACAAATAAATAAATAAGCAGGCAAGCTTCCATTCTAGCCTGCAACATGTCTGTTCTGCAAGCACAGCCAGCCTGCCCATGAGGTGAGATGAAGCAGCTACCTAAGGCTGCAGAGGTGCCCAAGACAGCACCCACCACTTCTGCCGCTGGAGAAATGCCCCCCTTTCTTCAAGTTCTGTGAGAGGGAGGCATTCCAGTGCAGAGTGCTGCTTGTCTTCTCCACCCCTGTGGAAGACTTAGGAATGGGCAGATCTGTCAATTCTAATTTCTTGTTTCTCTCTTTTCTTTTCTTTTTTGCAATCATGTATCCCGGTCTCCGCATTACTGCAGCCAAAAAATTTTAAAAATAAAAAAATCCTGAAGATTACCAGCACTTTGAGTGCACATTTCTCTTAACAAATGCATTTTTGTTTGCTGCTTTGACGAAGATACCCAATTTTGCAAAGCATTATCCTTAATACAATGCATAGGAGCCAACTCCTACGGACCGTGGAGGCTTCAGCCCCCACAACAAAATATTTGAGGGAGCCGAGTCCCCACAAAGTTAAGGGGTATTCCCATTCAGATGGTGTGGATGCACTGTGTCGTGTGATCAATTACCCGGACCACCACAATATTTTATTCAAGTTGGCACCCCTGATACAATGCATTTCTGCATGTTAATTTCATCTAGTCCAGCCCCATGCAGTGCAGGAATAACTGCTGAAGAATTCCAGATGACCATCAAACCTCTGCTTAAATGCCTCCAATGAAGAAGAGTCTACCACCTTCTGAGGTTGTCCATTCCACTGTCAAACAGGTATTCCCCTCAGAAAGTTCTTCCTGATGTTTAGTTGGAATCTCCTTTACATTTGAATTGATTGGTTCCATCTACCCTCACAAAACAAGCTTGCTCTGTCTTCCATGTGACAGCCCTTCAGATATTTGAAGAAGGCTATCACATCTCCTCTGCCATCTCTTTTCATTTCTGTGCACACTTTCCACTGATATATACATTATTGTTCACATTTCTTGGTTGGAGCACTGCAAAATTCAGAGAAGTGTTGGATATATTTTTGTTTGTTTATTGGTTTGATAACGGTGAATTGGCTGTGGTGTCATTTTTATGAAAATGCAAGCAGCACTGCATTTCTTGCCGATATCTAATGTGACTAACTTCATGTGCAGCGAGACCGTGTGTGATCATGCACATGAAATCCCATGGATGTGCTCTGGTGATACCATGCATGCTTGCCCACCAACTAAGAGTTTCAAGGGAACAGCTTCGGCTCAGTGGCAGAGCACCTGCTTTGCATGCAGAAGGTCCCAGGTTCAGTCCCCAGTGTTTCTAGGTAGGGCTGAGAAAGATTCTCTGCCTGAAACCCTGGAGAGCTGCTGCCAGTAAGTGTAGATAATACTGAGTTGGATAGACCAATGGTCTGAGTCATTCTAAGACAGCATTCTATGTTCCTATATGTATAGGACAGCACTGTTAATTACTAGAGTCTGGACATCTCTGTGAAAGTCACATCAACTATTTAGCAAGGCATCTCCCAAAGGCATAAGTTTTTTGGGAGCTTTGTGCTGCTTTTAAGTTATTGCTGTTCCTGCCAACAGCTTTCCTGTTGTTCTTTTCCATTGTGGTGTTTTAATGTCTGCAATCTAATTAGTTTTTATTGTGAATTGAAATCATTGTAAGCTACCCTTGGAATTTATTGAAGTGGGATGGGTGTATGTCCCTGAAATAAACAAACGGCTGAAGATAAACTGGAAGCAGAGATGTACCAAGGACAGGGAGTAGAAAATAGGGGCTGCCCATAGTAAATAAGGCTACCTGATAAATAAAGACGGGGAGAAATATAATTTCCATTCAAAGGCAACCCTACTTAATTCACAGTTTCGTAGGAAATTGCTTTGGGGGGGGGGAAATATACATTAGAATAAATTCAGGCTAAAATGTTGGTGAGGACATTTTTTAAAAAAGAATTAGCAAACTGATGTGCAAATGTTGAGAATTTAATACTGGGAGATTGAGAAACCGAGAGAAACTGAAATTGAAACTGAACCATATCCCTAAACTACCCCTAACTGGATCATGTGAATTTTAAGCTGGCTTCAACTGAGCACATTCTGGATGTCCTTCAAGTGTGCAGCTCAATCTGTCAACCAACTTGACAAACAATCCTTGCCAAGCCATCCCAAATGGGGAGTGAGCAAGTCTCTTAGCTCAAGCAATTTAAAGGGATGGGGAATAAATACAAGCCTCATTGTGATTGCTAACTTTTGGGGAAAAGCATTTGCCTCCCATGCTAGTAAGAAAACAAACAAATAAAAACCCCAATTATTGATCCACACAGACACTGAGCGCTTCCAGTCTGTTGCTATTTTCAGGTGAGATTCAATCACATGCCAGCAAATTCAATTCACAGAATGAAAGCTGATTTGTCATTCTGGTGCATCTAATCTGCTCCCCTACCCCTACCCCCATTTCGGACTTTTTGCAGTAAGAAAAGTGATAAGGAAATGTAATGGATCACAGTTGCTTGATGGAACCTTAGATGACCTCCCCACAAACAAATCATAATGAAAGCGCAATAAATAGCCAGTCTTGTCTGACCTCCCTACAAAGTCTGTGTAAATAAATCAGGATGAATGCTCAATAAGCAGGTCATCTGGAGGCGACTGCTGTGGCTCAGCCAAAAGGAGACTTTTCCACATTGAACCAATGGGCCAATTTTATATGGAGTTCCACTCCTCCTTTGTCCAGGAGCAACTACGTAGACTTCAGTTTCACCAGTGTAATCCTATGCATGATTACTCAGCAGCGGGTCCCTGTGTATTCAACGGGGCTTAGTCCCAGGATACAGCCTAAAGAAGTTGATTTGGTGCAAAGATTTGGAAACCATTCTGCCTCCTGCGCAGTATTATGAACAAGGTCATCCTGTTCAGCTACTGAGCCAATTCTCTGAGCCAACACGTTCTCTTTGACTCTGGTCCTGAGGATGACATCAGCAGCTCACAAGCAAATGTGCAATCATATGTAGCTTGCCAAACAAAGGGTGACCCAAGGGAAGTTACTATTTTTTAGGAGTCAACTCTGCCACTGTACAATCTATGAGCAGATTGTCACTTGCCCTGTGCCTTTACTATATTCCGTATGTTCACTGGGCCCTGCATTCTGTTCCTCTTGATTGCTGGCTTTCTAATAATGAGTCCCAGCATTGAAGAATGCACCAGTTTGCTGCAGATTTCAGTTCATTTGAGTCTTAATTCTTGTCCCTGCACAAGCAGATTTGGCATAAACATGGTAGAACATATTAGCAACTGTTGGAAACAAGTTATTGGACTGGATCAGGGATGGGAAAACTGGGACCCTCCATATGTTGCTGGACTAGAACTCCCCTCATTCTTGACCATTAGCCATGCTGACTGAGGCTGATGGGAATTTGTGTCCAACAGCAAGCAGAGGGCCATAACTTTCAGCTATGCAGGGCCAGACTCTGACAAATGCACTATGCATGACATAGCAATTAAGGATAGTGATTAAGGGCTCTCCAACTTCCACCAAACCCAGCCAGCATGGCTTGGGGATGATGGGAGGTGGAGCTAGGGATGGCAGAGAATTCAATTAGGAACAGGAGTGGCAATTGCCACAATCTGCTTGTTCATCTGAGGTCAGAAACAGAAATCATGTAAACAAATATTTGCTATTGATTTTCTTTTTAGCCCACAAATATCACACAAATAATTACCTTATTTTCTGTGTTGTTCATGACATTTCCCTTCTGCTGGAAATTAATTGCATAATTAATTACATTAATTTATGTAATATTGGACAGCAAGGTTTCAGAAGCTAACAGGAACAGAATGGAAACAGTGCTGGTTGCAATTAACACAGGATGGCAAGGAAACTACTCCTTCCTTACATGTTCCTCACTGCTGCTGTACTGCCCAAGTCAATGATGGAGAATCTGTGGCTTTCCAGATGTTGTTGGACTCCAAGTCCCATAAGCTTCAGCCAACATGGAGAACAAGTCAGGGATGATGGGAGTGGCAACCCAACAATTTCTAGAGGGTTGCTGTGTCTCTATCCCTTTAACAGTTTGGTTTGATCCAACAAGGCTTATTTTATGTTCCTGTTTTCTAAATCCACTGCAGAGGCCCAAATGGTACTTGGGGAACCATAAGGTTTGACAAAGATACGCAGGTCAAACAGAAAGTACTAGCTTGCCCAGTACATGAGGACATTTTGCAATCAGTTGCTATATTTAACATTGGATGTCACAAGGCCACTGTTTATTTAAGCCTGGTACTTTGGAAGGCAAATCTGTTGTGCTCAAAAGAAGTTGTGTCATCTGTTCCTTTTTCCTGCTTGAGATTGCCCTAGTGGGGACCATTCTTGTGAATGAAGTGTAAATAATGGCTTGCTTCCACTTGGACAAGCGAGCAGGATCAAGTTTCCATGTACATCCACAAGCTGGCGGATGCCAGCTGAATTGCACACAGCTCCTTGGCAAACAGGGTGAAGTTCTGGAGAAGGAACATCCAACCCTTTGGTCCATTGAGGCAAGGACAGGATGCTTGTGCTCCAACAAAATAAAATGATGTGCTAGATCTCAGTAGCAGAGAATAACAGAGAAAGGAGTTTGAGAGAAGCAAATCACAGTGGCAAATTCCACCTCTCATGGAAGTGAGTGGATTTAAATCAGAGATGGGGAACCTGTGGCCCTTTGGGTGTTTCCGGAATTTACCAGCCTGAGGGAGGGCAACTAAAGGAGAGAACTCTTGAAACAGCCTGATGAGGACTGGGCATGTTCAATGGCCATGGAATACTCATAAACAAAGGCTTGGGAACCTCCAGATGTTGCTGTACTTCAGCTCCCTTCAGCCCCAGCCAGCATGGCGTATGGTTGTTGTGAGGATGAAACTGGGGAGGGGTAGAACTGTGCATGCTACCTTGAGCTCCCTGATGGAAAAGGGGAATATAAATGTAATAATAAAATTAACAATGTAGTATTTCACAATGGCATAGGTAAATGCAGGCGATACAGTCCGGGCACCATCAAACAGGTGGTTATAGCAGTAGCAAAACTGCCATGCCCATAGGGGAGAAAAACATAGTTCACAGCTGAACCCTCCAGTAACATCTGCATGCTGGGAAAGGGGTGTCTGACCAAGAGTGGAAGCACAGGCAGAATACTGACTGAGTGGATTAATGATGGTTGCAAAAGTCCTGCCAGGAAAGCAGCAGTATCTCATTTATGGAAGCTGGATTCAACCACTCTCAACTGAGCCAGGTCCATAATGAAATGCTCTGTTAGCAGGCAACAGTAGATGGAGAGAAAACCTCAATTTTCCACCTCCCTGTCCTAGGACCATGGTTGTGACGGATTTCCTATACTCTGATGGTTGCCAGTTTTGGGAATGCTGAAATCAAGCCCCATATCCACCCGTCTGTCTACCCCATCCTCCCTCCAAAACTTATTGCTGACCTTCCTGTGCCTTCTGGATCCGTGTTAAGACCCCCCCCCCCCAATATTTTCACTGGAGATTCCTGGGCAAGAGGCGTCGGCTGTTGTAAACAGCTGCACAAGCAGCAAATACCAGCTCTGACCACACTTTCTCATTCAAGAAAGGTCAAGAGAACAATTTTTCACTTCAAACAGAGCTGTGTGTCGAAAGAACAGAACTTTCTCATACCCGGTGAGTAATGCCTGAGGAAACCAACAACCATTTTTAATGCGTCCAGTATGGTTAATACCCAAATAAAATGCACTGCATAAACTAGAGAGAGAGTTTGACATTCTCTTGTGAAGTGGATTAGATGATAAGTGGATGGGAGGATACTGACTTCCCCTCCTTCTCTGCTCTTATGGACAGTGTGACGAGTTGGGAAAGAGTGGAGCTGAGTGTTAGTTCAAGCTGAGTGTGTTCAAGACAGATATAGAAAGTATGTCTTCATGCAGTGCATAGTGAAACTATGAAACTCACTGCCACAGGAGAGACTGGTGGCCACCAAAGTTGATGCCAGTTGCTGGAAACCACAGGAGGCGAGAGTACTCTTGTGCTCCAAATCCTTCTTGTGGGTTTTCTACTGAGGCATCTGATTGCCCACTCTGAGCACAGGATGCTGGACTAGACGGGCCATTGGCCTGATCAAGCAGGCTTCTCTTATGTTCTTAGAGTACTACTTTAACAATATATGGATGCCCTGTCCCACCAACCTTAATGTCTCCTCAACCAGCTCCTGCCTACATGCCTTCTTACTTGCAAGCAGTCCAGGAGGTGGCATTGCCTGGCAGCTTCTTCATCCTCAGTCTTAAGTGTTGCCCTTGCAGAACTCTGCAGGGGGAAGGAGGATGGGGGGGAAAGCTAGAATGAGTTAGCTCTGACTGCCATTGGCTCTGGCTGCACCTACCGTTGGGCTCCACCTACCGTCTGTCTTAACAATCCCAATCGGCATCAGCCACCAATGTGCAGCCCTCCAGGAGCAGCCCTCCAGGAGCCAATGAGTGAACTCTGCCTCCTGCTTCATTCAGTTCTCTACGAACATATGTGTCTGAATCCAAATTCAATGCAGATTTTTGCTTCTCCTTCATGCTCTGGCCAGGTTTATCTTCAAAAACCAAGCAGGCACCTGGCATGGTTACTTGGTGCCTTTCTTTTAAAACAGCTCCTTTTTAAAATTAAAACATTGAGGCGGAGGGAGGCTCCTTGATTGCCACAAAGGTAAAGGCCAGCCAACTAGGACTCTGCTCAGTTGGTTGGAAAGCAGGGAGGAAGTGTGGCTTTGCAATTTCCCCAAGGGCTAGCCAACCAAGACGGCACAGTCAACTGAGAAGCACAAGGGGAAGGAAGGTGACCCAGTGATTGCCACAAGGGCTAGTCAGTCAGCACTCTGCACAGCCAGCTGGGAAGTGCAGGCCAGAGGGAAAGTGACTGTGACTGCCACAAGGGCAAGCCAATCAGCATTCTTACAACAGGCTTCTGCTGCAGATAGGAAGAACCAGTTCCTCTTGAGTTGGAATCAACATGAATTTGCATAAGGCTAAAACAATTGTTTCAAATGGTGAGGACATAAATAATTCATTTGTTTTTGGAAAGTAGTTCCTTTGGTCTTTTAGGATATAGGGAGACTTATTTGTGAGTAAGGACGCAGGTGGCACTGTGGGTTAAATCGCAGAGCCTAGGACTTGCCGATCAGAAGGTTGGTGGTTCGAATCACTGTGAAGGGGTGAGCTCCCATTGCTCAGTTCCTGCTACTGTCAACCTAGCAGTTCGAAAGCATGTCAAAGTGCAAGTAGATAAATAAGTACCGATCCGGTGGGAAGGTAAACGGCGTTTCTGTGAGCTGCTCTGGTTCACCAGACGTGGCTTAGTCATGCTGGCCACATGACCCGGAAGCTGTACACTGGCTCCCTCGGCCAATAAAGCAAGATACATGCCACAACCCCAGAGTCGGCCACGATTGGACCTAATGGTCAGGGGTCCCTTTTACTATTATATTGCATTATATTGTATGAGACAGACACATAGAGATAGAAAGAAAGAAGCTGGATGTTTCTGTCTGTGATGGTGTCCCTTCTCCTATCTAATTATCAAACTACATTTCGATGCATAAGACTTTAGAATTAAGCATTTGTTGTGGTTTGATGTGGGTTTTCCTCCCCTCCCCTCTCTGTGAATACCAGGCACAGGGCCTTGTAGTGGTGTGCAAATCAGAAAAAACATACTCTTTTCTACAGCTGTCATTGTAAAAGTGCTGAGTAACAAAACCTCCACCACATAAATACACTCCAGCTCAAGAGGCTAGACCATCCAGCTCACAGGCTCTCCCTAAAACAGCGGCAAGTCTACTTCCTTTGGCACATGAGCCAACTTCATCTGCATCCAAGTACAGTTTTCCTGCAACCCAACCCCACAGTCAACAGTCATAGCTCAGTGGTACAGCATGTGTTCTGCACAAAGTATGTCCCAGGTTCAAAACCCATCATCTCCAGATAGGACGGGGAATGTCTCCAACTCTGGAGTGCCCCTGCAAACCAGTGTAAACACTATTGATCTAGAGAGAACAATGGACTGACTGGGCAAAAGATGACTTCCTATGTTGTTTTGGGGAAGGGCTGTTGCTCAGAAGGCAGAGCACATGCTTTGAATGAGGAAGGTTCTCAGTTCAATCCCTGCATCTCTAAGTAGGGCAAGGAGAGAACCCTACCTGAAATCCTGGAGAGCTGCTGCCAGTCAGTGTAGACAATATAGAGCTAATGTTACTATTAGGCTGACTTGGCATAAGGCAACTTCCCATTTTCCTAATCTGACAATCTTTCACTCATTTGATTACTGTACTTAAAAAGCAAAAGAAGTACCTGCTAGGGGTGCTCAGAGAACTGAAGTCTCAAGGGTGGAAGATGATGTGGTCTGACTACTCTAGGGCAGGGGTAGAGAACCTGGGTAGTCCTCCAGCTACATGAGCCCTGAACCAGCAGGGATGATGGTGCATTGCAATCCAGCAACATCTGGAGGACCACAGATGTCCTCATCCCTCATTTAAACTCACACTTGCCCCCAATCACACATAACATGAGACAGGAGGGGGAAATCAAAAGGAGTATTTGGGTAATGGGAGGCGAATCCTCAAACTCCCATCAGCTCCAGCCAACATGCCCGATGGTCAGAAATCATCAGGTGTTGCAGTCCAGCAACCTCTGGAGGTTGCAGGTTTCCCATCCTTGTTTTAGGAGATGTGCTTCAATGGTGCAGCATGTGCCTTGCATGCAAAATGCCACAGGATCTGGGAAAGGCCTGCATCTCAGGTCTTTTGGACAGTCAGTACAGAGTAGGCAAGATGGGGATAAATTGACTGATGGCCTAATCCAGGAGGATGTGTTTCCTTTGAAAGGCTATGAAAGGCTCATAAGAAAGGCTCATTAAAGTGGATGGAACACTGACCAACCAACTGCCAAATGCCCTCAGCCAGAACCAACACACTTCCCTTCTTATGTGCAACCAGTCTAGTGGGTGGTTGTGTGTCATGGGTCCCATGGTGCCATCCAGAACAGGGCAAGGCTGGCAGGACAAGAGGAGGATTCAGGAGCTTGGGGGCAGAGGGCTCAAGCAGTACCAAACTTGGGTTATGGTTTCTGCCAAAATCTTTAATGCTCAAATCAGTATGGTATGTAAGTAAGACAAGGGTTAAAAGGCATGTCAGGTGGATTGCATTGCTAGGAAAGCTAATATCTTGATCCAATGAGTGACATGCCCCTGCACCTTACTTTTAAAGAGTGGGCTGGTCAGAGCTCTAGTGTGGCAAGCGAGAGGCATCTTTAGGATGGGCAAGCAAATGGGTACTCCTCCAAGTGGGTTTGGCTTGCATGGGTCTGTTTGCACTTGTGCTGGCCCAAAACCAAACTTAAGGATGACCACTCATAGGCAGAAGGAAGCAGAAGAGGCAGTTGCAGCATGAGTGGAGCCTGACTGGAAGTGTCTAATGATGCAATAGCTGGACTCTTCCCCCACATCCTGTTTGGTCCTTCGCCAGGATCCAAATCTGAATTCTTAGGACTCACAGCTGCTCTCTCTAACAGTTCTGAGTCCTCTTGGGTCTGGAGCCTGTCCCAACTCACTAGGACCTTCCTTGGGATTATCAGACTTTAGCACCTCCTACTCCTCCTCTTGCCTGACTAACCCCATCTCTATGTGGCTCATGATAGCTTTTGCCTGGCTGGAATATGTACTTGAACTTGGACAATGCCTCTTGGCCTTGAAAGCCAGAGAGGAGAGATTTTAGGAAGAAGGAATGACTGAAGCTTCCAGTGGAGCTGAATACTGGGAGGTTCAGGACAGATAAAATAAAGTACTTCTTAATGCAGGGTTTGGTTAAACTATGAACCTTGCTCTCACAGGAAGAAGTGATGGCCACCGACCTAGATGGCTTTAAAGGAGTATTAGACAAATTCATGGAGAAGGAGAGAGCTATTTATGGCTGCTAGCCATGTTGGCTATGCTCTGCCTTTGCAGCTGGAGATAGCTATGTTTCAGAATACTTCTGAATACTCTTCTCAGGTTCTTATGCTGTCCTTAAAGATGCACCCTGAATTTGCCAATGACAATGAACAGGGCAGGCGAGTAGATCATAAAATATATTTCTGCAATCTTCATTGCCAAGATGGTCAAGTATGAAAATATTTCTTACAGCAGTGTGGACAATAAAACAAAGGAGCCTTCATTACTGTGTTGTGCGTTGTTGGGTTTTTTTTAAGTGCCCTCCACTGCTGACTTGAGAAGCTGAACTTCCAGGCTTGAAGAAAATGAACATGTGGCTTTGGGGATGACATTCCATTATGCCAGAGAATACAGACTTGCATGTCTGTGTATTTGTGGCTTTGCAATAACATTACAATCTTCGAGTGCTGTTCTCATATTTGACATGTTTTCTTGTACAGAACACGAAACCAAATTATACAGAGAAGGCTATGGCTGGCCCTGTTCTGGAACCACCATGGCTATACTCCCTCATTGTTGCCATCTTCCTCTCATTATTGTGGTTTGAAGTCAATCAAGTAGAGCCTGCTAGCATATTTTTTATCCTAGCTTGATTGGCTGGTGGCATGCAGGCAAGAAGGAAGGGATCTTTGTTGTTGTTGCTTAAGGCTTTGTTGCAAGATGAATTGTGCAAACTCTGGTGAAGCTACACAGTGGCATGTCTTGGAGCTTGTTTGTTTATGTTTTAGTAAGAGGTGAGTGGAGGGGGGGGGGAAGCCACAGTTCTTCAATGCACAAACATCAGAGGCACCTTCTTGGGCAACTTTTTGAGCAATTGTTTCATCCAGAATGGAGGTGGAAGAAACTAGCTAGCATCAGGGGAGTTATCCCTACATTTTTCAGCATTAGCAGGTAGATTAGAGGGTTAGTGCTGACCGCAAGAGTTTGAGGGGCCTTGGGTATGGCCCTCGATGCCAAGGTGGTTCCCCCTAACCTGGAAGAGGTATGCAAACAGAGAATTCCCAGGAAAAATCATATGGGTGCCATGTGCTGAGGACATGGCAACACAGTGCAGGTATCAAACAAATGACGACACCACAGAGGGGAAATGAAGCCAAATGAGAGGGAAGGCAATGCTCTCAAAGATCAGCACTGCCCTCATTCCAAACAGGCATTCACTTTGGCCATTTTAAGATTAATCCCTGGAAAATGTCTGTCTTTCTTTTTGAAACAGATGGGAGAGAGTAGAGTCTGGGGCTTCCAAAGTGAGGAACAGAGAGAAGCTGATGGTGGAGGTTGGGGAGACTCTGTTTATGTGTTTGCATATGTGACTGGATGACAGATTAATGAACAGTGTGTATATGCCTGGGTGAGAAAGAGAATGAGTGGGTGAATATTCTCATTATCCTGAAGCTTTATGTTGCTATTATGGGATGCTTTGCATATATTTTTCATTACAGTGGTACCTTGGGTTACATACGCTTCAGGTTACATACGCTTCAGGTTACAGACTCCACTAACCCAGAAAAGTACCTCGGGTTAAGAACTTTGCTTCAGGATGAGAACAGAAATCATGCTTCAGTGGTGCGGCGGCAGCAGGAGGCCCTATTAGCTAAAGTGGTGCTTCAGGTTAAGAACAGTTTCAGGTTAAGAACGGACCTCTGGAACGAATTAAGTACTTAACCTGAGGTACCACTGTAATTGCATGTGTTTTCTCTGTAAATGTGTTTAGAATGTATTTTTTACTCATCTTAGTGTTTTCAAATATGTGGGAGATCTTTTAATGTAACAAGTGACTAGCAAGTTTAATAAAGTATAATACACCACCAGGAGCAACACCAGTTGAATTTCTTTCCTTCCCTTAAAAATGAATAACTGCTGGGGAACAGCAGGGGGCAGACAGAGGTACCCACACTCACTTTCACCTTTGGCTCCACCCACCACTAATATACAGCCCCTGACCAGTTTACCATGAGGGAATGCCAGCCTTGACATCAAAAAAGATTGGCTGCTCCTCGCACAGAACTGAGTGGCTGTTTGGTTTTACTGACCCTGCCCAACATAGGAAGGTGCCTTATACCCTCAGACCATCTACGTAGCTCCCTCTAGCTCAGCGTGGTCTACCCTAACTGGGGATTCAGGCAGAGGTCTCTCCCCTGCGTGCCCTGGATATGCTGGAGAACTTCTGTGTGCAAGGCAGATGCTCTGCCACTGACCTGCAGCCCAAAAGCTGGGGTCTGGTGGTGCAGTCCCTCAGAATTCCACCAGAGGGCTGCAGCCTCTTTCCAATTGGTACAAAAGTCGGCTAGCAAAAAAGGGGGAGGAGCAGCACTTTGGGATTGAGAATAAAAGGAGCGGTTTTTGAGAGAGTTAGACAGGGTTTGAGCTGAGCTGAGTTGAGAGATAGGGCTTGATTTGCAACAGGGTTTACCGTAGTTTGAGAGACGGGGACAGAGATAGGGATTAGGATAGGATTTGCCTGAGGAAGAATTGGTTCCGATTTGAGTTGAACATTTGCTCTGAGGAGAATATAGCTAGAGCAGGCATAGGCAAACTCGGCTTTCCAGATATTTTGGGACTACAGTTCCCATCCCTACTGGTCCTGTTAGCTAGGGATGACGGGAGTTGTAGTCCCAAAACATCCGGAGGGCTGAGTTTGCCTATGCCTGAGCTAGAGGAAGGAACCTCACAGCTTAGATGGGAAGAGCAGGTTGAGTAACTGGGGAAAGTATACAGACAGGAGGTACCTGGAGAGCTGAGTCTGAGCCAGGAGAGGGAGAAGCTGTGGGAATACAGACTCCCTGGGTCTCATTCTAGCCCGGGGGGGGGTAGATATTCTAGGTAAAGAAGACTCCCAAGCCAGTAACAAGGGGTGAGGGGATCCCCTGGGTTTGTTATACCAAATGGATTACCTCAGGTGTGAGATTGCTAAGAGAGTGGGTAACTGACGAAAAGTGCCCCTCACTCCTGAACCAAAGTATTAAGCTGTGAAGGAAGTTGTGCTGCGTCAAAAGTATTTAACTGTAACACCTGCCATAACTAAGTAAGGGAACGAGACTGAAGTAGCAGAAGCTGAGTTAAGCATTTTACCACCCATTCTAGAAACCTGAACATCTACCTGAAGTGTAGCAACAGATCTTTAGCAACGGAAGCTTAAGAAAAGCTGTGAATATACTACTGTGCTTAAGCCTGTGACATCCTTATATAAAGTTTAAATAATAAGTTAGCTTCTACCTGGAAAAGCGCCATATTTAACTGGGGGCAGTTAGTGGGTGAGTCTGCTACATATTAATTGGTGGCAAGGGTGGGATCTGCTACAGTAGGGAAGAAAGCATCTATCAACTTTGGTTCCTATCACTAACTCATAATTCCCCATCTCCTGTTCCATACTTCACATTTCGGCATCAGTTTGCAATTCTTTTTAAATAAAAGGTCCTCATGGAAATGGGTCTAAATCTGAGTATGAATTTTTCCTAATATATACACTTTTGTATGCATTTTCCTCAAATAAACACATTTTTGCAAATTATTTTCCCTCATGTATTTTTATACACTGCTTTCATTAATACATCATACTTTCTGTGCTATTTTCACGCATATATGCACTGAAATGCATACTTTCATATGTGGGTTCCTAGAAATGTTATTTATCAGAAAACTGCACTTCAAAATTCAGAGAAGTGTGACATTTAAGAGGGTGGCTGTGTTTTCCTGTGCATATTGTTTTGGAAATGGTGAAGTAAGGAGTTTTGCATTAAAATGCAAACTGAACCAATTGTTTCTCTCCTTGCCCTGTCCCTCATCTGAGATATCCTCCCATCCACTCCAAGAATTCATCTCTCTCCTTCCTCCTGCCACCCATACTCTCTGAAGAAAACTAGATTAGTCACTATAAACCAGTCTGTCTTGTCACACAGGAACAACACAGCCACACTATATAAGGCCATTATTCAAGTATTCTTTAGTGTGGAGAAAGACAGTGACCCCTTCTCATTTCCTCCTTCCTTCCAGGTTAGCACCCCTTAAAATTTCTTTCTACCCACCACATCACACATGTACTCCTTGGAACAGGATGGTTTGTCTTCTCTCACCACTACTGCAGGGAATGCAGTAGGGGGGCAAGGAAGGAAAATGGCAAGCTGCCCAGCCCAGGGAGACTCTCAGTTTGCAGCCAATCTCAGCCATGACACAAACACACATACAAGGCCCTTATTTGTAGGTGAGAATGGGAACAGGTAGGAAGGTCATGCCAGTACAGTTCTTAGGGTAGTTATTATGTGTCTTGCTCTGAAGAGGCCCCAGTTTCTGGCTGGTCATGGAATAGTATCAGTATGGCTCATGAGATTTCCATTCCTTGAGATCCAGGGGCAGCTCCAAGCATGAAAGCAAGGCTGAGTTCTCAGTGCAGGGACTTATCACTTGATATAATATTCTGCCATACCATCATCTCTCTCTCTATATCTATCTATCTATCTATCTATCTATATCTATCTATCTATCTATATCTATCTATCTATCTATCTATCATCTATCTATATCTATCTATCTATCTATCATCTATCTATCATCTATCTATCTATCTATCTATCTATCTATCATCATCTATCTATATCTATATCTATATCTATCTATCTATCTATCTATCTATCTATCTATCTATATCATCTATATCTATCTATCTATCTATCTATCTATCTATCTATCTATCTATCTATCATCTATCTATCTATATCATCTATATCTATCTATCTATCTATCTATCATCTATCATCTATCTATCTATCATCTATCTATCTATCTATCTATCTATCTATCTATCTATCATCTATCTATCTCTATCTATCTATCTATCTATCTATCATCTATCTATCTATCATCTATCTATCTCTATCTATCTATCTATCTATCTATCTATCTATCTATCTATCTATCTATCTATCTATCATCTATCTATCTATCATCTATCTATCTATCTATCATCTATCTATCATCTATCATCTATCTATTTTCTATCATCTATATCTATCTATCTATCTATCATCTATCTATCTATCATCTATCAATCATCTATCTATCATCTATCATCTATCATCTATCTATCATCTATGTATCATCTATCTATCATTCTCTATCTCTCTATCTCTCTATCTCTTTATCTATCATCTATCATCTATCTACCTATTCCTACACATAGAATGCTAACATGCAAGGGAAAAGGTTTTGAGTCTAAGATTTTCTGTGTGCAGGGATTATTATTTTATGCATTTAATCAATAGAATTCCTTCCTTCTGCAGTCTGGTGCAGATATGGTCAGCAGGGTGGGGGGAACACAGATCTGGCCCACAAGCATAACCCACCCCAACACAGTTTTCAGCCATTCAAAACAGCAAACCACTGGAACAGATAAAAGGCTCCATCTAGTCCAGCATTCTCACAGTGACTAACCAGATACCTATTTCTCCTCACATGAGATCTCATGGACGTCCAATGAAGCTGAATGTTGGAAAATCCAGGACAGATAAAAGAAAGTATTTATTTATACAGTGCCCAGTTGAACTATGGAACTCATTCCCACAGGACGCAGAGGTGGCCACCAACTTGGATGGCTTTAAGAGGAATAGACAGATTCGAGGAGGAGGAGGAGGAGGAGGAGACGACTATCAATGGCTACCAGCTGTGATAATAATAATAATATATTATTATTTGTACCCTGCCCATCTGGCTGGGTTTCCCCAGCCACTCTGGACGGCTTCCAACAAAGACCAAAAATACACTAAATGGCTGTGTTCTGTCTCCATGATCAGAGGCAGTAATGCTTTTGAATACCAGTAGCTCAGGTGATGTCTATGTGTTTTGACTGGAGAGATACAGAACACCCTGCCCCATTCCCATTATTTGAACCATGATTTGGTTCTTTTGTCTCAGGTACTTAAATGTATCATCCTGTCTTAGACTGGCCCTATTACAATGTTCTCAACAATGTTGGGGGGGGGAGCCTTTGGAAACCAGTAAGATTGAAATGATTTTGTAACACCTCAAAGTTCATTTGTTTCTTTAAAAAAAACTAAAACAAACAAACAAACTTGATTTGCATCTCAGAAAAAAAGGTCAAGGCAAGCATGGTTTCAAACCTGGATGGCTGCTGTGCTGTTTCTTTTATCTATTTTTCTGAATTGTGCACCCAAACACACACAGAGGGAACAGAGTGTGCTAACCCTCACTTCATTCTTCCCCTTACTTATCTGCATGCACTCTTAAGTGAGAGTAAAAGAGGAGATTCATTCAAGAGATAAAGAAGAAGGTGTCTCTCTAGGGTGGGTGTGGCTGGGAGTTCCTTTGATTGCTGTGGTGGCTGGTGCCCTTTGGGGCTGGTAGGGCAGAAGGCAAGGAGCCCAGTAGTGGGTGGTGCCAGAGTCACCGAGAGACAGAGCTAACTAATGCTGGTTTTGTTTCCTCCTTCCTCCTTACTGAGTTCTACAAGGGGCAACATGGAGGAGGAGAAGGAAGAGGAAACATGTGGAGGTGGGGAGCAGCACTGTGAATGCCCCCCCCCCCCGGCAACATGATTGTTGTGGTGCAAACTGTACAGGGTTCCTAACTGGGTGGAAGACCAAAGCTCAGTGATAGAGCATGTGCTTTGCATGCAGAAGGTCCAAGGTTCAGTTCCTACCCTGGCATCTCCAGGTAGGCTTGGGAATGTCACCAGCATGAAATCCCAGAGACCCACAGCCAGTCAGTGTAAACAATACTGCGCTATCAAGTAGCCATGTGGCTACGCTGGACTTTCAGCTTTCTCTCGGTAGCCATGCAGCCACTGATTCTAACCTAGAGGAGCAACCAGCTCAACTTATGCTAGACACTCCCGTGATTTGAAGGAGTCTTCTAGCCCACTTGTCCTCAACTGGTGGGTTGGAACACACTACCAATCGGCCCTTAGACTAAACAAAGAAAGATTTTTTTTAAAAAAAGCTTTAAAACCATTGGAAAAGGAGACCAGGGGCCTTGAAGGTGTCTGTCATTGTTTAATACCAGGACAACAGGTCAAGTCACTGTTCACAGCCTGCCCCACTAGGGAGAGATACGCTATATTTAGCTTTAAATTATAGTAATTGTATACATTTGCATTCTATGAATCATATAAATCAGCATATGCAAATTTATGTAAAACAACCTATTTTGTATTTCTCTTTTAACTATCATAATTATTTCCAAATCTGCACAGATACATGTAAATTAGCATGTGCAAATTTTATGCAAATTGGCACCCTCTCCTTTTGTGATGCACTTCCTTAAAAAAAAAAAATAGGTGGCCTAAACTTATTTCAACCCCAATATTCAGTGGTGCTTCCACTATCTGGAAATGGTTTTTATGTTAGCGGAGAATCCCCATTTCTGTGCCACAGTTTCATTTCAATGAGTAAAATAGGCCTCTAGAAGAGAATCCCCTAAAGGATTGGCACTGCCAATGAATACAATGTTTTCAAACCAGGGAGAGGAAGAGAAGAAAATTTGCCTGCTATGATTGAGAAGCCATTTGCTTCCTTTGGAGTGACCTTGCTGAGAACTGGGATGTCTCCACTTTGGCATGCCTGAGGAACCTCTCGTTACAACTTCCCTTGCAGGAGCCAAGGGCATTCCCTCTTACGCTGCAGAAATAATCTCTCCCTGGATCTCCCTATAGCTTCACACCTTCTCTCTAGCTTTAATTTTGCCACTGCTGCTGTTGTTGACATTTTATTTTAAACACGCACCAAAAACACATGTAAATTCCTTAGTTATTTATAGCACAGCTTCTAGAGCTTTAAATAGTATTTTCTTGAATAAACTGGTTTAATGTTAGAGAAGCCTTGAGCAACATGTGATCCATCAAGCTGTCTGAAGTTCATCAGCCATACATACTAACCTAGGTGGCCACCAATGCCTGGACATAGTATAAAGAGGCCTTTCAAGGGCCAGATACAGGTTTGAGGGAAAAAGTGGCCTCTTCTGGATCCACTCATACTTCAGTGGGCTATGTGCTGAGTAATCTTGTGTTCTTAACCTGCTGTCCACCAGCTTCATAGTGTGTGGCATGACAGGTTCTATGCTCCACAGTGTGTTAATGTTCATGCATTATTCTTACATTTGCAACATTGAACCTGTTATTTGGTTACAGCAATTACAATTATTATTATTATTATTATTATTATTATTTTGCAAAGGAGGAATGCACTGCAGCAAGAATAATCTCTTGCTTCACAAAGTATGGTCTATGAAACTAAGGCAAAAACATCCAGTGCTTTAAAGGAATGCATAACAAGTAACACAGCAGAGTGTGTTGCGCTAGGAGACCAGGGTGCAAATCCTCCCTTGGCCATGAATACTGCTGGGTTAGACGCAGGCCAGTCACACAGGCCAGTCAGCGGCGGAGCAAGCCGATCGGGTGCCTGGAGCAGCATGCATGCCCTGGGGTGGGGCCAGCCGCCCACGGGGGCGAGGCCAGCTGAGGCAGGATGCTCCATGGGGCCTCCAAGGAGTCTGCATGCCTCCTCCCACTCAGCCACCCTACACCTGAGGGGGAGGCAGTGGGCGGACCATCTGGGGCAGCTCGGAGCCTGTGGGCACCCAAGCCACCACGTCACTCCCAGGAGAGATGTGTGGCTCAGGCATGCTGCAGGCCCCACGGTGAGTGCCGCCCAGCATTTTGTCACCCACCCAGTAGTGACACGCAGGGTAACCCCCACCGCACCCCCTTCCTCTGCCCCTGGTCACACTGTCTCTTCCTAAAACCTACTTCACAGGACTGTTGAGAGGGTAGAAAGGAACGTACTGTTATCCTAGTTCAGACCACTGATCCTGCTAGCTCAGTATTGACTGGCAGCAGCTCTCCAGGGTTTCAGAATCATAGAACTGTAGAGTTGGAAGGGCCATGGGGGTCATCTAGTGTAACACCCTGCAATGCAGGAATTTTTAACCCAATGTGGGGCTCGAACACACAAGCCTGGGATTAATAGTCTCATGCTGTACCAACTGAGCTAGGAGGAAGTGTTTCAGAGCCCTCCCTGGAGATGTCAGAGATTGAACCTGGGACCTTCTGCATGCAAAGCAGATGTTCTACCACTGAGCTATGGCCTTTTACACATAACCATGGAAACCACCATGAGCTCCTTGGAGGATAAGTATGAGAGAGAGAGAGAGAGGCTGCCCACAGGTGATAGTCCTTATCTAGGGACACTGTAGTTCTCTGCCCAGGCTCAACATTTACCCTGAAGGAGCCTGGGTTAGCTAGACAGCTGGAACTTTGTAATAGGTTTCCTCATAATAGTTTATGAGTTAGTACCTCGTAACTGGCTTGCTTTCATTTCTTTTCTCTCCCCCAGCTGCCCCGCCACTCTGCTTTTTTAAGAGTCCAGAGCTGCAATGCAGAGCAAGCCAAGGCACACGGAGGATGGAATCTTGGCTAAGTGGCGTTCCATTGGCCCGTCGAAGGCTTGAGTCAGATGGATCGGGTGAATATGGAGAAGGGGAGAGAGTTCCAGTAGCAGCCAAAAATATGTATCTTTCCTTGCAGGGCACAAGCTGAATTTAACTATCATTGTTAGAAGTCGTTTCCTCCTCATTTGATGCAGCATTTCCCTGGCACTAAGTGCAAATACATTTTTATCTTGTCTGTCTCCCCTCACCCCCGAAGAAAGCCCTATTATCTTTATTCAGTGACACCAAGGCTGACATCCGAAGCACAGTTTACTAGGATGCCAAAGTCCTCTTTAAACAGGGTTGGGGGACATTTTTTAGCCTGAGGGCCACAGTCCAGTGGTGGATAGGAGCCAGGGGCAAATAAATATATAAATAAAGTGGATGTAGGAACAGATGGGTTGTATCCAAATCAGTTCTATTATAAAAGAGACCCATTGCAATTATGTTGGTCACGTTCACCAATCTCATTAGTTCTACTGAGCAGCACTAACATTGGAGACAACCTGTTCCCCAACAGTCATGGAAGAATCAGAATTGGCTATTTTCTTTTTCTTTACAAGTTTGTATCTCTATCCAGGCAAGCATCTTCACAGTTCAAGGGTGCAATCCAGCCAGGCATAGATCAGGGCTGGTAAAGGGTGTGCAAAGGATAATCTCAAGGGCCAGATAGAGAGGTTTGGATGGCTGCACTTGACTCCCAGGTCTTAAGTTCCCTGTCCCATTCTTAAATTCAACAAATGTTGCTGGAAACTATTCCTTAAAATACATATAAAATACATATACATATAAAATACATATATATTCCTTAAAATACAATGATAATCAGACTGTCAAAAATATGATTTTTATGGTAAAGTGCTCATTTCCTTTTGTGAAAAAAACAACTATGAAGCCTGATGACTTGAAAATTTTTGCCATTATTATCTTCATTGATTTTGTCAGTTGTGTTGTGTTTTCATCCTGCCCTTCCTCCATGGAACTTGGGGAAGGAGGCTGTCATCCTTACAAGAATTCTGTGAGGCAACTGAGAGAGTGGATGACTAGGCCACCATTACTGACTGAGCTTGCTCATCATTGGACTGTACACCCCACCTTGTTTGCCAAGAGAACAAACAAACAGCAAAAAAAACAAAAACAAAACTGAAGGATAACTATGTTCTGATTTGCATGTTATAGTATGGAATGTGAAAATCAAGCCAGCCCATATCAGAATTCACAAAGACTGAATTTATCAAAAACTCCTGAGACCCAACACACACATACACACACATTCCACATACACTGAAATAATCTAGATTTGGATTGCTTCGGGAGATAAATTAAGAGATAACGAAGCTAAATTCCCTCCCTTGGGAGGCATGGTTTGACCCTCTCCCTGTCTTGTTTTTGATGTCCAGCAAGGATGGGGCATTTCTTCAGCCTAAGGACCACATTTCCTTCTGGAAGTCACATGCCAAGGATGGCCAGGCAGAGGTGAAAATTGGTGGAGTGGCAAATGTAATGGTTACCTTTGTACAGTACGCTAGCTTGCACAGACCCCCTCTCTAATCCCCCATTCAGCAAACAAGAGGCATTAGCAAAGTCCAAGGATACATTCCAGCCAGGCAAACACATTCAGAGTACTGAACAGGGCCAGCAAGAGCTCTGAGGACCAGGCAGAGAGGCCTCATGGGCCACATTCTTCCCCTGGGTCTGAAGTTCCCCACCTCTGCTACAAACAATCAACTTTCCTATCACGATTTTATGACAACTGAAGCTGTTATTTTTGTCCCCTGGCTCTGTGGGTTTGGCTCCCTTTATTTTGACTCAGTACTGTTTCATAGTTTTTATTGTATTTTGATATATGTCGTGCACTACTTTGGATGCCCTTGAGCTGGAAAGCAGGATAAAAATAAACTTTAATAGTAATGATGATAAGATGTGGGGAAAGGAAGGTGCCATGTTTAGAGGCAATGCACCTCTGAATATAAGTTTTCAAAAATGTTGTCTTAGTAGTTGAGTGACAAATAATTGAAGAAGGACCATTGCTTTCATTTCCTGTTGGACCATCCAGCAGGGGCATCTAGTAAACTGTTGCAATATACAGTCATACCTCGGGTTAAATACGCTTCGAGTTGAGCACGTTTGAGTTGCGCTCCTGGGCAACCCGGAAGTAACGGAGCGCGTTACTTCCGGGTTTCGCCGCTTGCACATGCGCAGACGCTCAAAATGACGTCATGCGCAGAAGCGGAGAAAAGCGACGTGCGCATGCACAGACGTGCTGTTGCTAGTTACGTTTACCTCTAGATGCGAACGGGGCTCCGGAACGGATCCCATTCGTATCTAGAGGTACCACTGTATAGGACATTGGATAAGATCAGTGACTGGAGGGAATTTGGAAGGCCAGTTTTCTTACCTCAGATCTACCTGGACCAATACTCTGATTCAGGAGAAGAAGGCAGCATAATGTTGATATAAGTTTCCACTAGAACCCCACCACCACCAACCCACACAATGCTTTGCTTATGTATTTATGGAGGGAATGATTCCAGTGGTTGTGGGGGTGGGGAAAGATACTCTTGTGGTTTGCAAAGTAATAACCAGTGGGGCCCTGGAGGTCAGTTGGGAGAAGAAAGGCTATTTTGCAATCAAGGCAGCTGCATAATCTTATAAACATAAGAGAAACCATAGCTGAGTGGTAAAACACATGCTTTGCAGGTAGAATATCATAGGTTCGATCAGTGCTTCCGCTCAAGAAAAATAGGTGTCAGTACTTATCATGAAATTGTTACAGTCACACTTCTTAACAACAACAAAACAAGGTGCCAGTACTGTGTACTCTTGAATACCCCTGGGGGGGAAAGCACTGGGTTCGATCCTTGGCAATGTCTGTTTCAAAGGACCAAATGGTGAGCTGATAGAAAGATGCTCTGCTGCGAACCAGAGAGCTGCTCTGTTCCCCAAAACAGTGCTTCTGTCTTGTCAGGATTCTACCTCAATCCATCCTCCAAACGCCTCCAAACACCCACACAGGACATTCACTGCCTTCACTGGTTCTGATTTAAAGCTCAGTATCATTTGCATGGGTATGCAAATGATACCCAGGTGGATATAGCTGGGTGTCATTCACATACTGGTGAACACCAAGCCCAAATTCCCTGATGATCTCCCCAAGCACCTTCCTGTAGATGTTGAAAAGCCTGGGGGAGAGGACCATGCCCTGAGACACCCCACAAGTGAACACCCAGGGATCCGAACACCACTTTCTGGACACAGCCCAGGAGGAAGGATTGGAACCACTGTATAACAGTGTTCTCAGCTCCCAGCTCCTCTAGTCAGTCCAGAAGGATACCATGGTCAATGGTATCAAAAGCAGCTGAGAGATCCAGCAGAACCAGGAAAGAGTTTTCACCTCTGTCTCTAGCCTGCTGGAGATAATCGACCAGTGTGACCAAGGCAGTTTCAGTCCCATGTTGGGTCCGGAATCCTGAGTGGAAGGGATTCAAATGGTCTGCATCATCCAGATGTGTTGGAGTTGTTCAGTGACCAGACGCTCAATCATCTTTTACCCCACCAGTCCCAATGTGCACCAGCCTCCACTGGTCTCAGGTAATATTTTCTCAACCCTGCTTCCAGTGTGCTGTAATGGATCACTGGGTGAGCCTGGACCAGTCACTGCCTCTTAACCTAACCTACCTCACAGAAATCATGTACACCACTGAGCTTTTGACAGAAAAAAAATGGATAAATGCAATAAATAAATAAAATCCTTTGTGCGGAGATGGCGGGGATTCATCCTGGAGCTATTTGTGTGCAAAGCATGAGCTGTGCTACTGAAATGCGGCTTAACCCTCCCCCCACAAAGAAATAGTAAAACATCCCATTGGATTGGATGCACGGCTTAACACTTTAACCAATGACCATCTGCTTTCCTTACTTGATTGGCTGCTGGCTGACCTATCACAACCAATTCTGGGCATCGCTCATCATGATGTGAGACCGACACGTTGGACGCCCACTGGTCAACAAAGCCTTTGGGTGTATAGACTCCACAGTCTATGATGCTGGTCATCTGCTCAAACTCTTCGCACACACCGTCACCATCATGGAAGTAGCACCTGCTTGGTTCATCTGCAGTAAGAGAGAGAAGGAGGGGAAGGGGAGTCAAGAAGGATGGAAATGCCATTTCTCAATAACCAAGTCCAGTAAGCACTGTGTACTTTGACCTAATGAGCAAATGGGAATGATGCCCTCGGAAAACCATAGCTTTTGCCCTTTAGAATAAATTATGCAAATTATAAATAAAATGGGAATGATGTGCTCTTGCTTCCGTCAAAGTCTGGCTTTCATAATACCACCTCCTCCCTCGCTCACCCCTTCACACACACTCACTTCTTGTCAAACACTTGAGCTGACAGAGGACAATGAGGGAGCCTGGGAATTGCTAACATATGTATCATAGCTTGTTTGTAAAATGTGCATGTTTTCAGAAATCTACCAACAACTCTCAGTGCATTTACATTTAAAAATAGACCACTGAACTACCGTTGGAATAGTTGCATGAGGTCCCTTACCTCTTGTACAATTCAGAGTTATCAGGTAATTTGAGGATAAGGTCACAAAGTTTGTTCCAGTTTCCTTGCAGGGAGTGCCCCTAGAGAATGGTTCAATTTAGATCGGGGAACCTCAGGCCTGGTGTCCACATGTGGCCCTCAGAACTACCCACAGGCCACATCCATTCCTAGCCACATCCTAGCCACACCTTCTCTCCCCAAGTCACAACCCTCACTTTGCACCCTGTGTGTTTCTGAGTGGCTGTGATGTGTCCTTGAGCTCTGGTAATGCATCTTGCTTGTCTGGACAAAGGATAGAGTGGGGTGGGTGTGTTTGTAGAAGCTGTAGAACCTGACCATCACTAACACATGACCCTTGACAAATTGCCCAGAAGGGAGTGCAGCCCTCAGGATGAAAAACATCCCACATTCCAATTCAGATGATCCTACAAATCATGAAAGATCATGATTGAGCCTTACTCTCACTTCTTCCTTCCTCCATATCTCCCCATCCCTCCTTCATTCCTTTATTTATTTTCAACTTTTTGTTGTTGTTGTAAAAGGTTTTCTTACAGCTTTAACAGATTTAATGCTTTCCATATCCTCCTATCGTTAAAAAAAATTCCTTACAAAATCAAATGTTAGTCCTGTTCAGAGTAGACACATTGAAATTCACGGGCATGACTAACTTCCCTATTCTGCTTCATACATGGGTGGGTGTCTTGAGGTAGAGAAAGGGACACAAAGATCTATGCAATCCTGCAAATTCCACACACTTTGGTGTCTGCCTCATCCCACCGCTCTCTCCAGATCCTGGCTGACTCTTTCCATGGCTCAACAGCCCTTTAAAGGGCTGTTTCAGCTGGAGATGCCAGAGACTGAATCCAGGACACCTTTGCTTGCAAGGCAAGGGCCCAGTTTGTGGCTCAGCTCTGAATGTTGTTTTCTTTGTTATGGCTTACATCTAAACAAAGGTAATTGCTGCTACTACTACCTCTTGTGGCTTACTGTTTTATATGTGCTATGTTATACATTAAGGGTGGCAGTTCGGTGGCAGAGCATTCGATTTGCATGAAGAAAGTCCCAGGTCCAACCCTTGGCCTCTCTAGACAGGACTGCAGCCAGAAAAATGAGAGAGCAACTGCCAGTCAATGCAGACAACTCTGAGCAAGATGGACCAATGAGTTGATTGCGTATAAGTCAGTTTCCCACCACCACCCCTAAAAGAAATCCCAAGATATTTTATATCTGGTGGTTTGCCTACATCTATCCGTGTGCCTATTTCTCGCCCACATACACACACACACCTGACTAGAACCAGTGTAAAACTGTATAAGTAAACAAAAATAAACATAATAAAAAACAAGCAAACAACCTTCTGCACAGGAATAGAAAAAGAGCAATGAAGCAAATTAACTGCTGGCAGAGCCCAGCTGATTTCAGTGGCCTCCTGCCAGTGCAAGAGAGGCTCCAGGCCCCTGGTGTTGTTCACTATTTTGTTCTTAAATGACACTTGCGAAACACTGAGTTTAGCAAGGACAAGCACTTCCAAAGGAACAGCTCCAGAGACTGGAGGCCTCTGTTTACCAACTCACGGCATATTTGGCATGGGCAGTAGCAGAAGGGAAGGGAGGGGGGGTGTCCCTTGCAACTGAAGAAAGATCTTTTTGCGCCAGTCAATGAGACACTAATCTGAACTAGAGGGATCAAAAGTCAAAGGGAGATGGAGTGACTCTCTATGGCAGGGGTCAGCAGCCTTTTCAGCCATGGGTCGGTCCACCATCCCTCAGACCATGTGGAGGGTCAGACTACCTTTTGAAAAAAAATATGAACAAATTCCTATGCCCCACAAATAACCCACAGATGCATTTTAAATAAAAGCACACATTCTACTCATGTAAAAACACCAGGCAGGCCCCACAAATAAGCCAGAGATGCATTTTAAATAAAAGGACACATTCTACTCATGTAAAAACACGCTGATTCCCGGACCATCCACAGGCCAGATTGAGAAGGCGATTGGGCCAGATCCGGCCCCCAGGCCTTAGGTTGCCCACCCCTGCTCTAAGGGGATAACCCAATGCTGGGGAGGAGGGCAAAGAGTGTCCTCCTGTGTCTTTAAAGGAGCAGAACTTCCACTGCAGGTCGTTCTCTAGCTGTCCCTTACTTACCACCCCAGATTTTCTTCCCCCTTGTAAATCCCTTTCCTTACATACTCAGTGGAAAAGGATCTGCTTTGTATGCAGATGGTCCCAAGATTCCTAGGATGACTCCAGGTAAAGGTAAAGGACCCCTGACAGTTAAGTCCAGGCACGGGTGACTCTGGAGTTGTGGTGCTCATCTTGCTAGTTCCTCAGAGGGCAGATCTGCCACACCTCCCAGCTGTCTCATTGCTGGCCTGGCCCTGGATATACCAGCAATGGAGACTGAATTCCTTGAACCATGTGGATTTTGGGGTTTCCGGTGCCACGTTGCATGGCTGCACAATGAAATTATTCAAAATCCATCCCTTGGAACCACCAGAAGTGGTTGTTCTAAGAGGCCAAACTATATATGATTCTACTCCCCTGATCAGCAAGGTGTTTTTTTTAAAGGTTTGTGTGAGAAAGAGATCTGGAACAGGATCTTGTGTGGAAGGGTAAAAGGCATTCATCCTTTGTCCCCTTCTGCTTGGTCTCAACCTGAATTCCTTGAACCCAACTCCCTGTGATGCAGGAATCCTGCCCACAGCTGTCCCTGGGTGGACTTGAACCACGCACTTGCTGTTTACAGCAGGGCTAGGAATTCCAGTTGGTGTCAATGAGAACTTTTATTTCCATGCAAATAACAGGCCAGGGGCAGGGGCAACAGTCTGGTAGGAAGCAAATACTTTATAAAAACCCATCTATGTCCCCTCACCAAGGTCTTAATCTGGATCAAGCCGCAGCTATTTGTCCTCTAACACACACACACACACACACACACACACACACACACACACAAAGCCCAAATTCACATAACAGCCAATTACATGAATTAGATCACATCTAAATCAGTTCATTCATAGACTAGATAATGCAGAAGTTATAATTCGCCCAGAAGCTCAAGTGAGAAAGTCAAGTGGAAGTACACTGGTACCTCAGTTTATGAACTTGATCCGTTCTGGAAGTCCGTTCTTATACCAAAACCATTCTTAAACCAAGGTGTGCTTTCCCTAATGAGGCCTCCCACCGCCAGTGCCCTTCCACCATTCGGATTCCGTTCGTAGACTGAGGTAAAGTTCTCAAACAGGGACACTATTTCCGGTTTTGCGGAGTTTGTAAACCGAATTGTTCTTAAACTGGACTGTTCTTAAACCGAGGTACCACTGTACTGTATCTGAATCAGTCCAAGCATACCTTCCCTGCAATGTATCAAAGACAAACATGGACAAGCTTGCAACATGCTGCCTATAGAAGATTAGAAACCAAGGCCACTCAAAATACTGGAATTGCCACTGGCAGACTGCATACCAAAAGGCGGAGATAAGCAAACTTGCTATACTCCAGTTACAGATAGGTAGCCGTGTTGGTCTGCCATAGTTGAAACAAATTTTTTTTTTTTTTCCTTCCAGTAGCACCTTAAAGACCAACTAAGTTAGTTCTTGGTATGAGCTTTCGTGTGCATGCACACGTATCTGAAGAAGTGTGCATGCACATGAAAGCTCATACCAAGAACTAACTTAGTTGGTCTTTAAGGTGCTACTGGAAGGAAAAAAATTTTTTGTTGCTATACTCCATTTCTTCTTTCTTCTTTATAAGGGGTGGACATTAGGTTCCATCAGCCATAAGGTGTTTTTTTATTGCAAAATCTGTCTCCCAACTTTTCTACGCTTCAAACGTCTGGTACAATGGCTTATTTCCTAAGTTAGATGGGTTCCAGGCAAAGTTTCTTCGGTCTTTACTACAGTTTCCAAATTGTGTCCCAAATCCAATCTTATTTGTATCAACTGGGCTACGATACTGCCCTTGTATCCCTGAGGCAAAGGCTTTGGGACATCTCACAAAGCGACCTGCAATCCAGATCCAATGTAATCTGTGGCCCAAGTGCAGCTGGAATCCAATACGGGCACAACTTTCAGTTAGCCTCATTGTCTTAGGAAACCTATC
Source organism: Podarcis raffonei (assembly GCF_027172205.1). Taxonomy (NCBI): domain Eukaryota; kingdom Metazoa; phylum Chordata; class Lepidosauria; order Squamata; family Lacertidae; genus Podarcis; species Podarcis raffonei. The sequence goes on from NC_070621.1 coordinate 8,028,624, forward strand.
GGTGTTTATTTACCAAACCTGGATTAAAGGTATTTCCACGGGAAGTTTTAAATGGTAGACTAAGAGGCATCCCCTATCATAAAAGGCTTTGTTTATGTTCTCAGGATGTCAAATGCATGAACCATATCCTACTACTGCATTGTGAGCAGTATGAGCAAGCAAGGGACCAACTGATCAAACCCTTACTAGCAAATTTGCCAGGGAAATCTGAAGCCTCCCATATTAAATACCTTCTGGAGGATAGGTCAAATGATATTACACTGACCGTGGCAAAGTTTCTTTCGGGGGTCGCAAGAAAAAAAAGACTACCATGCTCTAGACATACCAACAATACTCTGCTCTTCAATGATTTATAAGGCAAGAGAGTGTTTCGTTATATATCAATTGAAATATATATTAGGGGAGGAAAAATATTGCCTTAGCTAGGGAAAGGAAAAATAAATCAATCTCAGGGCTTGCCCCACCCCCACCCCACCTCCCCAGTTTCACATATTTCCACATATTCTCCACACTTCTCCACAAGTTTGCATTTTTTATATGTAGAAAAATCATGCTTATAAAAATTAATCAGAGTTTTAGTGTGAATTTCTACTTACCCCTGTTTGTATGAAATTTCCCCTAAAGTATACATTTATTTCAGGGAATTGCCACTAATTTTAAGCATTTTTAATGTTATTTTCACTATTGAGTGCATTTTTATGTACACTTTCCCATAATATACACAATTTTGTATTCATTATTTGCTTGGAGAACTGCATTGCAGCATTTGGAGATGTACAAATTACAAAGGAAACTTCTGTTTTAGCTTACATATTGATTTGGAAATGGCTAATTAGAGTGTTTTGCATTAAAACGAAAACTAAACCAACTTTCTCCCCGTTCCTAGTGCTAACATGTTATTCCAGATGTTCTTTAACTACACTGTTAATCACTGCTGGCTGTGGCTGATGGGAGTTAAGAGCCCAATGGAATCTGGAGGGTACCACAATGGCTACCTCCCAGCTAGCTCATAAGAAGGTTAAAAACCAAAGGCCCATCTGGTCCACCATCCTGTCCCCACAGTGGCCAAACAGGTGCCTCTGGGAAGCCTACAAGCAGAAAATGAGTGCAATAGTTGTTATCCAGAGGCATTCTGTCTCTAGTACTGGAGACAGGGCTGTCACACCGAAGATGGAACAAGCTAAACCGACTAAACATCAGGAAGAACTTTCTGATGGTAAGAGCTGTTTGACAGAGGAACAGATTCCCACAAGAGGTGGTAGACTCTTCTTTTTTAAGCAGAGGTTGGGTGCCATCTGTCATGGTTGCTTTAGTTGAGATTCCTGCATTGCAGGGGATTGGACTTGATTACCCTTCCAGCTCTATGATTCTATGATAGTATATAGTCATCGAGTAGCTGTGTCTTAGCTGTCCTACCATATGCTTGGTAGTTTTATCTTTAGTAAAAAAATTCCACTAGTGTTCCTAGAACAGAGATTAACTGAGTTGTAATTTCCTGGATTCCCCACTCTCTCTCTCTCTCTCTCTCTCTCTATATATATATATATATATATATATATGGAGTGTCAAATTTGCCACTTTCCCATTTTCAGGAATGGAAGCTTAAATTGCTGATCCTCTGGAACTTGTCCCTAAGAATTTGAGTTATTTAGGAACCCTTGAGCAGCTGCCATCTGGACCTGGTGACTTGTTCATTTTAATTTGTCAACAAATTCTAGAACATCACCTCCTGTTACCATCTTTTGCCTTTCTCCCTCAGACTTCCTTCCTGAGAAAGTTAGTCAAGGCAAAAAGATCTGCCCTTTATCTTCTACGGTGCAGCAGATGGAAATAATTTATTCGGCATCTCTAAAATTTCCTTTTACTCCTTTAGCACACCTTCAATTCCCTTGTCATTCAAAGGTCCAAACATCTCCCTAGCTGTTTTCCTGTTTCTAATATTTATGAAGTAATTTTATTGTTGATTTAATGTGCTTTTTTTTTTAGCAGTGTACTCCTCAGCTTATTTTTTGCACATCACATGCTGCTTGCATTTCTTTCATCAAAGTCTGTGTTCCTTTCTGTTTTCCATATTAAGGCAGTACTTCCATAAAGGAAGCCTTCTTGCTTCCATAGCTTCCTTGACTGCTCATGAACCACACTGGCATAATCTTGGCCTTAGTGGTTGTTTTCTTGTATACATTCCAGCTGAGCTTTCTGAAGAATTTGGACCCTCTTGACTTTCCCTTCCAAATTCCATTTTTTCTTATCTCTTGTTTTTTGTTAGAAGTTTCCTTTTTTCAAGTCAAGCATGACTGAGTTGGACTTTCTTGGCAACTGTCCACTTGCATACGTTGGCAAGGCATATTCCTGATGTGGTTGCACCCCAATTCCCATAAGCCCTACTCAGTATGGCCAGTGGTCAGGTATGATGGAAATTGTAGTCCAACATCTTCTGGAGGGCACCATGTCAGCTGCCCCTGGGCTAACCAGATGCCCACCCATATATGCCCACCCAGATCCCCCTTTGCACTGAAATGCACTGAAAAATAATCCCAAGTTTCATATCATGCTCAGTGGCTTCCCCATGTGATGATAAAAAATAGTAGGCCTCTAATAAAACATATGCTTGGGATAAAGAGAGGACATGGGCCTGATCCAATGTGATGAGTTAATTCATACTTGCATGGAGAGGAAATCTTTCGAATAGCTCTAGTGCGAGCCAGTATGTGATCTGTATGGAGGCTAATTTGTTCCTGATTATGTTTAAGACCCCAATAAATCTGTCTGCTCTGAGTCTGAAAGGCCCAAGGGATGAGAGGAACAGAGAGACAGAGATGTCTGAATTAAAACAGAGATTGCACAGTTGATTTAAAAAAAGCTCACTGAACACAGCCCAGACAGCGAGCATGCCCCTTCTCAGATTCCAGCTCTGTTGTACCGAGTCGGCATGCCCTGCCCTCCATTACCTTTTTGGCCAGCCCCAATGACACTGGTAATGAGAGCCAGGAAAAGATTAGGTGTTCCATTGGTTTCATGGAAGAATCATGGAGAAATGTGGTTTAACTACCGCATTCATCTTATTCTTCTTTTTAAGGGAAGATATGTTCTTAACATTGGCAGGATACTACAAAAAAAAAATCAAGCTGCCCTTCTAAGGAGAGCAGGAGGACCATCATCAAATGTTTTAGTGCCCAAGATGGAATGTCCAAAGTACATCTCTTATAATGTGAAAATGCACATTAAATGAAATTCAATAGATACAAATGTGAATATCTACAGAGAGGTACAGATAATTTGGCGTGAAAAATGAAAGGGATATTGGGGTTGACATCCATCACAAGCTGGTCATCATCCAACAACTGCAAAAAGGGCAAGTGTGGTTTCAGAGTACATTGAGAGAGCCATACTTCCAGGACAGAAGAGGCAAGAGTCCCACTATTATTCCACTCTGGAATCTATTTCTGGGCACCACAATTTAAGAAACATGTTGACAATGTGTGCAGAAGAGGACAATAAAGATGGCCAGGAATATGGAAAACAAGTACTATGAGCAAAGAACAAAGTATACGCTCATGAACCATATTCCACTGTATCCAGCCCTAGGGAACTGGGTACCAGATCCATCTTAGCAGTTTGCGGCACAAATGCATTTACAAAAGATGCCTGTCAATTTTAGAAGTTTTGAGAGGTCAACGTGGACTGAAAACCACTGAAGAAGACCATTGCTAGATCAGACGAAAGATTCATTTTGTCTATTATCCCTTTTGCTACAGTGGCCAATACAGTGCCACCAGGAAGCCCACAAGCAAGGTACAGCATCAGGGTGGGGAACTTCAGGTCAGGGCATGAAAGCAGCCCTCCAAGCATCCCTATCTAGCCCTCAGAACTCTTCCCTTGCCACACCCTTCACAGGGCATGCCTCCTGCCCCAAGCACATTTGCCTGGCTGCAACATGTTCTTGATCTCTAATAATGTCTCTTGTTGGCTGCACGGAAGATAGAGAGGCATGTGTGAATGTGTGCATTTGGAATTCTGATAACATGCCATGGGCACCAGTCACAAAATGGCTACAGTAAGTGTGTGGCATATCCCAGAATGCTGTGGGGGTGTGGCATTGTAGTCTCAATGTAGGAGATGCTAAGCCACTGGCAACAGTGAAAGCAGACTGTAGATTTGGGGGGAATATTTAATGAGAACTTTTTAGGGTGCCATAAGAGGTAGGGACGCAGGTGGCACTGTGGTCTAAACCACTGAACCTAGGACTAGCCAATCAGAAGGTCGGTGGTTCGAATCCCCATGACGGGGTGAGCTCCCGTTGCTCAGTCCCAGCTCCTGCCGACCTAGCAGTTCAAAAGCACATCAAAGTGCAAGTAGATAAATAGGTACCACCATGGTGGGAAGGTAAATGGTGTTTCCGTGTGCTGCTCTGGTTCGCCAGAAGTGGCTTAGTCATGCTGGCCACATGACCTGGAAGCTGTACGCCAGCTCCCTCGGCCTATAGAGTGAGATGAGCGCACAACTCCAGAGTCGTTCGCGACAGGACCTTATGGTCAGGGGTACCTTTACCCTTAAGAGGTACTGGCAGGCACACTGGTACCATGTGAAGAAGCTGGCCTACTATACAAAGCCACCACTAGGGTGTGGTCCCTGGAAGGTTGTCCTGATCAGAATGTGCCTCTCAGGCTGAAAAAGGCTCCCCACCACTGTATGACAGTAGCACCCATTCTTTGTTGTCAGCAACTGGTACACGGCCTATTAGGCTGTTCCTCAGCTTGCCCTAGCAAAAATAATAGTCAGGCATAACTATGGAAGACAGGAGCTTGCTGAACGGTTCACGGTGAGAAGGGGGGGGAATACATATTAAAAATGCAATCTTGGAGTTGTGAGGTTTGGTGGAATAAACACAGCATATGAATTCCCAAGGATGTAACTTGTATCAGGAGAGAGAAATGTCTTCACTGGTAAGAAGGCTTGGCCTTTAAGAGTACTGAGACAGATGTTAGACTAAAAGAAGCCTGCTTTATATCCTCATTATAAATTGGGCAGGGCATACTTGTAATTGGCTTATGAGGTGTGTTGTTTTTTTAAAAAAATGTTTCTTATAATAAACCAAAACTTGGCTATATTAAACACTGATAAGTCTTTGGCCTCATTCTCAGAAATAGCAGATGTGATGTTGAACTGTTTTTTCTTTAGTTATCCTTCAAATAACAGTTTCCTACACCTGTTCTCCTGCCCCCACACTCAGTCTTTGGCCTGGGTTTAATCTAAAGTCTTATTTGGCACTCACCAGATATTCCATTCCTAGCCAAATGATCCAGATGATCATTGTTGAAGAGAAGGAAGGTATATCATTGACACAGATCTGTGACTGTAACTTTGGCATGCATGGGTATATCTGATAATTTATTTTCTTTATTTATTGCATTTATATACCCTCTTTCCTCCAAGGATCTCAAGGTGGCATGTATAGCTCTCCTCCTCCTCATTTTATCACCACAACTACCCTGTCAGGTAGTCTAGTGAGTGATTGGCCCAAGGTTAAGTGGGGATTTGAACCCTGGTCTCCCTAGTCTTAGTCCAACACTGTAACCACTACACCACAGTATTCTTTTTTCCAGTTTGGCACATTATTATTTTATTTATTTTATTTATATATAAATATATATTTAAATTTCTATTTATAAACAGGACATACACATAAGGTGCATTTTAGTTGGATGTGTTTTAACACATCCAAAATGCAGACATTTTAGAAAAATGTCTTCTAAATAAAAGAAACTCTAACTTCCCCAATAGGCAGCTTTTAAACAACTCTAGCAACAGAAAGTCCCCCCGCCGCCACCACCACTAGCAAACAGTTTGCACAAGTACGGTAGGTTCTTCTGAATGTTTAGTTCTCTTGAGGCTGTTATGAGGACAAAATGGGGTGGAGGAAACCTCATGCTACCACCTTGACCTCCTTGGAGAAAAAGTGGGGTAGAAATCTAATAAATAAAAATAATAATAGTCAATCTCGCTCAGACATATGGACAGCTTAGATTAATCTATCTACTTAAATCAGGACTGATGGAATACATCTACTGCTGATGTCAACTAACAATGTCTCTTTCCTTCATTCTCCACTATATTTGCAAGAGCCATTATTATTATTATTTTGTCATTATTTATTAACCACAACAATAATGATTTTGTCTGTGACGGACAGCCTTTTATCAGATTGCACATAAAGAACCAAACAAAAACTCAAAGCAATCTACCCCATTTGGCAACCAAGGCAAAATCCCCCACGTGGGGCTCAAATTGCACAAAACCGACTGGGCAGAGAAGGGTGGACACACAGCCCTGCATCCTGCTTTCAGTTTGGAATGAAGCTGCTGGCATCAGAATCACCTCCTTTTCTACAATAGCTACTCTTTAAAGAAAAGGGAAAAAAGGCCAGGCAAAATGAGAGAAGGGAGGGTGGGGAGAAGGGTATTTTTAAGCAAGCCTGTTTACTTAGGGACCATGCCAATGTCAACAGGCCTTGTACCGTATAATGACATGTCCAACTTTTGTTTTTTAAAAAACAATGAACAAAAATGCACACGTGTTGTTTCTGAGTAACAGATTCTTGGACTAAGCTGGCCTTTGCAGTTTAGTCCCTCTGCCAACTGCAAAAAAAAAAAAAAGGATATTCAGTCTTGGGTCTCCCACTGCTTCGCCTCACAGACATAGAGAAGGTGCCCCCACACTCTCCCTCTCTCATGTAATATTAGAACTCAGGGGCATCCAATGAAGCTGGGTGCTGGAAGGTGCAGAACCAGCAAAACAAAGCACTTCTTCACACAGTGTGTAAAGGGACCCCTGACCATTAGGTCCAGTCGTGGCCGACTCTGGGGTTGTGGTGCTCATCTCGCTTTATTGGCCGAGGGAGCCGGCGTACAGCTTCCGGGTCATGTGGCCAGCATGACTAAGCCACTTCTGGCGAACCAGAGCAGCACACGGAAATGCCGTTTACCTTCCCGCCGGAGCGGTACCTACTTATCTACTTGCACTTTTTGGGGTGGTTTCGAACTGCTAGGTTGGCAGGAGCTGGGACCGAGCAACGGGAGCTCACCCCGTCGCGGGGATTCAAACCGCTGACCTTCTGATCGGCAAGTCCTAGGTTCTGTGGTTTAACCCACAGCACCACCCGTGTCCCTTCACACAGTGTGTAGTTATAACCATTGCATTGGCTCCCAGAAGAGATAGCAATGGCCACCAGCTTGAACAGCTTTCAAAGAGGATTAGACCAACCCATGTAGGATGAGGCTATCAGGGGCTACTAGCCACAATGTCTGTGATCTTCCTCCACTGTCGGAAGCAGCATGCCTCTGAATGACAGTTGCTGGGAATCACACAAGTGGGAGAGGTTCAGCTGTTGCACTCAGATCCCCATAGGCATCTACATGGCACTAAGAGAACAGGCTGTGCAAGAGTGGAGGGGGTTGATGCTCACAAATGGATCCTTTGTATGAGAAACTGGGGTGTTGCAGGTACATCTAAAATGATGGAGAAAAAGGTAAAGGTAAAGGGACCCCTGACCATTAGGTCCAGTCGTGACCGACTCTGGGGTTGCGGCGCTCATCTCGCTTTATTGGCCGAGGGAGCCAGCGTACAGCGTCCGGGTCATGTGGCTGGCATGACTAAGCCACTTCTTAATTATCACATGCGCTGGGTAATTTAATAAGCATCCATTATGAGTTGTTTGTGGGAATATCAGCTAACATTGTGTAAAGCAAAAGGCCACCTCGACACTTCGCAGTGCTATTACTCATCACTTTGCTTATCGCAAAAAAAGTTATTTATTTATCTGAGGGTTGGGGGTCGGGAAGGCGCTATTGTTCAAGAAGTCCAAATCAAGTTTAATAGCACAACCTAAATTTGCTAGTATGCGACTTAATCCCACTAGAAAATAGAGACAGTCTGGAAAGATCCCTACACACAAACCACTACCTTTCAATTGTTTTGACAAAGGAAGCAGTTGTTCAGAAAAGCCCTGCTTACTATTCTGAGGAGGAGGATGAATTCACAATAAGTGATGTGCAGGGATAGAGAGTTGGCTTTTGGACACTGGTTTCTCTGCAGGGCGTAAGGAATGGGGAAGACGAAGAGAAGCATGGTCATAATGAATATGGATGGTCATCCATCAATTTATTTTAAGCACATTACCTCCATGACAAAGGGAGGAGTGTGTGGGGAGGGGGAGCAAAAGGAAGGGGGGGAGATGTATAAAATTAGGTTTGTGTCACTCACTTAACATTTTAGCTTCCCCAGAGGATCCTCTCCTAAACAGAGCTTGCAAGCTGATGAATATTAATCATTTCCCTGAATGCACTGCTGTCTACCAAAACAATGAGATTAGCAGGGGCAGAAGGAGCGCTGATTTATTAAAGAGAAGAGAACTGGTGGGATGGTTTGAACTCACATAAGTAAGGGTGGGGGAGGCAGTGAGGTCCCACTCAGAGAAAAGCTTTTTGGAAGAAGCATCTTCAAAGGGGCACCAGCAGAGGTGTTAAGAAAGAGACAATCCACACACTTTAAATGTGGTTCACCTTCCCTCTGCAAGTACCACGACGACGAGGGCCACAATGGGATCCAGCATGATGCAGTATACAGGATGTCTCCTGCTCAAGATGGGGAGGCCTGAGTTAAAGTCATCATTTGGACTCAGACTTCACAAATGAGCAGGCCAGCTGCTTCACACATAGAAGGTTCCAGGTACAATTTCTGGTATCTCTATGCAGCGCTGCAAATGTCCCCATACTGAAATCCTGGAGTACTAGCACTGGGAATCACAATTTATGCTCGGGTCCTGCTTGTGGGTTTCTCAATAGGCACCTTGCTTGGCCACTGGGAGAAAAGGACAATGGACTTAGATGGGCCTGATCCAGCAAGGCTCTTATGTTCCTAACATGTTTGAGATTTTGGCTGAAAAAGATTCCCCACCCTTACTATTATGGAAGAAAACTACATGTTTGAGGAGGTTCCTAACCCTCTAACCATTGCAGTACACTACCCCTTTGACAGTGGTCTATTACTAGTGAGAAGGAAGCATGTGTTTATCTGTGGTAGGAAGATACCCCACACATTCCAAACTGTGTGTGTGTATGGGGAAGGGAAGAGCCATGGGCTTGGCTGAGACCCCATGAGTCATCTAGTCCAGCCCCTGCAATGCAGGAACCACAGCTAAAGAATCCCTGGCAGACGACCACCCAACCTCAGTTTGAATACCTCCAGTGAGTGAGAGGGAGTCCACTCTACTATCAGACAGTTCTCATCATGAGAAAGTTATTCTGAAGATTTAGTTGGAATATCTGTTCTTGCAATTTGTAGGTATGAGATATTTGTGGAGGGGTGGTGGTGGTGAAGCAATAAAACTGGTACAGCCATACCTTGGATCTCAAATACCTTGGCTCCAAAACGATCGAAACCCAGAAGTGAGTGTAAAGATTTTAGAATGGTTTTCAGAAGCCAAATGTCCGGCGCGCCTTCCAATTGGCTTCAGGAGCTTCCTGCAGCCAATCAGAAGCCGTGCTTTGGTTTCCGAAAGTTTTGGAAGTCAAATGGACTTCCGGAAAGGATTCCGTCCATCTTCCAAGGTACAACTGTACTGCTGCCCCACCTCACAGTACTCTCTCTTCACAGCAAACTTCTGCTCTGCTATCAGATCCTACGAGGAGAGCCGAATCCTACATGGTTCAGCAGGGCATCTCAGGCAGTGTGTGAAAGCAGCATGCAGCCAGATGCCAAAACCAAATTATTTCATTTACTCCATCCTAGCCACCTTCGCATTTGCTAGAGCATCAGAGAGAAATAAAACAATCTTATTATCCCTTATCTGGGCTTTATGTTTGTGTTGCCGTTGTTTTCCAAAGAGGCCAGGACAGCCTGACAGAAGAGACCACACAGATCCTCCCCCTCTCTCCCTCCTTTCTTTCTTTCCCCCTTCTTCCTCCAACACCCCTCTCCTTACCTCCCATGGCCTAAGCAGATTGGTCCAGGCCTTATCTGATTAAGAGGAGGCTGGGGTGGGCTGGGGAGGAAGCCAGGAAAAAACAAAAGAGGCAGTTAATTGAGTTACAGGCAAATGAGTGGAAGCCTCAAGAGCAGACTGTGGTGGAGATAAAAGTATGGACATGTCTGGGCAACGAAAGAGCATCACACAGCTCTCTCTCTCCTCTCTCTCTCTCACACACACACGGAGTATGGGTTGTATTCTGTGTTAGACCTACTCAGAACAGACCCATCGAAAACAATTCACATGGGTGACTAAGATAACTTAATTTCAATGGACAAAACCTGGTTGAATACAGCCTGATGGGTTGCCTCCAATATTAGTCTTACTCAGAGCAGACGCATTGGCAAAAATGGACATGACTGACAAATCTCTTAATTTCAATGGGTTTATTTTTGGCAAAACTTTACTGAATACAATGGGTGGTAGCCAATGCTAGCCCTCTCAGTGTAGACTCATTGAAGTTAACAGTTATGATTAACTTAGGTTCATTGATTTTAGTGGGTCCGCTCTGAGTAGGTCTTAGCTGAATACAGCCCAACATTGGTTGGAGCCAATATCAGTCCTACTCAGAGTCGGCCCACTGGCATTAATGGCCATGACGAACTTTGGTCTATTCATTTCAATGGTTCTTAACTGAGTATAACTTAGAGTAGTTCCACACTGTTGTGATTTCCAGTGGGATTCACTCACATAACAAAAGTCCAGCTGCAGAATTAAAGTCGATTTGAAGCTCTGGAATATCAGGGGGATTTTTTGCTTGTTGTTTGTGATAAAAGATTGGAAAATACACTGGGAAAGAGCAGGATGACTGTTATGTACTGAGTTGAATAGGATCCAAACTGCAGCAGTCTGATTGGTCCTAGAACAATAGGATCCAAAAGGCAGCAGTCTGATTGGTCCTAGAACAATAGGATTCAGAATGCAGCAGTCTGATTGGTCCTAGAACAATGCAGCAGTATGATTGGTTGGCAGGAACCACCCAATCATGCTCCAGATAGAAGTGAATCCACAACCTGATTGGCTTACAGTAGAATTCCGGAATTAGCCAATCATGTGCAGCCCATTGTGTAAATAATGTATATAAAGCAGATACTTTGAGGGGACATTCATTCATTCCTCCTCACCACTATGAGCTGAATAAAGAGCATGAAATCACTTTGCGACTCTGAGTATATTTCAATGACATTTGCTCGAAGCAGCATTGTCTAACCTCTCTGCCAGCGAATCCGGATAAAAGCTCAACAAACAGATGATGTCACTGGATTGTCGAACCTCCCTGTAAACAAACTGTGGCGAATGCTCTGTGAACAGGTCGGGTGGAAGGGATCTTTGCTGCATGTGAGCCAATTCTAAAAGAAAGAAGGTGGTGAAGATCGCAAAGGAGGAACACTTCATGCGGCATTGGTCCAGGAGGGAAACAAGGGGTTATTTCCAGCTGCTAATGCAACCCGCCCGCCCCCTTCCCCTGTACTCTTCCAAGCAAGGGGGATTCTAGCTGGCTAATTAGCTTAGGGAAACCCACACACAGGTACGTTCTTCAACCATCTCACCTTATCCGTAACACTGAAGCCAGGGATTTAGATATAAAAACCAAAGGCTCATAGGATCAGGTGGAACAGTCCTTATCCCAGACAAAAGAACAAACTCATAGCCAACCAGCAGGGAAAGCAACAAGTGACTGAGCAGCAGAAATGAAAACAGCATCACAAAAGAGATGCCAGAGATTGAAGATGGGACTTTCAAGAGGCAAAACAGATGCTTTACCACAGTTATTAATAAAGGGCAGCAGTAGTAGTCGCACAGGAGCTGGAGGACACTAGCTATCGGTTCCTTCGGAGGGCGCTACTAGTGCTAGTTACAGAGAGACAGTATCATCTAAACCATGGGTGGGGAACCTGTGTACCTCCCTCCGGGATGCATTTGAACCCCAACTCCCAGCAGCCCCAGAGAGAATGACTAATGGTCAGGGATGATAGGACTTGTAGTCTAACAACATCCTGTTCCCCATCCCTGAGCTAAACATTAGAAGCTTCCTAATGGGACAAGCTGTTTGACTGTGGAGCAGTCTGAGGTATTTAAGCAGAGGCTGGATGACCACCTGCCAGGGATGCTGTTGTTTCTACTTGCACTGAACCAATGGGTTGGACTAGATGAAAATGTGGATTCAGTATGGTGTAATGGTTAGAGGGTTGGACTAGGACCTGGGAGACCAGGGTTTGAATCCCCACCCCGCTAGGAAGCTCATTGCCTCAGCATCAGCCTCTCCAAGTGTCCCTAATTTCCAGGGACACCCCTGATTTAGAGAAGTTGTCCCAGTTTCTGATTTGATCCTGGAATGTCCCACTTTTCCTTAGGCTGCTCCTATTTTCATTAGAGAAATTTTGGAGGGTATGGAGTTATTCAACCACTGGGCCATCTGAAGGCAGTCCTTTATAGAGGTTTCTTAATGTTTAATGTTTTATTATGTTTTCATATATGTTGGAAGCTGCCCAGAATAGCTGGGGCAACCCAGTAAGATGTGTAGCGTATAAATAGTAAAATTATCATTGTGAAATAGGACGTCCCTATTTCCAAGAGAGAAATGTTGGAGGGTATGCAGTATCTCTCATCCAAACCTACCTCACAAGGTTGCCATGAGGACCAAGTGGGGATGAGGAGATCCACATACACCACCTTGAGCTCCTTGAAGGAAGCAGTGGTGTATTAATATAATGAACATATATAAATAAAATAATAAATATGTTGTTTTGTTTTATTATGTCCGCAGTGCTAGAGCAACAATAACATACATTAATCATTGAGTAGTAGCAGGCAACATTCTGAGAACTAGAGCTCCTTTAAGCAAAAGCGGTTCTGAGGTCAAATGTTACTTCAAGCTATTTCACCCTCTTTCTATTTGCCCTATGCAAACAGTCTATGATGGTAGTACCTTACAGCAGTCAACAGCTGATGGTAACTGGATGTGAGCATGAATTGGCCAAAAAGAGAACCATTTGATTGATTTTGATGGAAAGGTTGTGCCAAAAGATTGGCAAGCTTTGGATTTTGTTAGAACAGGCTGTAAAGCTACATGTTATTACCCAATGGGATTTTTCAACTTGTATTGCCATAAACCAAGGAGTCTGGATATGAGAAAAGGGAAACAATAAATTGTCCACGTTGCATCCCCTCAGCTCAGAAACCTTGCAAAGTTATGCTGCCAGAATTGGCACACCCAACACTGGGCCCCTATTGCAAAACTGTCTGCTGAAGAGAAATCTGCTAGTTGCAGTTTATTTATTCGTTTACTTACAGTATTTTATACACCGCTTTTCAGGCTGACTTCACAGGCAGTTTACATAAGATTATTCAAGTTACTACTGTCATTATCTTTACAGCTATATTGGGATATTAACTGGCCTCTTGGCATGCTCTGAGTTCATTTGTTTTTATGGGTGTATTTTAAATGATTTGTTAATAATTTATCAACAACAGTTATCAATGATTTCATTATTGATTTAGTATTGCAAATGGCATTGTTATGTTCATTATGCATTGTGGTTATTCTGTTGTTGCCTTCGGACTGTTATTCTGTGGTAAATCGCTCTGAGTACCAATTTTTAGAAAATATGGGTAAATAAGACAAGAAGAATAAGACCATAACACAACAGTGTAATAAATTAAGGGCATCTGCAGATGACATAGGTTTTTTGGGGATAACCCCTTGGATAATGCAATGAAAGTATTTTGAAATAATAAAACAGTATGGTGAATTAGCTAGTTTTTATGTAAAGAAGGATAAAACTGAAATGATAGTTAGAAATATGGATTGGCGACTTCTGGGTTAGCACCATCGGGTAATGGCGGATTCCCTCCGAGCTCCGGAGGGAATCGGCTCCGCAGGAGTTGGGTCTTGCCGCGGCGGCGACGCGGGGACCCTCAGAAATCACAGGCGGTGAAGCCTGTGAACTTGGTGACTCGGCGGGCACCATTTGCGCCCCCCCGACCCGCGAAGGAGCCTTTTTAAAGGCTTCGGAACGGGGGACGGGGTGAGCGGCGCGGTGCTGAGAGTCGACTGCTTCTCCTGTGGAGTGAAGCCACATGCCATGGTCGGAGAGCGCTGACTTCTTCTTGTGAACAATTGGACATTAAAAGCAACAACCCGTGAGTAGTACAGAAATTGGATTTACAAAGAAAAAATTTTTTTTGAATTAGGCACGATCGGGGAAGGTGCAAACAGGAAGTCCGTCTCCCCGTCTTGTAAATAATCTAAAGCAAGGATCAGCTAACTAAGGTTGAGAGAATTTTTTTCTTGTTTCTTGGGCAAAAGACATTAATTTCACGATTTGGCAGTATAAGTAATTTTACTGGAGGATAAGAGCTAATTTTGGGAGCTGAAGTGCCACTCCCCCGGACCCGGGAGTGATCCGCAAGAGAGCTTGTTGAAGAGGTATTGAAGAGTTTGACAGCTGTCAAATTAGCTGTCAAGACTGAAAAAGAGAACTTTGTTTCTGTTGTCTCTGCTGGTTATATTTGTTACAATTTGGTTATAATTTGTTGAAAACAAGGAAGAATTGATACAAACTAACTTGACTTTTGGATTTGAACTGGAAGGAATTTTAAGTAACCAAAATCCCTCTAGAGGGGTTTTGGGACATTACAAGAATGGCTGAAGGAGGGAAAATACATGCTAAATTGGACAGAGTTTTTGTTCTCTTGGGAAAGTTACAAGGCCAAATTGATGTTTTGGCTACAAATGTTGCAACTCTGGATTTAACAGTAAATAAACTCATTGAATTTGATAAGGACTTGACTCAGGAAGTCCATGCAGCTGGACAAGAAGAGAAACTTGAGAACTTTGAGAGTGTGGAGAAAGAGATATATGTTGTTCCTGAGGAAAAGGAAGGAGGAGCTGTAATGCTGCAGATGACAAAGGAGAGCCAGAGGCCTGACATGATGGCTACAAAGGAAAATAAGAACTTGATGTTGAAAATCTGGTTTGAATTGGAGATTGAAGAACGGAGAGATCTCCTTATGTGGAGATCTGAAGATCCAAGGATTACAAATCTGATTAAGATGGAAGTTGGAGTTTTGGGGACATTTGGACTTGAAAGGAGTAAGAAACAAGATTCGGGCTCCACTTTTAAGTATGGAGGTCTGGCTGGAAGAAACATGGATCCCATTCGGCTAGAGCTTCTCCGAGATCTGGTGTTTAATATTAAGGACTATCAAAAAAACCGACAGAGAGGAATTGAGAGAGAATTAAGAGCCTCGGACGTGAGATCTCCAGGCTGATAGTAGATTAAGACTGATGGACATTTGTTGGGGATTGAAACCGGGAAAGGGGGGGTGGGGTTTGGGGATCCAAAGGGTGCATAATTACAATCTGTTTTTGCTTTTACTCTGTTTTGCTATTCGTATGAAAATTGGGGAAGTCGTGGAAGGGAATTTGGGTCGACTTTAGAAAGAGGTTTTAAGAATGAGTATTGATATATAAATATTGATGTTTATAAGGTAAAATTGCCTTTTTAAAAAATGAACTAAATAGAAAAACTACGCGGGACGCGGGTGGCGCTGTGG
This sequence comes from Podarcis raffonei, assembly GCF_027172205.1. NCBI lineage: Eukaryota > Metazoa > Chordata > Lepidosauria > Squamata > Lacertidae > Podarcis > Podarcis raffonei. Next base: position 8,044,207 of record NC_070621.1, read on the forward strand.
GTAAAACCTCAGCGCCTAGGACTTGCCGATCGCATGGTCGGCGGTTCGAATCCCCGCAGCGGGGTGCGCTCCCGTCGTTCGGTCCCAGCGCCTGCCAACCTAGCAGTTCGAAAGCACCTCCGGGTGCAAGTAGATAAATAGGGACCGCTTACCAGCGGGAAGGTAAACGGCGTTCCGTGTGCTGCACTGGCTTGCCAGATGCAGCTTTGTCACACTGGCCACGTGACCCGGAAGTGTCTCCAGACAGCGCTGGCTCCCAGCCTATAGAGTGAGATGAGCGCACAACCCTAGAGTCTGGCAAGACTGGCCCGTACAGGCAGGGGTACCTTTACCTTTATAAATAGAAAAAGGTCAAAAAATGGGGATAAGAACTTGTTGAACTAACAATTTGAATTGGAATATAAGAAGGGGAGGTGTGGGGAGGTCAGGGAAATATGTTATAGAAAAATAAGGATTGTAAACTTTATGTGTTTTTAACTTTTTTGTTTTTTGATTTTTTAATGTATTAAAGTGGAAAATTTCAATAAATATCTTATAAAAAATATGGATTGGCAAAAGAAAGAAAACTTACAAGAAGAGACGGGTATAAAGGTGGGGGAAAAGGTGAAATAGCTTTGTATATTTGGGTAACAAATAAAAATGCAATGTTGTATCAAAATAATTATGTTAAAGTGTGGAACAGTATGAAAATTGGTTTATTTAGGTGGGAAAGAATGAAACTTTCATTGATGGAAATAATATCAGCTATAAAAATTAATGTATTACCTAAGATATGTTTTCTTTTTTAACTATTCCAATAATAAGTAACATGAACTGCTTCAAACAATGACAAAAATAATTATCTGGCAGCGGGGGAAACCCTAGGATTAAATCTAAAATATTAACAGATTTTAAAGAAAGAGATGAATTCTCCTTACCGGATTTAAAACTGTATTATGAAGCACCGTGTTTGAGTTGGTTACACTGGGAATGGCTGATACGGAAAGAAACTAGATTGCTGGACCTTGAAGGTTATGGTGGAAGGTTTGGGTGCCATGTCTATTTATGGTATGAGAAGATTAAGGTCCACAAAGATTTTTTTTAGATCATGTTATAAGGAGAAGTTTATATAATATGCAGTTTCAATATAAAAATGTACTTGAAAGAAAAACACCATTGCGGTTATCTCCAATAAAGGCATGTTTTCAGAAGAATATGGAAGGAGATTGGGGTGCATATAGAGATATATTAAAATTATCTGAAGGGTATGAATCCAGAAATGGGTGGTGGGATGGCTCCAACATCACCAAATAAATGACTTATATAAGAAAATAAGATACTTGGTTTTTCAGAACAAAAATCTGAATTTTAAGTAAAACTGTTAGAGGGTAAAGAAAAACTGATTTCGAAAATGTATAATAAGCTGTTAGAACAGGGTTGCCTGGAAATCACTGAAATTGTTGCGCTTTTTTCAGGAAACAACCACAAGCTGTAGAGCTTCGCTTTCCTCAGCATGGGTTGGCAGCAGCCACAGTGTGCTGTGATTACAAGAACAGAGAAAGGAGCAGGCCTCTGAACACGCGCAGAGTAACTTTTTGTTCAAATTGCAATAGAGAGAAGTGGACTGCAGGAAATGAGGGAACAACTTTTCGGTGAGCCAGTGCCAGACATTTGCCCTTTTGACAAGTGGCTGTCAAAAGCCTTTCCAGCTTTAGAAAAATATAGAAACCACAAACGCTATCCATGGAGGAGAGGCCTATTAGCCATTATAGCAAACCGAGCCTCCATATACAGGAGCAGCATTCCTTGGAATTCCAGGTGCTGGGGGAGAAGCACCAAGAGAAGGCCATTATGCCACCCTTTTAGTGCCCTGCTCTGCAGCTTCCTAGAAGCACCCAGCAGGCGGATTCTGGACTAGAATCCTGAACAGAATCCACCTTGGACTAGATGCACCTTGCTCTGATCCAGCCATTAAATAATAATAATAAATCTACATTTAGCTAAGCAATTCTTTCTCCCTTCCTTCTGCACCCCTCCCCTCCAAAATCTGATCTTAAGATACTCTCCCCTCTAGGCTTTCAGCTGCAAAAGAACACCACTATTATAACAGCAAAGCCTGCAATAAAAGCATGTGTGAATAAGTCACACTGCTGCTGTGGAACACACAGACACACACACACACACACACACACACACACACACACAGAGAGGTTTCCAAATCCCACCCCTCTCCTGCCATCATTAAGATGTTATTATGACTCCCATGCTAGTAACCTTCAATATATACACTGACACAAGTGTGTGTGTGAAACCTCCCCCCCCTTTTTTTAAACATACAAGGTTAAGTTATGTACTGGCCAATATCCTAGATTTGCACAGACATACAGATAGAAGTAGAATTTAACCCTCTCTAAAAAAAAAAAAAACCCTCTTAAACTTAGCTGGGTTGTGGATCAGAAACAGCATCTTGATCACCTATTTCATCAATGAAAACTGACTGTTGCTAATCAAAACAGAATAACATCAATAGCAAAGAGGTGCTAGAGAGGTATATTCTGAGGAAAAGCCATCTTTAAAAAAAAGACAGGCAAAGGGGAAACAGGAGAAAGAAGGGGCTGCTGTCCTCCCCAGATTTAAAAGGGGGCCATAATAGTGTCAATATTAATAGTGGGGAGTGATGGGGATCTGCCAGCTGCTTGGCTGAAGGAGCAGCCCCCTTTCACCTTTCTTAAGAGCCTCTTCTCAACAGTGCTGATGCAGTGAGATACTGGTATGGTTCTGGCACCCCATTCCCAGGTGGGTAAGAGTGGGGTGGATGTTTTTAAACCTCAGCTGGCTCACAGGACACCGCTTCTCTTTTCTCCCCTCTGAGCAGCTTGTTATTGGCACTGGGGAAGGCTGAGAGGAGGTAGAGAGTGGACTCCATTTTATTTTTGTTGTATCATATATTTTCCTGTACTGTCCATTTACTAACAGATTGGCGGCTAACAGATTGAGGTTGAATCCTGACAAGACAGAAGTACTGTTTTTGGGGGACAGGAGGCGGGCAGGTGTGGAGGATTCCCTGGTCCTGAATGGGGTAACTGTGCCCCTGAAGGACCAGGTGCGCAGCCTGGGAGTCATTTTGGACTCACAGCTGTCCATGGAGGCACAGGTCAAATCTGTGTCCAGGGCAGCTGTTTACCAGCTCCATCTGGTACGTAGGCTGAGACCCTATCTGCCTGTGGACTGTCTCGCCAGAGTGGTGCATGCTCTGGTTATCTCCCGCTTGGACTACTGCAATGCACTCTACGTGGGGCTACCTTTGAAGGTGACTCGGAAACTACAACTAATCCAGAATGCGGCAGGTGACTGGGGGTGGCCGCCAAGACCATATAACACCGGTCTTGAAAGACCTACATTGGCTCCCAGTACGTTTCCGAGCACAATTCAAAGTGTTGGTGCTGACCTTTAAAGCCCTAAACGGCCTCGGTCCAGTATACCTGAAGGAGCGTCTCCACCCCCATCATTCTGCCCGGACGCTGAGGTCCAGCGCTGAGGGCCTTCTGGCGGTTCCCTCATTGCGACAAGCAAAGCTACAGGGAACCAGGCAGAGGGCCTTCTCGGTAGTGGCGCCCGCCCTGTGGAACGCCCTTCCAGCAGATGTCAAAGCAATAAACAACTACCTGACATTCAGAAGACATCTTAAGGCAGCCCTGTTCAGGGAAGTTTTTAACGTGTGATATTTTACTGTATTTTTGGTTTTTATGGAAGCCGCCCAGAGTGGCTGGGGAGGCCCAGCCAGATGGGCGGGGTATAAATAATAAATTATTATTATTATTATTATTATTATTATTATTATTATTATTACTAAAGAGTACTTTTATGTCAGAATCGGAGTGTTTTATGCAACCAATTTAACACATTGCACTCAAACAAATACCCTCAGCAGTGATTCCCCTGCCAGGAATATACTCTTCTCATATGCTGCCAGTCAAGAAGCAAGACTTTGCTGCCAATCAAAGGAGGGAGAGAAGCACACACACAAACACACACACCCCTCTCAACTCACCAACCCCAAAACCTGGTGGCCTGGGAGTGCCTCTTCAGCAGGAAGCAGCTGAGCTTCCATTTTGGACCCTAACCAGGTGAGGCAGGTTTGCACAGGGGCCTGGAGCTGCATGAAAAACCTTTGGAAATGCACCATCCCCCTCTTCCCTCACAGCGAAGTCACGCACCCACACACCCCACCACCCTAAATATGCTGGGCTTGCCTGTCCCCCACCTCAGCCTTCCAGCCAACCCCCGCACCATTTAAAAACCAAGCTTATACATGCCCACACACTGTGTTAGGGTGGCGGGGTTAGTATAAAACAGGCATGTCCAAAATCCGTTTCAGGGGCCTAATCCTAACTTTGGTCGGCCCTTCACTTCATCAGATCTGGCCCTCTTTGAAAAAGGTTTGGCCACCACTAGTATAAGATTTATTCACTTCAGTTCTGTAGGAAAAGCCTGATTCCATGAGCACACACAATCTCTCTCCCCACTCTCTTTCCATTCCAGTGCAAGGATCTTAAGCAAGGGTCAGCAAACTTTTTCAGCAGGGGACCGGTCCACTGTCCCTCAGACCTTGTGGGGGGCTGGACTATATTTTTTTTGGGGGGGGGAGTGAATGAATTCCTATTCCCCACAAATAACCCAGAGATGCATTTTAAATAAAAGCACACATTCTACTCATGCAAAAACACCAGGCAGGCGCCACAAATAACCGAGAGATGCATTTTAAATAAAAGGACACATTCTACTCATGTAAAAACACACTGATTCCCAGACCGTCCACGGGCTGGATTTAGAAGGCAGCTGGGCCAGATCCAGCCCCCGAGGCTTAGGTTGCCTACCCATGATCTTAAGCGATCCCAAGTGGAAAGGGGAGAGAGAAGGGTTTAGTGGTGGGCTGCTTGGGAAACCAAGGCAAGCCAGATTGGGAGGCGGGCAGCCCCCAGATCCACAAGGGCACCTGCTTCTTCCCGGGATTTAATTTTTAAACTGGCTGGCGTGGGCTGCAATGGTGCTCCTCAGAGGCAATGGCCGTGGTGTCGCTGCGTGGGCGGCGGAGGCCGCAGTGGATGTTGCAGTGGTCTCCTTGTGCTCCCCCAAGGGGGCAGCACTGTGCAGATGGCAGCTGTGGTGCAGGCTACCACACCGCCTCTGCCGCAGCGAAGGCAGGGGTGGCAGACATGGCACCGGTGTACAGGCGGACCAGACCCCACTGTGGCGCTTCCGCTTCCAGGGAACACCATAATAATAATAATAATAATAATAATAATAATAATAATAAATTAATTAAAACCCCCCAAACCCAGACATTTCCTTTGAAATGCAAAAATCCACCCAGATGCTATTTTTGACATTTAAATCCCGTACATGTCCAGGTTTTCTGGGGCGCATGGCAGCTGGGTGACCTTGGGCCAGTCACACTTCTCTGAAGTCTCTCAGCCCCACTCACCTCACAGAGTGTTTGTTGTGGGGAAGGAAGGGAAAGGAGATTGTTAGCTGCTTTGAGACTCCTTCGGGTAGTGATAAAGCGGGATATCAAATCCAAACTCTTCTTCTTCTTCTTCTTAGAATAGGAGATGAAAGATGAGTTGGTCAAATCAGCAATGATACAACAGGCAACAGGTGTGGGGCACGATATTGAGATGGCAGCATGGGGAAAGTTGTGGGAAATAGAGATGACATTTACTGCTGGCTATTCAATAAAGGAAAAATATATGAAAATGATATATAGATGGCATTTAACACCAAATAAATTAGCCAAAATGTATAAGACTGCATCAAAAAAAAATATGTTGGGAATGCAGACAGACAGAAGGGTCCTTTTTCATATGTGGTGGACTTGTAGAAAGGCAACAGGCTTCTGGGAAATGATACACAATGAATTTAAAAAGAGTGGAGGTTCTTTTTGGACTATTTAAGAAAAAACTACAGTCAAATGAAATCACAAGCAAGATTTTAATAATAGGCAAGGGAAGGAGAATAAATAAATGATTTCAATATAAGTTATAATGCAATAGAAAATGAATGGCAGTTATGGCAACAGATAAAGGAATACAACAGGAGCATCACAGACATTAAGGATGGGAAGTCAAAATGTAAAAAATTATTCTATTGAATGTGGATTGAATAATGTCAAATTTTGAGTAAAAAACAACTAATAACAATAAGACCTTCAAGGTACCTTTTTAACTATAATAAAAAAAATTATGGTAGCATGAAAGGCAGATGTTCTGTCACCATGGATTTCTTTGCTCCAGTTAGAAGGGATATAACTCTTATAAATGGGATGCACAAGTATATATAATCAACTGGTAAAGTCTTTGGCTCTGCAAACCTACAGGCCTCTTGATGGCTTCAACATTGACCAGCTTTTGTGTCCAGCAATCCTCGCTAATCAAGGCACAGCAAGCCTTGCAAAAGAGATCTGGTTAAGCAATTATAGCCCTTGAAAGGAAAGGATAAAGTACCTTTGATTCCTCTTCAAGGGCACTTATTAGCATCTCAAAGAAGGTGTCAACTTCTTCAGCTGGGCCCATTTTGGCTCCCAAAGGCTTATTCTTCACCCTCTCTCCTCTGCTTGCAAGCAGCCCTTTCAGATCACAGCCTTCCCAAAGCTACCCCCACCCCACCCCGCTCTGCACATCTGTTTCAGAGGGCCTTGGACACAAAGGGTAGCTCAGCTAAAAAGGCTTTAACTGCAGGCAAAACAGATATTTGATCTCTGGATTCCATTGAATTAAAAACCATAGGGAGGGATACCTGTTGGCTACCTGCGCTCTAATTTCTTTTAAGACTTCCTTTCAGCCCATAAGAGAGGACTTCCTTAAGCTTTCCTTAGTCAGTTCCTTTGTATAGGAATCTAGTGCTCCTTTATTTCTTTATTATTAAATTGTATTTTGTGTTCTCCTTTTGCATTTTTATGTTGTGAACTGCCCTGTGATCTTCAAGTGAAGAGTGGTATACAAATCAATCAATCAATCAATCAATCAATTAATTAATTAGGAGCTAAATCTCAGGGCTAGGTCTCTTCAGGTCCAGACTGCTATGATATAGTCCTCTAACACAGCAATTCTTAAGTGTGCTTAAAATAGTTCTAATTAATTTAGCGAGACTGAAGGCTTAGCTCAGAAATAACCACTGCATGGTCCTCTCGAGATGTTGTTGGACTGGGCAGAGATTATAGAAGCTGTAGTCCAGTGACTTCTGGAAGGTACCATATTGGCTACCCCATCTTAGTTAAATGTGCTGCGGAGGTCAAAGTCTAGAGGGATATCTATGATACTCAGCTTCAACAGATGCTGAGGGAGAGACATAGGGTTGTCACTTTGGTTGGGTAAAATAAGGGACAGGTCAGGCAAAAGATGGGACAATAGGGGTGGTAATTGAGGCTAAAAATTACTTTATATAGTGCAGAAATGGCTTCAAAGAAATCCATCACAATGAGTTGTTTCCAATGCTAGTCATACTAACAGAGTAGACCCAGTGAAATTTATGGATCTAAGCAATGCACATTAATTTTGATGACTCACATCCTCCCCACCTGCTGGATTTCTGCCTGTCAGAAGAATGGTACATGTAGAAACCCAGCCAAAGAAAGGAAGAGGTGGAGATAGCAACAAATTATGTTTCTCTTCCTAAGAAAGCTTTGCTTCCAACATCTCTTTCCATATAGCTGCTCATTTCAATTCATTCTCTCTCTCTCTCTCTCTCTCTCTCTCTCTCTCTCTCTCACACACACACACACACACAACATAGTCAGAGAAGTTCATCCAATCACTAGGATTACATCTTTTCTTGTCACATATTTGAGGCATTTAAAAAAGAATTCTGTTATCTATAGGCATTCATAGAATCATAGATTTGTAGAGTTTGAAAGGGTCCTAAGGGTCATCTAGTCCAACCCCCTGCAATGCAGGAATCTCAATTAAAACATTCTTCTCCCAGAGGTATAATGCCCAGAGTCATCTGGGAAGAAGTATTGTTTGCTGTACAACTGCTCTTCCTCAGGTAGCAGATTCAGAATGAAATGTCTCAACAACAGCTGTTTGAAATTACTTTCTTTTAACCCCAAGTGCTTAGAAAAATCTGTCAAAACTTCAGCCATTTGAAAACTAGGAATTTAAATAACAAATTAACACCGGGAGTACCGTTCATGAGGTTAACAAGTATATTTTGCAAAATTACAAAGAACACACCTTTTTTATCTTATCTTGTGTGTATACACACACACACACACACACACACACACACACACACTAAAACAAGTTTTCTTAGATTTGGTGGAATTCTCGAATTCCTCTTTTTTCCCAATGCAGTTTTTCTGTGCACACTGAGTAAGCATAACCCCTTGAGACGCTCCCCTGTCATGGTCGACCTTAGCTGAGTCTTTATTCTCCACAAAGTATTGAATGACCACCCTAGGGCTGAGCAAGAGAGATGGGCAGAGCCTTTTTGTGGCAGGGTAAAAGATTTCTGCCTCTTTTACTAGGTCTGCTATGTTCAGCTCTTCTAACTGCTCTTTGTTGAGTTTCTTCTCCTTCCACATGGTGCATTGTATTTCAGCTTCAGAGCTGAAGTCTTAAAACTTACAAAAACTCAAGAACTTTCCTGTATTCATTTCAAAAAAATTGATGTGTCCTAGGTATGGCTGACTAGGTTGGAGTTAGAACACCGATGACAGCCAGGAAACTACAGTATATTTAAATAAAACCCTGGCTCACAGCAAACGTTAGCTATGAACTCCGCACCAATCCGAACTGTGAACTTGCCTAAATTGAACTATATAATCGACTGAGGTCTGAGGGCTTTCTGCAATATAAATAGCCTGTGGAAAAGTTCCAGTCATTTATAGACAGGCCCAGCAGGTTCGCACTCTGAGGTTTGGACTCAGTTTCCAGAACTGAACTACCTGCGACACGATTGGTCCGTTCATGGAAGCCACACCTTTCACTCAGTTGGGTTGCCAGTTGCATGACTAGAATGCACAACATCATCCAAGTGACCTCAGTGAGAATTTCAAATAGTATTGATTATTTCTACTTTCAGTTATACATTTACTTGATGGGGGGCAGCTTCCCCCCCTGCTTCCCCCTAACTACACTCATGGACCAGTAGTACCTAAATGATAGGCAGATTTATGGTGGCAGATGATTTGGAGATGGATAAGATAGATGAAGGTTGGTGAACCTGTGACACTCCAGATGTTGTTGAACTCAAACTCCCATGAGCCCCATCCAACTTGACCAGTGGTCAGAAGTGATGGGACCCTTTGCATGGAAGGCCACAGGTTCACAATTCCTGAGACAGATAAATGGAGGCCAATGGCCATGAAATAAATAAACCCCCTTTCTATGCAAAGAAGAGAAGTTTAGGGACTGCAGATATCATAGTGCCATTATACAAATCCACAATGAGATTGCAGTTTGAATACTGTAGTGTGTGTGTGTGTGTGTGTGTGTGTGTGTGTGTGTGTTGTCCTGGCTGATCTAAGGGTTGGAGCAACTTCCATAGGGGGAAAGATTACAGAATTGGGGACTTTGTAGTTTTGAGAAAAGGCAAGTAAGGGGACTCTTTATAGAAGTGCATTACATTATGCATGACATGGAGAAAAAGGATAGAGAGGAGTTTTTCTCCCTTTCTTGTAATACTAGAACTCAGGGCGTCCAATGAAGCCAGGTTTTTTTCTTCTTCACCTTTTTGCACACATTAGCCGCAGGGAACATGTGCACAGCATAAACACATATGATACATGGAAACAGAGGTACTGAACCTGGACTGCAAGCAATTTGGCTCTGGCTGTTATCACTGCAAGCCTGGCCAACTGAGTATTGTGCCTCAAGGGTGCCATCTAAGCTTGCCTGAAAATTTCATCAGCTGACCCTACAGACCAATCTTGATCAACCAGGCCCTATAAAGCTCAAGACTCGAGAGTTTGCTCTTCTGTCCAAGCATCTAGTCTCTGGTGTCAGGACAGTGCATAAGCACTCCTGCTACCTCTCCCTGGTTTTTAAGTTATTAACTCAACCACTCATTAAAAATACACATTTTTATAGCCTGGGGTTGTTGTTTTTTTCCAAAAAAAGAAGCTTTAAAGAGGAGCTTATGATGCTCACAACCAAAGATACATGCAACACAAGATACCAAAAAATACCAAGTTCATAAAATCCAAAATCGGCAAACCAACAACTCACAAAATTCATCCCCAATGAAAACAAGAAAAGTCACAGAAAAAGCAATATAGCCTCAACATATCCATACTGATAAACTCCCCACCCTCACCCCACAGCTGATTGGTAGCCAGAATGGTTATGCCACTAGCCATGCCATGCCAAAGACACTTACCGATGCAATTGAAGGACAACTCTTGACGGCAAAAGAGGGAACATCCATCTCCATTGACCTTGTTCATGTCATCACACTCTTCCCCAAGGTCCCTGAGAGCAAGATACAAAAATGGGGGGAAATAAATGCTGTGATGGTCCAAATAACCCCTTCTGCCTCTTCTACTTCCTTCTCCCATTACAGGCTGATAAAGTGAAATGTATATTGAGGGAAAGTAAGAAAAATTAAAACATTTGTAAGGATCAGCAAATCTGTCAAATTCAGTTTCTCCTTTTTACACTCTTAAGTTTTCAATATTTCCACATCTGTTTACAATTCTCCCCAATATGCATTTTTGTATTATATGTTCATTTTGTGCACACTTCTTCCTAGTATACAGACAACAACAGATTAACACTGGCATGAAATCAGAGCTCTAGTTAATGGCAGGGAGGGGCTAGCCAGGTTTTTTGCTCTAGGTGAAGCCCCCAGAGGGGCACCATTGAGGCTCCCAGTCTCTGTGTGTGTGTTTTTGTGTGTGTGTGTGTGTGTGTGCGCGCGCGCACGCAAATGAGCAAAGGGCCAAACTGGGTCTTTGACCCAGGTGAAAAAAGCCTAGCTTCACCCCTGCCTGAAAGACGTGTGATCGCACATGCACGCATGATGCTGAACCCAGAAGTGACCCCCAAACATCACTCAACACATGATGAGAATGGTAGAATGGGGGTCGGGCACAGTGCGAGAACTGCACTGTGAAATTTGGAGAAGTGTGGATATCGAAAGCTGGCTGTGCTTGGGTTCACATATTATTTCTGAAAGTGTGAATTGGGTAAGTTAGTCTTCAATTGTGAAATGAATTCATTTCCCCTCCAATCCTAGTAGTGGACCTCAAAACACTTTATTGTACAACAAAAGTCTATATGTAGCATAAAGAAAACATGAATGCTCTTTTAAAAGCATGCACAACCATTTCAGCACCGTAGATCAACTGGGGGACAAGTTATGCAACCTTTAGTAATCACTTTTACAGTCCAGATTTTTGCTCATAGATCCCAATACCCAGATTCCATCTGCAACCTTTCCTCATGGTAATGATTGATCATTTTGGTTGCCCTTTTCTGAACCTTTTCCCAACTCTACAATATCCTTTTTTCAGGTGAGGCAACCAGAACTGTATACTGCATCCCAAATGCGCCCACACCATAGATTTGAATAATGGCAATATTGTATCAGCAGTTTTATTTTCATTACCTAATGATCCCTAGCATGGAATTTGCACAGCTGCTGCAAACTGGGTCAACATCTTCACTGAGCTATCTCTTATGACCCCAATGTCTCATTCTTGTATCAGTAGGTGCTTGGACTAGATAATGTTCAAGGTACATTCACACCTTCATTATGCCTTAAACTAGGGATTAGCCTGCTCACCAGAGGCGACACTCAGGCCAATGCAGCCAACTCTGATGAGATGATGAGAGTTGTACTCTAGCAGCATTTGATGGGCTACAGATGTTCACATCCCTAGATGTGTCATCAAATCAATTTAAAAGCACCATGCACTTACTTCTGGATAATCCCATCTCCACAGTAGCCGCTTCCATGGACATAGGTGAGTGGTGGGGATGTTTCGCTCTCTTCCATCCCAGAAATTACTGAAACCCAGTAAGTGTATAAGATGCCTGCTTGTATTTCACTGCAAGATAAGGAAGGAGACATTAGCCAGGCATTAAAGTGGAGGATAGTCTCAACATATAATACTAGGTGCAGAATACAACTTCCTGGAAAATCTCATTGTCCTCATGCCCTCTAACGTATCACAGGTGTAAACAAAGACATTTGGGGCATCCTGATTCGAATACCAAGGCCTCCAACTCTACCATCACTGGACATTTGGGCAAATCTGTAAATTTCAATTTCAGAGGGTTTTTTAAATGCAATCTCTATGCAGGCCTCTCAGGATTGATTGCTGAGCCACTCCAGGAACCAGATGAATTGCAGGAATTGCAGCTCTGTGAGGGGAATAGTTCCCAGCATTATTTGGGGGAAGTCATGACTGTTTAAAGTACAGTCATACCTCTTGTTACGTTTGCTTCAGGTTGCGCGTTTTCAGGTTGCGTCCCACGGCGACCCGGAATTGCCGGAAGGGGTTACTTCTGAGTTTCGCCAGTTGCGCATGCGCAGACACAAAAAATGACATCACACGCATGCACAGAAGAGGTGAATCGCAACCACACATGCACAGACATGCAGGCGCAGGTTGCGTTCTGCTCATGTTGCAAACGGGGCTCCAGAATGGATCCTGTTCGCAACCAGAGGTACCACTGTAGTATGCTACTGCTTTAAATGTATAGAGCAGACGAGGGCTAAGTTTTACTCAGAGCAGATCCACTGAAATTAACAAGATTATGCATCTACACTGAGTATGACTAACACTGAATACGTTCTTCTAGGACCTGAGGGGCTATCACATGGCAAAGGGCTGAACTTACAGGAGGAGAGATTTGGATGGAATATTGAGAGAAACTTCTTGATGATAAGAGCAGTTTGCCACCAGAAACAATTTCCAGGGCAGGTGGGCTTGCCCTTGCTGGAGGTCTTCCAGCAAGTTTGGGGTGGCCATCCATCAGGGATGTTCTTACTCTGGATGCCTGACACCAAACAGGAGGTTGGACTACAAGACCTTTCACAGAAGCATAGGAATATTAGGTAGCTGCCTTATACTGAATTCAACTATTGATTCATCTGGTTCAGTATTGTTTACACTGACTGGCACTGGGAAGGGTCCAGCTCTCCCTGGAGATGTTGGGGTTTGGATGTGGCACCTCCTGCATGCAAAGCAGATGCTCTGCCACTGAGCTACAGCCCCTTCAATCCTATCATACTACTGTTCTTCTTATTAAAACATGTGGCAACAGAAGGAAGCTGAACTTATTTTCCCTCCTCGGTGTAGAATGAATCTAGCAAAACAGATGACTAGAAAAGCTCACACCATTAGCATTACAGCAGGGCTGAGCCAACATGAATGAAATGTTTATGGCTAACTCTAAATGACAATTTCCCAGTTGGTGGGTATTTATGTTTTTATATGAAGCCAGAGTATCTCCTTCTGATCTGTTTCTGCCAAAGAAAGAATGAATTTGAGATGCAGCAGAGAGTAATAAAATTGTAAATTGTCTCCTAGACAAAAGGAAACTGGGACAAAGTGCATGGATTGCAGTAATAGAGAGATCCATCGCTATCTGTTAAAATGTTTTTATTATAGCAAAACTAATAGCTCTTTAACAATGATATTGTTTGCACAGCAGAATTGCTCTTCTTTCTTCTTTCTTAAAAAAAGATGTGCATTGTATCTTGCAATCTGATGTACAGAGAGAGAGAGAGATGGATAATACTTTATGAACATATTCAGCCACACAGGGTAAAATGGGTAAGGATGCCCCTTCAGCTGAACCAGTATCTATTGGCCATTTGTGAGCCAGAGGGAATTTTTTAATGAATCATATGGCAGATGCAACCTTTCTCCAAGAGATGATCCAGGGCTGGCCCTATCACTAGACTGATGCTGTGTGGCACATCAGTTTGGCACGATTGGGGGGGCTCGTGGCCATGCACCATCACTACACTGTGCATGCATGCTCCGTGACATGCCCACATGACATGAGCACACCCCACGGCATGCTGCCATCACTCTCACACATCGTGGAGCATGCTGACATGTTGTGCAGTGTGTGTGTGGCAGCCACTGCAGAACTTTGGGGGCCCTAGCCCCTACATTGAAAATTGGGAGGGGCTCGGGCCCCACATAGATGGTGTGCCTGATTGCAAACGACAAGAGTCTCCCTCAATCCTACCTAGATGGGGATTGAACCAGGGACCTTCAGCACACAAAACAGGGGTTCTAATGGTCTGACTTATACCAAGGTAGTTTCCTATGTTCCTAAGTCTTAGATGGCAGGGCAAGCCCATTACATTGATTGTGGGGGAGGGCTGGCTTCCAAGTAGGAAAGTGAGAAGAAATGTATTCTATCCCTTGCAATTGCTTGTCCCTCCTTAGAAAGAGTAAGTGCGTATATCAGGTTAGGGGAACCTTTGGCACTCTGGATGTTATTGAACTATAACTCCCCGTTTGTGGAGTAGACGGGAACAATATTAAAGAATATAAAACTGTGTGAAAAAAACAACAGTATAAACAGTACAATGAGAATGACTGGAAGACTTGTTTTGTCGGAAGCATTTTTTATTTAAGTGTTTCATTGTATTAATTAGGAAGATTATGTTTTTATGTATATAAATTTGCTTTTTCTTCTTTCTTTTTTTCTGTATTTTCTTCTTTTCTTTTTTCTTAATTGTTTTTTCTTTAATTCTCTTTTTGTAGTATGAGATTGTAAATTCTTTGTATAAGTGTGTAATTTAAATTAATAAAGATTATTTATTTAAAAAGAAGAAGAAGAACTATAACTCCCATGAGTCCCAGCATGGAAGGGTGGGCATCATAGTTGTGGTTCAGCAACATCTAGAGGGGCCAAAGATACCTTACACCTGCTATGTGTGGTCACCATCAATACAAAGGGATGGGTCCAACTAAGTTCTACTCAGCGTACACCCATTAAAATTAATGACTCTAACTTGGTGTTGCCCATTAATTTCAATGGGTCTACTTAGAGTAGTGCTAACACTGGATACAACCCAAAAATCAAAATGATATTTTCCCTTCCTCTCATCACAAATATAGCTTTTAAATTTAAAATTATCTTCCATGATTGCTTTCTGTGAATTCTTCTCATTTTTACTGCTCATGGCTCCTCCAAATCCTCCTCTGTCTTTTAAACAACAACAATAACTTTATTATTTGTACCCCATCCATCTGACTGGGTTGCCCTAGCCACTCCGGGCGGCTTCCAACAAACATAAAAGTGCAATAAAACATCAAATATTTAAAACTTCCCTATACAGGGCTGCCTTCAGATGTCTTCTAAACGTTGTATAGTCCACTTATTGGTCTCCTTCCAACTGAATTCCTGACATAACTTTTTCAGTAGACTTCCATCATCTAATCATTCCACTTGACCTAGCCATCTTAACCTTTCTGGCACAATTAATAGACCTGATTTTGTTAACATCCATCCACTGCACACTCAGCCAAAGCGAGCACCCCAGAGATGGGGCTTAAAAACAGGTTCTAAGATTCAGTTCCGATTTTTTTGTTTTCCTAATGAGCATGTACCACCAGATTTACAGATTAGCATCTCTTGCAGGCTTGTGATCAGTGACAGAGTGCCATTACTTCTTTACAGGGCAAAAGGAAACACACCAGTCTGTGGGATCTAAGCATGCGATCTGCTGTTTGTGGAATTCCTTCAGGAAAGCTGAAAGTTCAGTAACAGAGCACATGCATTGCATGCAAGAAGGTCTGAAATGTCAGAGAGCCCCTGCTTTACATTGCAGCCATGGAAAAATCAGTAGTTCTCAGTGCACATCCACACAAAGAAGCAAGAGGCACTATCACAGTTCAAAGACACATTCCAGCCAGCCAAAAAAACACTCAAGGAGCAGTGTTAGGTGAAGCCTGGAAAGGAGGGAAAGAGTCCTAAGGGCCAGATAGAAAGGCTTGGAGGGCCACATTAATCCTCCAGGCCTGAGGTTCCCCACCCACCTCAAGCCTTCACAATGCCTAGGAGATACCCAATATGAAATGTTCTTATCTCCTCCCAGTCCTGTACAAGGATGGTATAAACCAGGTGTCTGTGTAGAGAAACAAACTGTAGTTTGTCAAAGAGGGGGAAAGAGAAGTGAGACAGAGTCACATTTCAGCTCTGTAAGCTAGCAGCATTCTGGGACGGTGGCTGGTACTTTCTAGTGTTCTGATGTGGAAGCCATGGACTCTTGTGCCTCCACCGACACTCACAACACTCACACAACTGTATATTTGTAAATAAAATCAGGGACCCTCCAGACTGTTTTTGCTTGTTTTTGCTTGACACTGATGCAATAATGATGTGTTTGTGGTGGATTCATACTGGACCATCCACATGTCATTCTGCTTTACTTGTTGTCCTGTGATACTTCCCCAGTGTTCCCACACTATCACTGTCAAGAGGGGCACTATTGCAACAAAAGTGGGACAACCCCCTGCCCTGAAATATTTGTAGTATGAAGTGTTACAGGATTTCATCTGGAAGTTATGGGACACACATAAGTGAAGCAGAATGTCCTCCTCAAAACTTTTGCAAACACCAAAAGCATTGAAAGCAGGGGAGTGTCTCACCACAGTGGCCGCCTTGCAAAAGAAAGCAAAACCACATTCATGCTGTGATGTTTGGAGAATCTCACCTATCAGAGAAGTGGCATGAGCACTCACAATATTGTTAACAACGAACAAGTGTTGCTCCATTCTTTTCTGCATCTGGGGAAAATGTCATTACAGGGTCAAAGTTGCGTTCAATTTTGCGTTCAAGCTTCCAGCCTGCATCAGAGACTCTGGGCTCAGGGAGTGTACTGCACTTTTATCCCTCTGCTTACTATGCCCTTTTCTCTAACGGAGAGCAGTGGAGGCTGGTCTACTAGGGCAAATGGGGCATTGCCTCACCAACTTCAGTCTGCCTGCAGCCAGTCCCCACTTGCCTGCCTTCTTCCTTCCAACCAAGACTGATACACTGTTAGTGGGTGGTTCCCTAGACCAGTTGCGTGGGAGGTTGCCTGCTCTTGATGGGGTTAGACTCCCTCTAAAGGAGCGGGTACGTAGCTTGGGGGTACTTCTGGATCCTTTGCTGTTGCTCAAGTCTCAGGTGGCCTCAGTGGCCCGGAGTGCCTTCCATCAGCTTTGGCTGGTGGCCCAGCTGCACCCCTATCTGGACAGGGATAGCCTAATTACTGTTGTCTATGCTCTGGTAACCTCAAGGTTAGCTTACTGCAGCATCTTATACATACGGCTGCCTCTGAAGATGGTTCAGAAGCTTCAGCTGGTGCAGAATTTGACAGCCAGGCTGCTCACTGGGACAAGACGGTTGTAGCATATTATTACACTGATCCTGGCCTGACTGCACTGGCTGCCAATTAGCTTGTAGGCCCAATTCAGAGTGCTGGTTTTGACCTATAAAGCCTTAAATGGCTCAGGACCACAATACCTCAAGGACCACCTCTCACCCAGACTCTGTGTTCATCATCTGAGGCCCTTTTTTGTGCCTCCTCCATGAGACATCTGGAGGGTGATAACACAAGAAGGCACATTTTCTGTACTGACTTCTGTACTAGCTCTCCCTGTTCTCTCCTGGGACGTTTGACTGGTACCTTCATTATATATTTTTAGGTGCTAGGCAAATATGTTCCTCTTCAACCAGGCCTTTGGCTGATTAATATTCTACAGCTTTTTAATATGTACCTGTGGGAAGCGGAGGTTATTGTTTAACTGTTTTAATTATTTACTTGTGTTTTTATCTTGTATTTTATTCTGTGAACTGCCCTGAGATCTTATGATGAAAGGCAGTATACAAATTTAATAAATAAATAAACTAGTTGGCTTTGCCTGCCATTGGCTCTGGCTCCACCTATTATTGACCTCTCTGCTTTCTCATCTACCAGTCACAATGGGCACCAGCCACCAGGGACAGAGAGCACAGCAATAGCCAAAATGCACTCTCCACCGAGCCTGATGCATTCCTGTTCCTGCTTTAGTGTATGAGGCTGCTTCAAAGTTAAGGGCATAAGCAAGTTGGTGTTTTAAGATCTATATCCCCTGTCTTTTAATGGGCTTTTGGAACACTGACTTAGGGGATAATGATTGTTCTGACTTCCATATAAATGGGTTACTGGAAAGGTCTCCTTTCTTGCTGGACATCTGTTGATCAATCCACAAATAACAAAACGCCAACAGCTCTTCCTTCTTTTTGAAATCTTTCCAATGGGTCCTTAAATCAAGGCTCTCTTGCATTACTAGCACCACCCTCAAACACACAAACTGGTACTACTAAGTTTTAATCAGGTAACCAGGGTGATGAACCAAGTAAAGCTTCAATGCAGATTAAAATGTGCCTCCCAATCAACCAGTGTGGCAGGCAACAAGCAAAGGATTCTGGGATTCAGAATTTGGGAAGAACTTTGTGGGCACATAATGCACAATGCCTGGGAAACATATTACCAGCAAGGAGGATGTGCTATTTGCCTCTGCCATGCTGACTCCCTCAAGAACTAAATTTAATTTTTTGGGGGGAAAGTGTGAGAGAGAAACTGAAATTGACAGGTTTCTGTGTCACAGGGATCGGGACCCTTCAGATGCTAGTGAATTTCAAATCCCATAGGCCCTGACCATGCTGACTTAAACTGATGCGAGTTGAAGTCCAAAAAATATTGCGTGGTGAGGCAGGTCCCCCATCCTTGATTTAACATCTCTGGTTTTTTCCTTTAAAATATCAGTATGTGTGTGGCTGTTGGGAGTGGGGTTTTCGACATCAATGGGTAACTAGCCAATATGCGGGGGATGGAATAATTTGTCAATTTTGTATTATCTCGGTTTCTCACTTTTCAAATCTTAAATTCAGTTCTCTACATTTCCAAAGCAGTTTGTTCATGCTTTTTGTTTAAGTCCAGAAAACTCATCAGCATTTTAGCATGAATGTCTCCTAATGTACACATTTTTATATGCAATTTTTGTATGCAATGTACACAACTTTGAAAGTGCTCTTATGTTGCATTTTTGTAAGTGACTTTAGCATGAATGTCTCCTAATGTACAATTTGCAATATGCAATTTTTGTATGCAATGTACACAACTTTGAAAGTGATCTTATGTTGCATTTTTGTAAGTGACTTTCACAAATGCATCCATTTCTATGCCCACATTATCCTAGTAGATGCATTTCTGTACACACTAGATGGCTGGAAAACTGCATTGCAAAACTGCAAAAAGTGCAAATTTCAAAGGATGGTATTATTCCTAATTAGGTAGGTTTAAATGTTACTCATACTCATACTCACATTAGCATTAATGTACATGAGAAACTTAGGTTTATTAACTTCAATGATTTTAACAGGCCAGGCTCAAGAATCTTGTGCTAATTCATAAAGCCCTACACAACTGGTGTCCAAAGTACCTTAAGGACTATCTGATCACTATGTGACACTACAACTGAAATCCAAGACTTGGTCAGTCTTTACTAGGAGACAAGTCTTTATTGTGGCAGGCCCTGCCCTGTAGAACTCCCTGCCAGTAGAATTACTGCATTAGTCATCTCGTTTATTTTAGATGTCTTTTAAAAATTGTTCTTTTCCGACATGCCTTTGCAATGTGATTCTTTCTTTTTCAACCAACCAGTCTTTATTGATGTTTCTATTTATGTTAATGTAGTACAGCATTGATGTTGTACTAATGTACTACTGTAGTATAGGATGTGATTCCTGCATTAAAAGACTAGATGACTCTTGCGGTCCCTTCTAATTATACAATTCTATGATTCTATGATGTTTTTATATTGTACACAACCTTGTTATATGGTCACCCCCCAACCCCCCCATTTAAATATATAAATACTCTGAGAATAGCTTAGTTGGGTAAGGCCAGTAGCAGTTGTGGATTTCCAGGGAGGATTTTCTGTGTTCCCACTGGTCCTTTGAAGTGTATCAAAAACAAAACACTTCTTACAATCCCTGAATGAGGGAAGGGTGATTCTAGGACACATGAATTAGGGACCGCCCTCACCTCTTTAGGTCTATTTTTCTGTTTTTGTCTTCTTCCCCCCCCCTCTCTCTGGGGTGTGTGTGTGTGTGTGTGTGTGTTTAAAACAAAATGCTAAAAGGCTGTGAGAAGCTTGACTTGGATAATGTAGGGAATCCTTGTCTGAATCAGAAGTCTAAGCTCTGCGTATGTTGGAGGTACAGGATAGTAGTGCAGTATGCAGTAAACAAAGGAGAGACGTCAAAACTCAGACGGCTATTCTGCTCTCCTGTTATTTCAGCTGCATTTTCACTTATTTGGACAAGGCTAGAGAGGGAACAGGTGCAAAAGACACACAACAATTTCTCTGCCCCTGCAACCCAGACAAATGCACATCCCACCCCTCTTTTCACTATGAAGTTGATTTAAAAGGCAAGAGTGCCAAAGAACATTTGGATCCCACAAGAGGGGCATCAAACTAACACAGCCATGTCTGGATTTTACAGTCTCCTGTGAATGATGGACAGGAGGGCAAAACAGGCCACATGCAGCCATGATCTCTGCGGAAAGCCACAGGGCTGTGGGGTTGGCTGGGATCTCAGGGGCCAGCTATGCATTTCGATGTGGAGGCTCTGGTGTTAGTTTCCTGCAACAGTGCCAGTTGCAGACATCAAAACAGGGAAGTGGGCATATATGGGGTAAGGCAATCCCACAGGTCAACCGGTCCCAGATGAGTCTGGGAAGCCCACAAGCCCATTGATCGCCCATGATCATCTATGATTTTTCCTAGTTCCCTTTTGACGCTGTCCCAGTTGGTGGCGCTTTGCAAATCTTGTGGCAGCAAATCCCAGCATTTAGCTTTGAACTGTGTAGTGGTTGGGACTGGTAGGGGCAGAAGGCAGGGAGACCAAACATTAGGAATACAAAGAAAGCTGGCTCAGTTTTGTCTACCCTGGCTGGCACCGGCTCTCCGGGGTTTTATGCATGGGTCTCTCCCAGACCTCCCTTGAGAAGCTGGGGATTGAGCCTGGTACCTTGCACATGCAGAACAAGGGCTCCGTTTCTGAGCAAAGGCCTTTCAGCTAAGCCAGAGCCAATGAAAGCAAGGGCCAACTAAATTTAGTTTTGCTATTCTCTTTAAGGGGAATAATGAAGAGGAAGCCAGCAGCCACTGCCACCCTCTGGACTGGCTGGAAAAAAAGAAGGCAGGCAGGTGATGAGTAGCTGAGGGCAGACCAAGGTTTGCCAGGCAGTGCAGCATTTGCCCATTCACTGTGTCAAGAACCATGCACTGTGTGAAGACTGAACTACTGACGACAGAGGGAGAAAGTCACACTAACAACATTTTAAGAAGGTTCTTGCCCCCCAGTTAGCAGGGCTGGGAAATAGGGAAGGTCAGGGGTGGCCTGTCCAATAGGTGAAGTGAAGCCATTTGCTTCAGGAGCCAGATCCATGTGCCTCTCCCCCACCACTGCACTCTTGTCGGCCCTGCCAGGTCTTCACCCACACTGCCAACACAGCCCTGTTGCCCTTGCCATTGTCACGGTGGTAGCAGAGGCGCAGCTGCAAGTGAGGGTACAGTTGCCTTGACAGGTCTAGAAGCAGCATAGGCCTGGCAGCAAGGGCCGGGAGGGATTGGGGACCCGGATCTGCGGAGGTAGGCAGCATTGGGGAGGGGCATTGGGGTGTTTTGTCTAGAGTGCTAGAACATCTTGAGCCCACCCTGTGGGTGGTGATTTACCAAGGTTAGAGATCAGAAAAGAAGAAACATCTGTTCTACCTTGGGAAGGACAGAGCTGCATGTAGAAAGTTAAATAAGGTGTCTCTTCCAAAAGGATGCTCCACAATGTTTCCCTTGGGAGGGACTTTGTGTCTTGACTTAATCTCCACTGTTACCATCACATTTGCAACTGGCCTCAAACCCACCCAGCCCCCCAAAAAACTCCAACAACAACAACTCACAGCCAATGGACCAACACATTGCACTCTGCTCCAGACACAAATCAGGATCTGCAGGACTTGTTCTAGGTCAAGGCATGAATGGGGTTGCCTGAATCAAGCAAGGGATGAAGGAACATGGGGAGCAGTGAGTCAGACCATTGGGTCCATGTAGCTCTGGTCTACGTTGACTGGCAGCAACTCTCCAAAGGGTTTCAAACAGGGAAACTCCAGGCCCTACCTGGATGCAAAGCAGATGCTGTACCTATGAATTACAGCCCTTTCTCTAAGAAGAAGCTGCCTTATACTGAATCAGACCCATTGGTCCATCTAACAAAGTATTGCTTTGACTGAGTAGCAGTGGATCTTCTGGGTTTCAGATGGGGGAAAATAATCACAGTCCTACATGAGAGATGCTGAGGACTGAGGGACTCCCCACATAGAAATATGTTCTGCCAGTAGCTCCAGCCCTTCCCCCAAAAGAAATGAAGTAAGAGGGGGAAAGAGAGAGAAGTGGGTGGCAGAAAAAAGAAGGAAAGAATACACTAGCAGGAAAAAAATGAAAGAATGGGGAGGCAGGTGGTGGAAAGGGAGAGGGCAAAGGGAGAGAAGGGATGGCAAAAAGAGTGTGGGGGTGGCAAGATAGAGGGGCAGGAAAGAGAGAAAATGGTGGCAGAGAGGGAAAAATGGGATGCCCTGCCCCCATATGATTCTGTTCCCACCCACCACCCATATGTGGGTCCCAAGAGATTTTCCCTAAGGGAACATGACCTCCAACAGGAAAAAAAAGGTTCCCCATGCTAGAATAGACAGTGCTAGATACGACAGTGCTAGATATCTTCTTATGTTCCTATGAAAAAAAAGAAGCAGCACAAAGATCTCCTCAAACTCTGTGTTTCATTTTGGGTGGGGCTGCATGCCATTAAATTTACTTTAATCCCCAGCCCCCAGCAGGTGGACCTGGCAGCCACATCTGAATGTTTGAGAGTCAGAATGTTCCTCTGGCTAGCAGGGCTTCAGGGAGGGGGGGGGGAAACAAGAAGAGAGACTGACAGAGTCTGGAGATGGATGAGTGGGAAGGAATGCAATAGCAAGAGGCAGCTGTGGGGATGAGCTCTAGCAAATTGACCACATTCAGTGGAGATTGAAGATCATGCTTCTTTTTGCCCAAAGCAGGGGGTCATGTTATCTCAAGCCTCTGTGCACAGAGGTTTGACCCAGAGCCAAATGCAAGTCAGCAAGAGGCAGACTTGACTGTGGCCTCTCCAAGGGCGCTTTGCTCCAACCTTTCAGTGCTGGCTTGCAGCTGCAAACTACACAGCAAGGAGCCATGCCACTGGCTGAAGGGCACACAGCTGAAATTTGGTGTACTTCAGATCTTGGTTCAGTAACCCCTGATGGATTTAACACGAAAGGGGCTTTTTGAGGCATAGGGTACTTCCAGACTTTTGCAATTTATGGGTGGGATTCAATCACATACCAGCAAGTGCAGGTTGCTCAGTTGATTTGGCAGTCCTGCGCAAGAAGCTCCACTCCCCTCACCCAAATTGTGTTTCTTTGTTTGTTTGTTTGTGTGTGTGTGTTTGTGTGTGTGTGTGTGTGTGTGTGTGTGTGTGTACTTTTGGCAATAAGGAAAGTGTCAGGAAAATGTGCTTTAAAGGGGGCGGTGGGATGATTACTTGGCAAAAAGTCATATAATATATTAATATAGTATAAAATAGCTACCAACTTAACTCTAGAGGCACTGTGGAATTAGAATATGGAATCTAGCCCTTATGCAGAAACCAATGAAGCATCCTACAGTGCTCAGAATGCAAAGACCAAAGTTGATTTTGAAACTGTATTACATGTGTTTATTCAGTACGCTGGAAAGGACAATGTTGTCCTCTCACCCATGGCTCACTCTGAGACAATCTGTTAAGACAGAGAGCAGAAGATACCCAACTGTTGTAATCAGTTCAAAACTGCTTACAAACTCATTGTTTGACTGCATATGCATGGAATGTTTCTTTGGGGGGGGGGGCTATGGAGATTGCTTGCCATTTGTATTTTTAGAAACTGAGACATAAAAAAGTTTTTTGTTTTTTTTTAAAAAAAGACATATAATCTCCCCACAAAAAATCAGAATGAATGCTCAGTAAACAGTCTTCTAATGGCCCTTCAAAATTTGCACAGACAAATCAGGACAATGCCCACCAAACAGGCCATCTGGAGAGTGGCCTGATGGACATGCTCTCTGCCTCAGAATAATTTATCCCAAAGCACAGAATCTGACACTGTACAAGCATACTCATTTCCTCCCCTAAAGGAAACTACTGGGGCAGGGGGAGGGGCTGTGAATTTGATTGGAGGAATAGCTTTTGGAGAGGGAGGTTTAACCCTTCTCCCTGTTGACATTGTAGGAAATGTATAGATGTTGGTATGTACTATCAGGGAAATTGTAGATAGGACAAGGAGAAATTTTAACTGTTCTGGTGCTTCTGCACCAATAAAATTTGGGTATAACCCTATGGCATCATTAACATCCAATATTCTCACTGGATCCCAGCTACTTCCCAGCTTAGATCAAACCATACTTGTTTATCAAAGATATGCCTACCCTGTCCTTCAAACAGGTCATCAGAAAGCCATTCTTCATTGCCTCTCTTGATGCAAGTCACATGGTATTCTTCAAGCAGAAAACTGGCTTGCAATTATTGCCATAATATATTCCAGTGGTGGGGAAGCCACTTTTTTTTAGCCTGAGAGCCAAATTCCCTTTTGGCCAGTGGCAGACGGGGGACAGAGGCAAAAGTGGATGGAACAAAGCATGTAAATTCTACCTTTGCACAGAAGGCTAGTTCTTACACACACACATTCCATTCAAATGGGGGGAATTCTGAGGGCCACATAGGGTGGAGTACATTTCACTGCTTATAATAATATAATTCATTTCTCGAATTGTGGCTCCTTACATAGATAAACCAACATCATTTGTGCAGAGGAGGGAAGTGTCAGCAGGTTTTGGGGGAACAGAAGGTTTGCTGAGGTACGAAAAAATAACATTGTAAATGAAGGGGGTGGAATCCAAACAGCACAATGAGGACTGGGTGAGCACAAAAAGATGGGAGGAGGAATTCATGGAGTATCCTAGAACAGGCATGTCCGGGTGGGTGGAACACTGAACAGGAGTGCTATAACATTTTGTTGTAGGTCCTGCTTACGGTGACCACAATCACACATTTCTGAAGTGTTCTCAGATCAAAGCTTTGCGCCAACAGATAAAATCAAGAGCTGTTTGCCTTTGCACTATCACTACTTACGTGTCCATGAATTTCCGGCTGAGGTCTGAGATGATGAATGGAGAGCCCTTCTGAAAGGGAGGGTCCCGGGCTACTTTGTACCAGATAGGTCGGCAGTTGGCACACTGCTTGCTCTGAGGGACCGAGCTTATCATGGCGGCATCAATCTCCAGCTGTTCATCCAAAGTGTAGATTTGGATGCCACAAACTTCTTCATTCACCTTCTTGGAGTCCAGCCTGATGGTCATGGGGACATCACAGAAGAAGTTCTGAGGGCCAAGGGATATGTTCCGCCCACTGACCATTAAGAGTTTGATGTCATTCACCGCTTCGCTGAAATGCCAGTCATCAGAGACATAGGTCACCCATATGGTCAGAGACTCTGGGATTACCGGGTACTGAAACTCTAGCTCCAGGTAGCAGCCCTGGGGTTCGGGACAGGCAGGAGGGATGGTTTGCTTGATGACTGCTGAATTGGGGCTCCAAGTTCTAACACTGGCCTTGCACGGCTGTTCCACATCAGGGGGACCTTGAAAGCATAAAGAAAATGTAAAGTTGAAGACAACACCTCAACACTGCACAGGTCTTATAAAACTGGAAACCTGAAATTTCAGTTTCCACAATATAATTTATATGTTGTATAACGAAGAATTTACATGGGACACTGATGGGCCACAAGCTTCTTTCCTTTGCCCATCAATTTCCTTGGACAACCTCAAGTATTGTGTTACTGCATTGGAAGAAAAACCTCTCTATCCACTAGGGAAGAAGAAGCCAGTCAATTTCAGTTTTTCTCAAATTCTCATATTTCCAAACCTCACTTCAGTTCTCCTCATTTCTGGATCAGTTTGCAATAAAAAGTCATTGTGAAAATTCATCAGCATTTTAGTGTGAATTTCTCTTAATATATACTTTTCTGCATGCAGAATATAATTTATTATGTATGCTATTTTTGTTAATCTGTACATATTATTTATTATTATTATTAAATTTATTATCTGCCCTTCATCCTAAGGTCCCAGGGCAGGTTACAAATTAAAATACAACATTAGAACAGAATAACAGAAGCAGTTTAAAACAATTTATAATTACAGAAATAAAGTGGGCCATAAAAATATGAACATCCAGTGTCAAAGGCTAGTTGCATTTCTTTTAGGAGGTTTTGTACAGAAATGCAAACTGAACTGAATTCCTCCTCTAACCCAATTCACTTTCATATCCGGTTTTCAGTAACACCGCTTGAGACCCTTCTTCATGTGCCCCCTCCATGAGGGGTCTGGAGGGTGGTAACACAAGAACAAGACTTTTCTGTGGTAGCTCCCTGTAGGCGGAACGCTCTCCCCAGGGCAGCTTACCAGGTGCCTTTGTTACATATCTTTAGGCACATGGAAGAAATGTTCCCCTATATCCAGGACTTTGTCTGATGAAACAATCACTGGTCTTCAGAAATGGTGGGGAGTTAATTGTAAACACTGTTTGACTGTAGAATTGCTTTGCAAAATTTGGAGAAGTGTGAGTTTCAAAGCGTGACTGTGGTGTTTCAGTTCACATGCTGTTATGGGAAGAGAAAATTAGGGAGTAACAAAACAAAATTTCTCCCCCATCCCTCCTGTTCACTTTTCCCACGACCGTGCATGATTTTTCATAGGTTACCCTGATGTGTAATTTTTCATAGATTACCCTCACCCTTCCATCATTTGTCTCCCCTGCCCTTCCAAAGCTAAAAAGACTGGAGTGCAATAAGAAAATGCAACAGAAGGTAGCAAAGGATTGGTAACAAGCAGATAAAAACAACATTAAACTGAAACAAGTGGAAAAGGACAATGCAGCCAAATACAACAGTGGAAAGGAAATGTTATCTTCTCGCATTTGCTTTTCTTTTCTTTTTGCAAAATATGAATGAGGCAGTGAAGGTTTGGTCACAAAGAGATAGCATGCAACAGTGACTCGATTTATTTGGAGCAGGATCACTCTTTCTTATGAAGGCTCATGCCATGATAAACTAGTTAGACCTATTCCTCACTGAAAAGGTCTGTCTGTGTTTGGGGTTGTACCACATCTCCAGTGCCACAGATGGGGAATGTGTGGTCCTGTGGATGTTGTTAGACTCCAGCTCCCATCAGCTCTAGACTGTATGGCCAATAGTAGGGATGATGGGAGTTGCATCCCAACAACATCCAGAGGGCCACAGATCTGTCAAGTGTTCTGCCTCCCACTGTGGGAGCTCTGAGCTTCAACTGTCTTATAGTGCAATACTATGTGGGTCCACTAGGAGCAGGCTCCTTTGAGCTCAATGGATTTAATCCCAGGTAAATTTGCACAGCAGGGATGAGGAGCCCATGGCTTCCAGATGTTGCTGGACTCCAACTCCCAACACCCCACCAGCATGGCCAATGGTCAAGGATGATGGGAGTTGTAGCACCTGGAAGACCACCCCCACTCCCAATCACAGTGTATGTTAAACTTGCAAAACACATTGGGTGGTATTCAACTCAGTTTTATTCAGAATAGACCCACTAAAATGGATGGTGCTAACTTAATGACATTAATTAATTTCAGTTGGAACAAAGCTCAGCTGAATACCACCCACTGAACTTCAAGAAAACATCCTTCAGCAGGTGAAATGAAACCTTAAGCTTTTTATTAGAAAGGCAAACCATCCATGAAAGGAAAGGACCATACTGTAATTCCTCGCTATCACTTCATTCACTTTGCCAGAAAAGGAGGTGTCCATCAATTGCCCTTGTGCTCCAGCAGATGACTTCATCACTCCTGCTTTTAAAAAGGTTTCATGTAGATGTTAAACAACATGGGGGACAGGATTGAGCCCTCTGGAATCACACATTGAAGGTTCCATGGGACTGAAAAGCATTCCCCAAGCAACACCTTCTGGAAACAACCATCCAAGTAGGACTGTAACCACCAACAAAGCGGTGCCACCCACCCCTAGTTCAGACAGTCACTCCAGAAGGATACCATGGTTATGGTATTGGTATTGAAAGCTGTTGAGAGGTCGAGAAGAATTAACAGGGACATGTTTCCCTTGCCTCTCTCTCAATAAGAGGTCATCATACAGGGTGACCAAAGCAGTTTCTGTGCTAAAACCGGACCTAAACCCCAATTGAAATGGATCCAGAAAATCAGTTTCTTCCAAAAACTAGTTTGCTGGAAACGTTTTCCAGAGTTTAGTTGTTTTTTGAGACCAACAGCATACAATATCTGTGTGAAACCTTTATTCACAGCCAAGAAGTGGGAGGAGCAAAACATGGACTACTGAGATGCAAAGGATATTCTTGGCCAAATTAAGGTAACATTGCATACCCTACAAGAAAGCAGTTCAAAATCTCTTTTAAAATACTATTACTGTTATTAATACTACTAACAGCAGCAGCAATGAGAAAGGCCTTTTGAAACGTAAGAATCTTCCTATCAGACAGCCCATTGGTCTATCTAGCTCAGTACAGTCTACACTGACTGGCAGCAGCTCTACAGGATTTCAGACCAAGCGTTTTCCCCAGCTCTACCTGGAGATGCTAGGGATTGAACCCTAGAATCAACTACAGCAGGAAATTGGGGGGAGACGTGCCCCTTTCCCCCCATAGAAAACATCACCTCATGCGTGTCCTCTGCTGTGTGGGTCAGGGTTGCCCACTCCATTTTAAAAAACCCTCAGAACTGAGCAAGCATTGTTGGGAAGAAAGCTATGCTTAGATCTACTAAATCGATAAAATTTGCATTGCAAAAGCAAAAGTGGGTTTGGGCAGAGCAGGCGGAAGAAAGCTGCCTGTGTTGATATGTGAGGGAAATCAATAAGGTTTGCTTTGTGAATCAGAAGAGAGTTGACGAGGAAAGAAGGCACCTGCAAAATCATTTGTAGCTCAGAACAGGGGAGACAGGGCTTCCGAAGCCAAATCAAGAGAAGCAGTCCAGAAGGATATAATGGTCCATTGTATCAAAAACTGCTGAGAAGTCCGGGCACTCCCCTAGCCTAAGCTGTCACACAAGTCATCTTTCAGGGCTCCCAAGTCTGTTTCTGTCCCAAAAATACATCCTGAAACTAAGCTGGAATGGATCCAGTCCAGGACTACCTGAAGCTGAAAAGCCAACACCCACTCTAGCACCCCCCAAAAGATATATTTGAAACCATGTGGTAGTTGCTCATTACTCTGGGATTCTAATTTGGATTATTCAAAAGTGGTTTTACCAGCACATCTTTCTGACAAGTGAGGACCACATCTTCCCTCAAGGAGGCATCAACAACCTCTGAGGTCCAAATACCCAGCCCAAATACCCTTGCTGATTTCACTATCCAAGATGCACAATGTTCTAATGTACAAATAGAAGGACACACAGCTCCCAGTGGACTGACCATATTCCCAGCCAACACCAACGAAAAGAAAACCATTACAGGGCTTCCTGTTTCCAGTGTGCCAGGAATGGAGTCTTTCTCTCCAGGAATGGGAAAGAGACAGATGGAGAAAATCAGATGATGATGGGGGAATTTCATTATCTGCATTCCTCTTTGGTTGGAAGAGGAACCAGGCTCTCATCCACAGTTTGCCTGGTGGTCTGGCACTCACTTCCCCATGGAACGCGAGGGCAGGCAAAGGCATTGAGACCACGGAGCACTCCAGGTGCCGTGACCCCCTCCCGATCCCGTTCCTGGAAGCACACGTTATCCTGTTAATTGGACTTAACTGGAGTAAACTACAGGCACGTGCCAGAGACGTTGAGATAAGAAACTGCAAAAACAACCCAGCTACAAAGATGTAAACGTTTTGGATTGAGAGCAGATTTCATTCGGTGAAAGAGACAATGGGGGGGGGAGGGGAGCCCACGGTTTGCTTACTTAAGGTTTTTCTCTATATTTATGATATGGCAACAACAACAACAACAACACCCCCGCCCCCTGAATGCAAGTTTTATTAACAAATATCTGCACAAGTGAAGATGGAAGAAATTGGAAAATAATATGGAATTTAACAAAATTGGAACTGCATGTGCGACAGAAAGGAACTGAGAGGGAAGGAGAAAAGAAATGCTATGCTATGAAAATATAGAGCAAAATCTTCCCTAACCTTCATTATCCACAAAGGAATATGTTTGAGATAAGGATAAATGGCCATAAATCAGCAGCAGAGAGGAAAAAAGTCTACCAGTTGTGAGAATAGCAGTTTTTGGATTAACTATCTGCAGTCCAGATTCAGACCGGTCTTCCTAGGCTGGAAAAATGGCAAAGACAGCTTCCTTACTGGAAGCCGAATCAATGGACGAAGTGATGCAATGACTTTTGGAAACTGTGAGATAACAGCTTCTCCTGAGACATGATGGAAACCATCAACAATTGCAGGAATAAAGGATACAACACCATATATGGATGGGAATCATCATGGAAAAAATTGTCACATGCAGGAAAGAATAAGGATTACAGCTAAAGTTCCTCACTTGAAACTTTATAAATTACCTATTATAACAACACAAATTGAAATCACAAAAATCTGGAATGGAATGAAAATTATTAAAATTTTGGAACACAGAAAAAATATAGAAGAATGAACTCATCAACTATAGCATGTGAGGGGGGCAGTTTAATTAAATTTTATAGTTTGACATTTGAATAATTGCCATTAATAATTGTATTAATTGGATAAAATTGATAATGTTATAATGAGGCTGTTAATTGGAACGATTTTGAACAATCAATAATTTTTTCTTAAAAAAAGAAATCCATTACAACAAGATAGGGAGGGGGGCAATTTTGATTCTGTTTGCATTTTTTTTTTAAAAAACCCTACTAATTCATCCTTTCCAAAACCATACATGAACTGAAAAGCAGGTAGTCTTCATAACTCCCTGAATTATGTGATGTGGTTCCCAGACAAAGTAATAGGCATAAAAACAAGTACATAAAGGGAAATTGTACCTAAAACTGCATAAAATAACATAAAATAATATAGTTGGTTTTATGTTATTTTCTTTTTAAATTTATTTATTATTTATGCATTTTTCCAGTTGTCATGTTTACACATCATATTTCACCATCCAACATAATTTCTATACTGACTTCCCAACCTTACCTTCCATGGCGTTCTTGGTATTCCTAGCTAAGCTGCATATCAGTTTTTTATTCCACCCTCCTGTTCCCCTTGTTGCCTCTCCTTGTTTTTAGCAGTTCTTCATAAGATCACCCCTACTTTCAGATTGATTTCAGTATTTAAGTATTCCCCAAAAGAGTCCCATTTGCCCTTCGTCTTTTTTTCATCTTGATCTTTTATTTGGGCTGTTAAGTTGGAAAGTTCAGCAAATTCTAACAATTTATACAGCCATTGGTCTTTCAATGGAATTGGGTTTTCTCCATCCAACTTCTAGCATAAACTACTCTGGCCGCCACTGTTGCATAGAGAAAGATGTTGTGTGCCTTTGCTTTTGCTCTCATTGCTAATGATTGCTAGTAAGAGGGCTTCGGGGGGTTTTGAAAATGTAATTTTAAGGATTTTTTTGAGTTAATTGTAGACCATCTCCCAGTACTCTTGGGCGTACTTACAGTGCCACCACATATGAATGAAGGATTCCTCAGCCTCTGCACATTTCAGACAGAGTTTAGAGCTTCTTTCATACATTTAAACCAATTTGGAGGGTGTCATGTACCACCTTTAGGCCATTTTTTACTATATTTTCTTTTATCAAGTTGCAAGCTGAAAAGTTCATTGTTTTATCCTAGAATTTTTCCCAGGCTGAGATTTTGATATTGTGGTCCATATCTATGGCCCAATGCATCATTGCAGCCTTAACCATTTTGGCTTTTGTTCCCTACTCCAGAAAGATTTAATAGAGTTTAGATATTAATTTTGGATTGCTTTCCAATATTCCTTTCTTAAATTCTGAACTCCCATCTAGAAAGCCATTTTCTTTGCCCTTCCTAAAGACCTCATTTAGTTGAAAGTATTGGAACCAGTCTGAGACCCAGTTTTGTACCTCTTTTCTTCTCTTTAATCCTAAACTGCCCTCCCTCTGCTCAAGGAGGTCCTTATATGTGCCCCAGATCTTGTTCGTGTTTGGTTTTTTATTGCCACTGCTCGATGGGAGATATCCACCAATGTGCTCTTTGTCCCGTCCCCCCCCAGACACTGTAGAAGCTCTTTCTGATCACATGATTGTGAAATCCCTTGTGGGCCTTGGCTTTGTCGTAATATTCGTAGGCGTGCCATCCGTACATCAGATCAAATCCTTCTAGATCCAGGATGCTTATGTTTTTCAGCTCCACCCAATCTTTCATTCAACAAAGACAGGGTACATTTTCAGGTTTGGGAGCCCAAATCCCCCCTGTTC
This sequence comes from Podarcis raffonei, assembly GCF_027172205.1. Lineage (NCBI taxonomy): Eukaryota > Metazoa > Chordata > Lepidosauria > Squamata > Lacertidae > Podarcis > Podarcis raffonei. Next base: position 8,076,735 of record NC_070621.1, read on the forward strand.
TTTGCATCAATTATTATTTTATATTTAATCCTGTCATCCCGTTCTCTCTCTCTGCCCCCCCCCCCGCCATATGAAATTAGTAATGTAATTCTCCCATTGTTTAAAATAGCTGGTGTCTTTAATCACTGGTAGAGCTTGGAACGAAAAAATCATTTTGGGTAAGATATTAATTTTGACCGCTGATATTCTTCCAAGAAGCAAAAGCTTCATTTGGTTCACTGGTTAACTCCAAGCTTAGACCATGTGTTTTAAGCAAGCCATCTTGGTGTTTCTATACAAATAATTTATAAACTACTATCCTTATACTTAAGGTATATTACCTGTCTTTTCTTGCTGCCATATGGAAAAGTACATGAACCTGACCTTTGAAGAGTTTGTAAACCTTTTTAACTTACCAAACATGTGGATATTTTAAAGGTCTTATAGCCTATAATCCCATGTTTTACTTTGCTGCATATTTTGTTATTTTACATCTCTACTGGGGCTCTCTCACCAAAGAAAACTTGCTCCAAACCTGTATCTAGACATACAGAGAACTATTTTATTTTACCATATCTAGTATTTCCCCCCCTTCTAAACCAAATCTAACCAATAATTCCTGCACTGCAGGGGTTTGGACTAAATTACCTTTGATGTCCTTTCCAACTCTACAATAGAGAGTACTACTAGGCTGGGAGGTATTGGAGAAACTTGCTATATATGTGCGTGAAGCTTAAAAAACCCCAGTTAAAAGCAGGGGAACCTTCAACTATCTCCTACACTTTAGTAAAGTAAGCAACAAGTAGTAAACCTCTAACATACAGCAGTCACAAAACTTTCCTGACTTCCTGAAAGCAGCAAGTGTTCAAATAAAACAATGGTGGGGGTGCTAATTATATTACAGATGGGCCAAAATCCTCTCCCCATACACGTTAATAGGGGACATAAAGGTAATGGTAAAGGGACCCCTGACAATTAAGTCCAGTTGCGAACGACTCTGGGGCTGCAGCGCTCATCTCGCTTTATAGGTCGAGGGAGCCGGCGTTTGTCCACAGACAGTTTTTTCTGGGTCATGTGGCCAGCATGACAAAGCCACTTCTGGCAAAATCAGAGCAGCGCACGAAAACACCGTTTACCTTCCCGCCAGAGTGGTACCTATTTATCTACTTGAACTTCGACCTGCTTTTGAACTGCTAGGTTGGCAGGAGCTGGGACCGAGCAACTGGACCTCACCCCATCGCGGGGATTCGAACCACCGACCGGTAAAAGTGTGAGATGAAACTTTGACATACCTTGAATATTATTTAGCAATGGGCAATACACACACACAACCCTGTACTTCAGTTTGGACATAGAAATGACTTGTCAGTTATGCTTATTTACATCTGTGCATGTGTGTGTGTGGGGGGGGGTAACCTTCCTTCCCTGACAACTTTACATTCATAATGTGGGTTGCACTATATTAAATTGATTTAAGAATCTCGCTGAGAGTCCTGGACACTAATCTTGGCTCAAATAAAACAAAGTAAACATCACCATCGCTTCGTGTCTGGGCAGCAATGGTCCTTGTCTCACGAGACAGTCAAGCACCACTGCATAAGCAAGACAAATTTGTGCCTCAAACCTGCTAATTATGAACTTCTCTGCTATCATTCGAACTATATTATTTTTTCATTTTTCTTGTTCTCTTGCTTGGTCTTCTCTTCCTTCCTCCTTCACTGTTGTCACAACCACCCTCCACTTTGCTTCTTGTCCATTTCCCTTCCCCCAGAGTGAGGTCACCTTCTGCTTCACGGGGACTCCAGTGTCCGGATGGGTCACATGGCATCGGTGATGAGGCTCTGAATGCATACTGCACAAGGGTCCTGCCTTCCACGCAGAGATCACAGGCTGATCCCACTTCTCTAGGAGGCCAGGAAATAAGAAAAAGAAAGAAAACGCACCAACTTAGTAACAGTTGAATTCAATGGAATAAAATGGGACAAGATAACAAGTTGAAGATCACTTAACCCTCCCACCTCGCCTCTTGATATGGCACACCAGAGAAAGAGGCAGAAAAGATGCAATTTGCCCTTCCATATAAATTTATCTGTGCTTGGAATCCAACTTCCCCCAACGCACCCAGTGCTGAGAGATGATGGGAGCTGTAGTCCAGCAACAACTAGAGAGCTTCTAGTTATACACCCCTAGTATTATGGTCATGTGTACCTTGGGGTGGGCCCTAACCAGGACTGCCCTGTGAACCAAGGTTTGCAAGCTTCTTTTAACCCTATGCCTGCACCTTTGGTGCTCGTTAACTTTATAAAAAAATATTACTAAATTGGGGCCTATCTGATACCAATCCCAGGTAAGTTAGGTTCCCTCCTTTAGAAAGCATCAGTCATACCTTTCTGGACATGCTCTTAAAGAACAGCAAAACAAGTTTTGGTTTCATCAAGCAATTTGCCTCCAAACACACATTTGGAAAGGACACCTCATGCTCATTAAAGGAATTGCCTTTCCATTCAAAGCATGGAGACTTGAAGTGCAACTTCGAAAATGAGAGGAATGGGGTATATTTCACTACTTTGGAAGCTCTGGGTCCCTTCCTTATGCGCTAGAGACGCAGGCATTTGCAAGGGAAATTAAAAGCCAGCAAGCCAGTCACATGAACGTCCAAGAGGGCTTCCCAATCGCCTCCTTAGATCAAGAAGTTTGTACCGCACAAATCACTGCCATTGTGGAAGAATTAAAGAGATAGCGATCGCTGGAACTGCGGAAATGACAGCCACCTGGGTGATGGAGAGCGTCTCTCTTGCCCGAATGGGACTCCGCAGTCACGCCCGTCAAAAATATCTGCCTGCGTCAGTCCGGTGCATATTGAGTAATTGCAATGGCTGGGGATAACGAGATTAAAAACTGCTTTGATGCAGTCAGGAAACGAATGGGTTGGGGGGGGAGTCTTCTGTTTCTGCTCCTTTTTCATATTTATTTGAATCCAAGAAAATGCTTCATTATGACAAGTGGTGTGTGTGATGTGGACAGCAGCACCATCAGGTCATTTTTGATTCTGTACTTAATGGACCTAAACTCCCAACCCCCCACTTCCACCCCATTTACATGGCAACATCTGTGACTCCACATCAATTTTTTGTAAGCTCATCTGGCTGTGCTGAGGACCCTCCTGTTCATTCTGGAGAATGGGGCCCTGGGCACCTGCCCCAAACGGCTGCCCGTGCAGCATGTGGGGAAATGCATAAACTTCAAGGCCTCCATGGGTGTCTCTGCATGCTCAACTTGATAATCTATTACATATAGCAATTATCAAGTCTGCTCCAGTATTTACTTGTGCTTACTTGGCAGTCCACGTTCACATTCATTTTAAGACTCTAGCATACAACACCTGCTTTCTGAGAGCATCTGTGCAGTGCCTCACCCCCTGCTACCAGCTCAGTTCAATATAATAGTAGAACTGTAGAGTTAGAAGAGACCCTGGGGATCAGCTAGTCCAACCCCCTGCGATGCAGGAATCCTGCCCACAGCTGTCCGTGAGTGGGCTCAAAATACCAACTTTCCGGCTAACAGCCAGATGCACTGACCCATTGCACCACAGAGATTCAGGGCTTTAGAGCAGAGGTCATCAAACTAAGGCCTGCGAGCCAGATACAGCTCACTAGGCTTGTTAATCCGGCCCGCAAACCTTGCGGACCCTGCCACCCGCTCAGTCAGTCCCTGAGCTATACAGGCGTGGTGCAGAGACCTCGCCATGCAGAGACTGACCTCCGTGATGTGGCACGGCTTCTGATTGGCTGCAGGAAGCTCCTGCAGCCAATCAAAAGCCACAGATGCCTCTGGGTACCACCCCTTCCTTCCTGCTAAGGTGGCCAAGTGGGAGGAAGCGGCTGAGCAGGAAGGAAGCAGAAGCGGTGCAGAGGCTGCCTCTGCTGCCCAGGCCAGTAGCATGGGCTCTGTGCCCTGCCAAGACAGAGGACACCAATGCGGCCGAAGATGAGGCAGTGTTGGTGGCTGTGGCATGAGTGGCATAGGTGGGGGGGCCTTTCGGGTGGTGGGGTGCTTTCGGGAGGCGTTGGGTCCAGCCCCCCAGAAGGTCTGAGGGACAGTGGACCGGCCCCCTCCTGAAAAAGTTTGCTGACCCCTGCTTTAGAGCATCAGACATGGGGGGACAAATGTGGCCCTCCAGGCCTCTATATCTAGACCTCAGAACTCTCTCCAGCTAACACATCTTGCTGGTCCTGCTTTGCACCCCAAGTAGTCTTGCCTGGCTGGAATGTGTCCCTGAATTCTGAGAATTCCCTTCTGGGCAACTTTCCAAGGACCACACGCCAGTGGTAGATGGGGCCAGATGAAAGCAGGTGCAACAATGAATGTAATTCTACCTCTGTACAGCAGACTACTTTGTTCACACACTTACACGTACTTTTCTGAGCAGCATCATGTGAGGGAGGTTCCCTGCTACACCACTCCCTGACTTTGGAAACCTTGCAAGTTACTGGAGGAGCGGAACTGTGAGCAACATCATGTTTCTAGGCCCAGTGTGTCCCTCGTTATTTCTGCTCTCGCAAAGAGGTGTAATGTCGTCAATGCAATCTTCTTATATTTCTAGTACAGAAATGTTGGTTTTACTGTTATATCGTTATTTATTGTTATTAATGTTGTTACATTTCCTCCTTTTTAATTGTGTTAAACCATTTACTTGTTATTAAATTGTTATTGCAATGGTGTTAGCGTTGTCATCTATTCTGGCATTCTTTGCCATGGCTGCTTTGAACATGATTCTTTTTGTGGAAAGCCAGCATGCAAATAAAAAGATTGCAATGGCATGTCCCCCATCAGGGCAAGCAAGAGGCATGACTGGAGTTCTGAGCTGAGCAAAAGAACACCCAAGGAGGGAATGAAGTAGGGCTGGTGTGAGGCAGGGCCTGAGGAGAGTTTGGAGGGCTACATAGAGAGACCATTCCACTGTCTTAGATCAGCGATAAAGCGACAGGAACTGACCAAGGCATCAATTATTAATTCAGAACAAGAGTCTGAGGAATTTCCCTGTTCTGCCTTTAAAATAAAATTAAAAAAATCTCGGTAAGATTTATTTATCCTAGGCTTGAGAAACTGAGAAAATGATGACATAACTACTGGACAATGTCTTCTTAGATATCCACAAGTTATGCCAATTCCATACTACTGAAACCCCAATGGAAGGGTTTGTCAAAGAAATCTAGTGTTGACTTAGGGTATGATCACTGTGTTATGAAATCCTAGATCGAACAGGCCAGCCATTGTGTGTTACTTAAGTACGAACTAGCCAGGGGTTATTAAAAACATACTGATTGAGGTTGAAGACGTATGTCAGAGAGACGTATTTTGTTACATAACAATTAACCTTGTATCAGTATGTTTTTAATAGGCAGATGGAATTTATTTAACATACAATAACTGCTTTATGAAATATAAATTAAATACATATTGCAAGAACTTAATTTACCCTTTTAGAAAGAGAGAGAAAAGATGGTGGTGGTGGGGAGTAGTGGTGAAGGCAGGGAAAACCAAAGGCCACTTCAGACATAAAGGATTGCATTAAGCTAAGATCCACTCAGAGGAAACCAACTGAAATTAATGTGCCAAGCTTAGTCATATAAATCAATTTCAATGAATCTACTCTAGCACTGGGCACAACCCAAGGTCTTTTTCTCATATGAATGATTCGAAGCATTTCCTTGGGACTATGCAGTTCAATCATGAATACTACATAGACCATATAGGAGGGGTTACCAATGCCATCTAGGGGTGCTAGTGTGTGTGCCCCAGTACTGTCTATGCCTCCCACAAAAGGTCTCCAAAAAGGTCACTTAAGAATCCATATCAGCTTCTCCTGCATCAAATCCCGTCACCACCACTTAGAGATGTCCACATTTTATTGGATGCCAGGACTGGACACCTCTAACCGAAGGGTGATAGTGACTGACACAAATGTGTCTTAGCCCATTGATGGGATAGCTGATTGGGGAGCGGCATGCCCTTACCATTCTGATCCTCTTTGTCTGCTCTTTTTCTTTTTACACTTTCTCAAAATTCCAAATGTGTCCACTGACACCTTCTTCCCCCCTGCAACAAAAGTTGGTAATCCCTGTGATAGCATGGTAGGGATAGAGAAGCATCCTGAAGGTTGACTGAAATAGGATTGTGCTTATCTGAGTGCCCACCTTAAGCACTCACCAAAGGACCAAGAGCCTATCCCTATGGCTTCCCTCCATGACCCCTGCTGGCAGGGCCACCATCCCAGCAGAAATAGACACAAATAGAATCACATCCCTGCTGGGAATCTGGAAGCGTGTGCCGTCACCTCTGTTTCCTTCCCTGCTGCCACAAGGCAGGGGATCAAGTGAAGGAAGCAGAGTAATTAAAACAAGCCTGATGGCTTAAGGCCAATGGTCCATCTAGTCCAGCATTTGTTCTCGCAGTGGCCGACCAGATGCCTGTGGGAAACCCACAAGCAGGATTCAAGCACAAGAGCCTTCTCTCTTCCTGCTGTTTCCAGCAACTGATATTCAGTCATGATGCCTCTGTCAGAGGAGGTAGAACATAGCCATTGTGGCTAGTAGCCATTGATAGCCTTGTCCTCCATGAATTTGTGTAATTCTCTTTTAAAGCCATCAAAGTTGGTGGCAATCAATGCCTCTTATAAGGGAGAAAGAAAAAAGTGAACTGTCAGAGGCAGCAGCTTGAAGCTGGGGCCAAACAGGCTCCCCCCACAGCTAAGTTGCAGTAGGTTCTGAGGAAGGCCTTGCTAGTCTAGAAGCTATTTTATTTTATTTATTTATTTTATTATTTCATTTCATTTCATTATTTATTTATTTTATGGTCCACCTTTTTTCTCTAAGGAAACCAAAGTGGCACACATAGTTCTTCCCTTCCTCATTTTAATCCCACAACAGCTCTACCACAACAGGTAGATTAGGCAGAGAGGCACTGAGTAGCCCAAGGTTACCCAGTGAGCCTCATGGCCAAGTGAGGATCTGAACCCTGGTCTCCCATGTCCTAACTGCTACACCATGTGAGGTAATCATATAGGCACCTGCAGACTTTGCATTTGGAATGGAATTATGTCTTTACTTGCCCCACTCCTGATATCATATATATTGTCAAGCAAAGGGCAGGAGGGCATGGCTTGCAGGGAAGAAACAGCCAAATTAAGACGCTTCCTAGACCTACTTAGACCAGTGGGCCAGATAAACCTCTCCCCACCCGCTATCCCATAAACTAGCAAAAAAGACAGTGAGAAAAGAAAGAGAGCAGGGGATTTTAACCCAGTTATATGAGCCCCCCAACTATAACCTTAATCTGAACAACTAATTGCTTCTCCACTGCCATTTACCATCCCCATCTTTCAAAGTCAGACAAACAGGTGTGCATTGTCCCCACCAATTCACCTTTCAAAGAAGTGCCTGTCTATGGGTGGAAACCACTCCAGGGTGATGAAGGTCCCCATTCGGTCCACGATCTGTGGTGTGATAGCGATGGGGGCAGGCTTCTTGACAGGTTGCCAGCTCTGATACACAAGGTCCAGGTAGCAGTGCATCCTTGCCACCTGGTTGGGTGTGAAGGAGTTGGTGCAGTCATCGTCTGAGGGGATAAGGCAGGGTGGAAACAAGTCACACAATGTTGCACATGTGAAAGAGAGGAGAGAGGGGATGGGAGGGGGAAAGAGTTAAATAAAAAAGAGTTAAACTGTGAACATGGCTGCTCTATAAGCTCTCCTGGGTAACACTGCAAGCTTCCATGGCATTCCAGGAGAAAGAGCTGACCAGTAGCAGCCTCAACTGAAGAAAGGAAAAATGAGAGAAAGAAAAACTAAATACTGGATCACAAGACTTGTTTATCCTTTCTCTTTACCACCTAGTGATCTGGAAGGGAAATTTCAGAGCAAATTAGAGGCACTGCTCACAAAGCCCTTCATTTAAATGCAGGATAGACAATCTGTGGTCCTCCAGATGTTGTACAACACCAACTCCCATCAGCACCAAGCTAGTATAGCCAATGGTCAGGGATGCCAGGAGGTTGTAGTCCAGCAACATCTTGAAGGCAATGAGAGCCCTAACCCTAATTTAAAAACATCTGCTGCCAATCACACAATATGAGATGGGAGGGTCCAATCAAAAGTATTGGGATGATGGGAGGAAAGCCCTCCTTGTAAGTGCCACATGACTTCTTGTAGCCTTGCCCACTTCATGCATTTCTCTCAGCTAAGTTTACCTAAAGGAATGCAGTTTGGATGGGTAGAAAAGTGGGGCGAGGGAAGTGGACAAGCTTCTGGATGAAGAAGGGACTTATGATCATTCATCCACACTTCCCTTTGCTCGGCGAATTAAAAAGCCCTTGCTTTATTCATTCTTTTGTTCTAAAAGGTGCTGAATTCAGATGGGCAGGCATAAACCAGAACATGTAGTCATCAGTGCTACTGCTGCAAAGTCAGAAACCTGGGCAAGAGAGGTTGGCATGACCCTATACTTGGTGGGGAATGGCAAATTTTAATTTCCTTCAGATTCTCACTTTTCCAATCTTAAATTCAGTTCTCATTGTTAATCATATTAGTGTCCTGATTTTTAAAAAATTAAATAACCCTAATGAAAATGCATCAGCACCTTAGTCTACATTTCTCCTAATATACACATTCTATATGCCATTTCCCCCAGTTTAATGCATATGTGTATGTTATTATCACCAATATATGTGCTTTTAAACACACTTTACTCTAGTACAAGCATTTTGACTTGGCTGTAGAACTGCATTGCAAAATGAGAAGGGTAAATTTTGAAGGAAGGCTGCTTTTCGGTTTGTGCATTTATTATTTATTTTATTTTATTTTTTGCTGTCCTTCACCACAAGATTTCAAGCAGTTCACAAGATAAAAATGTAAGACAAAAGCACAGATAAGTAGCTAAAACAGAAACAACAGAATAATAACCTCTCGTAAACACGTTAATTTTTTTTTTTAAAAAAACTGCTCTTACCCATTTTCTTTGAGTCAAACTTTTTGGCCCTGAAAATTCAGCTCATGAACAGTTTTTGATGGATACAGCTTTTATTCCCCTTAAAATTGGCTTGGACCAATGATTAAATACACTGTGAGTATTCAATATAATCTTTCCAAACAGATAGTAGCCTGTGTGGTCCTGTTTGGTCATCACTGTCTTGGCCACTGGGACTTGCATCTTGTTCTGTTCTGACTTTGCTTAGAGAACATTTTCTTATAGCTGCCCCAAGTAAAAGTGGCAAGGATCAAAAGGAGCAGGACAGGCCTCATCCCAGGTCCGTCCCCCCACATGCTTCTGCTCCATAGTATCTCTGGAGGCCTTCCTCTCCAGTTAATCTATTCTCCATTCTGCAGCAAACATGTGCTCCCCAGCAGCCTCCTTCCTCTCTTCCATCCCCACAGTCCAAGGCCAAGGCCCACTGCTGCAGTTGCAGGATTGAAACCTCTGACCACCCCCACATACTGCATTGTTTTGGAAAGTGTGAATTAGTTAGGTTCACCTCTAAATGCAAACTTTTTCAAGTTTCTCCTCATCTCTATCCTATACTTGTCTAAGTCAGAATTAAGTCTCAAGGTTTTCACTGGAGATTATTTCCTAGTAAGTACGTTTATAACACATGTGCTATCGACATTTTTGAAGCCCAGCTGATCAAATGAAACATAATTGCACTGGTTCTCTGTCTCACATGTTCTAGAAAGTGCTTAACTGACTGGCATCAACCTGAACACGTAAGTTTCACCTTTGCTGCAAAAAACTGAAGCCTGAATAAGAAACTCTAAAGATTGCTTTATTTTGCATTTTGAAAAAGGCCAACTCTAGTAGAAAGCTAGGAAGGGAGGGCAGAGTACCTGTGTAGCTCATAAAATTGTTAAATGGAGTGTCCTGGAAGCTACGGAAACCACACATGTCATTCCCAGGGGCTGGATCACCACAGGTCTTGTGTTTTGGAGCTGGATTTGTGTCATGGCAGAGGTCACCAGTCTCAAAGGAAGGTTCTGTTTCCATGCATGGATCATTGCAGGAGAGGATCTCGGAGATTCCTCGGAAGACGTGGTAGAGCCCCAGACTATGCCCTATTTCATGGATCATTGTATGGGTGTGTCCCGCTATGCCATAGAAGGAAGGATTCAGCACAATTCCCCCTGTAAATAAAGAGAGATAGTTGTTTTTATACTCATATATCCAGAAACATCATGCAATGGCTGTTTCCCATTGGGGCTGGTAGAGTGGAAGGTGGGGAAGCCAATGGGAGGTGGAGCCACAGCCGATGACAGACAGAGCCAGCCCCTGAATGGCTGTATGCAAGAAGGCAGGCAGCTGGGGCCTTACTGGGGTTGGTGAGGCAGTGCTACTTTTGCCCTCATGGCCCAGAACACCAATGAGGAAAGGTTTATGGAGTTGGGTATGTTTAGCCTGGAGGTGATTAAGATGTGGCTATGATAATCATGCTCAAATATTTGAAGGGCTGTCAGAATAATAGTGGAGCAAATTTCATTTCTGTTGTGCAAGAGACCAGGAACTGAAATAATGGACCCACAAATTATAAAAAGCGGGATTATGACTAAGCATTAGGAAGAACTTCTTGATGGTACAAGCTGTTCAACAGTAGGGCAGACGGACTTGAAAGGTGACGCAATCTCCTACATGGAAGGTTTATAAGCAGAGGTTGCATGGCCAACTATGGCCTTTAAAGTCCCTTCCACCCCTATGATTCCCTGTGATGGAATCATTCAAGCGCTATGATTCATATGCTATGATTCATTATTTACGCACTATGATTCATACACTATGATTCCAGCTCTATAATTCTGTGATAGCAGGAGAGTAGGAGCAGAACTCAGTGAAGGACCACCAATAAATGGCTTTCAAAGGGGGTTGGGCAAATTCATGGAGAAGATAAGTCTCTCAAAGGTTATTAGTCAATATGATTATACAGTGGTACCTCGGGTAACAGACACTTCAGGTTACAGACGCTTCAGGTTACAGACTCTGCTAACCCAGAAATAGTACCTCGGGTTAAGAACTTTGCTTCAGGATGAGAACAGAAATCGTGCGGTGGTAGCACAGCAGCAGCGGGAGGCTCCATTAGCTAAAGTGGTACCTCAGGTTAAGAACAGTTTCAGGTTAAGAACGGACCTCCAGAACGAATCAAATTCTTAACCTAAGGTACCACCGTATAAACATAAGAAGAGCCTGGCTGGATCAGAACAAAGGTCCATCTAATCCAGCATCTTGTTCTCACAGTGGTCACACAGATGCCTCAGTGAAAAGCCCACAAACAGGACTTGAATGAAACAGTCTCTCCCCATTTGTGATTACCATCAACTGGTATGCAGAGCATACCGCTTCCATCAGTGGAGAGAGAACATAGGCATGGTGTTCAGAGAAAGTATATTTTCACTGAATGCTAGTTGCTGGGGCATAAACAACAGGGGAGGGCTATGAGCTTCACACTCTCCCTGTGGACTTCCCAGATGCATCTGGTTGGTCACTGTTGGGAGAAAAAATTCTAGACTACATTGACATTTGGTGTGATCTAACAGGGCTCTTATTATGTTCTTCTGTGGGCAAGCAAAACAAGGCAGATTTATCTTAGGATAAGTCATCCCCAGTGCTATGTTTCTAGAAAAAGAGGTGCTGGAACTCACTATGAATGCCTGCTTTATTCTCTTAAATGGCAATGGCACCCACCTGAAAGATACCGGAACTGAGTTCTGGTGAGTTCCAGCTGGGGGAAAAAGCCCTAGCATGCCCATTAATTTTAGTGTTACAACTGTGCTAGATGAGACGCAGAAGAGCCATGATTACTCCTTTATTTTGTTTCTAAAAATTATAATGGCAACAGCTGCAAGAGAATTCAATTCAAGAAAAGGTGGTCATTGGGGTGGGCCTTTTTAAACCCTATCTCCAGCACCATTTTCTCAGTCCACTTTACTGCCCCACCCTCCCAAAGCTGCTATTAGGAAAAACCCTGCAGGCGTCATATGAGCAACCTGTAAATGTCCCTGCATGGGGCAAATAGGGACTTTGTGGGAGGTTTACCATTGGAAAAATTGCATAAGCCATTAGGTGAAAAGCTGGGCTGGGGGGGGGGGAGGAATGCTTTAATCAATAATAAGTTAGCAACCAGCAGGAGTCAAACTTAGCTCATTGCAGCTTCTCATTGCAGAAGCGCCGAATCACAACCCGTGTGTGTGCAGACGCGGGTTGCGAACGCTGCAGGTTGCGAACGCACATCCCGCATGGATGACGTTCGCAACCCGAGTGTCCACTGTATAGGGTCCAGATCAAGGGAAGTAATAGTACCACTCTATTCTGCCTTGGTCAGACTACACCTGGAATACTGTGTCCAGCTCCAGACACCACAATTTAAGAAGGATGTTGACAAGCTGGAATGTGTGCAGAGGAGGGCAACCAAGATGATCATGGGACTGGAAACAAGCCTAATGAGAAACTGTTAAAGGAGCTGGGTATGTTTAGCCTGGAAAAGAGGAGACTGAGAGGAGAGATGGTAGCCATCTCAAGGGCCGTCCCATGGAAGATGGAGCAAGCTTGGCTTTTTTCCTGCTCTGGAGGGTAGGATTCAAACCAATGGCTTCAAGTTACAAGAAAGCAGATTCCGACTAAACATTAGGAAGAAATTTCTGACAGTAAGAGCTCTTCAAAAGTGAAACAGTCTCCCTTGGGAGGTGTGGACTCTCCTCTCTCTGAGGTTTTTAAGAAGAGATTGGATGGTCATCTGTCATGGATGGTTTAGTTGATATTCCTGCATTGCACAGGGTGGGACTAGATGACCCTTGGGGTCCCTTCCAACTCCACAATTCTATGATTCTATTATAAGTATACATTAAAACAACAGAGACAGTGTTTTGCCAGGTACTAGAAAATACAGACTTCTCAGATAAAGGATTGGTGGATCTGTCAATATAAGCTTCTCATTTTTCCAGCCGTAAGAATATCAGACTGTAAGAGGAGCCAGCTCAGTCTGTCCAATAGCTCATCTAGTCCAGAATGCTATGATTCCATTACACCTTTGGATAGGGAAAGTGAACAGTTGACAACTGCGAGGAGGAGTAGGACAGTCAAGGGACTCTAGTGGTCAACTGTGAGGTCCTTGCTGAGGTGTGAGCCTTGGCAGGTGCCCAATGTGCTGCTCCTTTGGTGCTGCCACTAGACAGTGTGTGTGAATGAATAGCAGCAAGAGAGAATCCATGTTGATTATTTTGCTGCAAACCCATCTCAAAGCTTATCTCCCTACCATTCCTCCCCACCCCATCACTAGATATATTGGAAAAACACTCCCTAAGTCAGGAGATAAAAATCACAATACAGGCTGGCTCAATTTCATCAGGGCTTAAGGCAACTGTGCAGGTTGCTTGATTTTCTTATTTATTCCCTTTTTAGACTCCCCTTCTTTTGGTGGAGGTTATGTATATTTTTCACAGCTGTCAAGAGTCTAAATCAATTGCAATCTCCCCACCAAAAAGATAGTTTCCCTCGACCAGATGATCTATATTCCAAAGCTAAGATCCGGACAGTGGTGCATATTTCATCTTATTTTTTCTTATTAAATACATATTGGATTTATAGAAAGAAAAAGAGTATAGAAAGATTAAGCAGCAAAGTTCTTGCTGAAGGAGAAAAGGTGGGCAGTGAGGGCTTTTAAAACAGGAAATTAATTTTTTCTCCTTTTGCCTTATTTTTTTGGGGGGATGAGTCAACTTCAGACTGTCCACTGATTATATTTTCTTGTGATGATTACTCTTGCACTCACTTTTATATAGAAACCCCCCCCCCCAAAGAAACTGAATCCAAGGTACTAAAAGGTACTACTTTGGACCATTAAGAGATTAGTTGAAATCAAGAGAAGAGACAGTGGAAAATACCTATGACTGGTCCAGCAGGAGGTGCTACAGGAGAGTACAACACCAATTAGCCAAAAAAATCTAGTTATCTGAATTAAAAAAGCCTGCTTCTGTTCCCAAGCTGCATGCAGCCCTTCCGCTCTCCCGTTCAAGCTCATCTCTCTCTGTGTGATTGTGCTTGTACATACAAAGCACCTTATACCAAGTCAGCCCACTGGTCTAGCTAGACCAACTGGCTCAGAATTGTCTATTTTGCTGGGACAGTGATTCCTTAGAGTCTAAGCAAGAGGTCTTCCACATCTCCTTTCATGACATTCTTTTGACTCTCCCAAGCATCTCTCAAACTCACCTCTTTCTCTTCTCCCAAATAAAGTGTTATATACTGAGTCAGACCACAGGTCCAACTAATGCAGTATTGTCTATGCCATTGGGACAATGGCTCCCCAAAGTCTTCAATTCATTTGTCAAGCCCTCTCCCTCTCTCCCCTCACTCCCTGTTGGTACAAATGAAGCATCTTACACTGAATCTGACTACTGGTCCAACAAGCTCAACATTATGTACTCTGCTGGGGGAGTGGTTCCCCAGCACCCTCCTCATACTCCTGTCTCTGACTTTGTCTCTTTCTATGTGAAGCAGCTTCTACTGACGCAGATCGCTGGTCCACTCAAGCCAGTATTGGGCTCATCCACATACCTTTTGCCCCATGCTTTCTAGGCATGGGCCCTTGCTTTCCCAGTCCACATCCCAATGCTTTTTTCTTTTTGGGGGGCCCATCACTTCCCCCTTGCTCTTTAACGCTGAAATTGCCGTTTGTTCTGATTCAGCAGTAAACAGCAGGTTTTTATAGGGAAAGTGTCCAGGGCAAAAAAAAGGAAAAGGAAAAAAAAGACACTTGGGCACGGACCTGGAAATCCTAGACCTGTGCACAGAAATGTGGAGCAAAGGTAAGTATGGATGAGCCCATGGTCCCCAAATATCTCAGGCTGAAGTCTTATTCATCTCCTGATATCTGATGTTCCCTTATCACTGAGCTTGATAATAGAAGAGACTGCCTTACACTGAACCATTGGTCCCTCTAGCTCAGGATTGTCTGCACAGGGGCAGTGGCTTTCCAGGGTTCTAGATGTGGCTCTCTCCTAGCCCTACCGGGAGACACTAGAGATTGGATCTAGAACCTTCTGCATGCAAAGCAGGTACTCTAACATTGACCTACATCCCTCCTTTTTAGTTCTACAAACCTGACACCTACTCCTGAAGGCTACTCCTCTGAAAGAGCAAAGGCCAAAACAAAAAGCCCTCCTCCACACTTGCAGGTGATTAATTGGGGGCATATTTATGGCTGATTTTCAGAGAGGTAAGATTCAAGGATGTGATGGGGCAGGTGGTGGTGGGGAATCACACCACCTGCTTGCAGGGTTCCGTCTGGTGGCCCACATCCTCTCTGCCTTCCAATGCATCCCAACTGACAGAAGTGAGATGCTACATCTATTACTGCCCCAGAAGGATCTTGGGGAAGCGAGAAAATGCAGATGTTGGAAGGATCCCTGGAAGTGACAAGTCAGCAGCAAAGCATATGCCCTTGCTGCCAGGGGTGGGCTTGTGGGGCTCCCCCAAGGGAGGCATGGAGGATACCATCCCATGCACCACAGTCCAAGGGAGGAGAGGGGCAGGGAAGCTGCCACCCACTCTCCTCCTGCCCTCCGTGGGCAGGGCAGGCCTGACCTGGCAGCAGAGCAGCTACAGCCATGCATAAGGCACCCTGCAACTGAAGATAGCGGGCAGCATTGTTGCTGCCCACTCTCCTGCTCTCCTCCCCTAGGTCAGACATGAGCAAGAAGGTGCAGCTCCTTCTTGCACAGAGCCAGGCTCCAATGAAGGCACCTGTTTGTATCACCTCACAAAATTGCACCCAGGGCCACAGCCCCCATGTACCCCTATGCTACGCCTCTGTGACTGGTGCTCTGCCTCTGAAGTTTGCCCAGGTGGGGGCCAGCTTCTCTTTCACACCCAGGCAAAAATGAGAGTTTCTTTCATTCCTGGTTTAGTGCTTTAGTGCATTACTGAAAATGCAGGAGGCATAATAATACATAGCATGAAAGGAGTTGTGTTGTGGCTGATGAGCTAGTGTAAGACGTTGGTAGCATCCTATGTTCCTAAGTCAGACTACTGGTACATCTAGCTCAGAATTGACTATGCTGACTAGCAGTGGCTATCCAGGGTGTCTCTCTCTGCCTTATCTGGAGCTGCTGGGGATTGAACCTGGGACCTTCTGCAAGCAAAGCAGATGCTCCACCACTGAACAATGACCCATCCCTCAGGACTGAGAGAAGCTGTGGCTTGAGCCACTGCCAGTCAGTGTAGGCAGCACTGAGCTAGGTGGACCAATGGTTTGCTTTTGCATAAAGCGGATTCCTATGTTTGTCCCATCATCCCTGATCACTGACCCAATATGCTTTTTCTAAGTTAATCAGCACACGCTGACGCTTACTTAGCCTTTCCCCCCACACCACTGGAGGCAGTATGGTGTAGTGCTTAGAGTTCTGGACCAGAACTTGGGAGAGCAGGGTTCTAATGCCCACTCAGCCATGAAGCTGATTATCATACAGGGTTGGGAGCTATATAAAAGCAGGATATAAATAATTCAGAAGGACTTATCTCTATCCCCCTCAATACAGTCATTTTTGCAGTCTTTCCTTAGCTGCCTATAGCCATCAGCAGTGACCCTGTGATACCACCTGTAAAGGGATTTTTCAACATTAAGCATGGATGCTATATCACTTGATGGGTCTAAATATTGTAAGCCAGCTGTTGAGAGTGAGGGTTCCAGACCATTCCTCCCCACCTCCAGAAGCCCCCATCATGTCCTTTCATCATGCCATGTCATTCCCAGGGGCTTTGGAGAGGGAGAGAGAGAGAGAGATAGAGGGGAGAATATGCCCAAAGGCCCTCTGGAGATGGTGACTTTTCCTCACCCCCAAATTGTTAACCCTCTGAAAATTGGTTAAAACCACTCCCCTGCCATTTCTCCACCCACAAACTGGATGCTTTAGCATGGCGCTATCTGGCTGTTCCCCCACCATGAAACTCCAGGTGACATCCATTAGGGGTTTCCAGTGGTGAAACGAAGGGCATTTAGCCAGGAATTTTGCCCGGGGTGAAGCCTCCAGAGGACACCACTGAGGCTCTTAGTCAACCAACTAGCTTCTCCAATATGGACACATATCCTCAAACCCTAGGTTAGTTAAGGACATGCCTTCTCATCTAGTTCCAACTTCCACCTAGCAGTCTATGACTGCCCATGATTGGCTGCTCCCACCTTACAGCCTGACATATAGTTCTTCAGGGACACCCAAGTGGGACAAGGAAATCAGCTGCCTGCATTGCGAGCAACAATTGCGAGCTTAATAAGTCACAGTGTTACATCTCCCCCACTAAAACAACGTGTTCCCTCACTCAAAAACCTTTGCAAATTCCACACGTGGAGAAGATGCCCGCAGAAGCAACTTCTTTGAAAAAGGTGAAATACTTTTGTCTTGACATCATTTGAGAAATACTGTAAAGTGTTTGGGGTTTGTAATCTAATATTTTCCTGGTTGTAAGCCAGGGAACCGAGGAATGGTGAATATTGTTTTGATGATGATGATGATGATGATGATGATTATTCGGTGGACTACTTAACACTATGACTGCAAATGATAAGAAATCAGGATAAAGGTTAACAGCATCCTGTCCTTTCTTCTTTGCCACAAGGAGCAGTCCACAGGGAGGAGATTCTCCCTTTTCAAGGTCTGCCTCTTCAGTTGCCGAGAATCACAGGTGAGGAACGCATTGCTGTTGTGCTCAAGCGCTGCTTGTGGGCTTCCCATGGTCATCTAGTTGGGCAAGGAAAGGATGCTGCATTAAATGAGCCTCTGGCCTGATCTAGAACTCTGCTTAAGTTCATAGGGAGATGATTTGGCTAATTATCCCAGCTCTAGCAATGCTTGGGTCAGATAATTGCAATGCTGGGACTCCCAACCTGAGACTCATGGGCTAAGGGCCCAAAGATCTACAAGAGAACCTACCAGGCTTTCTGATTCTAATTCTCTTGCATTGGCTGTATCATTTCTCTCCCCTAAGGGCATATAATTGCCCAACATGAGAATGGAACACTGGACGAGACTGGGCCATTGACCCGATCCAGCAGGACTTTTCTAATGTTCTAATGCATAACAGTAAGAAAGGCCTGTTGCCTTTGTCGTCTACCTATGAACTTCCCAGAGCCATCAGGCTGACCACTGTGAGAACAGGATGTTGTTTGACCTGATACTGTGGAGCTCTTCTGGTGTGACTTACCCAGGTGTACCAAAGCTTCCTTGTCCCACGGCCAGGTAGCTACACCTGCCAACTCTTCTTCAGAGCTGTTAGCAAAGAAGATGTTGAGATGTGTTGAGCCATCCAGTTGTAGCCTGTTCTTAAGTTCTTTGACATCTAAATAAGCTCTGCAACAGAAAGAAAGATGAGAAAATATCACATAAATGAGAAGCAACCCCCTCAAAACAGACAAAAGTCTCATAATATGAGCTAACATCAGAATGGGTATTGGGCTGGTGTAGAATTGTGAGACCCTCTCCCCATCTTTTTTTTTCCCTTTGGGAAGATCCAGCAACCATAAGGCTACATTTTGACCAGAATGGGAGTGCCAATGGGAATGATGAAGAATCACCCATAGAGGAGCCACAGTGTTTCCAGGTTCAAATCACCCCATACCTTTCAGCTGTGTCACCTTGAATCTCACTGAAGAGGTAAATCTGTACTTGGGCTACAAATTGAATGCTCTGGTATTTGGAAGGAAGGAAGGAAGGAAGGAAGGAAGGAAGGAAGGAAGGAAAACACTGTCACAAAGAGTCTAGTTTATCAGGAAGAAGAGACGCAAGATAAAAATATCCCAGACATGCTGCTTTTCTGTTTATGGAATGTTAAAAACAAACAAATTTTATTTATTTATTTAAAAGGATGGAGGAGAATCTAGTCATGTTATAAGCCTGCCCTGATCTGATGTGACTGTGAGCCAAGGGCTACTGTGTGATTACTGACAGTCCTGCCCACAATCACTTGGAGTAAGCTAACTGAGACCTATTTCTTTTTGCATAATGACTATAGGCACTATACCACTTCAGAATGCAACCAGCGGCTCAGATCACTGACTCATTTGGGAAATTGCCATCTCATAAATGGAAAGATGACTCAGCCTGGGGGGATCCCCCTTTGCTCCTAGCTCAGTCTTTGTGCATTAGCTCACTAAGACTACCTGGGTCCCTAAAACCCCTTCCTGATGTTCTGTGAATGCATGCAGTGGGTGGCATTGGGATCATGTTCGTGCTCCCTGACTTGCCCTAAACTCCACAGGCTCATCTTATTATCTGAATAGAGTTAATGTGCGTGTTTCTCAGTGTTAAGTGATAATATTGCAAAACACAGCCTTCCCAGCTAAAAGGACAGAGCTCACATCAGTGCAGGTGTGTGCATGAAGATGTTGTTCAGGCACCCTACACCAACCTAGTGACCTCTAGCCAGCATGTGCAATGTGGGAAATTAAAACTGCTTTATGTTCTAACAATGCCCTACGATATAGCATCAACTGCAGGGCACCCACAATGCACTAGAGCAGGGTGGGGAACCTCAGAACCTGGGGGCTATCCTGACTTCTCTATCTGGCTTTCAGAACTTTCACAAGCCATAAACCTCACTTTTCCTGCTTTGTGCCCTTCTCCTTGTTAGTTTCTGCCAGACTGGAATGTGTCACTGAACTCTGGTAATGCCTTTTGCTTGCCCAGATGGAGCATAGAGACTGACCTATTGTACTGGTCAATGACCGTAATAAAGATTTGTGGTGGTGGTGGTTGACCTATTGTACAAAGGTAAAACTTTACATGCATTGCTCCTCCCCCTTTCCCCCTGGCCCCACCCACCCTTGGCATGTGGTCCTTAGAATGCAGCCATCAGGGAAGAGGGTTCCCTGCCCAAGTGTAATGCTACATTTGGAGGCATGGTGGGAAATTAAAATGGCAGCTTGCTATGCTACAACAGCAGCAAGAATACTCATCGCAAAGTATTGGAAGACGCAAGATCTACCCACTCTGGAAGAATGGCAGATGAAGCTGATTGACTGTATGGGACTGGCAGAATTGACGAGCAGAATCCGTGACCAGGGAGAAGAGTCGGCTGAAGAAGACTGGAAAAAATTTAAGGACTATTTACAGAAATACTGTAAAACTAAGGAAAGTTAAATGGTGTTGGATTGAAATTGAGGGGTTTCTAGCTGTAATGATATAAAGGAACATAGATGGGGGGGAAAAGGGTTTGAAAAATAAGGTAATGTTATAAGCTGTAATGCTTTAAATGAAGGATTTGCTGAACTAATAACTTTAATTGGGATACAAGGAGGAGAAGTATGAGGAGGTCTGAGAAATTTGTTATTTAAAAGTATGATTTATGAACTTTATGTTTTTTTTAATGTTTTTGTTTGTTCTGTTTTTGTTTGTTTGTTTAAAAAATTGGAAAATCTAATAAATATTCTTTAAAAAAAAATGGCAGCTTGCTATCAGGCACTGGTTGTTTGACCCAGGGCAGCTGCCAGCAGTTGGCCCTATCAGGGCTGGGGCAATGTGCTGATGGGAGCATGTCATGGGCACAAAGCCCCAATCCCCATCCTCCAATGCATTCATTGCTAAGTGTGTAATGGGGTCAGCTCTTTGGGGCTGCCTACATCTCACTCCCTTCTCTGCTGCTAAATGCATTGTGTTCTAAGACTTGGACAAAAAAAAGGGGGGTGGGAGAAAACAACAAAACAACATAGCCATTGCTATTTCCACATCCCTGCTCAATGAAAAATCCCCACTTGGTCAAACATGGAAATTCAGCACAAGAATTCAAAATGTGATCAACATGCAGCTGAGCCCTGACTCTTAGTTCTGTAAGGTAACAGTGCATTTTGAAACCTGCAGTAGAGGTGAAACCAAGACTCAAATTACTGGGGAAGGTGGGGGGTGGAGAGAGGCAAGGAGGGAGGGGAGGGAAGCCCCCCCAACTCTCATGCCTTTGGAGACAGCTCTCTTAGCAACTGCTTTTAGAAGG
The DNA here is from genome assembly GCF_027172205.1 of Podarcis raffonei. Lineage (NCBI taxonomy): Eukaryota > Metazoa > Chordata > Lepidosauria > Squamata > Lacertidae > Podarcis > Podarcis raffonei. Next base: position 8,097,725 of record NC_070621.1, read on the forward strand.
CTACAGAGGGGTTGATTTGGCTCAACTTAGAGGGAGTCACGACCCATAGATTTTATTAAGGACCCTCCCCTCCATAATAATAATAATAGAAGCAGATAAAACACATATCCAGAAAGTCAAAGCTAGTCTTAGGGGCACAAGGACATCAACCTGTCATTCCTCTCTTGATGCCTCATTAGCAACACAGACAAGCACCTCATGGGAGATTGCTGAGGGTATCAGATACTCTGTGCTCAGACTCAAGAAGCGTGTGGCACCAACAGGAGCCCATCAAACTCTCACAATGAACTGCTGTTGTTTTGCATCGCATAATGTAACAACAATGATAAATGCAGCTTAATACTCACTTGCCATTTAAAGAGCCTCTGGAAACAAAAAAAATTTTCCATTTTATTTTTGGTGCCTGTTAAAGATGTTCCTACAAGCCTTCTAAATTAAAATCTTTACCCCAGTTAGTAACTGTATTAGACTTGCACTGACTTGCAGTTTAAAACCACCACAGCACATACATAAACTGCATTTTTTTCCAGAATTTTTTATTATTTTTTCTCAATATAATAAAATTATATCTAGGAGCAGTGAAGTAAAAAAGAAAGAAAGAAAGAAAGAAAGAAAGAGAAAAAACAAAAGAAAAGAGAGGAGAAAGACAATAGAAATAGCAACAAACACACACACCCCTATTCTAATTCTACCCTAATCTTCAATCCACATACAAAGAGGTGAATCTCCCCAGCTCTCACCTGAGAAGTTTTTCCCCTTCCTCAGCCTCACACCCTGAGGAAAACCGATTCTTGCCTGTCTCTCATACTGTCTCCCTTTCTTTTCACCATAACCCCTCTGTGTATAACTTCTTTTCTACAACTAACAGTAATAGAGCACTATCAGAAATTAACAATAATAAAAAACAAAGGAAAATTATAGGTGATACAGATATATAATCGTGCCCTCTGATCCTCGGATGAAGAGTGGTATAGACATTTAATACATTATAATACAGAATATATGCAATTGTTTTAACTGTTGTTTTTTTAAAAAACACACAAAATTTTTCCATTTTAAAAAATTATATTACATATTGCTTCAGGATGCCTCATGAGAAGTGATTCATAAATAAATAATCATAACATCAGAATAAAAGAGAAATACATTACAATAAAACATATGTAGACGACTTCCGGGTTAGCGCCAGCGCTGAATGGCGGATTTCTCCCGGAGCTCCGGGAGAGATCTGCTTCGCGGGTTCGGGTCTTGTTGCTCACGGCGGAGCAAAGACCCTTAAAAGTCACAGGCGCGTAGCCTGTGAACCGGAGACTCGGCGGGCACCTTTGCCCCCCCCCCGACGTTGTGAAATAGCCTTTTTAAAGGCTATAGATCAGCGGAGGGGTGCGTGGAGCGGTGCTGAGAGTCGCTTTCACCCAGCCTGCGAAGCGAAGCCGCGTCGCCATCAGCGGAGAGCGCTGACTTCTTCCGAAGATTTTGGACTAAAAGAGAGCAACTTTCCGTGAGTAGGATTGAGTTTGCATTACAAATTGGACGTCAAAATTAATGAATTTGGGCACCGAGACGGATAAGTACTAAAAAGGAAGTCTGCTTACCGTCCTGCAGCAAGATTAAAGCGAAAGACAGTGAAGCTGTAACTTTTGACAGGAGCTTTTATGAGCTAAGAAACCCAACACCAAGCAAAGAACTCCCCCCCAAAAGGCAGGGGAGGGGGGGAAGAAGATTTTAAAGGGATTTCCTGCCTAATTTAAAGGAGATTGAACTGATTACCGCCGCTTATCTACCTGGGGGTCGGACTGCCGGAGGAAAGACACCGGCTAAGGACGGTTGATACAAATAAGGTTACAAAGTAACTGACATATAGACTTTGGTTACTCTCAACTTGAAACATCGTATTTGGCTACACAGTAAGTCATTTGCAGGACACTTTTATTTTGGATCTTTTACAAAGTAAGGGACTTGGAGGGCTTTTGCTTTTTGGAAGTGTGGGAACAATTTAAAGTTCAGAAACTGATTTTGCGCCCTCTAGAGGATTTGGCCAGCTTCAGTAACTAAGTGGAATTTAAAACCTGAGAACTTTTTATTGTTGACAGTTTAAGAGTGTGGGAATGACCTTGAACGAAAGACTTTGTTATGGCAGATGGTAAACAGAAAGAAGATCCACAAGAAACAACTTTGAGATCTGGTAGACAATACAAAGTGGACTCTTCTATGCAAAGAAGGGCCTCTGTATCAGGGGCCCCGGGAGCTGCAGCTGCAACAAAGGCAAGAGTGAAAACAATGTCTTCAGAAGATGCATTTACAAAGGCCTTGGGAAAAATAAGTGATTCTTTAGAGGAATTAAAGAAGCAAGGTGCTGAAACAAATAAGAAAATTGAAGAAATCTCTGGGAAAATTGATCTGAATACAAAAAGTATAACTGACCTTGGAAATAAAGTGAACTCTAATGCAGAAGCAATTGGGAAACTATTGGAAGATTCATCTACAACGCGAAAGATAGCCGAAGAAGCTAAGGAAATTGCTACTGCTGTTGAAGGGAAACTTCCACCGGTGTACAGGAAATTGGATGAGTATGAACTGACACTTTCTATGCAGGATATGCAACGCAAGGAGAAAAACCTAAGGATTAGACTTGTGCCGGAAAAAGAAGGAGACAACCTGGTGGATTATTTGACAAAAGAGTTTTCTGACTTTTGGAAGCAAGATTTGAAAGAAGAAGAGTTCAAAATAGAGAGTGCATTTAGGTTGGGAACAAGGCAGAAGAAGAATAGACCCAGAGACTGCTTGATAACTCTAAGATCCAAAGAAGAGAGGGATAAAATATTGAACCTGCATTATCAAACAACCCTTCGGATCGAGGATTCTTATATTGAGATCTTTAAAGACATCCCTAAAAGTATCTTGGATGCAAGAGGTCCTTATAAGGATTTGGTGACATTACTGAAGAGGAACTACATACTATTCAGGTGGGAGTTTCCCCAAGGCTTGTCTTTTAAATACAAAGGAAAGAAAAGAAGAATAAAAACAGTGAGCGATAAAGACAAGTTCTTGGGAGAACACGAAGAAGACCTACAGAAAGAGACCCATCCAGGAGAAGGACATCCTTCAAGATTAGACAAAGACACAGAACCACCGACAAAGGACGAACAACAATTGGGAGCTGTAGGAGGAATTAAATAACCCCATCATGGCTTTGCAACTTCTAACTTGGAACTGTAATGGTCTAAACAACCCCCGAAAAAGAAAAAATATATTTCACGCTTTAAAGAAAGATCATTTGGATTTGATTTGTTTACAAGAGACCCATGTGACAAGAGCACATAGAAAATTGTTAACAAATAAGAGACTGGGACAAGAATTTATATCTTCAGATAAAGTAAAAAAGAGAGGAGTGGTGATCTACGTAAAGGAAAATTTGCAGCCGAAACAAATCTTTAAAGATGATCAAGGAAGATATTTGGCAATTGAAATTCAATTTCAAGGAGAAAAATTTCTGATAGTGGGGGTATATGCACCAAATGAAGGGAAAACAGAATTCTTTAAGAAGTTGCATGAGACTTTAACGGACTATATGGACTATAAACTGATTATGATGGGAGACATGAATGGAGTAGTTTCAACAAATATGGACAAAGCACAAAGACAGGTAGTCACAAAAGATGGAAGACTACCAAAAACCTTTTTTGAAATGACTGACAATATGGATTTGATCGACATTTGGAGAACAAAACACCCATTAGAGAGAGAGGGAACCTTCTTTTCTGAAGCCAAAATGACATGGACTAGGATTGACCAAATTTGGGTGACTAGCGGTATGGCGTCGAATATAAAGAAAGTGGAAATCTGCCCAAAAACTCTCTCCGACCATAATGCAGTAAAGATGGTGATGAAGCAAACAACAACTGGCTCTTTCAGATGGAGAATGAATGACACCTTATTTAGAGACGAGGAGATCTGTAAAAAGGCCCAAAAAACCTTGAAAGATTATTTTGAAATTAATCTAAGGACTAAAGTAGAAAAAAGAATAGTATGGGACGCAAGCAAAGCCGTGATGAGAGGGTTTTTGATACAACAAAATACATTAAAGAGAAGAAAGCAAAATGAGAGGAAGGAGAAAATCCTGGATAAGATAAAAGAAGGGGAAAGGAAACTAAGATTGAAGCCAAAATCGCAAGAAATTCTAAGAGAAATTAAATTGTACCAAACACAATATATGGAACTGATGAATCAAGAAATAGAATGGAAAATTAAACAAATGAGACAGAAGTCCTTTGAATCTGCAGACAAATGTGGCAAGTTATTGGCTTGGCAAATAAAGAAGAGACAAAAACTCAACACGGTAACAAACTTAGAAGTGGAAGGAAAGAACATATGTAACCCAGTGGAAATTAGGAACTGTTTTCAGAACTACTTTAGACAATTGTATACACAAGGGCCGCAGAATGAAACAGATATACAACAATTCCTCGAGAAAAATGGGCTGAAAAAAATTTCGCAGGAAAGTAAGACAATTTTGAATCAGGAGATATCAATACAGGAAATAGAAGATGCCATTCAAAACATGACGTTGGGCAAATCACCTGGACCAGATGGACTGACTTCCAAATATTACAAAGTTTTGAAAGAAGGACTTATACAACCTTTGAAGGAAGTCTGTAATGAGATCATGAAGGGGAAAAGGGCACCCGATACGTGGAGAGAGGCCTACATTACACTTATACCAAAGACAGAGACTGAAAAGACCCAACTTAAGAACTACCGACCCATCTCCTTACTAAATGTGGATTACAAAATCTTTGCTGATGTTTTAGCAAAGAGGCTGAAAAGAGTTTTGATGGAGGAGATTCATGGGGACCAAGCGGGCTTTCTCCCGAAAAGGCATTTGTCGGACAATGTAAGGAATATAATTGACATTTTGGAGAAGTTGGAAGTGAATATAAACACTAAGGCTGTTTTGATATTTGTGGATGCCGAGAAAGCCTTTGACAACATTTCTTGGAGTTTTATGTTGAAGAACCTCCGGGGGATGGGGGTAGGCCAAGGGTTTGAAAATGGTATAGGTGCAATATATTCTGAACAGAAAGCAAAATTAATTGTAAATAATGTTGTAACAGAAGAGTTTAAGATTGAAAAAGGGACACGACAGGGGTGCCCTATTTCCCCATTACTTTTTATATCGGTCCTTGAGGTTTTGCTTAATATGATCAGGAGGGACCAGTTGGTTAAAGGGATTCAGGTCGGAGTCAAACAATACAAATTGAGAGCATTTGCAGATGACCTGGTACTTACATTACAGGAGCCAGAAGCTAGCACGAAAAGAGTTTTGGAAATAATCCAAGAGTTTGGTCAATTGGCAGGATTTAAATTGAATAAATTAAAGACTAAGGTATTGGAGAAAAATCTAACACAGATTGAAAAAGAAAGGTTTCAGAATGAGACGGGGTTGACTGTGGCTAAAAAAGTGAAATATTTGGGTGTGAATATGACAGCTAAGAATGTGAATTTATTTAAAGACAATTATGAAAAAACTTGGACAGAAGTGAAAAAAGATCTAGAGATATGGTCAAACTTGAAGCTTTCCTTGTTAGGTCGAATTGCAGTTATAAAAATGAATGTTTTGCCAAGAATGTTGTTTTTGTTTCAAGCATTACAAATAATGGATAAAATGGACTGTTTCAAGAAGTGGCAGAAAGATATATCTAAATTTGTCTGGCAGGGCAAGAAGCCCAGAATAAAATTTAAGATATTAACGGATTCAAAGGAAAGAGGGGGGTTTGCCCTGCCAGACTTTAAATTGTATTATGAAGCGGCAGCTTTCTGCTGGCTAAAAGAATGGCTGCTTCTTGAAAACACAGACATTTTGGATTTGGAAGGATTTAACAATATTTTTGGGTGGCATGCATATTTGTGGTATGACAAGGTTAAAGCGCATAAAAGTTTCAAAAATCATATTGTCAGAAAAGCACTGCTGAATGTCTGGGTTAAATATAAGGACTTGCTGGAAAATAAGACTCCAAGATGGTTATCACCAATGGAAGCTAAGGCAGTTAAAAAACTAAATATGGAGTCGAAATGGCCAAGATATTGGGAAATCTTGGAAAAGGAAGGGGACAAACTGAGATTGCAGAGTTTTGAAAAATTAAAAGGGAAGGTGAGAGATTGGCTACATTATCACCAAATAAATGAAGTGTTTAAACTAGACAGAAAAATAGGCTTCCAGGTGGAAAAATCAAAATTAGAGACTGAACTGTTAGATTCCAGTACTAAGAATTTGTCAAAAATGTATGATCTGCTGCTGAAATGGAATATACAAGATGAAATGGTAAAATCAAGTATGATTAAATGGGCTCAGGACATTGGTCATAACATCATGTTTGCTGATTGGGAAAAGTTGTGGACCACCGGGTTGAAGTTTACGGCGTGTAACGCCTTAAGAGAAAATATAATGAAAATGATTTATAGGTGGTACATAACCCCAGTCAAGCTTGCAAAGATCTACCATTTGCCTGATAACAAATGTTGGAAATGTAAAGAAAAGGAAGGTACTTTCTTTCACCTCTGGTGGACGTGCCCGAAGATTAAGGCATTCTGGGAAATGATTTATAATGAACTGAAAAAGGTATTTAAATATACTTTCCCCAAGAAACCAGAGGCCTTTCTCTTGGGTATTGTTGGCCAGGGGGTGTTAAAGAAAGATACAATTTTTTTTATGTATGCTACAACAGCAGCTAGAATACTTATTGCAAAGTACTGGAAGACACAGGATCTACCCACACTGGAAGAATGGCAGATGAAGGTGATGGACTATATGAGCTTGGCAGAGATGACGAGCAGAATCCGAGACCAGGGAAGAGAAGCGGCGGAAGAAGAATGGAAAAAGTTCAAGGATTATCTAAAGAAATATTATAAAATTGGTGACAGTTAGAATGATGTTGGATTAAAACAAATGGTTACTATCAGTAATGGTTACGACAAAGAGAATAAGGGTGATTAGCATAAATTTATAATAAAATAAGGCAAGATTTCGCTGAATAACTGTAAGAACTTGGAATACAGAAACGGGAAGTAAGAGGAGGTCGAGGAAGTAAGGTTTAGAAATTGGGTTATGAAATGGTACTTGTTTTATGTTTCATTATTGTTGAATGTTTGTTCATGTATGTTTTGTTTCTGTTATATAAAAAATTGTTCAATAAAAATATTATTAAAAAAAAAATACAATAAAACATATGTAATAACCCATAAAACAGACCTACTTAAATAGAGGCAAAATATTCAACAGCAAAAAACAACAACCAATAAACAGTGAAATGTCTAGGACAAGAGATACCTTTTACCTGGTGATAAATGTACATTAAGGATAGCGCCAGGTGGACCTTACTGGGAAAAGAATTCCACAAGCAGGGAGTCACCACTGAAAAGGCCCTTTCTTTTTGTCACAACCTGCCAAACCTCCCCTGGTAAGACGCCCCTGGAGGAGAGTATCAGTTACAGACTGAGAGGTTTGTGCAGGTTGTAGCAGGAAAGTAAATAATCCATTGTCACATCACAACCTCCTCCCAGTGTAGGCAATTCTATCTCACATTTCATTCGAAGGAGCTCAGGGTGGCAAGCATGTCTCACTCGCCTCACCCCAAATTTATACTCACAGCCCCCCTGTGAGGTAAGACTAAGTTGAGAGATTGTGACTGGGTGACAGCTCTGCCTGAAATCCTGGAAAACAGCTGTCAACCTGTGTAGTAACTGGCAGTGTATTGAGCTAGATGGATCAATGGTCTGATTCAGGATAAGGCAGCTTCCTATTTTCCTAGGAGATTCCCATTGAACCATTGTGCAATTTTGCAAATTAAACATACAAACAAAAACAGGAGAGGGGGAAATAAAACAACCCATTGTTTTTTAAAAAAAATTCTGGCAAAGTTCCACTTGTCTGGATGAAAAAAAATAAATCCAGAACTATTTCTTCAGAATCTGACACTAAAGCATATTTTGTCATGACAAGTTCTGACCCAGAAACTATGCTAGAAATACAGGCTTGCAAAATTCAGGTTGGAAGCCAGGTGTGACAGATTCTGTTTTTAAGCACAATGCCTCTTCCCAGATAGAACACTGTGCAAGACAGCACAATTTCCCAAAGCTTATTTTATTTTTTCCATTTTGTTTTGTTTGAAATGGGGCAACTGGAAAACATACTAATGAAGGGGGCTGCACTCTCTAGGGCAAAAAAATCTCCAAGGATGGGAAACATTTGGATTCTTCCACCTCTCTCTCTTGGCAAGCTGTGCATGTGTTTTCGCCTGTTACACGTGGTGCTCTCATGAACTGTTTGCTCCTCTGTTCCACTGAGCTGGGTTCCTTGAATTCTTTGTGAAAATTCCCTTCCCAGAAGGAAGAGAGACCACGGGAGCTGGCTCAGGACCAGAGGCTTCCACTCATCCCCCCAAGGACTCCCCAATGGAAAACAGACATGCGTTTCCACAATAGCATTATCGTTTCTCTCCTCCCCCTGTCTCTCACAGAAGTCATTGATTTCAAAATATCTCTAGGCTGGGTGTCCCCAAGCCTCCTTCTGCTGAATCATGGAGAAAAGCCATCTCCTCAGGGATATCATTGGTTTTGGGTGGGGGCTGTTTCCAAACATTTATCTTGAGACAAGCAGTCACAGATCTATCCTGAAGGATGCAGCTCTGTGACGATTAACCCAGTTCTCATATCCACTGTCGCCCTGTGCTCTCTGTGACCTGTGACAAACACTTAGGTTTTTCTGCTGGTATTTGAGCATTGGCTTAAAAAAAATCTTATAAAGAATGAAAGGAAGAGCAGTTTCCCTGAGGTGTCCATTTGAAACCTCTGACCATGTTGCATTCCACCTTCACAGCTTCATCACCAGATGAATGTGAACAATGCAAAAAAAGCCACTCTGGTTCAACCAATGGACCATTTGATCCAACATCTGGCTTCCCACAGATACCTCCAATAAGGCCTTCATTCTGGCTGCCTAGCACAGAGGTACAGCACTTCAGGCCTGGACATCAACAGCAGCCCTCCATAAATCTCTATCTACCCTCCCTATCCCACATACCCACTCTCCAGCAACACCCATCAAGATTCTGGCTTCACACCCTCCTTTGAATGTTTTTGCCTTGCTGGTCTCTTGATGACCCAGAAGGGGTGTGTGTGTGAGAGAGAGAGAGGGAGAGAGAGGGAGAGAGAGAGCATGTGTAGAAACTAGTCTACTGTACAAAGATAAAGTTTACAGTCATTGCTCATATCCACTTTTGCCTCTGGCCCGGCCTGTTTCTGTCATGTGTCCCCTGAAAGATTGCCCAGAAAGGAATGTGTCCCTTATGTCAAAACATTGTCCACCACCTCTGCCCTCGAACCAGGTATGCAGATGTCCACTGGCTCTGAACAGAGTTTTTAGTTCACTGTCAAGACTAATAACCCTTGACAGGCCTATCTGCCATGAATCTAATGGCAGCTATCATCATCATCACCATCAGTGCTTTTTTCTGGCAGTATAGTCATACCTCATGTTACATCCTCTTCATGTTACGTTCTTTCAGGTTACATCCTGCGGTGACCCGGAAGAGCCAGAAAGGGTTACTTCCGGGCTTCACCGCTTGCGCAGAAATGCAAAATGACATCACGCACATGCGCAGAAGCAGCGAATCGCAACCTGTGCATGCGCAGACGCGCCACTGAGGGTTGTGTTCTTTTCATGTTGCAAACGGGCCTCTGGAACGGATCCTGTTTGCAACCAGAGGTACTACTGTACTTAGTGGTACATAGTGCCATCACCCCCCCCCCAAAAAATATTGTGATAAGGTAAATGGAGGGTCGGGAGAACAAGCAAGCAACTGTGGCTAAAAGGGGGGTTGCAAAAAGTAGGTTGAAGCAGCAGTGGCAAGAAAAAGAGGGCTCTTGTTCAGAGCTGTAGTTGCCACACTCAGTCAACAGGTTGCACTGTTCCCCTTCTGCTGCCCCCACAATTCATGCTCTCCCCCTGGACGCACTGCCATGTCACTGCCTCGCTGCGCCATAAGCAGCCAGGTAAGCGCGAGCACCACATCCCTTTCATCTCTGCTCACTCTTTCCATGTCCGTGGGATGGGGGCAGAGGAGCAGAGGAAGGGAGAAAGAGAAGGGGAGGAGGCAGAAGCCTCTGCTGCTAGTGCCGCCATGCTCCATTCTGTGGTTGGGGCAAGCCGTTGAGTCGAGCACAGAGGGGGTGTGGCTGGTGGCTGGGAGGAGGGGAAGGGAGAAGAAGGGAGAGGACAGGAGGAGGGGGTGTGAAGAGCAGATGGGGCAAAGTAGGGGGGGAGGTTGAAGAAGGGGGAGGGGTGCACAAAGTGGGGCTTTAATTAATCAAGGGGGCACAGGAGAGAGAGAGTGCATGTGTGAGAGAGAGGAAAGGCTGGTGGGGGTTGGGGAGAAGATTACGATTAGTACCGGCACCATTTTTCTTAGGGAAAAAAGCACTGATTATTATTATTAATACCCCACCTTTTTCCTTGTGGGACTCAAGCACTGACTGAAGAGTTTCCAGATGTGTTCTATATATTCAGTAAGGCCATATCCATACTTTGCATTCAAAGTACTATTATTTTTATTTTATTTTATTTTTTAAAATGTTATTAACAGTTTCAAACAAAGCACTATTAGACCACTTTAACAGTTGCTGCTTCTGCCAAAGGATTATGGGAACTGTAGTGGGTTTAGGAGACCTCCTATTCCCCTCACAAAGCTAACATTCCCCAAATTCCCTGGGAAAAGGGATTGACTATTAAAGGGCTCTGGGGATTGCAGCTTTGGGAATGGAATAGGGGTATCCCAAAAACCCTCAGCATCTTTAAAAAATCTTAGTTGTCAGGATTCCTGTGGGGGCGGGAGCCTACGGTTGCCTAAAGTGGTATAATAGTGCTTTGTATGTATGGTGCAGATGGAGCCTCAGGCAGTCCCATTTGAGAGCCACCTAAGCTAGCGGTCATTGCCACATATTGTGGCAGAGAGTTCCAGACATGAGACAGAGTGCCCACAGGCAGTGCTTAGAGTGTGTTTCAGCAAGAAAATGGCAATGGTGGGCCACTGAAATGGTGGCCAGCAGGTGAGGAGGAGCTGCTCTCAGACTGCTATTCTGCACACACTTAACCTGAGCATAAGCCTCACTGAACACGGTGCAACTTGCTTGCAAACAAACATGCATCACATACAGTAGGCTCAATCTGTGAGTGCTGAATGTCTGGCAAAATCAGCAATTATTGCTCCATTCCCCTTCACCCCAGAACCTGGCCACATCTGGCAGATGCTGTCTGGACAGTTGTATGAAAGGGAAGACAGTACCAGCCACACAGCATCTAGTATTCTGAAGGCAGACAGGTTAAGGGAGAAGCTTCTTTCTCTTGCCTCAAGAATTGCCTCAGACCAGGAAGATAACAATACTGAAACACATATGTGCATATATCTTCTCCAACACCTGTATCAACTTTATAGTATCTGTCATTGTAAGGGCCTGTATCACCGGTTGGGAACATCCAGCCAACAGGCCATTTAGCCCACAAGGCCATATCGCTTACCACCTCTGGCATCAGGTGACTGACAGGTGCATAGGCCTATTTACCTTCCAGACTTGGCCAGTTGTGTGTGTGTGTGTGTGTGTGTAGAAGATAAGGATCTGGTCCCCTGGCTTTATCAAGTTGCCCCAGCCCTGGTCTGTACCATCTGCCTATACAGTGGTACCTCGGGTTAAGAACTTAATTTGTTCCGGAGGTCCGTTCTTAAACCTGAAACTGTTCTTAACCTGAGGGACCACTTTAGCTAATGGGGCCTCCTGCTGCCGCCATGCCACCACCACACGATTTCTGTTCTCATCCTGAAGCAAAGTTCTTAACCCAAGGTACTATTTCTGGGTTAGTGGAGTCTGTAACCTGAAGTGTCTGTAACCTGAAGCGTCTGTAACTTGAGGTACCACTGTAAAGCTATTTTTAAAGGGTGGTTCTGTTTTGTAACCTGTTATGGTTGAGAAAGTGGTAGACACATTTTTGTAAAACAAATAGATGTTTAAGCATGTGGTCTGAGCAGGTTTCAACATCAAAAGCTTTTCAGTTTATAAAAAAGCAGACCAGTTTAAAAATGAAGTATGGTATGGATAGAAAAGTCTTCCCTTCCTCTCATAATCCTAGAATTTGGAATAAATAAATGAAGATGACTGGGGGAAGAATTTCAGAACAGGTGTAGAAACATAGGAAGCTGTCTTATATTGAGTGATATCCCTTGTCCATGTAGCTCAGTACTGTCTACACTGACCGGCAGTTATTCTCTGTAGATTGAATCAGGGACTTTCTTTATAAAAAGCAAGTGCTCTATGGAGCCATGGTATTTTCCATAAAATGAAGTAAGAATCAAGCCTTCATGATTTCAAAAAAAAGAACACAGGAAGCTGCCTTATATAAAGCCCACCTGGCTCAATACAACCAACACTGAACGGCAGTGGCTCTCCAGGGTTTCAGATAGGGAGCTTTTCCAGTACAACCTGGAGAGGCAGGCACTGAACCTGGGACCTTTTGACTGCAAAGTGTGTGCTCTTCCACTCAGCCTCTTATGTTGCGGTTACCGTGTTTGCTAGCATAGCACCAAACAACTGCTGGTAGGCACCTCAAGCCCCCCTTCTTCAGCATGGTCTGTGAGCCACCCATCATCTTCTCAAGGTTATTTGGGTCCCGTGATGGAGGATGTAATGTCACTCAAATGGGCCAATGCCAAAGAGAACCAAAGCAGCCAGACTCAAGGGCTGCCAAAGTCGCATTTCAAAGCCATGAGTGCAGTCCTGGAAGAGGATCAAAGCCTTTTTGAGCTGTCATTAGAATGTTTCCTTGACGCATCTCTTTGGTAAAGGCCAGTAAGCTCCATTCCTTAAGCTTGGCAGTCTGAAACAGCAGTTCAGAACAGAAATGGGGGAGAGGAGGGAAACGGCGTGTTTGCATGAAGGGTGGAAGAGCATAATTTCAAAACAGAACTCATGCCCCCAAACGCAAACCAAACCAAGTGATAACTCAACATAGCACTTTTCCTAAGATGGGACATTTGCGTAATGCCAGAAGACTGCCTTATACTGGAGTAAGTGTGATGTCAGTTAAAGGTCTTCTCTGCTTGAGCTGCTTTCAGATGCAGGGAGAAAGGCTGTGTACACAACATCCATTTAAAGCACAGGGTTCCAGTATTTTGGAAACTGCAGTTTGTAAAGGGTGCTGGGAACTATAGCTGTGGGGGGAAGGGTTCCTAGGATTCTTTGTAAGGGGAAGGATGTGCTTTAAATGTATGGTGTGTGGAGAGAGAGGGAGGGAGGGAGGGAGGAAAGGAGGAAAGAAGGAAGGAAGGAAGGAAGGAAGGAAGGAAGGAAGGAAGGAAGGAAGGAAGGAATTCTACAGATTGCTCAGAGGCCACTGGGGATGCTGATATCACATCATCAAATCACATGTTCCTCTTCCCCCATCCCTGCAATGTGTTCAGCCAGACCAACCTGTTCCACATGCTCCTTTGCATGCTGCAGAGCGTAAAGCAGAGGGGGACAAGACGGCAGAGGGAGATAGTGATCTACTTGCAGATCTGTGGGTGATTTGCATTCCTTTGCAAAGGTTTCTGAATCCCAGTAGCTGAATTAAGCTTAAAAATTTGAAGGGGGGAAAATGCAGTGGGGTTTTGCTAATTCATTATTTCTCAGACTCAAATATTGTTTGACTCCAACCCCTATTGTCCAAAGCAACTGGGCATGCTGGCTGACAAGTTCTCCATCCCTTAGTTTCAGGGCTGAGGATGTGGCCCTCCAGACCTCTCTATCTGGCTCTCAGGGTTCTCCCCAGGCCACACCCACTCACCCTGCTTTTGCCTGGCTGGAATGTCTCCTTGCACCCTGAGAATGTCTCTTGCTTGCCCAGATGGAGGCTAGGAAAGGATGTTCCAATGCAGATAGAAACCTACTGGGCAAAGGTACAACTTACATTTACTGCTCTGCCCATTTTTGCCCCTGGCAATGTAGGTCTTGGAAGGTTGCCTTGAGTTGAACAAAAAGGCTCCCAGCCCCAGTAAACTCCACTGAGCACAATTAGATTTCCTCCCAAGTGAGGAAGCCTAAGGACTGCACTGTCAATTGAGTAATGCTTTCCCAAGGAGCCTTTCATCACACGGTAAAGCAAAGAAACATCAGAACAGCTTTGTAAAACAACCTGACCTCTCTTTATCCAGGGGCAAAACTAGGCTTTATCTCACCTAAGTCAAAGACCCCGTTTGGCACATCCCCACCGCACACATTTGCATACACACACACAAGCTGGGAGCCTCAATGGTGCCCCTCTGGAGTCTGCACCTGGGGCAAAAAGCCCGGCCATACCACCCCCATAGCTATGGCACTGCTTTATCAAAGCAAATCCAAAAACAATCACATGGAATTTGGTTTAGTCATTGCTTGTTTCCAGCCTCCCTCCACAGTGACCAAAGGCTTGATGACGGTTGGTCTCTCAAGGGACCCTGGTGAGCTTGGTAAATCTGAGTCAGAAATCTCAATCCAGCCAGCATAGTTAGGGATGCAGTTGTAAGCTAGTGCTCTTGGGACTGGTAGGGCTGAAGGCAAGGGTGTTGCTAGAGCCAGTGCATTCTGCACAAAGGAAACTCCATGGACTGTTGCAGGTGGAGACTGGCAGACTGAGCTGGTGGGACAGTGCTAACAACATATGGAGGGCCACTTCCCTGCCCTAATTCAAACACTCCTGCCCAGTGCTATTTTTCTAGAAAAAGAGGTGCCAGAACGCACCATGAACATCTCCCTTGTTCTCTTAATAATGGCAATGGCGCCCACCTGAGAGGTCAAAACTCAGTTTCTGTGAGTTCCAGCTGAGAAAAAACCCTGCATCTGCTTACCGCAAGCATTACTGGGGAGGAGTGCGTGTGGCAGAGGCAAATCTGTCAATTTTGGTTTCTCTTTGTTTTACATTTTCCCATTCTTTCTTAAGTTCCATTCTCCACATCAGTATGCAATTTTTTTAGAAGTCCTCATGAAGTGTCATTAGAATTTTAGTGTGAATTTTTCCTAATATTCACATTTTTGTATGCAGTCTTGCCTTGTATACACTCCCCCCCCCCAAAAGCAATGCCTCCTTATATAATTCACTCTTGGGTGTTATTTTCAGTAATGTGTGCATTTTAATTTTACCCTGTCATATGCACTTTTGCTTGGCTGGAGTATGGCAGTGCAAAATTCAGTGAAGTGTGAATTTCAAAGAATTTCATTTTGTATACTGTTCCAGAAATTATTGTAAATTAGGTAGAGTTATCTTTTAAATGCAAACTGAACCAAATCCCACCCACTCCACCACTCATCACCAATTTGCATATCCATGTTGCTTAATACTCAACTTTCATGCTTAGACATTTATGTGGGAATTCTAGGTTGCTTGTTTTCAACAAACAACCCTTCATGGCCTGTCCATTTTTTGTTTGAAGAACAGAAGCAAACACAGAGAAAAGATAAATCACAAGACAGTAGGAGAAGACACTCAGTGTTACAAGTGGCTGGATTCAGGGGCTGGGGGAGAGAAAAATGCTCCATTCCCCCAGCCCAAATGGCAGTGCTTACAAGAGTTTCTGGCTTGCCACTGCTATTTGAGAACAACCAGAGCCCAAAATAAACTCCCCCTCCAAAATCTGTTGCCCCCCTGCCCCCAAACTTTGAGCAACTCAAAAATCCATTCTTTTGGTAGAGGCCCTAGAAGAAAACATGCAATGACACCAAGTTCAAATCCAGATTACTGCTGACCTTTTGGGGAAAAAAATGGTATTAGGTGAGGCAGGCAGCATGAGGAGAAAGGATAAATAACAGGTCTTATCAAATTGCAACCCATTGTTGTGGAGCACCATGCATACTTCATAGGATGAATGGAAGAACTTAAAAGATCAGTCCTGCTAATCTTTTACTAAGGTCCACTATCCTGTTTTCTACAATGCAAACCAGATGCTTCTAGGAGTGAGCAAGCAAGGCCTGGTCTTTCCCTGGTGTTGCCCCACCCCCACCCCACTGTCACATAATTTTGACTATGGAAGTAGGATTTGCTTATCACAGCTCAACGTAGCAGGACTTGCAAACCACTGCCCCATGGCACTACAGATTCTCAGTGAAAAACCTTTCAGGCTAACTCCACGCAGGCTGGCCATGGGTTCCTCCTGAGCAGAAAGGATTGTAAAGGGGCTTTGTACTGTTGTTTGACAATCAAGGGTTATGTGAGCTCCTATGTGTCTTTCCTCGCTCTTCTATCATGACTCCTGGCTTGTTCATAGGTCCTGCCTATTGATCTTGACTGCCAGTTCTTGGCTTCGGATTCACACATGGCCTGGATTGTCAGTCAATTAATTTTGTATTGTATAAATAAGTTATGGGCTTTGAGACTGGCCACAGAGGGCCTGTCTGTAGGCAGATAGGTAGGCACTAAAGGAAGAGTATTTTTCAGTGGTTGCTCCAGATCAATGGAAATACCTTGCAAAGTACGTACATACCGCCTCAACTTTCTTGTTTTCTGACTCTCGTTTGAGAAGCACTGATTGAGGGCATGATGAAGAGAAGACCCCTGAGAGGGTGCGTGTGCTAGAGATGGGCAAGACTGTCAACTTCATTCCTCCCCAGTTTGTTATTTATCCAATCAAAAACTCAGCTCTCCATCTTTCCACATCAGTTTGCGATTTTTTGTTTTTGTATAAGTCCTCATGGAAATTCATCACCCTTTCTAGTGCAAACTTCTAAAACCCACATTTTTGCAAATCCATTTCGCTGAATATAATGCACTTCTGTGTGTTATTTTTAAAAAGAATATATGTATTTCTGTGCACCCTTTATACTAGCATATGCATTTGTGTACACCTTGCTTGCCTGGAGAACTGCACTGCAAAATTCAACGAGGTGTACATTTAGAAGGATGGCTTTGTTCCAGTTCTTGTACTGCTTTGAAAAGTGAGAGGTTTGCCTTTAAATGCACATGGAACCAAATTTCTCCCCTGTCCCTAACACATGCTGGTGAGTTTTGCATGAGTCTCTTCAACAACCCGAGCCTTCAGGAGAATTGCACTCATTTGCCTGTTATCCGCCCTCATCTCCACCTGATATTCCCTTGGCACCCTGATGTTTTTCCAGAGTCTGCACACCCAATCTTTGTAACAAGGAGAAAAAGTCACAAAAGATAAAAGGAACAGCATCAGGAGCTTTACAGAAGCCAAGTTTGCAAAAGCAAAACATTTTCCTCCTTATTGCTCTGACAAACTCCCGCTCCCCGACATTTGTATTTACTAGATCCAGTATACATTTTGAGGCAGGTTCACAGACGAGCAGTTTTTAGGCTAAATGCAAGGAGATTTTAACCTGGTAGCAACAACAGAGTGAAGGTTCCTTTGAGACACAGAGCTGATAATTTCTGTGTCCTGCACAGCACTTAATACTTATTTAAGAATTTTTTAAAAATAAACTGCTGAGGTAAATTAAAAAATCTAAGGGGTATACATAAAATAGATATTAATGCTATACAGATAAAATTTTAAAACTGGCATATGTAACTAAATTAGATAAATGTGATATATCAAGTAACTATTATTACTTTATTAGTATTATTTATCAATCATTATCTATTGTTAATCATCTATTATTATCAATTAAATGTGTACCACACCCTTCCTTCCAAAGTCCCTCTTACAATTTATTTTTATAAAATATTATTAAATAAGTATCATTTGTTAATTATTGCCACAGAGTGGCTCTTTGGTGGTGGAGCTCACAGTTATGGAATGTCCTCCCTACAAAGGCTTGCCTTTTTATTATTTGTTTGTTTGTTTGTTTGTTTAGAGTATTCGTACCCTGCTGTTCAACCAGAAAGGCTCCCAGAGCAGCTTACTTGCAATCAAAATAAGACAGTCCTTACCCGCAAGGCGCATAATCACAAGGGAAAAGGAACAGGGAAGGAAGAGGAAAATCAAAATCGAGACACCAATTTCTGTTCCTAGAATGACCAGCTGGCACAGTTTGGGGGCAGGAGGTGCTTGGTTGAGCTGGGGCTCCAGCAAAGCTGATGAAATGAGCCCTGGCTCTCCCAATGACTCTGGTGCAATGGCTGCCCCCAGGTGACAGTTGAAGGGAGAGGAGCTCTACTGCTTATACTGTATACCCCTCAACTGCAAAAACAAAACCACCAGAATCCCCAGTTGAAAAAACACGCAAACGTAATAGGCTGTATGATAACAACTGCAGAGTTATTTACTAGAAACTACGTCTCAAAAATTAGATACAGCTTCTCATAGTGTAATAATCTTCTAAGTGTCTAATGAAGATGATAGAGACAAAAGAAACTGGCACTGCAAGATGTTGAAACAGACCTGTGCCAGCATCTACCAGTGCCAGTTTCTTTTGTCTACCAACTTTATCATCTTCATTAGACACTTAGAAGATTATTTCATGTCACTCTTCTAAGGAATACGTCAGACAGAAAAATACAAGAGAGGATGAAGAAATTAGAAATGAATGTATTACGGCACTGACAAAATAGGATTTGTATTTTGTGCATACTGGACTTGGTGGTCAACTGAATAAGCTACATTTTAATATATTATGTCACGATGTTGATTTTGACACTATGACAAGATGTATCTAGTAAATACCCCTCAACTGTGCCAATTAAAAAGGGACATCCCATTTTTGTGCTCTCATATGAGAGTATGGCACCTAAAAAAGCACAAGAGCATGGTCCCCCAAAGTGTGTGAGATCATGAACTTCCACAAGATTGCAGAGTGCAAAAACACATGCTTTGGGGCTCCGTAGTCCCGGGCGGGTAACATGTCTCGCCCAGCAGCACATCCCAGTTTTGTGCCTGGACATGTTGGAGGGTATGATATTGTGATCCTTTGGGTGCCAGGGGAGAAACTTGTACTCCAAGGTCTTTGTGGTGCTCCAATGGATGCCTGCAGGGGCTAGGGACTCAATTACAGAAGATACAACCCTTCACCATTATAACTCACCGATGCAGGCAGGGTTGCATACGCAGCCCAGTTGAAACAGGCCAAATTCAAGTGCGGACAATTGGTCTAGGTTGAAACATAATCCAGAGACAAAGTTAGGTAAGGCAGTACAATTAAGAGCCAGAGACCTGTGTGGTTTTCAGCACCCGGAGGCTCTGGAGGGTGACCTTATAGATGCTTCCCTTCAAAAGTACATCCAAGCCATAGCTGCTGGCAGTGAAGTATAAGGGATTGCTTACTTCTGAGCAGACCAGCAACTCTGGGTCCATAGATGCGTACAGTGTCTGTTGTTCTTCAACCTGAACCTGAAGATTTTGGCACCAATGCTTTTGAGAACCTATGGTTCCAAGTTTTCATCACCAGGTACCAACCTGGAGGGCCCTTCAAAGGGATCCCCAGCATTGGATCCAGGGGGACTCAACCTGTAAGATGTTTGATTCATCCCTTGGCATTGTGTAGGGCTAGGCATGAGTCTTAATTGTAATTTTTAGTGCATTTCAGTTCTCCAGCACTTAGAGCTTTTCCTGCTGCTGGTTTTATGTAGATTTGATGTTTCTTGTGTTGGTGTAATAATTATTTCTTCTGATTTTATGTTGGTGGTAGTAATTATTGCATTCATATAGTTTTAATTTATTTGTGGATGTATTTTTTCTTTCACTGAATTTTAATGTTTTGAAAACCACCTAGGATTTGTTTGATGAGTGGTACTGAAAAGTCACAAAGAATAAAACCTTACAACAACTTTGTTGTGGAGCAGGCTGTAGCTGAGGGGTAGAGCTCTGTATGCAGAAGGCCAAACATTCAGTCCTTCACACCTCCATATAAGGTTCAGATAGACTGCTGCCTGAAACTATGGAAAGCCACTGCCAGTCAGTGTAGACAATATTGAGCTAAATGGTACATTGGTTTGACTGTGTCAACCCAGACCATTGTGTCCAAGTGATATGACACATAGACCATGACAAATGATGCTGTTGTCTGTGAGTGATGAACACATGTTTATTCAGCCTTCCCCGACCTGATGTCCCCCCAGAGGCTGCTGAACTACAGCTCCCTGTGTTCTATGTTACTACATACTCTAGCTCTCTAGGGTGTCATAAGAGCATGAGAAGAACCCTGCTGCATCTTGTCAATGGCATATCTCACCCCACATCCTATGGGAATCCTACAAACAGGACGTGAGTGCTCTCCCCACTTGTAACTGGCAATTCCCAGCAGCTGGTGATTCAGAGGCATACAATCTCCAACAGTGAAGGCAGAACTAAGCCATGGTGGCTAGCAACCCTCCTGAAGATGCCAGCAACTAAACCTGGATACTTCTGCATGCAGTGCAAAAGGCTTCTCCCTCCAGTTATGACCTTTACAGCAAAACAAGTTCTTTCCCAAACACTCTGGCTGGTTGTGATCAGTGTCACATAAATGACAATATCATAGATGCTAAACCCTGCTGCTGCTTTAACCTCATCGTGCAAAAGGAACACAGCCAGGGGGATCTTGGTGCAAGGAATATAGATGCATTTGAAATTATGCCCCTGTTGCAAATCAGGTGAAATTCAGTTGAAAATGCCACTTCGCCAGGCTTTTCCAGTCTTACTATAAGTTGCATTTACAGCTGAATTTGAGGAAACCACTTGAAGCATCCATTGTGTGGAGCTATTTTCATTGCTTTGGTTGGATTTGCTCCTTTCAAACAGCAGAAAACCTGTAAATTTTGAGAATAAACTTGATTTGCAATGGGGTGGAATAATTTTGATTGCAAATGTAA
Source organism: Podarcis raffonei (assembly GCF_027172205.1). Classification (NCBI taxonomy): domain Eukaryota; kingdom Metazoa; phylum Chordata; class Lepidosauria; order Squamata; family Lacertidae; genus Podarcis; species Podarcis raffonei. The sequence goes on from NC_070621.1 coordinate 8,118,528, forward strand.
ATGCTTGGCTTATTTTAAGAGTTACCCTCTCATCTCATTCTATAACCTTTTGGAACTTGAGGACCGGCAGAAGAGGGTTTCTCTCATTCTGTGCCTTGATCATTTCATGTGTTTCCTCTCCAGTGAATTCCACTCCTCCAAAATTCTTGTTCGGCACTAGGACCATTTATCAAATTAATTCCAGGATTGGAGCTCAGGCATTTTTATCTCAGCTTTCATGGCTGCCTTTGTTTGTTTGTTTGTTTAAAAGCAGTTCTAAACCACTTTGTGTGTTGTTGTTGTTGTTGTTGTTGTGTTATAAATCTCTAAGTGGTGCACACTATGCGCAATATAAAAACAATATCCATTAAAACAAAAATATAGCCGAAAGTCATTAAAAGAGCATACACAGATAAAAGCAAATAAGAAAGAGACTCAGGGGCTTCATACACACAATTCACAGACCTTCCAATGGTCCCTATTTTTCAGGGACAGTCACAGATTTACAGAAGCCACCCCAGTTTCTGATTTGATCCTAGAATGTCCTGCTTTTCCTTAGGATGTCCCTATTTTCATTGGAGAATTGTTGGAGGGTATGGAATTATGCGACCCTTGAGTCAAGAAGATAGGTAACATCTGAAAACAGCCATGTGCAGGGAAGTTTTTAAAATGTTTAATATTTTATTATGTTTTTATATATGTTGGAAGCCACCCAGAGTGGCTGGTTAAACCCAGTCAGATTGACAGGGTATAAATAATAAAATCATCATCATCATCATTGAATAGGACCTCCCTATTTTCATTAAAGAAATGTTGGACGGTATGAACTCAGGGTCCAATCTTAGGAGCCAGTGAAAGACTGGGCAAAAATATTAATCTTTACAAGGTATCTGCTTGTAGATGGTTGTAAATGACAGAGGGAAGGGCATTCCACAGTACAGGGACAATAGCAAAAGATACCCATTCTATAGTCACTGCCCTATGATATTCTGTAGGGTGCAATGCCATGAGCAGAATTTCCCCAGGTGATCTAAGTGACTTAATAGGTCTGTACAGGGGAAAGAGGTCTTTCAGATTGCCTGGATTATCTGTTAACAGTGCACCTTTGAGCATGATCTAGTGGCTGTTTGGCGGTCAGTGCAGTAGAGGTATAATTTGCGCACATCCAAGTGTTCCACTCAATAACCTGACCACAGCATTTCCAAGGGAAGCCCTACATTGAGTGCAATACAGTAGTCCAATAGAGAGATTATATATACAGTCATACCTCAGGTTACAGCTGCTTCAGGTTGCGTTTTTTTGGGTTACGGCCACCGAAACCCAGAAGTACTGGAACGGGTTACTTCCGGGTTTCGGCAGTCGCACATGCGCAGAAGCACTAAATCGTGCTTTGCACATGTGCAAAAGTGCCAAATCGCAACCCGCGCGTGCACAAACGCGGAGACACGGGTTGCAAATGCTGCAGGTGCATACGTTCATCCTGCATGGATCACATTCGCAACCCGAGCATCCGCTGTATATCTGAAGGGTGTTCGTGGAGAAAATGGATAAGACTGTTCCGTCGCTTCAGAGGGCAAGAGTAGTTAGTACCAATGTGTGTGAGCTGCACAGAAGCTGACTTTAGCTAAATGTTCAGAGGATCTTCCTAATGGCAAAGCAGTGGAACAGACCATCTTGCAAGGTAGTTGGCTCTACTTGGCTAAAAGATTGGGAGCTCCCCCCTGCCACCTCATTGTGAACAAAATCCTAAAGCTGAACACTCCTTGCAGAAGGAGAGCCTGCAATTTCTCTAGGACAATCCTTTTGCAGCCTCACAAACCTCTTGAATTGTCCAAAGTCTATTTTTGTAGCAGGTTCTTTGTCAACCATTTCCTTATTTTTATTCTAAAAAGGAGCTGACTCACCGATTAGGGCTGAACAAAACCATTAACATGCAGTGGGGTGGGGGGGAGGGTGAAAGAACAACTAAAAAATAATAATAATCATATCAGTGTCCAAGTAACGAGTTCCACCCTTTCCTCTGTGCTGTTAATTTTTACTACATCTTTTGGTAGGAATTCAGCATGGAATTTTTCCTGGCATTAATCCCTCAGGTTTCCCTTTTCTGTGTTAGGCAGTTCTATATTTTGGTAAACTCCATCTATTAATAGCTGCCTTGTGTGGCTATTAAAAAACACAAGCACTTGCTTAGTAGCCGAAAATCACAGGCTGCTCAAGCTGACAGCTGCAAATGGGGAAAGGCGGACTTGAAGACTGACATCAGTCATGATGTGAAGCACCTTCCTGGCTCAGAATCAAAACAAAACAACAGAGGAACCTATCTTTAGCATGAGAGGCACATTCCATCTGGGCGACCTTGCAAGGGTCACATACCAGGGGTGGGCAGAACAATGAATGTAAACTATCACTTTGTACAGTCGCCTAATTTCTGTATAAACCCCTCTCTACCCACCATCCACACAAGCAAGAGGCATTATTAGAGTTTGAGGACACAATCCAGCCAGGTAAAAACACTCAAGGTGGGTAGAAAGCAGGGGCAGTGAGGTGGGTGGTCTGGGGAGAGTTCCCAAAGACCAGGTAGAGAAGCCTGGGGGGCTGCAATTCAGTCCCCAAGTTGGAGCTTCCTCATACAACTTAACAATTGCCAACTTGAGAAGGGGGATGGAAATGCCACTTACCTATCAAAGAGGAGGTAAAAGTTCACACTGAGGAAATCAGAACCTATTAAACTTGCATATTACAGTTTGATTCACTATACAATTTGCCCAAATTTTATCATGCCAACTGTAGGCTACATGAAAGCCCTGCAAGACTTTTTCTTTTCTTTTTTTCTTTTTCTTTTGCAGGTCTACTACAATTAGGAATGGGCATTTCTTTCAATTTCAGTTTCTTTCCCCCACTCCATCCTGAAGTTGAAGGAAAAAAAGGAACTGCAGCCCTCCAGAGGTTAATGGACTCCAACTCCCATCATCAGTGGCAATTGGCCATGCTGGCTGGGTCTCATAGGACCCTGGGCTTCCAACAATATCTGGATACCAGTTACGGGAAACCACAGGAGGGGAGTGTTCTCTTTTGCTTGGATCCTGTTTGCAGGATGCTGGACTTGATGGGCTATTTGCTCTAATCCAGCAGGCTCTTCTTCTGTTTTTTTGTTAATTGCATGGTCTACATGGAAAGTGAGAAGGCAGAGGAAAGATGGGTTTGGGTCACTGCTTTGGGTCCAGCACAAAAGCCAATCAGGGAACAAATTCTCCCCCTTTCCTGTCCTCAGCAAAAGAAAGGCAGCAGACAGTTGGAAGATGAATGGAGAGCCCCCGTTGTCCATCCTCTTCCAGCCCTCCACAGGCCAGTAAAACATTTTGCAGGCTAGTAACTTCTCTGAAGACTTTATTTACAAGGCTGTGCTAAAGCTCACATCGGCTAATAAATACATGTGTACTTCCAACTGACAGTTATTGCTAAAGACAAAGCCTTGCAAAGAAAACAAACAGCCTTTCCATATTCATCTCCCCATACAAATCTCCCTCTTCACATGACTCTTCCGAGAGATTGTTCCTGAGCAAGAGAATGCTCGTCAAAGCTTTTGTATGGCTTATGTTTTAACATTCTGTTTGAGTTTATGGCTGGCATAAAACACTCATAAAAAGTTACACATCCCCTCGCCCTGGGGAGCGATTCTGTTCTGTCCACAAAGAAGATAATATTCATTGAATACCTCTAGCCAAGGCACAAGGGTGTGCATGAGAGAGCAGGTGAAATAAAACAGCGCCAAGTGACTCTTAACTCAAGGATGGAGATATTTTTCAAAATCCTGCTGGTTCTAAATCTAGGCAGAAAAACCATCATGTTTTCTTGATTAAGCACCGCTCTCAATTAGAGGCCTCCCCTGCAAATAAGTGGCTTTCCAGCCAGCTGTATCAGAAAGAGGTGAGATGGTGAGGCCCACCCCATAGCCTCAGCTGGGACTCATTACTGAACGCTTCCTTCCCCAACCTGCCTATATCAGCAACACTTCCACTGGGCTGAGAGAGGCAAGACAGAGAGGACCACACCACTGGTTGAGGTGGGAGTGGCTGCCGCTTGACTGCTCCCAGCCCAGAACCACCTCTGGCAGTGTCCACCATGGCCCCCGTCAAAAAGAACTGCTTCTAGAGCAGCTGACTCCGCTTATACAAGTCATACAAAATCCCACACAAATACAGTGGTACCTCTGGATGCAAATGGGATCCGTTCCAGAGCCTCATTTGCATCCTGAGTAGAACAAATCAGCGTCTGCGCATGCGGGGGTCGCAACTTGCTGCTTCTGCACATGATGTCATTTTGAGCATCTGCACATGTGTGAGCAACGAAACCCGGAAGTAATGCGTTCCGTTACTTCTGGGTCGCCGCGGAGCGTAACCTGAAAACGCTCAACCTGAAGTGACTTTAACCCGAGGTATGACTGTACAGGGAAATAAATTTATATACATGTCCTCAAGCAAAATTCACCCTCAGTTTTTAAACTCATTATAAACCCAGGCTTGCCTCAACCAAACCTCCTTAGATCTGTGCCCCCACCAAGCCCCAGCTAATTTGCGCCAAGATAAATCTCCTCCACTCTAAGGGCCCCATCATGGGAACATGAAGATGTCAGGTTTGTACACCAATTCCCAAGAAACTTTAAGGAAGTTTTCAAGTGTGTGCAAAACGGCCCTCTGAGCTGCTCATCAACCCAAACCAAACCAACTAAACGGACTGATAATGAGAGCTAGGAACACAAAATGCATTTCCTCATGCATTCTAAAACTTGATTTGTTGTGAGTCAGTTTAAAAGAGAATCATTAAATCAATATGAATTGTTGTGGGCATGGGAAGAGGTGTTGGGGTGAGGGGAATATGAATGAGGGGAACATAGGCAGGCCTGGTATGATTAGAAGGACCTTATATGCTCAGCAGTGTGCCTACCTGTGAGGAGAATCTGGATCAAAGCATGTCTTGGTGACATCAGTTATCTCTGGGTTACAGCAATCCCCACCATCAAAGCTGTACCTCTCAAAGTTACAATCCATGTCGCACACACCATTCTGCTTCTTCTTGTTGAATGACGAGTGTCGCATGTGCCGGCAGTCCCCTCCATCGTACCCGGTTAAGGTATGGTTGCACTCAGGGTCACAACTGTCATCTCCAATCTTGCTAATTTCACAGTTGGCCAGGATCAGGCGATGCCGGAGGGAAGAGTTCTTTACTTCCAGCACCTCCAGTTCCCATGTGATGTTGTAAGGGCTGAAGGCATCGTTCAGTTGCTGGTGTTGAAATTCTATCTGTTCACGGCTAACAGTTGGGTTGTGATGGTGGTCATCATAGATATTCACCACTCGGTAGCGGACTACCTTTTTGTGACGGAAGTTTGGGAGCTTGTTGTAGCTGGCAATGACCTCTTTGTTGTCACACACAGTTTGCCCACATAGAGGAGGATCAAGGCTTGTATCCAGCAGGTAGCCAGGGTGGGAAGTGAATTCGATCTGAGGAAGACTAGGGCTGTCTTTCATCGGAGACCAGATGCTTTTCACATTCAATAAAGTCTCCTGAAAAACGAGCTGAGGTAGAGGAGCATCTGCTTCATGAGTCACCATGGCCATGTCAGACAGAATCTCCTTCTGACACCGGGCTGTTCTCCAAAGGCTGAAATGTTCTACGTAGCCTCGGTAATTCTGATTCAGGGCATTCCCACCAAGCATGAGAACTTTGCATTTCAAGGTCAAAGGGCTAAAGATGTTCCCTACCTGCTCCCCACTGGTAGCCACTTGAGCACCGTTCACATAGAGTTTCATCAGGCGTCCATCGTAAGTGACAGCTAGGTGAACCCACTGGTTTGCGAGGTAGTTACGATGATCTGTGATGGTGGTAACCTTCCGGGCACGGTCCGTCTTCAAGGAAAAGAAAAAGCGGGGTTCTCTATTCCCCTGGTCACTGATGGTGTTAATCCCCAGGACCCATCCTCGGTCACGGGTGGTGTAAGAACATTTGTCATATAGTCCTAAGTGCCCCCCACAAAAAGAAAGAGAGAGGAGAGAGATAAACAGAAGTAAATATGAGTGATGACAGCACAAAATTTACAAAATTTACATCGATCTACAAAAGACAGCAATTTTCACAATAAACCGGTTGGCATGAAGACAAGGAGCACTGAACCCTTTTGTGAACACGTGACCATAAATGGGAGAAATCATTTCAATATTGTAGCAAAAGGTCAAGAACTTCTAGAGGCATATGACGTAAATGGGACACCCAATTCTTTGTCTAGGGGCCAGAAATCCTTTGCAATTGCTTAGTGGTGAAATTACAGTAAGAAATCTCATTAACTTCACTTGAACTGTAAGCTTGACGTCACTAGTTTGGACCAAATCCTCACAAAACACATGCATTTGTTAATTCTTAGCACCCACACAAAATTAAAATCCCCTGAGTTCATATGGGGGGGGGATTGAGAAGGAACAGTCCATGGTTGCCAAACCTTTAAAAAAAAAAGGCTGTACCATAGAAGTATACTTATCTAAGTTCCTTTAACAGATGAAACCACATTGCGTCAGAAGTAATCAGATAGCAACAGAAAGAATATCTGGGGTTTCTTTTCACAATAAACCTTGCTAGCTGGTGCAGTAGTATTTTGGAAGGAATTGGTGTAAATGTCTTACAGAGGGCACACCAACTCAAGGTAGATGGGATTTCTGCACCAATCCACCCAAATCTCAAAACCATATTAGGCAAACTCACAGAGGATAAAACTCTTAGTGGCCTTCTAGTTATAATAGTCATATATTACCTCTAGTATCAGAAGCAGCATGTCAATGAATACCAGCTACAGAGCAACCAAATGGAAGAGAGAAGGGACTGTGGTTCAGGGGTTAGAGCATGTCAAAGGTCCCAGTTTCAATCCCTAGCATCCCCAGGTAAGACTGGGAGGTGCTCCTTGCTTGAAATCCTGGAAAGTCTCTGCCAGTCAGTATAGGCAATACGAAGCTAGTTGAACCAATGGTGTGACTCAGTATAAGAGGGGTTCCTAAGTTCCTAGTGTACAAATGAATGAGAGGGAAGTGGATGGAGTTGTTGGCTCCAGATAATGCCTGGCAAGCAAATCAAAATATCAATGCACACATCTGCTAGAAAGCCACAAGACATGGATATTAGGGTTGTCATATGTCCAGAATTTCCTGGACATAGCCGGAATATGGCAGTCAAATGGAGTGTCCGGGTGGAAATTGCTTAAATGTCTGGATTTTCACTTTTTGAAATATGGCAACCCTATGGATATCCTATGCAAACCCATGTGCATAGATAGAAACTGAAAGCGCACAGCTTACCCTTCATTCTCCCCACCAGATAGACAGATTCTCTGCTTCAAAAGGCAGTGTAAGGTAGACTAGTGCCACATTTACAAATTAATGGCTATGTCTCTTGGCAGCTACAAGCCATTATGACTGTATCTAACCTCCAGAATCAGAGTCAATGTCCTTCTGAATAACAGTTGAATGGGGAACAAAAGCAAAGAAAGGGTGATTGCATTCAGGTCCTGGTGCAGGCTTTTCATAGGAGACTGAGTTGGCCACTGTGAGAACAGGATACTGGATTAGATGGGTCTTTGGATTAATCCTGCATGGTTCTTCTTAAACTGGCTCATGCTCTCCTTCTTCCACCCCTCTCCCACCCTCAACTAAGCCCTCACCTCTGCACCCTATCCTTCCCTTAACTGAAGCCCACTGCCCCTTTGTGTTCTCAGCATAATCACTCAATCCCTCTCTATCAACAATTGTGGACTCGGAGACCATCAGCTGAGCAAAGGTTATCAGAAGAGTAATTCCTCCCTCCCCCCCATTCCCAGACCAGCTCTGTGAAGTGTTATTTTTGCTAGGGGCTCTTTCTTGTCCCTTCCCTTCTTGCCTTTGCAAGGGAGGTGCCAGCTACGTAGTGTACTTATTCCTCTGTCAAGTGCATACACTTTAACAAACAACAAAGCTAAATCACAACTCAAGACCAGATTGGAGCTGAACACTGTGACTGCTGGTCATCAGTATGGTGCAAGGAGGGGAGGGGAGACAGATAAGCGGCTTTGTCCTGGTATCTGAATTAAAGCTAAGGCTTGTATCCAATACTGGTCCTATTCAAAGTAGCAGATCATGGATAGGCAAACTAAGGTCCATGGGCCGGATCAGGCCCAATTGCCTTCTGGATCGGGCCCATGGATAGTCTGGGAATTGTCGCGTGGATCGCCAGCGTGCACGTTCTTTCCCTCTCCCTCACACGGCGGCAGTGGTGGCAGCGCCTGCTCCCTCCCTCCTCTGGGATTCTCCCTGCCCTGCCTAGAGGAGGAAGGGGGCTGGGCTTTGTTGGTGCCAGCAGCAGCAGCGCTCAAGTGGCTGCCATTTTAAGCAGCCCCTCTCCAGAGCCCTTTTGCGCACCGCTCATCATCCCTCTGCTGCCGCTGCCAGCCCCTGCTGCTCACCGGGGCTGGTGTTGCTCTTGCATCATTCACCCACCCCCTTCAAAATATAGTCCACCCCCCCACAAGGTCTGAGGGACAGTGGACTGGCCCCCTGCTGAAAAAGTTTGCTGACCCCTGGGGTAGACTCCTTGGAGTGCTATTTTATTACTTTTTAAAAAATGCATACCTGCATATATTCCAAAATGTTATCCAATCCACTATATCCGACTCGGAGTACACCCACTGCAAATAATGAACATGGCTGACTTAATTCCATTATTTTTAATGGGTCTACTCTGAGTAGTTGGATACAGCCCACTGAAACTGATGGGCTGTATCCAATTTAGTCCTACTCAGAGTAGATCACTGACACTGATGGACATTGCTAACTTAGGTGCACTCATTTAAATTGTTATACTCTGAGTTGAACTTGGCAGTATACAACCCATTAATTTCGATAGAGTTGAATTAATTTTGACTCAGAGAAGACTACTTTAAATGAATGGCCCTAAGTTAGTAATGTACATTACTTTCTGTGGGTCTCCTCTGAGTAGAACTGACACTGAATATAACCCTTAGTGTGTATCAGGCATGGGAAGGTTACTGAAGCTACAAAAATGAAAAAACTGCAGGGTTCGACATACACCAGTTGCCTTCTCGCTGACAATTTCAGTTTCTCTCAGACTCCATCTTTCCTTGCAGACTTAAGTTCTGTTCTTTACATTTCCACATCAGTTTGCCATTAAAAAAAAAATCCTCATGGAAATTTATCAGCATTTTAATCCAAATTTATCTTAATAGGCAATTTCCCCAAACTTATTAGACATTTTTATGTTGTTGTTTTTATGTTGATATGTTGCTGTATGAATGTGTACGCACAGCACACTTTAATCTAGCATATGCATTTTTGTACACATTGCTGGGCTGGAAAACTGCATTGCAAAATTCAGAGCAGTGCAAATTTCAAAGGCTGGCCGCATTGTGGTTCATGTATTGTTCCAGAAAGTATGAATGAGGTAGGTTTGCCTTTGCATGTGAACTGAATCGAATTTCTTTTCCACCAGCTTCACAACTTGTAGATCATTTGGATTATGTTCTAGAAGAATTTTGTGGTTTTTAATTTCCAGTTTCAAAGGGCCAAAATTAGCCCAAGATCAACCCAGTGATGGTGGTGGTGTGTGGGTTTGTCTGTGCATTTGGGGTGCTGTTATTGATCTCGTAATTTGTTTTCCACACTAGATAACAAAAAATGTGCAACATAAAGCGGGGGAGGTAAGAAAGAGGAGGGGGAAGAAGAGATCTCATCATCCCCAGTCATGTTCAAGCCTGGGGTGGGTAGAGAAGTATAAAAGGGGCATACCAGGAAGGAGACCTGAGCCCACTGCTTCCATTCTTACCACTCAGGGGCATTTCCCAATGTACCTTTAGGGTAACATAACATATCACCAAAATGTTGAAAAGAGGGACGCGGGTGGCGCTGTGGGTAAAACCTCAGCGCCTAGGACTTGCCGATTGCATGGTCGGCAGTTCGAATCCCCGCAGCGGGGTGAGCTCCCGTTGTTCGGTCCCAGCTCCTGCCCACCTAGCAGTTCGAAAGCACCATTAAGTGCAAGTAGATAAATAGGTACCGCTCCGGCGGGAAGGTAAACGGCGTTCCGTGTGCTGCTCTGGTGCCGGTTCGCCGGAGCAGCTTCGTCACGCTGGCCACGTGACCCGGAAGTGTCTGCGGACAGCGCTGGCTCCCGGCCTCTAGAGTGAGATGAGCACACAACCCTAGAGTCTGTCAAGACTGGCCCGTACGGGCAGGGTTACCTTTACCTTTACCTTTTTAACATATCACCAAACCAACAAAACAAAAAACCACCACAAAAGCCCATGGTTCCTGCATTGCAGTGGGGTTGGACTAGATGAAAAACTGCAATCAGCTGCCTGGCTTGCTCACTCAAGTCAGTTGCCCAGGTGCTAACTGTTGAGGAAATTCAATGATGAACACCCCCCACCCTGCATTGCTGTCTCCCTTCTTAGTGTCCTTTATATTGACCGGAGAGCCCTTCATAAACTAGGTAGACCTCTGTAAAGCAGGGCAGTGGGGCTGCTCTGTAGCAGTGGTGCATTATATGCTCTGTGGTCCATGGGCTCTAAGGGAGAATAAGCTCAAAACCAAACTGCAGACAAGTGCGGCTACTCGCTATCTATTGAGGCTTAGTGCTAGGTACAGGATCAGGTCCCCCAGCTCCACATGTCCTTTCCAGGCAGTACAATCATAGTTTCGTAAGTTCTATCAGAGCCATAATTGGGCCCCTTCCAGCTCTATGATTTCTTAGTGCCAGGACTACCACCAGGGATCTCAATGAGAGATATGAGGGATTCAGTGATAACGTGGCCAGTGTGAGATTAAACCCTGTGGGGCTCCTAGGCAATTGAAATCTCGCACACACACACCCTCAAAAATTATCTCTAATACATTTTTGTTGTTTTATTTCAAGATCAAATCAACATTATTTTGACCTGTTCTTGCAGGGCCCCTAAAAGATGTGGAGCCCATAGGACGGTATCTACTCTGCCTATTTGGTAATCTAGCACTGGATGTGGCCACTGGAGGGTGGCTTGAGAAGGACGCAACAGGCATGTGGCCTGCCAGCCCCTCACTGCTTTTGCAAATCTCAGAAAGCAGTGCTGGGCTTGCTGGGCACTGTGAACACACCCTTCAAAGCAGTTGGCCAGCCAGGCTCCCCAGTGCATGCCTAGGCTGGCAGCGCAGTGTGGCCCCACTTTACTGCAGTGGGTGGGGTTTTTCATCCAGGTTTTCATGCAGAGGCTCTCCTAGCCTTGCCTTGAGATGCCAGGGAATTGAATTTGGGACTTTCTGCATGCAAGGCAAATTCTCTGCTGCTGAGCTACAGCCCGTCTGCTCCTCTTTCACACTCCACGAAGCCACTTTTCACATTCCATTTAATTGCTTCCCCTGTGCTTATTTAAGCTTCTGAGCCTCAAGAGGCCCCTCATTAGGCCCTGTGACAGCAGCTGCACCCCGACATGCTTCTTGCTGCTGCAGCAGCAGTCTTGGCTGCTGAAAAGGTGGATTGGAGCCACCTTAAAGAAGCAGAAATTCTGGAAACTGGTCCAAGGAGCAGCGGCATAGCATGGGTTGCTGGAACCCAGGATGGAGCAAGTGTTGTACCCCCCCAGTGGACTGGACAGCTGGGGTAGGGGCAAATGCCAAGGGTGTGTGTGCAGAGCTCATATGGTGGGTGAACAGAGCCCACCTCCAACAAGCACTCTGCCCGCTGCCTCCATCCACCTGACCACTAAACCAACCTGTCTGCTGCCACGCCTCAGTTGCCAGAGCTCCGTGCCTGTCATGGGGGCACCTGATTGCCCCCCCCAAATGTGCACCCTGGGCCATGGCCCCCTCCTCTACACCTTTGGCAAGGAGAAATTGGTATTATTTCAGAGATTGAGGACCCACTCCCGGGTTGTGTCCTCTTTCCATATTTTCTGATCAAACATGTTATTTACACACAAAGGCTCTGATTCATTATTGCATTTTTGGTTAGCACCCACAACCGGAAGGATGCACATAATCTGACTTGAGAGGCATGGTGCAAAAAGCATTTATTGAGGGTAGGGTGGGAATTAGCACATCATTTAAAGGTACAAACAGGTAAAGCTGCTTTTGAGGCTTTTGAAACTGTCTGGTGGCCATTTATTAATCATATAAGTGATTCACACTGAAATTGTATCTCTTCCATCACAGGCCAGGAATTGATGTCTAACCTATCCTTAGCTCTATTATGGCTGGAAAGTGACCCAAACTCAAGAATTAAATACAGGGACTTAGTTTTTGTTGTTGTTAGCAGCAGCTGGCTGTTGTTTGTCACTGGAAAGCCAAATCAGAGCCTCAAATGGAGACCTGGATTAATTATATTTGGGACACAACTCTCTCAGATTACTTTCTGGAGAGAAAGAGAGTTATAAGGGGAGTCTCAAAAAGGGACAGGTCTAAGGAGGCTTGGTTTCTGTTCTACTCCTTCATAAATAAGGGACAGCAAACTCTCCACCCCCAGTCTCTCAAACCCCTGTGCAGAGAGGCCCCAAGGTCCCCGTAAGAGGAGTAATGCATGAGGCACAGGATTCCTGTGATAAGAACCTTCACATGCATGAGAGCGGAGTGTTTACAATATCACATTGATGAATACTTTTCTTGCTTCTGCACTATGTTTTGCTTTGTACATGCTTGCAACTGAAAAAACTTTGTGTGGTTTTATTTGTTGCTTGTGGTGTTTAACGATTTTTTTAAATCAAAAAATTATATCCTGAGACATCAGTTATTTATATGTAACCCACCCCCTACTTAAAATTTAAATATATATGTTAGACCATTCTGTGAATAATGATGTATATGTTTTCTACACATATTAAAACAGATAAATTGAGCTAAATATATGGGTTCTTTTTGATGTTATTAGATCATGTACTTAGTATAAGTTTCTTTTAGGGGCAGTACAGGATTCCTGCTGGTGCACCGACCTTCCATTTGCACCAAGGATTACCTGCCCGAGCTGCTTCAGGTCGTGGTAGATGTTCTCCTAGAGACACCTAGTCTGGTGGTCCTAGGTGATTTTAACTTTGATGCTAACACAACCTTACAAGGAGCTGCTTGGGACTTTATGGAAAGCATGGCCTGCATGGGGCTGTCCTTGAATAAATCTGACCCTACTCATAGCTGTGGACATGCCTTAGACATGGTGTTTACCTCTGTGCACCCAGATCACATGGGTGGTCTGACACTAAGTTCCAGTGGAACAAAGGAAGTGCCATGGTCAGATCACTTCCTGGTGCAACTAGACTTCTGTGCAACCCTTCCCCTCTGCAGGGAGGTGGGACTAATTTGAAGGGTCCAAATGGTAGGGGATACATTATCCCATGTTGATGGCCTCTCAGCTGATTTCCTGGAAGCCCGTTGGAATGCAACCAGGGATATCAACTATCTGGCTCTGAAGCATCCTCTCTTACTGCATGGAGCTCAGATGGCCCCGTGGTTTCCCCTGGAGCTGAGGGTGATGAAACAATCACTGTTATGGCTAGAGCAGCAGTGGTGAAAAACCCATTCCAAATCAGACCGAACATGGGTTAGAGCTCAATGTCAAGTCTACCAAGTGGCTATAGTGAGGGTGAAAAACTGCCTCTATTGCATCTGTGGAAAACTGTACCAGGAAACTCTTTCAGGTGGTTCATAGTCTAACAGAACCACCTTCGCCATGCAAAGTTTTTTGCAGATAAAATTGATCAAATTTGGAAAGAAATAAACTCCACCATGATAGGGCTAGGGCAGAAGAGTGTCACAGCTCTGTCTAGTCAAGTTGCGTGGGATCAATACCAACCTGTTACCTCAGAGGATGTGGATAGGCTGCTTGGATGAGTGAAACTGACCACCTGTCTGCTTGATCCTTGCCCATCCTGGCTCATAAAAGTGAGCCAAGTTGGGCGGTGAATGCTTTCCTCTGTAAGCGAGTCTTCCTGGACCCCCTTAAAGAAGCAGTTATTAAACTGCTTAAAAAACATCTTTGGACCTGGCCATTATGGCCAATTCTTGCCTAGTCTCAAATAATCTATTACTGGGGTTGAGCAAAGTAATTGGACGGGTGGTTGCTGAAAAACTCCAGGCATGTCCTGAGGATGTAGACCATTTGGGTACCCTCCAGTCAGGATACAGGACCTATCATGGGACTGAAACTGTCTTGGTTGCACTGGTTGTTGATCTCTGGTGGGCTAGGGACTGAGTTGAAAGTTGTTTCCTGGTTCTGCTGGATCTCTCAGTGACTTTTGATACCATCAACCATGGTACCCTTCTGGACCATCTGGGGGGTTGGGAGCTGGGGGCACTGTTATGCAACGGTTCCACACCTTACTCCTGGACTGTGTCCAGAAAGTGGTGTAGGGGGGTGAGTGTTCAGACCCCTGGGCTCTCACTTGTGGGGTGCCTCAGGGTTCCGTCTTCTCCCCCCTGCTTTTCAACATCTATATAAAGCCACTGGGAGAGATCATCGGGGGGTTTGGACTGGGTGTTCACCATTATGTGGATGTTACCCAGCTCTACCTCTCTTTTAAATCAGAACCAGAAGGCGGTGAAGATCTTGTGTGAGTGTCTGGAGGCACTTGGAGGGTGGTCAACGGATTGAGGTTGAATCCTGAGAAAACAGAAGTACAGTTTCTGAGGGACAGGGGGCAGGTGAGTATGGGGGTCTCCCTGGTCCTGAATGGGGTGACTGCACCCCTGAAAGACCAGGTGCGCAGCATGGAGGTATTTTGAACTCACAGTTGTCCATGGAGGTGCAAGTTAATTCTGTGTCCAGTGCCGCTGCCTACTATCTCCATCTGGTATGCTAGCTAGGACCATACTTGCCCGTGCACTGTCTCATCAGTGTGGTACATGCTCTAGTTATCTCCCGCTTGGACTACTGCAATGCACTTTATGTGGGGCTACCTTTGAAGGTGATTCAGAAACTATAACTAATCCAGAATGTGGCAGCTAGACTGGTGACTGGGAGCAGATGCCGGGATCATATAACAGTGGTCCTAAAGGATCTACACTGGCTCTCAGTACTTTTCTGAGAACAGTTCAAATTGTCGATGCTAACTTTTGAAGCCCTAAACGGCATCTCCACCCCCATTGTTCAGTCTGGACACTGAGGTCCAACTCAGCGGGCGTTCTGGTGGTTCCCTCACTGTGAGAAGTGAGGTTACAGGGAACCAGGCAGAGGGCCTTCTCAGCAGTGGCGCCTTTCCTGTGGACTGCCCTCCCATCAGATGTCAAAGGAATAAAGAACTACACAACTTTTAGAAGACATCTGAAGGCAGTACTCTATAAGGACATTTTTAATGTTTGATGTTTTATTATGTTTTTATATGTGTTGGAAACCACCCAGAATGGCTGGGGCAACCCAGCCAGATGGACAGGGTATAAATAATAAAATTTTGTTGTTGTTGTTGTTATTGTTGTTGTTGTTGTTTCACCTTCAGGTGCAATCCTCATCTTTGATAAAACTTTTCATCAAGTTATTGGTTTTGTTACTGTGCTAGGAGATCACCCTTTAAGAGTGAAGCAAAGGAGGGGCGGTGATGGAAATACAAAGAGCGTTGTGGAGAGGCGAGATTAGTGGGGAGGCATTCTTGGGAAGAAAAAGTTAGAGTGGGGGATGGACTATCCCCATAACTTTGGAAAGTTGTCACTGCCCACTTTGCTGGAAAAATACAACCAAAGGTGACAGGACTTAGTTATGAAAGGGGAATTTAGGTCAACAATCAAAGCGGCAGTCAGAGGCCCATGAACAAGGAGTTAAAGGTTGGGGCTGTGTTCTTTCTCCTCACATGCTTTAATCGCTTAGTATCAAAGTCACGGCGGAACGCTTGAAAGCGCAAATATTCTACAGGAACCTATAGAAAGCTTTTATCTGTCCAGAGGAAAATAATTAAAAGAGACAGATTTGGGTTAAGTATTCCCATGTTCCATGCAATTGGATAAAGTCGAGGAGGATCCACCCAAACACTTTCCCAAGTTCGGAGGAGATTTCCTCGGATGACTTTGAACCCATTGTGGTTTGTTTGTGTGTGTGTGCATGTGTATATATGTATGTGGTGTGTGTGTGTGTGTGTGTGTGTGTGTGTGTGTGTGGTATAACTTAGCCTCTCAATTTCCCTCCCTTCTTCCCCATCACATTCTTCAACGAGACCCTTAAATAATTCAAAATGTCAATGTAAACAAAGTGAAGATTCAACCTGCATAATTGCTAACACCAGTAAAGTGGCCTCAAGGGTCACACAGGGAAGCTTATGGTCTATGAGCAAAAGAGTTATTGCAATTGACAATGGCCCTAAATAATCCCCTCCAATAGAAAGTGCATTCAAGACCCACCTTTTCCACACAAAAACAGCAGCTCCATATAAAACAGTTGTGAGTAGGCAGGTAGATGTTGGCTGGTTGAGGGCAAACTCAACTAAAGAACCCCTGAAAAATACCCATCCAACCATTGTTTAAAACCAACCAGTGAAGGAGAGTCCATGACCTTCTGAGGTCATCCGTTTGAAGGTCAAACTGCTCTCACCTTCAACCGAAGTTGGGCAGGAGTCACTCTGCCTTCTTTTTAACACCTGTTAAAAATTGTACTGCCCAGGCAGTTGTTGATATCTTATTGTGCATTTATGTTATTGTTACATTGTGTGTTTTATGTTGCACATGGGGATGGTGGATAATTCCAAACAAAAAGTGGAAATTCCCTTCTTTTTTTGGTTATTCCTGCCATTTCCAGAATGGAAATCAAGCCAGTGAATACCATTGGTACTCACTTTTGCTTTCACTTTGCAAATGATACGTAATTGATTGCAGCCCCCCTCCCATGTGCATTGTGTTTCCTTTGCATTGTAATTATAGGATGGAATAGCATAATGACAATGTAATTTACATAACTTACATATTTAATTACGTAAGTGACCTAAATTTGTCACAGCAGACAGCAAAGTTACTGACATTCTTTTTTGACATTAGATGAATTGCAGTAGAAAGGAAACAGTGTTGAGTAACCTGGAGAATAGAAGACTGAGAGGCAATAAGATAGCCATCTTCAAATGACTGAAGGGCTGTGACATGGAAGATGGAGCAAGCCTTGTTTTCTCCTGCTCCGGAAGGTAGGACCCAAATCAACAGATTCAAATGACAAGAAAGGAGATTCCTATTAAGCATTATGAAGAACTTTATGACAGTAAGAGCTTCATTGTGGGTTTTTAAGATGATTAATTGTGATTCCTGCGGTGCAGGGGGTTCAACTAGATGACCCTTGGGGTCCCTTCCAACTCCACATTTCTATGAATTGTTAAGGATAATTATTTAATTTCTTAAAATGGGAATGTTTACTTATGTGAACATGGATCCGCCCCCCTCTGGCAGTAGCTCTCATGTGACTGTGAGTTACATGAGAGAAGCATTTCATTCTGTTGTGACTGTTATTCCAATAACTGTTGTTTTTAATTGCTCTCTGTCCTCTCTCTGTGTGTGTGTGTGGGGGGGGAGAATGGCTGCTGAGAGGCTTCTCTGGATACTGCTGAGGGCAGTGTTGTGTCAGTGTGATCTGTCTGAAGTGAAACATACACAGGAAGATCCCTAAACATTAATTGGGAGAAACCTGTGCAGGAGCTCTCTGTAAGGAACAGAGAAAATATTGCTGAGGTGAAAGTAAAGACCTCTTATAAGAAGCTATAAGGCCTGAGTGAGGTAAAACTCTGGTGCAAGCCTCACCACACAGTTTTTATTTATAAGTCTAAGGAAAAAGACTTTCATCTACAATTCAAGTGAGAACGTACCCATGTTTGAATGTAAATATATTATTACCAGTTATATGTTTATGAAAGTAAAGTTCTTCTGAATATAAAGAGTCTGGACATTGTACATATAGTCTTTACAAAGAAGCTATCAATCACCTAGAAGAGTTACTTAGCTCCCTAGCTGTAAGCTACTCTGCTCCTTCGCATATCATCAAAATTTATTTTTATATACATGACATGAATGAGATGAACACAGGGCAGAATGCAAAACAATTCCGTCTTGCATTCCTAGTTGCACACCACCTTGCTTATATTTTCTTATAAATATTTAAATAAATATCATGTAATTTTGCCAGCTGAAGGTCACAGTTTCAGTCTCTCGTTAAAGACTCTCGGCAGGACTGGGGAAGACCCCTCTCTGACTCAACATAAGGCAGCTTTGAGTTTTCTTAGGTATGCGCTGCAATCTTATGCAGTGTAGCATGGAAAGGAAACCAGAGCAACTGAGCTGGGTGTACGTCGGGAGTTGTGGCTGTGTTGCTATGGGACATGGCTGGTTTGGGCAAGGGTAATGAAAATGCCAACAATGTTTGCCATTAAAAGTGGCTTCTTCAGAATAATATTAGGGTAGCTCTGCAGGGTTTTGGTCTTTTCTTTTTTTTACAAATGTGCCGTCCCACAAAATAGCCCCCTCTTTTTTCCTGTATGATCTTCTGATATGGCAAAAGAAGGACCAATGACAAATGAACACCAGGATGAGAGGCTAGTAAATGAAAACAAGGGGCAAAGAAGAACCTATAGATTCTCATAACAGGCTGGGAATGAGAAGTCGGGTTGTCATATTTCATGAAGTGAAGATCTCATCAGTGGCTCAACAAAAGTTGTTGAGCTTTTAATCAAAGAACATTTTTTGGGAGGTCATAAAAAAATTGTCCACAAACAAGGCAGAGGAGCAGCTCTGGGGACTCTGTGAGCTCCAACAGCTACAGCCCTATCACAGCTAATATTCCAAAGAAAGTCCAAGTTCCTTACAGCACAGTTTGGAAACCATAACGCTGAGGCAACATGGAATGCCCCAGCTCAGTGTCCTCCCTCCCTCCGCATAAACCACTTGAAAATTGTTTAGGGTCTTGGTGGACCACTTTATATTTTTGTGTCCATTGTAACAATTATAGTGCATTTTGCTGGATGCTATATGATTTTATTGGGGACGCGGGTGGCGCTGTGGGTTAAACCACAGTGCCTAGGACTTGCCAATCAGAAGGTCGGCAGTTCGAATCCCCGCGATGGGGTGAGCTCCCATTGCTCAATCCCTGCTCCTGCCAACCTAGCAGAACGAAAGCACGTCAAAGTACAAGTAGATAAATAGGTACTGCTCTGGCGGGAAGGTAAACTCTGTTTCCTTGCACTGCTCTGGTTCGCCAGAAGCAGCTTAATCATGCTGGCCACATGACCCAGAAGATGTACGCCGGCTTCCTTGGCCAATAAAGCGAGATGAGCGCTGTAACCCCAGAGTCGGCCACGACTGGATCTAATGGTCAGGGGTCCCTTTACCTTTACATGATTTTATTATTGAATCAAGGTTAAAATTCTTAATTCTAGCTGCCCATTAGGTAAGCTGCTGATCTTTGCCACTCCTTTCAAGTGCAGGGGTTGGACTAGATGATTCTTTGGGGTCCCATCCAACTATGGAACTAGAAAAGCTGCATCTCTAGCACAATGTTTCTGGACATTTTTAAAGCATCTTTCTCATGTCCCCAAAAGTGATTTGGTAGCAACTAGAAAAATTGGCTCTGTCCCTGGTTGGAATTGTGGAGGAATTTGTTCTGTCCGCATTTTTAAAATGGATTTTTATTGAATTTTTCAAAAAATAACAATGTAATAGAACAAATGTAAAACAGTTAAGGAAGAATATGCCAAATCAGGAAATACATAGAGATCTGACTGTTGAAAGGCATGTGCTATTGCAGTTATTGGTTTGGGGTAAAAGGATCGTGCTAAAAAGAAAATTGGGAGACAGGTGAGTGAAAGTTTTTGTCTTTTGTGTTTGCATATATTAGTGACTGAAACCATATTGATGCAAATTTGTCAGTTTTAATTTCACCCCAAGTTTCTCTAAGTCGCTGAGTCGGCTTTTCATCTAAAGCTAATTACCAGATCCTAGCATGCCATGCGTTTATGGAGAGATTTATGGGATCTTTCCAGTTGGAGGCTACTTTGAGCTTAGCAGCCAGCAACAGTTTTAGGACCAAATCTTTATGAAGTCACGCATTCCCTCTCTGAAGATATAGAAGAGTGCTAGAGTGGAGTCAGATACCACAGACTGTTACATAATCTTGCTTACAGTAGCAAAAACTGCTCTCCAGAAATTAAAAGCTTTTTTGCAGGATCACCATAAATGATACAGGCTGCCTTTCATAGGACAGCTTCTCCAACACAAAGGAGAGGTGGCAGAAATGCCACCTATGAAATAGTTTTAAATCTGCTTTGCGTATCTTCACAGAGGTGGACTCTAAGCGTAACTCAGTCCAAATAGCTTTCCACTGTGAATCTGTGAGCCTGACACTAAGGAGTTTTTGTTGGCATCCATCTGTCTCAAGCAACAATGGAGTGCAACTCTTGGGGTGAAGTCAAACCAGTGTATTAGTAGCACCAAAGTGACCTTCTGGGGACATAAACCTGAGAAATGTGTATGGAGGTTCTGGGCTGCCCAGATGACAGACAGATCACAGGCCTCCCCTATCAGAGTATTGTATATCTAAGTTCAGTCCACATTTTAAAGCCAACCTACCTAATTTGCTGGTCACAGACCTACATGCTAGTTAGAACACATATATCAACTGGATTACTCAAGTGCAATTAAGATTTGATTTTTTAAATGTGTATAAAATATGGATCGTATCCAACCAAGTACTACTGAAATTAATTGGCATGATTAACTTGGATCCAATAGTTTCTGTGGGTCTACTCTGTGCAGAACTTAGTTGGATGCAACCCCATGTATTTAATGGGGGGAAAGGCATACAAAGTATATTGTGTATACTGAAGGCATATGTTAGGGGAAAATGTGTACAATTTAAATGTGAATTTTAAAACCCTACAAAAATGCATTGGAACAGATCTATGATTGAGTACATGCGAAACTAACCCCAAATAGAAATGGGCTGATTCATCTACCTCCAATACCTGGGGTGAGATATCTGGACAATTGTTCATGTTAAACTGAACACAGGTACAAGTTGTCTCTACACACATACAAGTTTGAATGCATGCACACTTATTCATCTGTACAGCCAACTGTTAGGAGGGTCCACACATTACATTAAATGAGTATATAATCTATGTACATAAATCACTGCTCACTAGTTCAGTTTCATGTAATATTCAATGGGTGTATAGATTGTGAACACAACAGTTGAGCTACACAAATCAACAAGTGTTCCCTTGCACATGTGTAGAGAGAGCTTGTGCCAGTGTTCAGTGTAACATCTGAACAGGGCTTACATATTATACGTGAATTCCTGTACAAGTGCACAGGTCAGATATTTCTGTACACAGATTCCATGTTGCATTAAACACCCCTTATCTTGGATTTTCAAATCATTTTTAAGTGGTTGCTTTGGTGGTGGGTTGTTGTCAGCCCCCACCCCCTATTTTCTGCACATGCTTAAGAATCTCCTTCCACATGATGGAAGGGTAGATGCACAAGACAGACCTTTAGACAGGCAGATAGTCACGATCTGCCAAACAGATTTCTACAAGCGGACAGACCCTCCAAGTGTCCCTATTTTCCAGGGACAGTCTTGGATTTGCAGACGCCATCCTGGTTTCTGATTTGATTCCAGAATCTCCTGCTTTTAATATGCCCCTATTTTCATCAGAGAAATGTTGGAGAGCATGGAGTTTTATATATATAGTGATTCATAATGAAGTATACAGTTTCCATTCGCTATAAATGGAAACTGTATACTTCATTATGAATCACCCTGTATTATTAAGGAATAGTATGTCCCTGTTTTCATCTGAGAAATGTTGGTGGGTATGGGTGCACTATTGGAAATACCCTGTAGACCCGCTGACTGAAAAACCCAGAGAAGGAGAGGGGTGGTGGTTTTCATTTTGTTAACCATCATCTTTCCTTCTGGATTCCCCCTGTGGTGCATGTTTGTGAACGGGGGAGGAGATAATAATCCTGGAGACTGCAATTTAGAACAGAGTTAGAAAGCAAGCTTAGAGCAAAAGCTTCACATGTGTGTTTCTCCTCACAGACACACAAAGGACTTACTGTATAACTTGTCCATTGCCTGGTCTTTTTGTGTGTGGTGGGGGGGTGTATTTTTGTTTTTTTACAAGCCCAATAGGAATACGATAGGTGAAGGTATAAAAGCAAACAGGCCCATCTTGGAGAAGCGTTTCCCGCTTCCAGCCGCTGAAAGCACAACACACCCAAATTAAATCATTCTCCACAGCAAACAGAGGTCCCGGCCCGACTGACAAGGGCGCTCCTCCACACAACACTGATTTCCCCTGGCGATCCCCATAAATCTCGAGCCTATTTCAGTTTGCAGTTACGCCCGCACACGCATCAGGGAAGCGCCACTAACCTTTGTTCCATGGGTTCATCCCTCCCCCCTACTCCCTATAAATCCAGAGTAATTGAGAGCAGAGCTAGGCCCTTGGTGTGCATTATAGGATACTATAGATTGCCAAAAATATGTACATTTCAAGGCCCCACTTTATGTTGGGACATTTCAAGGCCAAAACATTCTCCTTGGGGCCTGTTCTCTCTTTCTCTCTGCCTGGATCTGACCCCACCCATGGTGAACTGCCTGAAAAACCCACCGAGAGCAGAAAAGCTTGACATTTTTTTGCAAAGCGCAGCAGTTGCTATCCTTGATATAACTGTTCCCCCCAAACAGGGGATGAGTGGGTTGAGAATCTGGAGATACTGTGCCAGATTGTGTCTCAATCAGTCTTTAGAATCTTGCCTTCTGTGCCACCAACATACTGGGGCCCCAGAAGATCAGGCAGACTAGGCCATATAAATCCTAGGACTGCAGCTGCAGGACAAAAGAAGTCAGCTGGCACACAGCCTCAAGCTTTTGCATTGTCAGCTGATTCCACAAGCCCATTGCCACAGACCCAGCCCTACAAAACCCTGGAGGCCAAGCCAGCTTGTTAGACTAATCTAAAAGTGGAAATGCTGGTCACCTTTCTGCAGGCAAAGCTAGCCAAGTGTCCTATTCTCGAGAGGATGCACTTCAGTTTGAAAGGCTGTCTCATGGAAGTCCAGACAAAAGGTAAAGAAGTGTGAGACGCAGAGGCCTTGATGTTGCCCATCCACAGTTAGCATCTGGACAGCAGACTCAGCAGGCACACTGGTCACAGTCTTCCACACTGTGGTGTGATATCCTAGATTTCTAGTTCAGTCTATTGTCATTATTCTAAAGTTGCCACTATACATATACATTAGCTTATGAAAATTTCAGACAAAACGGTACCCTCTTTTTGTCTGTGATGCCTTTCCTCTTTGTTGGCAATGTGTAAAAAGCTTGGTAGAACATCCACACTGCATACAAAAGATCCCGGGTTCAATCCCTGGAATCTTCAGGTTGGGCTGCAAAAGAGCTCTGGCCTGACAACCCGGAGAATTAATGTCAATCAGTGTGATTGATACTGAGCTAGCGGGACCAATGGTCTGACTCAGTACAAAGTTACTTCCTGTTTCCCTATGTTTCCCTATCATCTACGTGTGTTCAGGGAAACGTTTGAACAGAGAACTCCAGAAAGGTTGTGTTGGAGAAACGGGCATTTTTAGGTGGAGAAGGATGTGAGATGTACACATCTCTGGCATAGAGGACCTGTGGCCTGCACACACGTGCACGTGCACACACACACTGCTGGACTCAAACTCCCATCATCTATGACCATTGGGCATGTTGGCTGGGGTCAGTGGGATTTGGAGGGCACTATGTTGAGGAAGGGACGCGGGTGGTGCTGTGGGTAAAACCTCAGCGCCTAGGACTTGCCGATCGTATGGTCAGTGGTTCGAATCCCTGCGGCGGGGTGAGCTCCCGTCGTTCAGTCCCAGCTCCTGCCCACCTAGCAGTTCGAAAGCAGCCCTAAGTGCAAGTAGATAAATAGGTACCGCTTTATAGCGGGAAGGTAAACGGTGTTTCCGTGTGCTGCGCTGGTGCAGGCTTGCCAGAGCAGCTTCGTCACACTGGCCACGTGACCCGGAAGTGTCTGCGGACGGCGCTGGCTCCCGGCCTTTAGAGTGAGATGAGCGCACAACCCTAGAGTCTGTCAAGACTGGCCCGTACGGGCAGGGGTACCTTTACCTTTACCTTTTATGTTGAGGAAGGCTGAGATAGAGCCATGAAGGAGTTGGCTGAATCCTGTAGAACAACTTCAACAACTCACATGACCCACCAAATCCCAACTCAGAATGGTGTTCAGAAATTAAGAGTTTACACCAAGGGATGGCAGAGCATATGTTATTTTGCTCCTTCGCCCCTTCATGGTGAGCAAGTCTAAATTTAGATTTTCCTATTTTATCATAATATAGATTAGAAGATATAGGTAAAGGGACCCCTGACCGTTAAGTCCAGTCGCGGATGACTCTGGGGTTGCGGTGCTCATCTCGCTTTACTGGCCAAGGGAACCGCCATTTGTCCGCAGAGAGTTTTTCTGGGTCATGTGGCCAGCATGACTAAGCCACTTCTGGTGAACCCAGAACAGCACACAGAAACACCATTTACCTTCCCAGTACCTATTTATCTACTTGCACTTTGACGTGCTTTCGAACTGCTAGGTTGGCAGGAGCTGGGACTGAGCAACGGAAGCTCACCCCATCGTGGGGATTCAAACCGCCAACTTTCTGATCGGCAAGCCCTAGGCTCTGTGGTTTAGACTACAGCACCACTCGCATCCCTCATAGAAGATATAGGAGAGGTCAAAAACAAATATGACATTCACTGAAAACCAAACACATCCATCATTTGAAATTCACCCTTCTCTGAATTTTGCAATGTGTACAAAATACATGTACTAAAAGTGTGCATATAGATTAGTGAAAACAACACAGAAAAGTGCATTATATTAGGCAAAATTATTTTGGAAATATGTGTATATTTGGCAAGACTGCATATAAAAATGTGTGTAGTAGAATTTCTCACTAAAATTTAGCTGATGAATCTGCAGGAGGATCACAAACTGATATGGAACTGTAGAGAACTGAACTTCACAACTGTAAGAAAGAGAAATTAAAATTAACAGATTTTCCCTTCCCTTCTTTCCAGATGTTCCACCATGACAACTGGGGCTTATGGGAGTTGGAGTCAGCACTGAGAAGTGAAACACATGAATTGTTGCTTCAAGACAATCAACCAACCAGTCAAAAGCCCTGTTCCCCTCTGCAAAGAGCTTGTCTTAACTCCTCTGGAGTCTAGGATGGTGGCTACACTCACATAGTAAAAGGTGAACTGCACAGAGATTATGGTTATCAGGTCCTCTCTGTTTGCTTGTCAAGCTAAATCAAACAGATGGAAATTCTGCCTATCAGGACAGATATGTCAGGAGGGAATCAAGGACACACAGATAGTAAGTAAAGGAAGGAAGGGAGATAAGGGTGGGAGTGAATGAATCAAAAAGTTACACACGTACATCATACAGCTGGGCAAAGTGTTTTCAATAAATATCCTTATTTTTAACACTGGATGAGAAATAATTTATTTTGGGATAAGCAAACACTGTTTTTTAAAAATATATTATTTTGGATAGCAGAAGTGTAAGTCAACCAGATCTTTACCAGTCTGCATATGTATTGGAATTGTTTTTTGATGTTTTAATCTGAATCTGTATTGGAATTGTTTTTAGATCTTTTAATTGTTTTCTCACGTGCATGTTCGACACCCTGGGCTCCTTTGGCAGGAAGGGTGGTATATTAATCAAACAACAGCAGAACACACCTCATACCTCACACCAAAGTCTCTGGTTAGATAAAGCAGACTTAGAATATGTTGAAGTTCCAGGGTTCAAATATTGCCATGTCCACCCATGAGTGCACAGGGTGGTTATGAGCCAAATTGCTAGCTCTCACAACCTCAGTTTTCCCATCCTGTGGAATGAGCACAATTCCAACTTAGATCACAGATGCCTTTTATTATTTTAGAGAGAATTAAGGCTGTTTGCCTTCCGCATTGAAAAGTCTGTTGCACTGGGCTGGCAAGTTGCAGGGACTTCTTGTTTCAAGAATCAAATGTGCTAGATGAGGGAGTAGGAAACTTTTTTTTAGTTAGAGGAAGGTTACCAGATTTTTTCAATGAATCCAGGGACACTTTTCAACTTCCTACTAAATAGATGGGTTTTGTCGGGGGACTGATTTGTAAATCCGGGTCCTGTCCCCAGGAAATGGGGACATCTGGTAACCTTAAGTTAGAGGGACATATTCCCTTCTGCCACAAGCCAGCAGTGGGTGGGACCTGAGTCAGTGCAGCAATTAATGTCAAGTTTACCTTTGTATAGTAGACTAGTTTCTACACATACTTGGCCATTCCTTTGTATTCTCAATCCAGGCAAGCAAGAGGCATGAACAGATTTGAAGAACACATTCTAGCCAGGCAAAAGCTCTCCAGGAGGGGACAAAGCTTGGCTAGTTGAATGTGTGTGGCCTGGGAGGCGTATAGCCTGGAGAGAGGGAGAATAGCTAGGGAGGAGGTGTGGTCTGAAGGAAATCCAAAGAGCCAGGCAGAGGGGTCTGGAGGCTGCATTTGGCCCCAGACCTGAGGTTCCCCATCCTTGTGCTACATCATTGAATCTAAACCTTACACGTTAGAACTCAACCTGCTTCAGTTCTTTGTCTACATGTGAACATTAAGATGCGAACAGATGGATGCCCAAAGGTGGCATGAATTGATGCACCATGCTGCCTTGACATTTTTCTGCACTGCCCCATAATTCGGTCCTAATTTTCACCAATGTGGCCATTCCTTGTCTGGATTGTATCACTTCAGTCTGTAACACATATTGAAGGGGTAGGCACCCTTTCTCTTTTTTTGTGAAGGGCCACATTCCCTTGTGGACAATCCTGCACGTGGGATGAGAAAAAAAATCTCTGAAAGTGTCTTCTGCGAAATTTTGCCTCAGGTCTAGAGTATACATTGTATTAAGAATCTTCTAGCGTGGCGTTTTTACTGATGCTCAAAAGGAAAGCACTTTGCAATAAGAATTACAATGAAGTTGCATGTACAGTCACATTAATACTGCAGTGTTTTGTTAATGTGCCCATGTGCCAATTGCGGTTTTTTTTTGGGGGGGAGAGGTAAAAGATGCAAATGAATCAAATGAAATTAAATAAATGAAATCTGCTGCAGATGGTGCATGTTCCAGCTCCAGAATGAATTGTAGAAATTCTTCCAGTTAAAATGGCATTTAGAAATGGAACATATAGTAGAGTGAACTTAAGGTAAAGGTAAAGGTAAAGGTACCCCTGCCCGTACGGGCCAGTCTTGACAGACTCTAGGGTTGTGCGCTCATCTCACTCTAGAGGCCGGGAGCCAGCGCTGTCCGCAGACATTTCCGGGTCACGTGGCCAGCGTGACAAAGCTGCTCTGGCGAACCGGCCCCAGAGCAGCACACGGAACGCCGTTTACCTTCCCGCTATAAAGCGGTACCTATTTATCTACTTGCACTTAAGGGTGCTTTCGAACTGCTAGGTGGGCAGGAGCTGGAACCGAATGACGGGAGCTCACCCCGCCGTGGGGATTCGAACCGCTGACCATGTGATCGGCAAGTCCTAGGCGCTGAGGTTTTACCCACAGCACCACCCGCGTCCACAGCGCCACCCGCGTTGTGGGTGCAATAAATCAGTGGAATGGGGGGCAATTCATTCATCCCACTAATGAGGAATGGTGAAAAAAATCAAATCTGTTTGCATTTAAAGACAGACCTACCTAAGCCACACGTTCTGAAATAATATGTGAACCAAAATGCAACCGTCCTTCAACATTCTCACTTCCCTGACTTTTGCAGTGCAATTCTCCAGCTAGGTAATGTGTATATGTGTATATACTAGAGTAAAGGGTGCATATAAAATGCATATGATTGGTGGAAATAATGGAGAGGAAAGTATTACATTTGGGGGGAAATTGTTTGCAAAAATGTGCATTTTTTGAGAGATTTGCACTGATGAATTTTCATTAAGACTCTAAAAAAAACAAAAAAAACAAATGGATGTGAAAAGAAGCAACTGAGAGCAACTGACAGATTTGCCCATCCCTGTCCCTAACCAGAACTGAGGGCTGTCAGTCTTGAAAGGTCATTGCCTAGGTACTGAGTGCTTTCTGTGCCTGTCCAGTAACGGGCCCAAACTCAGAAGCTAAGCATTCCAAAAACTGTTTAATATGCACAAAGGCCACGATCTGAAGAGAGCTCTGCTGTGCTACCTCTGGAACCCTTCACCTCACTCTCCCCTTTCATCTTGAACCCTGCTGCAACCT
Source organism: Podarcis raffonei (assembly GCF_027172205.1). NCBI lineage: Eukaryota > Metazoa > Chordata > Lepidosauria > Squamata > Lacertidae > Podarcis > Podarcis raffonei. The sequence goes on from NC_070621.1 coordinate 8,146,782, forward strand.
TGCTTTCATCAGAGAATGAAAGTTTGGGAAAACGGAGGCGTTTCCTGTCAAGCTGGGCTCCAGTCACTCAGGATCATGTTCCTTAACCTGGCAACTGGAAAGTATGGAGAGACAGTGAACAGCAGCAACAGAGAAACTCTCGCTTCTCTTGGCAAACACGCCTTTTCCACTTCAACTCATTCATCCAAATTTTGTTTTCCACTCCTGCCCATTAAAGAGTCAACCATCCCTTCGCCAAGACTGGAGACCACATAGACGAGGGGTTGTTTGTTTGTTTTTTTGTTTGTTTGTTTGTTGAGGGACTACCCTCTTGATTGCACTAAGAGTCGAGAAGGATTTATTTCTGGTGAGAGCAACCAACTCTGGTTTTGTTTGTTTTGTATGTGTTTTCATGTATAACTGCTGAAGCAAAAAGAACAACACATTGCAATGTCAGAAATGGCATTTACATCTGGAAAACAGACTGAATGAATGTAAAAGACCCACTCACATTTTGATGCATAGATCTTTAAAAAAAACCCCAACCCCAACAACCTCATTTACTTCCCAGCTCTAGCAGCCCCAAAACAGATAGATTTGCAGCATCTGAGGTGCGGTAGTGTAAACTCCATTTTTGGCATATGTTTTGGGACACAGCGGGTTGAGTCCAGTGCTAATCCTACTCAAAGTAGACCCACTGAAGTTAATGAGCATGACTATAAGTTGTAGTCAATACTAATCCTACTCAGAGTAGACCAATTAGGCCCCCATCTGCATTATTAATTCAAAGCAGTATCATTTCACTTTAAACAGTCGTGACTTCCCACAAAGTATTCTAGGAACTGAAGTTGAAAGCTGTTTCTTCTCAAAATGGCAATGGCCAGACTGCCCTATGAAGATGGGTTGACTGTTCAACCACTCTGGGTCTTTCAGCACCCTTATCTCAGCTCCAGAATTCTTTGGGGAAAGCTATTTATTATATATTTAGGGCCTTGTTTATTGTAGTGCATTTAGCACATTTGTACCCTGCTCTTCAGCCAAAAAGACTCCCAGAATGGCATACATGTAATCAAAACAAGACAGGCTTACAATCCACAAAAACATGGCACATAAAGGAAAAGGAACAGGGAAGGAAGAGGAAAACCAAAACTGAGGGACCAATTTCTAAACAGTTGTTCCTATAATGTCCAACTGGCATAGTTCAGGGGCAGAAGATGTCTGGTGAAGTTGGGCCTCTGACAAAGCTGAGCCTTGCTTCTATATCTCTCCCTCTGAGGCAGTCAGACGGAATGACTGCCCCCAGATAATAGCTGAGGGGAAAGGAGGCCTGATAGAGCTGGCCTGTTACAGTGGATCCGATGGAGTGAGCTCTGCTTCCCAACCCTCCCACTGATGGCATGGCTTCTCCAGAGGATGGCTATGCCTGCTTAAAGTGGTACGATACTGCTTTAAATGTCTAATATAGACGAAACCTTATACATGTCTAAACGCCAATGGATCTACACTGATTAAGGATAGCACTCGATAAAACCCAGTGTGTTGTTGCACACAGGCTATCTGCAAAAGTTATCACACAACCCAGTGGCAAAACCTGTTGGGAGCCATTGATGTGGCTATTCTACTCTCTCTCTCTCTCTCTCTCTCTCTCTCTCTCTCTCTCACACACACACACACACACACACACACACACACACAGAGGGAGGGAGGCTTTGCTTTGCTGAACACTGCAGCTGATAGCACCAAAGTCAAACGAGTTCAGAAATAGTCTCAGTCTCTCTCTCTCTCTTTCTGAAGCAGTGTGAAAACTGGCAGCCCTTTGCATCAAGGGCCACCTCCCCCTCCTAGATGAGGGATGGCCCGGGGAGATGACGAGCCCTTTTAATAGTGTTGTAAAATTAGCTCTTTAGAAAAGTCACACACACACATACCACACACTGCAGCTGATGGTGATGCAAGGACAATTTCAACTCCAGAGGAGCAAAGGAAACATGCTCGAAGGCCAAGAAAGGAGGAGGGTGATCCTTTCTTTCAGGGAAGAAAAGGATCTTTGGCACTTTGGATTCTACACCTAGCTTTTAATGAATCTTTGTTAAATCTATATCTATATCTATCTATCTATCCAATTTTGGCCTAGGAAGTATACCCCTACCCGAAATTCCATGTCTATGCCTATTCTGAAGCCCAGACAGAAGAGGAAGGAAGAGGCAAAGTTGCTAGGAGAAGACAGTCACCTAAGCCTCCAAGATCTGGTGCGAAACACACAGGTGGCTGCCTCAGGGATTTGGTTTGGGTGGCCATGAAAAAGCAGCAAATCATCAAGCATAAAGTTATTTGTTACTGCTATTAGGGTGTAGGACTAACCCTGAACATTAGTCCATCTGGCTCAGTATGGTCTTCAATGACTGGAAGTCCCCCAGGGTTTAAGACTTGGATGGTTCTGTCCACTGTGGCACTAAGTGATAATGTGAGTGCAAGGACTTACAATTCCCACCTCCTTCCACAGTGCACACCCTAAATCTGTTCTGGAGTTTCACCAGCACTCTGGAACATATTTGGGGAGGGCAGTGGGAGAAAGGGGAAGGTGTGTCCTAACAGGAAGAGTGCACAGGACGAGGTACAGTGGTACCTCAGGTTACATACGCTTCAGGTTACAGACTCTGCTAACCCAGAAATAGTACCTCGGGTTAAGCACTTTGCTACAGAAATTGTGCTCCGGCAGCGTGGCGGCAGCAGGAAGCCCCATTAACTAAAGTGGTGCTTCAGGTTAAGAACAGTTTCAGGTTAAGTACGGACCTCCGGAATGAATTAAGTACTTAACCCAAGGTACCACTGTACTCCCAGTATTACCTCGAGGCAAAAAAACAGATGCCCTGACCGCTGGGCTATAGTCCTTCCCCCAGCAGCATAGTATGGGTTGCTGGTGCCTGGGGCGGGCAAACCACCAATGCTGATGGAGTGACTCTTCCACCATAGCCAAGCTGGGCTGCATTGCACCACCTCCCCTCCAGGCCTATGCAGGCAGTTAAAATACATCTCTCCACAGTGGTTAATCAGTTTCTGTTTTTAAACTTTATACATGGTTTTTATTATAAGCTGTGAACCACTTTAATTTTTTTAATGAAATACCAGTAAATCAATACTTTTTTCTAACAACAACAACAACAACAACTGCCTCTCCTTGGCTTTGGCTCTCCAGGGCTTCAGGCAGTCTCTCTCCCAACTTTACTTGGAGGTTCCAGGGCTTGAACGGGGGCCTTCTGCTGAAAAGCAGGAGCTCTACCACTGAGCTACAGCCCCCCCCCCCCACTGAGAAGGGAGATCATTACACAGAGGCAGATCATACACCCATCTAGTTCAACATTTGTCTACATTGTTGGAATTATGGAAGCCAAGACCCAAGTCTGGGGCAAGCACTCTTTGGTGAGAGAGCCCCAGCAGAGATTTAACACAGCAAAGCAAGCAGCGAAGAAAAGCTTGGGAGTATAGGTAGTAAAACCTTAAAAACATGTGCTTCCAGTGAATCCCAAAATGTCCCCTTTTAAAAGCTCTTTCCAAGCTATCCCATTTCCCTTGCATAGAGACAGACCACACATTTGGGAAGTCATAACAAAACCCTTTGAAGGTCAGATTCATGTGCTTTTCCATGCAACAGCCAGAAAAGATGCACAGGCAGCTAAAACATTGCTTAGTTACAAAATGTAAACGTTTCTAAACTATTGACAGAGGGAAAATGCTAGTTTTAGACTCCATGCTGGCCTGAAACAAAGTAGTAATCAGTGTTCTAACATTAATCATAGAACTGTAGAATTGGGACCACAACAGTCATCTAGTCCAACCCCCTGTGATGCAGGAATCTCAGCTACACCTCTTATATTTCACCTGCTCCATTTTGAATTTTAAAAGTTTAAAATCAGAGATATAACCATAATATATTCTTCCTTTCTTAAAGGGCTGTTTCTAAAAATCAATCAATCAATCAGAATTTCTTGGAAATAAAAATCCAACACTATGGAAAAGGAATGTTACCATTAGCACATGATTTTTCCCCCTTAAATATGTAATCTTTCATTTAAAAAAGTTAAAGATAGCTCCCAATGCAAATGTTATCTGCATTTATTTATTTACATTACTTATAACTCACACTTCGTGCAAAACCATTGGGAGGATCTCAAGGTTCACCATTCCTGCCATGATCTACTCTCCAGTTATCCAATTAAATTTCTTCATTTATATAAAAAAGTTGTAATATATTTATAAAAATAGTTATATCAACAAAAGGGGGGGATATCAGAAAGGTTTCGAACAACTGTATCTATATACAATAACAACCACATAAACATATAAAACAAGAGGACAACAGCTGTTATGGAAAGGTGTTTTCTTTATTGCCTCCATAAGCCTGGCAACATAGGGAAATTTTTCAGAAAGGTTTTAAAGGCTGAAACAGAAAGCGCCTGGTGAAATCTCTGCTGGTGGAGCATTCCACAGAACTGGACCACCGACACTAAAAGCTCCATTTCATGTTGTTAGATGAGTCTCACTAACTAGGAACAGCCAAGGTGGTGCTGAAAAACATTCTGCACCACTGGTCTATATATCTGTATCTAAGCTTGCACTCCACTGTTTTCTATCTCATAAAATAGGATCAGTTGCATCCCTGAGACCGAGAAGTCACAACATTGATGAACAAAGGAAAAAGATTGGAAGATTACAGCTGAAATTATCTTCCTCACTTAGGATTGCTCCTATTCTCTTTCTTCACAAGATGGGGACCATTTGGTGTACAAAGCAGAAGGATGGGAGAACATGGGGGCCACTAGCTGCTGTATGACTACGATTCCCACCATCCTTAATAATTTGTCCATGCTGGCCAGGGCTGATGGGACCTAAAGTCTCACAACATTTTCAGCAAGTTACCTCCTACAGGATTCTTTTCCCCTCAGATCCAGCTGCTTTAAAAGAAAGCATTTGGTTTCTTGAAGCTCCTCATTTTTCTGCCTCAAAAAAGTCCACATAAAAATTAATACACTCAATTTGTGTGCACTGTGTTGTTTGATGTACACATTTTTATGCTAGTTTGACTAATATGTGCCTTTTGTCTGACTGTACACCTTACCATATACATATGGGGGCGTGGGGGATGGGGGTTGAAGAACAACACCACAAAATTCAGAGCAGTTCAAATTTCAAAGGATAGCTGTGTTTCACTTCACTGATCAGTTTCAGAGAGTGTGAGTTAGGTCAGTTCACAACTAAAAGGCGAGCCAGGTAAATTTCTCAAACATCCATAATTTAAAAGTGAGAGTGGGGCAGAAAGAAGGACTGTGGCTCAGTGGCAAAGCACCTGCCCTGCATGCAGAAGGCCCCAGCTTCAATTGCCAGCATCTCCAGGTAGGGCCAGGAACATCACTTTCTCAAAATCCTGGACAGCAGCTGCTGGTCTGTGTGGACAATATTCAGCTAGGTGGACCAATTGTCTGACTCAGCACAAGGCATCTTGAGTGGTAAAGTGGAAGGAGAGTTAAAGTCTCTCTCCCCCCATCCACTTTTTGCTGTGGCTTCTGTTTTCTTTGCTTCGGGACAGACTCCTCTGAGTGACAGCAATCTTGTAGGTCAAGTATAGGGCAGTCGAGATAAAGAAATAAAAACACTGTAATGTGGCAGGAATGACAGAAAACAGCCCCAGAGACAGAAAAAAGAGAGAGAAAAAGCATCTGCTGCCAGAACAGTGTGTGAGAGAAAGGGAATTCCCTCCTTTTTCCTTTAAGAGATCTATGGCTTGGTAATAACAATAAAGTTTAAGCTATAGTTAATATTTGCATAGTTCTGCAGACTCTTTCATGTATATCATTTTGCTATAGTCCTTACAACAACCCTGCAGCATTGGGAAGTATTTATTTATTGTCACATTGCAGAAGCGAGGGTGAGGGTAAACTAAGACTGAGAGAGTGGGAATAAAAATATGCAATACAAGGGTAACAAACTCTTGCCTACCTTACAAGGTTGTTGTAAAGAATGCAGCAAAACACAGTAAATTATTTGAACCAGGGGCTTCCTCAGTGGTATCTCAGGGTACTGCCACAGGTTTAATAGAACTCATTACTGGCTCTCATTACTGACCCCCATCCCCCAGAAGAAGCAGTATAGTTTACTGGTTAGAGTGTCAAAATAGGCAAGGAAGACCTGGATTCAAGTTCACACTCATCCATGAAGCTCACTGGGGCATGCTGCTATCTCTCAGCCTTATCAACCTCACAGAGGTGTAGATATAAAAGTTGAATAGTGGGGAGGAAGAACAATGTATATTGTCTTGCACCCCTTGGAGGATAGTCAATATGAAAATGTAATAAAACAAATTAAAAGTGTTCCAAATCACAGACTTTTATACTCATATCCCAATACTCTATCTCTAGGGAACAGGGCAAGCCTCTCAAGTCCAACTCCACCAGAGAATATATTCCCCATTTCTTTCTCTTTACTCTTCCCAAGAACAGAGGGATATGTACTGGATGTGTCCAAGCTTCTCCCGGGGCCTCATTGAATGAAAAACAAGACACATGTTCCAAGACCTCATGATTAATAAAGCTTACAGTTCAACAGTAAATTTTTTTTGGGGGGGGGAGCGCCAAAACTTTTATAGTGCAACATGATATTGTAGTCAGCTGTTGACATTTGCAATATTGGAAAGAATTTCAAAAATGCTGAAAAAATGTGTGTGCTTTTGGGGAAAAAAAGATCCTTCACATATTCTGCCCTGTTGCGCGATGAGGTTTGGGAACTGCAAGCGCTCATGAATTATCACTATTTTAAAAACTGCCAGTACTTTATACAGTTAAAAAGCACTGCTTTAGGAAACCACATGCTTATTCTAACATCAAATAGCAAAAGTAAAGCAGGGAAGTTTTCCAGCACATTTGGAAAGTGAGAACCTTTAAAGAGAGGGAGATGAGCTGCCTGTCCAATCCACTGGAGTACATGTCTAAAGAGACATCATTTTCCCATGATCCTATTCAAATGAGAAATATTTCTCTTTTTAAATGTCCCATTATGAATTCACTGGTGAGGGGAGGAATGAGCTCTTGAACAAAAATGAGCAGGATCCAGTAAAAACTTCACCGGGTTATATCCGACGCTAGTCTTACGCAGAGTAAACCCACTGAAATTCATGGACATGACTAAGTTAGGGTCATTCATTTAAATTGGTCTACTCCGAGTAGCACTTAGATTGGGTACAACCCAAGGATTCCTATAGGACAGAGCCAGTGTACGTTTTACTTAGAAGGCAAGCCCACCCAGTTCAAACGGTTTACACAGGAGGAGGACTAACTTTTTCCTGCCACATCAGCGTGCTTTCCTTGACTGCTGCCCGATCCAGCAGCGCACGTGTACTTAGGGATAAATCCCGCGGGTTTACATCACAATCCCAAACACACCTACTCTGGAGTAAATCATATTGAATTCAGTGGGCTTCACGCTCAGATTCAGCGGGGCTAGGATATTGCAGTCTTATGCCAAAGCAGCCGTGCTTAGGACTGAAGCCTTTTTACAATACGCTCCAACTCACGTGGACTAATAAGTAAGTTTCCTTTCCTTCCCATACCAGCGGGCTTACTCTCAAGTAGGGGAGTCCGATAGGGAGGCACCGTTAAACGCGTGTGGTTAACTCATCGAAAATGTATGAAACCACACTTAAAAGGCAGCTCGTAGGCAGGATCGGGATCAACCTGTCTAAAGGGGAGACAGGACTCGCTCGCTCGCTGGCCCCTGGGCTTTTCTACTAGCCACGTTTCTTCGGAAGTAAGCACAAGGAAGAGGGGTTTTTTTTTGGGGGGGGGGGAGTTTAGCCTGCTGGATCAGGCCAAGGGCCCGTCCAGTCCAGCATCCATTTCTCAAAGCGGCAAAGCCTGTGGGGATCCCGTGAGCAGTACCTGTACATAGGTTTCTTTCCTCCTGCGGTTTCCCCCAAACTTCCTAAGTTTCTGCCCATTCACAAAATAGAAGAGACAGACAGGCGTGCATGCATATACTGGAGACACAACAGCACGTGGCTTTAAAGAAACAACAAACCACGACATAAACACTCAAGAGCCTCCTCCCGCCCGCCGTACACTTTGCATTCAACCAGAGTTGAACAGTAAGTCCAGATGTGGCACGCACAAACGTGGTCTAAGCGTCGCCAACGTTCAACACGTAATTCCTTTGGGCAACGGGTAAGATCCAACGCCAGTTCCACTCGTAGTAGACCCATAGACCCGAATGAATACAGCTGAAGTACATTCATTTCAAAGGATTGGATCTCCCGTCAGTCTCACTCAGAGTAGACGTCTCGAAATCCATGCGTAAAAAATCTAACAAAATACATTAATTGCAATGGGTTCTTCTCAGAATAGACCCCGTGGAACGAATGGTCATGCCTAACTGAATTCCATCCGTTCCAATGGATCTCCTCTGGAGTAGAACTGGAGTCCTCAACCCAAGTGTGTGTGAAGGGGTAGGTGTCTCTGGACGCCCCCAGTAGAGGAAGTCCTGCTTACCTGCGACGACCGCCGGAGTCTTCTGCCCGCCCTCGGGCCGTAGCCACGCTTGGACCGTGAAGGCATCCCGGGGTAACTCCACCTCCGCCTTCAGCCGCAGCTGGTCGCCCTCGCCGCGAAAATAGAGCGCTCGGCTGACTGCCGGCTGCTCCCCGCCCTCCTGAGCTCGCCTCCTGCGGCGCGGAGCCCGCGGCGCCTCCGGCCCGCCCGCGCCCGCGGAGGAGCGTCTACCCCGGGCTAACCTGGTGGCGCAGGTGCCCGGGGCGGGGTAAGGCGAGTGGAGAGCGGCGTGTTGCTGCGCCGCCGCCGCCGCCTGCTGCTGCTGCGCCGCCTGCCGGGTGTCCCTTCGAGCCCGGCCGGAGCGCTCGGCCAGCCCGCACTCGGCGCCGCCGGCGTGGGCTGCCGCCGCCGCGGCCGCGCACACCAGCAGAAGGGGCAGGAGGACGCTCCGACGCTGCATTTCCAGGCTTCCCCCCCACCCTGCTCCCTTGGAAGTCCTCGCGTGCTGCCAGGTTGGGGCTCCTCCTCGCTTTGCGCTTCACTCTTCTGAGGGACTCGCTTTTTTTATAACCCTTCTCAGTGGCTTCTCCCCCCCCCTTTTCTTTTCTTTTCTTTCTTTCTTTTTCTTTTTTTTCTTTTTTTGCTTTGAGGATTTCTCTTTCTCCCCCCTCACCTTTTGAAACCAAAATAAAAATGAGATTTTTAAAAACTCAGAGCTTGTCGTCTCTCTCGGTTTTCTTCCTGCCTCCTCCTCCTCCTCTCCTCCTCCTCCTCCTCCTTCCCTCTCTCCCCCTCTCTCTCTCCCTTTCTCCTTTTCTCTTTTCCCTCCTTCTTTAAAAAGAAACAGCTTCGGCTCCAAAGATTCGAGCACACACGAGGTTCCCTCCCCCTTCCCAAAAGATGCTCTAATTCATTTAATTTTTTCTCTCTCTCCCTCTTTCTTTTTTGGTACCTCCTTTATAACGTAAGCCACAGCCCCCTTTCTCCCCCTTCTCCCCTCCTTTCTTCTCCACTTAAATGAAAGGGGGGAAGAGAAAGAGTGGGGGGAAGTTGCCCCCTCCAAGATGATGAGTAAACAAGAAATCTATTGGGGGGGAGGGTGCTCCACCTCGACAGAGAGATTCCCCCCAAACTGCAGTGATCGTGACTAATCAATCACTTTGAAGTAAGCGAGGTGGGGGGGTTAGAGAGAGCTACATAGGTTGGAGCACTTCGGCGGGGTCTTACAGCACCACCTTCGCTGTTTCTTCCCTTATTTATTCGTATTTAAAAGGGGCAGTCAACGTGAAGGTAGTATACTCCAATGTGAATTTCCACCAGAGGTGCTTTAAAACCTGTCCCAAAATACACGCACGCACACACTCCTACCCCCCTCCCCACACTCACGCACACCACTGCGCTGTACCCTTTTGGCACTTCTCTCGCACCCCCAACCCCCTTCTCATGAACCTCTTTGCACTTTGCTGGTGAACCTCATTCTTATACATATTATTATTTCTTCCTACACCGCATAAAGAGTGTTGAAACTTGATTCTCTTTCTTTCTCTCTCGCTCTCTCTTTCTTTCTTTCTTTTTGCGCGCTCTCTCTTTCTCCCTCTGCCTCTCCCCTCTGTCTTAAATCCCCCCACCAATATTATTTCCTTTAAAAGTTATGAAATCGCCAGCCAGAGCTGCCCCCTTTCGTGGTCCCCCCTCGGAGCAGCTAGACGGTGCAGCTAACCCAGAGCATTGCATCCAAGGTTTCCCATCGGATCGCCGGGGGAAAAGAGGGAGAGGGGGAAAGCCGTTTGTCCTTCCAGAAGCTGGAGCAAGGAAAACCAATGGGTGTGCGGAGGGTTTGCCTTTTCGGTTCTCCTTCTCCCAAGAAAAATAAATCTCTCATCGATTTAATTTGTGCTTTTCATTCAGAAAAACTAAAACACTGATGTTGGAGACTGTGTTGTTGTTTTTTAATTCAAATATCAAATTTGTTCTTTAGCTCCTGAGTTCCTCTGCTTCCGTTAAGCGGAGCGGTAGCCACAGGTAAGACACTGAACGTTTATTCGTTTGTGGATCTGTTTCTCAGCTGGGACGTTTTTTGGGGGTGCGGGATTGTTGTTTTGTTTTGTGTGTGTATATATATATGTATATATGTTTCTTTAAAGACCTCAAATGCTCCCCCTGATGGCAGCAAAGAGGATTTCCCAATCCTCCTCCTAAGTAAGTGGAAAAGAGAGGGGAGAAAGTCTTTCAAAGGCACCAGCTACAACCCCATTCAGAAAACATACGAATAGAATCTTGGCACACACCCCAAATCTCGTTAATTCACGTGTCCATTAATTACCCTTCAACCGGGGCGGAGTGTCTCTGTGTGGGGGGCCTAGGGGAGGATAACAGCAACCCTATAACACCTTTCTAGAGGCAGCCCCAGAGCACAGACAGTCTGGAAAGGGATTTGTTTTGCTTTTCGTTGCCACTTCTAGGAAATATAGACCGGATTGCCATCAGTCTCAGTCTCACTTTCTGCTTCAGAAATCATTCTCCCTGGTCTTCTGTGCAAATGGGGGTGCTAGTTTGGCTATATTTTTAATAGCCCCGAAAGTCTTGTGCCCAGCATTTCCCACAGATTGATACCTCCCCAAATGTGCAAGCCTGCATGTGCACCAAATGCGCAAGTCTCAATGTGCAAGCTACTTTATAATCGATAAAGCTACTTTATAGATTATAATAGTGGGGTGCATACACACAATGCACAACACCCTAGAAACTGTAGTTTGATAAGAATGCTGACAATTGTAACGACCGTGAGCGGTAAACTACAGTTCCCAGAATTCCTTTAAAAAAGGGGGGGGGGTGTCTTCAAAAATGCTTCAGTTGTTTTTTGTGTACACAACTCCCATCCCTGTCAGGAGAGGATCACAGCGAAGATGCTCCCTTCTTCAATCACATCTCTGAGGTGTGGAGAAGAAAGCATGATCATGATCAAAGGCTTCAACTACATCTCAGTATCACTCACCTTGACCTCTGCAGGTTTATAGTGAGTGAAGCACTTGACTTTTAGGTAAAGGTAAAGGGACCCCTGACCATTAGGTCCAGTCGCGGATGACTCTGGGGTTGCAGCGCTCATCTCGCTTTATTGGCCGAGGGAGCCGACGTACAGTTTCTGGGTCATGTGGCCAGCCACTTCTGGTGAACCAGAGCAGTGCACGGAAACGCCATTTACCTTCCCGCTGGAGTGGTACCTATTTATCTACTTGCACTTAGATGTGCTTTTGAACTGCTAGGTTGACAGGAGCAGGGACTGAGAAATGGGAGCTCACCCCGTCACAGGGATTCAAACCGCTGACCTTCTGATTGGGAAGCCCTAGGCTCTGTGGTTTAGACCACAGCGCCACCCGCGTCCCTAAAGGTCCCTGACTTTTATTCTGTATCAATATCTATTTAATAATAATAATTATAATAATAAACAAACCCTATACAACACCCCCACACTTTCCTCCTTTTACTTAGGTTTTTATAAGGTGGCCCAAATGGGCTGCCTTTTACATTTCTTTCTTGCTTTTAAACCATGGATGGGGAACGTGTGGCCCTGCAAATGTTGTTGGACTCCAAATCCCATCACCCCAGCCAGCTCAGTCAATAGCCAAGATGGGAGTTGCAGTGAGTGGTGGCTGGTGCCTGTTGGGACTGGCAGGGCAGTAGGTAGGAAGCCCAAGTAGAAGGTGGACCAGGAGCCAATGACATATGGAGCCAACTAATTCATCTTTTGTCCCCATGCTTCTTGCTTACAAGAGCAACACTGAGGCTAAGGCAGAAGAAGCTGACAACCACTATTGGACTAACTTGATGTAAGAAGGGCAGGCAGGTGGGAGCTGGCCAAGGGCAGACTGAGATAGGTATATCAGATGGACCAAGGGCAAATGTTGCTACAGTACAACAAGTGGAGACTGGTCCATTTACCCCAATACCCATGGGGCTTCAAACTCCCTGCCACTGCTTTACATTGATAGCAGATTCATGGGGGGAGTCCACTGTGCCCCCTCCCTCCCAGGGCAATTTGCAGCTCTGTGTTTTAACCCACATGGTAAGAGCTTAGTTTCTGGGGCAACCTATTGGCAACATGAGCCACCTCAGTTGAAAGCATTCGGCTGTCTGCCAAATTTCTACTGAGCCGCTTTACTACTGGTGTACAAAATGCTAAACAGTTCTGGACCAGGGTACATCTTGGACCTAGTTGACACCAACAGCGAGGAACTGATTGACAGAGTGGAAGTACTCAGAAACTTAGGAGGATCATGTCCTCCTGAGTTTCATGATAAAGAGGCGAGGGAAAGCAAAGTATAGTCAGACATGCACTTTGTTGTTGTTTTTTTGTTAGTTTTTGATTAATTATTTTCAGTTTTATACATTTCAATACATTTTTACAATCATTTTAACATTTCAAAACTTGACTTCCTTCCCCCTCTTTCTGTGGTTCCTTAAATTTATTTTTGATATTTTCTGTATATCTAAATTAACTTACCGGTAATTTGCTCATTTATTCATCTACTTTAAATATATACTCTTATAAAACTGCAGGTTGTTACAATAATCCTGCCAATGTTCTTATCTGTTTACAATTTGTTTGCAAATATTCCACAAATCATTTCCATTCTTTTATAAAAAAAGTTTGTCATCTTGATTTCTTCCCAATACCATTCCATTCATGACTCTTTTTTTCATTTTTATTTCAGTTTTCATTTGTATACCACCTTTTTATATTGCTAGATGCAAGGCTGTTTGCAAGCTGAAGAAACAACAAAATACACAAGATCTTATAACAATCCAATTCAATACAAATAAGTCATAACTTTTATTTTCTCCCAAGCCTTCCCAATTTAAGTCTGTTGAATTGTATTTTAAATGTTTAAATTCTGCTTTTATTATTTGTATTGTTTTTAATATTCTATTTCTGTATTTCACTTTTCAAGCAGAATGTTGGCGAATTCAGGACAGATAAGATAAAGTACTTCTTTGTGCTGCGTTCAGCTAAACTAAGGAATCTGTTACCACAAGAGGTCATGATGACCACCAACTTGGATGGCTTTAAAAGAGGATTAGACAAATTCGTAGAGGATCAAGCTATCAATGGCTAGTAGCTGTAATGGTAGTATTCTACCCTACTGGTAGAGGCATTAATGCCATTTGCTGGGAACTACAAATTCTGTTGATCTCATTTCCTGCTTGTGGGTTTCCCATAGGTTAGCCACTGTGAAAACAGGGTGCTAGACTAGATGGGCTTTGACCTGGTCCAGCAGGGCTCTTCTGAGCTGATTTATTGTTTAGTTGTGCTGTATTTTGAATTTTTATGTTTTATTGTTAGGTGGCATTGACTTCTGTTTGAGAATGCAAGCTGTTTAGTGGAAGACACTCATGCAAAGCAGATGCTCTACCACATATGCTCTACAGCTCTTCCACAGGTGTTCTGGGAAGCAGCTCCATGCATAGGGCAGTGGAGGCTGGCTCTTTTGGCCAAATGGGGCATTGCCCCACCAACCTCAGCCTGCTCTCTTCTGCCTGCCTTCCAACAATCAGCCCAGCAGATGACCCTGCCTGTCCGCTTCCTCCTCCTCAGTCTCAGAGTGTTGTCCTTGCAGAACTCAGCAGAGAGGAAGATGGGGGCAAACATAGAAAGAATTGACTTTGCCTGTCATCGGCTCTGGTGCCATCTGCTGTTGGTCTCCCTGCCTTCCACCCTACCAGCACACATGAAAATCTATACTCATTTTTCTGTGCATTTCCCCCCCTAAAATGCACATTTTTGTATGCAATGCCACTTGTCCAAAGTAACTTAACATATCTGCTTTGAAGTAATGTTGGGGTTGTTGTTTTTTTAAAAAAATCTATAAGTAAATTTTAATGTAACTTTAAATGTCTTTATGTACAGCATAAAGGCAGATTTCATGCAGAGACAGTTTTACAAGCAAGCAAGCAAGCAAACAAACAAACAAACAGGTATCCACTGACTTGTTCTGAGCTAGACCATTGGCCAATCTAGATTAGTGTTGGATACACTGCCTGACAGCAACTCTCCAGAGATTCAGAAAAGGCTATTTCCCAACCCCACCTGGAGGTGTAGGAATGAATTTGGGACCTTATCCATTCAAAGCTTCTGCTCTGTTACTGAACTGCAGCCCACCTAACATTCCAGTCCTCATGATTCTGAACTAAATGCTGAAACAGAAACAGCAGGGCTTCAGGGAAGAACTTTTCTCAGCTCCACTGCCACACTAGGGGTGCTCTCGCTAGGGTCCCAATCCCACAGGGCATAAGTGTCTCACCAAAGTATTGATCAACATAGGGTTTCTAGTGCAGCACTGTCCATGTGTTAAGAATCATTTATTCATTGCTTCAGGCATAGTGAAAAGATGAGCTTCAGTGTCCCTTCTAACTCTTCATTTCTATGATTCTACAGCAAACCTTTTTGCCAAGGCTTTCCATGAACTACAGGCATACCTTGGAGATATTGCAGGTTCAGTTCCAGAGGACCGCAATAAAGCTAATATAGCAATAAAGTGAGTAACACAAGATATATATATTTAATTTCCCAGTGCTTATAGAAGTTATGTTCACACTATACCATAGTCTATTAAACCAATTCCCCACCCAGCTGTTTAAAGGTAAAGGAACCCCTGACCATTAGGTCCAGTCGTGACCGACTCTGGGGTTGTGTGCTCATCTCGCTCTATAGGCCAAGGGAGCCGGCGTTTGTCTGCAGACAGCATCCGGGTCATGTGGCCAGCATGACTAAGCCGCTTCTGGCGAACCAGAGCATCACATGGAAACGCCGTTTACCTTCCCACTGAAGCGGTCCCTATTTATCTACTTGCACTTTGATGTGCTTTCGAACTGCTAGGTTGGCAGGAGCAGGGACCAAACAACGGGAGCTCACCCGGTCACGGGGATTCAAACTGCCGACCTTCTGATCGGCAAATCCTAGGCTCTGTGGTTTAACCCACAGCGCCACCCGTGTCCCCACCCAGCTGTAGGAGGGGGGAAATCCATGTCCAGCCCATGTCAGCTCCACTCACATGGCCAGAAGTGGGGCAGTGGTGGTCAGGGGCTTCTTTCCCCTAGAAGTATCCAGGCTGCCTGTAGCTGCACCCACATCTTCATAAGAAGCAATACATGTGAAGCACAATCAAGTGAGGCATGTGTGTAGATTCCTGTTTTTACAACGCTGGTTTTTAGGTTGCCACCAACAAACACCTTACTCAAAATAGACCCATGGAAATAAATCAGCTCAAATTAGTCATGTTCATTCATTTCAGTGGTTCTACACTGGGAACATAGTTGACTGTAGCCTTCTGTTTCTATGATATTATTTTGTTGTGATTAACTTGTATTTTCTTATACTGTTTAAATGGGACGCGGGTGGCACTGTGGTCTAAACCACTGAGCCTCTTGGGCTTGCTAATCAAAAGGTTGGCAGTTCGAATCCCTGGGGTAAGCTCCTGTTGCTCGGTCCCTGCTCCTGCCAATCTAGCAGTTCGAAAGCACATCAAAGTGCAATTAGATAAATAGGTACCGCTCCAGCAGGAAGGTAAATGGCGTTTCCATGTGCTGCTCTGGTTTTGCCAGAAGGGGCTTAGTCATGCTGGCCACATGACACAAAAAACGGTCTGCGGACAAACGGCGGCTCCCTTGGCAAGCAATTTCCCCCAACACAATACATTTCTATAAGCTATTTTCATTAATATGCATATTTTAACACACACTTTGCCTAGTATACACATTGTGGATGCATTACTTTGTTGGAGAACTGTACTGCAAAGATTTGGAACAGTGTAAATTTCAAAGCATGACTACATTCTCTTTTGCATATTGTTTCAGGAACTGCAAATAAGGTGGATTCAACTTTAAATGTGAACTGAATAGAATCTATCCCCAAACCCCCAGCTAACTGTGGGAGAGGTCTTTGTCTCCTCCTTTGTCCTATGTGCCCTGCCAGGTTGCTTGCATCTAGTTTGAGGGAAGATGTGTTGATTTTTCACATCAAAGCACATTTGATTAGGGATGAATTAATAGAAAGCTGATTCAAGATGATCTTGTGTGTGTGGAAGTTAACGAGGATTTATTTGTGGTGATCTGCCTGGGGGATTAATTGGTTTCTATTCTGTGAAATTTACATTTGAGTAAATACTTCCCAGTCAGCATATATAAAGATAAAAGTTCTGTCCTTTTCTGCTTTTCTCTAATATTCTTCTTGCTGTTAATCAGACTTGTTAGTCTGCAGGTGTCCAAGAGACTTTTTTTAGGCAGAAAGAACCAGATGCACAAATATAAGGTAGGGGACACCTGGCTTACTAGCAGTGCATGTGAAAAGGATCTAGAGGTCATGGCAGACCACAAGCTTAACATGAGTCAACAGGCTGATGCAGCAGCAAAAAAGCCAGTGCTATTCTAGGCTGAATCAACAGAAGTCTAGTGTCCAGATCAAATGAAGTAATTGTTGTTGTTTAGTCGTGTCCGACTCTTCGTGACCCCATGAACCAGAGCATGCCAGGCACTCCTGTCTTCCACTGCCTCCTGCAGTTTGGTCAAACTCATGCTAGTAACTTCGAGAACACTGTCCAACCATCTCGTCCTCTGTCATCCCCGTCTCCTTGTGACCTCAATCTTTCCCAAAATCAGGGTCTTTTCCAGGGAGTCTTCTCTCTGGAAAGTATTGGAGCCTCAGCTTCAGAATGTGTCCTTCCAGTGAGCACTCAGGGCTGATTTCCTTAAGAATGGATAAGTTTGATCTTCTTGCAGTCCATGGGACTCTCAAGAGTCTCCTCCAGCACCATAATTCAAAAGCAGTAAAATGAAGTAATAGTCCCACTCTATTCTGCCTTAGTTAGACCACACCTGGAATACTGTGCCCAGTTCTGGGCACCACAATTTAAGAAGAATATTGACAACTGGAGCATATGCAGAGGCGGGCAATCAGGAAGATCAATGGTCTGGAAACCAAGCCTTATGAAGAACAGTTGAATGAGCTGCGTATGCTTAGCCTGGAAAAGAGGAGGCTGAGAGGAGATATGATAGCCACCTTCAGATTTCTTAAGGGCTGTCACATGGAAGAGGGAACAAGCTTGTTTTCTCCTGCTCCAGAGGGTAGGACCCAAACCAATTGATTCAAGTTGCAAGAAAGAAGATTCCAACTAGACATCAGGAAAAACTTTCTGACAGTAGGAGCTGTTCAACGGTAAAACGGACTCCCTCAGAAGGTAGTTGACTCCTTCATTGGAAATCTTAAGCAGAAGTTGGATGGCCAACTGCACTGGCTCCCAGTGGAGTACAGGGTCAGGTTTAAGGTGGTTTTGACCTTTAAAGCCGTACCTACGGGACCACCTCTCCTGGTATGCCCCGCGGAGGACCTTAAGGTCCACAAATGACAGCACTTTGGTGCTCCTGAGCTTCAAGGAGGTTAGATTGGTCTCAACTAGGGCCAGGGCCTTTTCAGCATTTGGTGTAATACTCTATCACAAGAGACTAGGGCCCTGCGGGACTTGACAACTTTCCACAGGGCCTGCAAGACAGAGCTGTTCCGCCTGGCCTTTGGTTTAGACTCAGTCTGACCTTATGTTTCCCTCCCCTTGTGGTTTTGATCTATGGGCTACTTTTAAAATGAGGCTGCATTTTAAACTGCATTTTAACCTGTATTTTATATTGGTGTCCCCCCCCCCATTATGTTTTCATTGCAATTTTACTGGTATTAGCCATCCTGAGCCTGGCTCTGGCTGGGGAGGGCAGGGTATAAATAAAATTATTTATTATTATTATTATTATTATTATTATTATTATTATTATCTGTCATGGATGCTTTAGTTGAGATTCCTGCATTGCAAGGGGTTGGACTAGATGACACTTGGGTTCCCTTGCAACTCATTCTATGATCCACAACACATTAGAAAACATAGCTACAAATACAGTGGCACCTCAGGTTACAGACGCTTCAGTTACAGATGCTTCAGGTTACAGACTCCGCTAACTCAGAAATAGTACCTCGGGTTAAGAACTTTGCTTCAGGATGAGCACAGAAATCGCGTGGTGGCAGCATGGCGGCAGCGGGAAGCCCCATTAGCCAAAGTGGTACCTCAGGTTAAGAACAGTTTCAGGTTAAGAACGGACCTCTGGAACGAATTAAGTTCTTAACCCGAGGTACCACTGTACATTATACAGCAAAGAGAGAGAAAAGTCCCAGTAATAACGGAACAAAACCGTCTCAGTTTATCAAAAGGCCTGGGAAAATCCAAGTATTTACCTGGTCCCAAAAATATGTCAATGAAGGTGCCAGGTGGATCTTGCCGGGGTGAGATTTCTACAAACTGGGATCCACAACTGAAAAGACCCTCTTTCCCATGTTACCACCTTCTGAGCCTCCCTCAGACTTGTAGAAAAGTCTTAGAGGACTATCTAAGGGTCCAGTTAGGTTCATATTAGGAAAGGCATTCCAGAAAATATTGTGGTTCTAAGCCAGTTTGGTGTAGTGTCTAGGGTGTTCGGCTAGGACTTAGGAAACCTGGATTTGACTCCCCACTCAGCCATGAAGCCCTCAGGGTGAGCATGGGCCAGTCATTGCCTCCCATCCTAAATGACCTCACAGGGTTATTGTGTGGCTTAAATGAGATGTGGGAGAAAATGTTTGGATATAAATGCAATTAATCATCATCCTCTTCTTTATATGTCATAACCTGCCAATAGGTAAGAGGCAGATACATTTTGTGCATGCTAGATGTTCTATTATCTTAAAATGCCACTACAAAATTTCTCATTCATTCCCATATCCCCTACCCACATAATTTATGTGCTTCAGAAGGCAATGGAGCAGAGGCTACTTTATGATGGCTATAAACAGCCTCTGGTTCAGAGGCATTGCTTGGCAATTCTGTGAAACAGGAGATTGGATTAGATAGGTCTGTTGTTCTTATGAGCTGTGGGGACAGAATGTGTAGTAGCTTGGCAATGTAGTAATCAAGAATGTGCCTCTTTTGCTTTGTAAGATTTTGGATGCTATGCAAATATTAACATCAGCTCATGTGTAGGAAATCCTTGGCCTTTTGGATGTTGCTGAACTACAACTCCCATCATCCCTTGTCATTGGCCATGTATGCTGGAGCTGATGAAAGTTGCCCTCCAAATGTTGATGGACTGCAATTCCCACCCCCACCCCTAGCCTTGCTTGTTGGAGCTGGTGGGAATCTAACAACATATTGCAGGCTCCCCATCCCTGGGCCAGAGTGTCCAGAAAAATACCCATTCATTAATGAAACACTCCTGTTCAATAGCCTACCTTTGGATTAAATGAGCGTGTGGGGTGTATCTTTGGAAAAGTCAAATGAATGCCCTGTTTTATTAACCTGCATAACAGAAACATCAACCTATTGTAAAGGGGCCCTTATTGCCTATTGCAACGGTGTTCAAAACACCATCCAAATGTGCTAAACTAAGCAGAAATTTAAACGGGTGCAGCTATTATGTTTCAGGTGTTTGCTTGTTTTCTTATTGCTAGGTTGGAGTTTGTCCCATGAATGAATGTGCTTTCCTGTACCCTACTGATCCTGGCTGCTTTTTCATCTTAAATATGAATAACTTTTTCTAATACTGAGAAGAGTAAAACATGGCACATAATTATAACAACAACTGATTAATTAAAAAAAAAGAAAAGAAATTGTAAATTGTGTTTGCTGAAAGTGACCACAAAGTTAAACAGGATAAGATTGGTTGCTGGATTAACTGATGGTGTCAGAGTTTTTCCTATTTTGCCCAGACTTGTAAGTTTGGGGGCACTCCTGCCTTGTTGACCGTTCTTTTTTTCCTTTATACCTGGTGTAGGCAAACTCGGCCCTCCAGATGTTTTGGGACTACAACTCCCATCATCCCTGACCACTGGTCCTGTTAGCTAGGGATGATGGGAGTTGTAGCCCCAAAGCATCTGGAGGGCCGAGTTTGCCTATGCCTGCTCTATACACTCTGACTACCTCTTATACAGCTTGATAAAACCTTCCCTTACTGGTCTTCCTTCCTGTCATATCTCCCCTCTTGGTTCACAAAGTCCTCCATTCAGCCCAACTCTAAGATTACAAGAAGAATCCTGCTAGATCAGACCTAAGGTCCATCTAGTGTTCCAACTGTGGTCAACCAGGTGCCCCTAGGAAACTCACAAGCAAGGCATGGAGGCAATAGTCCACTGTTGCTCTTCAGCAAATGGTATTCAGTTCTGGATGAGGGTGAAGGGAGTTGGAGTCCAAAACCCTGATAACAGGGAACAATGCAATGTTAGTAGCATTGAGGGGTGGGAAAATATGGGTTGTATCCAATGAAGTTTTTTTCAGAGGAAACTCACTGAAATTAAGAAACCTAAGTTAGTCATGTCCATTAATTTCAGTGGTTCTACCCTGAGTATGAATAAGATGATTGGCACCCTAAATTCCTTGGTAGACTAATAGAATCATAGAACTGTAGTGTTGGAAAGGACCCTAAGGGTCATTTAGTCCAGCCTCCTACAATGCAGAAATCTCAACTAAAGCATTGATGACAGATGGCCCTCCAACCTTACCTTTGTCCCTATTGAAAATCGTTTTGTTAGTTTGAGCCCAGGTCTCTAATTTTTTAAGGTCATCTTGAATCCTGATTTTGTCTTCTATAGCATTAGCTGCGCCTCCCAATTTGACGTCATCTGCAGATTTGATGAGCATCTCCTTGATTCCGTCATCCAGGTCATCTATAAAGCAGTTACCCCATATAATGCATTTTTGTATGGTATTTTCATAAGCATATGCATTCCTTTGCACAGTTTATGCATTTATACACATTACTGGGGGGGTGGGGGAGGGAATAACTGCATTGCAAAATTCAGAGAAGTGTGAATTTTGGAGGGTGACTTTGTTTCAATGCTCATAATGTTTCAGGAAATCTGAAGTTGGTAGGTTTACCTTTAAATAAAAAGAGAACCAATTTTCTCCCCCATACCTATTTGTGACTGCAGGTTTGAAGGAGGTCTCCTCTGAACCACCCTCATGTAGCCTCCTCTGTGCACTGGCAAATGACCTTCTTAGTTCCGCAAATCCTTTTATCAGAGGCAGATTTAGGGCAGCACAACCAGTTCCTCCACACAGCGCATTGAGCTGAGGGGGCAAATTTTCACCTCCTTCCCAAAAAGCCCAGTAAGCACTTGCTTAGGGAAGGAGTCATGAGGGCTCTGGCAAGGTCTGCTCCTCCCCCAAGCCTGGTTAGTGCCTGCCCATCTTTGGAAAGGAGCTGGGAGGGCTCTAGGACCTGCCAGAGCCCTCACACCTCCTTCCTTAAGCTCAGCACATCCTTTACACAGCTTTGGGAAGGCAGTGCAAGGGCTGCTTAGGGCAGCAAAGTCAACTTTTGGCCATATTGCACAGGCCACCATATTGCCAAGATCCAACCTGCTTTCATATCCCTCACCCTCTCCTTGTCTATAATATCTGTTTCCTAGTCCTCTGCTGATTATCCCAGTGGAAGGGGGGGGGGCAGCAGCTCAAATCCCCACAACAGGTCAGCGGTTCAAATCCCCTCGACGGGGTGAGCTCCTGTTGCTCAGTCCCTGCTCCTGCCAACCTAGCAGTTTGAAAGCACATCAAAGTGCAAGTAGATAAATAAGTACCGCTCAAGCAGGAAGGTAAACGGCATTTCCATGCGCTGCTCTGGTTCACCAGATGCGGCTTAGTCAGCTGGCCACATGACCCGGAAGCTGTCTGCGGACAAACGGCGGCTCCCTTGGCCAATAAAGCGAGATGAGCACCGCAATCCCAGAGTCTGTCATGGCTGGACCTAATAGTCAGGGGTCCCTTTACCTTTACCTTTATGTTCTCTGGGAAGGGAGATGAATTTTCCAAATGTTGGGGAGAGGGCTAAAATATTCTAGAATAATTCTCTTCTGAGAAAGCTTCCGTTTGTTAATGGTGAATGAAACTCTATTGTTAGTTCATGCTGGCTGTGTGTGTGTGTGTGTGTGTGTGTGTGTGTGTGTGTAACAGAAACAAGGGGCTAAGATGAGAAATGGATAGATTTGGGCCAAACCTCTTGCTTCCATCAACAATATCACACATATTGGGTTGGATCCAGATAATTAGAGTAAACTCACTGCAGTCAATGGGGCTTAAATTAATTCCATTTACTTCAATGGGTTCACTAAGTGTGACTAAGCTCTGATCCAACCAACTGGACCCAGAATTCCCCAACCCATCCTTATTCAGAGAAGTTGAGGGTGGCAATATTTAAACAAGTAGCCTCCTGAAGTAGGAGTGACATTGAAATTCTTCAACAGGTTTTTTTGTTTTTGTTTTTTGAGGGGGAAATGGAATCCTCTTCCCCAAAAAATAAAATTCTCAGAGCAAAGGTCAGAATTTTCCGAGAAATTTTAGCCCCAATACATATGATTATACACTGACTTGGAATTTGTTTTCTAATGGTTTACAATCAACGAATCCTATATAACGTTTCAGCAGTCAAGACTGTCCTTTATGTTGTCTAGTTCTGATTATTGCTCATGTTTCAGAGGAGAAATAAATAAATGTCATGGAGGGAAAAATCCCTTCCATCTATACATCTGAAGGTTAGCAAAGTCATACCCATTTAAAACATCATCCTACAGTGCCTTTTGCAAATGTAACCAGCAAGTCTTGAATCGATTTCATCTGTACATATACCCTTTCATACCATAAAGTTGCCTCTCATTCCCTCTATCTACCCAATCAGAGCATTGTCAAGACCAGGAAAGTCAACAGTTGTCACTGCTGTTTAGGATGGACTCAGCTTCAAGGGGTAGGCAATACGTTTTGCAATGTTTATTTCAGCATAGCTTCTCTACTTTTTAATTGAACAAAGAACTGGCCATGATGACAAAGAATGCAGCACGCCTGACTTTAGAGGGGAGATTAAGCAGCACAGACTAAATACATTGACTTAATGTCTAGCCTCCCAGGATAGACAAAAGAAATTTCAAACTGTCTCATTGTAAGACTTCATATAAAATCTGCAGGGGGGAAATCCTGGCCAACGATGAGAAAACAAAACATAGTGCTGCCTGCAGATCTGTTTATGTGATCATAGGAATAACAGAAGTACGGTAGTTTGGAAACTACTGAGTAGAACTGAGGCAACAGAGGGAACCCAAAGGTCATGTTGTCCACCCTTCTGGCTGAAACAGGACCATCAGTAGGGAATGCTTGTGTGACAGAGGAGAGTCCTCTCTGTAATATGTATCTAAGTGGCAAGGATATCATTTACTAACATGGAGTAGAGGAAGTGTAGCTTCCTGTGCCTCCCAAGCAGGCATTTATAGTTCTCCCTGGTTCCCAAGCTTTAATGTCATCACCCATTTGAGGTTCCTTCTAGAATCTCTTTGTATCTAAGGACTTCTTATAGGGAAGATGCAAGAACTCAGAGTTTTGGGTTCATTTTTTCTCCTCTCTTTAAACCATTCCTTATAGGACTTGGTTCCAGACCACCAACCTGGTTGCCTTCCTCTGGATATCCTCTGGTTTGTCAAAGCCCTTGTGCTCAAGTCCTGCTTGTGGACTTCCCATTAGGGCACCTGGAGGACAACTGTAAGAACAAGATACTGGACTAGATGGGTCTTGGCCTGACCCAGTAGGCTCTTGTTTTCTTACCTTTGTTTGACATGCAACTCCACATGTAATATGTAGTTTGGTCCTGGGAGTGAAAGAAATGGGAGCATGTTACACAGAATGAGATGCTGAGTCCATCATCAGGGCCTGCTGGCATCATGATTTATCCATGTCACATTTTCCTGTTTCATCAAATGGAAATGCAGACGGATTCGAAAACCCATAAAACCAACAGTTTGAAACCAAAACCAAGAACAATCCCATGTCTGGAAAGCATAACCAAACTCAGCTAAAAGCCAGCAGAGCCAAAACAAAACAGCCATCAAAAAGCAGAAGAAAAAGCAAAGCAAAACCCAAAACCTAGTTGTAGAAAACAACAATACAACTCAGACCCTGCCAACTCATGCGAAAAGCTTTCTGAGGAAAACATGCACACATGCACCAAAGCCACCACTGCCGCTGGAAAGCCCACAGTGAAGTTGCTGGACTTAGCTGTGTGGCACAGCCTTCCACGGGTTGGGTGGTACCAAAGAGAACCCATGGCTCCACATTGGGATGGGGAAGCTGTGGCCCTCCAGATGTTTGCTGAACTCCAGTTCCCATCAGCCTCAGCCATCATGGCCAAGAATCAGGGATGATGAGAGCTGGAGTCCAGCAATGTCTGGAGGCAGCTCCTCTTCCCTGGCCTAAATTTTTCACCAATTGTACATTGGTAGAGGCACCGTAGCTGACTCCAGGATGTTGTTTTCCAACACTCCATGACTCGCTTCCCCCTAAGCTGAGGTTGCAGAGACTAACACATTAGAGAAAACATTCCATGAGGTGTGCAGAGCCACTGACAGGTTCACAGTCTCATCATCATCACCATCACCATCACCATCATCTACCCTTCACCCTTAGGTCCCAACATTAAAACTCAAGATTACAATATTAAAACAACTTTAAGCACAATAATAAAAAGAAGGCTGGTCCTAAAAATAGATACATCAAGTGTCAAAAGCCAGGGCAAAGAGGTGCATCTGCAGCATTTATCAGAAGCTGTGCAATGAAAGTGCCAGGCATACTTTTGTGGGAAGGGAGTTCCACAACTTAGGGGCTGCCACAGAGAATGTCCTCTCTCAGGTCAACCATCCTTCTAAGATTCTGAGGAACTGCCAATAGGTTCTTCCTACTTTGTACCCCGAGTGTTTCTTGCCTGTCTGGAAAGTGTTTTTGAATTTTGATAAGTTCTCTTGCTTGTCTGGATGGAGGATGGAGAAATATGTGTGTAGAAACTAGCCTGTCAGTGTTACTCCACCCACTTTATGCCAATGTCCCCACCCACTACTATCATGTGCCCCCTAGAAGGTTCCCCAGAAGAGAATATGGACTTTGAGTTGGAAATGTTTCCACAACACTGGCCTACAACTTCAGAGGCAATGGTTCACTGGGAGTAAAGGCTATCAGTTGCTACTAGCCATGATGTCTACATCCTGCCTTCACAGTAAGAGGCTGTATGCTTCTGAATGCCAGTTGCTGAAAACTTCAGGAGGGGAGAGTGCTGTTGTACTCAGGTCTTGCTCGCCGGCTTTCCCAGAGGCAACTGGTTGGTAAATGTGAGGACTAGATGCTGGATTAGATGGGCAATGGGCCTTATCCAGAAGAGCTATTCTTACGTTCTTACTCCTATGACTCAACCCTGGCACATAGTTGTTGCACATGCACCAGGACAGTGCTGGCAGGTGCCATGATATTGGCTGTGGGACCTGAAGGTGTGTGATCATTCATTAATTGCTTCTGAGTGCAGGAGAAAACTTTTAGTCCTGCAGCCTGTTTGTTCTAACGGTGGCTAACCAGATGTATGTGGGAAACTTGCAAGCAGGGCATAAATACAAGAGCACTCTCTAATTCTGCAGCTTGAGAGGTTCTCCCCTTGTGACTCTAGATAGGAGGGAGAAGCATATCTGCCATCTCCCTCCTCTGCCACTCCAGTGGAGCACAGAGTCTCATCAGGCAGGGGGAGCACTTCGAGGGAGGGGCTGAACAGCAAGAAGAGATTGTGGCAGGAAGGGCAGACCACAGTCTTGTCACCAATAATCAGGAGCCACCTTCATGGGTGGCATCTGACACATCCACCCAGACGGAATTTTCTTGCAGTGGTTTTAAAGGGAAATACTTTGCATATGCCCAAAGACACTCTGCTGTTAGCAGGCATGAGAGACGAATGAGATCCAGTTGACATTTAAAGGCAACCTTTCCTAATTTACACAAGATGTGAACCAAAACACAGTTATTCTTCAAAATTCAAACCCCTTCAAATTTTGCAGTGTGCTTCTCCACCCAAGTAACGTGTACAAAAAAGCATGTTCTAGTAGAATGTGTGCATATATTAATAGAAGTACTACGCAAAGATGCATTATATTATGGAATGTTACTTTTTTTAAAAAAAGAAGAAGGCAGAACTGCATACAAAAAAATCAGGAGAAATTCCATTTCGAATGCCAATGAATTTTCAGGAGTTTAAAAAATAAACCATAAACTGGTATGGAAATGTGAAGAATCGAATGTAAGACTGGCAAAATGAGAGGAACCAAAATTGTCAGATTTCTTCATCTCTAGCTATTAATTCACATGTTCTTTCTAGGCAATCAACACCAATCCCCTTTGGCTCAACGCCTTCCTTCATCATTTGCCTCTTTGGAGCTTTTCCTCCTTTTGGCCCTGAAAAACCCACACAGCCTTTCTCGTCCCAGATTGCACTCCAGGCATCTCTGTTCTACTGAGGCTCTCAGGTGGTATGAGTGGAATGTTTTGATTTAATTCAATCCTGGCGTTGCTTTCCTTTCACAGATCAATCCATCAAGAGATTGCTGCCCTTTTGGGTAGGGGGGATGTGAAAATCTGGGGGAGGGGAGGGATGTGTTCCTGCAAATGTGGTTGGGGTAGTGGACAATAGGCAGAGAGTGTAGGAGTCTGACCAAGGCAACAGCACTGTGGGTGGATTAAGGGCTAGCTGAGGGAATTAATATAAGAAGGCAGCTGATAGTATGGTCACTTCAAATAGGATATTATAGGGTTGGAAAAGGGTAAACAAAATGATCAAGGGGATAGAAACTCACCTATGAATAAAGTTACAGTATTTGAGGCTGTTTAGTTTACCCAAAAAAAGTGATTATTAAGAGGTGGTATGATAGAAATGTAAAAAATTGTGCATGGCATGGAGAAAGTGGATGGAAATCTTCCACTCTGCTTGGCTGCTTTGCAGCAGCCTGGAAGTCATCAGATCCACCTCATTGATGACTCTTTGTTTGCAGCATGTTAGAGGTTAGGCTGCCCCAAGTCATCCAGCACAACCCTCATGTACCTGCCAGGAACTAGAAGAGAAGGGATCAGTCCTGAGTAGCAAGTTGAGGGACCAGTGGCATGCATACCCCCAGGCACCTATCCAAAATACAACAGCAACTATTAGAGACAGAAAAGTAAGGAAGAGATTTTTATCTAGGCTCATACTAGTGCAGGTTCAGTAGGAAGCACAAGGTCCAGGAGTCAAGATTCGAAGTTACATGAACAAGGCAAGAGATTCATAATTGCCAACAGAGGCTTCAAAGATCTTAAAAAGTTCAAAGTTTTTACAGAGTGAGTGGGGTGAGCTCAATCACAGAAATCTCTCACCCTATACCTATCCCTGCTCTGTCTGGGAGCTGAGGGGAGATTCCTATTTCCCTCACAGAGATATAATTCCCAGAGTTCTTTGGGGAAATGGGGATTGACCATTAAACTATTCTAAGAATTGTGGCTCTGTGAAGGGAATTGGCTTTGCCTAACAACTCTCAGTACTAGGGTTGCCATTTTTCAAAAAATAAAAGTCTGGACACAAAAGTTGGGGTGGTGGTGGGGACCTTTGGGGCAAGATTGCAATGAAAAATGAGCAAAAATGGCAAAATGGCAAAGCAAAAATGACACTGCCGACATGGGTTGCCATACTTCCAGATTTCCCCGGACATTTTTGCCAATTTCCACCTGGACACTGCTTCTGACAGCAGTATTCCAGGCATATCTGGGAAATTCTTGAATATATGGCAACCCTACTCAGTACCCTTAACAATATGCAGTTCCCAGGATTCCTAAGGGGCATGTTTAAAGTGGCATGACACTACTTTCAGTGTATAGTGCAGATAGTATCTTATTGTGAAACTCCCTTATTTGGACTTCCTGAAACTATATGTGAACTGAAACACAGCTGTCCTTCAAAATTCACCCTTGTCTCCAGCCAAACAAGGAAAAAGTGTGTTTGGAAATGTATACATTACTGAAAATAAACAAAAATGTTTTATAGGAAAATTGCAGACCAAAATATTTTTATTAGGAGAAATTTTCACCCAAATGCTAATGATTTTTGTTGTTGTTAGAGAACTCTTTTTTCTTTTCTTTTCTTAAAATGCAAACTGACAGGGAAACATGGGGATCTTAATATTAAAAATATGAGAAACTGAGAGAAATGAAAATTGAGATTTGCTTGGTGAGCTAACTGGTACTTGTTTCTGAATGGATATTTAGCTAATAGGTGCTGACATTATGTGGGACCAGAATGGAAAGATTATCCCCTCCCGCCCCTTTCTTCTGAGCCTAGACTCCTTTAGCATAGAAGCTGAATAAATAAAACAATTGTGATTGAATAGAGTTGTTATTGCACTGGGTGCTGTACAGAATGTGGAAAAGAGACAGTCTCTGCTAAGCAGGTTTACATGAGATAAAAGTCAGCATAACTCAAAAATTCAAGCTCTCTACTTGCAATGAAGGATATAAGGGTCATCAGGAATGGCAAATAACACATGACAACTTCTTCTTTCCATCAAATAATAATAACAATAACGGGATGCCTCTAGCTAGGTTCTAGTTGAGTAGACCCAGTGAAATTAATGCACCTAAGTTAGTCACCTCCATAAATGTTAATGGTTCTACTGGAGATAAACACTGCAGATAACCTAATGATAGAAACTGCCAGATTTGTCCACCCCTAACTGCAGCACCCATTCTTCACAGCCTCCAAGTAATGGATGGGCCACTACTTTCCCCTTTTAAATATTTCCTTTTTTTCTCTCTTCCCTGCCTTGTTCTGCTGTAGGGCTCAATCATCCATTCAGGTGAGTCCAAACACTTGCTTCCCCACTCTCAATTTCCAGTTGAGTAATCACTCCCTTTGCAATTTCTCATGCTGCTCCCCTCCCCTCCCATTCTTATTTTCCCCTTCCATGTGTATCTTTTCCATGCAGAGTTTGGTCTGTTTAGGCAAATGGGGCACTGCCTCACCATCCTCAGTGTGCTCTCAGCCAACTCCCCACCTGCCTGCCTTCTTACATACTTCTGGTCCAAGAGATGGCCCTGCCTGTCATCTTCCTCCTCCTTAGTCTCAGTGTTGCATTTGCAGAACTCAACAAAGAGGATCTTTGGCTCTGCCTCTCTTTGGCTTTATCTCCATCTATTTTGGGAGCCTTCTGCCCCAACAGTCCCAATGGGCATGAACTGCCACGGTGCTTTCCTCCTCCAAAACCTTCTTCTGCTCTCTTTCTCTCTCTTAATCATTTCCCCCTTTTCTCAGTGCTCACCTCTCCTCCCAGCCAACAACCCCTTTGGTAGTATCAGCTAAAGTTTAAATGCAGTTGCGCTAATGCTAGGCTAGTTCTGGAGCTGATGTCCCCACCCAACCCCAATAACAGTTTGGTTTCTGGCTGACAGCACTGATGAAACATTAAAGATGAGCAATCTTGAGGTGCATCAAAATCATTTGGTGCAGAGTTTGACCAATACATATGTGCCATTGGGCAAACTGATAATTTTTTTTATAAAAAAGCACTTCTCAAAAAGTCACCAGTAATATTAGCTGGTTCAGATGTACATACTGATAGAATCCTTGCCAAGAAAAGGGATGTGATTGTCTCAAGGTCGCTTTATGAGCAGTGTGTTTTTATCAGTATGCCCACACATTTGCACCACCTAGAGTTCTGAAATAAAGAAATGGAAGGATCATGAGCATAGCCAGGATTTTTGTTAGGGGGTGCAGGACTTTTCTTGGGGGGGCAGGACTTTTGTGCCCTCCTTGGCTATGCCCATGGTCTTCCCTGTTGCATACCTAATGCACTGGCTTCATACTTTGATGGAGGAAACCCTCTAATACTAGCCATTGGAATTGAGGGGCCAAATTTACTCATGTCCATTCATTTCAATGAATCTACTCTGAGTAGGGCTAACAATAGCTACAGCTACAGGCTAACTAAGAGGTTCTCCAGAAGACCTGTTGTTTGAGCATTCATCTGGATTTGCTTGCAGAAATATTATGCAGAGGTTAGACTATGATTGGGTTTCACTGAACACTTGTTCTGATTTGTCTGTGGGGTAGTTACTGTATATAACACTGCTGTTCAGCAGTAGAACAGACTCCCACAAGAGATGGTGGACTCTCCTTCCTTGGAGGCTTTGAAGCAGAGGTTGGATGGCCATCTGTCATGGATGCTTTAGTTTAGTTTCTTGCAGGGGGTTAGACTAGATGACCCTTGGGTACCTTCCAACTCTAAGATTCTATGACAATGTGGATTCATCTTCAGTTTACCCTGGTTTGCTTGAGTACTTGTGTGGGGTTTACATCTTCCCATTAATCATTCACACATCCCACACTTTTCTGGGCATTTCTCAATACTTTCCTAATCATAAAATATCTGTGATTTTTTTTCAGAAAAAGTGTATTTGCTGCACTTGGGTGACGGAGCAATTAGAATGGATTCAAACTAAGGAGAATGTT
This sequence comes from Podarcis raffonei, assembly GCF_027172205.1. NCBI lineage: Eukaryota > Metazoa > Chordata > Lepidosauria > Squamata > Lacertidae > Podarcis > Podarcis raffonei. Next base: position 8,177,675 of record NC_070621.1, read on the forward strand.
GGAAACTAGTTTACTCAGAATTAAGTAAACACATGTGAAATGGGTCAGAATACACATCTGAAAAAGTTGCTGATTTTTTATATAACTTACTTGTTGTTGGTTTATTTAAAAAAACCCACATACTGCTACTTATAAAAATAGCATTTTACAACAATTATTCATAAAACCATACAATAAAAATTAGAAATCAGCTAATGATTAGAGAATGGTATATTCTTAATTGCCTGCATAAGCCTGACAGAATAGAAAGGTTTTCAGCTGGCATCTAACAGTTGAAATTTAAGGTGCCTACTGAATCTCTTTCAGCAGAGTATTCCACAGGACTGGGCCAAAACACCAAAGGCTCCGTTTCTTTTCACTGTCAAATGAACCTCACCAACTCATGGAATGACCATTGACACTCCTACAGATGATCTCAGTGACTGAGCTGGGATAAAAGAGTTCAGCCTTCCCTGAGGTACCTTGGACCTAAGTTGTTCAGGGCTTTGTAAATTAATCCTGGAAACTTGAACCTAGCTCAGTAAGTGCAGATGCTTTAACAATGGTGTCACATTTCTCAGTGCCACAACTTCAATGCATGTGTTTATGGGACACCCATAAGCACCTGGGCAGTACCTAAAATTGAATAATAGCTTAAAGTGAAACAGTAAAATTTCTGCAACCTGGTGTTTCCCCAACATAGCTTAGAGTCAATGGAGGTTGGCCCATTATGGCAAACGGGGCACTGCCCCACCAGCTTCAGCTAGCCCTCATTTCCCTGCCTTTTTATTTACAGTGGGATGGCCTTGCCTGTTACCCTCCTCCTTCCACTCAGTCTCAATGTTGTCTTTGTAGAACTCTGCAGGGAGGAAGATAGGAGCAAAACTAGCATTGGTTTGCTCTGCCTGCCATTGGCCCTGGGTCTGGTTCTACCTACTGTGGGCCTCCCTGCCTTCTGCCCTACCAAAGCAACTCCCGACTCTATCACTCCATTAGTATTAGGTAAATGCCAACAACCTCTGCACACCAACTGTGCCTATTATATAAATGCCACAGCTGGACAGGAAGCCTGAACATTGTGCCCTATATTTTGGCTCAGCATTTCCCAACGCTACTGACGTAGGTTTTTGTTTTTATTATTTAAACTAATCTTTATAGGGGCACCAGACTGACAAATCAGGAAATGGGCAGGGCAATACGCTTTGTTTGTACTGGGTCACACAGAAGAATTATGGGGTTTGTTTTACCCGTTTCATGTTTTGCAAGAAGGAATGAAGAAAGAAGACGTTGAAGTTGAAGTTAAAATGCACTGCTGAAATCTTAACGGTTTGGACTCTACCCGTGTGTGGCCTAACAAGACAACCACACCCAGCTACACCAAGGGCTCCTCAATTGTTCTCCTACGATGACTTTTCTTATTTCACTATAATAGGTTACAGACTGAGTTATGGAAACACTCCAGGGGCCTATTACTTAGCTCCCCTTCTTTTAAGAAAGAAATATTTTTTGGAAGTTGGGAGAGGGCAGTTTTCAATTAATTCAAAATGACCGGATGGCATTTTCAAAGCTATTGAGCAGATCTGGGGTGGCTGAACTCCATTTGGAAGAAGAGAAACAAGCATTCCAAACCACCCCTTTCATAGGAACAGAAGAAGAGCCTGATGGATCGATCCAATGTCCTATCTAGCCCAGCAGCTTGTTCACACATTGGGAAACCAACATGCAGGACTTGAGCCCTCTCCCCTCAAGTCCTGTGGTTTTCAGCAACTGATATTCAGCAACTGATATTCAGAAATATTGCTGCCTCCAGTTGTGGAGGCAAAGAAGAGCCATTATGGTTTGTAGCCACCAATAGCCTTCTCCTCTTGTCTAATCCTCTTTTGAAGCCCTCTAATATGGTGGCCATCCCTGTCTCTGGTGGGAGTGAGTTCCATGGTTTATCTATACACTATATGAAGAAGTGCTTTCTTTTCTCTGTTCTGAATCTGGCAACATTCAGCTTCATTGAATGTCCACAAGTAATAGCGCAATGAGAGAGGGAGAAAAACTTTTCTTTATCCACTTTCTCCATGCCATGAATAATTTTATATACCTCTGTCACCTCTTACTTGCCTTCAAAATTAAAAATCTAAGGTTATAGCTCAATTCAGGGAGTGGAGCTGAGCTAAAATTTCCACCAGCTACAAATCTTCCTGCCTTATGACTCATGAGTGAAGGTCATCTGCTAAGGCTGTCCTCTCTTGTTCCCACCATCCCATGTGAGGTTGGTAGAACCAGAGAGAGGACGTTTTTTACCCATGCAACCTGTCTGCAATGGTGCTGTTGGTGCAGGACTTTGGGGCAGACTTTAGGGCTCCACTCAGCAGAAGATGCATACAATAATAATAGTTTATATTACTTTACTTCCTTCAAAATGTAGTAAAACAGTCCAGTTGCTTGAGTGATTTTACTACATTTTGAAGGAAGTAAAGTAATATAAATTATTATTATTATTATTATTATTATTATTATTATTATTATTATTATTATTTGCTGCTGTTGTTGTTGGTGGTGGTGGTGGTGATTATTGCGTCCAATAATAAACCTTCACAGAACAGATCTATTGAGATTGGTGGACATGGCTAACTTCAGTCCATTAATTTTAATATGTTTACTCTGATGAGGATATAGTTGGATATAGATATCCATTATTATTTTCATCACTAAGTTTACACCCCACCTTTACTCCATGGAGACCATGGTATATACATGGTTCTCCCCTGCCCCATTTAACCAAGAAATGGTGCCTGGACCTGAGGAACCTACTGAGCTTCATGGCTGAGCAGGGATTTGAAACCTGATGTCCCATGACCTAGGCAGACCCTCTAACTGCTACATCATACTAGGTCATTACCATTTAAAGAGAGAAGTCTCCATAAGATCATTGAGAAAAACACTTAAGTCCAGTGTCTATAGTAATCTAACATATTTTTTGTGTGCCAAGCAAATAACTTTTTCTTCCCCTGGTCAGTGTGGAAGTTACTAATGTAAGTTGCTTTGTTAATTAATTAGATTCCGTACCAGCCCTTCCGCATAAGGTTCCATGGTAGGTTACAGCAATATAATGTACAATTATAAAAACAGATTAAAACTGTTAAAATTATAAAACAAGTAAAACAATTCCAAATGGAACAGAAGAATACAAATTCAGCAGAAGAGATCCGGGAGGAGAGGGACTATCAATGGCTACTAGCCATGAGAGCTATGCTTTACCTCCTCTGTTAGAGGCAGCAAATGCTTCCAAATACCAGTTTCTGGAAACCACAAAAGGGGAGGCAGTGGCGTAGCGTGGGGGGTGGCATAGTCCTGGGCGCATTGTTTTGTGCAACAAGCTATCCCCCAATAGGTTTCTTCATTGAGGGGAGTCGTGCCTGACTTGGGGGCAGAAGCAGCGGAGAGGTGGAGAGGTGATTGGTAAGGCTTCCGTGGCAGTAGATAAGAAGATCAAGGAAAGCAACGGCTTACCAGTTAGAAACTTTAATGATCACAGTGAGAGAACGAAGAACACATCTCCTAGAAATGGTGGTGCTCCCAATTAAGGATCACACCCCCTTCTGTCCCTATTAATCTATGCCACTCCTACAAATCTGAGTTTGTACCCTCTGTGCTTTCTGTTCTGCCAGCTTCTGAGCTCTTCTTGACCTTGGGCTGAGTGGAGGAATGTTATCCAGAGACAGTGAGCCTGTTAACCCTCTCGCCCCCAGTGTTTCTTCTCCTAGCTGTTCCCTATCCAGTATTTCCCAGCTTCTGCCTTCTGACCTATGTCCCTCTGCAAACCACTGTTCCAAATCTATACTGTCCTCCTTCTCCTGGGAAGATTCAAGATCCTGATCAGGAGCCTGGGGGGGGGGCGCGGGGAGGAGGCTCCCACCATTCCCTCCTCCATGTAGTCCTCCTCAGCACGGTCCCTGACAGCAGCAGACACTTCGCCACCCCTCTCCTCCGCTGAGCTGTGACATACGAGGGAACTGTGGAGGTAGCTTTCTTGCACGGCCAACCAGCAACCAGCCAACCGCAGCTCCACCCCCCGGGTCAGTCCTGAACCAGGGACAGAAGTGGTGGACTCTGGTGCATAAGTGAGCCGCTCAGTGGTGCCCTACCACCCAGCATGCCTCGCCCACTCCCCTGGCACCTAAGCACACCTTCCAGTATGTGCACATCCCCGCCCCCAGTAGTGATAGGAGAAGCAATGCCCCTGAGGGGAGGGTGCCCTTTTGCTCATGTTTTGCTTGCTTGTTTTCCAAAGGCAACTGGTTTCCCATTGTGAGAACAGGATGCTAAGCAAGAGGGGCCATTGGACTAATCCAGCAGTCTCTTCTTATGTTCTTATGTTCCACAAAGGAAAATAACTGTCAACGGTCAGGGCAAAGAGGTATATCTTCAGCACAGGGTGAAAGCTGTACAGTGAAGTTGCCTCTTTTGGAAAGGAGGTCCACATTCTAGGGGCTGCCACACACAGTGGCGGAGCTTCATGCTCTGGCACCAGGGGGCGGAGAGCAGGTGGGGTTGGGGCTGGCACGCGTCCTGGGGACAGGGCATGCCGCCTGCGGGGGTGGGGCGCCCAGTGCAGGCGGGGGGCAGCCACAATGGCACCCTGCTGGGATTGCGCTGCCGGGGGTGGTGCACTCTCCCTGCACTCCTCTTCCTCCACCAGCGGCCACAGATAAAGCCCTCTCCTTTCTGGGCAATAATTCCCCACAATTCTGAGGGTGGCAGAACTTCCTCTGTAGATATTCACACCTGAGGAGGTCAGTAGGGCTGGAGCCAATCTTTCTGTCAATTGGCACCTAAGTCATTAAAGGCTTTAAATGCTAATATGAACACTTTGAATAGGGCACAGAAATGAACTGGCAACCTGTGCAACTGTTTTAAATCTGGGGTTATATGCATTCTAAAAGGGATGCCTTCCAGTAATCTTATTTCTGCATTTTGGACCAGTTGAAGTTTTTTGATCATCTTCAAGGGCAGCCCACAGAACAGTGTATTGCAATAGTCTGGAGGTTACCAGAGTGCAGATTATAGCCTCCCCCAGTCTGTTCTGCTGAATGTTATGGCTTTGCTTTTATTTCTGCTTACTGAGCAAGTCTTCTTATGATTTCTGTGTTTGATGTAATTCAATATCTTATGGTACACCTTCCTTGGAGTTAAAACACAATAAAAATCCACATTTTAAAACAGCACAGAACAAGATAATCTTTAACAGAAATATTTTTTACAAAAGCCCGGTGCCTGCCCCGACCTCTGCCAAGCAGTGGCAAGAGCACATGGGGTCACAGGCACATATACAGGGTCTGTGTCACTTTGGAGAATAGAAGACACGGCAGAGACTGGCGTGCTTTAAGCAATAGGGTTTATTCGCCTATTTACACCTTCAGTCCGCATGGAGGGAGTCCAGATCTTACAGCATGGCCCAAAGCATTGCATGCAACTGTTTCTTCTGCCCTGCCAAGATGGATCTCCTTCTTCTGCCCAGAAGCCCCTGCTTCAAAACTCCCCTTTTCCTGACCCCTCAAACACACACTTATCCCAGCTGATTATCCAGGCCAAAGGATCTTTCTGTGGCCCATCAGCACCTCTTCCCCCAGCCAGCCAGGTCTGCATAAGCCAACCCAGGAATGTGCAGCTTGCATTCTTCCTTCACACTACAAATTACCAGGTTTATCCTGTCTTGTTGTTGTTGTTGTTTAGTCGTTTAGTCGTGTCCGACTCTTCGTGACCCCCTGGACCAGAGCACGCCAGGCACTTCTGTCCTCCACTGCCTCCCGCAGTTTGATCAAACTCATGCTTCAAGAACACCATCCAACCTTCTCATCCTCTGTCGTCCCCTTCTCCTTGTGCCCTCCATCTTTCCCAACATCAGGGTCTTTTCCAGGGAGTCTTCTCTTCTCATGAGTTGGCCAAGTACTGGAGCCTCAGCTTCACGATCTGTCCTTCCAGTGAGCACTCAGGGCTGATTTCCTTAAGAATGGATAGGTTTGATCTTCTTGCAGTCTATGGGACTCTCAAGAGTCTCCTCCAGCACCATAATTCAAAAGCATCAATTCTTCGGCGATCAGCCTTCTTTATGATCCAGCTCTCACTTCCATACATTTATCCTGTCTATAACACTATAAATGAAAACAGCTCCAAATATGGGGACTGGTAGTGAAAGCTACTAGTGCATACCCTCACTTGTGGAATTCACTGTTAAAGGATGTGTGGCTCAGATGACTTTGAGAAGGGGAACACATATATTAGTGGAGGAGAGGTATACTAACAGTGGTTAGCCACATAGCTGAACAGGCCATAGCTCAGTGGTAGAGCATATACTTTGCATGCAGAAAGTCCCAGATACAATCCTCAATGACATCTCCAGGTCGGGCTGAGAGAGACTCCCTGCCTAAAATCCTGGAGAGTTGCTGCCAGCTAATGTGGGCAATATTGAGTATGTGGACCAATGGGCTGACTCAGTGTTAAGCAGCTCCCCATGTGCCTGAGAGCCTTTCTGTGCCATGTTCTGCCAATGTGCAGGGATAAATATGCACTTCCGTGAAGCACTGCATTAAAACAGCATCTCAGGGTTTTGATGACACCAAGATTGCTTTTGAAGTGCGCTGATAACATGGAGGAGGAGGGGCCTGTGACAAAATGAACACAATCCTGAGCTAGATGGACCAATGGTCTGCCTCAGGACAAGGAAACTTCCAACGTTCAGCCACATGGATCTTGAATATCAGTGATGAGGAGGAGCCACTGTTAGGAGTGCCTCACAGGTGTGTTTGATGGAGACCTCTGTTTTCACAAGTGGGACCTTCCCTCCCAACCTGGCAAGGGCACTTTGCTGTTCTATCAATACACTCTGTACCCTCATGGGGCTCCTCTGCCCCTCTCCCATGCAACATTTGGAAGAGTTCCTAACTGGTTCTACAGCCCAGATTACCTATAGAAGGCTGCTACAGGGAATACATCAGGACTCAGGTATCATAACCAGGGGCCAAAGAGTCATTCCCCTCTCTCCAGTCTTCTCCCCTTGTGACGGACAACAGAGCCAGACTAGAGTCTGGTGATGCAGTTCCTCAGAATTCTACCAGAGGGCTGGAGTCTCTTGCTGATTAGCTACAAAAACAAAAGAAAGCAAAAAAAAATAAACAGGATGGTGATACAATCGCTACTGCAATAGACACAAGATAATATCAGCAAGGGAACTATCTGTAAACCAACAATAAACACTCATAAAGTGGCAAAAGTAGTTTCTTTCCCAAATAAGTTTGGAAATGATCTTTAAAAATTAAAAACACAGTAAATGAAGAGTCCACTTCTAATATATCAGTGGTTCAGTGTTCGTTTTTTTCTCTTTCCAAAATAGGTTTTATCTTGAACAATTGCAAACGCAGTAATAGAGTCCACTTGTGGTGTATCAGTTGTTCAGTGCTTGGACATCACTCTGGTAATCAGATGTTTCGTCCCCAAAGGGCTTAGTCATCAAGCTTTGTAGTAAATAATATACAACAGAAGACAGTATATAAATGGCTTAAAGCAGGGGTGTATCTGTCCCCATCAGCATGTTTCTTTCGGGAGGAGCATAGAAAGAGGACGATGTCCTTCAGTTTGTTAACCCCCCTAGGTGGGGGGGGGGGAGATCTTCTAGGTAAAGAAGACTCCCAAGCCAGTAACAAGGTGTGAGGGGATCCCCTGGGTCTGTTATACCAAATGGAATACCTAAGGAGTGGCGAACCAGAGCAGCGCACGGAAACGCTGTTTACCTTCCCAATAGAGTGGTACCTATTTATCTACTTGCACTTTGATGTGCTTTCAAACTGCTAGGTTGGCAGGAGCAGGGACTGAGCAACGGGAGCTCACCCCATTGCGGGGATTTGAACCGCCAACCTTCTGATTGGCAAGCCCTAGGCGCTGTGGTTTAGACCACAGCGACACCCGTGTCCCTAGATTTAACTGTAACACCTGCCATAACTAAGTAAGGGAACGAGACTGAAGTAACAGAAGCTGAGTTGAGCATTTTACCACCCATTCTAGAAACCCGACCATCTACCTGAAGTATAACAATAGATCTTTAGCAATGGAAACTTAAGAAAACCTGTGCATATACTACTCTTCTTAAGCCTGTGACATCCTTATATAAAGTTTAAATAATAAGTTAGCTTCTACCTGGAAAAGTGCTATATTTAACTGGGGGCAGTTAGTGGGTGAGTCTGCTACATATTAATTGGTGGTAAGGGTGGGAAGAAACAGTAGGGAAGAAAGCATCCGTCAACTTTGGTCCCTATCACTAAGTCTGTGACATCCTTATATTTAGTTTAAGTAATAAGTTAACTTCTACATGAAATAATGCATCTCCTGACCCAACTTTGTTTCACAAACTTCTTTTTGTCAATAAAACTTTTGTTGTTGCTTGTTCAACTCCTGCCTGAGACTCTAAATCACTACGTTCTCCCTCACACAAGACCTCCACAAGATAGCCTGTTGTAAATTGTGGAAATTAGTTTAATTGGCGTATCCTGAGGTGCGTCCACTATATTGAACTGGGGACAGTTAGTGGGATGAGTCCACTACATCTCTCCTTCAAGACCTCCTGAAGCTGCCCCCTCCCCACTTCCTCCTCCTCTCCCCCCCCTCACTAATCGCTTTACCAATATTTCAAAGGCATTATGTAACGGAAAAGAGGGAGGAAGTTATTCCTACTGACACAGCCAATAAATCATTAACGTTCCTTAACAGGCACACTGCCGCCGCGTGTGTCAGCCTTGTCGTGTTCGCTTTCAAATCAAGGCTTTCCAATTAAATATTCATCCCCGCCTTGAAATATTCATGCCGCCCTTGCTGTTTCTGTAACACATATTAATTTCTTATGGAACTTCCAGGCAATGCATAAGTTATAAACTTTTGTCTACCACAGGAAGCCCACTTCTCTTCCCCTTCTCCGCCTAGGCACTCCTGATTTGCAGCTTCAGGAAAGGCCTTTTGAAAGAAGTGGTGGTGGAGGGAAGGGGAGGGACAGGGGTGGTCAATCATTTCAAGTGCTCCCCCTTCTTCTCTCTCCTACAATTGGGCATCCCTCTCCACTTAAATCAGGATATGGATATTTGTTATTGCATCTTCTGCCTACAGCATGACTCATCCCACCATTCACAGTAATTCCTGTTGGCTATATATTTCCAGCAGAAATATATTAATGTGTGCATAATTTCTGGAGAATCCATTCACTTCAGCTTTTCAGCCCTTAACCCTAGTTAGAGACAAAGGAATATAGCAGGCAATTCTCATCACCCCTGCCCATTGGCCATGCTTGCTAGGGCTGATGGGACTTAGTCCAACAGCATCTGGAGGGCCAAAGTTTTCCAGCACCTGGGATATAGGAACATAGGAAGCTGCCTTATATTGAGGCATCTTCTTGCACATATCTCCACAGTTTCATTTGTTTGCATGTCCCCACCATTTTATCAATGTGCCTCTAAAGCAATCCTGGTGTCAACAATATTTTGGAGATAAGACGTTATTTTCACATGCCACTTTGCAGATGTGTGCATGAGGTTTTGCACATAGGTAGAACATTACAGAGAAAGGCTCCTATGGACATAAGAAATATCTTATATGGAGTCAGACCATTGGTCCATATAGCTCAGTATTGTCTACACTGGTTGGCAGCAGTGCTCTTGGGATTCAAACAGGGAATCTTTCTCAGCCCTAGCTGGAGATGCATGTAAAGCTGATGTTATACTACTATCATGGGAAACAGTATTTGGTGCTGCAAATTTGGGATTTTTAACTTCTCAAGCAGAATTTGCTACAAATTACCTTTCAAGCAACATCAGGTGGCAACCATACATACTCTTCCCATTGAGGACGAAGTAAATGTTAAATACATAAGGGGCTCAGGACCCTGTCACATATTTTCATTATATTTGTACAAGCAAACTGCATGTGTATAGATGAAGATCTAGATCTCTGTGCAAATTAAGAGGAAGGGTACTAAGGGTCCGAGTGAAATAGCACATTGGAGCTTGTAAATATATAAATTAATTTTTAGACGTTTTTGTCACAAGTGAGGGGAAATCGAAAGCTGGGGCCCAGGACAAATGATATAGGGCTCAGGGCCCCCAAAACCACCCCAAAAATGAGCTGCACTGAACTCTCTGTAGAAAATAAGAAGTTTAACCTTGCACTTACCTGAATATAAACCCTACTGAATTCAATATGATTTGCTTCTGAGAAGACATGGTTAGGATTGCACTTTAAGAGATTATGTATATAAGGGGCACCTTCAAATATCTGAAGTGCTGTCACATATGGGGGTCTATGGGGACAAGGGGGGCAGTACCCCATCTCCATCCCCAATGAACCATAATCTCCTGATTCCAGCTTTCTTTCTTTCTTTTTCATAAAAACAGTAGGTTTCTAACATTTGTAGAATCTAAAGTATGAGGCAAAATGCATAGGCATTATTATTCTCAATTTTTGGTAATAAACTAGGTACTTTTGGTGTTTTACTCCCCACTGGGAAATTTCCTGAGAATGCTGCTGCTTTCACAGATGTTGGCCTAACCCCCCACTACCTTGATAGCAAGAACAGTTTTGACTAAACATGAGTTCCTAATTTCCTTACCAGAAAAACTGTTGGTAAATAAGAGTTCTGACCCTGGAAAGTAAGAACATATATACATTCATGTATATGTTCAAATGGTTGGAGAACTTGTGGGTGACAGGATGTTGTTTGACTACAGTTCCCATAATGCCTGACCATTGGCCATAGTGCAGTGATTTGTTGATGGGATGGGAACCCAACAACATCTGGAAGGAAGCCCACCAGTTTCTCAGCAGATCCACCACTCTATGAAAGTAGAGATGCTTCATTTGTCAAGGTTCCCTCCCTAAGCAGAGTCTCTGTGCATACTTTTCTATGTGCATATGTTCTGAATGACCTTCCAATGAATACCTGTAGCTTAGAGCTGGAGCCACCACATGTGTGACCTCACCATGTTCCCACATTCATGGACTATAGAATACAGAAGGAGTGCCTCCACCCCCATCATTTGGCCTCCAAGGGTCTTCTGCTGGTTCCCTCACTGCAAGAAGTGAGGTTATAGGGAACCAGGCAGAGGGCCTTCTCGGTAGTGGTGCCCACCCTGTGGAATGCCCTCCTTTCAGATGTCAAGGAAATTAACAACTATCTGACTTTTAGAAGACATCTTAAAGTAGCCCTGTTTAGGGAAGTTTTTAATGTTTGATGTTTTATCGTATTTTTAATATTCTGTTGGGAGCCACCCAGAATGGCTGGGGAAATCCAGCCAGATGGGCAGGGTATAGATAAATTATTGTTATACTGACCCATCTAGATTTATTTATTATTTTCATTGATGTATGTCATTTATATTCCACTTGTTCTCCAGGAAGCTCAAAGTGGCATACAAGGCCCTCTTCCTCTTCATTTTATCCTCACAACCCTGTAAGGTAGGTTAGGCTATGAGGCTGTGAATGGCCCAAGATCACCCAAAGAGTTTCACGACTTAGAGGGAATTTGAACCCTGATCTCCCGGGTCCTAGTCCAACACTCTAACCACTATGCCACACTCACTCTCTGATAAATAATAGATAAGGGTGAGGAACCTCAGACCTGGGGGCTAAATGCAGCCCTCCAACACCCTTCATTTGGCTCTCGTGGGAGTGGGGGTGGGGTCTTCCCCAGACCTCAGCCTCCTCAAGTGCTTTGGCCTGACTGGGCTATTGAACTGTGATAATGCATCCTGCATGCCTGGAAGAAGGATGAGCAGGTGTGTGTGTGTGTGTGTGTGTAGATACTTTTGATTTTTGCATGGTGCAATAGTCATACATTGTTATGTTTACCCACCACTAACTTATGACTGAGAAGTAGGGAGGGAGGAAGAAACTGTCCATTTTGGTTCTCATTTTTCTAAGCTTAAAATTCATCTTAAATTCTGTTCAAAACATTTTTGTAGCAGCTTGTGATAATTTTTCTTTGTTCTGTTTTTCTTTTTAAAAAAACCCTAGTAAAATTAATAAGCATTTTAGTGCCAATTTCTCCAAAATAACCACATTTTTATACATAGTGTGGAGTAAGGTACCTATTATTGTAAGCAATTCTCCCTATTACAATGCACGTGTGTGTGTGTGTGTGTGTGTGTGTGTGTGTGATTTTCACTATCATCCTCATTTTTATCCACTCTCTTAACAGACACATTTTGGTAAACATTGTTGGGAGAAATGCATCACAAAATTCAGGTAAGTGTGAATTTCAAAGGATGGCTGTGTTTTGGTTTGCATATTGTTTTGGTAAGTGGAAATTTGATAGATTTCGCTTCAAATGTGTACTAAATTGAATTTCTCCCCCATCCTTACCTGGGACCTTTGCATGCAAAACACATGCTATCCTGCTGAGTTATGGCTCTCATCTCCATGAATTTTACTGAGCAAACAAACTTCTTACTGCAGCTATGCCAAATGAACAGAGCACATGCACCCAATTGCCTGACCAGCAGATAATCACGAAATATAGTTTAACCGTCATATAATCACAAAGCAAGTTGAGGCTTCAGGAACAGCTGTGGCTTGCACATCCTATCACTGGATGGGGGAATCGGGGATGTGAGTGGCATTTGGAAAACATTAGCTGAGAGAGCAAGTTTAAAGTGAGGGTGGGGGGTGGGAATAAAAAGCAGAGACTTTCCTTCAATGAAAAATTTCATACAGCTCACAGATTGAACGCACCTGTGTCGAGGCAGCAGCAAACTGCAGGGATTTAAGAGCCTCCGACTCCTCATTGATATGGAAAGGTCAGCATGGGGTCAACCTCTGCTTTCCTAGAAGTCTCTAAATCCATTTTCCCAGGATGTATCTCAACAGCTCCAGAGGGATCATTAAAAGAAATCCACCAGCTCCATCACAGAGGTGCTTTAGGTTCTCTCCCTAGGACTGAATTCATGTTCAAACAGTCTGTAGTCTGGGGCATTTTATGTTGCCACTAGGCACATCTCAGACAACAATAGGCCATGGTTCAAACACACAGTGAGGAACCAATACAAATACACACACACACACACAAGTCCCTTTCCTTCAGTCAAACCAAACTCTGGCTTGATTCCAGCATATTTTTTTTAGGGTTCCGCTCATCATTCTTATTTTTTCCACCATTCTTTGGTAGTGTTTGTGTATGTGGAGGGGGGTGCCCATTCTTTAATGAGTGCATATCAAGCAGGAAATTAAACAGACTGGTTTTCCCATATCAAACATTTCAGGTTTCTCTCAGTTTCTCATTTCTATAATCTTAAATTCGGTTCCCCACATTTCCACATTTGTTTGTATTTCTTTTCTTTTCTTTATAAAGTCCTCATGAAAATTCACCAGCATTTCAGTGCAAGCTGTTCCTAATGTATGCATGTTGCCTAATACTGCAAAGCATTATTATCACTAATATATGCATTTATACACATTTAAACCTAGTCTGTGCATTTTGTTGCATGTTACTTAGCTGGAGAACTGCGTTGCAGAGCAGCGCACGGAAATGCCGTTTACCTTCCCACTGGAGCGGTACCTATTTATCTACTTGCACTTTGACGTGCTTTCGAACTGCTAGGTTGGCAGGAGCAGGGACCGAGCAACAGGAACTCATCCCATCGTGGGGATTCAAAGCGCCAACCTTCTGATTGGCAAATCCTAGGCTCTGTGGTTTAACCCACAGAGCCACCCGCGTCCCATGTTAGTTTTTAATGACAAAAATGTAGTTTCAGTGCATCAGAGCAGAGGTCCATCCACATGGGAATGACAAACAGATTAGACATGCATTATTGAGTAATTTTACACATTTTGCCAGCATAAATAGTCCTCATGAAATCTGAAGACAAATAGGCAAAAAGAAAAAGCAAACACTCAACATCTGGGGATATGATTATATCTGCTGTAGTTTGGCCTGCAACTGGTGTCCCCTCACCCAGTCAGCAAAATTGCCCCAGAACTTTTCACCTTATAAATATATCTTACAGGGGCACCAACTATAGCGGGCAGAAGGGACTTCAGCCACCTCAATATTTGTGGGGAGGGGGCCAAGCCTGCCTAATATTGAGGAGAACCTGGCCTCCCACCTACAAATATGCCTTTGATGCTCCCCATCCTCCACCGCCGATGGGCGACTGCTCACATGCCGGGTAGGGGCAGAGCGTGTGGAGGATGATTTTTAATCTCCATGCTCTCTAGCTCCTGCCACCAGCAGGGTGCAATGGAGATCTTGAGGGGGGGGTGCTGGTTCATGTCCCCGCTTGATTGCTTTATTCATTCATTCATTCATTCATTCATTCAAAATTTATACATTGCCCTATACACAGAGGTCTCAAGGCGGTTCACAAACATGACCACAACATATTAAATCAAACCAAAAACAATAACCCAATCATTCCCCCCCCCAAAGAACCACATTCTAAAAGGATGTTGGATGTCAATCAAATCAACCAAATGCCTGGTTAAAGAGAAACGTTTTGCCTGGTGCCTAAATGTGTATAATGAAGGGGCCCGGCAAACTTCCCTGGGGAGAGCATTCCACAGACGGGGAGCCACTGCAGTGAAGGCCCGTTCTTGTGTTGCCACCCTCCGGACCTCTCGAGGAGGTGGCACATGAAGGAGGGCCTTGGAAGATGATCTCAGGGTCCGGGTAGGTTCATATGGCGGGAGGCAGTCCTTGAGGTATTGCGGTCCTGAGCTGTTTCAAGCTTTATAGGTCAAAGCCAGCACTTTGAATTGGGCCCGGAAACTAATTGGTAGCCAGTGCAGTCAGACCAGGATTGGTGTAATAGGCTCAACCCGTCTTGCTCCGGTGAGCAACCTGGCCACTAAATTCTGCACCAGCTGAAGTTTCCAAACTGTCTTCAGAGGCATGCTGGGGCAATGGCCCCCCTGGCACCCAGCACATGACTTTGTGTATATGACGCCACGTGACACCAACCCCCCTCAATGTGGGGGACAAGTTGGTGCACCTGCTATCTTATGCTGAGTCAGACTATTGGTCCATCCAGCTCAGTATCTTTTACAATGATTGGCAACAGGTCTTCAGGATTTCAGATGAGAGTAACCCTGGGCACTTCTACATGCAAAGCAGACAGTCTACCACTGAGCTACTGCCCTTCATCTCCCAGATTGACAAAGGTAGGGAAGACATTTCAGTTAATTAACATGATATGCTCTCTTGGCAGGAACTCTAACAGTTCTCTCCCTCCACCCAAATTATTGACTTTGGATTTGGTTTCAGCAGCAGAATAAAATAATAATAATAATAATAATAATAATAATAATAATAATAATAATAATAATTTGTATACCGCTCTTCATCAGCAAATCTCAGAGCAGTTTTCAAGACAAAAACACAAGGTTATAAACACAAAATACTCTCCCTCCCCAACCCCTCCTTTGGCTTTTAATCATCTTCATTGAGGATAAAGCTATCCATCTCTACCAGCCATGAAGGCTCTGCTGTGTTCTACAATCAGAGGCAGCAATGCTCCTCATTAGCAACTGCTGGAAACCACAGGAGAGAAGAGTACTCTTAAGCTCAGGTCTTGCTTGCAGGTTTTCCAGAGACTTTTGGTTGGCAACCGTGAGAACAGGATACTGGACTGACTGAACCAATGGCCTGATCCAGCAGACTCTTATCTTCTTAAAGGAAGAAAATATTAAGCATTTCACCTTCTCCAACACTGAAAGCTAAGGGAAGAAGAGACAGAGATTCAGCAAAGTTGCCAACCTTGCATTTCTCCATAGCCTGATGGTGAGAATAGAGTGGTGAGGTAGCTGAATCTCTGGAGAGTTCTGGATGCTTCCCCTTTCCCCATCCTCGAGCCTTTAAATCTTATTTATCAGAGTGTTGAATGGGCAACTGGCCCAAGATGGAGATGCACATACTGTTGAGCTAGCAAAATGCCAGGTGGATCATCATAATATTAATTAAGGGCAACCGTATTTCAAAGGAAACTAATGCCAAGTTCATATTGTGAGCTGGAAAAGAGAATGCTATTTTCTACAAATACACACCCCAAGTGCCTTTACATTTCCTGTGACTCAGAATGATATTTTCTCTGAGTTATAGTGCTGCTGAAAAGTTCTGATTTCACTCAAGTGTCCCCAGAAGACCACCACTAGTATAATTCATGCAAAGCCCTGTTAACCTACAGAATTCATTGACACAAGACATTATACTGACTGCTAGCCTAAATGGTTTTAGAAACAGACAAATAATAGTGACAACGTTCACAGTAACAGTTTTCAAAATAAATACCTGTTCTTCTCAAAATGATCTGACAGCATTGCAAAAGGAGTATTGATCCTTTTAAAAATTCTCATATCAGAAACCACACTGGTGCCCTTTCATCCCTGGTAGCTAAAATGCTTCCAAAGAGAACCTGAGAAACATACCGTATTTTTTGCTCTATAAGACTCACTTTTTCCCTCCTAAAAAGTAAGGGGAAATGTGTGTGCGTCTTATGGAGTGAATGCAGGCTGTGCAGCTATCCCAGAAGCCAGAACAGCAAGAGGGATTGCTACTTTCAATGCGCAGCGATCCCTCTTGCTGTTCTGGCTTCTGAGATTCAGAATATTTTTTTTCTTGTTTTCCTCCTCCAAAAACTAGGTGCGTCTTGTGGTCTGGTGCGTCTTATAGAGCGAAAAATACGGTACTTCTCCAGGATTTCTATTGTAAATGACAGGTACCCTGGACCCCTGATGAGAGGCTCTATTTCAGAACTGGACTTGAATATAATCTGATACCTTTTTTATAATTTTAAATAGTGAGTTCACTCATTATTAATTCATAGCTATTGGCTGTATTTCCTCCATCTTCAGAGCATCAAAACATAATTATAATATCTTCCTTTGGCAGAAGTTCCTGCATTACAGGGGGTTGGACTAGATGGCCATTATGGTCCTTCACACTCTAAAATTCCTTGTTTTTAGTGGAGATGTGCCTTGGAAAGAAGATGATGGCTTTTTTAGCCTCTGTGACAAACACCTCTCCTCCCACCCTGCCATTTGGTTAAACTATTGTGGGAATTCACTCCCACAAGGTATAGTGATGCCCTTTCTTTCTTTTTCATTCATTTATACTCCATCCTTCCTCCCCAAAACCCAAGGTGGGATACATTTGATCCCCACAACCACTAGGTTAAGTTGAGAGGCAGTTATTGGCCCATCATCACCCAATGAGTTTCATGGCTAAGTGGATCCCAGCACCTCTCCACAAATCTCCCTCCCTCCCTCCCTCTCCATAAACTGGTTCTGTCACTACATAGACTTGCTTGTATGCAATATTGTCTAATATACACATACCATTTCACCTAAAACATGTACTTTTGGCTGTTGTTTCCATGAATAAATGCTTTTAAGGACACTTTAGCCAAATGTTTGCATTTTGTACACAACAATCGGCCGAAAAACTGCCTTACAAAATCTGGAGAACTGTGAATTTCGAAGGATGTTTGTGTTTCAGTTTGCGTATCATTCGGAAAGTGAGAATCAGGTAGGTTCACTGTTAAATCTGTTGAATCCTTATCCTTGGATGAATGAGTCCAGCTGGGATAGTCTGATCATCATAAGCTGAATGATGGAGTGCCCATCGGCTTCTTCTTTCCTTTCTGGCAGCAGTTCAGTGCTGTTGTTATTGTGGAGTTCTGCCCCTCTGTCTTGAAATAATGTTTTGTCATTACCGCCACCTATTTGACCCTATGTCCTCAGTCACTGTCCTTCATCTTCTCAGTTGTCTTGTCGGAGGCATCCCAAATTCCTTGGAAACTATTAATAGCATTGATGTAAGACACACACTCCGGCAGCGGATACATTCTCAGGGAAGACTAAACATTATTGAAAGGTTACTCCATTCATTTTGATTGTGTGCCTGTTTAAGCCATTTCAAGAAATGTTGCCTTTAATGGCATGGGGATCTAGCCAAGGTGGGCAACCTCAGTCCTATCTGATTCTCAGGACTCTCTGCAGGCCACATTCCTCACTAGCCCTGGTTATGGCTTCCTGTAATCATTGCTGAAGCAATTAATTGCCACTTGAGTAGTCTCTCTAAATTGTGTAAATGTCTTTCCACGGTCCCAAGTTTCTGTTCCCATGGCAGGGGGAAGAATCGTTTCACTAATAATTTCCTTCCCTTAAAAAAAAAAAAAAAATTCAATAGGAAAATAGTGGTATTTCAGTAAAAAAATAAAAGTGTGGGGGGGAGTAATTAAAACCACAGGAATAGGAACTGACAATGGGGCAATCACTATTCAAGGGGCAATTAATATCCCACGGACTATCCTCCTCCCATGCTCATCAGGAAGCAATAAAATGGGCTGGTTGTACATGGAATAAATGTTTAATTACAGTTGCTGGAAATCCAGCTCAATGGGACTTTCTTGTAAGTAAATAGTAGAGGACAACCTTATGAACATAGGAAGCTGCCTTATATTAAGCCAGATCATTGGTCCATTTAGCTCAGTGTCTGGGTGCAACGCTTTAGGGTTTCGGGCAGGTGATATTCTCAGCCATACTTAGGGATTGAACCTGGGACCTTCTACATGCAGAGCAAATGCTCTACCACTGAACTAAAGATCAGACCAGGGGGCAGGGGTGATGGTGGCAGGGCTGGCTCTACCAGGATCCTTTCTGAGACTGTCTCTTCAAGCGGCACTCTGGGGGAGTTGGCATATATTCATCAGGTGCTGCACCTGCCCCCCTGCTTACTTCCTGCTCCTGGCTGCGACACCTCCTCTCTGGGACAGTCCCCCCCCCCAGGAATGCAGGAAATCAAGTAAGCTGGCACTTAACAAACTACAATTCCCAAGGGGTGCCATTTCCTGGTTTGCCTCAAATGTATTGGGTTGGCTCTGGGTGGTGGCTATCATTAAAGGCAGTGGCAAATGCATTTGTTTATCCTCTCTCTTTACTGTAATGTTCTCAGTCACTTTCAACAGCCAAGAATAGCCATAGCAGTGTGGCCATCATGCCATTCCATAATGCTTTATTACAGGGACTGGGGACCTGTGGCCCTCCAGATGTTGCTGGACTACACTTCCCATCATCCCTAACCATTTGCTATGCTGGCTGGTGGCTGATGGGAGCTGGAGTCCCACAATACCCGGAAGGATGCAGGTTGTCTACCCCACCAGGAGGCCAATATTCTTTAACTCTTTCAGACCTAAGCAACCAGCATCGTTTCCCAGTGAGCAAATCAAAACTTCCCAGTGAGCAAATTCACAACAGAAGTGCTGTGCTTTCCATACATCTAAAATAATCATATTTATATAGTTTTAAGTACTAAAACGCCCTTTCTTCCACACATGGTTATCTATTTCTGGACATTTTAACTTTTTATTAAATATAAATTGCAACTTCCTAGTTGACTAGCCAATGCAAATGTTTTGCATTCCACAAATGCTTGGCCTCCAATTCCCCCCTTCCACAACAACCCTGCCAAGTAGGTTAAGCTGAGAGATAACAACTGAAGATCCCAACCCTACACAGACACTTCTGATGCACATTATTGAATGCTTCTCTCTGCTGCCTGGTTCATTTCCTCTGCAACAGATTCTCTACTGGTTTCTGAAGCTTGGAATTTATAATGGCCTAGAATCATAGAATTGGAAGGGACCTCAAGGGTCATCTAGTCCAACTTCCTGCAATGCAAGAGTCACATCTAAAGAATCCCTAACATATGGCCAAGTGAAGGAGAGTCCACCACTGTCAGGCTTCAGGGAATTGGCTCCCTACCCCCTTGGCATTAGATAAGCAAAACAAAGGAAAAGGAGTATTCTTACTGGTTAGAAACTTTAATGATCACAGCGAGAGAACAAAGAGTCAATTACCTAGGAATGGCAGTGCTCCCAATTAAGAGTTCCACCCCTTTACCTTCCTAGTCACCAGTGTCACTACTGTGTATTATAACCTGATCTGGTAACCTCTGTGCTTTCTGTTCTGAGACCTTCTGAGCTCTTCTTGAACTTGGGCTGAGCGGAGGAATGTTATCCAGAGACAGTGAATCTGTTAACCCTATCTCTCCCAGTGTTTCTTCTCCTAGCTGTTACCCATCCAGTATTTCCCAGCTTCTGCCTTCTGACCTATGTCCCTCTGCAAACCACCCTTCCAAAGCTATACTGTCCTCCTGCTCCTGGGAAGATTCAAGATCCTGATCAGGAGCAGGGGGAAGGAGAAGGGGAGGCTCCCACCACTTCTCCTCCAAGCAGCCCTCCCCAGCACGGTCCCTGACAACCACCTAATGTCAGAAGGTTTTCCTAATGTTTAGTCCAAATCTCATTTCTTGTATTTTGAATCTGTTAGTTGGGTCCTACTCTCTGGAGCAGCAGTATACAAGTTTGTTCCACCTTCTGTGTGACAGACTTTCAGATAATTAAAGATGGTGCTCATATTTCCTCTAAGTCTTACACTGAGTCAGAAGTGGTTTACCTAGCTCAGGATTGCCTACACTGACTTGCAACAGCTCTCCAGGGTTTCAGGAAGGGTTTCCCAAGTCCTACCTGGGGATCTTGGAGATTGAACCTTGGACCTTTTGCTTACAAAGCCTGTGCTCTACCACTGAGCCATGGTGCTTGGTCTTTCATCTCCTGGTGCATGAATTTATCATGAAGTGCTCCACAGCCAAAATGCAATGTCTAGGTACATGGGGCAGGGCTGAAAGAAAAAGCTCCAGGACACAGGTAAATTAAACACACCCATAAGAAGATATCCTCAACACCTAAAGGGTGTGTGTGATCATCCAAATTTCCTTGACAGACTTTTACTGGACTACAACCCCCATCATTCCCGACCATTAGTCATGTTTGTTAGGGTGGTTGAGCACTGGACTCCCAACAAAATTTTGGAGGACCACAGATTTTCTATCTTTGGTGTAGACAATATTGGGCTAAATAGACAAAGACCTTGGCTTGTCATATGGTGCTTCCTCTGCCCAAGCTTCCTTCACCCCTATAGACTAGGGATGGGGATCTGTGGCCTTCCAGATATTGC
Organism: Podarcis raffonei; assembly: GCF_027172205.1. Classification (NCBI taxonomy): domain Eukaryota; kingdom Metazoa; phylum Chordata; class Lepidosauria; order Squamata; family Lacertidae; genus Podarcis; species Podarcis raffonei. The sequence continues at coordinate 8,198,690 of NC_070621.1, forward strand.
TGAGTGACAACTCCCAGCATTCCTGATCAATGGCTTTGCCTGAGATTGATGGGGCTTTTAGGTCAGCAACATCCAGAAGGCACAGGTTCCCCCATGTGTGCACTTTCCAAGGGAGAAAAATGGAACCAGCCTCACCACCTCATAACCCAAGTGGGGCTCAGAAGGTTTGTGGACACCAGGGGAAGACCTCAAGGTCTTGCATTGTGTCCACAGGCAACACATTGGTGGGCCCTGATCTGGATCTGGAACTACCTGCCCTCACAGTGCACACACACAAAAAATGAAAAACTGCCTCCCTCCCTCAGTTCCTAGCCCATGATCTATAGCAGAAATGCTCCCAGGATTTGTTGTCAGACAGCTCCAAGACCCATTCAGAGGCCATGTGGGTGACCCTTTGAGCTTCACCTTCCTGTATCCATTCTGACCATCTCACCACATCCCGTACTGTGTGCAGTATGATGAAGAATCCAGAGCCCTTGGTGGCGCCCCTTGATACCCATCTGTTTTTCTGAGGCAGCTTTCCTGAACTCTCCTGCAAGTTATTAGAGAGCTTTGGACGTCCAGCAAGCAGTGTGTGTGTGTGTGTGTGTGTGTGTGTGTGTGTGTGAATTCCAAAGTAAACGGTTTTGCCTCAAGAAACATGCAACATAGTAAAGTAATTTGACTTGAGCTTATGTGAATCTTTGGGGCTTTGAGCTGTTTTTGATCTGGTCCCAGAAGTGGGAGTCTGGTTTCAGTATCTTGTTTTTGTTTTGTTTTTCCTCTGTGTGCTTTCTGGGATTTGCTCACCATGGAGGCTTGGATTCCTGCGCCTGACAAGTTCTGCTTTATGCTACTTGCTTTGCCACCTGCATAGCTGGAGTCAGATTTGAAAAAGCCAGCTTTTTGCTCTTTTTTTTTTTTGCTTTTTTGCTTTTTTTTTCTCTTTTCATGAACCGTTGAGGGGAAAAAGAGAGAAAGAGGCACAACAAGACCAAGCTTCTTGGTTGGAGCATGACTGTCCTGGCTATCCCAGGGCCCCAACTTCTCCAGAGCATGCCAGCTTTCTGTTCACAACCTGTTTGTCTAATATCACCCTCCCTTAAGACAGCCCTGTTTTGTTTAATTAAACCCTTTCCCCTCCCGATCTCAACTCCTTTCTCTGAATATAGTAGCAGTAGTAATACTGTGTGTGTGTGTCATTTGTACACCACTTTTCAGCCAAAAAGGCTTCCAGAGTGGCTTGGATACAACAAATTAAAATAATATGCAGGTTTGCAATCTTAAAGGACGCGGGTGGCGCTGTGGGTTAAACCACAGAGCCTAGGACTTGCCAATCAGAAGGTCGGCGGTTCGAATCCCCGCAACGGGGTGAGCTCCCGTTGCTCGGTCCCTGCTCCTGCCAACCTAGCAGTTTGAAAGCACATCAAAGTGCAAGTAGATAAATAGGTACCATTCCGGTGGGAAGATAAACGGCATTTCCGTGCGCTGCTCTGGCACACCAGAAGCGGCTTAGTCATGCTGGCCACATGACCCAGAAGCTGTACGCCGGCTAACTCGGCCAATAAAGCGAGATGAGTGCTGCAATCCCAGAGTCGGTCACAACTGGACCTAATGGTCAGGGATCCCTTTGCCTTTACCTTGCAATCTTAAACAAACAAAATGTGGCACACAAGGAGAATGGGACATGGAATGGCTGCTGTTGTTGCTGCTGCCAGGTGACAGTTGAGGGGTTGGAGGTGCCTGATAAGAGCTGGCCTTTCATCACATCTCTCTCTCTCCCTCTCTCCCTCCCTCTCTCTCTCTCTCCCTTTTATAGTTCATAGTTCTGCAATGGAGGAGGCTGCTTTGCATGCAGAAGGTCTGATGTTCCATTCCTGATATTGCCAGCTAAAGCAAGGGTGAGGAACCCCAGGCCTCTTTATCTGCACTCCATCTCTCTCTCTCTCTCTCTCTCTCAAGCCACACCCCTCACTGATCCTCCTTCATAACCCTTTGGGTGTATCTCGCCTGGCTGGAAGGCATCCTTGAAATGTGTCAATGGCCTCTGGCTTGCTTGGATGTGCTTGTCCAATATTCAAGGGGAGTTATTTCCAGTGTGTGTTTGTGTGCATGTAGTGAGTGGTGTGTGCATGTATGTAGAAACTTCTGGGTTTTGTGTGGCTGGAATGTAGCCACCTGCACAGATAAGACTTGCATCCATTGCCCTGCACAATTTTGCCGTTGACTTTGCTGGCATACAGCCCCAGAAGGTTTTCCATGAGGGGACATGGACTCTGGGTCCCCACCCCTTAAGCTGAAGACTGTTAAATCTTTGGTGGTTAAAAGATGCTGTTCCTGGCAGCCTTGAAATGATTAGCTGTGAGTAGTGGTGGAGGAGAAATTCTATTCGTTGCTCATTTAAAGACAAATCTATAAAACCCTCACTTTCTGAAATAAGCAAACCAAAATACAGCTAGCTTTTAAAACCCACACTCATCCAAATTTTGCAGTGCAATTCTCCAACTAACTAATGTTTACAAAAATGCACATGTTAAAAAGAAGTGTGTATAAAAATGGAAGAATGAGTGAAAATAACTAACAAAAATGCATTACATTATGAAAAAACTGTTTTGCAAAAACATGCATGTTATTCTACACTACATATAGAAATATGTCTATTAGCCGAAATTAATATGCTGATGAACTTCCATGAGACTTAAAAAATATATATTCACAAATTGCTGTGAAGTGTGAAGAAGTGAAGAACTGACTTTTAAGTTTGGAAAAACGAGAAACCAAGATAACTGAAGGTGACATATCCTTCCATCCCTAACTGAGGATATGTGTTACTGATTATTTTTTGGCATTCTTAATATTTTAAGTGTTTATTTTATTTTTAAAAAATTGTATTCATTTGCTGCTTTGTGGTTTGCCACAATGGGCTCATTGGGGAGGAAGGGCAGGACAGATATTTTAATAATAATAATAATAATAATAATAATTTTGGATGGCTGTTTATTTACTCTTTCTATAGTCCTTCTTAGGGTTTCCAATGGCAAAGAGGACTGTAGCTATGTTCAGCTGACTATGCTTGTAACTTCCCTTCAGACATTCCCACTAAACCAGGGATTTTGAGGTGCTGGCTACTGCTCACTGAGAGTGGTGGGGCAGAAAGCAGAGAAGCTAACAGTAATGGCAACAAGAGCCAATGATGGGCAGAGCCAACTAATTCTAATTTGTCCCCCTATTCCTCTCTGCTGTGGTCTATAAGGGGCAAAACTGAGACTAAGGGCTTGCCAAACCAGGGGCACCAACTATAGGGGGCTCTGGGTGCCTGAGCACCCACAAAAAATTACTGTGGGTGCTCAGCACCCATGCCGCAGGGCCCCTGATGCAACTTCCTAGGTCTTTAAAGGCCTTGGAGTTGCTCTCCTAGGTCTCACGAGGTCTCAGAACCTGACGTCCAATGCCACCGGAAGTCAGGTTCTGAGGCCGGGGTGGGGGGCTGACGTCATGACATCACACTGCAACACTAGGCACCCATAACCTGGGACCCAGGTCAGCTCTCCTGGTCCACACTTCCACTTGTCCAAGCAGTTTTCTTTTTGTCCCACCACTTTCCCTAGGAAATCTCAATCTTAGCACTGAAATGGAGCAAATGGCAACCTACAGAAAACCTGATTGATGTGTGCTCCAATTCAGTGGTAACGATTGGGTTTCCCTGGGGAAAGCGGCGGGGAAAGCTGAAGTGTGGATGAGGCATTTGCAGGAGGAAGAGGACAGGCACTGCTGCCACCCCCTGGGCTGGTTTTAAATAAGGAGACTTGGAGGAATCTGCTGATTGCGCCTGATGACAGAGGTTGGCTGGTGGGGCAGTCTCCCACTTGCCTCAATGGACTAGCCCCCACCTGGCCCTCCAGAGGGACAGTTAACAGATACCCGGGACTGGGGTGGCAGGGGAGGGGTAGAGCACAGCTGCTAGCCAGCCACAACTCCCGGGCCAGGTCCGACCCAAGGGGCAGAAGTGATGGAGAAGTGGCAGCAGCGTTACCACCCCTCTCTGAAACTGGGATCTGGCACTAGAGGGAGCTGTGGAGGCAGATTACTCATGTGGCAGCCCCACTATGGGCTTGGCCATAGCTCCACCTCCGGGGTCAACCCTGACGCAGAGGCGGAAGTGGTGCAGAGGCAATGAGCTCCAGCAGCAGATGTGTGCATTATCTGGTGATGCCCCCTGCCCCCCGCATGGCACATACACCCCCCCGTGTATGCACATCCCCCTGGTTCCTGTGCACCAGCCCAGGGTGGCAACCATGGACACTATGCCCATGATCTGCAGGCTCAGGGGATCCCTAGTGGTTAAGGAAGTAAGAATTTCAAAAACTAAAATGAAGAAGCAACCCCCTCCCCTTTACCCAGAATAGTCCAATGAAGACTATGATAACTGGCTGGGTGAGAGGCAGAAAACTCGTGTGGGAAGGGAGAGGGCAAAAGGAATAGTGTATCCTAGAGGAGAGCATGGCTGGTTAGCTAGAAACCTGAGCACTCATTTTGCTGAGCTGCAACATTTTATTGTTAGATTCACATTTTTTTTCCAGTTTAAAGATGTAGGAAGAGTGTGCTGGATCAGGCCAATGGTTCACCTAGTCCAGCATCCTGTTCTCACAGTAGTCAACCAGATGCCTGTGAGAAACTCCTGAGAGGAAGTTCCATAGTTTAACTATGCAGTACTTTCTTTGATAAATTTTCAATTTTCTAATATTCAGCTTCATTGGATGTCCATAATTTCTTGAGTTATGAGAGAGGGAGAAAAACTCTCCTCTATCCCTTTTCTCCACACGATGCATAATTTAACGTGCCATTTAACTTGCAGACTTTTGGAGCATTCTGAATGGTGCTTTCCCCCATCTCTCACATAGGTTCTCTCCCTCACCCCAGTACTAAATTCTGAATTGAGCATGGCAGTACCATGGTGGTGGCGGTGGAAAAGTAGGAGAAAAGGAATAATTAATTCCTCTGTAGAACTATGTCAGTCAATCAAGAAACATGTTTGGGGGGAAAGATGGGACTCCACATTAGGCATCAACCAAATGCCACTTTATGGTTTTAGCACTTGGAAAACATAGTCAAATAAAACCACATTGACATTTTTGCTTGCCCACTTACTCCTCCACGTTCCTTTCACTATTTGATGAGCAAAACCATTTTTAAAAAAGTAAAAAGTAAAAGGTCATATGCAGTTAAAGGTTAAAGGATCTTTTCATCCCCCCCCCCTCTTTCCACCATACATCTGAGCTGGATGAATCACCAAGGTTAAATAACCCTGGCAGACTCTACGGCACAGTAATATGTGAACAAGGCTGGTGTGAGTAATAATCTGTCTGAACTGTTATTAGATGTAAACTTTTCAAAAATTCAAAATGGGAAGGTCAGTGATTTAAAGCTGGGAAGTTTTCCCCAAGCTGTAGGAAGAAGTAAAAATAACACCATTATTTTATCAATTATCTTAACCCTTATGGTTTTTGTTTCTATTTCCCATGAACTAAGCGGGGGGGAAATGACCTTCCATATGTTGATGAACTGCAACTCCCATCATCCCTGGTCATTGGCCAGATTTGCTGTGACTGATGGGAGTTGTATTTCATCAATATCAGGACCAAAAGTCTCACACACTTCCGATACACTAAAAGGGCGCAGAATCCCAGAGACCTCAAGGTCGGGTAAACAAACCTTATGAATGAATGAATGAATGAATGAATGAATGAATGAAATAGGCTTTTTCATCCTGAGGACCACATTCTGTCATGAACAACCTTCTGGGGGCTACATGCCAGAGAGGGACAAAAGCAGAGACAAAATGGGTGGAGAAACAGGTGCTATTATTGCCGTCAACAGTAGGCTGCATTCCAGTTATGCAGAAGCCAGAGGGTTCTAGACCCATCTACATCTTTCCATCCAGGCAAGCGTAAGTCACCATCACTTTCATAGACACATTCCATGGCACTTGTGAAGCAGGGATGCTGAGGGATGAAGTCTGACATAACTCTGAGTTCATGGGACCTCCTTCTTAGCAGACATGCATAGGACTGCTCTTTTTGATCAAGAGATCATAGAATCATAGAGTTGGAAGAGACCACAAGGGCCATCGAGTCCAACCCCCTGCCAAGCAGGAAACACCATCAGAGCACTCCTGACATATGGTTGTCAAGCCTCTGCTTAAAGACCTTCAAAGAAGGAGACTCCACCACACTCCTTGGCAGAAAATTCCACTGTCGAACAGCTCTTACTGTCAGGAAGTTCTTCCTAATGTTTAGGTGGTTATCAGGACATTCCCTATAGGATCAAGTTCCTCACGCATCCCTACAACCAAGCCTATGGGCCCCCTCCAGATGCCATTTTTTCTCATGCATCCATGGTGTTATCAGGTAGCCATACACAATCCCATTTTCAATATTCTTTGCACCAGCAAGAGTATGGAGAAAGTCACTGCTGAATTTCCAGTCAGTGTGTATCCCATAACTTACTGATGAAATTCCATTATCTTTTCATGTCACCAATGTTTTGGTTTATTTCTGTCCCATTTTTGTTGTGGTATAGGTCCTCTGGAGAGCAATAATTTGGTCGTATTGGGAAACAAACCCATCACTATTTCATTATTAATGGTTCAAGAACCTATATTGCAGAATATGCCCATGATAAAACATCTCTCAGCTATCAACATTTTGGACAGTTTCATTTGCCTAACTTAAGCTTAAACGCTGCTGCAGAGAATGAAAGTTACCCAATGTCCAGGCAAAAGTTGACTGAATGCTTAGTAGGCCCTTATGAGATGACTGATAATAATAATTTTAATAATTTTATTATTTATACCCCGTCCATCTGGCTGGGTTTCCCCGGCCAGTCTGGGCGGCTCCCAATCGAATATTAAAAACACAATACAGCATTAAACATTAAAAACTTCCCTAAATAAAAATAATAAAGAGTTATCTTGGAATCCCGAGAACAGAATAGTTTCCCCCTTTGAAACAAATCCCTAGTTGGCACCAGCTGTACAACAACTCATATGAAATAAAGGAAGGAAGGAATCCAAGTATGCAGAAAAGCAAGACATAGAAAAGGTTATCTAGGCAGATAGGGGAATAAAAGTTTACGTCTCCTCCAGACAACCTATGTAATGAGCACCAGTCCTTATTTGCTTTCACCCATTTGATGCAAAGGTTAGATTGCATCCAGTCTTTATTGAGCACTCGTTCTGACTTGTTTTGTGAGGTTACATAGCAATCAGCATTCATCCTCATGCACTGCAGGGTGGTAAGAGCTGTTCAACAGTGGTATTAGACTACGTCAGAAGGTAGTGGACTCTCCTTCATTGAAGGTTTTTAAGCAGAGGTTGTCTGGGCATCTGTCAAATATGCTTTAGCTGAGATTCCTGCACAGCATGGGGTTGAAATAGATGACCCTTTGGGGTCCCTTCCAATTCTATAATTCTATGATTCTTTGATGAACAGCAGGGATAAAGACTGGGTCAACCCCTGTCCTAGAGCCACTTCACTTCAACAACCTGGAAACCAGTGGCTGTGTTATAAAATAGGGGCTATTTGAGTTCTAGATGGTACCTCATTCAGTGGTATTGCTACTGCATTTTGGACCAGTTGATACTTCCCAGTCATCTTCGAGGGCAGAGCCACATTGAGTGCATTGCAATAATCTAATCTGGAAGTTACCAGAGTGGCCGAGTACAGAGGTTAAGTCATCTTGTCTGAAAGGGGCAACACTTGGTGATCCAAAGGGAGCTTGAAATGGTCACCACTGAGGACACCTGAGCTTCCAGTGACAATGCTGGATCTATGTTATTGACAAGATGCTCTGTAATGGTGCAGGATTTGGTGATCTCCATGTTTTATCTCTCACAGCGCTCTAGCACCACTGTCTGATATGCTTACTTGTTTGCTCATTTGCCAAGAAATATGAGTGGTGTCAGGTGCTGAGAGAGGCATCAAGGCCTACTTGGAGTCCAGTTTGACTAGAATGTCTATCTGATTACCTTCAGAGGTGGCCTTTGGCTAAATGGCCATTTAATAATTCTACTCAGCATATATGCATTTTTTAAAAGTGTCAAATGCACTTTATGCCCATTACGTGCTGCAGTGAGGAAGCAGGAAAAGCATTGCCCTCACATTCAATCACCGTGCTTAGTCCCCAGGGGAAACAAGATGGGAGCTCCAGAAAAACATGTCATCTGCTTTCTTTGCTGCCAATGTGAGATTTACAGAAATGTGGTTCACATTTGCAGCTGGGTTGGCCAAGTCAATTAACCTCTCTCTCTCTCTCTCTCTCTCTCTCTCTCTCTCTCTCTCCACCTACCCCCTCTTTACAATTGGCGAAAGGGTGGTTGCTTCAAGAGGTCACCAAAGTTGCTTCCATCCTAAATTTCCCTCCTGAGATGATTCTTGCTAAGGTCTGCAATTGTTATGCTAGGATCATGAGTTCCCAGTGGGTCAATAATCACTATGGGACACCCCACATTCCTTTGGATATTTATAGCATTGGATTACTGTCACAGTGCTGTAAGTATGAGATCATTGTAATATCATGAGGTCCACAGGGAAGGCTTGTTATTAGCAATCTTTCTTGCTAACCCTGAGACTCATTTCTTAACGTTGCTTATTTTCTCTCCCCTGTCTGCTCCAACTGACCTCAAGGGTTTCCTTCTACTTCCTAGCTTTTGCATCCTTCTAGATGGTTATCAGGTCTCAACACTTCTATATGGTTCTTTTAATTCTTTTTACATAAATCAGTCCTGGTTCCTCCTCACTGCCCCTCACCCCCACGGCTGCACAATATGCATGTTTCTCAAACACTGCCAACCCAGAATATGAAATATGCATCTACCACAGGAAAAAAAAAACCCACTTGAATCTGATTTCAAGGAAGAAATATCTGAGATTGCAAGGCTATGATCCATCCGACGAAATCCCCAGGAGTTCTTAGATTCATGCTTTGCATACCCCTGCTGCAAAATTCCTTGCAAAAAGACCCATCTGGAGTGAAGCAAAAGAAGGTATCAGAATACAAAATAAGTTACCTAATAATTCATGTTGTTTCTGAACTTTGCCCTGCCGGATCGAGGCATTTCCGTCTTTTACACTTTGTTCAATGTGGCTTTAATCTGCTTAGACAAGGGAAAGAATTTCTCAATAGCTCTTTGCATGCAACCTTAACAAGGGCAGGCCCAGGAAAGTTTCACCTGCTCAGTGCTTTGCAGCTCTTCCCTGGTTTGTGAGTCATCACCACTGGATACTGCCAGGGCCCACACCTAAATAGGGGACCCATATCAGTCCCTACAATCTCCTCCTGCTGTTCCTCTTAACCATGATTTTCTTTTACCTGCCAGGGCCAACTCTGCTATTAGGCCAAGGACTGGGCACCTGCAGTCCTTAAGTTATACTTGGACTCTAACTCCCATCAGCCCCAATGGCATGGTCAGTTGGTGGGAGTTGTAGTTCAGCAAAATCTGGAGGGCGGCAAGTTCGCATTCTCTGCATGAGACAGAGTGAGGCAGCCACCTCAGTCAGAAGATCCTAGGATCCAGTGAGGTCCTGTGTGTGTGTGTGTGTGTGTGTGTGTGGTGACTCCCTGCTTGTGGAATGCTTTCCCCAGGGAGGCTCATTTGGTGCCTTCACTATGTATTTTTAGGTGCCAGGCAAACACATTGGTCTTATCCCAGGCCTTTGGCTAATTAAACAATAAATGGCCTTTTAAACTGGGGTGCATTGCTTTTGTTTGTTACTATGCATTTTGTGTTTTTATATTGTAAACTGCCATGTGATCCTCAGATGAAGGGCAGTATAGAAATTTAATAAATAAGAATAATAATGGCAGGATGTTGAGAAGCTGAAAAGTGTGCAGGGCAACCAAGACGATCGTGATGATCAAGCATCTGGGAACCAAGTCTTATGAGGAACAGTTAAAGGAAATGTGTGTGTTTAGCCTGGGAAAGAGGAGACTGAGAGGAAATATAATAGCCATCTTCAAATATCTCAAGAGCTGTCACATGGAAGAGGGAACAAGCTTGTTTTCTCCTGCTCCAGAGGGTAGGATTCGAAAAAATGGCTTCAAGTTACAAGAAAGGAGATTCCAACTAAACATTAGGGGGGGAATTCTGACTGTAAGAGCTGTTCGACAGCGGAACTGACTTCCTTGTGAGGTGGTAGACTCCTCCCTTTGAGGTTTTTAAGCAGAAGCTAGATGACCATCTGTCATGTATGCTTTAGCTGATATTCCTGTATTGCAGGGGGTTGGACTAGATGACCCTTGGGTCCTTTCCAATTCAAATTCTATGATTCTATGAAAAAGTCACCTCAGTATGCATCATCCTCACTTCATCTCCCTCTGCTGGTGCAGACTGAGTACAGAGGGAGAAGCAAGCAAATTGGCAGTGTCAATGCAAAGAGGTGAGGAGGATGGAGGAGCCCTTCTGAGGCTACCTTGCCAAAAGCCCTACAAAACTCAGTACTGGACCTATACTTGGCCTCTTCAAGCTTCTAGGACAAATGCATTGGGCTTAAAAAGAATGAGGGTACAAACAGAAATTGACCCCCAAATGTCCATCCATATATTGGCTCATTTTCAAATATTCCCACATGTGATTTATAGAAGGGATCCAGGAGGAAGTCTACTGGTTTTGGGTGTCACCTGAACCTTTTTGGGTTGGTATTTCCAAATAGCCATCTTTTAATCCAGCGTCTTCACATAATATATTATGAACCTTTGGGATTTACTGCCACAAGATTGACAAGCAGGAGCATGCCCACAGGGCTGCCTTCAGATGTCTTCTAAAAGTCAGATAGTTGTTTATGTCCTTGACATCTAATGGGAGGGTGTTCCACAGGGTGGGTGCCACTACCGAGAAGGCCCTCTGCCTGGTTCCCTGTAACCTCACTTCTCGCAATGAGGGAACCACCAGAAGGCCCTCGGAGCTAGATCTCAGTGTCCACGCTGAATGATGGGGGTGGAGATGCTCCTTCAGACATACAGGGCCAAAACCATTCAGGGCTTTAAAAGTTAGCACTAACACTTTGAATTGTGCTCAGAAATGTACTGGAGCCAAAGTAGATCCTTTAAGGCCAGTGTTATACGGTCCCAGCAGCCACTCCCTACTGTTGGGCTACCTGCCTTCTCCCCTGCCAGTCCCTGTGTGTACCAACCACCACAGATAGAGAGTTGTGTGTAGGTCTGAGTACAGTATTTGCATTTCACTTGTGCACTTTCAGCTTTATGAGTATGGCTAAATTAAAAAAAAAAATAGGGGTGGAAAGGGGGCAGGGTTCCAGCAAAAATTATTTTTGCAATCCCATTTGCCATTGGACCCATTTTGGCTTTGGGCATGATCCCCGGAATGCAACCCCCACGTAAATTGCGGGCTTACTGCATATGTATAAACCGTCTGTGACTTTCAAGTTGCTAGAATATAGACCTATTGCCCCATCCACTTTTGGTTCTGGCCCCCCACACCTCCAGCATGTGGTCCCCAGAAGGTTGCCTATGAGTAAATGGGTCTCTCAGGCTTAAAAAGTTTCCCCATTCCTGCTGTAAAGGAACAGAATGAGGGAAATTCTCCCACACTGAGTTACATTCTAGTGTACAAGAAAAACCTACAGCTTTGTTTATTTTAAGAGCAGTTACTTTTTTAAGACTCATTTTGCCCACATATTGACTATAAACAAAACAAGAGGGATCCCTCACATGATATTGGATGGGCAACCCCATCATGATGTAATTATTTTTATCAACATGTGGCAAATAATTCCTCCAGTCTCATTTTTATTTTTATTTTTTTAAAAAAACCAGTAGGTTTTTTTAAAGCAATTAAAAGCCTCAAGCTTTTTACAGACTGAGCAAAATGAGTTCCAGCCTTCAGGACAGAAAAAGCAAATATATTTTTAACAAGCAAGTGATTGGGTCATTGCTAAATATTTCCAAGAAAGAGAAACAACAAAGACACTTGTATCCAGGAGGTCTTACACATCTGAGGAAAAAAAAGGGGAAAGGAAAAAAAGAAAACCATCATGGAAAAATAATACCGGAGGATTACCGTATAACTGAAATATTATCTGATTTTTTAAAAATCAGGGTGGTGCAGCGGCAGCAACAAAACATTGGAGGAATTTTTAATTCATTAGTTCAAGTTTCACACACACAAGCATTAGTCTTTACATATGTAGTAAAGTTAGTTTTCAGGCTTCAAGCACACTTGGGATTCAGACACTGCTGGGTGGCTCTAGGAACATAGAAAGTTGCCTTATATTTTCAGACTGTATTTCAATCTAGCTTAATACTGTCTGCACTGACTGGCAGCAGCTGCCCAGAGTTTTAGCTGGGAAATCTTTTCCAACTTTACCTGGATATGCCGAGGATTGAATCTGGGACCTTCTGCATGCAAAGCAGTTGCTTCACCACTGAGCTACAGCCCTCCACCTTTCTGCATAAACACACACACTTCTCCAGTGCCTTAAATGTCTAAACAGAGAAACATTTATTTATTTGTTTTGCAGAAGCTGGGATGTGAGTCATGAATTTGAGGTTTTCCTTGACACTTCTGTGTGTATGTAATTAAGAACATGTATAAAGACACAAGACTATGAGTGTGGTGAAATGACAAACACAGTAGGATAAAAGAAGAGCATTTTCCAGGTTAACAGAGTTGCAAATGGATTTTTTCCCCTCCCACCTGGAAGTAATTAACACAGAAATGAGCGCTAAAGTTCCACTAGATCCTGCTAGATTTCCAGAAATGGCTTGTACTACTGTACGGTGTGAAATGTCACATAAAATGCAGAAATTATCAGGTAAGGGGAGAATAATATCCATACCTGATAATGTCCTGATTCAGCCTAGCTGAGCTGGGGAAAATCTTCCCCATGCCACCAGAAGTCTTTCCAAGGGTGAAACAGGAAGTAGGAAAAACCAAACAAACTTAGTAGCCCTCCTCTGCGTTCATGAAGCTTGTTATTTTACACTTGGCCATCTTTACGTTGAATATTGCTCTGTAGCTTCAGGACAGGGTGGGATGAAGAAATAAGAGAACTACACTCTCTTAAGATTACTTAATGGATTAGCATGAACTGAATGAACATTTCCAGTGTGGAAAGAAGTTTTCAGGGAGATCATTTCCTCCCCCTCCAAATATATATATATATATATCCCCAAAGCATATACAGTATTTTCATGTTAATTCCCTAGGGTTCACAGCCTCAATCAGCTTTTAACAGCCACACACACACACATCATAGCTGTCAACTTTTCCCTTTTCTTGCGAGGAATCCTATTCGGAATAAGGGAATTTCCCTTAAGAAAGGGAAACGTTGACAGCTATCACACACACACACACACACACACACACACACTTACTGTTTTTCTTCTTAAAGGTTAAACAACAACATATATACAACAAAATTAATCCTGCCTCACACTCAGTACCTGAGCACAACAGCACTCCCCGAACTTGTGATTCCCAGTAACTGGTATCTACCTCTGACAGTGGAGGTAGAACATTAGAAAAGCCCCACGGGATCAGGTCAAAGGCCCATCTAGCTCGGCTTGCATGTTCTCACAGATTTATCTGAGAGGCCCACAAGCAGGACCTGAGTGCAACAGCCCTCCCTCCACCTGTGATTCCCAGCAACTGTTAGGGCTGTCCTGTGTCCAGAATTTCCTAGGCATAGCCGGGATTCGGCCGTTGGAAACAATGTGTGAGCGGGAACCGCTGGAATGTCCAGGAAAATCTGGACATAAGGCAACCCATGTCATAAGTGTAGATTTTGGTGAGGTTCCTTAAAATTAGCTCTTTTGCGTCCAGATTTTCACCTTTTGAAATATGGCAACCCTAAACAACTGGCATTTAAAGGCATAGAGCCATGGACAGTAGAGGTAGAAAATTGTGACTAGCTACAACCACTCCACCGTTATTACATTGAACTGTACAGTGGTACCTCTGGTTGCGAACGGGATCTGTTCCAGAGTCCTGTTCACAACATGAGCAAAATGCAACCTGCGTCACGATTCGCCGCTTCTGCGCATGCGCGTGACATCATTTTGAGCATTTGTGCATGTGCGAGCGGCGAAACCCAGAACTAACCCTTTCCGGTACTTCCGGGTTACCATGGGACGCAACCTGAAAATGCTCAACCTGAAGCAAACGTAACATGAGGTATGACTGTATCTCTCCTAGCAGAAAGGCAGAAAAGGGATGCACAGCACCAGCATAAGGCTGGGACTTAAAAAACAACAACATACACAATGCATTTTGCTTGTGTCTCTTAAACCTTTGCCTTTATACGGGCTGTAAGCAATGGAGCACAGTTGCTGAGCCACTTCCTGTGAGTGCCCAGCCATACACATCCAAGCACAATGATGACTTTAATCCATTGGGATCCCAGCCACCCCAATCCCGCAATGAAAAAGCACTTGACCATCATCCAAACCCACAGTGATCCATTCAAGGAGGGCTCCCCCGCCCCCACCCCGGCCTTATAAACCTCTGTGACAAGTGGGATGGTCTCTGTTTAAATATGTGGCCTTGTGGGATCCTGCTGACATCATTTCAGACATTCAGTAAACAAGGAGACATACATGGAGCCCTTTTCAGGGAGGTGTGTGGTGTGAGGGAAACGAGAAGTTACTCAGCACTGACTGTCTGCAAAGGTGAGAGAGGCTGGAAAAAAACAGCCACCACTTTATTGTTCTAACCTTTCTGTAAATATAGAGTTGATCACCCATTTTTCCAAGGGATTGAAAACAAGGCTTTCTGCCATTGACTTTGCAGGCAATGTTCAGACATATTTTAAGCATTATTTTGCAGAGCCAACTGTGTTTGGGGTGGTGGGGTAGGGAGGAAAACCTATTTAAGATGTGTGCAAAACAAACATGTACTCATGGCGGGTGGGGGGGGGCGGAGTGTAAGAGAAAGATTCCCTGTGGCATATTGGCCAAAGCATGCTTTATCTCTGTGCTGTTGTTTTTATTAAAAAATAAAATAAATATTCCTTCACAGCTCTTCCTGGGTGGCGGTTAGTTTTCAGACAGAAGCCATGCTAATTTCTCCATTGCTCAAGAGTTTGTTTGGGGAAATCTGACTGAAAGGAATATTTGTAGGCCTTGAGAGGTTGAGGAATATTATTAGATGCAATGTTTTTGAATGGAGAGACTTGGAAAGAGAGTTGAGGAAGATAGTCATTATTACTACAGCTACTGATGCGACTGAAGCAAGGGAGCCCAGGCCATCAATGGCCTGAAGGAACTGTTGGGTAACTCTTCGTCATCTTATTTGGGGGCTTCTGAAGAACTTGTGCTCTTGGGGAGGGCAGAAGCAAGGGATCACAAGCCAAGAAGCACACATGTCATCAGCTCCCAGTTGTTGAGAGGGCTCTGACAGTTTTGTGTGATGCATTTGTTTTCGTATTTAAATAGTCATCCATCCTGGGTGCCTTGACAGGAAGGCAGACTATTGGCCTCACCATCATCAAAAGTAACAAACCTCTTCTCCCCCAACACCAGTCCACTATGATAGTATTTACTGTATTTTTCGCTCTAAAAGACGCACCAGACCACAAGACGCACCTAGTTTTTGGAGGAGGAAAACAAGAAAAAAAATATTCTGAATCTCAGAAGACAGAACAGCAAGATGGATCGCTGCGCAGTGAAAGCAGCAATCCCTCTTGCTGTTCTGGCTTCTGGTATAGCTGCGCAGCCTGCATTCGCTCCATAAGACTCACACACATTTCCCCTTACTTTTTAGGAGGGGAAAAGTGAGTCTTATAGAGCAAAAAATACGGTATTTATTTAAGGTTATACACATCCATTCCTCCAAGGATCAAGTATAAAAACACAAAAAATACATAACATAGTAGCAAACAAAACAATACCTCCCAGTTTAAAAGGCCATAGCAAAGGTCAGAGGGGGCAGGGTTTCTGTTGAGGCAGGGATTAGCTGTGGGAGGAGCTTATCAGAGCTTAGCAGCGCGCGCAGTTTGATCCATCTTTTAGATTTAGGGGAGCTAGTCTCAAACGTTTGTTGGGGGAGACCTAGGTTTTTTTGGGGGGGAGTTATTTGTCCTGTCTTCACACTTTTTATGATGGAGGACCGCTGTAGCCACCCCCAATGACACGTTCTCAAGATGGAGGGTGAGGGAACAGCTGCAGTCGCCTGCGGTTCCTGCGAAATGTTTGCCATCTTGCCAAAGGTTGCAGGCAGCTTTACCTGCAGCAATTGCATGTTGATTGCCCTCTTAAAAGACAAAGTCCAGCAACTGGAGGAACGTGTAGCTGCGCTCCAAAGAATTAGAGAGCTGGAGCTCTTCTTGGAAGCAACAGAGCACACAGTCTCCACCAAGGAGGAGACAGGGGACTCCCCTGAGAAGGAGGCTAGTTCACCAACACAGGAGCCAGATATATGGAGAAACGTGACGCAAAGAAGTAGGAGGCCCAGGGTTCGCTCTGATTGTTTAGAAATACACAATCGCTTTGAGGTCCTCTCCCCTAGAATGGAAGACGAAGAGCAGACTCCATTTGAGGATCTCTCCCTCATTACAGTCGATCAGGTATATGAAGGCGAGCAGCAAAGTCAGTCCTCAGGGAATGTGCAGGCGACCTTGGAACAGACAACCCTGACCAAACCTAAGAGGAGGCGTGTAGTGGTGATAGGAGATTCCCTACTGAGGGGAACAGAAGCAGTGATCTGTGGGCCTGACAAGATGTCTCGGGAAGTGTGCTGTCTCCCCGGGGCTAAGATCCAAGATGTAACTGAACGACTCCAAGGAATCATAAAACCCACTGACAAATACCCCTTCCTCTTGGTTCATGTGGGAACCAATGACACTGCAAGCAATAGCTTCCAGAAGATCAAAAGAGACTACGAGGCTCTGGGCAGGAAATTGAAGCAATTAAATGCACAAATTGTCATCTCATCTGTCCTCCCAGTTGAACGACGTGGCCCAGGGAGAGAGCGAAAAATAGTGGAAGTGAACAGCTGGCTTCGCAAATGGTGTAAACAGGAACGGTTTGGATTCTTAGATCACGGACTGCAGTTTCTTGAAGATGGACTTCTGGCAAGCGATGGGCTACACCTCACAACAGTTGGGAGGAATGTTTTTGCCAAAAATCTCAGAAACCTCATCAGGAGGGCTTTAAACTGACTAATGTGGGGGAGGGAGACAGTGCTCCTGAAGGTAGGAGTCTATCAATTGATGAAGATGATCATCCAAATGTCATAGACCAAATGGAGCAAACAGCACGCAGACCTAGTGGTGGGAGGAAAAAATCCTTAAATAAGAGACACGGGGGAATGATTAATGGACTTCAATGTCTGTACACTAATGCACAAAGCATGGGAAATAAACAAGATGAACTTGAGCTCTTGGTACAGCAAACTGAATATGACATAATAGGCATCACTGAAACCTGGTAGGATAAGTCCCACAATTGGAATGTAATAATGGAGGGATACAATCTATTTCAGAGAAGCAGACCAGACAAGAAAGGAGGAGGATTGGCGTTATATGTCAGGGATGTGTATACCTGTGAAGAGATCCAAGATTTAGAACCTCAAAGCCAAAGTGAGAGCATTTGGGTCAAAATTAAGGGAGAGAAGAATAACAGTGACCTCATTGTGGGAGTTTACTATAGATCCCCAAGCCAAACGGAGGACATAGATGATGCCTTCCTGGAACAGATGGCCAAGCATGCAAAAGGAAGGGAGATAGTAGTAATGGGGGACTTCAATTACCCGGATATTTGTTGGATGTCAAACTCAGCCAAGAGCAAAAGGTCAAACAGATTCCTCACTGGCCTTGCAGACAACTTCATTGTCCAGAAAGTGGGAGAAGCAACAAGAGGAACAGCCATTTCAGATCTGGTCCTAACCAATGTTGATGACCTGGTTAGTGGGGTAGAAGTGGAAGGATGATTAGGCGTGAGTGATCATGCTCTTCTGAAGTTTACTATACAGCGGAAAGGAGCAGCCAAGCACACTAGGACTCAATTTCTTGACTTTAAGAAAGCCGACTTCATAAAACTTAGGGAACTGCTGGGTGAGATCCCATGGAGAGTAATACTAAAAGGAAAGGGAGTTCATGATGGCTGGGAGTTTGTTAAGAGGGAGATAGTAAAAGCACAACTTCAGGCAATACCAATGAGGTGGAAACATGGAAGGTGCCTAAAGAAGCCAAGGTGGCTATCTAAAGAACTTTTAACTGAGTTAAGATTAAAAAAGGATGTGTACAAAAAATGGAAAAGGGGGGAAACCACCAAAGAGGAATTCAAACAAATAGCCAGCACGTGTAGACACAAAGTCAGAAAAGCTAAAGCACAGAATGAACTCAGGCTTGCTAGAGAGGTTAAAAGCAACAAAAAAGGCTTTTATGGGTATGTCCGTAGCAAAAGGAAGAACAAAGAAACAGTGGGGTCACTCAGAGGAGAAGATGGTGAAATGCAAACAGGGGACACAGAAAGGGCTGAACTCCTCAATGCCTTCTTTGCCTCAGTCTTCTCCGATAAAGAAAACAATGCCCGACCTGAAGAATTTGGAGCAAATGATTCAGCAGAGGAAACACAGCCCAGAATAACTAAGGAGATAGTACAAGAATACTTGGCTAGTTTAGATGTATTCAAGTCTCCAGGGCCAGATGAACTGCATCCAAGAGTATTAAAAGAACTGGCAGATGTGATCTCAGAACCACTGGCAGTCATCTTTGAGAATTCCTGGAGAACAGGCGAAGTCCCGGCAGACTGGAGGAGGGCAAATGTTGTCCCTATTTTCAAAAAGGGGAAAAGAGAGGACCCAAATAATTACCGCCCAGTCAGTTTGACATCAATACCAGGGAAGATTCTGGAGCAGATCATTAAGCAAACAGTCTGTGAACACCTAGAAAGGAATGCTGTGATCATCAATAGTCAGCATGGATTTCTGAAAAATAAGTCATGTCAGACTAACCTGATCTTGTTTTTTGACAGAATTACAAGCCTGGTAGACGAAGGGAACGCAGTGGATGTAGCCTACCTTGATTTCAGCAAGGCACTTGACAAGGTGCCCCATGATATTCTTGTAAAGAAGCTGGTAAAATGCGGTCTTGACTTTGCTACCACTCAGTGTATTTGTAACTGGCTGACTGACCGAACCCAAAGGGTGCTCAACAATGGTTCCTCTTCATCCTGGAGAAGAGTGACTAGTGGGGTGCCACAGGGTTCTGTCTTGGGCCCGGTCTTATTCAACATCTTTATCAACGACTTGGATGATGGACTCAAGGGCATCCTGATCAAATTTGCAGATGACACCAAACTGGGAGGGGTGGCTAACACCCCAGAGGACAGGATCACACTTCAAAACGACCTTGACAGATTGGAGAACTGGGCCAAAACAAACAAGATGAATTTTAACAGGGAAAAATGTAAAGTATTGCACTTGGGCAAAAAAAATGAGAGGCACAAATACAAGATGGGTGACACCTGGCTTGAGAGCAGTACATGTGAAAAGGATCTAGGAGTCTTGGTTGACCACAAACTTGACATGAGCCAACAGTGTGACGCGGCAGCTAAAAAAGCCAATGCAATTCTGGGCTGCATCAATAGGAGTATAGCATCTAGATCAAGGGAAGTAATAGTGCCACTGTATTCTGCTCTGGTCAGACCTCACCTGGAGTACTGTGTCCAGTTCTGGGTGCCACAGTTCAAGAAGGACACTGACAAACTGGAAGGTGTCCAGAGGAGGGCAACCAAAATGGTCAAAGGCCTGGAAACGATGCCTTATGAGGAACGGCTAAGGGAGCTGGGCATGTTTAGCCTGGAGAAAAGGAGGTTAAGGGGTGATAGCCATGTTCAAATATATAAAAGGATGTCACATAGAGGAGGGAGAAAGGTTGTTTTCTGCTGCTCCAGAGAAGCGGACACGGAGCAATGGATCCAAACTGCAGGAAAGAAGATTCCACCTAAACATTAGGAAGAACTTCCTGACAGTAAGAGCTGTTCGACAGTGGAATTTGCTGCCAAGGAGTGTGGTGGAGTCTCCTTCTTTGGAGGTCTTTAAGCAGAGGCTTGACAACCATATGTCAGGAGTGCTCTGATGGTGTTTCCTGCTTGGCAGGGGGTTGGACTCGATGGCCCTTGTGGTCTCTTCCAACTCTATGATTCTATGATTCTATGATTCTACTTAACCAGCCAAAGGGCTGAAGAAGAATGCTTTTGTCTGGTGCCTAAAGATATGTAAGAAAAGTTTCAGGTAAGCCTCCTTTGGGGACAGCATTCCACAAGCTGGGAGCCACTGCAGAAGAGGCACATTCTTGTGTTGCCACCCTTCAGGCCTCTGTATGGACATGAAGAAAGTCCTCAGATGGTGATTGTAGGGTCCAGGTCAGTTTGTTAGGGGAGAGACAGGCCTTGAGGTATTGTGGTCTTGAGCCACTAAAGGCTTTATAGGTCAAAATCAGCACTTTGAGTTGGGCCAAGAAAGTGACTGGCAGCCAATGGAATAGGGCCAAGATTGGCATTAGATACTCAAACTGCCTGCCTCAATGAGCAACCTGACCTCTGAATTCTGTATCAGCTGAAGTTTCTGAACTGTCTTCAGAGGCAGCTCTATATATAACGTGTTGCAGTAATCTAACCTAGAAGTTACCAGAGCATAGACAACAGTAGTTAGGCTATCCCTGTCCAGATAGGGGTGCAGCTGGGTCACCAGGCCACCTGAGCCTTGAACGACAGCAAAGGACCCAGGAGTACCCCCAAGCTACGTACCCTCTCCTTCAGAGGGAGTCTAACCCCATCAAGAGCAGTCAACCTCCCATCCATCTGGTCTAGGGAACCACCCACTAACAGTTCCTCAGCAGTAGTAGTAGTGATGACCACCACCACCATACTCCTTCCTTCCTTCCTTCCTTCCTTCCTTCCTTCCTTCCTTCCTTCCTTCCTTCCTTTCTTAAGCTGACTATAGTACTAGCAATATCATCACCATAACTATCACAGGAAAAAGGTGTTTTTCTGGCATTCCTACAGCCTCTAACTTCACTGTTGTTTCTTTCGCAGGCCCTTTTTGAGGCCTACTACATATCCAGACAGCAAATCTGTCAGCCTGCCATCCTCCTCTGGGTTCTCATTATATGTCTGAGGAATTCCTCGCAACATACATTCTTGCTTTCCCCTTCATTTCCTCGTGTGTGTTTCCAATACGTTGACTTAGGCTGACAGTTCAAAGGAAAAGAGGCCTACGAAGAAACAGCCCAAACCTCTCTTTGCCCAAACCCAAACATACTAAGGGTGGAAGCAGGGGTTATTTATCTGATTATTGTTTGTTTGTTTCTTACTGCCCTCTGCCTTCTTTTTCTCTTTTAAAGGCCTCTGGAAGAGGTTGACCCTCTCTCATAATGCTAGAATGAGGGAACATCCAAGGAAGCTGAATGTTATAAGATTTAGGACAGATGCAAGAAATAATCATTCACCAGCTCCCAATCCGCACATTTTTAATGTAATTTCACACGTGCATACACCAAAATTGAAGGCAATTTTCTTTCATATAATGCCTTTTATTCTTGTTGTTTTCACTCATATATCCATTTACATTCACAATTCCTCCCAGTCTATACAGTTTTTTGGGTTTTTTTGCAAAAATTATTTGGCTGGAGAACCTCATGACAAAATTCTGAGGAGGAATTTTGGTGGCTCTTTCACATATTGTTTCAGAAACTGCAAATCAGGCATTGTCACCTTGGAATAAAAACTAAACTAAATGTCTCCCCCAACCCTGCTCCTCGCTCACCTCTGCCCATAGCCCAATCCTGACACAAGCACAAGCTGGGAATTGCAGGTGGGCTGAGTATTCTTGCATTCATGTCCAGCTTCCAGGCTTCCCACAGGCATCTAGTTGACCACTATGAGAACAAGATGCTGGAGAAGAAGGGTTGTTGGCCTGCCTTATGTTTCCACAAAAGGGTTTTGACTCCCTAATTAGGTCCCTATGTATGGCTGGATTCTTACATGTTAATCAACTACCATGTGACATTCAAAGGCCTCCACAAAAAATGTTCTTCAATGTGCTTTACAATTAGTTATGGAAAAAAGTTTGAATTGGACAAAGGAGCCTTAGAGAACTATATATCTTCAAAGACTCCTTATGCCTGGGATACTGCTGTAATGTTTAGGTTAGTGCTGGACCAAATGTTCTCAAAGGGCTGATCTTTCTTTGGAGGAAGGGAGAGTCAATAATGGAAGGGGGTATAGTTCCACGTCCATTTTTGAAGTTGGGTTTGAAATTAAGATAGGTGGCAAAATTTGTGACGTTTCTTCCAGAAGTTGCTAGAGCACCGCAAATGGAATGAGGATCAATCTGGGCCTGTGAGTTTTGCACTCAGTTCATATTGAATCCAGGTCTATTCATGTACTCAGCCCTTCACACAATTCCTTGTAGATTATCACAGTGCCTGGAGTCAGACAGTCAGGTCGTGTATCTGCAGCAGTGACCAGAGGAGGAATGACCGCTGGGAGGACTGCAAAGAGAAGAAATGCCATAGTGCACCTGTAGCAGCAAAACCAGACGCCTCCATCTGCCCCACCTGCAATAACATATGTTTCTTCTGTATCGGTCTCTACAGCCACAGCTGGTGCTGTAAACGCTCCAATGGTTTGACTTTACACCCAAAGGTGCACTCTTCCATTGTCTCCTGAGAGAGATGCCAGTAACAATGTACAGTTCAAATTATGAGAGCGGAAGGAGTGGAGCCATGCTTGCTGCCCTCTTGTTTCCATCACATCCCTCCACTCCTTATTGGAGAAGATCTGAAGAGGGGAGCCTGCTCCATGAAAATAGGGTCCTTCCACCACTTAGACATCTGACTGCACAAGTTTCTACATTACATGGGGAGCCTAAATTCACAGAGCTAGCTCCCCACTTTATCTTCTCTTCCCACATAGGAAGTGCAGAAGAGCTGGGTAACAGGAATGGGCCTGTCAAACATGGCCAACTCTATGGTGTCAGTATCAGAACTGGAATTGAGCTTTGGTTTTTGTTTTAAATTTGAAGTAATTTCATTGATAAAGTGGGAAAGATACATATTTAACAAATATTCTGACACTGCAAATGGAAATAGAGGTCAGTCAAGAGGAGTTGGCTTACTGATCTCATACAATTCTTATGTCATCCATCTTCACAGGAGTTCCTGTGAACTAGCTAAGGGGGCTAAACATATTTCAGCTTTGAGGAGCACACCCAGCAAGCTTTATGACTGAGCAGAGATTTGAAGCTGTGCCTCTTCCACCATCACCCTTAACACTCCATATATATTTCCTACTGGCCCCCAAAGATGTAGGATGGAGAAGCACTGCTCAGAGAGTCCAGCTGTTTGCAGGCCAAGGGGCTGGAAAGGGTTGCCAATAGTCAGAGGGATGGAATCATTCACATTCATCTCCTACATCTTTTGACGATGCACAGAAGGTTGGTTTACAAACAAGAGTCACTTGCACTCCAAGCCTGAGTGAGTGCATTTTTCCATATGCATGTGACTCCTATACTCTTCAGCATAAACAAAATATTTTGATGCCAAGAACATGCGCCAAGAACACTGAGACCCTTATTGGGGTCTTCCAGATTCCAGCCTTGCCTGGATCTCCACATTTGACCAATGATCCCTTTTGTCAGATCGTTGGCATCAAATCACTCTTGTGCATTACACTTCTGCCCTCCCAATGACAAACTGTTCTTCTCCCTCCCTTTCAAGGAATGACACTGGAAAATAAATAAATAAATAAAATCTGCTTTGATAAATCAGAACTGTCTACTTACCATTCTGAGCACAGCTGCAGCAGCTGGGAGCATCTGGCACAGGACATATGGAATTTAATTTCCTGATATTTACATAGATTGAAACAATTCTGAGTCCAAGCCTTCTGCACCAGACCTCCAGGCAAAGGCTTTGTGTTCGATTCATTTTTCCTCTCTTTCTCTTCTTTCCGCCAACGGGCTGGGGATAAGAGTTGAAAGTCTGTGCGGGCTTTAGGATGTTGAAAGGCTCGGAAGACCTTGATCTACAAGACTTACTGTGTAAATGCTACTTTTTTGCTTCTGGGGAATCCAGGGGGAAAAAATGCTCATAAGAGCCCTCGCCATTTAAAATATATCCCTCTTTGCTGACCTTGAGTAGGCTTGAAGCAGATCAGCAACAGGGAAAATAGGGGCCATGTGGGCTTAGGAAGAGAGAAAAGAAATTTGGTCACACAGAGGAAAATGAAGGAGCATGATCAACACAAGCTTTGAGTTGGGAGGGGGGTCAATGGGCTCACCTCATTCTTTGCATTGATACTTCCCCTTTGGGATCAACTAGAGATGAGAAAGAAATTAAGCTTTGTTTTCATTTTAGTGCAAAACTCCCTAATTCATACTTCCTGAAACAATACATGGACTGAAACACCTATCCTTCAAAATTCACACTTCTCTGAATTTTGTGGTGCAGTATGCCAAACATATATATATATATATATATATATATATATGGAGAATATATTTCTGCGCTGCAGATCGGTTGGTGTGTATGCAGCCAGACTTAAGTTGGGACTGTGTTTATTTATTTATTCAGTATTTTGAAAACTGATGCAAGATCATCACATTCAGAATAAATCATCATTTGAAATGAATCAGAATCACAAACAATGGGATGTATCCAATATTAGTCATACTGAGAGTAAACCCATTAGTGGAAATGAGTCACTTAAGGCCATTAATTTCAATAAGTCTACTATGAATAAAAATGGTTATAAACCAATAATAAATAATCTAGGGATGGATAGATCTCTCTTATATTTAGTCCCTCTCTGTTTTGCATGTTAATCCTTCTGTCCATTCTGTCCTATCTACACATTAATCTGTGGATATTTTAAAAATTAAAAGTATAAAAATTCATATTTAAATAACAGCACAAAATCCATATTTAAACCCTATTTTATTCCAATGCACACATTCCTAAACATATTTTCATATTGCATCATAAAATATGCATTTTAACACATTTCTGCATTTTTATACCAGGAAGTATTGCAAAATCTGAAGAAGTGTTAAATCTGAAGGGTCATTATATTCCAATTCCAGTCCAGGAATTTGCTTAAAATATTGACTAAACAAATTTCTCTTCTACTCTAATTCACTCCCATCCTTAAAAAAGTCCTAAGAGACCAAAAAGGGATAAATGTTATTAGATGCACATTAATGTACATATGCAGATACAAATATAACTTCATTCCATAGCTGAATGAGACTTTTATCAATTAATATTTCCCCGCAAGAACCTCATGATAAACCATACAGAGCCAGATGCAAAATGGGGGTGGGGCTTTTGCACACTTGAAGTCAACCAAGGTGCCTCTGAGCACATGCCCAGCCCAGGAATCTGTTTTGAGGACAAGAACTGATTTCTATGGCTGTGTACATATTACTGCTTGCTCCAACTCCAGTGTGTGTGTACCCACTGCTAGTGTTTGAAAACGAGTACATGTGATGATAGTCACAGTCCCTAGGCACCCTGTGGCTTCCTGATAAATACTCCTGTTTAATGTGTTTTCCACCAAACCAGCTTCCATCCAATTTGAAAATGGAAATGGAAGCTGAAGTGCATACATGTCAGGCATCAGGTGTGCCTGCTCAGATGACAGCAGGTGTGCAGATGGTAGCTTCAGTGAACTGAACAGCACAGGGGGAGTTCAAGTTGGGCATTGGGTGAAGACATATGTGCTTCCTTGTGGTCATAAGACATAACAATGGGACTCGAAATGAAGTGACATGAAATGACCTCACTGCCTTCCAAGCTGCTAAACGTGTACACAGCTTTAGTCTTTTTACAGACACTCCTTGTCTCCTTCAACCCTACCAGACTGTCTTCATTTTCAGCAACCTAATGAACAACACATTCCTAGGCACATCTACTCAGAAGGACATCCTACTGATGTCAATGGAACTTACTCTTAGGTAAGTAGAGTTAAGATTGCAACCTAAGGAGAGGGAGCCTTTTGTTGTTGCTTTGGATGAACTATTGAGAGTCTACTTTACATAACCTGAAGATCTACCAGTAGATTCAATTACCCTGCCTTGCTCAGTGGTGACTGGTCCATTAAAGTGAATGGGGAATGGCACCACCAACCCTGGTCAGCCCTCAGCCAGCCTCTACCTGTCTGCCTCCTTACTTAGAACCAGTCCAGAGAATAGCACTGTCAGCTTCCTCCTCCTTAGACTCAGGGTTGCCTTTGTAGAACTCTTCTGGCAGAAAGATGAGGAGAAAACAAGAATGAGTTGGCTTTTCCTGTCATTGGCTCTGGCTCCACCTACTGATTGGTCTCCCTTCCTTCTGCCCTACCGGTCCTAATGGGCACAAGCTACCATTGCTCTGCCTGGAACTATATCTTCCATACACGAGTTCATACTGCCCTTCCTTTGACCCACAGGAGAGACCCTTGTTAGGATATTTCCGTTCCACCTTAAAAGGGAGCAGGATGTTTGTGTCACAGCCTGCGTACTTCCTGTTTCACAGGATGTTTCTGTTGTGTCTTTGCTTTCGTTTTTGTTGTTGCCTGAACACGCAAGCAGGCATTCATGTTTTTCTTTGTTCTGATCACCGCTGAATAAACTTGGAAAAATGCTCTCCTGCTGTGCATCTTTCGCTGTGTGATTTCTGCTGATAGAGTGTGCACCAGCCTAAGAATGTGGAATACTATTTCTGAGGCTTTGTGTCGCTAATTGCTGATACTGCGTGTCTACAGGAGATCGATGGATCGTCCAGCAGCCGGCTTGGGGGCTATGATGGACTTTGTCTCCCTGGCAGTATCCCAACAACCCTAACAGTTCAGCAATTAACACAAGACAGGGGTGGATGATTAGAATGGAAGGTGTAGATACAATTAGAAATTCTAGGCAAATCTGGTTTCTGCACAAGTTGGAGACAATGAGCTAAAAATCCTGAGAAACAAAACCACTTCCCAAACTGTACTAGTAATCAAGACTGGGCTCTACTCTCCCCGCTCTTGCACATATCATTAAAGGATTTTAAAAATAATAATAATAATAATCAATTTAACAGAAGAAGAAATGAAGGTTTTAAGAAAGCAGACTCCAAAGCAGAGATCTCAGTCTGGCTAGCTACCTGAAGCAGCTGCAATGTGTTTTAATTGCAGGATCAATACTGGGTTCAAAGAGTGCTTAGAAGCTGCCGTGACTACGAGGTCACAAACATTATTTGAAGGATAAAAAGATATCCCACTGAAGGGAGTGGGGGAAGAAAAGCACACACACAGGAATTCTGTGTTGAGGGAGACCAGTCAATAGTAGATTTGTTTTGACTGTGCTAAGAATCTCTGGGGCTGAAGAGGGCAACAGAAAATGGGGAAAGGCAGTTTCAGTTGCTGCTGCAGGGAAGCAACTTGTCTCCTGCAGGCATCACCATGAGCAATAACTTGGATCTTGACTCTGACCAAGACAGGAAAGCAAAGAATGCCACCCACCCCCATGAGAACTCCAATAAGCGACTGGAAGTGGGAGCAAAAAGCAGTAGGGTAGGCCAAAGAGATATTTATAATTCCAATATATTTCAGACCTTGCTGGACCTTTTTCTGGGAAGTAGGACAACAATTTTAAAATAGATTTTTAATTACAGAACCAAACTTCCCTTGGGCAGGAACCTTGTTCAGTGGTTAGAGCATCTGCTTTGCATGCAAAAGGTCCAGGGTTCAATCCCTGGTATCTCCAGGTAGGGTTGATAGAGAACTTGGTCTGAATTCCTGGAGAACTGCTGCCGGTCAGTGCAGACAATACTGAGCAAACAGGGCCAGTGGTCTGCATAAGGCAGCTTCCCATGTTCCTATGAATGGTATATTGTATAAAACTCTCTCATTAGCCCATGTGCGTATAAGTCATAATCTACTTTAAAAGGATATTGATTAATATCACATGTTCAAAAGCGCATTTTAAGATGTAAAGCAAAAGGGACCCCTGACCGTTAGGTCCAGTTGCGGACGACTCTGGGGTTGCGGCACTCATCTTGCTTTAATGGCTGAGGGAGCCGGCATACAGCTTCCGGGTCATGTGGCCAGCATGACTAAGCTGCTTCTGGCGAACCAGAGCAGCACACGGAAACACTGTTTACCTTTCCGCCAGAGCGGTACCTATTTATGTACTTGCACTTTGATGTGCTTTCGAACTGCTAGGTTGGCAGGAGCAGGGACCGAGCAATAGGAGCTCACCCCATCGTGGGGATTCCGACCTTCTGATCGGCAAGTCCTAGGCTCTGTGGTTTAACCCATAGTGCCATCCATGTCCTTTATTTTGGGTTGTAGAATATACAGATTAAAAGGACAGATCAAAAGGACCAGTGGGGTCCCAAATGGCCCTGACCAAGCTGGCTCAGAGAGGTGGCCAAGGTAAGGATAGGGTTTTGCTGGTGATATCATTACCTTATTCCTGTGTCATTCTGTTGACAGGATTAGCAGGCGTGGGGGGGTCTTTTTCAATCCGAGGGCCACATTTCCTTATGGGTAACCTGTCAGGAGATCACATGTGAGTAGTGAACAGGGCCAATTGCAAATGTGGGTGGAGCAATTATGTCATGGTTACAGTACATTTATATGGTAGACTGCATTTCAGCTATAAAAACACCACAAGATTCCTATCTTTTCAACTGCAGAAGCAAGAAGCATCAACCCAGTTCAAGGGTTAATTTCAGCCCAGCAGAAGCACCACAGAGGTGTGTGGCCTGATATGCCCCCAGGGCCAAACAGAGGGCCCTCATTAGGCCCCTGGGCCTGAGATCCCCCCACTCCCGGACTGCAGCAACCATGGACGCATAAGGTAAAAATGGAACTGAGCTGCATGCCTGATACAAAGTTATATTACCCTAAAAATAATGGCTTGCGCTCTCAGAGTTGATAAAACACAACCTGCAATATGCTCATTTGAATTAGGGCTGTTTCAGTAGCTGACAAAAGAAATCCAAGCCTCATAAAACGAAGCTAAGATAGAACAACCCCTTCCTGGACTACCTCATAAAAAGCGATATTATTCATTATCAGAATTTAACATTCATGATTCAACCAAAATCTAAGTAATGGGGAACCTGTTCCTCCTCCTTTCATCCGGTTGCGAGCTACATTAATCCTAATTGAAATCTACTTGGCAGTAGCAACGGAAAGACAGCCTGTGCTGGTCTTCT
Organism: Podarcis raffonei; assembly: GCF_027172205.1. NCBI lineage: Eukaryota > Metazoa > Chordata > Lepidosauria > Squamata > Lacertidae > Podarcis > Podarcis raffonei. The sequence goes on from NC_070621.1 coordinate 8,227,873, forward strand.
ACTTACCACTGCCAGTCCAAACCACAGACGGCAGCAATGATGGAGTGAGCAGAGGCTATTTGGTCGACATAGCTGGAGTTGTGCTCTAGCAATGTGGCCCTTTGGTTGAAAATGATTCTGTCATCACTGGCCTACTGGGTGCCTGCCTGTCTTCTTCAACACATTCTGCTGACAAGCTACTTTGAAAAGCTTTTAAAGACAGTTATTTATGGGTTTTCACTACTTTATTGTAAGCAGCCTGGGTGAAAATTAGAATGGAAATTCTGTACGTAATGGTGTTTGAAAATTAGAATGGAAATTCTGTACGTAATGGTGTTTGAAAGTATGGCCAAAGAGTGGCCCAGCAGTGTTTCACATAAAGAAAGACCAAAATCACTATACAATACAAGATGGTGACTGTGGCAGGGGATGAGGTGTCCTGCCACACACATTCCACTGGCCAGAGCCCACAAAATCCACTGTAAGACTGAGTGACAAAAGACCAAGTGATGTACACACGTGTGAATCGGCCCTCCTCTTCTGAGTTTGCTTTTAGCACTGGGTTGCCATATGTTTGGAATTTCCTGGACATAGCCAGTATTCTGCCCTCTTAAACAGTGTCCAGAGATTTTGCAAAGAATTGTAGAGCAGCCGTATTCAGCTGCAGGTCACCTTCTGTTGTCCTTACAGAGTGGGACAGTGCTTCCAGCGACGCCTCTAAGCAATTGCTAGCAGCAGAAGCATCTGCTTCCGACAGACCTGCCAAGGAAGTGTCTGGGAAGTGTCCCACGTGTGGTGCGTGTGTGTGTGTTGGTGAAGCTCATCTCAGTGTTCCACTGAACTTGAGGGAACGAGCCCCTCTCCTCCTTAACTGCTTAAATAGGATTAGCTGGCTTCCTCCCCGAATAAATCTGCTTGCTTCTCATCTTCAGCCATGCGCACCGTGAAAACAACCCTGATAAATGAGAGGATTTTAAGACACTTCCTACAAGAACTATCAGCCATACATCAAAGTTAGGCACTTCCAAGAGCTCCAGTGCTCTGGCAATCTGTCTGTGGGATGCAAGATGACGCTCTGATGCCCTGAGCCAACGCTATCTGGGAGCGTTGCTGGAGCAGCAAACTCAGCCCCTCAGGAGGCCTTGGAGAGGGCGGGGGAGGAAGAAGAGGTCTGCTAATTCTGGCCTTCTCCAGAGAAACACTGATGTGACATGCTGGGCCTGAACAGGCCCCTGCAGTCATAAGGTCAATCCATCAATCTCAAGGACTTGCGTGACCCTACCCCCATCCTATGTTTCCCCTTCCATGTAAAAGGAGGGCCTCACAGACTTTAATGGTGTCCTCACAATACCCCTGTGAGGTATCAAGTGCTGTCTCTCTCTCTTTCCCCTTCCCACTCTCCAGATGGAGAACGTTGGAAGGCAAGAGATTCTGGGCCTGGTTTCACTGAGCTGGTAAAACGCCTTCTGAGTTGTACCACTTCAGAGTGAAGGCAGGGAAATGCACACATCTCTTATGCTGGTTTACTGCAATGCACTCTCTTTTGGGCTGCCCTTGGGCCTGGTCCAGATCCTCCAGTTAGTGCATAATGCAGCAGCTAGACTGCTGATGAGGGCAGATGGCTGAGGGCATATAGCGCCTTTGGCAAAACATCTGCAATGGCAGCTTGTATGCTACCAAGCCAGGTTCAAGGCTCTTGGGTCAATATGCGATATGCACAGCCCTTAACAACTGATAGGTTAATTGTTGCCTGCTTTATTGATTTCAAGAAAGCAAAATAGAACACCTTTGAGTAGATATACGTAAGAGATATAATACCTAGTACAGAGACAGAATAGATCGAAGCAGTGGATTGTCTCAGAAAGTGAGTTACCAACTCTGTGTGATTTTCAAGTGTTAGTATAGCTCCTCCAAAGTGAGGCATGGGTACTGGGTGGGCCTGAGAATTCAGAGCCCTTATTAATACAGTAAAAATAAGATAAAAATCACACTTCTTTGAACCAATCTTTTTTTGCTTCACCTCCCACCACTTGTTTGTGTTGTGTTAGACATTCAGTCAGGGCTATATCCCAGAAATTATTGACTCATGCCTCTTTAGGTAGCATTGTACACAACTTCCATTGTTTGTTTGTTTTTCCTTCTTAACTTTATTTTTCAGTTTCTTAATATAACAAAGAATACCCATATGCTGCCATTCCCGGAGGAACATTTCATGTACACACAACATAAATAATGCAGTCAAACATAGAGGGCTTATCCACACTTCCTTTGCTCTTTCCATGCATGGTCTGTACTTTAAAGCTCCATGTTTGACCATCCTTGTTTTTGCTCTGGAGCTTTCCCCACAAAAAAGCCCCTCTCTTTAAAGCTCAAACAAAGCAAACAGCAATCTGTGGGAACCCTGAACTGATGTTTGCTCCTACTGAGTGCTAAAGAGCAGGTTTTTGAAGGGAAAGCTCCCGGGCGAAAAGACCATAGCTTGGACACAGAGCTTTTAAGCACAGACCTGTGGCAAAAAAGAGTGGGACAAAAGGTAAGTATGGACAAGCCCTAAGTTTGTAAATGGTTTAGAATTGATTACATCAGTTAGGTGTATTCTACAATATGACTTAACATGATTGTCCCATAGTGCGTCATGGGTAGCAGGTGGTGAGAGGGCAACATTGTCTTTTCCGCTATACTAAATAAACATGCACCATACAGTATCAAAACTGTCTTTGGTCTTTGCATTCCATATTCTATCTGATCATACCTCTAGAGTTAAGTTGGTAGCTGTTTTCCAATATTGTATTATTATATTTCTAGCCACAGATATGAAAAAGATTAGTAGCTCTTTAAACCATAGATTATCATAGATTTAATAAAGCTAGTCTTGGACCATCCTGCCAACAGTAAAAACAGGAGAAGATCTTTATGCTAAACAGTTGGATTTAGGGGGCCGCTAGGGGCGCATTGGAAGATACCTGACAATACCATCTCTCCGGCTCACACGAGGTAATTAAGAGGCTGATATGGGAGTATGCAGCCTCCCTTGTACCCCAAGGGAATGGGGAACACTGCCTTGCTTGCTGTTGCCATAAATCACCCCTGGATTCGAAAGAAGGGGGTGAGGGCACTAGGCACAAAGCCCTTGTGTGGGTCTGGCTCTCCTTGACGCTGTCTCTGATTGCGCAGCTAGTTGCAGCAGCTTAAAATAAACAATTAGAAAAGAATCAAATGCACATACTTTGAGTGAAGATCGGGAATAAAGACTGCTAATTAAAGGGATCTCTGTGAAGTGGAGCAACGGGCTGGATAATAAATCAAGAAGAAGACTCATCAAAGGATTGGTATGTCGGAGCGAAACTGAAAAGGGGGGGGAGGAAAAAACTTTTCTTTTTTTTGTCTTATGTGAGTACCCAATAACCCCCCCCAAGAAAGAAACGTTGCAATTACTGATCACAAGCAGGAAATTAAGAACTGTGTGGAAATAAATTACTAATCAAAGATATGGCTTGTGGGAACATCAGGAAAGCAAAGAAAGCTTTGTGACGCAGTTATAAATAGAGACTTGTTATGGCAGACCTGCCCACAGGAGGACGAAGGGGAGGAGGACCATGGTTGGTTATTATATCGGAATGTGAGAGAATGTGAGTTTGACCTGGCAGGGCCCCCTGAGAAAATTGATGACAGACTGGCAGGCCTGTGGAAATCAACGGACAGACTGTGGGAATGTTTTGTACGGAGGAGTGGAAATGGTGTCTGTCTTTTTTTGATATGGCTCTTGGAGAAGCATAAAATCCACACAGGGTATAACATGTTTTGTTTTCAACCCACTTGTGGAGACTATCAGAGATGACAAAGAAAGGAATATATGATAACAACAAGAAGATGAGGAAAATAACAAAGAGATTATCTGGACAGAACTGTGTAATTAAAGCAGCAGCAAGAGGGATGTTTGGATCCCTTTCGGAGCTCGAAGTATGGGTACCCCCAACAAAAATTTTAAAAATTGGCTGTGTAATTTGGAACTAATGTGATTTGGAATTAACGTGATTTGATTGGCCTGTTAATAAAAATTATTTTTTTAAAAAACCAGTTGGATTAAAGTCACTTTCCAGTGACTCCTTCCTTAGCCCTCTTATCACTAGAAAGTCCCCACCATTCCCAAGCTGCCAAAATCCCTTCCTTCCACGAGCCTACAAACCCTTTCCCTACCTCCCCACTTACCCATAAACTTCCAGGCCTCCTCTCTTCCGCTCATTGCTGCTGCTACCAGAGCAACAGACAGCTAAGCAGAAGTGAGGAAGGTTTGAAGGCTCACCAGAGGAGGGTGGGAGAGGAAGAGGCAAAGGAGTTTCTTTTATCATCTCAAATTAAAATCCGTTTCTGAGAAGAATTTGGAAGTCACAACAGGACAGAACCCTGTGGCACTCACTTGTAGCTTTTTTCCAGGATGACTAGGAGCCATTAATGAGTACTCTTTGGGTTCGGTCTGTCAACCAAATCCACCAAACAGTTACCTCATTCAACCCACATTTTAGTAGCTTCCTCACAAGAATATCATGGGAGACTTTGTCAAAAACCTTACTGAATTCAAGATACACTATGCCCACAGCACTCCTCTGATCCACCAAGTTTGTAATTCCATTAAAAAAAAAGAAATGAGATTTGTCTGGCATGACTTATTTTTGAGAAACCCATGCTGGATCTTAGTAATCACATCATCCTTTTCAAAATGCTCACAGACCAACTGTTGAATTATCTGTTCTAGGGCCTTTCCTGCTATTGATGTCAGGCTCACTGGTCAGTAGTTATTTGGTTCTTCTCTCCCCTCCTCCTCCCCCACGTTTGCCCTCCTCCATTCTGCAGGGACCTCACCTGTTTTCCAATAATTCTCAAATATTATAGACAAAGGCTCCGAGATTACATCCACAAGCTCCTTTAGATGCAACTCATCAGGTCCTGGAGATTTGAATCCATTTGAATTTAATCTAGAAACAAATGAGCAACCAGTGGGTGCTATGTGTTCATGGCAACTGATGCCAGAAATTGCAGTTCCTAAACAACCCTCAGTGTGGTGTAGTGGTTAAGAGCGGTAGACTCATAATCTGGGGAACCGGGTTCGCGTCTCCGCTCCTCCACATGCAGCTGCTGGGTGACCTTGGGCTAGTCACATTTCTTTGAAGTCTCTCAGCCCCACTCACCTCACAGAGTGTTTGTTGTGGGGGAGGAAGGGAAAGGAGATTGTTAGCTGCTTTGAGACTCCTTCAGCTAGTGATAAAGTGGGATATCAAATCCAAACTCTTCTCTTCTTCTTCAATGATAATTCCACATAGAGTGTATTACAGCAGCCCAGCTGGGATGTTACCAGGGCATGCCCTACTACAATGTTCATCCAGCTGGTGGGTGTTGCTTCAATTCCATCATCCCAGTGTTTTGATTTGTGCTACTGTTGGCATTTGTCTGATCTGGTGCAGCCTATGTGTTAATACCTGGAACCAGATAGGAGAATTCTACTCTAAAATAATAATATTTAAAACAACTAAAACAAAAAGCACCATAGGTTTGGCAGGATATTTTAAAATTTTATTTTCCTTTGACTTGAAGGCTACAAGTATGGGAGGAGATTGGAGAAAGAAGACCTTTCCAAGCCAGTCATCCAAAAGACGTTCTCAGCATTTAGAGTTGTCTTTCGGCATTTGGAGAAGCTGTGTGTTGCAGCCTGGCAAAGAACCAGGAAGACTTGGATTGCGAAACCCTCTCTTGCTCCTCAAACTTGCTCACAGATGACAATTCCCAAAAGGCTAGAGCATGAGATGTGGTGCCAGAGACCAATATTATGAATTTATTCAATTAGAATTTTATTTTTTTAGGGCTGAGACCAAACAGCCCCTCAAGTCTGCCACCCTGTTTTCAGTTATTGAACTCCTTCTCTGTGTCTTGATTGATTTTTTTCTCTCTCTGTGCATGGGGAGAATAAATGGGGATGCTCATTTAGGAGCAGTGGAGAGTCTTCCTCTTTTCTCTTTCTTTTCACTTCTGCTTTTAGAGGTGGTGATGGAAGCTGAAATCACGAATACCATCCATGTTATGTTTATTTTTAGAGCTGAAATCAAATGGCCCCACAAATTTGCAAAGTGAACTCTATGCTTGTGTGTATCTTGCATATGTGTGTGTGTGTGTGTGAGAGAGAGAGAGAGAGAGAGAGAGAATGGATTGTGTTGCTCACTGTTTCCTAACAGTGGAGAGTCTTCCTCTTTTATCTCTTTTTCTCCCCTCTCTGCTGCTGCTTGGAGTGGTAATGGTGATAAAAGAAAATATTTCTTCACACAGCACATAGTTAAGCTTGCTCCCACAGGAGGTAGTGATGTCCACCTACCTGGATGGCATTAAAAGAGGACTAGCCAACTTCATGGAGGATAAGGCTATCAATGGGTACTAGCCATGAGGGCTCTGCTCTGCTGCCACAGTTGGAGGCTGTAATGCTTTTGAACACCAGTTGCTAGAGACCACAGGAAAGGAGAGAGGGCTTGAATTCTGCTTGCAGGTCTTCCACCGGCATCTGGTTGGCCACTGTGAGAACAGGACACTGGAGTAGATGGGCCATTGTCCTGATACAGCAGGCTCTTCTTATGTTCATATGGGCAATGTGTGGCCCTATCTCTCTACATACTCTCTTTTACATAATTTTATATGAGTAGCAAGGAGAGGGGATATGGGGGAAAGAAAGACTAAGTAGCAGTTGGTTCCACCCACTTTTGACTTCAGCTCCAGTCCCTGAGAGATTACTCCCAAGGGAATGTGGCCCCAGAAAAGGGGGGGGGTGTTGCTCACCTCCTCAAGGCAGAGACATTTCCAAGAATGATCTGGGGTGCTGGAACAGTGTCTACTCTTATCGCCACATCATTCCAATGATATTCTCTTAAGAAACCATGACATCATCTCAAAAAGGACCAGTGCTGTGGTCATTGAGGTTTCTCTCTCTTTCTCTCCATGCATTAACATGGCTGCATCTCCTAGATTCTCTCCCACCCCAACTAGATCATTAATTTTTAATGGCACATTGCTTTAAATATGTGCAGGACAATGTGTTCAGCCGATGAGTCAGAGGAGTTGTCCTTTCCCCAAGCTCGTGCCACTATATCTCACACTACTATGACACATACATCTGTAGAAGTTCCATCTTCTCTCCATCTGCCCCCCTCTTCCCATAAGTCTTATGAGTATGAGGTGCTCCTGGACTCAGATTTGTGCCTGAAGCTTCAGACTGTAGTGAGTGGGCCAGGGATATCTTTTGCCATCTCTTGGTGAGAAAATGCCTACCTCTTTCATTCAAGAACAGTCTATTGAGCATTTGCCGTGACTTTGCCTTAGATACATGGAATCAGACTTGGAGTGGGTCTTGTAAGGCCATCTAGCCCAGTGCAGGAAATCCAGAGCTAGAGCACCCCCAAGAGATGGCTTTCTATCCAGCCTCTGATTTAAGACCTCCAGTGAGGGAGAGTCCACCCCTCGAGTAACCCATTGGTTCCCATTAGCAAAATTTGATGGTACTTTGGATTCTAGACATGAAAAAGCTTTTTCCCCCTCTTTTTTTCAGTGGGGCAGGGGGAGAACTTAATGTAAGAGACAACTGGGCACAACATGAAAGTCAATGGGAAACTGGGTCTCCCAACACTTTTTTCAAAGCTGTAAAGCAGATGTGGACCTCCAGGTGGTTTTGGACTACATCTCTCCTTATGTCTTGCCATTGAGCATTAGTTGCAGTATAGTAGCATCCCAGGGGACAAAGATTCCTCATACCTGCCTTAAAGCTGCCACAAGATCAGGCTGGGGCTCTGAAGGAGATGGTTTTATTTAACCATGTCCTCTGCACTATTTCACAGAACTAAACTACACATGCCCTAAAGCCACTATGCATATTATTCCTGTCTTAAAAACATAAGAAGAGCCTGGTGGATCAGGCTAATGGCCATTCTAGTCCATGAGCATCCTGTTCTCACAGTGGCCAACCAGATGCCCTAGTGGGAAGCCCACAACAACATGCTTTCTCCCCACCTGCAACTCCCAAGTGGGTCTTTTTTGTGACCATTAGTGCCTTTGGAGAAGAGGCAGATTTCATTCAGGGAAATTGCATTGTGGAAGGGATTCCCACTGCCACACCACCACCATCACAGTCCAATCCAATTTAGCCTCAAACCAATTCAGTCCCCGTGGCTGCTTTGAAGAAAGATGACAGAGGATCTATGATTGCATCTTCTGCATCTTGCCTCATTTGGCCCAGAAAGAAGCTGGATTCATGTGGATATGAGTTCATTTCCCCAATCACTCTATATGGGTAGGGGCAGCAGGAATTGTCAGGTTGCTCAGCCTAATGCCACTTCCAGTAATAAAAATGTGTAGATATATCTCCAGTAATGTAGCTGAGCTCAGTTTACTGGATCTCTGTCGTCTCAGAATAGCTTTATGTAAAAAGCACCTCCTCTGCAGACAGCAGACCGAATTTATAGGGCTGTATCTCATCCATGGGCTGACCATTAAAGTCCATATTGCTGTTGTCAGCCAAATGGAGAAAGGATCAAATATTGGAACCTGAAAGCCAAGTCACCATTAACCTCTATGGAAATCAAGAGGAAGAGGCCACTCCTATCCCAGGAACCTGCAGCTGCTAAAAATCCCAGCCTTCTATAGTGATCCACTGGAATATCATTCAAAAGTGGATTGTAGCCTCCTGTGTCGTTTGCTTAAGATGGATATGCGGGAATATTAATGATGATCTTTATCTACCCCCCCCTTGCATTTTGCATGCATGCTAACTCTCTTGAAGAGATGCATTTCAAATTTCAGTTCTTCTGCCTGTACATCTCAGCTAGCTGGAATAGGATGGCGTGCAATGAACATTTTCCATGGGCCTGGACGACAGCAAGTTTATTCGAAGAAAGGGGGAAATGAAGAGAACTAGGAAATATAATATGCTATCAAAACACAAGGCAGCACTGGAAGTGGGTGAAGCGGGCAGGTAGGTGGGAATTAGCTGCAATTTCTCCCGTTAACAGCTATTTTCCTTTCCTCTTAAGGCAAGACAGTGAATGGCACGGTTAACTGCCAGTGAGAACCACTGGGCTGTAGGGATTGCATCTAAAGTTAGAGGAAGCTGGAGGGTGTGGGAGGAGGAAAAACAAGAACTACTACAAGAATTTGATTCACAAACAAAACAAAGAATATTTATGGGGGTCATTGCCACCTTAGTTTCCACAGGACAATTATTCCCTTTCAGGTTGAGAGGGACCTTCCTTTAAATGGGGCAGTGTGACATAGGTGTTGGTGTGAAAATAGAAAAGATGCAAAAGGTTAAGGCTAATCTGAGGGTTTTTGTGGCGCCTTAATCTGTAGGGTTTCTGAGAAATGTCCTTGTGTTCTCTTGAGGATGTGTTTATATGTGGGTAACCTTTTTAATTCAGCAGAGAAAGGAAGACTGGGCAAGGAGGGTAATTATCACCCAGGAATTAAACTGCAGAGAAATGCATAAATAAACATAGGACGTCCTTCATTAAATGAACCATTTCATTGTGCACAGGAGCTGGTGATGAGGACATGGAATGGAGAGCAAATGTTTTGTGTTGAGAGGCATCACATCAAATTATCCTGAAACTGAGGAACATGATGCACAATCTGGGTAACAATTGAGATGAATCAACCACCACACTCAGCAAACAATATATATTGATAACTCCCCCACTCCACCAGCAAGATGTATGTTTTTTATTATGTTTTTTTTATTATTAAAAAGTAAATGAATTGCATTGGGTCCCCTGCACTAGCACATCCGGGGCTGTAATATGTCTTAATGGCATTATTTTAGAGAAACAGGGTTTCTCCTTTGGCTACAAAGGAATCTGATGAAGGCATCAGCTTTTCAGGTTCAAGCATCAGACTGGTGTTGCCTCATGCTGTGTCTCAACAAAGATACAGGCTAGAACATTTCCTAAACTAGAGGTTGGGGGCCTCCTTCAGCCTGAGGACCATGTTTTTCCTTGGCCAACCCTCTTGAGGGACACAGGCCAGCAGTGGCAATGGGCACTGTGGTTGGGGCCTTTCTATACTCTTCCAGGCGACATACAGGATGGACATGCATGTACAGAGAGGGGTGTGTATATGTATATGTATATGTGTGTGTGTGTGTGTGTGTGTGTGTGTGTGTGTGTGTAGAAACTAGCTCACTATACAAAGGTTCATATAGCTTTCTCTGCCCACTTTTGCCTCTAATTCCACCCACCATTGGCACGTGGCCCCCAGAAGATTGCCCCAAAAGGAATGTGGCCCTGATGCTGAAAAACATTCCCCCTATACTAAGCAGTAAAGCAAGGGTGGAGAATATCTTGCCTCAAGTCCCATCAGCATGGTCAGGGATGACTGGTGTTCCCCATTCCTGGCCCAGGGTTTGCAAAAATGTTGTTGGTTCCTGCTTATCATCTTTAATGAGATATAGTAGAATGGCTTAGAGTATGAGCTATGAGGTTCATAGGTTCAACCTTCCCTCTGTATTGTAATTGCTGCAAGGCTTTAGACCAGAGATGGGGAACCTGTGGTCCTTCAGATGGTATTGGACTCCATCAGCTCCACGCAGCATGGCAAACAGTCAGAGATAGGAGCCAAAAACATCTGAAAGGCAATACTCTCATTGAATGAAGAGTGATATTGAGGATGGTCAATGGCTTTCATCACCAGGACTGACTAATGAGGCTTCTTAGTCAGCCTTGGGCTTTGTCTGAGCAATGACTCCAGATCTTTCCTGGCACTAAATCCAGCACCTCGTCTGGTTGCCTGACTTGGACTTGGCTCTCACATTTTGGCACTGATAGCTCATCTCTGACAATATTTGTTTCAACTCCTTTTAGATGTCCTCCAAATCCTTAGCTTGCTTGCTTTACTTTTGCAATGCAGAGAAATCAAAGTACAGCAAACAGGCCCTTTCCCCCTTAACCACTCCAGCCTCTTTCACCCTCACAACATTTCCCCCCTCTTTTTGTGTGTGTGATCATTTATTTTTTAGCTTGTTGCTGGAATCACAGCTGAACTTCCTATTGGCCCTGGGGGAATGGACAGCAATAATTTTAAATGGTTTGGTAGACACAGCTATGGCACAAGGCCAAGACTAATTTCAAGCCTTGTGGTGCTGTATAAGAGTCAGGGAGGGGAGGGGAGGAAGACTAGAAACCCTAACCCAGAACCAGAATTATCCCTCAACATTAGTGGGAATCAGAAAGGCCTATGTATGTATATTGGTAGGGCAAAAAGATTGAGGGATGCACACATTTATGGTTTTATGTTGTTGGAGGGGTGGCGGTGGGGTTAGAACATAAATACATAGAATAACTAGACTTTGGGATATCGGTTGGGTAGCTCTTTGATGGGACTTGGAATTTGCTGAAATTGTATAAAAGGATTGTGCAAAAGGTTGTACCTTGCCTACTCTGCTTTCAAAAGGCCTTAGTCAATTGAATAAATCTGTTTGAGCCGTCTCTCTCGGTTGTCTGTTTTTCCTTTCATTTGAGGATTTCAGTATCCTGCCAAGCAAGAATATGGCTCTCGGAAGCAGAACTTTTTTTTTTCAGCCAGAACTCACTGGAACTCAGTTCCAGCCATAGGTATCAATTCTGTGGGACCCTGGGTGCCCGAGCACCCAAAAGCTCCCCATGAAGGGTCTGGGCACCCACAAATTTCGATGCCAGAGCCATGCATGCTGCATGGTACGCACAGCCCCGAGCACCCATGGTCACAGGACCAAGCTGGCACTCCTAGTTCCAGTACCTCTCAGGTGGGCACCATTGCCATTCTAAGGAAACAAGGGATGTGTTCATGGTGAGTTCTGGCATCTCTTTTTCTAGGAAAATAGCATTGCTCAGAAGGTTATTCAGAAAGGAGTGCAGGCCTCAGGCAGAAAAAAAGTTCCCCATCTCTGCTGGCAAGTCTTGTGACACTCTGACCACAGCTATAACGCAAGCAAAGGAGAATCTGCCTAGGCCAGCCAGACTTGGTGACCTTTCAGGTGTTGTTGGACTCCAGTTCCCATTGGGCCTGCTGCCTGGGGCTCCTGGGAGTTGTAGTCCAACAACATTTAGATAGTATTAGGTTGGGGAATCTGGCCTACAGCAAACAGAGTATGCTTTTTAAAAGCAACAAATACAACAAAGAGAATCATTAATTTTGAAAACTACTTAATTATGATGGGCATATTTATATTTCCTTGCAATTTACTGTCAAGAAGGTGATGATTTGCCAGCTTCACTCCGGTTGCCCTGTGTTAAGTATAAATTTCAGTTCCAGCGTAATCATGACAGTTGCCTTCTGTTAAGTATAAATTTAAGCTCTGGTCTCAGGTGCCCATTCCCTTAATTTCAACTGAAATTATTAACAAAGGAGCACACTAATCCTTTTTGTTTCACAGAAAATTGCTAGTTAAAAATGATAACCCCTAAAATCATCCGATTTCATCCTGCTTTTAAGAGTGCCATCAATAAGCGTAAACTGGTAGTTTCCTCTTTTCCTTCAATAAATAATAGATATATTGTATTGTATTTTATTTTATAAAAAAGAAATCATTAATTAATTTTGAAGTAAAGAATTTATTATTCTGTTGTTGTTGTTGTTAAGCCAGTGTGGTGCAGTGATTAAACTGTCAGACAGGGATCTAGGAGACCAGGGTTCCAATCCCCACTTGGCCATCAAGGTCAGTGGGTAACCTTGGGCCAGCCACTGCCTAACCTACCTTACAGGGTTGTTCTGGGGATTAACTGAGGAGAGGGAGAGCCATTAACTGAGGAGACGGGTCACTACCTTGAGTTCCTTGCATTAAAGATGGCATATAAATGTGATAAATGAATGAATATTATTCATACATTATCCAAAAAGTATATTTATTTGAGATTTCTTAACTGCACTTTACCATAAGGTCCCAGGCAGGTTGTAACAATATAGTATAGAATTATAAAAAGAGATAAAAGCAGGTAGAGTGGCAAAAACACATGAATAAAACTTCCAGCCAGAACAGAGAAGTGATTCTCCCTCTCAAATCTCCCCTCCACACCAATCCCACCAAAGGTCCAGTCCCTACATGCCAATGCCACCTGAACCTACTATAATATTTTTGTGTGTCTGTCTGTCTATCTGACCTGTACCAAAACGTTGCAGTGCAGGGTTCTCCTTTTTCAATGTGAAAGTCAGCCAGCCATGCTCTGTTTCAGGATGTTCCATTCCATTCCGTTGAACCTGGTTTTCTCCTTAGGTTTTTTTTGTCCAACAAGTTGCCAGCACAGTCCTCATTAAGATGCACATGCACACACACACACACACACACACACACACACACACATGGCTGGCACTTAGACAATATCCAAAAAGAGGATCAAAGAGATTTCCATGGATTTGGGCATACGCTTTCGGGCTGCCATATTTTGAAGAGCAAAAAGGAAGACGCATTTGCCTACCTCCAGGTCTACACTGACTGGCAGCAGCTCTCCAGAGTTTCAGGCAGAGACTCTTTACCCAGGCCCACCTGGAGATGCCGAGGATTGAATCTGGGGCCTTCTGCATTCAGAGCAGATGCTCTGCCACTGAGCTATGGCCCTAAAACAAGCAGAAGATCGCATGAACAGAGAGAGGTTTCAAGAGATGGACAGAGCCTGGATGAGGCTCTCACTCAGCATTAGGCAGAGGCTGGGCAGTGTAGTGTAGCGGGTAGAACACTGGACTTGGAGGGGGGAAGGGGAGGGGGAGGGGGAAGCCCTTGGCAGGATGAGGGAGTCAGGGGGGCGAATGGAAGAGGGATCCCAGCAGAAGGAGAAGAGAGAGGGAAGGAAATGAAGAGGGTCTGGAGGAGGAGAAGGGAGTGCTGGGGGGGGTAGGGGCAAGGGAAGCACTGAGAAAGCTATGCAATGGGGAGAGGCTGGGGTGGGGGCAAGGGAATGCAGCAACAGAAAAAGGGAGAGCAAGCAAATGGGGAGCGATCAGAAATGGAAGCAGGAGGAAAACTCCTTTGGGGAAAAAATCAGGGAGCGCAGCAGAGATTGGGGTAAAGGAGAGAGGAGGGAGATTAAATCAGTATGTCCCACTTGGGGAGAAGAAGATAGCCTCATTTTCTGGAGGACGCCCCCAAAAGGGAAGAGAAAGGGGATTGTGTGGTGTGTGGGGAGGGATCGTTGGATGGAAAATGAGAGTGGGAGAGGGGGGATGTGGAGGAGGCACACTGGGGGAGGAAGGGGAGGGAGTCTGAGAGAGAGAGAGGCACTATCGATTTTGTCCTGGGGGGCTTCAATCAGGAAGTGCTGCTGCAATCGGGTGCTGAGAGGTGACTGCCTGTCTCTCGGTCTCCCTTCCTCCTGCTCTTTCCCTCTCCCTCACTCGCACGTATGCATACAAACACACAGGTTGGCACGCCTGGGAACAGGATGGGCAGGCCCAGGAGGAGGCGGAGGCTCTCACTATGTGGCGATAGTGTGAGGGGAGTCCAGGCTCTGCCGCCACCCCGTCTTCTCCCACGCAGAGGAAGAGGATGAGGAAGAGCAGCAGCGGCTCCAGCTAAGCCCAGTCTGAGGCAAGGCTGCGCGGCTGCTCTGCTCAGTCTCTTCCTGCCATTCTCTCTCTCCCCGCCACCTCTTTCCCCGCCTTTTTTCGCTCCCACGATGTTGCCGCCGCCGGCCAAAGTCAGAAGAAGAAGGAGCTCAACTCCAGCCACGATGGGGCGACGAAATTTCAGACAAAGAGCAGTTCCTGCTGGCGCTCGCGGACCAGGGGGCGGGGCTTGCGCACAGCCAAACAAAAAACCCTGGCCATTTTGTCACATTTTAAATTTCCACCCGGGCACAAATTTTAAGCCTGAAAAAGAGCGCGTGTCCAGGGAAAACCCGGACATATGGCAACCCTAGATAAATGCAAATTTAGAAATAACGGCTTTCTTGAAATGGAACTGCAATACCTTTCCCCAGATAAGGACGGCTATAGGAGTATAGGGTCTTTGGCTCCCCAACAAAATATTTGAAGGGGCTGCCCCCCTCAAGTTGATGGATTTATTATGTGAGGCAGGGCTTACCTGCCCTCCCCCAATATTTTATTCAATAAAATATTGAATTCAATATATTCAATTCAAAATATTTGATTCAATAAAATATTGAATAAGATCCTGGGAGCTGTAGTTTGTCAAGCATGATAATTGCTGATAGTTGTTAGGACAGGTCTATTCCCTTTACAGAGCTACAGTTCCTGGAGAGGTTTGACAAGCAACTCCTCTTCCCAGGGAACTCTGGCAATCATACAGGAGTTCTCAGGTGACCTGTGTGCCTGCTCAGTATAGGGGCTCACAGTTGATTGGTAACGTCAAAACTCCTCCCTTCTGATCTCCTTTCTTGGGGTTCTTTATGCTAGTAAAATCATTTATATAATGTAGACTGAGACCAGAGAGAAAAGAAATCCACAGCTAATCAGATGTAGCCTCAGCAAACATCATGCCACTCTGCCTGGTTGCTAAGCAACACCTCCCCCATGGTTATATGACTTGCTGATAATATAATTAACCCTTACGTTACAAACTTAATGATCTTGTGTATCTGCACTTCCAACACTTTATCTTTAAACTGGACTGTGACTGGTAAGTTCTTTGCATAGGCTGTCCACTGTAAAATAGGGCACAGAACTTCCATACCCTGAAAAGAGAGCCTACTTAAGACTCTTACCTTGGGCTGCATGCCCAGAAGTGATGCTACTTTGGCAGATATCAGAAGGCTCAATGGATGCTCAGATACCTTGTAGAAAATCAGGAGCAGCTCTGCAAACTTCTATATTTATACAAATATAATTGGAAGCAGGATTTGGAGTTACATGTCTAAATAACCAAAGGCTTTAAGCAATGAATAATTTCTTAATGTTTGTGTGTGTTTGTGTGTAAAATAAGCTGTAGGCCCCTGTAGAAATTGAGACACATTAGGCAGTAAACAAATGTTAATGTCCTGGATTGAATCTGCTTTGGAAGGTGGTAATGAACTTGATGTACTCAAGGCAGCCTAAGAAGTGGACATGGGATCCATCAAATGGACCTTCAAAGGATGGAGGATAGAGAGGGGAAAGGAAGGCGAGTGTGTCTAAAAACTAGCTCACCATACAAAGACTACATTTACATTTGTTGCTCTGCCCACTTTTGATCCATGTGGCCCCAGGAAATTTATCCAGATGGGAATGTAGCCCTTGGACTGTAAAAAGTTCCCCACTCCTATCCTGATATAAATGATTTGCCATCCGTACTATATATGATTCTAGCATTTGCATTCATCATAATATTTCATAATATCTGCAGTATATGTTGAAAGGAGGAATAAAAGATCTACTGAAATGTCCTAAGTTTACATAACTTGTGTGTGTGTGTGTGTGTGTGTGTGCACGCACGTGCGCATGCGTATGTAATTTCTGTGAGGCAGTTGAGCTGACTCCAGTGAAACATTTAATGTTGTAAACAGATCCTTGTAGGTCTGGGCCAGGGGGGAATTCAAACTAAGCCTGAACCAAAAACTGGTGTGAATAATCTGTGTTTTTTTCCTGAACCAGAATATAATTAGAACCATTAAATACAACCCAGGTGGTTAAGAAAGCCCATCAGAGACTCCATCTCCTCAGAGTATTGCGGAAGAACGATGTCAATCAACATCTGATGATCTCCTTCTACCGGTCAACAATAGAAAGTGTCCTTTCATACTGCATCACGGTGTGGCATGCTGGTTTGACATCATCTGATAGGAAGTGCCTACAGAGGGTGCTGAATACAGCACAAGATATTATGGGCTGTCCCATGAATCCACTGGATGAAATAGCAGAAGATCATTGCCTCAGGAGAGTGAGGAAAATTCTCAGGGATGATTCACACCCTGGCCGGCACTTTCTTGATCTGCCGTCAGGCAGAAGATATAGAAGCATGATTAGTCGCACCAACAGGGTAAAGAACAGCTTCTATCCATGGGCTGTTAGGCTGCTGAATGAACAACTGACTTTCGGTTTTGGTGTGTGTGCATCAGTAAACGAGGGGAATTAAGACTAAGAGAGCTGAGGGAGGGTGCTCATGTAATTTCACTGTATACAAGTTGTACAAGTGACAATAAAGTATTTCAATTTCAATTTCAATTGTTGATACCAAACCAGCACAGAACCTGGTTCACATTAATGGGTCAGTTTAAAAACATCAACACTGATGCATTGGTGCGCTTAGCTGGAACAACTGGCATACTCTGACATACTCTGCGACAACCCCTAACCATTGATAATCCTGGGTAGCACTGATAGGAGTTGGAGTTCAAAATCTGGAGGGCCACAATTTCCTCATCTATGCCCTAGTCTCTATAGCCTACAAACTCCATGATGCAGGGATGGGAAACCTGTGGCCATTGGCCCTCCAGATGTTGCTGGGATCCAGCTCCCATAACCATTGATCATTGGCCATGCTGGCTGAGGCTGATGGGAGATGGAGTCCAACAACACCTGAAGGTCCACAGGTTCTCCACCTGTGGTGTTAAAATGTTTACTGAGCTGGGTGGACTAATGGTCTTGCTCAATAGAAAGCCAATTCCTATGTTCCTTCCTGTGTCTATCCCAGGTTAGGACCTCCCCATCCTTTTTAATACCCAGGTTCAGGGCCTGTAGAAAATAAGTTTCTATCATCACGACTGGAAGTGGATGCTTTACACAATCCCCTGTAGCTCCATAGCTGACTCCCCCGGCACATCAACCCTTACTAGGACTAAACTGTTGTGATCCAAACAAGCCAGATTCCCAGACAGCTGCACTGACCATATCCCAAATCCCAGCCCCAAACCTTGGATCGGATCGAGCAATATACAGAAGTTCTTTTGTTTGTTGTCCTGTTTGTCTTGTATGCAGCTGCCTCTGGGCTACAAACTTCTCCTCTAACAACTCAAACTGAAAGGGACACAGTATGTACAGCTCAAAGACAATGCCCCCCTCACAAACAAATTTCTAGACTTCCCGAAGTGGTTAAAAGACAACATTTTCTGCATATCGTTGTCTCCTCCTCCAAACCCTGTCTTCATCCCTGCTTCTTCTTTCTCTCTGCCTTTTTATATTTAACTTTTCCCTTTGGAGATAAGAATAGATTGAGCTGCAAGATTCTCAGACTCTCTGTTTTACTGATCTGTGAACTTCTTCCTTCTCCTGGATGACACATTCAGAGCTGATGAGGTGGGCAGGGTGAGGGATAAATTTTAGACATGGGGGCCTCCAGCATGAAGCACCGAGGACTCTGCAAAGGCCAAGAAAATGCTTGCAGCACATGGGGCCAAGCAATGCATAGCCTTGGACAGATGCGCTGAGGGAAGAGGGTGGGGTCAAAAGAGTTCCCCCTTCCATCAGTATGGAGGGCAGCCAAGCCGGCAGAATGGACCCTTTTCTGGACCTCAACTGTTAGGGAGAGCCCCAGAGGCTGTCTTGGCCATAAAGTAACACACACACACACATGCACACACACGCACACATACGCACACCAGAACACTTCAGCAGCAATCAGAACCCAGGAGACGCAACACTTTTGTCTTAATTCAGAGCATATTTTAGGCTGCAACTTGTGTGCACACACACATAACCCATGCACTTTTTTCAAGCCAAGCAAATTGTGCTGGGGAGGGGTGGATGAGAGGGAATTGAATGTGGAGAGGAGTGAAAGTATTGCCCCCAAATGAAATGCTGAAACAGCTAAGTTTGCAAAGGGGGAGGGCAGAGGAGCCTCTCACCACCCACATATTTTTAGGAGTCTCATGCTAGCTTTGAAGAAAGGGTAGGTGTGGCGGCCCCCAAATGCATCAGCAGAAGTAGGGATGAAAGAAGGCACGGGTTTGGCAAAATTCTGCATGTGCTCATTTATAGGTGAAAATTTAGAAATAATGCAGGCAATTTAAATAGAACTCTGCAGTACACCACAGTGAGAAAGACTTTTGACCAGGTGAACTGTGTGCCACTCCAGTCTGATGTCCAGGTGCTAACTGTCGATGGGCAGCTTGAAGAACCCTGATGTTCTCTCACTTCTGATGGTAATTTATCTTTAAATCAGATGAACTAAGCAGGTTAACATTGCTGTGTGACAACGCCCATCATCCTTGGCACTTGGCCATGCTTGGTGGGGCTCATGCAAGTTGTAGTTTAGCAACATCTGGAGGGCCAAAGGTGCCCCACTTCTGAAATAAAAGATGTCTTCAGGAGGGACTGTTTACTGATGGCCCTACGAAGAGAGGCCAGTCCTCTGTACAGTATGACATACTGTGGTTACCCTAGGGGAGTGGGGGAATGGGGGGGGAAACCACTCAAATAATGACGATGGAGAGGAAACAAATATCACCATCCAAAGCTAAATTGAGTGGAAGCTAAATTCCAAGATGATGAAGGAAGGTGCTTTGATTAATAATGTGCCATCATTGTGCATGTCCTTTACAAGGTTGCAACATGCATATAGGTTTCTGCCTTTAATTTACAAGCAAATATTTAAGATGGGATATATTTTAATATTTTTTAAAGAACTAATAATAGGTTGTAGCCAACTAAATTTTACCCAGAGTAGACCACTGGAAATTAATTCACCTGATGCAGTCATGTTCATTAATTTCAATGGGTCTACTCAGAGTATGACTAACACTAACACATCTCATTGTTAACCCACTTTTCTTCCAAGAAAGATCATATGCTTCAAGGATAGTCAACACAGTGCTCTCCAGATGTTTCTAGACTTTAATTTCCATAATCCCTGGCCATTGGCTGTGTTGAGTAGGGTTGATGGTAGCTGTAGTGGCTACCCTTGGCATTCAATGTCTGTCCTCTCCACCCCTCCACACAATTTATCCTCAAAATAACCATGTGATGTAAATAAGGCTAAGAATTCACAGTCACTCAGTCTGTGCCTAACACTAACCACAGCATCACACCAGCTCACAAGAACTTGGTACGGGTAATTAGGGGAAGATTACATAATTGATATCTAACTGCAAGGGTTTTTTTTGGGGGGGTGTCTATTTATTGAGCAAAGAGCATCCCTGTATAAATAAAGTTTCTTCTTCAGTATAATGTTTAAAATTCATTTCCTTGAGTAGAAGTGCCAAGATAGAGAACATAGATGTTCTCATATGCAACACCAGGGACAAATATACACTACCCATAGGTTTCACTACTGACATATAATTATACCATGACTTCAGGGTTTGTGATGAAATTTTTAATTTCACAGCAATCATTTTACATTTCCACAAATGAAAACAATTATCAGTGTCTGTTAACATTATGGCAGACTCTTTCTTTCTTTCTTTCTTTCTTTCTTTCTTTCTTTCTTTCTTTCCTGCTTTGTCATTAACATTGACATGAGTGCTATTAAAACAAACATTTTAATCATTTTTAATAACTAGGGATCTTTTCCCAGTTGTTGCATGCTCTCCTGTGCACCTAGGGAAAGCTGATCCATCAGAGCAAATGGAGTACTACTCCACCAGGCTCAGTCTGTCCTCAGCTAGCCGCCAGCTCAGCTAGCTTCCACCTGCCTGCCTTTTTCCCCACTTACGATCAGCCCAGAGGCTCTGCCTAGGAGTTTCTTCCTCCTTAGTCACAGATTTGCACTTGTTGAAGAACTCTGCAGGGTTGAGAAGGGAACAAAATCAGGATTAGTTAGCTCCTTCTGTCATTGGCTCGGACTCCACCAATCATTGACTCTGACTCCACCTACTGTTGGCCTCCCTGTCTACCACAATTTCAGTCCCAGTGGGCACTAGCCACCACTGTCTGCACTGATATCCATCATAAACTTATTATTATTTGCTTTAGAGGCACAGGTGGGGAATCTTCAGCCACAGGACTTCATTGCATAGTGCTTAAAAAAGGGATCAGCAAGACCTGACAATCTAAGGTCACCTGGTGTCATTGTGATAACAGGTGATTTGACACATGGCTGGCTTCACTTGCCTACCAAATGGCTGAGGGAGATAACAGTTAGTCTCACCAGCTAGATCTGGTTCACCTCTCCTGCTTTAAAGGTATTCATGGCTTGACCCACCTTAGGTACTTACTCATTTTTAAAATTTCTATTCTGCTCTTCCTCCCAAAAGAGCCCAAACAACAAACCAACAAGAAGATAGAATTAAAAATAAAATGCAAATATATTTAAAACCTATAAAATGTAATTAAGAACATCTAAAAATACCTAGGTAGGGGTGGCGCTGTGGTTTAAACCACTGAGCCTCTTTCCGATCAGAAAGTCAGCGGTTCGAATCCTCGCAACGGGGTGAGCTGCCGTTGCTCGGTCCCTGCTCCTGCCAACCTAGCAGTTCGAAAGCATGTCAAAGTGCAAGTAGATAAATAGGTACCACTCTGGCGGGAAGGTAAACAGTGTTTCCATGCGCTGCTCTGGTTCACCAGAAGCGGCTTAGTCATGCTGGTCACATGACCTGGAAGCTGGCTGCGGACAAACGCTGGCTCCCTTGGCCAGTAAAGCAAGATGAGCACCGCAACCCCAGAGTCGTCTGCAATTGGACTTAACTGTCAGGGGTCCTTTACCTTTACCTTTTTAAAAATACCTAAAAACCATCACATACCCTCCCAGCTGAAAATTTCAAGGTTACCAGGGACAGTATTGAATACCTGGGTGAATAGTAATGTTTTAGATTTCTTCTTAAAGTTAACAATGAGGGAGCCAGCTGCATGTCACAAGGGAGGACATTGTACAGCTAGGAAACCACTACCAAGAAGGCCATGTCACATGTCAGTTCCTTGCCATACCACCAAGATACCTTGACCCATATTGCCAGCTAAATTCATGACACCTCTGCCCCTCCACATCTGTCCCTCTCTACAAACCAGAATGATTCTGCCCTTTCTCTCTAGCTGCTCTTCATGACCTGATTAGGAAACATGAGACACTTACAGCTTGATGCTTGGTTATATTATTAGTTCATATACTCTCACAGGCAGCAGCCCTCTAGAGCCAACAGCAAAGAATGGTGCTCCTCATCAACTGATACCTGATTCAGAGTTGCCAGGGATTGAAGTTGGGACCTCCTAAAGTTGACAAGCTACCACTAAGCTAGAATTCTCTCCCTGAAAAATGCACAAAGCATCACCTCTGCCTTCAAAGCCCTCTTTAAAAAACCCATAACCCTTTTCACGATGCCTGTGGCTTAGCTCCACACAGCAGGAGTTCATTTGAACACGAGGGCTCCATTACCTTCTGGGAACCTTTGGGAGTGGTAGTTACATGTCAATGGTGGGTGAGGCTAGAGGAAAAGTGGGTGGAGCAAGACAATAAACTTTACAATTGTACAGTAGCCTAGTTTCTACACCCACTTGCACACCACTCTTTATCTACCATCCAGACAAGCAGGAGGCATGATCACAGTTCAAGGGCTCATTCTCATTGGTCAAAAGCATTCAGGATGTGCAGCCAGTACAGTGAAGAGTGTAGCCTACATAGAGTTCTGAGGGTCAGAGAGGCCTGGGGTGCCACATTCAGCCATCAGCCCCCGGGCCTGAGGTTCCTCAGTCCTACTTAGCAAGAAATGTTGAGAATTGAACCTGGGACCTTCTACATGGAAATTCTTTGATCTCTTGCTGAATGATGACTCATCTAGGCCAGTGTTGTCTCATCTGATCTCCAGAGTAAATCTCCAAAGACTTGGGCAGAGAGGGGACTTTTTCAAAATCTCAGGCAGGAGGACTGAAGGAGCCTCCAGAGAAGAGCCTCTGGGCATGGGAATGAACAATTGTTGTCTAGATGGATAAACAGTCCTGCTTTCCTATGTTCTTGTATGCCCAGATGGCATAAGCACAGCCTGCTGAAAGTGCTTTCAGGGGTTAGATTTCAGGGAAAGAAGGATTTTCTTTTGCTGGCTTTCCAACACCAAAAGTGCAATTGCCATGGGAAGATGAATGATTGCATCATTTTGCTTCCAGAAATAGCTCTCAGGCTATTAAACACACACACCAAGAAAACAAAATATGCACTGAGGAATTAGTTGAAATGTAAGCTGGGCAAAAAATGTTAAAGCTTCCCAAGATACCAACCCAAAGCCAAAGTGCGAAGGTGGCTTCGTTTGTTATAAAAAATCAGGGGAAGAATGCATTTGTAAGGCTGGTCTCTAGAATGTCCACATCTTATGATCGCACAGCTGGGTTTTTGAGTATGAAAGCAAAAATAAAATAAAAAGTGCAATTAAACAAAGGAAGGAAGGAAAGAAGGAAGGAAGGAAAGAAGGAACTGGGGTGGGTGGGGAGGAAGTGTATGGAATCACATATTAATTCCTGAAAGCAAGTCCCTCTCTTTACTTAAGCCAAAGTTGGAAAGCCTTTGACACTGCAGATGTTGTTGGCCTACAAGTTCCATCAGCCCCTGCCCATAGGCCATGCTGGCTAGGGTTGATGGGAGCTGGAGTCCAAGAATTTCTCTTTCACCATAGGCTTCCTACCCTTGTTTTATACTGAAATAATAATACTTTAATATGAACAGTACTACTAACAATTTGTAATATGACGTTAAACAAAGTTAGTAAGACAGAAAAGAGGACAGTGAAGAATGTGAAGGAAAACATTATAGTGTTTCTCCATAGAACAAAAGTGGGGTGAACCTTTGGCTCTTTAGATGTTGATGGATTACAGCTCGCCTTGACCATTGGCCATGCTGGCTGGGGCTGATGGGATGTGGAGTCCAACAATTTCTGGAAGGCCACAAGTTCCCCATGCCTGACGGAAACTTTTCTACTTGGCCTGCTACCCAGTTAAAGACATTTCAGACTCGGTCTAGTAACAAGTTTGTGATAAAATGGCTTCCAGAGATTCTCCAGCCAATTTGCAGGCAGTGAAATGAAGAGTACTGATTCACCAGAGGGCAGTGGTTTATCCAGGAGTTTTGGAACTTATCCAAGAGTTTTGGAACTTCCAAGATTTAGAAGTGGCTGTGAAGTAACCCATGGCCTACCTCCATCTATCTATCTATCTATCTATCTATCTATCTATCTATATCTATCATCTATCTATCTATCATCTATCTATCTATCTATCATCTATCTATCTATCTATCTATCTATCTATCTATCTATCTATCATCTATCATCTATCATCTATCTATCTATCATCATCATCTATCTATCTATCTAGTGTGGGAAACTGAATCCCTCAGGATGTTAATGAACTACAACTCCCATATGCCCCAGAAAGAAGGGCCAATGGGTAGGGATTATGGGAACTGTAGTTCAGCAACATATGGAGGGCCAAAGGTTCCTCATCTCTTATCTGTTAGGTTGAAATAGACACTTCTAATTTGCTACTTTGTACATAGGGGGAAACTGCGGACAGGCATTTGGGGGGGCATGAATCAACCTGAATTGACCATTCACATTGCATATTGGTTTAGTAAAGGTGGTTGGGAATTTACAGAGAGCTTTGTGTTTGGGATGAGTAGTCGTGGGGCTTTTTTATGGGGGGACCATACAGCCCCCACTCTCTGCAATAAAAACCTTCCAACCACTTCATCTACTCAAAAAATTCTATCTTGCAAACTTTGGTGAAATTCAGTTTTTGAGAACATTTCTCTCTCTCTCTTTCTGCCACTGTCTGCATTTAAAACAGCATCATGCCACTTTGAATAGGCTCAGCTTCCCTAAAGAATCCTGGGACCTGTAGTTTGTTTAGGGTGCTGTGAGCAGTCTAGGGGGCTTAGAAGATACCCCTGTCACCCTCATGGAGCTACAAAATCAGTTTGCTGGTGAGAGGGATTGATTGTCTAACCACTCTGAGAATTGTAGCTTTGAGAACTGTAGGGGAATATGAGTCTCTTAACAACTCAGTGGTCTGATAACTGCTTTAAAAATATAGCACAAATGGGCCTAACTTCCCCCACTAGAGGTCAATGGACAAAATAAGTTGCGTTGAAAGGTTTGTCCTAACTCTAGCACTTATTTAGTATTAAGAGTACAATATAAACCTCAAAAGCCACAGCACAGGAAACATCAGGCTGTGCACCGTGGGTTATCTGAATGATTTTGTGCCCTTAAATGCCCTTAAATACATGCACACAAGAAACAAGAGCTTAAATCAAAGTAAGTTATACTCAGAATAGTCCTGCTGAAATTCACTGACATAGTTAGAGCAATATATGTAAATTCTAGTGGGCCTATTCTGAGCAGGACTAATGTTGGATGCAACCCAAGATGTTGGATGCAGAAAAGGGATGTTCTCTGGTAAATCAGGTAAATTCTATGGTAATTTGGTAAATCTAGGAAATTCTATGGTAAATTAGGTTGGGTTTTTTTAAGGGTCAGTCAGGATCTCAGGAAGGCTTTCCAAGCTTTGCTAGCTAATATCTTTCTAGCTAGAGATTGTAGAAATGGAACATGGTGCATGTAAGGCAAGGATGGGGAACCTCTGGCCTGCCAGATGTTGGACTGCAATTCCCATTGGCCCTGCCCATTGACCACACACAGTGTTCTCTAAGGACAGAGGAAGAGCCATTCTGTAACAGCCCAAAAGCCCATCTAATCCAGCATCTTGTTGTCCCTATTGGAAGCCCACAAGCAGGATCTGAGTGCAATAACACTCTATGCACTTGCATTTCCCAGAAGCTGGTATTCTCAGGCAGACTGCCTCTGATACTGGTAAAACATATCCACTGTGGCTGATAGCTTTATTCCTCATGAATATATCTGTTGGCATCTGTCTGTCTCGAGAGACAATGGTGTGTGCCTCCGGGGGTGACAATCACAGCGGCCACTATGGCTGCAGAGAACAGTAACACATAATTGCTGTCTCCCACGTTGTTTTTGCTGCCCTCTCTGGGGTGCAATCCTAGGCAGCGTGTTTGGAGATTCTGGGCTGCTGAGATGACAAGACCCTGCTCTCAGCCTTGCTGATATGGTCCAAAGGAAAGGAAAGCAATACATTTGGCACCAGCTTGGCTGCAGGAGTTGCTGGAAGCAGGCATACAAGACGCTATCCAACTACTTTAGGGACTCCATTTCAGATTTGAGTAGGGTTTACTCCTTAGCCTTTTCATCTCCTGAAGATGTCCCACAAGGCAGTAGGTACAGATTTTTCCTCAGGGTTTACTCTCAAAGCCTTTCTCATGAATGCATATAACCACAAAGCCGAGGAGGTTTAGGATCAGAGTTTTCCTTCTCCTAGATGGAGAACCCCACCTGCTCCTCACTTCCTTCTACAGCATGAGGAGGAACCATGTTCTTGAATCTGTCTAATCCTCTTTTACAGCCATTCAAGGTGGTGGCCATCATTACTACTTCTATTGGAATCAAATGCCATAATTTAACTATGGGCTGTGTGAAGATGGATTTTTTGTTTGTCTGTTTCTCCTCATTTCAGCATTCAGCTTCTTTGGATGACTGGGGTGCCATCTAGGGGGACTGGGGTCCACAAAAATTTCAAGGAGGGTACCAGGCCCCATCAAAATTTCACTGCAGCCATGCATGAATGCCATGGGGCATGCTTGCATCATGTGCACAAGACGCATGACATGTGCATGACACATCAGAATGCCCTACAGCATGCACGAGTGACATCAGTGCCCTCCTTGCATTTTCTCTCAACTAAAAAGCCCCAAACGTGTAACCGTTCCTCACAGAGGAATTTCTCCAGTACCTTGATCATTTTGGTTGCCCTTTTCTGAAGCTTTTTCAGCTGTACAACATCCTTCTTGGGGTGAGGTGATCAGAACTGTATGCAGCATTCTACAATTCTAACCCTGAGCCATGGCTTTCCACAAGTTATAGGCATATCTGGCCTATCTCCACTAGCTGTTAAGTGTTATTATGACACCTAGGCTGTTCTTGAGCTGTTTTTGCACCAAGCAGCGGTTGGGACCCAATTGTCCAAAAAGACCCCTTCTAAATCCATCCATGATTGTCAGTTGCTCTTCAGAGTAAAGAAGCAGGGAAGTTTGAGCAGATTTAACAGAGTTACAAGTCTGGCCTTGCTCAGAAGACACAGATTATGTAAGCCTCCAGAGATGAAGGCCTACAAACAGATTCAACATCTGTGCATGACTCTTTCTGTGTGTGCGTGTGTACATGCAGACCCAGCACCACAAAAGGCAATTTTCAAAGTCTCGTTTGCTCAGCGTATGCGTTCTACGTGCAAATATCTCACACAAAAAAGTACAGTTCCCCACTACAGGGCCCAAGGTATAGCATGGGTTGCCAGATGTTGCGTCTGTAGAGTGGGGGTGGGTAACACTACTGCATCAGCAAGTGCTGCAGTTGATAGATGCGAGATGGGAGCATCATACAGTTGTACACATAATCACACACAAGAAGATACGGAGCTGCACACTTGCTACTGAGGGTCAAGAAAGGTGAGCTCCTAGTTACCTGGGATCAAGGAATCAGTTGATTCCAAAGTTTTACTCAGAGCAGACCCACCAAAATCAGAAAGCATAACTAAGTTTATTCCATTAATTTCTGTAGGTCCATTCAGAGTAAACCTTTGTTGACTACTGCCCTAGAGTTTGAGAAGGCCTTGTAGACCATCAACTCCCAATTTGATGGTGGAAACTAGAGAATCCTCACCAGACACTAATTTAGCATTTGTCCGAAGACCTCTATAGAAGATCCCACCAGTCCTCTTAGTCAAGTAAGGGAACCTCAGGCCCAGATCCCAAATTCTGTCCTCCTGGCCTTTTTATCAGTTTGGTTTTTTGTTTTTGTTTTTGGATCTCCCCAGGCCACACCCTTTACTGGCTTCACACCCTCTTTGCTTCACACCCTCCCTGAGTACCTTGCCTGTCTTGAACCTGCCCTTGAATCCTGATAAAGACTCATTTGCCTAGAACCAGAACAGAGAAGGTGTGTTAGTGTGTGCAAAAACTAGTCTACTGCACAAAAGTAAAATTCACATTCATTGCTCTGCCCACTTTTGCCTCTGGCCCTGCCCCCCCGGGCTGTGGCCCCCATAAGGTTGGCAAGATAAGAATGTGGCCCCGGAGCTGAAAATGGTTCCCTACACCTGTACTTGGTAAAGGTCTGCTTTGTTGAACTACTCTTACTATTGAAGATGTTTAGCATCTTTTTGACTATGGCGAAGATCTTACAGGGGTAATGAGCCTGCCCCTGGGCTGTATCATTTCCTGGGCAGATGAAGACTCACACAACTGAATGCTGCTCCAGGCATAAAATCAATGCACATTAAAACAACAACAATGATAATGTCAGGGAGAAAAATTTAGTCTAGCTTTCTCCATGACCAGTGGTGACTGTTGCCCACTGGGACTCGTAGGGCAATGAGCAAAGAGGCCAACAGTACTTGGCACCAGAGCCAATGGCAGGCAGAGCCAACTCATTCTAGTTCTATAATGGCAGCACTGAGGGCTCATCCACACTTTCACTTGACCCCTATTTTGATAATATTTTGTACATTGCTGATTATTCCCCCTGGGTCTGAGAACTTCTCTGCAGCTGTGCCTTGCAAAAACCCAATCTTACCAGCTTCAAATGTTGTTATCTATTATTCAGGATCAGGCACGTGTACTATAAAACAAAGAACTTTATTAACTCCTAACTCTCTGGCCCTCCTGCTGCCTCCACATGCTTTTTGTGCTGAATCACTTCCTGGTAGCTGTTCCCTTAACCTGTACCTTCCCTCTGTGTCACTAAGTTTCTCTCGCTGACCATTGTCCTAAGCTCTTACTTAGTTCCACATACATTAACAGTTCCTTTTATAACTTTAATAAATCAAAACAAGAACAAAAAACTGGCTATTAAGTTGATTATATAGTTTCAATAGTCTGTTTGCCAACTTGAATTTAGACAGAGTCTCAGGCACTGGTATTTTTCTAGAAAAAATAGAATATACCCACCTGAGAGGTGCCGGAACTGAGTTCCATCAAGTTCTGGCTGGAAAAAAGCCATGGTCTTAGGTGATGGGGTTTCTATACTAGTTAACCTGTCAGAGTCTTTATCTGTTTTGCTGCAGGTGACATAATTATTTCCCAGTGGTGATTGCAATATGTGGTATCCAAACAGGATTGAGGTGAGTATGAGCAGTAGCGGACCTTAGGCTCTCAAATTTCAGTGTGAAGCCAAAATTCGACAGCCCACCGTTCTACGTCTTAGTTGCAGCATCCCCTGAGCAGCCCCTGAGACTTTGCGCCTGGTGTGACTGAACCAGTCATGCTCCCCTAAATCCACCTCTGGTGTGAGCTGTCATTCACTTGTGCAGGACAAGCTGGGCACTCTCCAGGATGTAGGTTTTCACTATTACACTGGCTCTTCTGAAGATGCCTCTCCTCCATCATCCTTCAGTTCTGAGTCTATGGGCAGGTTGCCGCCTCTTAACCCATGGCTTCTATCTATGTCACTAAGTTTCTGTCCTAACCCTCTTAGTTCTATATACATTGATACATTACTCATTAGTCATTAGAGGCTCATTTAATCAAAGTATCTCTCTGAATTTTCTGTGCACCTGAGAAGTTCCAATTCAGCAGGTAAGATTGGATTTTCACAAGGCACAGCTGTGGAACAACAATTAAAATGTTCAGACCCAGGATAATTATTCACTACACAATATGAGCAAAACGCAGGTCAAGTGAAAGGGTGGATAAGTCCTGAGACTTACACCCCCTGTAAGTCTGCCTACACCTTACACAAGTAAGGTAGGCAGATGGAGATGCCTGAATGCAGATCTGAGGTTGATGGGGCAGCTCTCCATTTGCCCTAACAGACCAGCCTCCACAGTGGACCATGGCATGCATGCCATCTATCCAAGTGCGCAGGAATTGGTTTTTTTTTTTTATAAATTTTTATTAAGTTTTCCTTTTACAAATAATTCGTGCCACCATAATTACATATTTACTGTTTTTTGAACTTCCATCGGCACCTCCCTCAATCATCCATTTTTCTTATCTTC
This sequence comes from Podarcis raffonei, assembly GCF_027172205.1. Classification (NCBI taxonomy): domain Eukaryota; kingdom Metazoa; phylum Chordata; class Lepidosauria; order Squamata; family Lacertidae; genus Podarcis; species Podarcis raffonei. Next base: position 8,257,759 of record NC_070621.1, read on the forward strand.
CCGCATTTTCTGTATGATATTGCCAATTTAATATTAACCTTCCATATCTATTTCTTTTTTACAATATACCTTGTATTCTCACAAAGCCTCCTTAAAACCCACTAGCGTTATCTGTTCGTAACATATGGTTTTCAGATAATCCGTAAACTTTCCCCAGTCCTCGATGAATTTGTGATCTTTCTGATATCTAATTTTCCCAGTCATTTTATCCAATTCTGCATAGTCCATAAGTTTCATTCTCCACTCATTCAATGTCGGTAGTTCCTCTTGTTTCCATTTTTGGGCCATCAGTATTCTTGCCGCTGTTACTGCATACTGAAAAAGTTTATAATCACTTCTATTTATCTCTCTTCCTGTTATTCCTAGCAAAAAGGCTTCTGGTTTTTTAACAAATGTGTATTTAAACATCTTTTTCAATTCATTGTAAATCATTTCCCAGAAACCCTTTACCTTCTTACATTCCCACCACATATGAAAAAATGAACCTTCTTTTTCTTTACATTTCCAACACTTATTACATGTCTTATACATTTTTGCTAACTTTACAAGTGTAATGTACCATCTATAAACCATTTTCATAACATTCTCCTTTAACGTCGTGGATGCAGTAAATTTCATATTTTCATTCCATACCTTTTCCCAATCCTCCAATTGTATATTATAACCAAAATCTCTGGCCCAGTGTATAAGTGCGCAGGAATTGGTTTGTCTGTCTTAGGGAGAAGTGGAGGTGTGCACTTAGGTGTTAGACCAGATGTTCTGATTAAAACCAACTGCTTCATTCCCAGGAACTGGAAGGCTGGATTGTGAAATATCTTCACCTGAGGCCTTGGAAATCAATTGCTAGTAACTGTAGCTGGACTGGGCCAGACAGGACAATGCTTTGACTGAAAATCAGGGATCTCATTATGCATCCCTCAAGATTTTCCCTTCGAAGTGTTTGGCACGTGCAACATGTTCTGCAAACTATAATGGTAAAGGGTGCCAGAGCATCATCTGTGGGGGCAACATCTGGCAACATAGCAGTCTTTAGGAGGGCTGTACTTTTAAAACATGTGGTATTTGCACGTAAAATTCATATGCTGAGCAAATGAAAATCCAAATTTGGACTTCACAGGGCTCTTCACAGGCAGACTCCTATGTCTTTTACTAGCAACATTATAGGTTACTGCAGTTTTCTGACTACCTACTCATTTTTTATTTAAAACACTAAGTTTGCAATCTTATTAGGCATGGGCAAAACTGTTAGTTTCAGTTTCGCTCAGTTTCTCAGTTTTCCGCATTTTTATTTTTTTAAAATTATCATGAAAATTTATCAGCATTTCAGTGCTATTTTCTCTTAATTTGCAATTTTTGTATACAATTTTCCCATACATACTCATTTCTGCAAAGCAGATTTTGCTAATATGATATGTTTTTGCATGCTATTAATATTAATGGAAGGTTGTAGCGGTGGGAAGCCCCAACAGCAAACTTAAAGCAAGCTCCATGTGGGGGTGGAGGGTTTGACTTGGTTAAGAAAAGGGAGGGAAAGAATCTGCCCTTCGCAATTACATCTTTCTTCATTTTCGTCTGATTTTGAACCTCTTCCTTTAGAAGATAAATACCAGCAGCTGGAGCCTTGTTAAGTAAAATCATAATCAAAGTCTTTTGTATATAAACTGAACTTTTGGAATAATGAATTGATGTCAAACTTTTCTGTGTGGGAGAGATGTGGGGGAACAGGACTGGGATGGGGGAATATGCTGTACCTCCCTACCACTTTCGCCCTGTGTGTATGTTTTATTTAATAAGTTCAAAAGCCAAGCCTTCAAGATATGCACAGGCATGTCTGAACATGCCTGAACTTGCCCAGAGTGGATAAAAGCCACAGAAACAACTGACTCCTCTTATTTAAGGCAAGAGTTAGCTGTACTGTGTAAACTGGAGTGGTGATATCAGAGGAAATGAAAGTTTAAATACAGGGTGGGGTGTCAGAGTGCTTCTAAATCTGTAAAGAGGCTTACATTTTGCTACCTACAGTGATACAGCCCAAACACCATCATTAGATCTAATGGCATCGCTTCCCCCCTCCCCAGAGTCTCTCTGGACATTATTTCTTTTTTTGGGGGGGGGAGGTTATTCTGCAACATGTCACTGATTCAATAATAGGGCATTAGTGGTAGATTTATACTGGTGCATCCACATCATTCCACTTTGTTAGTTATTGTGAGATGCTTCCCCAGTGTTATTTATTGTGGTCATGCACATCAAAAGCAGGACAACATACACACCAGGAACATTTGTGGTGTTACAAGTTACAGGATTCCAGTAGGAAGTCATGGTATACATGTCGCCTGCAAATTGTGTGACTATAAGACATTGTATCCAGCAATGGCTACTAACTACAATGGCTATATCCTACACCCGCTGTTGGAGGGAGTATGCCTCTGAATTGAAATTGCTTATTTTACCTCCGCTGCACAGGTGGGGAGATGTCAGGGAATGGTCTGAAGACGAGTACTGGGGAATGCATTCTATGGCAGACCAGCTTCTCTCTGGTGGAAGAATCGCTCCCCTTGCCCACAATGTATTCAGAAGCAGAGAGAGAGGCAGAAACTGAACAGCTTTGAGGGGAGTTACCCAGTTATGAGATAATGACGACAGAACCAGAAGGGAGGCAGCAGCTAGCTGAGACATCTCTTCAGAGCGTGGAGGACCTTCCCTCCCCTTGGACTCGGAGGTCCAAACGTATCAGAGAACAAAGGAGTCAGAGGGAGGGAGGAACTTCCCATTGGTGCTCAAAATGCTGTGGAAGCCAGAAGGATGATTAGACTAGGCAACTGTTATGTACTGAAGTTCTCAGCCTGGGCCAGCAGAGGGATACTGTAGATAGTTATGCAAATGAAGGATCGAAAAGTGACGTTCAGTGATTGGATAGTTTGTATGCAAATGAAGGATCGAAAAGTGACGTTCAGTGATTGGATAGTTTTAGAAAATGGCAACAGTTACATTGTTCTAGAGCTCTATATAAGCAGGCTGACTGAGCTCCTCAGCTTAGTTCTGTTCCAGCTTACAAATAAAGAGCTGCTTTGGAAGAATCGCTGTGTCGTCTGATATGTTTGCCTACAACTTAACAGCAACCATTCTCCTTACAGACAGCTGTGTATTTGTGCTTGCAACATGACGCTGTAATAAAAGGACTATAAATCTATCAACTGCTCCTTAGTTCTTACCTGTGAAGTTACCGAAGGGTGGGGAGGACTCTCCATGCTTGACAGAAGTGCACTGTTGCACTCAAGTCCTGCTTGTAAGGTTACCAAAGGTATCTGGTTAGCCACAGTGAGGACAAGATGCTAGACTAGATGGCTTTTGGCCTAATCTAACAGAGTTCTTCTTCTGTTCTTAGGGTAACTTCTGGAAGACATGTCTCCGCCTTTATCTCATTAAGCCTTATTTGAAGCCAACAAAACTTCAGGACTGTCTATGTAAGTTTTATTAAAGGCCGTTTTCAAAGCAGCAGGAATGCCGGTACACTTCACGTACAGATATCACATATTGCACAGCTATTTTAGCTATTGCTCTGTGTGTGTGTGTGTGTGTGAGAGAGAGAGAGAGAGAGAGAGAGAGAGAGAGGGAGGGAGGGAGGGAAAGAAACATAGGCCATAATTCTATATCTGGTGGAAGCAACTTTTTGGAGGCAGTGATGACACCAAATTTCTATATACATACATATATAAATAAATAAATAAAAAAGAAACAGTACACAAAGCGTTGAAGGTGTGATTATATATAACCGTCCTGAAACCATCACAAGAAGAAATAATCATAAAAGAACACCTGGAGAGCCCTATCACATGAATTCACCATCTGCCAAAGGGAATTAGGATAGTTGTACTGAGTTCATACAACAGTTTTATCCCACACTTCCTGCTCCATTTTTCCATCACCTTCCTTATCAATTTTTTATTTTATTTATTATTATTATTATTATTATTATTATTATTATTATTATTATTATTCTGTATTTTTGTGCAAGATCTTCCAGACACAATCCTAACTGTGCAAGCTCATTTGCTGGTGTGTGACTGAATCCCACCTGAAAATAGCTACAGTGTTCCACATCCCCCAACTGTCTCCATGTTCATATAATGAAAGATGCAGAATTACATGGTATGCAAGCATATGGCTGTGAAAAGGTTGGAAAGTTTGACAAAATGCGCTTGTCTAGTCTGTAATGAAGCTTTGGGTGTTGATAAAGATGTAAAGTCTGTGGACCCTCTGGACCAAGACTGAACCATCTAAATTGCTGAAGGGCAGAACATGATCCATAGCAAGGATCCATGGTGCCCTCCATGGTGGAACTACAGCTCTCACCATCCCTATGATTGACAATGGTGGCTGAGGTCGATGGGAATTGTGGTTCATCAACATCTGGAGGGCACCATGTTGGCTACCCTTGATCTATAAGAAGAGACCTCTTGTCCACTTGTTGGAGAAAGCTCCAGTAGAGCTGAGTCACTGCCTGCAAGCCCAACATACGTATATATATTATTTTATGGTTCATTATTGTTTCTATTTTAAATTAGGTATGTATGATGGCAATAAAATCTTTTAAGTGCTTACGTCCTCTAAAGGTCTTAATCCAGTCCTAGCTCAACTATTTGTGTACACAGATAGTACATTCACTGAATATAATATGTGGAGACCCCTGTTGTGTCATGGTTTTCCAGAGAGCAGAGTTCTGAAGTAAAAGTGGGAGGAAACAGAGAGAAAGACTGCAGTGGCTGGGAAGGGGAGAGGAAGGTAAGAATTGTATAAACCTTGAGCTTCTGAGTGCCTTAATTCCATTATTATCCTCCTCTTCTTTCTTTCTTTTTTTTGAAGCTTTGTTGACTTCAGTAGTTCTAAGATGAGTTAAGCTCATAGCCCTCAAAGCACTTACTCTCGAGTTGTCCTGTCAATTCCACAATTAAGTCATCTGCATTAAGTGGCTTTAGGACTGCTGCCAAGCTGAGGCAATAGCTCCCTGCTGGATATGAAGAATAGAGGAGATCAAATATGTAAACCTTTTCCCACTCAAGCTGTTTTGCCTAGAGAGGCTTGTAAAGAATTCCTTGCAGCTTGATTCTCAGCACTGTAGACTGGAAAATGCCCCAGATGGAAAGCTGGGAGACCAGTGGCTCACTGGGACTGGTGGGGGAAGGCAAGCAGCAGGTGGAGCTGTAGCCAATGACAGGCAGAGCCAACTAATTCTAGCTCTGTTCTACAAGGGCAATCTTGGGATTAAGGAGGAAGAAGTTGACAGACAGTGCCATCCCTCCAGTGGTTGCAAGTAAGAAGGCAGGTAATGCTGGTGGGGCAGAGCCCCATTCACTCTAACAGAGAACCTTTCACTGTGGGAGACCTGCCATGGAATTTCTTTGTGAATCTTTCTCTTGCTGTGTATATGCCTATTTTATTGTTATGACTGTTTTAGAACATGTTTCACTGAGTGGTGATATGATAGCAGTCCTTAGATATCTGAAGGGCTGTCACATGGAAGATGGAACAAGCTTGTCTTCTGCTGCTCCAGAGGATAGTATGGATTCAAATTACAAGAATGGATTCAAATTACCAATGGATTCAAATTACAAGAAAGGTGATTCTGACTAAACATTAGGAAGAACTTTCTGATGGTGAGAGCAGTTCAAGAATGGAATGGGCCATGTTGGAAGGTGGTGGACTCTCCTTCATTGGAGGATTGTAAAAAAGAAGTTGGATGGCCACCTGCCAGGAATTATTCAGATGCAATTCCCGAATTTCAGGGGGTGAACTAGATGGCCCTTGGTGTCCCTTCCAACTCTACTGTTCTATGATGTATATTTATCTTATAAGTTTCATTATAAGATAAGTTTCGTTATACGTTTTTGGCGCTAGGACAGGGGGTGGGCATTCGTGTGTATAAGGAATGGGCCGCCCAGATTGGGCCTGACTCTCAGGAACTTACAGGTATCACAGACGGGGCAAGGGCCATTGTATGGTGAAGGGGCCAGCATTAGGGTTGTGCCCCTGAACAGTTTTGGAAGAACTAATCAGTTTCAGAAGAATGTATTCTGAGCTTCAGAAAATGCCATGGAAATTTATATCCTTAATACTCGATCCAGCATGGGGCGATGATGCTGCGCCCCCAGCGCACTCGCCAATACACAGGGCCCCAAGGAAGGCCAAAGAATATGCAGCTTGGAATAACTAGACCTCAAAACTGGACCAACAAACACTGCACAACTTGCCCCAGATCAGCTGCAAAGTCTTGACAGTAATAGACTTCCTTGTGTCTGGCAACACCAGGTGCACATGATGCCAGCCGGTGATTAGCTTTTTTATGTGGAAGGTATTACAGGGATCAGGTATCCAAAGACATTTGCTAAAATAAGAGATAGCCGCCCTGTGGAGGCTCATGGTGTTGATTGTCAAGCCTTTCCATTTAACGAAAACCAGGTGTTTTAGAACGTCAGATTCCATAGCGGAATGCCTGTGAGATGAGCAGAACTGGGCTCTGAACCCTTCCAAGGATGAACATGCTCTTGTGTAAGCCCGCATTGTGGAGAGTGCAAGGACCTGCAATAGTCCCTGTGTCATTTCTCTTGTTCAATTTCCCAAGGCTCCTTCAGGAAGGCATCTGGTAGCTGGGAAGCCTCGGGTGCCAGGTTGCAAAAATGTTCCATCTGGAAATGAGACAAGGCATCCACAATGGCATTATTAAGGCCAGGAACATACATAGCTAAGAATGAAATGTTACCTCGAAGGCATTCTAACTTGTTCCAATTTGGTTGACTGCTTGGCTATGATTCTTACCACTACCTGGTTGTCAGACCAGAAACAAACCCTGTTGTTCTTGAACTGGTGGCCCAAGTGTGACTAAAATTGGGGGGCGGGGGTACTCAAGAAAAGTTAGATCATGTGTGACATCTCCAGAATGCCCCAACGCTTGCCATGGATGGGCACACTACTGGCCCCTGAAGTAGACTCCAAAGCCACAGCGAGCGGAGGCATCAGAGTGCACCTGCAGGTCCTCTTTTGTGATTAACAACTCCTGCCAAAATGAGCCCAAGTTATGATTATTGAGGAACGTCAACCATATCTTGAGATCCTCTCCTATGCTGCGTGTCATTCTAATATGATGGTGAGGAGCAACTCCCCCTGCTATGAGATGCGCAAGAGAGGCACAGAAAGCTCTACCAGGCCAATGACCCAACATGTAAAATTGAGGTGCCCTAGAAGGGACTGCACCTGACACAGGGTGGTCTTTTTGAGAGAAATCATGGAATTTAACAAACACCTAAGAGTATCTAACTTAGCTTGTGGTAAACGAGATGTTTAGGCTCAGTTCCCAAGTATGACAAATTGCTGGCCGGGCCCTCTATTTTTTCTGCTGCTAAGGGTATGCCAAAATTGGTAGCAATTTTGATAAATGAAGCTAATGCCCCAGAGCAAGCATCTGAGTCCGGAGGACCCAGTATCTAGCAGTCATCCAAGTACTGAATAACATAGGGGCAGCCTGACTTTACCTTCATAGCCCACTCAACAAATGTGCTAAAAGTATCAGAGTTGGCACACACTATGGAACTATCCATGGGCACGGCCTTGTCAAAATACCACTGATCCTGAAACTTGAAACCCAGCAACCAGAAGTCATCCAGGTGAACCAGGAGTAGTCTGCGGAATGCAGATTCAATGTCACAATTTGCCAAGAGGGCTCCAGGGCCACACTCTTTAATTAATTTGATTGCATGATCCAATGATGCATATTTAACAGAACACTTCTCTTGCGAGATGATGTTGTTTACTGAACCACCTTTTGGGTAAGATAAGTTGTGAATCATGCAGAATTCACCCAGGACCTTTGGGGGGTATAATCCTGAGGAGTGACACTATAAATTTGTTAAAAGGCGGATTTGGAAACAGATCTGTGACCCTGCCAAGGTCACACTCCTTTTCAATCTTTTTCTGAGTGATGTCTAGCATTTCCCTCACTGACTTCTGATTTGGTGGGTTAGTCGTAATCAAAGTACCTTCGGCTGGGATATGAAAGCCTTCACAAAATCTCTCCTCCAGGTATTTCACCGCCTTCCTTTTGGGGTATACGCACAAGAGAGGTAATATAGCTGCAAGAGAGACTGGGGAGGGGGCTAGGGAGAAAAGCGTGTCGTTTTTGAGTACATCCTTTTGCTGACTAGGAGCCCAAAGTACCAGCAGCCACTCTAAACTCCTTCTCTCCCGAGGTGAGTCCTGAGTTCCAGAAGCTATGAAAATAGGACCTGGCATGAAAACATTTAGAACAGGGATGTGAACCACCAGAGCACTCACGTTCATGAGGTCTCCGTGGCAACCAAAGGGGAGAAGCAATGGCCACTGAATGGCATGACTTCAGGAAGATGGTGAGGCTGCGCACCGGCCCACAAACCTCACCCACCACTGGGACCTGGTGAGCGGGTCATTGGGATCTAAATATTCTGAGCAGGTATGAATAGTATCATATTTATTATTAACATTAGAAAGAGACCACACATTTATTTTATATCCCATTGTGGCGTTTGCCTCCTAGGATGGGTCAAGGAAAGGGTTAAAATGGGTGTGATGTGATTGGCCAGTGAGAATGCAAGGGGGGAGTAAAAGATAGAGTGGGGGATTTTGAAAGTCAGTTGAGGTTTGGGAGTTGGGAGTTGAGGTTTGTCAGAGGGTGGAACAGGCAGTGGGTTGGTAGAGTTGTATTGTGAGAGAGTGAGAGGAATTGTTAGGTTGAGTCAGATAGATAGTTGGGAATAATTCAGTTTGAAGTTGTTAGGAGCTAAGATTAGGAAACTGACAAGAGAAAAATAAACTGTAACCACACGCCTATTCCTGCATTTAAAAATAAATTTGATTATTTGTTTATGTTAATAACTGTCTGGACTCCATGAGAAGCGGGGTCGTGGCAGCGAAGAAAGCAACCGCAGTGGTGGCACAGGGTCAATAGACTGTGAAACGTCTGGGGGCCCTGTGTGATTGCCACACCCATGTATAGACTGGTCCAACCCTTTTTAACTGGTCCAACCCTCATGGGAGGGAGGATTTTTCATTGGGGCCCAAACCCAGGCACTCCCACACACAATTTTTTAAGCAGGACACTCTTTGTATCCTCCTGATGTGTGGCATCCCTTAACAGCTCCTCTTCTCCCCTAATGTCTTTGCAGTGTGTCAGGCAAGCTGGGGAGCCATACACAGATTGGCCATGCCAACTGAGATCCCTTCACAAAGAGAAAGTGAGAGAAACCAAAACTGAGATTATTTCTTCCCTAGCTGGGACTTCATTCATTTCCTATGGGTCTCCTGAATTACTAAGGTTGTGTTTCCAGTAGATAGCTGGATGACAGCAATGAATATTATATGGTGGTGGTTCTTCCAAGTCATTGTTCCATTCCAAAGTCTTTTTTCTTTTTTTTCCAGATCATAGAATCTCTTAGTTATGTTCAGTGTAAGACAATGTTGTATCTAGAATAGGATTGAAGGAGAAGAGAGGTGGGAGGTGAGAGTGGTGGAAACGGGGTGCTAAACTTGTATATTATTTTTACTTTTTTTTCCAAAATTGGTATATGATTTCCAGCAGTTTGTGCCAAAGTGATTCAGTAAACGGACCGGGCTATCAAATAATCCTTTAGCACTTAATACATTTTTGTGATACCAGAATGATAATGTTTGGTTTAGGGTCTTTATTTTCCCTTATTTTAAAGCATTTATGTAAATCTTGAAAATTAGTATTTTATCTTTTGTATTTAGAGCCCCATCACAATCCGAGGTCCTAAACTGAAGCTTATTTAATTTGTGCATAAGTACAGACCTGTATGTTGGTGAAACAGGATAGTTTACAATTAGATGTATAATAATTACTTATTGCATTAATAGCCCAGCTTTCCTCTCTGAGGATCTCAAGGTAGCATACACTGTTTTCTCCCCCCCCCCCATCTTATTCAATCCCCACAACAACCCTATGAAGTAGGTCAATCTGGGAGGCAGTCACTGGCCCAAGGTCACTACTGCACCAGCACTGGCTATATATATAAGAGGAGGAGAGGAGATAGTAACAAAAGAGCAACTATAGAAACCAAACAGTTGGAGAACACGTGTTCCTCTCTTTCTCCTTTTCCCAGCTCTTATATTTTTTCCTAAAGGATGCCTATTGGCCTGGCTTTCTGTTTTAAACCAGGTCTGGAGTTTGGGGATCATATCATGTCTACTGAGGTGCAATTGGTGATGTAATGGTTTGACCTTCCCCAGAACCTTGGAAGCTAATGGAGGGTGTGGAGATGGGGAGAAAGAGACAAGATTCTTGTCTCTTGAAAAAGAACAGTCTGTTTCTGAGCTTATGAGGGGCACAGTGTACAACAGTTAAACACTTAAGTGCCATCCATTAAATTTGTAATAATCTCTAGTGGCCAGAGATCCAAGAAATGAATTTTCTGCAATACTCTCTGTTCTTAACACATTGTGATAGGTTAGTGGAAAGCTCTCCAAAGAGCAGACCACAAAGATTAAAATAGATAGGGATGTTTCCAAAATGATCCCAGTTTCTCCTGATGTTGTGGAGTTTTGAATTACCTAGACTTGTTTCCAAAGTGGAAATGATGCATTAAGCAAACCTCCATTTCATTTTTTTAAAATAAAAAACTACAAATTTGGTACAGCTGCATTGGGGAACTGGTGGTTCTCCTGATGTTGCTGGACTATAAGTTCCACAGTTCCTGACCAATGACAATGCTGGTTTAGGCTGATGGTACCTGTAGTCAAATAATGATGTGAGACCAATTTTCTGCATCTTTCAGTTCATTTGTGTTGGTTTATTTCACACACTGCTCCACTACTGTATCAATCTTCTTGCATCAACTGATGAAACATGTCCCCTACCAAATCAAGCAACATGATGGTATGTGCATCAATAACATTTGCACACATTTTTTTTATTCAGTATGTGAATCAGTAAAACAGGAATGGGGAACTTGTGGCAGTCCAGCTGCTGGACTCCTGCTCCCATCATCCCCAACCAGTATGATTAATGGTCAAAGATGAAGACCAACATCTAGCAACATCTTGAAGGTGACAGGCTACCCACTCCTGTACTAAAACACTGTACAAAATGAATCTTGATGAATGATTACCTGTGTGTGTGTGTTTTATTCAGCAAACTAGCAATGTAGGTGTATGTAAATGAGGAGGGAATGATGCAGTGGAATGGAAAACTGTGCATGTGCCAAGTCTGGAATTAATCTTAGAAATTCTCCTATCTGAACTGGAATTTAAGAGGAGAGGAACCCCAGAAGAATAATCAAGGAAAGGAATGGGAGAAACCCACTGGTCCATTGAATTACAAATAAAGCCCCCTGCACCCCCAAGTTTACTGCTCCCTGTACCGACTATATATAGACACAGATCGCTATGGGTTTGGTTGGATTACCCAGAGGGATCTGGCAAGAAGGAGAGTCAGAATTTGTGTTTCCTACAAAGGTCTGAGACCTACCTGACCTTGCTTCTGGAAATGTCCAGGTTTTGGGCGTTTCTTTTGGGCTTGGGCTGCTCCACAAGCCCCAGCCGCTGCCAGCCCAAGGAAGGAAAGAGGTTCATGGGTGTGGGTGCTCTGTATGCTTTGACCACTGCTAGCCTGAATCAAGGAAAGAGGCACATGGATACAACTGTGGTGGGTCTGCGCGCCCATGCCTACATGCCTCTTTCCCTGGCTCAGGCTGTCCTCTTTTTTGCTCTTCAAGATATGCCAACCCTACATTCATGAGTACCATTAGGCAGTTCTGTCAAGCCATGTGTTCACTCCCCAGAATCTCTCTAAGTGATGCTAGGTCAGGGCATTACACTGTTAAATCCATCCACCTATCCATGGCAAATCCACAATATGGGCAGGGAACAGTCTTGGCATCTGCCCAAGGATGCCAGGCATTGATACCACTCACAGCATGGAGAGCTATGCTTTGGGCTACACAAGCAACAACACTTGGAGAATTTTAGATCACTAGTAGTTATGAACTAGGTCACCAATGTGGCATCTGCACATGTGCCAATGTGCCAACCAATATCTCCTTTGGCACCTGAGAAAGGTCTCAGACAAAAACCCACCTGGGCTGAGAAACAGTTCACTCTTCTGGCCCAATTCTTGCTTCCATTGTCTCAGCCTCTCCTAAATTAAAAACACACCATAAAAAAGAGACAATGCATGTACCGCATTTTTCGCTCTATAAGATGCACCAGACCATAAGACGCACCTAATTTTTGGAGGAAGAAAACAATAAAAAAAATATTCTGAATCTCAGAAGCCAGAACAACAAGAGGGATCGCTGCACAGTGAAAGCAGCGATCCCTCTTGCTGTTCTGGCTTCTGGGATAGCTGTGCAGCCTGCATTCGCTCCATAAGACGCACACACATTTCCCTTTACTTTTTAGGAGGGAAAAAGTGAGTCTTATAGAGCAAAAAATACGGTTCTTTTGTAAACCAAGAAAACCTTTAATAATATTTTATTTATTTATTTATTTGGTTATTTTAAAAGGGCAAGGAAAAAACCCATCAGATGTTCCTTCTAATAAAGCATTGGAAAATGAATCAGAAAATAAAGAACCAGTCATTGTAATATAAAGAAAAAGTGTGCACATTTCTCCATGTGTCAGGTTTGGACACTTACTTCTCTACTTATTCAAAACAGGGGAGGTGCAAAGTGAGTCTCTCTCTGACAAAGTGTAGCAGTTGGCAGGGCCGTCTTAACCATATCCGACGCCGTGGTGCAAAGCTCCCTCCGGCACACACACACCCATTTCCCAGAGTGTTCTAGGGAGGACGGTGCTGCCGGTGGGGCTGGAGGAGACAGGCAGTGGCTGGAGGGCGGCTCCTCCAGCAAGGAAGAGGCAGAGGCTCCCAGCTCAGCTGGCCACTTCGTGCCGTGGTGGCAATGGTAGACAGAGGCTCTGGGTGCAGCGCTGCTTTGGCGCGGCATGGCAGTGGGCGAGGGTGGTGAGCTGAAGCCGGGAGGTGCTGCGTCCAGCCTCTGCCTCTTCCCTGGCACCCTCCAGAACTTGGCACCCTGGCACCCCATGCCACTATCCTCTATGGGTAAGACTCCCCTGACAGTTGGAAATGTAGATAAGAATAGCTGGTGAGGGTGAAGAACATTGTTTACACTCTTTTTTCAAATCCCCTTTTAGATGTGGCAGTCATTCTGTCTTATACTATGTACCCGAGAGCAGCCACTTTGTGACTGGCACCCACAGCACTTCCACAACATTCCAAATGTTCCCAATGGCCTCAAAAAATTGGCAACTCCTGCTCCCTCCCCCTGATATAGCTCCACAGACAAGTATCATGGCATGTGTCTTCTGCTTTTCCAAGGAAGCAACAAAGGAGGCCCACCCACCTGAGAAATGTATGATCCTGAAAAGAGCCTGCAGACGCTTTGTGTTTTATGACTTCATTGTAGTGCTGTTGTAATGCCAGATGACACTGATTCACAGTGAACCAGTAAATGAATAAGTAAAGTATTTTGTAAATGTAATGAAGTCCTAAGAAATACGAGATCTTACTGAAGTGAGTTGACTGTTAAATCTGTGTCGGTAAGCTGTCTTCTTCTGCCAGAATCTTGGGGGATAATAGTTATTAGACTGGCAGACTGACAAAGTGGAGAGGAGTCAAAATCTATTACTCAGGTTCTGATTGCTTCTAGATGGGCAACTAGAGGATGTGGGGGGCTGGGAAGTACCCCTATAAATTCTATGTCACTATAAACACTGCAGCTCTGCTGATGCAACAGATGGAGGTCTTCCAATGGGGCACTTTAGTTGGTCCCCCCATGCCCCCTGAGGTGCAGATGAACCCAATCCTTTTGCATGGCGGGCCCTGTGGAACTCCTAGCCAACAGAGGTTCAGCCGGAGCCTATCCCTGCTTCTTCTTAGTCATCTTCTTAAAATGATATTGTTCAGACAGGCCTTTCAAACCTGAGATTATTTGATAACCATTTCGTATTGGTGCGTTTGGTGTACTTTTTGTAACAGTGTGTTTTTAGACTGCATACTGCCTTGTGATATTTCATATGAAAGTATAGTTTACAAATATATAAATAAATATAAAGGAATTCTGGAGGGTTGGAGGCACCCCTGAACAGATTTTGGCAGAGACACTGGGGGTGGGGAGGAAATGTGTCAGTGAAACTATGTGCATGGGGCACTGGATATATAGCCCATTGTTTTGTGCGCCCATGCACAAGCTGACAGTGTATGGGGAAATTAATAGAGGTAATGGGGTTTAGAGAGAATTTGAGTAAAGGAATTAAGGCAATATATTTGGAACAATTTGCAAATGTTATAGTAAATGATAATCTTACTGAAAAGTGTTCAGTTTTGAAAGGTGCAATACAAGGTTGCCCATTATCGCAATTGTTGTTTATATTGGTATTAGATGTATTGACAAGACGAATAAGAGAGAATTGTAAGAAAAACACTGGGGCCTAATCTGAATAGTAGACGGACGTGAGATCTCCAGGCTAAATAACATAAAGACTGATGGATATTGGTCGGGGACTGGAACCGGGAAAAGGGTGGGTGGAGGTTGGGAATCCAAAGGGTACATAAGTATAATCTGCCTTGTTTTTTATATTTTGTTAGTTGTATGGAAATTGGGAAAATCGTGGAAGGGAAATTTTGGTCGACTTTAGGAAAAAGGTTTAAGAATAATTAATGAGGTATAAGTATTGATGTGTAAATTTGATAAGGTAAAATTGGTTTTTTTAAAATTAAATAGAAATAAGGCTGGTAAAAATAAATTGAGGGAATGGAAAAAAGAAGTAAAGTAAAATAACAGTATGTTAGAACAAATGTTCAAGTTAAAGTGAAGAAATAAGTTAAGGACTTGCTGAATTGACAATTTAAATTGGAATACAAGAAGGGGAGGTGTGAGGAGGTCTGAGAAATAAGGTTAAGGAAAATAAGTATCTGAAACTTTATGTGTCTTTTCTTTTTTTTTGTTAAGTCTTAAATTTTATGTATTTTTGTGTTGTTTTTATTTTGTTTATTTTTTGTTTTTGATTGTTATATGTTTGTTGAAAATACCAATAAATATTTAATAAAAAATAATAATAATAATATGAATAGTAGAGTGCCTGGTATCTGGTGGGCGGGGCTTGTGTGCTTTGCTCCAGAATCAGCCCCTCTCTTCAGGGTGTGTTCAGTTGAGAGTGTCAGTTATGAGGGACAAACTGCCTCTTCTTGTTTCTTGCCTCAGACTTGCCTCATGCTATATTTAGCTCCTCATATCATGTTATTTTGCTGTAGTTTTCTTTATTACTAAAGCTTAGTTTACATTTACATGAGTGACTTATTTTTCTCAAAGAGAAAGAAACTGCGGAGGAAAGGTGTGGAATGTCCTAAACTGCACGACTGAGGTGATATACCCAGTTTGCCAGGAGATTGATTTTGTTAATCATCCCCGCTGCACAACAATTGGGTTATGGGCCCCGTCTGGCAGAGAGAAAAGAAATTATGGCCACATATATAAAAGCTGTGGAAGCCCTAGAGCCTGCTGTGCCTGTTCTCACTTCAAGTAAGTATCCTTTATGGAAATCTAGAATGGAGAATGAGCTGGTGAAGAAGGATTTGTGGGAAACAATTGAAAAATCTGCACCAGCAGAAGAGGCAGAGAAAGTGAAGTGGGAAAAGCAGGACAGAAACGCTAGGGCAGACAGTTCAACTCATGTGAGTGACTTACACCACATAAGCAATTTTAAGATTGCCATGGAGTTGTGGCAAGGTCTGAATGAAAGAGTTGTATGAGAGGAACACTCTGAATGAGAGACTGTATTTATCAAGAAAGCTGTTTAGTATTAAATTGAAAGAAAATGGAGATTTAGAAAAGTCAAGTGATAGAGTTGATTGATCATTTAAATACTATAGGCAAGAAATTTGAAGAAGAGGACAAAGTGATTTTAATTCTGCAAGTCTGCCTGAAAGTTACAATTCTTTGATATATGCACTAGAGACTAAAGATAAACTCGGCATAAAAGTACGTTGTATCAAGACTTAAAGAGGAGGCTGCTAGGAGAGCAGAAAAGGCAGCAGAGGGTGAAACGCAAGTATTTGCTGTACAAAAGATTGGTAAGTATAATTTTAAAAATAAAAGTGCTTTTCAAGGCGCAGACAAAAAAGAAACAACTGGATGCTTCTCATGTGAGAAAATGGGACATTTTGCACAGAATTGTACAAAACAAAGTGGCACTAATAAAGATAGGTTCCAGGGTGGTACTATCAGAACTATCTAGCAATCTCAGGTTATAGGAAAACAGATGCTATTAACAGTAACTCCTCTAGTTGGTTAATTGATTCAGTATCTTCATTGTACATGACGTGCGATGCTAATTTTTTCAGAGGGTTAAATGAAAACGCATCAGAGACAGTTACATTTGCAAATGGCCACAAATTTCTGTGCAAGGAAAAGGAGCAGGTTCGGATAAGTGTGTTGAAGGCAGAAAAACTGTTTGTAATGAAGTGAGAGATGTAGTTTACTTGCCAGAATTAACAGACAGTTTGCTGAGTGTGTCAACTCTGACCAAGCATGGTTTTGATGGAAATTTTAATCACAACAGATGTGCAATTACCAAAGATGGAGTTCTGTATGCACAATATTTTGAAAAGAATGGAATCTTTGTGCTAGATATAGGTCAAGAAAGGGTGAATATGGTCAAAAAGAATTCAAGTGCAACCTGTATTCCTCAATGGCAGAAAATGCTGGGACATAGAAACTTCAGGATTATTGGAGACCTGCCAAAGAAAGGTTTGGTGAGAGGAATGGAAATTAAACCTTGTAAAGTTGACCTGAATTAGTGAAGTATGTGAAAGTTGTTTGCTGGAGAACAATACCTTCTTTCCCCAAGCAAAACTAGAGAAGCTCAACAGAGCCTTTGCAACTTACTCATACTGATATATATATATATATATATATATGGTCCAATTCAACTGATGTCTCATGGGAAAAATAAGTATATCTTAACATTTATTGACGATTATTCCAGATACTACACAACTTATATTTTAAAGGACAAATCAGAAACTGTAGAAAAATTGAAGATGCTTGTTGCAAGCATTAAAAATCAATTCAGAAGGAAGCCACAAGCAATACTTTCAGACAGCGGTGATGTTAAACATTTGCACACTACCCCATTTACCCCAGAACAAAGTGGAATAGCAGAGAGAAAGAATTGCTCTCTGATGGAGATGGTCAGATGTATGCAGAACAGACTGCCAACAAAAGCTGCAAATAAAGCAGCATTTGAACATTGGTTTGGAAGAGTACTGAACATCAGTCACATTAGAGTCTTTGGAACAAAAGCTTTTGCATATGTGCCAGCACAAAGACATACCAAACTTAGCACCAGGACTGAGTTAGGAATATTTGTCGGCTTTGAGAAGGGGTGCAAAGGTTACATAATTCTTAATCCAAGGACAGGAGAAGTGAAAGTGAGTAGTGTATTTTAGAGAAGGAGAGCAATCTTGTGCATGTGTTCCTAATCAGAACAATTTTAAAGAGAAACAGACTAATGCTGATTTGGTAACTGAAGAGGTTCCAGTAAAACTGATCACAGAAGTTGAAAGAACAGAGAAAACTAGTCCAAGTAAGATACCATACTTTACCAGGGGAAACAGAGTCAGGACAAGAAGCTGCGTGTGATGATATGGATGAACAATTAGAACCTTTAATCAGACACTCATCATGAGTTAACAAAGGTGTGCCAGCAGAGCAACTATCATACATCACAAAAGCAGTGCCTGTGTCGACCACAGCAAACTATGGCAAGTTCTTAAAGAAATAGGAGTGCCTGATCACCTCATCTGTCTCCTGAGAAATCTCTATGTGGGACAAGAAGCTACAGTTAGAACTGGATATGGAACAACTGGTTGGTTCAAAATTGGGAAAGGAGTACGACAAGGCTGTATATTGTCTCCCTGCATATTTAACTTATATGCAGAATTCATCATGTGAAAGGCTGGGCTGGATGAATCCCTAGCCGGAATTAAGATTACTGGAAGAAATATCAACAACCTCAGATATGCAGATGACACAACCTTGATGGCAGAAAGTGAGGAGGAATTAAAGAACCTTTTATTGAGGGTGAAAGAGGAGAGCGCAAAATATGGTCTGAAGCTCAACATCAAAAAAACGAAGATCATGGCCACTGGTCCCATCACCTCCTGGCAAATAGAAGGGGAAGAAATGGAGGCAGTGAGAGATTTTACTTTCTTGGGCTCCGTGATCACTGCAGATGGTGACAGCAGCCACAAAATTAAGAGACGCCTGCTTCTTGGGAGAAAAGCAATGACAAACCTAGACAGCATCTTAAAAAGTAGAGACATCACCTTGCCAACAAAGGTCCGTATAGTAAAAGCTATGGTTTTTCCAGTAGTGATGTATGGAAGTGAGAGCTGGACCATAAAGAAGGCTGATCGCCGAAGAACTGATGCTTTTGAATTATGGTGCTGGAGGAGACTCTTGAGAGTCCCATGGACTGCAAGAAGATCAAACCTCTCCATTCTGAAGGAAATCAGCCCTGAGTGCTCACTGGAAGGACAGATCGTGAAGCTGAGGCTCCAATACTTTGGCCACCTCATGAGAAGAGAAGACGCCCTGGAAAAGACCCTGATGTTGGGAAAGATGGAGGGCACAAGGAGAAGGGGACGACAGAGGACGAGATGGTTGGATAGTGTCTTCGAAGCTACCAGCATGAGTTTAACCAAACTGCAGGAGACAGTGGAAGACAGAAGTGCCTGGCGTGCTCTGGTCCATGGGGTCACGAAGAGTCAGACATGACTAAACGACTAAACAACAACAACAATGGTGAACCTGACACATGGAAAGAAATTGACAAACTTCCTGCAGAAGAAGCTGATAAGTTGATAGAAGCAGACAAGGAAGAAATTGAGCGTTGAATAAAACAACACTTGGACACTTACTAAATTGCCAAAGGGTAAAAAGGCTATAGGGTGCAAATGGGTGTTTAAGGAAAAGTTAAATGAGAATGGAAATGTACAAAGTATAAAGCAAGGCTAGTAGCAAAGGATAGACACAAAAATATGTTGAAGATTATGATGAGACATTCACGCCTGTAGTTAAATATACTACAATTAGAATTTTACTTAGTGTTGCAGCATCCAAGCAACTTGTGTTGAACAACTGGATGTAAAGTCTGCTTTCTTAAATTGGGAAATTGAAGAGGAATTGTATATGATTCAGCCAGAAAGATTTGAAAGAGATGAAGGGCTGGTTTGTAAACTGCGGAAGGGAATGTATGGTTTAGAAAAGGCTGAGAGAGCATGGAATGAAAAGTTAAATAATCTGCTTTTAAAATGAGGTTTTTTAGAAAGTAAAGTAGATCCATGTCTCTATACAAGGCAATGAATTGAAAAAAGAATTATTTTGCTTGTATATTTAGATGATATAATTTTGGTTACTGAAAACAAACAAGAATATACAAGAATTGAACTTCTGGCTTTTTCTACTAAGAGCAACACCCAGATGCGCAGATGTGAGTTGTGTTCCCTTCTGGGTGCGAATGGGGCTCCAGAATGGATCCCGTTTGCATCCAGAGGTACCACTGTAGAAATTAAAAGACTAGGAAACGTATCTTATTTTGGGGGCATGCAAGAAGAGAGGGAGGAAGATGGTAGTTTTCTTCTTAATCAAAGGCAGAAAATAATTGACTTAATATAATTTTTCGGTTTGAAAGAAGAACATTCTGTGTCAACTCCAATGTACTAATTTTCTTTCAGGAGAGGTTGAGTGTGAATATTTATGTAATAATGAATTGTGCAGAACTGTAATAGGTAAATTATTTGTAGCTACTACAAGTAGGCTTGATATTGCCTCAGCAATGGGTATACTATGCAGAAAGGTGAGTTCACCTACCCAAAGAGACTGGACTGCATTGAAAAGTAAGATATTTAAAGGGAAAGGTTGATCTTAAATTAAAATTGTCAGCTGCAAAGGATCCCAAATTAGTGGGATACTCAGATGCAGACTGGGTTGGAGACAAAGAATGAAGCTGTAAGTTAGGCAAGTCATAAACAAAGTTCAGTAGCTCACTCTTCAACAAAGCAGGGTATGTTTCTGCTGCAGAAGTGTGCAAAGAAGCACAATGGCTTAACCAAATTTTAGAGGATTTGGGAATGCCAGATTCTAAGCCCTTTAAGCTAATGGAATACAATCAGATTTATCTGAAATCGGTGCAATCAGAGAAGATAAATTGATGTACCAAACATATAGACATAAAATGTCATGCAATAAGAGATTTGAGCCAGAAGGGATTTATAGAAATGCAATATTGTCCAACAATAGAAATGATAGCTGACATTTTAACAAAGCCTTTGTCTAAAGAAAGTTTTGAAAAATTACGTGCTAAATTAAATATGATTAATTCAAATTAGGCTCAGGGAGAGGGGGATTGTGAGAAAAACACTGGGGCCCAATTTGATCAGTAGAATGTTTGGTATCTGGTGGGCGGGGCTTGTGTGTTCTGCTCTGGAATCAGCCCCTCCCTTCAGCGTGTGTTCAGTTAAGAGTGTCAGTTATGAGGGACCAACTGCCTCTTCTTGTTTCTTGCCTCAGACTTGCCTCATGTTGTATTTAGCTTCTCTCATGTTATTTTGTTGTAGCTTTATTTTTTATTAAAACTTAGTTTAAGGGAGCCACTTATTTTTCTCAAAGAAAGAGAAACTCTGCTGAAGAAAGGTGTGGAATATCCTAAACGTAGGTGAGTGAAGGGATATTCCCAGTTTGCCAGAAGGATTGATTTTGTTAATCATCCCCACACCTCCACAACAATAATAAAGCGGTACAATGAATCCAATTGAGGCAACAAAGTTATAAACTGAAGGCATTTGCAGACGATGTTGTATCAATGTTAGAGAACCCAGGGGAAAATGTACCAAATATAGGGTTGCCATATTTCAAAAAATGAAAATCTGGATACTAAACATATATATAAGCTTTTTTGACAAAATCACAAAAAAGTCATTTTTGAGCTATGTTTTAGGAAAATCAGCAAAAACTACACAGCCGGCATGGGGTTGCCATATATCTGTATTATTCTGGTCAGTATTCCAGGTATGTCCGGGAAATTCCAGCCGTATGGTAACTCTAAACAAAGGTGTTGGAAATGATAAAACAATATGGGGACGTGGCAGGTTTTTATGTAATTAGAATAAAACTAAAATGTTAGCTAAGAATAGACGTGCAAGGAAAATAAGCTTAACAAGAAATAAGCAGAATTAAGGTGATGAAGACTGTAAAATATGTAATTGGTTAACCACTAACAATCTGCATTTATTTCATGATAATTATGTAAAGTATAGACTCAAGTAAAAAAAGATTTTGAAAGATGGGGGAGAATGAAACTCTCTGCAATTAAAACGGTCCCTTTTATAAGAGGTCTTTTAGAGAGAATGGGGAAATGGACTTGATCTAGCAGGGTTCTTCTTACATTCTCAAAGCTCAGTCATAGTGCCTATGGTTTGGATGCAGGGCACCCTGTCTTCACATCTTGGCATTTCCAGTTAAAAGCATTTGAACTAGCTTGAGCCACAGCATCCAGAGTAGACCATGCTGAGCTAGATGGAACAACAGTTGGATCATATACAGCAGCTTCCAAATGCATTTTTTTAAATAACCAAGTTAAATTTTTTCATGTAAAGGCAAGTCTGAAGAAGGCATTTCTGTCCTATTCATCTTCTAAGACACGCCTTTCAAGGACTCAGATTGAAGGCCCGCAGATGAGGAAGGACATCTACTTTGGGCTCAGTGTATACGGAAAGTCCTTGGTCAAATTCCCAGCATCACCAGGTAGGGATGGGAAAGACCCCTGCCTGTAATAACGGAGAGCTGCTGCTTGTGAGTTTAGACAATACTGGGCTAGATCTACTAGGCTGAGTCTTAAGGCCATTTCCTATGTTCATTCAAATATGTGTGTAGCTGCTCCATGTGGTGAGCCAGAGAAGTACAAGTTGCTGCATCTGCATAACATCTTCCTGAATTTTCATGCCCTCTGCCCCTCCCATTACTTGAGTACCTTGAAAGGAAAGGGGAAAATCTGAGCATATTTCAAAAGCCTGGCTATGCCATGTGTTGGGTGAAGTCAGACTTCATAAAATGATTTTTAGAGGGGAAACCTTAGCTTCTTGAAATGCCACCTATGTTCAACGTAATTTCAGAATCCTCCTTGCTGGGAGGCGATGCTTCTTGGTATGGCATTTCAAAGCACTGCCTGTTCAGCAAGGGCATCCATTGCAAGCACACCTGAGACTCACCATTTCCTATTTTTAAATGAATATGAAAGGGGATAGCAGTACAGTTCAAGGTGATGGACTGGGCCATTAGCAGAGGGGATCCATTTACACTCAGCAAAACACTCCTGTAAAGGATTTACCTGCTGGCAAAAAGTGTTAAGTTATCACTTGCTTGAAAAGGCATAAGCAGAACTAGAGAGAATCTCCAGGATTCTGAATGACCTTGGGCTGGTTTCTAACTTGATCTGAAACTGAAAACAGACTGTTGATGCCAGCAGTACTAGGTGGTCAATTTCTGAAAACAGTTCCTCATTTATATCCCACTGGTCTAGGGGTTAGCCAATTTTTCATCATAAGGACCCTGTGAAGAAGGCTTCCAATGCATTTCTGTGGATATTTACTAAGTTCAAGATGAAAATGGTCACAGCTATTATTTTTGTGATTTTCAAAGGAGGGATTCAGGCTCCTGAATATGGGAAAGGTTCACTGAGGGTTTTGTTTTTGGTTTTTGGTGGTGGGACGGTAGCAAGCTGCTAGTTGCCCAACAGGCAACAGTTCATCCTTGTCCTGGGATTAATGTAGATGTATAAAATGACCTCCCCTGCAGGATCAGACTAATCAGGGAGACCTATAGCTCAGTGGTAGATCACTTGCTATTACACACAAAAGGTCTCGTGCTCAATCCCAGGCTCAATCCCCAGTTTCTCTGGATCTCAGGTAACAGGTGATGGGAAAAGTCTCAGACTCAGACTCTGGAGAATCTTTGTCAGTGAAGAGTAGACAGTGCTACTGGAGAACTAGAGTGGTGCAGTGGTTAGAGCTTTGGATTAGGATCTGAAAGACCAAGGTTCAAATTCCCACTCAGCCATAAAACACACTGAGTGACCTTGGATCCATGGGCATAGCCAAGGGGGGGCAGGGGGCAGCTGCCCCCCCTAAAATCAATAAAAATAAATAAAAATACATTGTAAACTGAGGTTTGCCCCCCCCACAGAAGGCCTGCCCCCCCCAAGGCCTGCTCCCCTAACAAAAATCCTCACTACGACCATGCTTGGATCTGCCATGGCTTCTCAGCACTGCCTACTATTGAACAGGATTGTTGTGAGAACAAAATAAGGACTGGGGAAAGCCACATACACCTCCTGGAGCTCTTGCGGGGAAAGGTGGGATATGTGTGTGTGCGTGTGTGTGTAATGGTAGTATAGATGGACAGAACTATAGCTGAGCTGTAGCATTACATTAGTCTGATCTTGCAAATTTGGGTTCAGATTGACTGGAGATGCTTCTGTCTCAATGAAGTTGTCCACTTCTGTCCAAGCTGCACGATTTGGGACTCAAGGTAGGAGCTCATAGGATAGGATGCTCCTCCATAGAAAATGAAAATGATACCATGCACGTAGAAAACTTACGTCTAGCCTGGGCCTCTCCCTGACATGCTGGTATTTTAAATACAGAGGAGCACTCCACCATGTGAGCCTCCACCTAAACTTGCATGCATGCAGTCTGAAGTGGTATAGCCCAGACACAGGTTGACTTGGAAAATAAACAGGTTTTACTTACTAGGCCACTGTATAAAATGATTGCTGAACATCACCTGAGACATCTTTGCCTATATTTGCCAGAGGTTCACACTGCTTTGGAAAGGAGACAAGGAAGTTTCCTCCTTATGTGGTGAACAAGAAATGGACAGTTAATTTTCTCTCTCAAAAGGCTGCATAACAAAAACAGCAAAAAGCTATTTGAGGGCATCTGGTGAGAAAAGTGGAGTGCTGCTGCCAATGCACTGCAATGTGTGCACAAAGCTTTACCCGACACCACCTTTTCTGTATCCATGCGCAAGCAAACATGCTTGCAAGTATCTAAGCTCCATCCATCATATCACATGCACCATTTATTAAGACCTCATTGTAAAGCTCTGGAAAAGGGATGATGGTGACACCCCCACCCCTCACTTCATTGTGGCGTGTCAAAGTCACATATAGAGTAACTGACATCTGCAGATTTTGCATGCCAGGGTGACTGTAACTTGAACTGACAATGTAAATTGCTGTTCGCATGCTCCCAATGACTTTGCTGTGTCCCCAGAGCCTGACGCCTTTTTTCAATTAAAAGCACACATCCCATCCTTTCACAGGGTTGCAGATGTACTATAAGCGGCTGGCAGAAGGGGTGGGGGGAGGCTGACATTCACAGCTGGAAGTGGGAACTGAGAAAAAGCTCCCAGCATACGCAGGAAGAAATGTGCTTCTGGCTACGGATAAGAAGAAGGGATCCCATTGCCTGTGGGTGGTTTGTGTGCCTTTCAGGGGTGCCGACTAGCCCCCACATCTGGGGAGCGTGTCATGTGACACATCATGTGATGTATTGTGCCCTGCCCAGTGCACGAGTGCTTGCACACCAGGCTAGGCCAGGCTGCGTGGGCATCCTGCCCCTGCCGCCATGATGCCAGTGCTTGCATATGAGGTAGGGAATGGGGACATCGAGTGGGGATGCACCAAGTGGGGGTGGAATGCATGGAGGGTGATCTTCAACCTCACTCATCCCAGCTCCCTCCCAGCTCCTGGGCTCCCCAGCAGAGGTGGGGGGCATGTTGAGGGCTACCGGCAGTGGGGGATGTCAGCTCCCTCAATTTTGGGGGTGCTGGGCCTCCTGCTTCAAAATATTGAGGGGGCTGATGCCCCTTGTGTCTCCATATCTGGTGCCTCTGGTGTCTCCCCCCCCCCCGACACCATAGGTGCTATCAATTCTAGCACTCCTTTTCAGGGGAATGCTTTGGGTGTAGTGTATGTTAATTTCAGTAAGGCTTTTGACAAAGTCCCCCATGGTATTCTCTCTCTTTTTTTTAATAAGATATTTATTGAAGTTTTCAATTTTTTATGCAAACAAAAAACAAACAAAAAGATTAAAAAAGACATATAGTTCATAATACAAACTTTTCAATAACATATTTCTCTGACCTCCTCATACCTCCCCTTCTTGTATTCCATTTCAAATTATTTGTTCAGCAAATCCTTAACTTAAAGCATTACAGCTTATAATACCACCTTATTTTCTATCCAAACCTTTTTTTTTCATATTCCTTTATATCATTACAGCTAGAAACCACTCAATTTCAATCCAGCATCATTCAACATTCCTTAATTTTACAATATTTCTGTAAGTAGTCCTTAAATTTTTTCCAATCTTCTTCTGCCGACTCTTCTCCCTGGTCACGGATTCTGCCAGTCATTTCTGCCAATCCCATACAGTCAATCAGTTTCATCTGCCATTCTTCCAGAGTGGGTAAATCTTGCGTCTTCCAATACTTTGCGATGAGTATTCTTGCTGCTGTTGTAGCATACATAAAAAACGTTCTGTCCTTCTTTGGCACCACTTGGCCGACCATGCCCAAGAGAAAGGCCTCTGGTTTCTTCAAGAAGGTATATTTAAATACCTTTTTCAATTCATTATATATCATTTCCCAGAAAGCCTTAATCCTAGGGCACGTCCACCAAAGGTGAAAGAATGTACCTTCGGTTTCCTTACATTTCCAACATTTATTATCGGGCAAATGATAGATTTTTGCAAGCTTGACTGGGGTCATGGTATTCTCATGAGGAAGCTGGTTAAATATGGATCAGATGAGATAACAGGTGGATTTGTAGCTGGTTGGCTGACCAAACCCAAAGAGTGCTCACTAATGGTTCCTCATCATCCTGGAAAAAAGTGACAAGTGAGGTGCCACAGAATTCTGTCCTGGTCAACATCTCCATAAATGACTTGGATGAAGGAATTGAGGGGATGCTTGTCAAATTTGCAGATGGCACCAAACTGGGAGAGGTAGCTAATGCCACAGAAGACAGAATCAGAATTCAAAATCACCGTAACAGATTGGAGAACTGGGCAAAACTAACAAAATAAATGCCAGCAGGGACAAAGGTATGGTACTGAACTTAGGCAGGACAAACCTGCTGCACCAATATAAGATGGAGGACACCTGAAAAGGATCTTGAGGTCTTAGTAGAATACAAGTTTATCATGAGTCAACAGTGTGATGCGGCAGCAAAAAAAGAGAATGCTATTCTAGGCTTTATCAACAGAAGTATAGTGTACTAATCAAGGGTAGTAATAGTCCCGCTCTATTCTTCCTTGGTCAGAACACACCTGGAACATACCTGGAATACTGTGTCCAGTTCTGAGTGCCACAATTAGAGAAGGATGTTGACAGGCTAGAACGTGTGTAGAGGAGGTCAAGCAAGATGACCAAGGGCCTGGAAACTAAGTCTTATGAGGAATGGTTGAAGGTATTGTGTATGTTTAGCCTGGATAAGAGGAAACTGAGACTGATAGCTATCTTCACATATCTAAAGGGTTGTTACATGGAAGATGGAGCATGCTTGTTTTCTTCTGTTCTGGAGGATAGGACCCAAGCCCATGGCTTCAAGTTAGAAGTAAGGAGATTCTGACTAAACACCAGAAAGAAATTTCTGACAGTAAGAGTTGCTCAACTATGGAACAGTCTCCCTCAGGAGGTTGTGGACTCTCCTTCCTTGGAGGTTTTTAAGCAGAGAGTGGATGGCCATCTGTCATGAGATTTAGATGAGATTCTTGCATGGACTAAAAGACCCTTCGGTTCCTTTCCAGCTCTACAATTTCTTTGATTCTTTGATTCTATGATATGTGCTTATATATTCTCTTCCAGTTGAGTTTAGGCAGGTCTCCTCCATGTTGAACTTCCGACTTCTGATTTGTTTTTGAATTGTTATCTTTATTGTTGTTCATTTGGCATGCTCAGGAAACATGGCATAGAAATAGACTACTGATTATTTCCATTTATTTCAGTTTGGGAGATCCATTGAAACTGATTAGGGCCATTTATTTCCAAGTGTCATATTCAACTAAGTTTTGCTCAGAGTAGACTCATTAATTTCAGAGGGTCTACTATGAGTAAAACTTAGCTGAATTATGGAAAAATAGTGAGTATCATTCAATGCTAGTCCTACTCAAAGTAGATCCATTGAAAATGATGGACTAACTTAGTTTCAGTGAGTATACTCTGAGTGTCTAGTTAAAACATGATGGGTTGGAGCCAATATTAGTCCTATTCAGAGTAGAGGCACTGACATCAATGGACATGAGTAATTTGGGTTAATAATTTCAATGGGTCTTCTCTGAGTATAACTCAATGTCAGCCCAATTGTACCTTAGACCCCAAATGCCTTGCGAGTCGAACATGTTGGCTCCCAAACGCCGCAAAACCAGAAATGAGTGTTCCAGTTTGGGTTCCAGTTCTTTGGAACCCAAACATCCGATGTGGCTTCCAAGGCTTCCGATTGAGTGCAGGAAGCCCCTGCAGCCAATCGGAAGCCGTGCCTTGGTTTCCGAACATTTTTGGAAGTCGAATGGACTTCCGGAACTGATTCCTTTCAACAACCAAAGTACGACTGTACAGTGAAACAAGAATTGTGTTACAGTTGTAATTTACACCTCTGAATTGGAAGGAAATGGATAGTTCAGAATAGCTTTTTTTTTAAGCACTACAAATAATTAGTGATATCTTCTGTCACTGCTTTAAAACCATTATACCAATACCATATCAAAGACAAAGGTTAACTTGGAAACCATTACAAGTTTGCAGGCTGTATCCAATGCTAATCCTACCCAGATTAGACCCACTGAAATCGATGAACATGACTAAGGTAGGTCCATTAATTTAAATGGATCTGCTCTGAATAAAATATAGTTGGAGACAACCCTAGATTCCTAGCCAAGTGTGAGTAAGTTTAGGCAACATGGCTATAACAGACAGAATATTAGCCTGTCAGTGTAGACAGTACTGAGCTAAAAGGATCAATGGTCTCATAGAATCACAGAATTCTAGAGCTGGAAGGGACCTTTATTGTATTGGTCACCCTCCTATGCACACTTAGAGCCACTGAGCTGAGTGAGACTTTTGGGGAACAATAAACCCCATGTGGGGAAATTCTTCTGGTTAAGCTACTTTAGATGATTCAGACTCAAGTAATTAATTAAGAAGGCAATTTAATTTATATTGCCAGATTAAGCCTATTCTTTGATTTAATTGGGTGTTTGATAGGTAGATAAAGAAAATCTATGTTTTGGAAAGGACACATAAGAAGGCAGAGGGTTGTTTTCAATTGTCAATCACGAGAAATCACACCCCTCTATATTACTTTGATGAAGTAATGAAATGAGATATAATCCGGAGATCTTTTCAACAACTCTACTACAGTGCATTCCTCCTACATTCAGCTTCACAAGAAAATTTGTATTTTCTTTCTGTTTAATGGGTTGTAGTTTTTTCTTGGCTATATTGTGAGTGGTTTCCTGCATATGGTGTAATATGAGTCTGTTTCACATATGTTTTTATGTACTATTGCCATAGCCTCTTTTGGACAGACATTACTCCATGCTCTAGTAACTTCCAAATTGGATTACTGCAATGCATTCTATGTGGGACTGCTCATGAAGAAGACTGGGAAATCTGAACTGGTCCGAAATGCAGGTTGGGGTTGCCTTTAAAACTCTTATAATCTTGGTTCTAAAACAGCTGCATTAGCTGTCACTTCAGTTCCAGGCCCAATTCAAGATGTTCAAGCTCTGTGTAACTTAGGCCACAAATGTCTAAGAGACTTCAATAACATATGGGGACACAAGTTTGAGAAAGGCTGCTGTAGACCCTTCCAGGGGTGATCCTCTTGGTGATTCCACCAGCTTCAGATGTTCAAGGATATATACTTGAGTACCCCATGAAAAAAGTACTGATCTTAAGAAATAAAGCAATAGACAAAGTCAATGGGACACATAAACATAAGGGTTGTACCCAACTATATCATATTCAGGGTAGACCTATTTAAATCAATGGACATGACTAAATTGAGCCATTGCTTTCAATTGGTCTACTCTGAATATGACTTACTTGGATACAACCAATATGTTGTTATTGTTGCTGTTTTTTTATAGTTATGTTTATTTATGTACCACTTTTTTCCCTGCTGGAACTCAAGGCAGGGGTGGAGCTACCTGCCCTGGCACCTGGAGCGGTGCAGGGGTGTGGCTAGCCGGCCCGGGGAGGGGGCTAGCTGGCTGCACAGCAAGTGTCCTTAGCCACCCGCTTCCCATGTGGCGAGCATGAGGGGGGGCACCGCTTGCCGCCCGCATGGTGAGCTACCCTAGCTGCCTGCACAGTGAGTGTCGGGAAGGGCGCCGTTAGCCGCCCGCACGATGAGCGTCAGGGGTGCCGCTAGCCACCTGTGGGAGTATCATCCCTGGTGGCCCACCGCCTGCGTGGCGAGTGTCCAGGGGCGCTGCCCACGCAGCAAGCAGGGGTGGTGCGGCGATGTCACCTGCCCTCACGGCTGACACCTGGTGCGCACCCCAACCCTGCCTTCCTCTGCCAGCGACTCAAGGCAGCTTACAGATAAAAATAAGAACAGCTAAAAGTGTAGAAAAAACAATCATTACAAAACAATTAAACAATTGATAGAATTAAAACTATATGCATATATGGGACATGGGTGGCGCTGTGGGTTAAACCACAGAGCCTAGGACTTGCCTATCAGAAGGTCGGCGGTTCGAATCCCTGCGACGGGGTGAGCTCCCATTGCTCAGTCCCAGCTTCTGCCAACCTAGTTTGAAAGCACATCAAAGTGCAAGTAGATAAATAGGTACCGCTCCGGCGGGAAGGTAAACGGCGTTTCCGTGCGCTGCTCTGGTTCGCCAGAAGCGGCTTAGTCATGCTGGCCACATGACCCGGAAGCTGGACACCGGCTCCCTTGGCCAATAAAGCGAGATGAACACCACAACCCCAGAGTCGGCCACAACTGGACCTAATGGTCAGGGGTCCCTTTACCTTTACCTTTACATATATAAATCTATTAGAAACATACAAATAATTACCATAAAAGTAGAAGAGCATCCAGCTCTTTCATTAAAAGCAATTAGTTCCAAAAAGCCTGTTGGAACAAAGAATTCGTCACCTGCTAGTTGAAGGACAACAAGGAGGGAGCCAGTCTGGTTTCTCCAAGGAGGGGGTTCTGTCAGCAGTCACAGAGAAGGCCTTCTCCTGCATCCCCACCCAGTATGCATGTGAAGGTGGCAAGACCAAGAGAAGAGCCTCACCTGAAGATCTCAAAACCCAGGCAGGTTCATATGAGGGAATACTGTCTTTCAGATACTTTAGTACCTTGGTTCTCAAACTTAATCCATTCTGGAATTCTGTTCCAAAACCAAAGCATTCCAAAACCAAGGCACACTTCCCATAGAAAGTAATGCAAAACAGATTAATCCATTCCAGACTTTTAAAAACAACCCCTAAAATAGCAATTTAACATGAATTTTACTATCTAACAAGATCATTGATCCATAAAATGAAAGCAATAATCAATATACTGTACTATTAAATAAATAATTGTCCAGTAGTACCTAAGCCTTCATGTGCATGCACACTTCTTCAGATACACTTCTGTATCTGTACACTTCAGGTACCTGAAGAAGTGTGCATGCACATGAAAGCTCATACCCAGAACAAACTTAGTTGGTCTCTAAGGTGCTACTGGACAATTTTTTAATTTTTAAAATTTATTTCGACTGTGTCAGACCAATATGGCTACCTACCTGAAAATAAAATAAATAAGACAGTATTGTAGATGATAAAAATTAATTTTTATTTTTTTTCTTACCAGCACTGATGATAGTCATTGTTTGGATGAGGGGCTTTTATCTATTTCCACAGTCACACAATCAGTCAATCAGTAGCTGAACTGGGTTCCACACTGTCACAAAAACAAGTTAACTGAAAAAGCCTCAAAAACAAAAACGCAAAATAAATAGCAAAAACAAAAGTGCCAAGCTTAATCTGTTCTGGAAGTCCGTTTGGCTTCCGAAATGTTCGAAAACCAAGGCGCAGCTTCTGATTGGTGCAGGCGCCCCAGAAACAATAGCTGACAACTGCATTGAATGTTCAGCTTCCGAAAAATGTTCGAAAACCAGAACACTTACTTCCAGGTTTTTGGTGTTTGGGAACCAAGGCGTTTGAGTGCCAAGGCATTTGAGAACCAAGGTACCAGTGTAGCTTATACCTTAGGATTTTGTAGGTTATAGCCAGCACTTTGAAATGTGTCTGGAAACAGACCAGGCCAGTGGTGCTGTTGTAGCAAGGGAGTCATATGCTCCCTATAACTGGCCCCCAGTCAAGAATATGTTTACACATTCCCAGTGACTTTGTGTACACTTAGGAATTGCTCATAAAAGGTAGTCATCCCCACCCAACCCTGCCCGCAATCCCTCTGAGAGTGACAGCACCACATCTCACTGCTCCTAGAAAGTATTGCAGCCACGTTTGTTTGTTTGTTTGTTTGTTTGTTTTTGTTTAAATTTATATACCACCCTTTATCCAAAGAGCCCAGGGGATTATACAACATTAAGGACACAATTTATGAAGCATAATAATAAAGACATA
Source organism: Podarcis raffonei (assembly GCF_027172205.1). Lineage (NCBI taxonomy): Eukaryota > Metazoa > Chordata > Lepidosauria > Squamata > Lacertidae > Podarcis > Podarcis raffonei. The sequence goes on from NC_070621.1 coordinate 8,289,531, forward strand.
ATACACAACAACATAATAAAGTAATCATAATAACAGTTCGCCTTCCCACATTTACCAGGCCATAGATTATTTAATGGCCAAAGGCCTGGGTAAAGAGGAATAGTTTTGCCTGGCACCTAAAGACATGTAATGATGGTGCCAGGTAAGCCTCTCTGGGGAGAGCATTCCACAGACAGGGAGCCACCACAGAAAAGACCTCGTCTCATGTTGTCACCCTCCGAAACTCTCGGGTAGGGAGACGTAGAAGATGGCATTGGGTGATAAGCGCAGGGTTTGGTTTGCTTCATATGGGCAGAGGCGGCCCTTAAGGTATTGAGGTCCTGAGCTATGTAAGGCTTTATATGGCAATACCAGCACTTTGAATTGAGCCCAGAAATTAATCGGCTGCCAGTATTGTTGTGACAGGAGTGGTGTTATATGCTCAAACCATCTTGTTCCAGTGAGCAATCTGGCCATTGAATTTTGCACCAGCATGTACAATGCATAGCAGTATTCCACCCAAGAGGTTACCAGAGCATAGACTACAGAACTTAGGCTATCCCTGTCCAGATAGGGTGCAGCTTGGCTCTCAGCCAAAGCTGACATAAAGCACTCCATGCCACTGAGGTCACCTGGGCTAAAGCGACAGTAAAGGATTCAGGAGCACCCACAAGCTACACTATGTATCTGCTCCTTAAGAGGGAGTGTAACCTCCGCAAGAGCTGGCAGTCTCCCATGCATCCAGTCAGTGGCATAGCATATGCTCATGCTGCCCCAGGGCTTGGGCAGGGTCACACCCCCAAGGGGGGCAGGGGCACCCTCCGCATGCCACAGTTCGGGGTAGGAGAGGGGTGGAGAAACTGCCGCCTTACCTGGGGTAGAGCTGTACTAAGCACAAGTGCTGCAACCAAGGCGCAGTTCCTTCTTGCTGTCAGGGCTCCTGTTTGTGTCCACTTACAAAATTGCGCCCAGGGGCACAGTCCCCATGCCCCCCCACTACGCCTCTGCGCCCACTAACAATGCCTCTATCTTATCTGGACTGAACTACAGTTTATTGGCTCTCATCCAGTCCATTACCAAGGCAAGACACCAGTCCAACACATCCACTGTCACACCTGTAGATGTTAAGGGGAAATAGAACTGTGTGTCATCATCGTACTGCTGACAGCATATTCCAAAACTCTTGATGTCTCTACTCAATGGCTTCATACAGATATTAAGCAACACAGGGGATAGAATTGAACACTGAGGGACCCCACATTGAAAGCCCCATGGTGGAAAAAACACACACAACAACAACCCTCCTCAACCATCAGCCACTGAAGATGACCATCCGAGTAGGACCTGAACCACTGCAAAGCAGTGCCGCCCATCCCCAACTTGGATAGAGAATACAGTGGTCAATGGTATTGAAAACCACTGAGGAGTCAAGGAGAATTAACAGGGAAACATTGCCCCATCTCTTTCCCAACAGAGGTCATCATATAAAGTTACCAGGAGAGTTTCTGTGCCAAAGCCAGGCCCAAACCCCAGTTGAAATGGATGTAGAAAATCAGTTGTCTCCAAGAGTGCCTGGAACTGGTCAGCAACCACCTCCTCAAGAACCTTGCTCAAGAAAGGGAAGTTGGTGGGAACTTCCAGGAGAGATGCATGGCAGTTCAGAGATCATACTGGTAGCTTCAGCTGACTGAAGATAATTACATGGTGATTGATAATAGCCAGACAGATAGTTTGGCTCTATTAATCACTCTGGAGATAAGAGTGATCTGGGAGTTACCTCAAGATGTTTAGATCGAAGCCATTTTTCTGCTGTCTATGCTTTGCAGTTTGACAGGAATTATAACAAACTGGCTAGCCAAGGAGAATGATATGGTACTTAAAAGCCATGCAGTCACCTGAAAACAGGTAATAAGAATTACACCCTCTTCTTTAAAACAAAAACACCCCCCAAAAAAAAACCTTTAAAACATATTTGGGACAAGGAAGAGACTCCTCCTCCATCTGCTGGGGGAAATCTGAGTACCACCTTCTGTTGCTGAAAAAAATTGTTAAAGTGGCTAGAGCAAAGTGGAAAGCTTGTACAAGAAAGCTTCCTATGGGTGATAGGAATACTAGTATCCTTTTCTTTATCTGGAGCAAATTCAGAGAATGTTGCTATTAAAGTTATGGTATTACCTCTGGAGAAAGACTGGGGGGGGGGGGAGAAAATGGAATTTTGTAGAGGAGGAGATCAGGATACTATTGTAAGCACAACAGGAAATGGAATACAGCAGGTCATGGAACTGAACATATGAAACTGGACATGAATGAGTAGCTATATAATGAGAAAAAAATGGAATACTAGAGAGACTTTAATATGGACATGGGTGGAGGACTTTAGTATTATTAAATATTGCATAATGGTGTTGGGAATTAATAGAGGTAAAATTAAAAGGGGGGAAAATATGGTTAATAAATAACAATTAGGGAACCTACCTTGGACTTTATGTAGGAAAAGGAAATGAATGATTCTGAGACACTTTAACTTAAAAGAAATATTGTTTAACAGAAAGTGAAGTGGGATGTTCCCACGGACCGAAAGTTTCATATTTTCTTCTTTTCTGTAAATATGGAAAATTTGAAGTTCCTCTTTGGTATTTTTTGCTAATGTTTCCTTTCCTTTCCTTATTTTATCTTTCTATTTCTTTCCACTCTTTTTCTATTGTCCCTTTATTCTTCTTTTTTTTACCTTTGTTTTGTAGCTGCAATTTTACTGTATTATGGGAAAATCTCAATTAAAAATCATGTATTTGTGTGTGTGTGTGTGTGTGTGTGTGTGTGTGTGTGTTGGCAACTGACCTGTAGTTACCTAAGTTCTCAGAATCTATAGTTTTGTCACTGCCTCCTTTGAACAGGCAGAGACCAACCCCCTCATGTAAAGATGCATTGGCCATGTCTCTGGCCCAGACAGCTGTCTCCTCTCTGCTGGATTTTATCAGCCAAGAGGGGCAAGGGTCCAGATTACAGGTAGTAACCCAAATCAATCCAAGTGCGTTGTCCACATCCTTGAGCTGCATCAGCTGAAACTCATCCAATAAAACAGGACTAGACAGTGCTCTGGGCACCCCATGGGAATGATCTGCTATAACAGCAGAATCAATGTCTTAATGAATGCAAGCGATTTCATCCTCAAAATGCTTGGCAAACAAATCACAGTGAGCGACCATTGGTTCCACTACTTTTGGGGGGCCAGTCTGCAAAAGGCCCCATACTACCTGGAAAAGCTCTGCCGGGTGGCATAGTGAGGATGCAGCGGAGGTAGCAAAGTATGCCTTCTTTGCTGCCTTCACTGCCACTGAGTAAGCTTGAAAATACACACCACCAGGGTTCGGTTGTATTCATCTGGAGTTTTCCTAACTTGCATTCAAGCTTTCATCTAGCTTGCTTCTTTGCTCTAAGCTTGGGAATATACGGGCTCTATGAAATGGGTAAGGGTGCTCAGGGGTAATTGTGTCTGCAGCCTGAACCATTGGATGTTCCACAGATCGACCAGGGCTTTGACAGGAACACCAGCTATATCGGCTGGATTAAACCCCAGAGCTGTTTGGAAACCACTCGGATGCGTCAACCTCCAAGGGCAGACCATGCTAAAAGGTCCCCTGTCTCTGCAGAGAGGAAATGGTGCTGAAACATTTCAAACCCACATAGAATCATAGAATCATAGAGTTGGAAGAGACCACAAGGGCCATCGAGTCCAACCCCCTGCCAAGCAGGAAACACCATCAGAGCACTCCTGACATATGGTTGTCAAGCCTCTGCTTAAAGACCTCCAAAGAAGGAGACTCCACCACACTCCTTGGCAGCAAATTCCACTGTCGAACAGCTCTTACTGTCAGGAAGTTCTTCCTAATGTTTAGGTGGAATCTTCTTTCTTGTAGTTTGGATCCATTGCTCCGTGTCCGCTTCTCTGGAGCAGCAGAAAACAACCTTTCTCCCTCCTCTATGTGACATCCTTTTATATATTTGAACATGGCTATCATATCACCCCTTAACCTCCTCTTCTCCAGGCTAAACATGCCCAGCTCCCTTAGCCGTTCCTCATAAGGCATCGTTTCCAGGCCTTTGACCATTTTGGTTGCCCTCCTCTGGACACGTTCCAGTTTGTCAGTGTCCTTCTTGAACTGTGGTGCCCAGAACTGGACACAGTACTCCAGGTGAGGTCTGACCAGATCCGAATACAGTGGCACTATTACTTCCCTTGATCTAGATGCTATACTCCTATTGATGCAGCCCAGAATTGCATAGCAGGAGCCACATATCTAAAGTGCTCCAAGTGGCTCCAATTTCAGTGCCTGGCCATGCATGCTGCATGGCACCCATGGCCCTGGGCACCCACAGCCATGGGGCCAATTTGCCACTCGTGGTAATGCCTGTGCATCAAGCAGGCTTCAGGGATTGTGAGGCTCTTGGTTTGAAAGGTGCTGGTTCTGTTGGAGAATCTGGCTTGGAACATGCATTCTCCAGGGATCCCAGTTTAGAGATTTCTGGCTCCAGGGTCTCATGACTGACAGGCTCTAGCTAAGCCTGTGAACACAATGATCAAGTTTTATTGGCTGGGGTCAATTATTTTAGGGGGAGCTCAAACATAAGCAAAGTGCAGAGCAAACTTGCTAGTTGTTGCCGGACTTCTTCTTTTTCTTCTTTTGCAACCCACAAGGCTCCAGAATGTGGGGTCAAGAATTGCCTTCACTCTGATTTGGCTTCATAATGATGTCATGGAATGACAACTGAAGCCAGGTCTTGGTGGAGGCAAGTTTTGTATTTATTCTGCAGCTTTGTGGGTTACAGGAAATTGGCAGCCAGGAGCATTGCTGCTGCCACTGACAGGACCATAATAAACAGCTGGAACATGCATTGGGACATGCATTGGGACATTCACACAACTATTTTCACCCCTCCCACCCGCCAATTCTCAAAAAGGATGTATGATGACTGAAGTATGATAGGTTGTTTGAAGTAACCAACTCTTGTATGCCTTTTAACACCATTGTTGCAAAGGGGAAGAACTCCACCACCTCTCTCTTTCCTTTCCTTTCCTTTCCTTTTGCTTTTCCTTGTCTGCTTCCCTCCTTGCTTGCTTCTGCTATTTTCCCTTAAATCCACAATGCCATCTTGTGGCGGCAAGCAATGAAAACATCTAAAGGACCAAGTCATGGCAACAATACTCAGGCACTTTCATTTGACTCTGAATGCAGCCGTGTGTGTGCTTGTGGTGTAGGGGAAGCATTTGGCGACAAATGCTAAGCAAATAGATCTTCAACCATAGAGAAGCAGGGGTAGACTGATTCATTCTATAAAATCATAAGATAGGCACTTATCAGGCCAGCATTCCATCTACTCCAACATCCTATTCTCTCTCTCTCTTTTGGATATATTTTTAATTTGCTTTTCTGTTTTGTCATATCATCAACGCATACTGTGTTATATACAGGATAATAAGAAAAAATAAGGGACGCGGGTGGCACTGTGGTCTAAACCACTGAGCCTAGGGCTTGCTGATCAGAAGGTTGGTGGTTCGAATCCCCGCGATGGAGTGAGCTCCCGTTGTTCGGTCAACTGCATTTTCTTACTCTACTAAGTTCTTTTCATTACCTTATATAACCTCTACTGCTGAGTATTTTTTGGCAGCCTGTCATGCTTATTTTTTTGTTATAATGTTTTTCCACATAAACTATATAAAATGTCTAATCCTCTTTTAAATTTTTGTTGTCTTTGTTTCTGAATCTATTTGTTATGCTGGCAAGTTCTATATATTCTAATAATTTAAGGTGCCGTTCCTCTAGCGGCAGTACTTTATCTGTTCTCCACTTTTGAGCTTCCAGAATTCTGGTAGCTGTGGTCACATACATCCATAGAGTAATTTGATTTTGTGGGATTTCTGTTGTTATTATTCCCAGAAGGAAAGCTTCTGGGTTTGGGGAAAACATTCTTCTAAACATTTTCTTAAGTTCATTATACAGCATCTCCCAAAATTCTTTTATTATTCTACAAGACCACCATGAATGATAAAATGTGCTGGTTGTTTCTTTGTACTTCCAGCATAGATCACCTTTAGAACTAGACATTTTGGCTAATTTGCTTAGTGTCAACTATCACCTGTGGATATCACCTGATTTTTGCAACGTCCATTTTCATTGGGGACCTGAGCATTGCAGTAATGCAGGGCATTATTGTGGCATGGATAATGGGCAGATCATCTCCTTAAGTTCATAAGAAGAGCTCTAATGGATCAGGCAAAAGGCCCATCTAGTCCAGCATCCTGTTCTCTCAGTGTCCAATCAGATGCCTCAATGGGAAACTGACAAGCAGGACCTGGCTGCATCAGCAATTTCCTCATTTGTGTTTCGCAGCAGCTGGCATTCAGAGGCATACTGTTTTGGATACTGGGAAGCCTGGGAGGGTATCACCACTCTTCCAGAAGACAGGACTCAAACCTACAGGTTTATATTACAAGGAAGTTTTCTATCTCTCTCTTTGTAGCAGCCATTTACTGTAGGTGTTTGCAGAAGGTTTTGATGTCCTCCCTCCCTACTTTACCTGACCTGAAAGCCACTTTCTGGGGCTATTAATCAGCCAAACAAAAAGCATGGGAAAGCCAAGCCATCAACCCACATCACCTAAAGGCTGAGGTTTTGTTTTGTTTTTAAAGACCCAGCCTACGTTCTTTTGTCTCTCGGTGAATTTTTGTGCCCAGTTTCAAGAGCCCTGAGGTATTGCCAGGCTCAAGCATTGGCAAGGGGAGATGGACAAGGATGGAGAACAGAAGGCTGACATGTGTTGGAGGGGGTTGAGACTAGGGAACAGAGGCTGGAGGAGGCAGTTACTTCCCCCTCCCAGGATGTGCCTACTCTGGTTGGGGAATCCACCCCCACCCCACCCCAGCTAGAGATTCATAGGAATACAATCTGGGGAGGGAATTAACCAGTATGATGTAGTGGTTAGAGTGGTAGACTGGGACCTGGGAGACCAGGATTCAAATCCTTAGTTGACCATGGAGCTCACTGGGTGACCTCACAGGTTTGTTGTAAGGATAAAATGAAGAGGAGGAGAACTATGTGTGCCACCTTGAACTCCTTGGGGGAAAGACGGAACACAAATATAACAAACAAACAAACAAACAAACAACATTAAACCAATTGCTAGTAGTGGGTGAGTGAGAGTCAGAAGGGGGTGGGTCACAGACTGATTGTCTAGGACTCAGTGATGTTCCTATCACTGGGAATTATCACATTCCCCTGTGATGTAGTGAGCACTTGCATGCTTAACAGTCTCAAAATGCTTGGCAGGTGGGCATGTTAACTCATTGGGATGCCACTGCTTCCATACACCTCTGAATTCTTCGCCCTGATCTTGGATTCCATCAGCTGGAAGTGCTGCTTCTGGCCTGCCTAGTCTTGCCTTTCTAGTCACTAACCTGAGCATAATGGCTGCTGAGATTTGCTACCTGTTGCTGAGCTTGTAATTCTACTCTATCTCAATAAATATATATGCCTTAATCTCAAGTAAGAGTCTCTGTTGTGGGATCCAGGACACCATAGCCATTTAGAAATCTGACCACAGGCAGTTTTGATTCTTTTATTCCCCCCTTCTCTGTTTAATTGCATTGGCAGTCAGTTAAGGCCCTTTTTGGCTGGAATGGAATTTGGATAAGCATTTGCTGATACTTCAGTAAAAGTGAAGCTCTGATCAATACCCTGTCTTCCCTATTTCCCTCTAGAGTGGATGAGGATGGGACATTTTTCATCCCAAGGGCCACATTTCCTTTGGGGCAACTTTTGGGAGGTCACATACCAGTGGGGCCAGAGATGAAAGTGTGGGGGGGGGCAACAAATGTCAGTGTTACCTTTGCATTAGTTTCTGCACACATTCTCCCACCCCTTTCCATCCTCCACCCAGGTGAAATAGAGGCATTATCAGAGTTAAATGACTCATTTCAGCCAGGAGAAAGCACTCAAGGTGGATGCAAAGCAGGAGCACCAAGGACCATGGGCTGGGGAGTAGAGTGGCTAGTGAGGACCTGTAGCATGTGAAGAGTCTCAAGGGACAGATAGAGAGGCCACAAGAACCACATTTGCCCCCTGGCGTTGAGGTTCCCCACCCCTGTTCTTCATTCTCTGCCAGTAAGAGTACACACGCAGGATAGTGGCTGGCAGTAGTTCTCTAGGCATTCAGACAGGGAGTCTCTCCCAACTCTGCCTGGAGGTGTTGGGGATTAAACCTGTGGCCTTCTGCATGCAAAGCAGGTGTTTTACCACTGAGCTACAGACCTTCCCTGATGCTGTAGTAGTGGATTTCCTGCATTTGCTGGGGCCTAGACTAGATGACCATTGGTGCCCACTCTGACTCTACAGTTCTGTGATTCTAATGTACGCACATATTTATCAGTCAGCTGATAAATGAGTCTTTTTAAATCCACACTCCCATCTTCCCATTTTCTCCCCACTGCTAATGGTTCCCCATGCTAATCTGCAATGGTTCCCCATGTCTGGCACAGGATGCCTATGGTACCCTTGTCACAAACATCAGGAGGGATGCGTGGCATGAGAAAACAGAGATTTTGACAAGGGTGCTAAGGAGGCAAGTGGGAATAACGCTCTACATTATGGGCTTAAAGGTAAAGGTAAAGGGACCCCTGACCATTAGGTCCAGTCACGGACGACTCTGGGGTTGCACGCTCATCTTGCTTTATTGGCCGAGGGAGCCAGCGTACAGCTTCCAGGTCATGTGGCGAACCAGGGCAGCACACGGAAATGCTGTTTACCTTCCCGCCGGAGTGGTACCTATTTATCTACTTGCACCTTGACATGCTTTTGAACTGCTAGGTTGGCAGGAGCAGTGTCCAAGCAACGGGAGCTCACCCCATTATGGGGATTCGAACTACCAACCTTCTGATTGGCAAGCCCTAGGCTCTGTGGTTTAACCCATAGCACCACCCGCACATCCCACTTTTTTATTATGGGCTTACATATGGTTAAATGTGTGTGCCGGGGCTGGGGGGTAGGCCAGTGTCAGTGAAGAAGGCCCAGATTCAATCCATGGCATTTCCAGGGTTTTTTGTTTTTAAAAAAGAACAGGTAGCAGGGTGATGGGGAAAGCTCTCTGAAACCATTGAAGAGCTGCTGACAATTGGAGTAGAGAATCTGTGGTGATTGGACAGATAGCATGACATAGTGTTAAGGCACCTTCCTATGACTTTCCTTCTCAGGAAATGAGAAGACAGGAATGTTAAGATGTCCCTAGTACCTGGAAAGCCTTGAGGGCTGGGTGAATGGCACGCTGTGTGATAATCAACTTAAATTCCCTAGTATATTACAACATATGAACCAAAGAGAAGTCTTGCTGGATCAAGCCAGTGGCAGCATCCTTTTATCACAGTGGCAAACCAGATGCCTTTGAGAAGCCTGGAAGCAGGACCCAAGTGCAACAACATTCCCCTACTGTGGTTTCCAGCAACTGGTAATCAGAAACATTATTACCTCCAACTGTGGAGGCAAAGCAAATGAACTGGCAACCACTGATAGCCTTTACCTCCATGAATTTGTCTAATCCTTTTTTAAAGCTACCCAGGTTGGTGGCCATCATTGCCTCATACTATGCATGGTATTAAGAAGCACTTCCTTTCGTTTGTCCTGAATCCTCCAACACAGCCAAAAGCTAATCACCGTGTTCCCCAAACCTGTGTTCTTGGTGGGCTGCAGCTCCCATCATTACTGACTATTTGTTATGCTGGCTGAGACTGATAGGAGTTGGAGTCCAATAACACATCAAGGGCACCTATGCTGGAGATGTCTGAGCTACCAGATTCAGTAAAGAGAAGGTTTGGAGAGCTCTTGTACTCTTCCCAAACCCCATTCTCAACTATTAAGTTTCAAATTCTGCCTGCAGCCTACTCACCATCAGAGCTGCTCCCTGCCCCCCACAAGCCCTCACAAGCTGCTTTTTCTGGCAAAGAAATGGAAAGACCTGATGTGAAGTCAGTCTTATTCACCCACTATGGCAACTAGGGCCTCATTGGGCAGGAGATGGGCGGGGGGGTAGAGGGCTTAGGGGAGGCATTAGCACCCTGGAGGATTGCCTTCTTTCCCCCACAAGCTGGTTCCTCAATCAATGTGTCTTGGTCACACTCCAGTGTGACGTGAAATTCTCAGAACTGACTGTTATAGTCACTGATATGATCCTGGCACCCAATCTGTTCACTGGGCAAGACAGATTATGGGTCAGATTGAATACCACAGATCTTGCCCCATTCCAAACAAAACATTTCTCATCTTTCTTAAATGGTTAGAAAATCTTTTTTGTTTTGTTCTTAAAAAAAAAAAAAGAAGGGGAAATATATCAGAGAAACACCAGAAACCAACTGCCTTTTTTCATCTGCTGCTTGATAAAGTAGAGGCTTCAACCTGGGGACAAATCAGGCAGCTCGGGGCCTTGAATACAAAATCCAGGGCTGTGTTATTTGCCCCCAAATCCAGCTGTTCTTGCTGAAGTGTCAGAAAAGTTCATCTGAGGATATGCAAACATCTTTACATTAAACAGATGCCCCAGCATCCTATACAGAGAAGGAGGATATGAAAAACAGTGCAGATTCCAGGGGACAATCAACATTTGTATGTGTGCATTGTGGAGGGTTGAACTGGTGAACTTTGAAGTGGAGAAAGTGTTATTTATTCAGAGCTGTAGCGGGTTTGGTGGCCTCCCCCAGATACCTAAAGGACTTGTTGAGATAAGGCAGGCAGCCCTCTGCCTTCTGCAGCAGACTGTGGTGCAGACTCCTCTGCCATTAGATTTGCCTCTTGCCAGGAAAGCAGTGCAATAGATTCCCTTGTCAGTTACATTGCCTCTGATTAATACAAATGTACAAGGCGGTTGATCCCAGATAGCACCCTGTGGATTTATTTGCATAATTACAGGAGAATGTGCCCCTCCTGGTGACTTGGTCGCATGATACATATTTATTTGTGCAGTTTTGTGCTGCCAACCAAGCCTAATTATATTCTTTCTCCTCTCTTCTTTCTGGAAAGAACCATAACTGCTCCAATGAGACATTATTTCAAGATGACACTGGCATTTGCAAAAGGACAACTGAGCAAGGCCTCTTTTCATAGCAGGCCCAGTGCTGGTGGTCAACATAATTAGGGGACTTACTCAGGGCCAGTGTCATGGACATAGCTTCCCACAGTCCAGAGGAACAGTCCGAGCAGGGGGGAAGGCAGTCAGTCAGAAGGGGGAGATAGAGACGTGCCTTTCTCTCAGCCAGCCAAAAGCAGTGGGTTAGAGTCCCCCTTTCCAGAAGGAGGAGAGAATGTACCTTATCAATACAGTGAGATTGGGCTGGATGCAGGCCAACCCTCTGGCGAGCGGCCATTAGTCACCTCTCAGGGGAGGGGAGAATCTTCAGCAGAAGAAGGGGTGGGAGCTGACCCTGAAAGTCCGAGAGTTTGCAGAAGAACAAAGGTCAAAGAGAGGCGTCAATCAAAAAGGAGGAGGGGTGGGCACTTTCCTGTTTCCTCCCAGAGATGCGATGATGGCTCAGATGCTTCAATTGAATTGCGATGGATAGTTGCTAGCGTGTGCGGCTCTGAGGCTAATAACTGTATACAATAAATCTTATTGTAATTACCACCACTGCGTGCTGTTTATCTATGCCAGTAGCCTGCCAGCTCCTGCCAGCTTGAAGCATCTCCACTCTTCACATCAGATGGCCAGGAAAGAGTCGGGATGTCCGAAGAGCAAGGAGCAGCTGGAGACGCGCTGAGGTCCCTAGTACCCCTATCAGGTACTATGGTAACAATATTTGAAACTTAAATCACAGCTCGATCATCTAGCAGGAGCTTTTGGGGAGCAGAGCAAGCAGTTAGCTCAAGAACAGGACTTGCAAATGTCTAAGTCTCTAGTTGGCCCTCCCCCCAAGTTTTCTGGGGAAAATTTGGACTATTTATTGTTCAGGATGGGATTTCTTTGGTTCATGAAGATTAAAGGTAAAGGTACCCCTGACCGTTAGGTCCAGTCGCAGACAACTCTGGGGTTGCACTCTCATCTTGCTCTATAGGCCAAGGGAGCCGGTGTTTGTCACAGACAGCTTCTGGGTCATGTGGCCTGCATGACTAAGCTGCTTCTGGCAAACCAGAGCAGCGCATGGAAACGCTGTTTACCTTCCCGCCGGAGCGGTACCTATTTGTCTACTTGCACTTTGATGTGCTTTTGAACTGCTAGGTTGGCAGGAGCAGCGACTGAACAACGGGAGCTCACTCCATCATGGGGATTCGAACCGTCGACTGCCGACCTGATCGGCAAGCCCTAGGCTGTGTGGTTTACACCACAGCACCACCCGCATCCCTCATGAAGATTAGGGGGAAGGAATTTCAAGATGACAGAGAGAGAGTGAGCTTCCTCATTAACCTTCTGGAGGGAGGAGCACAACATTGGGTCACTCCTTTGATGATAAGTGATGACGGAGCCCTGTCTAATATGGAAGTATTAAAATGTGTAGTTTGTATATCCAATCAAGATAGTTATTTTATAATTCCAAAATTGGCAATTGTATACCAAATTGTTCCGTGCCCTGGTCTTCTACAATCACTTTATGAAGTATGTTGCTCTCCAACTTTTCATCTCCAGCTGTTCCAGGCACTCAGCCTTTCCAGGAGTAAATCTCCAGGATTAGCTGAGTGTTCCCCTGCCAAGCTTCGGGTTTGATTGTGAAGTTCCAGGGACCTCCAAATAAGCAGATAATAATAATAATAATAATAATAATAATAATAATAATAATAATAATACCAGAGCTGTTCAGTCGACTTCTAGTTTAAGTTCCAAATGCCAATAACAAGGAGCAATAGATCAAGTTGAAACTCACCAGTCAAGTTCAATCAGAAGGGAAATCTCTGTACCCAATAAAATGATATAATAAAGTCCCTCTAAAGGCTGCAAAAAGTCTTTTTCTCTCACTCACAAATTGTTTCCGTTGCAATTGCCTGTGAGCCAGAAAACGGAAGTTGACTTCCTGTTTTGTTTCCGTTTTCGCCAAATCAACTTTTTATTTTAAAAGCTTCCAATTTTCTCCTTAAATAAGATTTAGATCCAAAGACCTCGCTGGAAAATCTGCTGCTTTCGGTGACAACTTGTGGCTTTGACTGTAGGGTTGTGGTGAAGCCATGAGCAATCTCAACTGCTTTTCCTCCCCCGCTCCACTCACCTCGTGGCAGCAGCGGGTTCACAGGAGGTTGCGAGAGTATAATCGCTCCACTGGTCCTCTCAATGCCCCACTTCATCCATGGGGTTCTCTAGGGGGGTGCCTAGCCCTAGCACTCTCCCCTAATGCCCAAACAGCCTCAGAACGGTCTCCTTTTAATCAGACGACATGAGCTGCTTCACCATTTCCGATCCACAACAGACCAGAAGTCCCCCAATTTTTAAAAAAGATTATGTTACAATTCCACCGCATGTGATAAAACATGCCTTCCTTCTCTTTACACTTCCAACATTTATTGGAGCCTGTTCTATACGTTTTTGCCATTTTTACGGGCATGATATACCATCGATTTCCCTCAACTTCCTCTTCTGGTTCTTTACATGATAACTTCTCCTGCCTGTTTTATTATATCTTAATATTGCATTCTTTAGTTTGAACTTTGTTCCATTCTTGTAATTACCACCACTGTGTGCTGTTTATCTAGGCCGGCAGCCTTCCAGCTGCTGACAGCCAGACAAGCAAGCTAAGTAAGCTATGACTTAGAGCAGGGTTAGCTCTGGAGGTCTGGAGCTCTCCATAGCTGACCTGAAGTATCCAGGTTTACCTGGCCCCCTCCAGGTTTGCCTGAATCTGCAGGTGGGTGAGAGTGGCTTAATTTTTTTATTTTTAAGAAGACTTATGTGTGCAGCATGCAAGCTTTAGCCTAATAGGAGCCAGCTGCAAATTATGGCTCTCTGGGGATCTGCCTTCCTCTGATCCTCATCCCCTCCCCCAATTAACCTCCATCTCCATGGCTCAGTAGTGGGACATCACCAAGACCGTCTCCCATGACATCCTTGATTCTGGTTTGGATCCTGAAATCTCAGAGTCTGGGATGCTCCTGATCAGGCAATCCTAGCTTAGAGCCTCAGATCATGGAGGTCCAGGTAGCAGCAGGGGAGGGCACCACTGTTTAGGAGATCCCAAATTGAATTGACTACTGACACAGGGAATGAAACTAAAGAAGAGGTTGGATGATGCATTTTGTGGCTGCTGATTCTGCTGCTGTTACCCTTCACCACCACTTCTGTCTAGGCTTCATTTCCTGAAGTCTCATAACCTTGAGATCAGATTCCTCTTCCTGAAGGGATAAGGCTGAACTCTGGAGTAGTAGATGTGAGTCTTTTCTTATATTTGGGTTTTGTCACACATGTGGGGTTAAGCAGGGCATCTAGATCACCTGGTGCCACTTTGACTTAGATTTAAATTCTAGTGCATCTCCTATTTGGAAACCAGCTGCTTTTGTGAAGTCTGTTACATTTTGGGTGGCATGTATTTGGGGAAGAAGTTTCCTCATTTGTTCTTCTAATGAAACCTGAATGTTCCCCATAGGAATTAATGCCTTTGCAGTATTTGCAAAACCAAACAAGAAGGATTTCATGTGTCCAAGTGGGAAAGGAGACCTACCAAGGGAGAGGTCCAAGTTTAGGGTGATATAGTCAATAGAAGATTTTACCACATGTTGGCAACAGTTTCTTCAGTAAAACAGAAAAGCTGATAAATGAGCCAATACATATTAATATTGTTTAATTTGTGCAAAACACACACACAGAGTAGCAACAGCCCTATAAGGTTTACATGAGTAAAAGAACAAGCCAACTAAAAGATGGTTTGGCTTTTATCAGAGGTTCTGCACTGTGTCTTTTCCCAGCTGTGAATTGATGGGGGAAAGCTGGTATGAAGGTATGGAAAGAACAATAAGCAATTCATTTCCTACTCCCCCCCCCCCCCCGCCACTGACTCAAAACACTATTTGAGGTTAAGCAACAAAATGTCCTGTGGAACCTTAAAGACTAACACATTTATCATGGCATATACCTCCATGGACTAGAATTAGATGCATATGGTATAATTCTCATTGGCAAGTATATAAGTGGTACCTCTGGTTACATACTTAATTTGTTCCGGAGGTCTGTTCTTAACCTGAAACTGTTCTTAACCTGAGGCACCACTTTAGCTAATGGGGCCTTCCACTGCTGCCGTGCCGCCGCCTGTTCTCATCCTGAAGCAAAGTTCTTAACCCGAGGTACTATTTACCTTTATAATATATTTGAAACACAATAAAACAGGCAGTGATGCAAATAGCCACTGCACCAGGGCAAATATATATGTGAGGCTCCCACCGTTTGTTCTCTGATGTTCCAGCAAATGCCATTCTGCTACTGAGTCTACTGGCACATGAGTCCATTGAGTGACGAAGAAGCTAGACCGGCCAGGAGTTCCTCCCTGGGTGGTGGCCGTTGCTCCTGTCTCTCATAGCCCCAGCCCTGGTGGCAGATGCAGGAAGTGCTGGGGGAAATGAAGATGGTCCATGCCTCCCTCCCAGTTCTCAGATGCTTCAAGGGCCACCAAAGATGTCCACCATAGAGCATTCTGAGGGAATGAAATATTTTCCTGCTGGCTTGTTTCTGATGCCAATTCTGTGCCCATTTCTTCCTTTGTATAGGAACTGATCTTCTAGTCCTATGCAGAATGGCAAAGGGATTTGCTGGCAGGTGACAGAATACATCACACTGGAAGATAAGCAGGTGGATTGATCTTTGGTGTTGTGGCCTACATTATTAGATGTTGCAATAGCAGTGCCCTAGTAAATGTAGGAAGAGAGTTAGCATATAGGTTTGTTTATGTTTGTCTCTATTATGTGGCTTTTTGAGTAGTTTAAACATGTGGTTTGCTGTAGCCTTCACTAACTCTGTCACTCGTTAATAAACCCACATGGCTTGAGCTGGTTGGATTTTGCATGATTTTTTTGGGAGAAACTGTTGTTCTGTGGACCAAAAGAGAATCCTGGGATATTTTTAGGTAGCCCTTGGCCCTGGGCAACCTTCCAAGAGATGCATCCTGGTGGTGGGTGGTGCCAGAGGTAAAAATTGGGGAACTGGATGAGACTCTCATCTTTTGTACAGTGGGCTGCATTCCAGAATGCGTTCATGCAAAAGCCAAAAAAAGCCGTTCATGCAGCACCCACCAACATGCACAAACATCTCTCAATCCTGGCAATCAACAAGCATTATCACAGTTCAAGGAGACATATATTCCAGGCAGGCAAAAGCACTTGAGGGGAGCACGGAGCAGGGCTGGCAAAGGGTTGAGGTTCCTCACCTCTGCTTTAAATCATTAACAAATGCCTGAGAAAATTTACTGAGGAAGCTATCTTAATCTGAATCAGACCACCTACCCAGCTGTTGCCAACACTGACTGGCAGTGGCTCCCCAGGGTTTCAGACAGGAGTCTTTCCCTGCTTTAACTGGAGATGCTGATGACTGAATCTGGGAATTGTCTTTTTCTGGCAAGCAAAGCCTGTGCCCTACCACTGACCCATGAAGCCTTCCTACTTTCTTAAGATCCTAAGAACATGAGAAGCATAGTGCAGCATCCTGTTCTCATAATGGCCAACCAGATGCCTGTAGTCAACCAAGAAACAGGACCCAAGCACAAGAGCACTCTCCCTCACCCCCATGGTATCTCTGACTGTGGAGGGAGGCAGAACACAGCCACCAATGGCTAGTAGCTGCTGATAGCCTTATCCTCCATGAATTTGTCCAATCCTCTTTCAAAGCTCTCCAAGTTGGCGACCATCCCTGCCTCCTGTGGGAGTGAGTTCCACAGTTTAACAATATCATGCATGAAGTTCTTCCTTTTGTCTATCCTGAATCCTCCAGCATCCAGCTTATTGGATGTCCATAAATTCTAGTGTTCTTCACTTTTACACAGTTTGGGAAATCTTTTACCCTTTCATTTTTGTGTTGATTTGTGTGTGCAGAAATCAATAACCACCCATTACTTCTTCATCTTCAAATGCAACATCACCTTTCGAACAAATCCTAATAAAAAGTGCTACTGGAACTCTTGACCCATCCTTTCTCATTTCGCATCACGTCCCTCTAATAGGCTTGCACATTCTACTACAAGCATAAAAACAATTGCTTCACTTGTATTACTTTGCCTCCCAACAATGTCTGGATGGCTGATGAATGCATGGTTTGAATTTTGTCAGGCATATCCAACATTGATCAAACATTTTAAAGAAATCCACTTGCATTACTGTGTTAATTAGACATGTAGGGCCAGTAATGCATATGTAATCCCATTGGGACTAGGCTTTCCACCTTTTCCTTATTTCAAGGAAAGGGTCTAGTATTGAAATGCATGCGTTCTTTTTCAAGTTAATGGTAAAATAATACATGGCAAGAAATAATATGTTTTCTTATTAAGAACTATTTTTTAAAACTCTCTTCTTCAGCTGAAAAGACTCCTAGATCAGTTGCCAAGGATCAGTGAAAAGGCAGTCCCTGCGCTCAGGCTCACAGTTTAAAAGGGGAAATACACGAATAACCACGACGGGGTGATCTCCCGTTGCTCAATCCCAGCTCCTGTCCACCTAGCAGTTCAAAAGCACGTCAAAATGCAAGTAGATCAATAGGTACTGCTCTGGCGGGAAGGTAAACAGTGTTTCCATGCACTGCTCTGGTTCGCCAGAAGCGGCTTAGTCATGCTGGCCACATGACCCGGAAGCTGTCTGCGGACAAATGCCGGCTCCCTCGGCCAGTAGAGAGAGATGAGTGCCGCAACCCCAGAGTTGTCCACGACTGGACTTAACTGTCAGGGGTCCTTTACCTTTATACAAGGAATGGGGATTGTGAGGGAGAAGGGGATATGTCCATGCAGAAATCGAGGAAACAAGAAGGTGATGCAAATGTTGCAGGTTTCAGCAGAACTGATAGAGTTGCCCTGTTTCCCTCCTATCTGTCTGCTGCAGCCTTAGTCCTCTGGCTGCAAAAGTAAATGCTGTCTTTCAGTCCTCAGGGCACAGTTCATTCATTTGTTAATGTATCTTTTTTCTGATTTGGCAACCTTCTTGTGGCACAGGAGAAGCCAACAGGCACGATTGGTGGAGACAACCTGGAAGGTTCTTTGCCAAGAAGCTGCACTGATGCTGTTCACAAGAGGCAATGAGCAGCAGAAGTTCCTGACAAACTCCATCACTCAAATGACAGCTCATTTGATATCGTGCCTACTTGCTCCTTCCCTTATCCCAATAACATTTTGCGACTCATTAGGAAATGATCTATGATTATCCATCCCTGTGTCTTCAAAGCTACAATTTATAGCCTCTTGTATAATTAAAAAAAACACACAATTTGGTTAAAATTGGTGTAGTGCTGATATGCAAGAGGGATGAAGCCCTCTGAGTTTCCAGGGAAGAAAGTTCCAGTGTGAGAGGGTTATTTTCTGAATTGCTGTCTCTGGGCGGAATTAAATTGCCTTGACACAGATACCCATTTTAATCTTAATACAATGACTCTAATTTCTTTGTGCCACATTGCATCAGGGAAATGAATTCAAAGAGGAGGGGGAAATACGTTTTACAGATGAGAGTCACATCCTCTTTTAGGTGTATTACCTCATTGCCAGGGAGATAACAATGAGTCATCTCATTCCTGCTTTTATTGATAAATTCCATCCAACCCAGCCAATCCAATGAAAAGGTGGATGAGCTCATAAGGGTTCCTCCCTAGAAGGATCCATTTTTAGAGTGCTAGTTTCATGGATGGCTTACTTCAAAGCACCATCTGGAGCTATCCCACTAGCATAGGAGCAAACTCCTAGGGGACGAGGGGGGTATTCAGCCCCCAAATAAAATATTTGAGGGGACTGCCCCCCCCCAAAAAATTGATGGGCATTGCCATTGTAAAATTGGTGTCCATATGCCATACCCCTCTCACAATATTTGAACTTGTGGACATCCAACAAAGCTGAGTGCTGGAAGATTCAAGATAGATAAAAGAAAGGATATCTTCATGCAGCTCATAGTTAAACTATGGAATGCCTCACATGAGGCACAGATGGCCACCAACCCCAATGACTTTAGAAGAGGATTAGACAAAAGCATGGAGGAGAGGGCTATTGACGGCTACTAGCCATGATGACTATGCTCTGCCTCCAAAGTCAGAGGCAGTGATGCTTCTGAATGCCAGCTGTTGGAACCAACAGGAAGGGAGAGTGATCTTGTGCTCAAATCCTGTTTGTAGGTGCACCACTGTGAGAACAGGATGTTAGACTAGATGGGCCATTGGCTTGATCCAGCAAGCTCTTAGATTCTTATGCATACCCTGTTCAGTCCCAATGGATCATGACCTGAAACGAAACAACGGTCCACTTTAGAATCCCCAGTCTAGTGGATTATTTTACAAGGTGGCCTTGTAGGTTATGTGCTATATCCATAGCACCCCTCCTATTTCATTTCTAAAATAGGGTATACAGCTGCCCACAATCTGAAAGGCTAGTGCACAGGGCTCCTTGCTGTCATGTGCATTGAATGCATGTAAGGCAAGGCCCCTAGGAGGAACTGGGTTGTGTTCTCAGAGGGAATTGTAGGGGGAAAGAATGGCTGCCGCTGTCCCTCCCCCTGCTCCAGGTGTCATATTAGCAGTTTAGAAGGAAAAGCTTTAATGGGGGGTGGGGATGGATGTCTTAGAATTTTTCATAGAAAACCTGCCTCAGAATTGCATGGGATGGAGTTAGTCCCATTATCTCTGAAAACTGAGATAGACCAGATCTTAATGGGTCCCTCCATCCATCACTTGGCACTGATGATCTTTGAGAATCATTGGAGAACAAGTGAGATCCCTGCAGACTGGAGGCAGGCAAATGTTGCTCCCATCTTTAAAAAGGGGGGGAAAGAAGACCCAGGTAATTACTGACTGGTGAGCTTGCCATTGATACCAGGAAAGGTTGTAGGGCAAATAATTCAACAGGTGGTCTGTGAGCACTTCAAAAACAATTATGTGATTACTAAGACCCTACACAGGTTTCTTAAAAACAAGTCATGTCAAACAAATTTCATTTCTTTTTTTTGATGGCATTACAAGTTTGGTGGATTACAGTAAGAGTTTTGACAAAATAATAATAATAATAAATCCTTCTAGTAGCACCTTAGAGACCAACTAAGTTTGCTATTGGTATGAGCTTTCATCTGCCATGACATTCTTGCAAGGAAGCTGGTAAAATGTGGGTTGAACAGGGTAACTTAGGTGAATTTGTGGCTGGTTGGCTGACCAAACCCAAGGATTACTCATTAACGGTTCCTCATCATCCTGGGGAAAAATTAGATGTGAGGTGCCACAGGGTTCTGTCCTAGGCCCATTGTTCCACATCTCCATAAATGACTTGGATGAAGGAATTGAGGGGATGCTCATCAAATTTGCAGATGACACCAAACTGGGAGAGGTAGCTATTGCCACAGAAGACAGAATCAGGATTCAATATGACCTTAACGGATGTGAGAACTGGGTCAAAACTAACAAAATAAATGCCAGCAGGGACAAAGGTATGGTATTGAACTTAGGCAGGACAAACCAGCTGCATCAATATAAGATGGAGGACACCTGAAAAGGATTTTGGGGTCTGAGTAGAACACAAGTTTAACATGAGTCAACAGTGTGATGCAGCAGCAAAAAAAGAATGCTATTCTAGGCTTTATCAACAGAAGTATAGTGTACTAATCAAGGGAAGTAATAGTCTCGCTTTATTCTTCCTTGGTCAGAACACATCTGGAACACACCTGAAATACTGTGTCCAGTTCTGAGTGTCATGATTAGAGAAGGATGTTGACAGGCTAGAACGTGTGTAGAGAAGGGCAAGCAAGATGACTAAGGGCCTGGAAACTAAGTCTTATGAGGAATGGTTGAGGGCATTGTGTATGTTTAGTGTGGATAAGAGGAAACTGAGACTGATAGCTAAGACATTTAAGACATTAATGGAATGACTGAATAGAGCTTATGCCTCCTCATTCCCTTACTCTCTCTTCCCTGCATCTTTTCATACCATTTTACCCTTACTAAGATTAAGAACATAAGAAGAGCCATGCTGAATTAGGAAAAAGACTCACCTAGTCCAACATCCGCCTCTCATAGTGGCTATCCAGATGCCCAAAAGGGAAGCCAACAAGTAGGACCAGAGCGCAACAGCACACTCCCCTTTCATGCTTCCTGGAAACTGGTATTCAGAGAGTAACTTGCCTCCAACAGTGGAGGTAGAGCATAGTCATCACTGCTAGTGTCCATTGATAGCCTTAACTGCCATAGATTTGTTTAATTCCATCCAAGTTGGTGGCCATCACTACCTCTTGAGAGAACTAATTCTATAGTTTAAGTGTGCTATGTGAAGAAGCACTTATAAAATCATAGAACTGTAGAGTTGGAAAGGACACCAAGGATCATCTAGTCCAACCCCTGTAATGCAGAAATCACAGGTAAAAATTATCTGGCAGATGGCCATGAAGGAAAGTCCACCACTACCTGAGGGAGTGTGTTCCATTGTTGAACAGCTCTTACCATCAATAAGTTATTCCTCATGTTTAGCTAGGGACGCGGGTAGCGCTGTGGGTTAAACCACAGAGCCTAGGGCTTGCCGATCAGAAGGTTGGCGGTTCGAATCCCCGCCACGGGGTGAGCTCCCATTCTCAGTCCCAGCTCCTGCCAAACTAGCAGTTTGAAAGCACGTCAAAGTGCAAGTAGATAAATAGGTACCGCTCCAGCGGGAAGGTAAACGGCGTTTCCGTGTGCTGCTCTGGTTCACCAGAAGCGGCTTAGTCATGCTGGCCACATGACCTGGAAGCTATACACCGGCTCCCTCGGCCAATAAAGCGAGATGAGTACCGCAACCCCAGAGTCGGTCACGACTGGACCTAATGGTCAGGGGTCCTTTACCTTCAATGTTTAGTTGGAATCTCCTTTATTGTCACTTGAATCTGTTGGCTGGGACCCTTGGAGCAACAGAAAACAAAGCTTGCTCCATTTTCCATGTGACAAGACTTCCTTTTGTCTGTCCAGAATCCAGGGGTGCCAATGATGCATATAGAGACCTTCAAGCCAGGCTATCCTAATCTTGTACCACAGGCAGTTATCTTTGCCTCGCAAAAACACATTCTAGAGTGTCTGCATAAGAAAGGGAGATGTGCCTTTGCTCCATGTCCTAAACTCCCTTAGGTAAACCCATATAGGGAAAGGAATGCTTAGGGATTGTGTGCAGCCAGGTGCTGCTTAGAGAGAGTTCTTTGTGTGATTGCTTAATGTATATGCAATTAAGGAAAGACCATAAATGGTATGCTAATAGGGCGATGTAGCCGAGGATTGGAAGGATTTTGCTGCAGTTTATGCATATGTATAAGAGATAACAGAAATGTATATATGAAGGAGCCCCTCCCTTTATTAGGGGGCTCAGACTGTGGAAACTGATTCCTCTGAGTCAGCTTGCTGGCTAGCCAGGCAATAAACCTTTTGTTGTTCCTCATTTGCTGCGTGGAGTTTTCCTTCAGCCCGGACACTGCTGTTTTGCAACACCAACTTGAGTAAAATATTGGGTGGTGGGCAGGTAAGCCCCACCCTGCATAATCGATCACATGATGCAGTGCACCCACACCATTTGAATGGCAATGCCCATCATCTGGGGGAGGGCAGACCCCTCAAATATTTGGGGAGGGGGGCGCGAAGGCACTTTGGCCTCTAGGAGTTGGTTCCTATGCCAGAATCTCTCACCATTCTGTATCTCTCTAAAAATATCCCTGTAAAAGCTTTTCTTTCTTGTGAAAACTCCCCCCCCCCAAAGAGAGTACACGAGGCACTTAACCTGAGGCAACTTTGTGTGTCAAACCCTCCAAGAACATTTTAAGAACACAGTGTCTTTCCCCCTAAGGTGCAAGCTTACCCACAATTTATTTCCCATAGAGTTTCATGTAACATCTTAAATCTGGCAGGGCCCTGATACATGTTCTTTTGCTATGAAAGGCCAGGACATTTGTGACAAGGAACATGGCCTTTCTAGCCAGAATAGGCCCAATGATATTGGGCAAACTTCCCAGTAATTATTGGATCTACTGACAAGCATGGTATCTCAATAGTCCCATTTTGGGCCTTGAATGTAGGACATCCCAAGTTCAAATTCCAGTATGTCCAGATAAAGAAACCCCCTTTATCATAACTCCCTCTCAGATTCAAATAAAATCAACATATACAGCCTCATCAGGGAGTCTTTTTCAGTGTGAGGGCTGCCTTCCCTTTCAGTCCACCTGAAGGTGGACTGAAGCAACTGCCTTGGGCAACAGAATCCCACAGAAACAAGATCACATGGAACTTTCACAAGATCTCACTGCTGCTGCTGCTTTTCCTCACTTCTCCCATGGTATGGGGGTGGGTGGGGTGTCCTGCTTGCCCTCTGCCGCTGGCACCGGAGAAGCAAGGAGAAGCAGCTGAGGCTTCTGGGTTCTGGCAACATCTCACAGACCTCTTGTGAGAACCTAGAAGCCTCAGTCATGCAGTCTCAGTAAGCAAGACTACAATGGTGGGGCAGGGGCAGCAGCAGTGCAGCACCTTCCAATACCCTCCAACTGACCTTCCCCAACCCCCCATTTTTGCCCCCCCCCGATCATTTCCTACCAGTAGGACAAGTGCCACCACCAGTACATTAACAGGACACATGCCCTTCTTTAGTAGATTTCGTAGATTTACATAAAGAGGAATACACCCCAATGAATAAATAGAAAGGGGCAAAATTGGACATGGACACCTAAAGCATTTTTTTTATTTTTATTTTTTTAAAAAGAAATCAAGATTGTTTGTGCTGTGCTCTGCTCCTCCTTTCTTCCCTCCCAGCCCTCTGCCTGCCCCTCTGAGCCGGCATGTCACACAGAGCTGGCCTCTGCATTGGTAACCTCCCCTCCTTGCCTGCTCTCCAGCAACCACAACGAACTTCCCAAGGGAGGAGACTGTCAGCAGTGGCCATGGGGAGGCCATGGGTTGCTCCCTCGCAGCCACCATCACCACTGCTCGGGACAAGCCCTGGCTCATCCTCCTCTCTGAGCTCAGTGGCGGCAGCACTGGAAGGGAAAATAGGAACATTCTGGGATTGAATCAGAAGCCAGGATGGCTTTTATAATTCCAGGACTGTCCCTGGAAAATCAGGACATTTGGGGGATATGCCTTCCCGTTTCACCTCAGGCATTGAAATAGGCAACTCCTGTTTGCAGGGGAGCATATAACAGTGGTGGGTACAAAGTCAAGCGGGGTGGAGAAACTAATGTAAATTTGACCTCTGTATAGTAGTCAATATAGTGCGGGTGGTGCTGTGGGTTAAACCACAGAGCCTAGGGCTTGCCGATCAGAAGGTCGGCAGTTTGATTCCCCATGACGGCATGAGCTCCCGTTGCTCGGTCCCTGCTCCTGTCAACCTAGCAGTTCGAAAGCACAACAAAGTACAAGTAGATAAATAGGTACCATTCCGGCGGGAAGGTAAACGGCGTTTCCATGCGCTGCTTTGGTTCACCAGAAGTGGCTTAGTCATGCTGGCCACAGACCCGGAAGCTGTACGCCAGCTCCCTCAGCCAATAAAGTGAGATGAGCGCCGCAACCCCAGAGTCAGCAACGACTGGACCTAATGGTCAGGAGTCCCTTTACCTTTACCTATAGCAGTCTAGTTTCTACACACACTCATACAGCCCTCTATATCTTATCCATCTGGGGGAGACTCAAAGAAGCTGCAGGTTGGGGCCAGTGAGTGGTGTGGTTTGGGGACAGTCTTGAGGGTGTGACATAGAGCCAAGGTTTTATTTGGATGTTATCTTGAGGGAAGCCTCTTGCAGCCACTTGCCACAGCCTATGGGCACTGACTGTTTTTCTGGGTTTTTTTGGTTTTTTTGTGTGTGGCTTGTGGTAAATATTTGACTCACTCCATCTTTAATCCATCAACACAGCTGGGTCGGAGAACAACCTTAGTGACTTCTCCAATTTTAAACAATTGAGTAACAGAAAAAAGCAATCCCCACAGTAATCACACTTTAGCTTTCTAAGGACAATGGATGCAACCTTCTCAGAAAGTTGACATGACAGGCCTTGTAATCACATCCAAAAATAAACTTACAAATGCTAAGATAAGCAATTTCTCATCCTTTTAAGAACAGTGGAGTGGGAAGCCTGCATGGGGCAAAGCCAGCATTTTGTAGAATTTCCATCTGAGCTCCAATAGCAAATATTGTCCTGGAAGGCTTTTTGTTTCCCTCTTTGTCATTGTCCAAAATATATGAAATTAATTGTTTTTTGAAGAAGAACACCATTCCCTCCATTTCACCCCCAATGTAAGCCTCTGTGTACATATTCTCTCTCTCTCTTTCTCTTTCTCTCTGTTTCTTTTTCCAAACAATATAATACTCTTGGCTGGGTACATAAATTTAGACAAAAATAAGAACAGGCTAGAACCATCAACCTGACTTGGAAACACCCTGACATTTCTCCCCAGCATCAGCACTCCAAGGTTCAAATGAGTTCATGAAACTTTTCTTTAGGTTTCCTTGTTAGATCGAGGAACACAAACTAGAAACATTGCAATCAATGTTATTTAATAAAGGTTAGGAACTTAGGAAGCTGCCCTGCACTGGGTCAGACCAATTATTTCATCTAGCTCAGTACTGCCAACACTGACTGGCAACTGTTCGCCAGAATTTCAGATGGAGGTTTCTCTCAGTCCCAGCCTACTATACAATGGTACAATTTGAATACATTTCCCCCCCCCCCACCTATTTTGTCCCACCCACCACAAGGCATATGACCATTGAAAGTTTGCCAAGAAAGGCATGCAGCTCCTGGGCTGAAAACATTTCCCCAATCCTCCTCTAAGTTGTGTATGTAATAAAATTATCAACAAAATGCAGCTAAAATCCACAAAACTGTTAGCAGAAATGAATACAGTGGTACCTCGGGATGCAAACGGGATCCATTCCGGAGCCCCATTCGCATCCTGAGTAGAACGCAACCCGCGTCTGCACGTGCACGGGTCACGATTCGCCACTTCTGCCCATGCGCGTGATGCCATTTTGAGCATCTGCGCATGCGCGAGCGGCAAAACCCGGAAGTAACGTGTTCCATTACTTCCAGGTCGCCACGGAGCGTAACCTGAAAACGCTTCACCTGAAGCATATTTAACCCGAGGTATGACTGCATGCATAAAATAATCACCAATATTCAGTAAATATTTGCAACAGAAATATAGATAACTAAATTACAGTACTTTTCTGTGTATAAGACAAGGTTATTTTACTGTAAAAGAAGGTGTTTTCTTATGCCACGTGCACGATTGGCAGCGTCAAGTAAGTTATTTTCGGGGCATTCCGCTCCCAAAAAATCTCAACACCCTTGGCAATCCTCTCCCCATAAAGCTCAACAACTATGAGCCATCTCTCTCTCTCTCCCCCATTTTCTTAATTTGGAGTCCCCAAAAGTAGGGGGTGTCTTATACACGGGGGCATCTTATACATGGAAAAATATGGTACATGCCTGGGTAGGCCTGCTCAGTGAGTGGGGTGGCTTCCAAACGATAGGAGCTGCACTTGTACAAGTTCTACAGATCAAAGTGGTTAAACAGGCATGTATCAGACAAAGTAATCCATCAAATAAGCTGGTCCCAAACCATGAAGGGCTTTATATAAAGCCTTGAACTTGGCCTAGTAACAAATGAGCAGCCAGTACAGATACCTGAGCACAGATTTAATATGCCAACAGGATTTCACTCCTGCAAGCAATTGTGTGGCAACATTCTGAGGTATCCAGAGTTTCTAAGTCAACCTCAATGGAAGCTCCACATGCAGTGCATTATAGTAGTCTAGTCTTGAAGTTACCAATGCCTGAGCTAATGTGATCAAGCGGTTCCAGCCCAGGAACAGTCACAACAGTCATAGCAGTAAAAAGGCACTCCTGGCCACTAAGGCTACCTGAGCCTTCAGTGACAAAGCTGGATCCAGGAGCCATCCCAGATGGCATACCTACTCCATCAGTGGGAGTGCTTCCTGCTTCAAACCAGGCAATTGGTTGATTTTTCAAAGTCCACTCATCTCTCTCTTGCCAGAATTCAAGCTTGGTTTACTTCCCTTTGTCCAGCTCACTGGTTCGTCAAGGCACTGGTGCAGGGATGCTATGGAAAAACAGAGCTGAGTGCAAATCAGTACAAAGCTAGATGAACCAATGATCAATACTAGGCCTTTTCCTATGCTCTTTTTGGTACCCAAATATCCTAATGACCACCAACTTCATGTAGATGAAAAAACAGCAATGAGGATGAAATAGTGCTTTGAGGCACTCCATACCATAGCTGTCAGAGGGCCAAAAACCACGCTCTGAACTTGACCCTGTAGATAGGAACAGGGCCACTGTAATGCAATACCCCTGCTGCCTATCCCATAGAGCTGTTCCAGGAGCACACCATGGTCAGTGATATCAAAAGCCACAGAGAGATCTGCACACAGAAGGTCTGATGTTCAATCCCCAGCATCTTCAGGTAGGGTTGAATATGTCCACTGTCTGAAACCAGCAACCAGTAAACTATCTTTCAGAAAAGTGCAGTTGAATTTTTTCCTGGCTATGTAGCAACAGTAGGATCAGTAGTGGAGGGAGGGAGGAGGAAGGGTTTTCCTTAACCCTCACCTAGTATCCTGCCAATTCCGACCTGGCATCCTGGCTGGCTGATATGCATGGATTCAGCAATTGATGGGACATGAAATTCTCCAGAGTGTTAGTTTAATTGTTGCAGCCATTCCAGGTAAAATGCCAACCAGGGAGGTATTTAGGGGAGTGGGGAGCTGATACACAGAGTGGGTGGTGGTGGTAGGAACATTGGATGCTGCCTTATACCAAGTCAGACTATCAATTCATCTAGATCAGTATTGTCTCCAGTGACTGATAGTTGCTCTCCAGTGTTTCAAACAGGGGTCTCTCCCAGCTCTACTTGGAGATGTGGAAGATGCACTCAACATCTTTTGTATGTACCACTGAGCTACAACCCATCCCCAATAATTCTTCTCTAGCTCAAATTACTATCTGAGCCAGGAAATAATTTCAGAGCTTTGAAATCTCATTAGAATTGGGCTTTTAAGATCTGCTGAAGTTTGTTTTCAAACCTGGCTTAGCAGTCACACCAGCATTTTGAGTTGTGTGTGGTTGCCTTTATCCAGCCAATTGTAGCTTCTTATTGGAACAGATGTGAGGGGCAACTCATCTCTGCAATATGTCCCCTTCAGGAAAAAGTGACATCAAAAGTGATGTTTCCTTGCCAGATGCACCAAAATAGTTTATGAAATGTGTGTCTAAAGCTTATTCCTTTGGGAAGTCTAAAGAGGAATTTCCATTCTGACAAATGTGCCCCTGATGAGCCTTTACCATCTGCTCTGATGACTGGAAAGGCCCCAGATTTCTTGCAATCCAAACGTGCTGAAGTGCTTCTCTTAATGACTCTCTTAAGCAAAAAGCGGAAACCTCAATGACTTCAATTTATGTGTCTACATATTGCCAATTAAAAGCTTATTGCAAGAATACAGTTGTGAATGAATGGCAGTAGCAATCAGCACTGGGGTATTGTAACAATGAAAATATAATGATTCCTTAACCCATCCCTTTAATTTATCTTCATTTACACATGAACTACATCTCCACAACCAGGTCAGTTTTTCTACCTGTCCTGAAGAAAGGGTAAGGGGAGGGTAGTGGCTGTTGCTAATTTCATACCCTCCCAATAGGGATGTCCTAAATAACAACCACAACCACAACATCCCTCCCATCTGATTGGGTTGCCCCAACGACTCTGGACAGCTTCCAACATATATAAAAACATAGTAAAGCAATAAAAATTTTAAAAATCTTCCCTATACAGGACTACCTTCAGATGTCTTCTAAATGTCTTCTAAAAGTTGTAAAGCTACTTATCTCCTTGGCTCGGGGGTTACATAACTCTATAAACCCTTCAATATTTCTCTAATGAAAATAGGAACATCCTACCATAGCCACCAACATAGGTCAGCGAAGGACTCTTGCTCCCTCCACCTTCTATGAGACAAAGAGCATTTTAGCATCACCTTAGAGCTTGGCCCCTTCGAAGGTGAAGATTTAGGTTCTGCAGCACCATGCTGGGCCTTTGGGGAGAATGCTTGGCACAAGAAACGTCTGGGACACAGGTGCGATCAAGTGAAACAAATATCCCAGTCAACTGTGAAATCAAGCCTGCATTTTGATTTATCGCCCAGCAAAATAAAATTATGGTTTGTCAGGTTTCTTTTGGCATTCCCATTACTCATGGAGAGTTTGATTATTATTCTTTTTTGGAAAAAAAATAATTACCATAATTATGGAAACACACTTAAGAAGTGAAAATGCCATTGGGAATAATGAAGGAAACTCACACAATCACTGCTCCATAAATTCACAGCAAGTGGAACATGGGAGACAGGTCAGTATGAAGGATGATGCTTCTGTGTCGATCCTCCTATAGAGTAAGCAGGTACCACCTGAGTTTACTTGTTAACCTATTCTGCCCCCTAGTGTCCACATCCCAACATTACTTTGTCTCAACTGGTTAATATTAAGTATGGTTTCCGTTCTACCTTCTGTTCCTTTGGGGCTGTTGGATTTTCACTTTTTGAAAACCCTAGTTCCTTTTAAGGCATCCACTAATCATGCAGTTGGAAGGCATCACTAAAGGTCATGTAACCCAACCTCCTGCAATGGAAGAATCATAGCTAAAGAATTCCTGGCAGATGGCCATCCAACCTCTGCTTAAAATCCTCCAACCAAGGAGGACCAACCACCTTCCAAGGTTATCCATTCCCTAATGTTTAGTTATAATCTCCTTTCTTGTAGTTTGAATCCATTGGTTTGGATCCTGCCCTTCAAATATTTGAAGATGCCTACCATTATTTGAAGATGCCTACCATACAGTGGAGAAGGGACACGGGTGGTGCTGTGGGTTAAACCACTGAGCCTAGGGCTTGCCGATCAGAAGGTCGGCGGTTTGAATCCCCGTGACAGGGTGAGCTCCCATTGCTCGGTCCCTGCTCCTGCCAACCTAGCAGTTCGAAACCACGTCAAAGTGCAAGTAGATAAATAGGTACTGCTCCGGTGGGAAGGTAAACGGCGTTTCCGTGCACTGCTCTGGTTCTCTAGAAGTGGCTTAGTCATGCTGGCCACATGACCCAGAAGCTGTACGCCAGCTCCCTCAGCCAATAAAGCGAGATGAGCGCCGCAACCCCAGAGTCATTCGCGACTGGACCTAACGGTCAGGGGTCCCTTTACCTTTACCATACAGTGGTGTAGCATGGAGGGGGCAGCTGGGGCAGGGGCCCCAGGTGCATTTTGGGGGCCCTGCAGCCAAGGGAGGAATGGGCTCCCTTGGCCATGGCGCCTCATTTCTCCCTTGGAACGCAGGGCTGAGTGCCATGCCAGATTCCTTCACCCTCGGCGCCCCGCTCCCCTGGTGCTTGCTCATGCCCTCCCGCTCCAGGTGCCATGAGCTCAGGCAATGCCTCTGCTACCATATCACCTACCACATCACACTATGGAATGCTGGCTGTGATGTGACTCTTTCTTTTGCATGGTAGGCTATGTTAAAGTAGGGTTGGAGGAGAAATTTGCTCCTATTCACAAGTTGATTTTACCTTACTCATACTCTCCAAAAAGAGCTTGAGAACTGGAACACGGCCACCCTCTGAAATTCACACACTTCCAAATTTTGCTGTGCAGGTCTCCGGCCACGTAATGTGTGTGCAAATACATATGCTGTGCATATTTCCAGCCGTCGCATAGTTAAACCATGGAAATGGCTCCCACAGGAAATGGTGATAACCAACTGAGATGACCCTGAGATCATCTTCTGAGGCCCTCCTTCGTGAGCCTCTGTGGCGATCACATAGGTTCCCCAGACGTTTCACTGTCTAATGATCCCTGTGCCTCCACCTTATATCTCGCTGCCACCACCCAGGCCCTACCTGGTAAAATACTGAGTCCAGTCAGGGTTAAATTGGAACATAAACTTCTGTTTATTTATTGCAGTTTAACAAACATGTGGTTTCATAAACGGTATCAGTCAATTACAGTCATGGGGTGCCTATCCAGACCTATAACTTCTGCTACCTGCTCTCGCTCACTAAACCATCTCTCAGATATTTACTTGTCTTCCTAGCTCCTAACTGTTCCTGACTCAGCTTATTTCGTGACACTAACTCAACCTGCCCACAGACTCTCTCCCAATTCACTCCCACTCCAACCAACCACCCAACTCCAAACGAACTCCTCTCTTCACCCCTCCCAGAGCTGGTTTTATAGTCCCTCTGACTCCACCCCCTGGGTTCTGATTGGGTAACCTGTTTAACTATTTCACCTCCAACACTCTCATATGTTAATGTCAAAGCCTCCTCCTCAAAAGGTTCAGTGGGTGAGAATGGGACCTTCTCTGCAGTGGCTCCCCGTCTGTGGAATGCTCTCCATAGGGAAGTTCGCCTGCCACCTTCAGGCACCAGGCAAAAACATTCCTTTTTAACCAGGCCTTTGGTTAATCCAATTTACCATATTTTTCGCTCTATAACACGCACCCGACCATAACACGAACATAGTTTTTAGAGGAGGAAAACAAGAAAAAAATATTCTAAACAAAATAGTGGATGTATGATTTTTGTGGTTCATGCTGTGGCCACAGACATGTGATCTGACAGTGAATTTGGAGTATCCCAATGCAAAAATCCTGAGGATCCATGTGGATCCATGCTTTGTAACCACGTTTTTGCACCACTGTGGCCTGAGGCAACAGTGGGTGCGTGATTTTTTTGGTGCAAGATGTAGCCATGGACATGCTATGTGATCTGACAGTGAATTTGGGGTGACCCAGTGCAAAAATCCTGAGGATCCATGTGGATCCATGCTTTGTAACCACGTTTTAAGTGGGGAGGGAAGGAAAAGCACTCAAGGGACAAGGAGCACGCATGGGGTGTGTGGAGAAGGATGCTGCTAATTATGCAGGAGAGGGGTTTAAGGGGAGAAGGAACACACGTGGGGTGTGTGGAGAAGGATGCTGCTAATAATACAGAAGAGGGGTTTAAGGGGAGAAGAAGCACACGTGGGGTGGGTGAAGGATGCTGCTAATAATGAAGAAGAGGGGTATAAGGGGAGAAGACTCCTCTCCTCTCCCGCTTTGCTCCTTTAAAGAAGCAGGCTCTCTGTCCCTCTCTCCTCCCCACTCAGCGGCTCTTCTCCCGCTTTGCTGTTTCAAAACGAGCCACGGAGGAGGGAAGGAAGGGGAACCATGGAAGGGGAACCATGGAAGGGGAACCATGGATCCTCTGCTCACGACTGCAGCAGATCCCCCCGCCACCCGTAGGCATTCACTCCATAACACGCACAGACATTTCCCCTTACTTTCTAGGAGGAAAAAAGTGAGTGTTATGGTGCAAAAAATACGGTATATCCTATGCCCTTTTAAAATGGGGGGGGGCTATTGGGCTATTGGTTTTATTTTTATTAGGTATTTTGTGGTTTTATTCTGTGAACTGCCCTGAGACCTCTGGGTATAGGGCGGTATATAAATTCAATAAACAACAAACAACAACAACATAAAGATGCAAATATTTATTAGACTAATAAGCCAAAATGCATTACATTGCGGGGGGGGATGATTGCAAAGATGAGCACATTTGCCAAAATTGTATACAAACATTATGCATTAGCAGACATTCACTCCTAAATGCAGATAAGTTTTCACATGAGCAACTTTGTTTGTTTGTTTTAAAACCACAAAGTAATGTAGAAATGTGAGGAACCAATGATTGAAAAAAATGAGGAACTGAAATGGGCAAATCTTCCCATCCATTCCTACATTCAAGGCATGCGAAATAAAGTGGTTTATACAAACATACTTAGGAAAGTAAGAGGCATTATTACATCAATGGCACAACCCAGCCAGGCAAAAGCCCTCTAGGAGTGGG
Source organism: Podarcis raffonei (assembly GCF_027172205.1). Taxonomy (NCBI): domain Eukaryota; kingdom Metazoa; phylum Chordata; class Lepidosauria; order Squamata; family Lacertidae; genus Podarcis; species Podarcis raffonei. The sequence continues at coordinate 8,322,563 of NC_070621.1, forward strand.
CGGAGCAAGGCCACTGACAGGCTGTAGCATAGAGGGAGGGGGCATGCCCTCAGGCACATGTTTTTGAGGCGACGTGATCAGGTGCCCCACAACAGGCTACCTCATTGGATCCTGAATCAGCCCAATACTGTCAGCCACAGCTCCACCCCTGGGTGAAGACTGGGGTGGAGAGAGGAGAGCTGCAGCAATGCTACCACCCACTCTCCTCAGTTGTAGTGTGCCAGCTGCGGCAGCTCCACCCCTAGGTCAGGCTTGACCCAGGGTGCAGTGGGCTCCCTCGATGCCCCTCCCCCTTCAAGGGTGCACAATCTTGCCTGTGCTGCCCTGCTGGTCACAGATGTGCTCTGGGAAGGAGCATAGGCTCAGGAGAGCCCTGAGGGCCAGACAGAGAGGCTTGGAGGACCACATTTGGTCCCCAACCTGAGCTTCCCCGCCTCCTAAGCTATAGCAACTTCAGAAGATGACTGTCAAGCCTTTGTCTGAAAGCTTTCATCAAAAGAGATCTCTATGCCCCTGTAGGTAATTGATGTCAATGTAAACTGCTTTTATCCTCAAGATGTTTCTCCTGATATCCATGAGAACATATTAAAATCCTGCTTGATCAGGCCAACATCTCACCTGGTCCAGCATCTTATTTTCACAGGGGCCAACCAGATGCTTATGGGAAACTTGCAAGCAGGGCTGAACCACAGCAGCACTCTTCCCTCCTGTGGTTGCCAGCAATTGTTATTCAAAAGCATTGCTGCCTCTAGCTGTGGAGGCAGAGTATAGCTAACCTATCTGATAGCCACCAATAGCCTTCTCCTCCATGAATTTGTCTGATCGTCTTTTTTGAAAGCATCTAGAGTGGTTGCCGTCACTGCCTCCTGCGCAAGTGAGTTCTGCAATTTAATTCTGTGCTGTGTGAACAAGGACTTTTTCATCTGCCCTGAATCATCCAACATTTGGCTCTATTGGGTATCAACAAGTTCTAGTGTTATTATGTCCCATGGACTGCAAGAGTCCCATGGACTGCAAGAAGATCAAACCTATCCATTCTGAAGGAAATCAGCCCTGAGTGCTCACTGGAAAGACAAATCCTGAAGCTGAGACTCCAATACTTTGACCACCTCATGAGAAGAGAAGACTCCCTGGAAAAGACCCTGATGTTGGGAAAGGTGGAGGGCACAAGGAGAAGGGGACGACAGAGGACGAGATGGTGGGACAGTGTTCTCAAAGCTACCAGCATGAGTTTGACCAAACTGCAGGAGGCAGTGGAAGACAGGAGTGCCTGGCGTGCTCTGGTCCAGGGGTCACAAAGAGTCGGACACGACTAAACGACTGAACAATAACAACAAAGTGTTATTATGAGAGAGGGAGAAAAACCTTTCTCCATTCACTTCTCCATGTCATGCATCTGTCATGTTGTCTTTTCTCCAAACTAAAAAGTCTGTAACCAAAGATTAAAATTTCCAAGGCCAGCTCTGTGGCACATTCAGCCTCTAAGCCATTCACATCACTGTTTTTGGTGTGGTGAGCTTCACAATGAAATCCTTCCCTATCCTTTCTGACGGTGGCACGCAAAATGTTTTGAAAAGCCTGTTTGCAGTGGGGGGACATGGGAGCCGAGAGGCGAAGCCTTGAGTTCTGTAAGAAATGGGAAAGAAATTCCAAGCTTTGGAAACAAGAGCAAACTCCAATGATCTATAATGGGGTGGGGGTGTCACCCCCCCCCCCGATTCCATACAAACCTGGTCTCTCCCCCAGCCCACTCTTCTTTTTCTAAAATTGCCTTCATTTGCAATGAAGAAACCTGAGGCTGCCTTCACAGAAACCAGGTTCAAGCTGAAAATGACTTCATTCAGATTTCCATGATTCATGGAACTTCCCATACATGAAGCCTGCTCACAGTTTCCAGCTTCCTCAAAGGTCTTTTGAGATGGTTTGACTGAAAACAAAAACAAGGAACAAACCCTAAGGGTACTGCAAGGGGGAGCTCTCAGGTCTCCTTGGTGGCAGCAGTGGGGGGACAAGGAGAGGCTTCACCAAGGCTTGGGCACCCTTTAGCGAGATGCGGGTGTTCAGGAAGTTGGCAGTAAAACCTCTCCCCAAACACCAGGAGCCTCACCTGAAAATAAAGGATCATTCAGTTGGATTGAGCCCTGATCCAAATGGGCATGCCATTACCCAATATATGCCCACTCGACCACACTGATTTGTGGAACTGGCATATAACAAATAACAACATCGGCACTGAGCTTTCAAGGAGCTGATCTTTCACTGTGCTACCATCTTTGGAAACCCTCCACATTGATATCAGGCAGGTTCCTTCACTGTCCTGTACAGTACTGTACTGTACTGTATTCAGCGTCTACTAAAACCTTACTTGGTTTAAACAAGCCTACCCAGACATGTAAATATGATATGTATTTGAATATGCAAGTTTATTTTATAAGCAAGTATTGTAGGTGCCAGTCTCATCTAGTCACTTTTCTGTTTTCTTGCCCAGATCTGCTTCCCATGCCTCCAGGAAACAGAAAGAGAGAAAAAGGGCTGGGCAATATCAGCTTTTCAACATGGCGGTGTATCTCCAGACAAACATTGCGGTTTGGCGATATACTGCGATGTTGAAAAAATAAATTGTATTGGCCTCTGCCTGTGAGGCACCTGGTGAAACTGCCCCAGCTCTCACCTCAGGAAGCCAGGCAGTTTCACCCAGGCAGTCACAGGCTGGGTCAATGCAGCTTGTTTGCGCAGCTCAGCTGGTGATTAGGAAGATTCCCCCTCCCCAGCTGAGACAGCCCTGGAGCTCCTGGTGCTTGCACATGAGGGGCAGGATCACCAGGAGTGCTTGGCGCAGCTCGGCTGGGGAGGAGGAAGGTTCCTGCTCATGGGCAAGCAGGCAGAGCATCGGGGCTCCTTCAACTGCTCTATGGCTGGTGGGCACACAGCTTCCTTCCCAAGCCTCTGTGGGGATCGCTCTCCTCCCGAGGAGGCCTGGGAGGGGCGCAACTTCACTCCCAAGCCTCTGCAAGGCTTACTCTCCTCCCAAGGAGGCTTGGGAGGGGTGCAAATTCACTCCCAAGCCTCTGCACAGATCGCTCTCCTGCAGCGGCATGGGGGAGAGTTGTCCCCCCCCCCCGATGGCTGGCAGTGCACAGCTATGGCCACCCCAACACTATCTGTGGTAATTTGGGGGTGCTGGGCAGATATTTGCACCCCAGCACCACATCTGCTAAAGATGGCCTTGCATCCAGGCCTAGAGAGAAATCACCCATTTACACACTTTGCTTATTCCAAGGAATTGGGTAAAAGTCAAATCTAGTAGAATTCAGCTGAGCTTTCAAAACATAGTTGAAAAAGGAAGTAGGGAAGAGTGTCATTCTTTCAGTTGCCCCTTCAGCTCTGTGCACTTTTCAAGAGAGGAAAAGGGTAGAGAACCCATGGACCAAGGGAGTAGTGGACGGGTGGCAGATGAGAGGCTCAGAGGTCATCAGGATCTAGCATGGTTTGGTAGTGCAGATAAATCAGGAGGCAGCAGGAGAAGGAACAGATTGGTGTCTGGAAAGCTGGCACCCAAGTATGAATGAGAGAGGTTCTCTCCTTGTGACTCTGGATGTCACAAAGGAAAACAGATGTGCACCGCTCTGAGGAGTTCAGAGGCTCACCAGGGAGGACTTTGACCAGCCTGAGGGAGGAGTTGAACAGGAGGAGGTGGCATCAACACTGGAAGAGGGACAAGAGACAGTCTTGCCATCAAGAACTAGGCACCAACTTTGTAGATAGAATCACTCGTGTGCTTGAGCAGCAGACTCATAGGGCAAAAGAGTTCGATGGGGGAGCTTGCCTGGTCTCATCCTTAAAAGTTTGGTGGGAGGGCCACATCAACTGTTGAGACATCTTTCTAGTTTCTATTCACGGTTATGATTCTCTTGCCAAGCTCATGTATCTTGGACTCTTGACATCTGGGCCTTGTAGTTGCTGCTGCTATTAGCCAGAATAAAGATAATAGAATTGTAGAGCTGGGTCTCAGAGAGTCATCTAGCCCAACCCCATTCAATGCTTGCTTTCAAGTAACAGTTGCTCCAGACAAACACAAGTCATTATCAGAATCAAGCACACATTCCAGCTAGACAAAAACACACAGAGTGCAAAGCAAAGGCAGCAGGGTATGTAGCCTTTGGACAGAAGGTGTAGCTGAGGAAGTGTCCCAAGGGCCAGATAGAAAGACTTGGAGGCACACACGCCGCCTTGTACCCACAGTTGAGGGGGCCCGGGGCCGTGCAACATCAGCACACCATGCACACACTCCCTGTGGTGTGCTAACATCACTCACACATGCTGCAGGTCATGCTGATGTGTCATACAGACACCCCACAGCTTATGCATGGGACATGAGAACACCACCCAGCATGCATGTGTGGCCGCCAAGGAACTTTAGGGCAGTGGCCCTTTCATCAGAATTCTTGAGGGGGGGCTGACCCCCTGGCTCTTTCCACTCAATGTCCCTCCCTAGAGGGACACCTTTCTGAGGCTCTCCATCCCTTGGCTATCCAGAGCCCTTGACTTTGATATATAAGAAGAATAAGTGGTGTGTTACAAATTCCAGAGAGAGCGAACATCAGGTTGGGAGAAATACCACAGACGTAAGGGTTAAGACACTCCATCCACCAGCACACTTGCAACAATCAAAATAAAACAATTTAAGTTTTGAAAGATCCAATCATGAATCTCCTTCTGAGTCCATATCTCTTTCAGACCTTTGATCAACTTCAGAACTTTGATCAAAAGTGTGTTCCCTTGGTTCTGAAAAATCTGCAGTGGTGTTTCATCTGGTGAGCTCCAGCGCCATCTGGTGGGAGACATGCCAGCTCCACATCTCCTGCAAACATTTTGAGAGCAGAATGCTCACTCCATTCATCTTTTGTAATTGCACGTTAGCCCCAGGGGGGCGGGAAGTGCACTGTGCAGGGGCACGGAGAAGGAGGAGGTGTGGGGGTGGGAAAGTATTTCTAGTTGTCTTTCCAGATTTAGTTTGCCTTTATCGCCAGCAATTTGGAATGTCATGGGGAGTTAATGAAGATGTGTTGTGCATCTGGAGAGGGGGTAGTGTTGCTCGGGAATGTATTAAATGCTTACTTACATGGGGGTCTAGAGAGGCGGATGAGCAAGAGGAGAGGAATGCAGGAAAGAAGAGGAGGGCATCCATGGACGTATTGGTAGGAGACAGCCTGTCCTGACTCCCACTCACAGATGCGGTACTGAGACTCTCAAATCCATTGTTACGATGGAAAGCTTTACTCCAAAATCCACCAAGTGGCCCAAACATAACTTGTTACAAAGTCAGGAAAGTTACAAAGTCAGGAAGCACAGCACTGCTCTAGTGTGCATAGCTAAGCAGAAGCCAAGATGCTGTCCCATGACATACCTTTGTGAGCTCTCATTATGAAGAGTGGGATGGACACCATCATTTGCATGGTCAGGATGTTGAGGCCCAGGACTGGGGAAGCAGGCAAGCGAATGTCCCTCCTAGTAGGCTGAATGTCAAAGTCAGTTTGCGCCAGCACAGTTGACTCCATGTTCCTGGTAGCAGAGGTGGAGATGGCAGGGTTGACTCACTGACAATTTCAGGATGTAAGATTAGTTCTGCTGGACCACACCAAAAGCCTGTCGGGTTTCCTACAATGGTCAATGGGTGTGTGTTGTTGTTGTTGTTGTTTGTTATTACGTTATGCATTTTTATATTATAAACAGCCCTTTGATCCTTGGATGAAAGGCAATCTAGAAATATAAGAAATAATAATAACAGTGTTGGCTGTTAGGGTGAATAGGACATGGCCTCACTACCCTCAGGCTGCCTTCAGCCAATCCATATCTTCTTATTTACAGTCATTCATTGGCTTTGGCTCTACCTTCTGTTAAATCCAATTAAAACTCAGTTAAAATCCTGTGATCTGCAGAGCTCTGGAGCCTGCTTTCTGAACCATCACCATCTTCTGTTGGTCTCCACCTTCTGTTGGTCTCCCTACCTTATGTCCCACCAATCTAAATACACCAGCCATCACTGATGGATGACCAGCTGCCCTGGAGCTGAACCAAGGGACAAAGGGCTGAAGAACGTCAGACGTTAGGCCCTGAGAATGAACAGGAATTACAACAATATGATGGAGCTCAGGAAGCCCTGGTTGCTCAAGCAAGACTCACCTGGAACAGAAATCCTGTAAGGGTGACGGATCTTAGACTTGGAGACTGAATGTGCCCTCCAGGCCCTTGAGACTTTCTCAGGTAACACCGCCTTACCAGACTGCTCCACCTCCTGCTCAAATGCTTTTGTCAGGCTAGAAACATGTCCTTGAACTATGATAGCAAGAACCAGTGCTTTTTTTCTGGGGGGACGCAGGGGTTCGCATACCCCTAAACATTTTGTGAATCTAAGTGTGGCCTCATTGAGGGGCAGTATTTCAATATGAGTAGGAAAATGAGAGCACCCCTAAACATTTTTTTAGAAAAAAAGCACTGGCAAGAACATTCAGAGAATGTTATAAACTTCTAACATGTCCCTTCTGACTCACCTTTTCTCAAAACTAAGAAGTCCTAAATGCTTCAACCTTTCCTCGTAGGGGAGTTGCTCCATCCCCATTGATCACTTTGGTTGCCCCTTTCTGAACCCTTTCTAGCTCTACAATATCCTTTTTGAGGTGAGGCAGGCTTCTGAGAGGAGATATGATAGCCATCTTCCAATATCTCAAGGGCTGTCACATGGAGGATGGAGCAAGCTTGTTTTCTCCTGCTCCAGAGGCTAAGGCCCCTACCAATGGCGTCAAGTTACAAGAAAGGAGATTTCAACTGAACATCAAGAAGAACTTTCAGACAGTAGGACTTGTCTGACAGAGGGAACAGACTCCAAGAGGTTGTGGGTTCTCCTTCCTTGGAGGTTTTTAAGCAGAGGTTGGGTGGCCACCTGTCATGTATAATCTACTTGAGATTCCTGCATTGCAGGGGGTTGGACTAGATGACCCTTGGGGTCCCTTCCAACTCTACATTCTATGATTCTAAGAACTGTACCTAATATTCCAAATGTGGCTACAACATGGATTTCTATAATGGAAATATGATAGCAGCACCTTGCTTGGATTGATGGATGGATGACAGAGAGATGGGTGTGCGGATGCATAGAAATCTGTGTGTCTGGTACACAACCTATCATACAAAGTCACGATTATTGCTCTGCCTACTTTTCTTGATGGAATTCCCAGAAAGTTGCCCATGAAGAAATGTGTCCTCTGGGCTAAAAAAAGCTCCCTAGCTCTGTTATACTATTTTCTGCCCAGGAGGGTCCAGTGGTCAGCTGGGTGGATGCAATAGGTCCAAGGAATGAAGGAACTTCACTGAGAAGATTCATCACACAGGGAATCTGCATAGAGTTCCAGCACCTCCTGACAATATCTGAAACCAGGCCAAGGAGCTATTTTATCTGGTCTGGTCCTTCTCTGGCACCCTTCCAACTTGCCAGTACCAGTCTCCATGTTTGCCCTTCTGGGACCCCTTTATCATCACAACACACAACTATCTGTGGAACCTTAACAGGATTGCTCTGCATTTCATTCATCTTTGTAGCTGACATTTCTGCTTAGTAAATTAGGATGACGAATGATAAGAGTTTGGTTGCTTAAAGAAATAAAATAAAATAAAGAACCCAGCCACCCAGGGGATTCATTAGTCAAATAAATGGTTTTGTTTGCCTCCAGTTATGTGCTGGCAATGTTTTGCGACTGAATCTTGTGATCTCAGCTTTCAAGGGACTTCAGAAGGAGTGAGACTGGTGTTGGGTTCTCCTCTGATTCTTTTTCTTCTGTGGAGGGAATGAGAGGCCTTCATCTTGGAACATCAGAGGTACTCTGGCAGGCAGATTTCCTCAAAGTGTTTCCCCAAGCCATGGAGAACAGAAGTTGATAGAGGTTTCTTCTATGCCTCTGGATGCTGTTGGGAAAAACAGATGCTGCCATTCCTACAGTAGAAAATCTTTTCTTTCTTAAGGCAAATGGTCACATTATGATGTACCACTTGCACACTTTTTATATGCTAGACATGCAATGAACACACTGGATTCCAGGTGCAATGCTTGGCATCTGCAGGTGGGGCTGGGAAAGCTTCCAGTCTGAAATCCTGCAAAGCAACTTCCAATCCATTTAGACTAAACAGGCAGAGATGGTATAAAGTAGCTTCCTATAGTCACTCTCTCTAATAGCAATGCTAGGTTGTTAGAGTCAACAGGAATAGAGCCAAGCATGGGCCACTGAGGAAATAAACACACCCCAGGGTTATCAGCATTTGATAAGAGTTTTTGCAATTGATAAGAGTTGGATAGGTGGAGGCAGGGGAGTGTTGGGAGTTAAGTAGGTAGGCCTGGAATTCTTCTTTGGTTTAGATCAGGGGTAAGGTAAAGGTAAAGGGACCCCTGACCATTAGGTCGAGTCGCGGACAGCTCTGGGGTTGCAGCGCTCATCTCACTTTACTGGCCGAGGGAGCTGGTGTACATGTGGCCAGCAGGACTAAGCCACTTCTGGCACAGAAACGCTGTTTACCTTCCCACCAGAGCAGTACCTATTTATCTACTTCATGCTTTCGAACTGCTAGGTGGTCAGGAGCTGGGACCGAGCAACGGGAGCTCACACCGTCACGGGGATTCAAACCACCGACCTTCTGATTGGCAAGCCCTAGGCTCTGTGGTTTAACCCACAGTGCCACCCGCGTGCCTATAGATCAGGAGCATAGATCAGGGGTAGTCAACCTTTTTATACCTAGTGCCCACTAATGCATCTTTCTTGATGGTAAAAATTCCTTACTTCCCACCAGTGCTTAATGGAAGTTTGACAACCCCTGCTGTAGGGTGAGGCAAAGTAAAATGGGAAACCGCTCTGGAGCAGAGAGACCTCTCCCACCCTGGCTATAACCGTAACCTTTCTACCGAGAGCGAAACAAGCATGTGTCCTGCCTCACCCCCCGCCCCGCTCGCCATCCAGCCGCTCCTCTGAAAGAAGCTGGCAATTGAAGCGTCCTCCCCAAATGGCCAAAAGAGGGCCTTCTCTGAGCATGCACGCCACACGCTGCCGGCTGATGGGCATGCACTTGCTGTTTTGACTGGCTACTGGGCATGCGAAGTGCTGGAGCGTTAAGGGGGAAGCTCCCTGTTGCTGGGTCCATTCGCTTCTCTCTGGAGAGAGAAACACATTTCTGAGGGTACGAGCAGCCGTCCACCTGCTTGTGCCGTAGAACCCTCTACATCCCACCTAGAATCCTGAAATGCTCACTAATGGGCAGTAGGGACCAGGTTGACAACCCCTGGTTTAGATTGTCATCAAATCAGGAGAAGAATTTAGAGGTTAATATCCAAGCCTGAACTCAGCAGCCATAAGAACATAAGAGCCCTGCTGGAGCCTGAGTGCAACATCACTCTCTCCCCTTGTGATTCCCAACAACTGGTGTTCAGAGGCATACTGTGGCTGGATCTAGACATATTTAAAAAAACGTTTCAGGAAAACGTGTTGTAAACCTCATTATAGTCACTCACACATTCGATGGTGGGCACCATCAGCAGACTGGCACACAGCACCATCGAACGTCTGTGAGACACACTGGGTTGCCAGAGCTCGACCACCTTCCTGGTGCCTGTTTAAATGAACCAATTCATGGTGTCAATGGGGGCAGGGCCAGGAGAGCGGACCAAGAGTGAGCAGGCTTCACTCTGCTCCGCTCTGGGGGTTTAAAAGCAGGGCGGAGCCAGCGCAGGTTGCGCAATTGGCTCCAGAGCTTCACCCACCCAACCCTCCCTTTGATTTCATGCTTTTATTGCAGGTTAACTATTTTCCTTCCAGGTTATTGGGTGTTGCTACAGTCTTATGATGGTTGTTGTTGAAGAGCTGGGAAGGAATTCCCCCTGCTCTGCAGGTTTCGCCTTCCTTGTAGCAGTTGTCACAACTTTGGCGGTTTTAGGCCTTGGGTGGAATCCTTTATTCTATCATTCCTATAGGAGGGCGTGAAGTGGTGACTCACCCCCCCCCCCCCGCAACGGCATTCCAGGGTTCTCCATTAAAGGGGGTTGTGTGAAGAGAGTCACTGGCCGTACACTGAAAGGTTGTCAGTGAACTCCCCAAAGTTGCACAGAGGCTGTGTAAACATGTTTTGCAGTGCCCCCTCTGATCGAACTAACCCTGCTGTGCCTCAGTCCCCCCGCTGCTGAGCTGAGAGGGATACATGCCCAATGCCTAAGCCAAGGTTTCCTACACCTGAAACTCTTAACAAAGTTGTGGCCATTTTAAATCCCAAATCCCACGTTGTCATGTGTGATTCATTGCTTTGGACTGTCTCTTGGGCTAGCGGGGGTCTCCGCCTGGGCACGCAATGGGAAATCATGTTGGCGAAAGACGGAACTCCACAATGCCACCTGGTGTCACAGTGCTATAATGCATTTAAAATGCCTTTTCTTTACTTATGTAGCTAAGTCCTGTCTCCCCACGATGAAGGTAGAACATAGCCATAGTAATTAATAATCACTAATAGCCATTTTGTGTAAACTTTTAAAACCATCCAAGTTGGTGACCATCCCTGCCACTTGTGGGAGAAAATTCATTCCATAGTTTAACTGCACTATGTGAATGAGTCCTTTATTTTGTCTGTCTTGAATTTCCCAACATTCAGCTTTGCTGGATGGCCCCAAGATAGATTATGAGAGAGGGGGATAAAATTCTCTCTACCCGCCTTCTCTACAGCATGCATAATTTAATGCACTTCTATCATATCCTCACTTACAATGGAAAAGCAAGTTCTGTTCAGTTGAGTGGAGCTTACTTATAAGCAAGTGTGCCTTGGTCTTTTTTATAAAGCTCATCAGGGATTCTTGAATGGGATTCTTTGCTCTACAGAGGGAAAACGGCATTGTGCTCTTTGAAACAGACACTGCCTAAAGGCATTGCAAACAACTTTTACTCCTTTCCCCTGCTGTTTGCTGGCTTATGGAGCAGCAGTGTGACAAGTTAATCAAATCTTGAGGTGAACAGATGTACATTTCATAAGTGCAATGAGCTGTCTCCATCTAGTGGCTGTTTCATGTAGACACATGTGATGATAAAGAAGATCCTGTATCAAGAACCTTAAAACAGCCCTGGTGGATCAGATCTAATGTCCCTCCAATCCAAAATTCTGTTTCCAGTGGGAAGCAGAAGCAGGACAGGAACCCAAGACAGACCAGGTTCTGTCTAAGTTTTGGGACACTGTCAAGTGCACCAAAAACATCCTTAGTTTGTCAGCCAGGCTATAAGGCAGAACTAATAAAGAACAAGGGACGCGGGTGGCGCTGTGGTCTAAACCACTGAGCCTAGGGCTTGCCAATCAGAAGGTTGGCAGTTCAGTTCCCCGCAACGGGGTGAGCTCCCGTTGCTCGGTCCCTGCTTCTGCCAACCTAGCAGTTCAAAAGCACATCAAAGTCCAAGTAGATACATAGGTACCGCTCCGGCGGGAAGGTAAACGGTGTTTCCATGCGTTGCTCTGGTTCGCCAGAAGCAGCTTAGTCATGTTGGCCACATGACCCGGAAAAACTGTCTGCGGACAAATGTCGGCTCCCTCGGCCAGTAAAGCAAGATGAGCGCCGCAACTCCAGAGTCGTTCGTGACTGGACCTAATGGTCAGGGGTACCTTTACCTTTACCTAATAAAGAACAATGCCTCTGAGCACATACAGACTAATTTCCCATGAATAGCTAAATGAGTGAAGTTGGTTCCAATGAACACAGCAAGCTGAGCTGTGGTGCGCACACATCATTTGAATGGCAATGCTAATCAACTTGGGGGGGGGCTGCCCTCCTCAAATGTTTTATTGGGGAGGCTGAATGTGCCCAGATGCCCCAAATAGTTGATGACTCGTGGGATATAGACACTGGGTCACTTCCCTCCAATCTTTTTCCAATGCAAAGTATGAATTTTGAATGCTAGCTGTATTATTTAGGAAAGTGCAGATCAGGTGAGGGTCACCTTTAAATGATAACTGAATTACAACTTTCTCCCACACCCCTAATGTCAGAGCCGTAGCTAGGTGATCTAGCATCCCTAGCAGTGCCGTCCAGATTGCGACCCGTAGCCACGCACAAAATAGCTCTTCTTTCCGCCTCTCCTCCAACTCCACCCCCTCCACCTATTCAATTCACCCTCTATTTAATATCTTATGAGACAATAATCAATATTTTTATTTAAAGACATATTTATGGACACATTTTTAGCAGATTTTGTGTCCCCCCCCTCGCCTGTGCCCCTGGCAAGTGCCCACCTCGCCACCCCCTAGCTATGGCCTTGCCTAATGGTGACCCTTCTAAGTTGTATCCTTCATCTACAGTACAAAATGGGACAGCCTGTTGTGCCACCTGACGATTCCACCACCTCTTTATGCTACAGGTGTGTAAACTAGGCTTTAAAAAGAAATAGGTGGCAAAGGGGGGGGGCGCTGGCACTCTCTCCGCCCCCACCCCACCCCCAGAACAGAAAACAGAAAAGTTCAGGGAAAACTTGCTGCCAGTGCAAGAACATAAGCAAGTTTCCTCTCATTAGAGGAAAATTGAAAGTAATATATTCCCTGCCTGAGAGATGCTGGTATCCTTCCTAAACCAAATTACCTAATCAGAGCCCGGTAATAAGGTCCCTTTCATACCTATGTGTGCACAGACACACTCTTCCTTTGCATTGTGGATGGAAATTGCTCTGAAGAAAATCAATGCAGCTCTCAAGACGGCTCCATTAAGTGATGCTGTTATGGGGGGAAACTAATGAGAAAAAGTGAGAGTTGGATGTAATGAGCATGTTCTCCCACCAGGTTGTATATGATACGCTACATGCAATTCTTATTGCACCCTACCTAGAGTTTGCTTGTTGCAGGAACTGAAAAGCTTCTGTAATTGTAAAATGGTCCTGGGTGGAGTTCAAGGATTTTGTTTCCCCTACCTTACTCTTGAGATAGTTCTGTGAGTCTCACTCTCCAAATCATCTCTCTGGTGGTTGGCATTCAGGCAGCGGCGGAGGAAGCCGCCCGGACCTCTGGGGGAGCACGCCCAGGGGTGACACCCAGGGCAACCCAGGGCACACCCCTTCCTCTGCCCCTGCATTCAGGGATGGATTAAGAGGATCTGAAAAGTACTGAAAATACTATGTTGCCTGCATATGTAATTCAAAATAAAATAAAAATCCAAATTATGCAATATGTGCTTGTTTTTATGTGGAGATACAGATTTATTACAATACGTGAAAGGACCTGATTTCTTTGCATGTTAGTAGGGCGTTCCCCTGGTTTATCTGGTGATCATCTTGCCAACAAAGGTCCGTATAGTAAAAGCTATGGTTTTCCCAGTAGTGATCTATGGAAGTGAGAGCTGGACCATAAAGAAGGCTGATCGTCAAAGAATTGATGCTTTTGAATTATGGTGCTGGAGGAGACTCTTGAGAGTCCCATGGACTGCAAGAAGATCAAACCTCTCCATTCTTAAGGAAATCAGCCCTGAGTGCTCACTGGAAGGACAGATCGTGAAGCTGAGGCTCCAATACTTTGGCCACCTCATGAGAAGAGAAGACTCCCTGGAAAAGACCCTGATGTTGGGAAAGATGGAGGGCACAAGGAGAAGAGGACGACAGAGGACGAGATGGATGGACAGTGTTCTCGACGCTACCAGCATGAGTTTGACCAAACTGCGGGAGGCAGTGGAAGACAGGAGTGCCTGGCATGCTCTGGTCCATGGGGCCACGAAGAGTCGGACACGACTAAACGACTAAACAACAACAACAAAGTAATATCACCTACGAGATCGCCTTACCTCACATGTGCCAGCTTAACCACTTTGATTGGTGGAACTGGCAGCATAAACAAACAAACAAATAATAAAAGCAAAACAGAAAAATGCTTGAAGAGTCAATAGTGGAGTTAAAAGAAATCTAAGTAAGTTCTGATTTCTTCCATTATGACTACTTTGCTGTTTTTTAAAAAAATAAATCAAATGTCAAATCCTTTTTATTTTTATGGTGATGAGATATTTGTACAGAAAATTCCAATAAATGGATCCCTTGGCTTGCATAATGTGAACTACTTCGGCAAGAGAGGGATTTACTCTTCTCCTGCTTTAATTTCTCAAACGCTTTACAGGACAGCTTGAATGCAAGCAAGCACAAGCCTTGCTGTGCTCTTCTGGGGATCCTTTCGAAAGAGGGACTTTTGATGGTATTAAAAGCTGGGGAACCTTTTCCCACATTCCCTTCTGGACCATCCTCTGGGGCCGCATGTCAGTGCTGATCAGGGCCAGAGGCAAAAGTGGATGGAGGAATGACAACTATATGACTGCCTGGACGGGTGATAGAGAGGTGTGTGTTTGGAAACTGCCTACTCTGTACAGGTAAAATGTACATTCCTTGAGGGTGTGAAGCAGAGCCAGTAGGGAGAGTGGCCTAGGGGCCAGACAGAGAAGGAGAGTGGCCCCGGGGCCAGACAGAGAGGTTTGTAGGGCCACATTTGGCCCCTGGTTCTGGAGTTCTCCATCCTTGGCATACAGGTAGGTAAAGGAGCCCACCAAGTTACAAGTAAGGGTCAGAGCCATACATATTCCATGTGGTTAGGGAACGCAATATCTGGCACAGAATTCACACACCATCCTAATTCTTTCAACTTGGGATTTTGTGCTCCTTTCATTTGTTATTCTAATTTAATTTATCTGCACTTATAACCCACCTATCACTAAACGGAAAGCAGGTTACAAAAGCTTCGCAATCAAAGTCAAATCCTTTTTTAAAAAAAAATCTCATGATTTCTTTTTATGTCCTTGATTTGCTAGTACCCTAAATCTATCTGCCAGTTAAATAATCTAGTGCAGTCTGCATTCTGCAGCCTTCATCCTAGAAAAAAGTGACAAGTGGGTTGCCACAGGGCTCTGTCCTGGGCCAGTTGTTGTTCAACATCTTTATAAATGACTTGTATAAAGGAATTGAGGGGATGCTCATCAAATATGCAGGTGGCACCGAACTGGGAGGAGTAGCTAATGCTGAAGATGACAGAATAAGAATTCAAAATGACCTTAAGAAATTGGAGAACTGGACATAAGCTAACAAAATGAATTTCAATAGGGACAAATGTCAGGTTCTGCACTTAGGCAGGAAGAAGCAGATGCACAAATATAGGATGGGGGACACCTGGCTTACTAGCTGTACATGTGAAAAGGATCTAGGGGTCTTGGTGGACCACAGGCTTAACATGAGTCAACAGTTTGATTCAGCAGCAAAAAAAGCTTCTGGAGCAGCGCGCCTACAGTTGGGGGGGATCTGCGCTCCTGATATCTCGAGGCAGACCGGGCATTGGAGAGAGGCAGAAACGGGTGACGAGGCATAAGTCACCTGACCTCAGGGCGGGATCCTGAGGGCAGAACCCATGGCAGCGCAATAAGGGGTCTCCCGAAGCGAGAAAACAAAGTATATAGCCAAGACGCAGGGAGGACCTCCGCACAATAGGGTTAATTCCTTCTCTGACACAAATGCCCCAAAACCTGGCTAGGCAGTGCTGAACTCTCCAATAAGAGAGAGACTGTTAAAAACAAGACGTTTTACTCCCAAAAACGGCGGAAGAAAACTTAAAATCTTTAACAACTCCCCACTAGCGAAGGTGGGCAGCAAGGGAGAGACGAGATAAAAAGCTTTTTTAGACACAGAGTTTGGCTTGAAATAAAGAAGGAATCTCAACACAGCACAGATAAATCCTGTTATAATACCCCAGAAGAGTTCGTTAGGAGCAAAAATGAACACCCCAACTATTAAATAGCGGGTTGACAAAGCAGACCACACAGAGATTTCTCCAAGTAGTTCTTTGTAAGTAAGCTGGAACTGAACTGAACAGCAAACAGCTCAGCCGGCCTGCTTTTATAGGCAGCCGGCTGTCAACATTGTAACAACAACAACCCAGGGTTTCCTGCCTAAAGTAACTGACGTGGACCTGAGTGAAAACTATATTCACAATACCCCCTGGTGGCCAGGGTAAGAACTTCAATACATAACACCCCTCCCCACCAAGATAAGGCATTAGTTACAATCATAGTGGTTCCATTATATACAGTGGTACCTCGGGTTAAGTACTTAATTCGTTCTGGAGGACCGTACTTAACCTGAAACTGTTCTTAACCTGAAGCACCACTTTAGCTAATGGAGCCTCCTGCTGCAGCCGCGCCGCCAGAGCACAATTTCTGTTCTCATCCTGAAGCAAAGTTCTTAACCTGAAGCAATATTTCTGGGTTAGCGGAGTCTGTAACCTGAAGTGTATGTAACCTGAGGTACCACTGTACAGCAATACCCTTTTTGGTTTCAGTAAGGCACATAAGCATATTAATTGACCCTATTCACCATACAGCTTTACATGTGCAGTTTGTCCAGTGAACATTGTCTTTTAAATACGCTGGGCGCTTGGAAACCCTGCTGGACCACCGAGGGCCAGTAACAGAGTCCGGGTGGCTGCCCGATTCTGGCTGCAACTGTGGTGCAACCAAATGTGGCATTGAGCCCGAGTTCCCTGGCTCCGCTGCAGTTGAAGGAACCACTGCAAGTGGACTCAGCGGACGGTCAGGCACAGCGGTGGTCCAAGTCCCTGGAGAGCCAGGCAGACCCACCAAAGTGGCTTGGCTCGGCTCCATGCCCTCAGTTTGTGGGGAAGATGTAGGTGGAGCCTTGCCTTCCATTAGCGACCGCTCTGGAGCTGGGGTCACAGTTGGGGGGAACATCAGTAGTGTCCAAATCCCCAACCCTGTGCCTTAGCTGGCTATGTGCCGGCGCCACAAGTGTCCATTCTTGAGTGCCACCTGGTACAAATGGGTGATGTGCTACACGAGCAAGTATTCAGTGACCCGGTCGTGCCTCGGTTCCAGGCGCACCAGAGCCTCTTTCTGCCTGCCCATGTGAAATAGTGCCGTTAGGGCATGGCGGATGCCCAGCCCCAAGAGGTACCTTTTAAAGGTGCCTGAAGTGAACTGAGGTCCATTGTCTGAGACAAGGACATCAGGATACCCATGAGTTGCAAACAGGCCCTGCAGCACCCGGATGACGGCTTCAGTAGTGGTGGAGGGCATCAGGGGCACCTCCAGCCATTTGGAATGGGTGTCCACCACTACCATAAAGGTCCGGCCATGAAAGGGGCTGGCAAGATCACTGTGCACCCTCGACCAGGGTGCCTTGGGCATCTCCCAGCAGTGAAGGTCTTGACTCTTGGCATGCTTGACAGGAGGCAACCCATGTAACACCGAGCCAATGCCTTCATTTTGATGATCCCCAGGTGGCCGATGTGCAGAGCCTCAAGGATGCGTTGACAGAGTCTTTGGGGAACCACGACTCAGTCTCCCCACAGTAGGCAGCCGCGATGAGCCGAGAGCTCATGTTGTCTTGTTGCAAACAGCTGGAACTCTGGTACGAAAGACCCTTCCGGCCACCCCCTCCACCCCCAGTTGAGTACACATTTGATGGTGCAGTCCTGGGCAGATGTGGAGGCTACATCGGCGGCCGATACTGGTGCTGCTGGGAGGTCCTCAATTAGGAGGAGTGATGAAGCAGGAGCCGGGTCTTCTACAAGTGCTGGAAGAGGGCAATGACTGAGAGCGTCGGCGTGGCCCATCAATTTTACAGGACGATGGACGAGCTGGTAGCTGTAAGCTGTCAGAAAGACAGTCCATCGCAGCATGCGTGATGAGAGGACCAGTGGAGTTGGTTGATCACCGGCAAGGAGGCCCAGGAGTGGTTTGTGGTCAGTGATGAGATTGAAGGTTCTCCCATAGAGGTATTCATGGAACCTCTTCACTCCAGCCACAAGTGCCAGTGCACTTGTGTCAAGCTGGCTGTAATTCCGTTCAGCTGGAGACAGCGTCTGGGAGAAGTAGGCGAGTGGTGCTTCCCTACCATCTGGAAACCGGTGATCAAGGACGGCACCGATGCCAAAGGGTGAGGCATTGCAGGCAAGGACCAGTGGCCTGGCTTCACTGTACTGTACCAGCACATTGTCCAATGAGAGGAGAGCTTTGACTGCGTTGAAGGCCGCAATTTC
Source organism: Podarcis raffonei (assembly GCF_027172205.1). Classification (NCBI taxonomy): domain Eukaryota; kingdom Metazoa; phylum Chordata; class Lepidosauria; order Squamata; family Lacertidae; genus Podarcis; species Podarcis raffonei. The sequence continues at coordinate 8,340,635 of NC_070621.1, forward strand.
TTGATGACCCCAGGACCACGATACCTTCATGCTGAGGAGGCGGTGTAGAGGCTCGGCTAGTGTTGCTTTGTGGAGCGAGAACATGTTGTAGAAGTTCAGCAGCCCCAGGAACACCTGCAACGCCGCCTTGCTTTTTGGAATTGGGGCCTACTGAATGGCTCGGATCTTGGATGCCATCGGGTGAAGACCAGAGGCGTTGATAAGGTAGATAAGAACTCCACCTGTGAAACGGCAATCTGGCACTTTTCTTTTTTCACCTTGAGCCCGGCCTCCTGGAACCTGGTCAGCACGGCGCAGATGCACTCGAACAGCTACTGATTTGAGTCTGCAGATACCAACACATCATCAAAATATGGCACCACGCCCAGAAGCCCCTGCAGGAGACGCTCCATGAAGCTTTGAAAGATGCCAGGAGCCACGCTCACCCCGAACTGCAGCCGGGGGCACTGGAACGCCCCTCGGTGGGAGACAATCGTCTGAGCTTCAGCAGTGGAAGCGTCAACGGGCAGTTGTTGATAGGCTTGGGCAAGGTCCAGTTTAGCGAAAACCTGGTTTGTCAGATAGAGCAGATTGGCAGACCTTAGCGATGTGGCCCCTTCTGGAACATCGCTGACAGATGGCGTCTCTGAATCAACACTTGACACCGGAATGATTGCCTCCACACCCAACACATTCTGATTTATCCTTGTACCTCTGTTTGAACTTCCCGCACTCCCGCTTAGTCTGGTACATGTCATTGTCTTCGCTGGGAGATGCCTCAATACTGCTGGCCTCCTCTTGGTGCACTGGGATTGGCTTCTTAGCAGGATGTGGGCTGCTGTCCTTGTGAATCCCCTGGGTGGAGAGTTCAGCAGCTTCTGAGGCTGCAGCTTCCTCAATGGTCTTCTGCAGTGTGAGGTCAGGATGGGTGAGAAGATGCCGTTGCAGATGGTTATTCCGAACCCCGCAGATAATTCGATCCATCAGGGCATCGTCTAAGTCTCAGAACTCACAGTGCAGTGCAGCCTTTCGGAGGGTGGCAATATAGTTGTTGATAGACTCCCCCTCTGCCTGGTTCCGGTGGTAGAACTCATGGCGGACAACAATTTTAGATGGCTTCAGACAGTAGTGGTTTTTTAGCTTCTCCTTTACCACGTCCCACAGTGCTGCCTGGACTGCTAGTGGCACAACCCAAAACTCGGGCCGTCTCGAACACCTCGGGCCCACAGAGGCTGAGGAATAGGCACTGTTTATTTTCCTGTTGATGTCTTTACAAGCACTGGCCACACGGCATCACTGTTTATTTTCCTGTCGATGTCTATTCCAGCACTGGCCACACAGGGTCACTGTTTATTTTCCTGTCGATGTCTATTTCAGCACTGGCCACACGAGGTCACTGTTTATTTTCCTGTTGATGTCTATACCAGCTCTGGCCACACGGGGCACTGTTTATTTACCTGCAGGTGTTTATTCCCGCACCGGCCACAAGGGGTCACTATTTATTTTACTGTCAATGTCTATTCCAGGACTGGATCACGGGGTCACTGTTTATTTTCCTGTTGATGTCTATACCAGCACCGGCCACATGGGGTCACTGTTTATTTTCCTGTCAACGTCTATTCCAGGACTGGTCACACGGCGGCACTGTTTATTTTCCTGTCGATGTTTATTCCAGCACTGGCCACACGGGGCAATGTTTATTTTCCTGTCAATGTCTATTCCAGGACTGGCCACAAGGTGGCACTGTTTATTCTCCTGTCAATATCTATTCCAGGACTGGCCACACGGGGTCACTGTTTATTTTCCTGTTGATGTCCATACCAGCGCTGTCCACACGGCGGCACTGTTTATTCTCCTGTCAATGTCTATTCCAGGACTGGCCACAAGGTGGCACTGTTTATTCTTCTGTCTATGTATATTCCAGGACTAGCCACAAGGTGGCACTGTTTATTCTCCTGTCAATGTCTATTCCAGGACTGGCCACACGGGGTCACTGTTTATTTTCCTGTTGATGTCCATACCAGCGCTGTCCACACGGCGGCACTGTTTATTTTCCTGTCGATGTCCATACCAGCGGTGTCCACATGGGGTCACTGTTTATTTTCCTGTCTATGTCTATTCGAAGACTGGCCACAAGGTGGCACTGTTTAGTCTCTTGTCAATGTCTATTCCAGGAATGGCCACAAGGTGGCACTGTTTATTCTTCTGTCAATGCCTATTCCAGGACTGGCCACAAGGTGGCACTGTTTATTCTTCTGTCTATGTCTATTCCAGGACTGGCCACAAGGTGGCACTATTTATTCTTCTGTCTATGTCTATTCCAGGACTGGCCACAAGGTGGCACTGTTTATTCTTCTGTCCATGTCTATTCCAGGACTGGCCACAAGGTGGCACTGTTTATTCTTCTGTCAATGTCTATTGCAGGACTGGCCACACGGGGTCACTGTTTATTCTCCTGTCAATGTCTATTCCAGGACTGGTCACAAGGGGGCACTGTTTATTCTTCTGTCTATGTCTATTCCAGGACTGGCCACAAGGTGGCACTGTTTATTCTCCTGTCAATGTCTATTCCAGGACTGGCCACACGGGGTCACTGTTTGTTTTCCTGTTGATGTCCATACCAATGCTGTCCACACGGCGGCACTGTTTGTTTTCCTGTCGATGTCCATACCAGCGCTGTCCACACGGGGTCACTGTTTATTTTCCTGTCGATGTCTATTCGAGGACTGGCCACAAGGTGGCACTGTTTAGTCTCTTGTCAATGTCTATTCCAGGACTGGCCACAAGGTGGCACTGTTTATTCTTCTGTCAATGTCTATTCCAGGACTGGCCACAAGGTGGCACTGTTTATTCTTCTGTCTATGTCTATTCCAGGACTTGCCACAAGGTGGCACTGTTTATTCTTCTGTCTATGTCTATTCCAGGACTGTCCACACGGGGTCACTGTTTATTCTTATATCAATGTCTATTCCATGACTGGCCACAAGGTGGCACTGTTTATTCTCCTGTCAATGTCTATTCCAGGACTGGCCACAAGGTGGCACTGTTTATTCTTCTGTCTATGTCTATTCCTGGACTGGCCACAAGGTGGCACTGTTTATTCTCCTGTCAATGTCTATTCCAGGACTGGCCACAGGGCGGCACTGTTTATTTTCCTGTTGATGTCCATACCAGCGCTGTCCACACGGGGTCACTGTTTATTCTTCTGTCTATGTCTATTCCAGGACTGGCCACAAGGTGGCACTGTTTATTCTTCTGTCAATGTCTATTGCAGGACTGGCCACACGGGGTCACTGTTTATTCTCCTGTCAATGTCTATTCCAGGACTGGCCACAAGGTGACACTGTTTATTCTTCTGTCTATGTCTATTCCAGGACTGGCCACAAGGTGGCACTGTTTATTCTCCTGTCAATGTCTATTCCAGGACTGGCCACACGGGGTCACTGTTTATTTTCCTGTTTATGTCTATTCGAGGACTGGCCACAAGGTGGCACTGTTTAGTCTCTTGTCAATGTCTATTCCAGGACTGGCCACAAGGTGGCACTGTTTATTCTTCTGTCTATGTCTATTCCAGGACTGGCCACAAGGTGGCACTATTTATTCTTCTGTCTATGTCTATTCCAGGACTGGCCACAAGGTGGCACTGTATATTCTCCTGTCAATGTCTATTGCAGGGCTGGCCACACGGGGTCACTGTTTATTTTCCTGTCAATGTCTATTCCAGGACTGGCCACAAGGTGGCACTGTTCATTTTCCTGTCAATGTCTATTCCAAGAGATACAATCTTGCTTAAAATGTATATAGGAAGTGCAGTATAAGCGATGGAAGTCAATCGATGAATTTTTATTAATCTTTTCAAACTGAGATATTTGAAGAATAAATTTGGAAGAGATTCTTCCAGCTTTTCTTCTTCTTTTCTCTCTCTATTTCTTCTTTTTATTTTCTTCTTTTTTCCCCTTTTCTTCTTTATATATATGTGTGTGCTTACCTGAAATATATGTATGCATGTATGTATGTTTGTATTTGCAATATTTTGCTTATATTTGGTAATAATTATGTTAAATTAATTAATTAAAAGAAGAAAAAGCGAACACAATTCTAGACTGCATCAGCAGAAGTATAGTGCCCAGAGCAAGGGAAGTCATAGTACTGTTCTATTCTGCCTTGGTTAGACCACACCTGGAATACTTTGTCCAGTTCCCGACACCACAGTTTAAGGAGGATGTTGACAAGCTGGAACATATGCAGAGGAGGGCAATCAAGATGATCAAGGGTCTGGAAACTGAAGCCAAATGAGGAGCACTTGAAGGAACTGGGTGTGTTTAGCCTGGAAAAGAGGAGACTGAGAAGAGATATTATAGCCATCTTCAAAAATCTTAAGGGCTGTCAAACGGAAGGGGGACCATGCTTGTTTACCCCTCCTCTGGAGGCTAGGACTCGAGGCAATGGCTTCAAGTTACAAGAACTAAACATTTGGAAAAACTTTCTGACCGTAAGAGCTGTTCGCCACTGGAACAGACTCCCACGAGAGATGGTGGACTATCCTTCTTTGGAGGTTTTTAAACAGAAGTTGGATGGCCATCTGTCATGGATGCTTTAGTTGAGATTCCTTTATTGCAGGGAATTTTACTAGATGACCCCTGAGGTCCCTTCTAACTCTACAATTTTCTATAATTCCACTCAGAGCAGACCTGCTGAAATAAAGGTACTTCAGTTAGCCACATCTTTCCATTTCAATAGATCCACTCTAAGGATGGCTAACACTGAGTAGAAAATCATTATCTCCAGGGTCTAAATGAGCTAACTTTAGTTGACATTCCTGCATTGCAGGGGGTTGGACTAGATAACCCTTGGGTCCTTTCCAATTCCGATATTCTATGATTCTAAGCCGGTATTCCTGGCTTCCCACATTTCAGTTACAACCCAAGTCCCATGGGACTTCCTGCCTCTCTGCCCACCAAATCAAGAGTAATGGGAAGATGGCAGAGCACTAGAGAAAAGTTTAATGGAAAGAAAAGTACACATCATCTGTTGTCATCTCACAACTTCATCTCACAATCACAATCACAATCACCAAACTTGTAAACTTGTAAAGATCCCCCACAAATGAAAAAGAAAATCAGAAACTTTTTACATAGGGGGAAGATAACCCTCAAATCGGAGGATACATTTTTGTATAGGACCAGTTCACACCTTGTTAGTACTGCGTTGCCAGCTAGTCAGGTGTGAACAGTAAAGCTAAGATGAAATTCTGACTTTCCCCCTGGATTGTGAAGACCGAATTACTTGGCAATACATCACTGGCTCCCAGGACATTTCCAAGCACAATTTAGAGTGTTGGTGCTGACCTTTAAAGCTTTAAATAGCTTCGGCCCAGTATACCTGAAGGAGCGTCTCTACCCCCATCATTCTGCCCAGACACTGAGGGCCTTCTGGCAGTTCCCGCCCTGCGTAGGGGCGTAGGAAGGGGGTGTGTGGCCGGGTGTCATCCTTCAGGGGGGTACCTAATAAAATGGCACACCGCAAGGGTTGGCACTTACTGCGGGGCCTGGCCTACAGTGCACCTGAGCCACACGTCTCTCCTGGGAGTGATGCAGTGGCTCAGGGCCCTGTGCTGCCCAAAATGGCAATGTGGGGCTTGCGTCCTCCAGGTGGACTCCGTGGGCAGGTCGTGGATCACCGTGCCACCCCCCTGGGCAGAACACTGTGGTGCCCCCGTGCACAGATCGCCATAGTGCCCCCATGCAGTGCCCCCGTGTGCAGATTGTCCCAGCCCCGCTGCTCCAGGTGCCAGAGCAGCTAGCTGCACCCCTGTCCCGGTGAGGTGAGGTTACAGGGAACTACCGTAGGCAGAGAACCTTCTCGGTAGTGGCACCCACTCTGTGGAGCGCCCTCCCATTAGATGTCAAGGAAATAAACAACCATCTGGCTTTTAGAAGACATCTGAAGGCAGCCCTGTTTGGGAAGTTTTTAATGTCTGGTGTTTTATTGTGCTTTTAATTCTGTTGGGAGCCGCCTAGAGTGGCTGGGGAAATCTAACAGCATCTTTCACCATTGACCATGTTGTCTGGAGCCAATGGGAGTTTGAGTCCAAAAATACATGGAGAGCCACAGGTTTCCCATTGCTTTTTGCACCAGCAGGTAGTTGATTTTCATTCACCTCCACAAGGTTCCAGAAGGCAGGAAGAAGCAATTTCAATTAGTTTATCATTCTGAGAACTGTTATGTTCTGAGGACTGAATGGATTCTTGAACTCTGAAATTCTTAAAGAATTTTAAACTCTCTTTTTTTATGGAATGGTTTGCTCCTCTTGTGGGTTCACAAAATGGCACTCCCCCTCCCCAAATCTGACAGCAAGATTCCTCGGGGCATGAGGAGCAGTAGTTTTATGCAAACAAGTCATCCTTCTGGTCCTAGAGAAAGCATCAGGCAAATGCTCAGTTCTGGAGTTTCCACTGGAAGGTCAAACATCAGGCTCAGCTAATGGAACAGTTGTCCTTTCCATCTAAGTCTCTGTTGTTCTTGTTGCTATACAAACAAGTTCAAGAATGCCACTTTGTGTATAACATATTTTTGAAAAAAATATTCTGACATTCATGTTATGGAATTCCAAGCTGCTGACTCCATTGCGCCGAAAGGCATTGCCAGGTTGCTCAAAACAACTCAGGATCCCTCCAGCCATCAGCTAAAACAGTGTTTCCCAACCAGGAGCCATATGGGAACCACAGGTGTAAATGGGGTGCTAGCGAGCCACAGAGGCAAGTGAGAAGTGAAGGGATAAAAAATCATGATTGGCTGGCTATCCGATCATAAGCAGGTAAGGGGGCGGCCCTTTTTGCCATGTGCATTTCTTGGAGCAGTCCTGGTTTGTTTCCGGGGGGAGAGGGCAATTGCTGAGTCTTCCATTTTGACCAGTAGAGCCCACGATCCAGAACCCCAGGTCAGGTAAGTGTGGTGGTGGTGGGGTGGCAATGCGTAGGGCTGGGCGAGCCGGAGCTGCTTGTTGCTGCCACCAGTGCATTAGGATTTCTGGACAATTTTGATGGCTTTGGGGGTTGAGCTTATAGTACCTTATAATTGTTTGATTGCCAGTGGTACTTCAGGAGTCATTGGGACAAGCATCCATTGATCATCTTAATAGGTGACCAGATTAATAGGTGGAAGGTTGTTCTTCAGTAATCCTGGCCCCAAGCCATCAAGGGTTTAGAACAGGCAACCCCAACCTGCAGCCCTCCAGATGTTTTGGCCTACAACTCCCATGATTCCTAGCTAACAGGAGCAGTGGTCAGGGATGATGGGAATTGTAGTCCAAAACATCTGGAGGGCCGAAGGTTGGGGATGCCTGGTTTAGAATATCACATTCGCAATGGGCCCAGAACCAACTTGGAAGACAGTACAGCTGTTTCATCGCTGGGATGACATATTCCTAACAGGGGGCTCCAGTTGACAGTCTAGTAGCATTCTGAGAACTTTTTCAACTGGGGCCACACATACAGTGAACCACAGTGGTCCATATGACATAGGCATTGCCAGGACCAGATCTGCATTTTCTGTTACTTGGAACAGTGGGTGTACCAAATGGACTGAGCAATGCAACCCTCTTTGTGTGGGCCAGATGAGTTGAATTTTAGGACAAGGTGCATTTCCAGATAGATCTGCCCCCTTGTGATGCCACTGTAACTCTGCTGGTGTGCAGCGCTCATTGAATGTGTGAGTGATAATGCCATGGGTGGGATCCCCACCAGTGGCAACTAGTGGAAGGCCCCAAATGAGGCTCTTTTTCTGGTGAAGGAAGCACAGTTGAGCAAGGCCCTCTGATATCACATGCCATTATCAGCCCCAGTTGCTATATCTCCTCCCGGCTGGTGCAATAATCTACCTCTCCTCCTTCCTCGCTGGCTGCTTTACAGAGCAGGAAGGCAGGTGTGATGATACCCACTTACACCACATAAAGCTCTGCCAGACTGGTGATGGGGGTGGAGACCTTGGGGTCTCAAATTTCAGCAGCGCCCTGTACAACACCAGAATTTGGCACCCCCTGCCTTTTGCCTTCCATTCTACATCATAGTTGCAATTACCCCTGTGGCAACCCCAAGGCCCACATCCAGTGACACCAAACCAGTCACGCTGCCTTAAATTGGTCTCTGGTGGAGACTTATGATTTCTCCTTTAGTTAGGCAAAGGTGAACCCAAGCATCCTTCTTCACTTTCAAGGAGATATTCCAAACTATGGTTCTGTTACCTTGCTAAACAGAGAGCCAGAGTTCCCCAGTAGTTCCTGGCAACTCTTGACACAGGCAGTGTCTAATCTAGAGCTTGCTGAAAAATTCTAGTCAACCCCTCTTCCAAGGGAATACAAACAATCCCTCTTTCCCAGCAACTCTAGGAACTATGCAAGAGGATTAGTAATCTTAACAACTATCAGCACCCTTAACAAACTGCAGCTTCCAGAACTCTTTGGGAGAAATCACGACTGCGTAAAGAGGTATTATACCACTGTATGGTGTGAATGTGGCCCATAACCCAGATCCAACTCTGAAAAGGTCCCTGGATCAAGTTTCACTGTCGCTGATGGTTTTGATACAGTCCTGATTGATGATCCACTTGATCATTTCAAAAGAGAAAAATGCTCTTATTGGGCAGCAGACCCATTTATAGAGAAAAGACTTGAAATTATTCCTCTGTGGCAGGTAAATATTGATAATGGCTTTCAGGCAGTTTATGAGGAAGCCTTTAAAATAACAGCACCGTTTAATAGAGCCTTCAAGGGATTACAACCACGTCAACAATAACCAATGTACCTAAAAATAGAAAATAGATTAATAGAAAAATGTATCAGACCTTTCCTATGGTTGTACTTCACTGGGGGCACATGCTTGCAAGCCTACACTTTGTTTTAGATTGATCCATTTGCAATGAATCCTCCCCTTGTCTTTTTAAGCAGTTAACTTAGAATTCCTGAAGGATGTAATCTAATGTTACTTGAATATTGTGGGAATGTTCAGGGAGGCAGGAGAAGATATATTGTTTAATTATATCCTTTCCAACTTGTGTTAACAAGTTCTACAATTTAGCAGAGTAACATTCCCCCTTTTAAATTTGTGCAGCGCATAGCATTTGCTTAGGCTCACTATGGCCTAAAAAATAAGTTACCTGGTAATTTCCCCTTTAGTCCCTCATAAAAGAAATAGACACGACACAGTCTTCTATAAAAGTATAAAAAGAATTCACTCACTCACTCATTCTGTTCACAGATGGATCCCAGAAGGCAGACTTAAGTTACAAAAGTAATATACACCTGGAAACTATCCCATGAGACAGCTCCTTTGTTCTCTCGGCTAAGCAGATGTTGCTTCTTCAGTGAATGTAGTCAGAGAGACAGATGGCGGCCTCCACTGAGGTATTTTGTTACCTTAATAGGTGAGGTCACGCCCACCTCTGGTCACATGTAGAAGTCTGTCCCAGCCTAGGAGGAAACAGGAAGTTCTGACTGGCTGGTCCAGACATCCCCTTTTTATGTCCACTCTAGGGATGTTGTACTTGAGTGCTCTGTGTTTCACATCCCACAAATATTGGTTGTTTTACCCGTGAAATTTTGCTTCCAGGTGTTGGAGTGCCTTTGGTCATAGAATCATAGAAGTGTAGAATTGGAAGGGATACAACGATCATTTAGTCCAGTTCCCTGCAATGGTCAAAATATGCCCTTAATGCCCCTTCCTTAAATGGGCCCAACTCCTTGCCATTGTCTACTAGCCAATATCATGGCTACCTCCAATGTCATGGGCAGCAGGCCTCTGAATATCAGTTGCTGGGAATCACAAATGGTGGAATTGCTGGTTCTGTGGGCTTCCCAGAGGAACCTGGTTGGCTATTGTAAGAACAAGATGGTGGGCTTTGCGGACCTTTACTCTGGCCCAGCAGAGCTCCTATGCTACCACTGCCTTGGTCAGACCCCCCCTTGAAGTAATGTGTCCTGCTCTGGTCATCATAGTTTAAGAAGGATGTTGACAGGCTGGAACATGTGTGGAGGAGTGCAACCAAGATGACAAAGGAGATTCTGACTAAACATTTCTGACAGAAAGAGCTGTTTGAAAGTGGAATGACTATCTCAGAAAGTGGTGGACTTGCCTTCATCAGAGGTTTTTTAGGCAGAAGTTGAGTGGGCACCTGACAGGCATTCTTTAGCTGTGATTCCTGCATTGTAGGGGTTGGACTAGATGGTCCTTGGGGATCCCTTCCAACCCTACAATTCTGTGATTCCATGATAATTTTAATAAATAAATGCATTGGTAAAAAGGTAAAGGGACCTCTGACCATTAGGTCCAGTCGTGGACGACTCTGGGGTTGCGGCGCTCATCTCGCTTTATTGGCTGAGGGAGCTGGTGTTCAACTTCCGGGTCATGTGGCCAGCATGACTAAGTCACTTCCGGCGAACCAGAGCAGTGCACGGAAATGCCGTTTACCTTCCCGCCGGAGCGGTACCTATTTATCTACTTGCACTTTGACATGCTTTCAAACTGCTAGGTTGGCAGGAGCAGGGACCAAGAAATGGGAGCTCACCCCGTTGGGGGGATTTGAACCACCAACCTTCCTATCGGCAAGCCCTAGGCTCTGTGGTTTAGACCACAGCGCCACCCGCGTCCCCCTAAATGCATTGGTAGTCCTGGCTAAACATTTTTGTTTAAGCAAGGTTATCCAGCCATGTAGAAGATAGGTGTATTTTGTAAAGTACTGTTGATTTTTAACCACCTTCTGAATGTTTTAAAATATTTGTTTCTAACTGTTCTTATTGTATCGTCCTTTGGAACTGAACGGAGGAAGGGCTGTATGTGTGAAAATTATCCTACAAGCTACGTTTTGCATTATAGCCACTAGGTGGTGCAATTGCCACGACAGTTTCAAAAGCTTTCTTGAGGCACTTCTGGCTACAGTGGAGTCCAAGGAATGGAGAAAAGAATATAAGTCTGCAAAAAAACTCAAGAGTACAAAGCAGGGTTAGCAAATTGTGTGGCCTGGGGAGACTCCTAGGGTCATATAGAGAGGCTTGCAGAACCACATTCAGGCCCTGTGGCTCTAAGTTTTCCCTCTCTGCAATATGGCACCAGCTCTCCATGCAATCCAAAAAGATAGGATGGTCACAGCAGGCACAATAGCACAATAGGGTGACTCAGTTCCAAAGTCTGCTTCTTGGTGTACCAAGGCCCTGTGACCCCATTGCCACCAATGTAATGAAATAACCAGACAAGACAATGAGTGTATATTGGGACAAATAGGCCACAGCTTTATTGATCACATACGTGAACGGTATGGCATAGGCATTGGGCATACCATTTTAACTCCAACCTGCCTGTTGGGAATGTTTCTAGGGTCAACTCCAGGGGGATCCTATGACATACATACAATAGGAGTACTCCCTGAAGGATCCCCATTTGAGGAGTGCTTTGGCCCTTGCCGCCGTCTGGGCATCTGGACAGAAGCAGCTCCTGTAGAAGTCTGCTTTCCTGGCTGGAATGTGTTCTTGATCTCTGACAGACTTTTGTTTCCCTAAAAGAAGGCTAGAGAAGGATGTGTTGGTGTGTGTAGAAACAGCTGACCTACCGTATTTTTCGCTCTATAAGACGCACCAGACCACAAGACGCACCTAGTTTTTGGAGGAGGAAAACAAGAAAATAAATATTCTGAATCTCAGAAGCCAGAACAGCAAGAGGGATCGCTGCGCAGTGAAAGCAGCAATCCCTCTTGCTGTTCTGGCTTCTGGGATAACTGCGCAGCCTGCATTCGCTCCATAAGACGCACACACATTTCCCCATACTTTTAAGGAGGGAAAAAGTGAGTCTTATAGAGCAAAAAATACGGTACTTTGCAAAGGTACAATTTACATTACTTGCTCCACCCACTTCTACCTCTGACTCCACCCACCACTGGCATGTAGTTCCTGAAATATTGTCCAAAAGGAAATGCTGAAAAAGGTTCTCCACCTCTGGTGTAGTGGACTAGGGTTGGGTAGTCATGTATTCAAATCTCTACCCAGTCATAAAAAATCATTCATGGCCTTAGGACAGTTTCAGTCTCTTTGCCTAACTCCACTCATTGAGGATAAAATGTGGGCAGGAGAAGAACCAACTAATAGCACTGTATGTCCTTCATTTTTCATGAACATGCAGCAGTAGACCTTGATTGGGCAAGGCTTTGCTGACTACATTTGTGACATATTCAAGGATACAGAACCTCATGTGTTAGATGTTTGCTGTGTCGTCACTAAGAGGCTGAGCCTGTTCAAGTCCTGTCTCCGCCATAAATTCACTAGGTGGTTTAAGGCAAACCACACACTATTAGACTCTCTGTAGTATGGGAATATTAAAATGGGTCTGCCTTTCAGGATTGTTATAAGGACTTCAGCAAGAAAATGGGTGACAATGTATTGAAAATGCTGAAGAGTCACCTAGCAGCAACTATTCCATCAGGCTGCAGTGCAGAGGGAGCTAAGGGAAGCAGTGCTATTCCATTAGTTTCTGTGTTGAGAATTAGTGTCCATTCAATCCGAATGCAATGCAGGGTGAGAGAAGGGAAGCAGGACCATTCCATCAGCTCTATTGAGAAGACCAGCTGCTTAAGGCGCTCTCTGGAATGTCACTTAGCAGCTATTCCATCAGACTTGTTTATTTTTGGTGAGCTTTATTTATGTTGCTGGGTGGTTTCTGTCAATGGAGACTTTTAGTATAATTGTTTTATTTTAACAGATCTTCCCCATATATTCCATGTTGTATAGTGTCCCTGGGGCATCGTAACAAATGCAAAACAGCTGCAGTGTTCAACCTTTTATTATATGAGTTGCTCTTGGATTTATTTTGGAAGGACCACAGCTTAGTAGGGCATCTGCCTTGCATGTAGAAGGTCCCAGGTACAGTCCTGGCATCTCCAGTTAGGGATGGGAGAGAACACTGCCTCCAACCCCAGAGAGTCACTGCCAGTTGGAGTAGCTCATGCTGAGCTGGGTGGACCAATGGTTTGACTTGGTATCTATATTCCTAGAGGGTTGATTTTTCAATGGGCTTCTCCTGAAACCAATGTGGAATGTGTTAGGTATAATTGTTTAATTGCACACTGAAATGGAAAATACCTGTATGTGTATTGCTAAGGGTTTAATATGGAAAATTCCATTGGAGTATAAGGAGAGTTTTCTGAGCTCCTAGATGGGTTGATAAGTAACTGCTGATGTTCTCTGCTCTTTCACATGGTGTTTAACTTTAGATCATGTGAGGGGTATTTAGTTTCAAATTACCATTTTTGCCTTTGGTCTTTTGTTCCCAGCCACAGTGGAAGAAAGATGTGCAAACGAGTCTCTTTTGGAGAGAAAACTGATCTACCGTAGGCTAATGCAGGCTGTAGGGAGAGAAAGACCTTTGATTTCAGGTCTTTGGAGTAATCTAATATTACTAAGAAGATGAACTATGGATGTATCATTATTTGTTTTTGTACCTGTTTTGAAGATTTTGGTTAGTAACGCTTTTTAAAAGATTTTATTAAGACCTTTTATTTACAAAAACAACAACAACCCTAATCTGAACAAGAACAAAGAAAGAAGAAAAGAGGAATACAAAGTCCTCTTTCACAGGAAATCTTGACTTGTCTCACATAGATGGAGGTGAACCCTCTCAGTTCTCACCTGGGAGCTTCCCTGACTTCTCCCATGCTCCCACCCTTTCCTGCCTCTCACACAGTGTACCTCATCATCCATCGATCGTGGTTAATAAAGCTTTTGGAATAGCTTTTTGGAATTTATGGGTTTGGGCAATTTTTATTTCAAGAAGATTCAGGTTTTATGCACCCTATTACTTCAAGCTACACAATATTAATATCTGCATTAGAGTGGGCTTTCCATGTGGCTCCTAGTGTGCCACTCAAACAAGTACAATCAGCTTGAGGATTAGTATGATTGGCACACCACACACTTCAGCTAGGCATGCCTGGCTACCAAACAAATGATTCATTCTGGGTGTATCCATGATGCCATCTAAAAAGCAAGCAAGCTTGTTTTATGCTGTTCCAGAGGGTAGGATGTGGACTGATGGATTCAAATTGGAAGGAAGGAGATTCCGACTAATCCTTAGGCAAAACTTTATGATGGCAAGAGCTGTTTGACTGTGGAACAGATTTCCTTAGAAGGTAGTGGACTCACCTTTATGAGAGATTTTAAAACAGAATTTGGGTGGCCACCTGTTGAGGATCCCTTTGATTCCTACATTGCAGGGAGTTGGACTAGATGGCCCCCTTCCAACCCTATAATCTTATGATTCTATCCTTTTCAGGTCCATCTTCTAGAAAGGATCCAAAGTCATTCATACATGCATAGAAAATGGGAATGAAGTTGCTAATCATCGTGCAGGCAGTATCCTCCAAAATTTCACAAATTAGCACCTTATGGCTGCTGGCCAAAGTGGGGGACATTCCCTTGTTGGTGTTGACAGCTGCTAATGAGATAAGGATATTGCTTCATAAGAACTGTGGCCATTTGATCTGCCAGCTATGAAATGTGGGATCTGTATCTCTGGCAGATGGCGTTCAGCCTTCAACACTCACACAGTGGATGAGCACCAGAGAATACACAAGACTCTAATTCAAGCTGAAAATAAGAGTCCCCTGCCAATGGATTCTGCATATGTTGCTTGCTGCAAGAAGGGGATTGGTTCAGCATGGTCTCTGGCAGAAAGAGACCAAAATCTGGAGGATTCTGATGAAAGCAGCCATATTTTAATATTTCAGTTCAGGGCAGCCAAAGGACCACCTTCTCCCACTATCGAGGCCATCAGCTAACTAGGGATGGAGGAGTAATTTGGTTTGGTTCATATTTTAAATAAAAACTTCCTAATTTGCACTTCCTCAAACAGAACATGAACCAAACTTCTCTTACCACCAATAAGTTTTTCCTAATATCCATCTGAAATAGATAGCCCTGTGCCTTAATCCCATTAGTTCTAGCCCTACCCTCTGTGCCAGAAGAGTACAAGTATTTCCTCTCCACTATATGAAAGTCCTTTAGGTGACCTCCCCAAGAATATCCCTCCTTCCCTCCTGTCCTGATTCCCTGGCCTACCTGGCAGCCAGACAGTGTGCCAAGACCAAGTTCAAAATCAGATCAGCATCCACAGAGTCCACAGTCCAAGATCTAAAGTTGAAAGGTTGAAGGTCAGGAAATGAGGTTCTGGGTCAATCTAAGTCTGAAGTCAGCATGCAGTCCAGCGAGCCCCACCTGGACCACTAGTGCGCTGGGCTGTGGGCCCTTGCCTGCCTCTGTCTTCTGGAGTGCCCTGCCCACTGCTCCCTGCACCGGAGGTGAGGTTGTGCTGCAGGTCTGTTGCTATTGTACCTTGCGTTCACCTTAGGTTCCCCTCACGGTTGTGTGTGTGGGTTGGTTTCTCTGTGGTTGTTAGGAGGTCATACAGGCTATGTTGTTTGGTGGCTTAACCAGAGCTCTGGTATTAGGCAACCATTGTTGTTGTTTCTGGGCTGTGGGCCTTAAATGTTACAATAGTTGGTGTTGATTTTGGTAAGTTTCTTTTTTTCTGTGCCCTTGTTTCACTCTTGCTTCCTTTGGATGCCTCTAAGGCAGCCGATTTCCCTGGTGCAGGTTGGTTAGTTCAAGGGCTTCTTTGGGGCCATAGTGGTTGTGTTAACCCTGGTGGCAGAACGATGGACAGACAAATAAAGACAAAAAGACAGACAGAGGAACAAATATGGAAGCATACAAGAGACAAACAAGAATGCAGGGGGAAAGGGGGGGGCGTTGGGTGGTGGTAGAGGATTGTATGTGTGTGTCTGTGTGCATCTGTGTGTATACGCGCATATGGAAGATACTGAAATAAGAAGAAAGATGATGTGCAAGTAAAGGGTACAAGAATAAGGGTAAGGATAGGAATCTAAAGATGAAAGTCAAAAATCAAAATATAGATTCAAGTTAAAATGGGAAATAAAACACACACACAATTTTAGTTTGAAGTTATTGTTCTCCCTGGCTCAGAATTCTGGTTTATTTCACTGTTCAACTAACACAGGTTTCTCCTGTCTCTCTGACGTGGTGGAGTGGATGGGTGAGGGGGGGGCGGGGGCAAGGGAAATTCAAATATTGGTAATAATAATAATGCTAATGGTGATAAAAAGGTAGAAAAAAGTAATAATAATGGTAGTAATGATAATAAAAAATAGAAGGTAAAAAAGAAGGGGGAGGGGTGATAATTAAGAAAAAACTGAAAACAGAGTAAAAGTGAATAGTTAAAAGAAGAATGGGGCTTCCCTCCTAATAAAATAATAATAAATGTGTGTGTGTGTGTGAGAGAGAGAGAGATGTCATTATTTTTCTTATTTTTTGTGTAAGTCTCCCTCTAATGCATAGCGCACCGACCTGAGGATGGCTTTCGCCACATTAGGGAATTACGAGGCTTAGAGATCAGGGTCGTAGATCAGGGCTGGGTAACATCCTCAGGTGGAAGCCTTTGTCAGATCAGGCCTTCCCCTCGTGGGCACCACCATTTCCCACTCCCCCAGTGCTCACTGCTGTTTGCCACCGGCATCCCTCTTCTGGCAGAGAAAAGGCCCTCACAGTGCCCATCTCTCCACAGGGCAAGACTCAGAGCAATGGTCCCTTGGGGACCCCTGCCCCTTTCCCCCCATGCCAGCCACTGGTAGGGCTGTTTCAGGGTTGGGTTTTGTCTGGTTGGTGCACTCCTGCCCAGACTCCTCAGCTCTCCTGTTCCCTTCTAGCCATCCTCCTGTGGGGGTGGCAGCAGCTGTGATGGCAGCTCAAAAGCTGCTCAATCCAGAGCGGGGGCAAGTGCGAGCTCCGCTGTCCAGCTCCTTGGGGGGCCGCTGGGACAGTGTCAGTCCCAGAGGCTGATATTGTTAGGGGGCTGCCTCTGCACTGCCTCTCTGCCTCTGCTGCTACACCTCCCCAGCTCCTCTCCATGTGCAGTGGCAGCGACGATGTTCTCAGCAGCACTGGGGCCAGCTTAACCCCCCTAGCCAATATTGCTAGTCCCTTCACAGTCCCTCTTGCTGAGCTCATGGCCACCGCCATCTTGCCTTGTCGGAAATCCCCAGAAAGGGGTGTGTGTGTATGTGTGTGTGTGTGTGTGTGTGTGTGTCCCCTCCCCCGACACAAAACTTTCTACTATTTTGGGTTAATGAAAGTGCCCCCATTCAGTCCATCCTTACCAGCAGCATATCAGCAAGGCATTCCTTGGAGTATTTAGGGAACCAAAAACAGTTTTCCCCAAATGCTGAGTGTCTGTTGAGGGTGAGAGAATAGGAAAGCAGGTCAGGATATGGAATGGAGTATTCTGGAAGAGAGTATGACTGGTTTGAGCCATGAAGAGGATCACTCCACACTAAAAAGAACATGGGACATGAAATGCGACAATGCATTCATCCTAATGCCTAGTTTGGCTCCTGGATGCTTAAATTTGCTTCTTTCTAGGAAGGGTGGTTTTTTGTTTTTAACGAGGGTTTTCCTTTATGTTATAATCTGAATGCTAATGAATTTGGCCAGACTGAGTCCCTCCATTTCTGAACATACTTTCAGAGAATGCCAAATGGTCTCCTAGTATTAAATCTCTGAGCTGGCTGCCTCAGTGGTTCCTGGCTGACAAAGACATGAATAAATCAGCCCCAAAGGCAAGGTTGTGGTGGTCACATGTTTCTACTGGCCAATTAGTATTTCACAGGCTATGCCCAAATGCTGTGGTTTTTACTTCTATTTTGGCAGTGTGGATTTGGCATCCCAATGCTCTCTGTTCTTTGAGAAGCAAGTCCTACCCTGAAAGATGCTATGAGTGATGGTGAATGGTAATCATAACTCTATCTTCCAACGGAGCTTTGAATTAGCATTGTTGGGGATCAATTATAGGGGACCAATTAGAGCGATCTGTGGAAGGTGTTAGTTCTTTAAAATCCTCAGTAGGCATTGGCTAGAAAAGGTCATGTGGCTGGCTGGTTCGGATTCAAATGAGAGAGCGGAGGGACTTAAGAATTCCTTTCTTGTCTCTCAGTGGTTGCTTGTTAACACTAATATGATGTGGGAATGAGTAGACCCAGTTTTCATCCATTAAGTTAATTGATTCATGGTTAGACACAATGTCTTAACCAAACATACCTATCTCAAGAAGTTGTAAGAATAGAAGTTGGTGACCATGCACATTGTTACACCATAGCCCCTAAACATCTTAAATCAGAGTCAATAAGGACAGAAAGTAAATACTGCATTCTAGCTATAACCCAAGAACCTCTCCCCACCCCCTCCCCAAAATTGGACATTTGCAGATGATGGGCCAAATTTCAGTACTGGGAGTTGAAATCAAGTACCACCTCACAGGCCCGTAAAGGAGAGTTTGCTCCAATGAGCCATCTCTCCTGACATTAGCTACCACTTCCAGTTTGGTGTCATCTGCAAATTTGATGCACATCCCGTCAATTCCCTTGTCCAAGTCATTCATAAAGACATTGAACAACAATGGCCCCAGGACAGAACCTTGAGGCACCCCACTTGTCAATTTTTCCCAGGATGACAAGGAACCATTAATGAGTACTCTTTGGGTTTGGTCAGTCAACAAAATCCACCTAACAGTTACCTCATTCAATCCACATTTTACCAGCTTCCTCATGAGAACATCATGGGGGACTTTGTCAAAAGCTTTACTGGAATCAAGATACACCATGTCCACAGCATTCCCCTGATCCACCAAGTTTGTAATTCCATCAAAAAAAGAAATCAGATTGGTCTGGCATGACTTATTTTTGAGAAACATGTGTTGGGTCTTAGTAATCACAGCATCCTTTTCTAAATGCTCACAGACCGACTGTTGAATTATCTGTTCTAGGACCTTCCCTGGTTTCGCTGTCAAGCTCACCAGTCAGTAGTTACCTGGGTCTTCTCCCACTGCCTTTTTTTTTAATATGGGGACAACATTTGCCTGCCTCCAGTCTGTAGGGACCTCACCTGTTCGCCAAGAATTCTCAGAGATCATAGACAAAGGCTCTGAAATTACACCCACAAGTTCCTTTAGTACCATTGAATGCTGCTCATCAGGCCCTGGGGATTTGAATTCATTCTGCATTTGGGCCTGCAATATTTCTCCTTTTAGAAACTCCCATTCTTGTTTGCCTCCCTTCTCTTTGAGTATTTCTGACCATGGGGTCACACCCCAGAGGCATAGCACAGGGGAACCACACCGCAGCAGGCAGCACTTACTGTAGGCCCTGCAGCACGCCTGAGCCTCACGTCTATCCTGGGAGTGACACGGTGCCTTGGATGCATGCAGGCTACGTGCTGCCTGAAATGGCAGCATGGGTTTGCGTCTGCCTGCTGCCTCGCCCTCAGGCTGCTGCCCTACAGCTGAGGGGGAAGTGGCGAGCGGACTGCCTGCAAGCTCTGAGCTGCCAGAAATGGCAGCGTGGGGCTTGTATCTGCCCACCACCTCTCCCTCAGCCACCCTACACTTGAGGGGGAAGCAGTAGCGAGGCTCCACACAGGGCATGTGTGCTGCCCCAGGCCCCCAAGCGGCTAGCTATGCCACTGTTACACCCAGTAGCTCCTTAAGCGTTCTGAAATTGGCCTTCTTAAATCCAGAGTGCGTGTCCGACTACACAGTTTCCCCTTGGCTCTATATCATGAAACCCAGGAGAACATGATCACTTCCACCAAAGTTTCCTGGTACTTCCAGTTCCTCAATCAGTTCCTCCCTGTCCATGAGGACCAGGTCCAAGTTCAATGATCCCCTTGTTGCTTCTACCACCTTCTGGGAAATGAATTTGTCAGCAAGGCAATGGAGGAAATTATTGGAGCTTACATTCTTGGCTGAGTTTCAGTCCCAACAGATATTGTGGAAGTTGAAGTCTCCCATGATTGCTGTATTTCTCCTTTTTGAATGTAGTAAGGCACAATCCACCCAAATAATGTGTACACAAATGCATATATACTAGGGGGATGTGTGAGTAAAAATGGATATATTAATAAAAATAGCATACAAAAAAAGTGCTGTGTTGGGGAAAGTTGCCTGCAAAAATATGGATATTTAGAGAAATGCACTCTGAAATGAGGACAAAGTTTCACCATTTCTCTCCCCCAATCCTCCCCCAGAAAGACCACCCTCGCAAACTGATGCAGAGAACTGAATTTATGATTGGGGGAAAATGAGTAACTGCAATTGACAGATTCACCCACCCCAACTTTTGACCCAACGATTTTCAATAGCTCTTCACCCATGAAAAAATTAACTGTAAACACAGCCCTTGGAGAGTAGACCGAGAGGGGCCCTTTGAACAAGCCTCCTTTTCTGTCTCACAGTTGCAGGAAAGATATTGACCCATCAACTCCAGCTTCATTTCACCTCCATACTGTATCCCATTTTCTCTTGCACACAAAAAGGGAGAGACAGACATTTCTGCTGCTCCCTTCTGTGCTTCTGAGCCCCACCGCCTTTCCCCTTCTATTATTTTGCTAATTTGAACCTGGGCAGACATCCTGTTAGCTGGGAGGGGGGAGGGGGAATGGGATGAAGGGAAAATGAAAAGAAGTAGATGGGGAAGGGAGAGAGAAGGGAGAAATATCAATAGGGATGTAAGAAAGTGAGGGGGGGAGACCTCAAAAGACAGCAGAGAAATGGAGGGGGGAGGCCTGTGGAAAGGAAGGATGAAGGGTGTGAAGACTGAGAGACAGGGACAAGAATTGAGGCATGGGCTATCCAAATGTCACTCCTTTTTTTTCTTTCTTGGAACACAACCTGAGGTTTAGATTCTGCTATAAAAAGAAGGAATCAATGGTTGGCCGCAAGCCTCGCTCTGGCAGAGAGTCTCATTCTGATCTCATGTCCAGCATCTGTCAGCATTTTTCGAGAGGCACCACTAAGAAGCAGAGCACTTAACAGTTTGTCTTGGCCTCAGCCTGCCATACCACCCCCATCATCAGCTACTGGGGAAGAAAGAAGGATAGTTTCTCTGAGATGGAAGGGAGACAAGGCAGGATAAGTGGGGCAGGGGGTAAAGAGAGAGAGGAGGGAGAGGAAGTAGGCAACACAAAACTGCTTTGTCCTTTCTTCTACCCCAAACCCACAACAGTACAAGTAATATATGCATGCTGGTTGAGGGCTTGTATTTCTTGCTGGCGCATAAGAGCAATAGGGAGAGCTGAGTGTCGCCCTGTGTGTGGCTTCTCCAAGCATAGGCCATTTCTGTTTCAGAGGATCCAGAGATTTACAGCAGGCTACAACACAGACTGTTCTTAGCACTCCCCACTTCCTGTCCATAAATCCCGGCAAACGAGAGGAGTTGGGAGGCATGGGGAGATATTTTCCAGAAGCAGACTGTGGTTTGGTCACAGGGATTTAGAATCTGTGCTGTCCCACTTTTCAGGGATCACCCTGAATGGCTGATAGTGGAAGGAGCAGAGACCAAGCTTCTCCTCTCAGTCCTGAATCCTGGGGTGGTTTTCTGGAGGGTGGTTGTGGGAACCTTGGGCAACATGTTTTCAGCTGGTCCTCCTCCCTTAGTGGGCAAACCTCTTTCTTACCACCCTTCATTAGTCTTTTCCTCTGGGCCCAGTTGGCAGCATAGGAGAAGGTTGCTCCTTCTCCTTGCTCCTGACACTGCTTTCTCTGAGAAGGCTGGTGAACAGTATCCACAGAAAGAAGAGTTGTAGCTCAGTGACAGAATCTGCTTTGCATGCAGTAGGTCCCAGGTTCAATCCCTTCCATCTCCTGACCCCTGTCTGAAACCCTGGAGAGCTGCTGTCAGTCTGTGAGGAAGACCAAGATGAAGAAGCTTGCTCAGCCCACACAATACATTCTGAGTGTGACATGTCACTGGTGGGTGCGGCCAGAGGCAAAAGTGAGGGAGCAACAAATGAGCATGTTACCTTTATACCAAGAAGGCTGGTTTCTACACACATTCTTCTCTTTTTTTATATAAAGATATTTATTAAGTTTCCAATTTTATACAAACAAAAAGCAAAAAGCAAAAGAAAAACACATACAATTCTGAATACTTAATTTTCTATGACATATTTCCCTGACCTCCTCATACCTCCCCTTCTTGTATTCCAATTCAAATTATTTACTCAGCAAATCCTTATCTCATAACATTACAGCTGGAAACCCCTTAATTTCAATCCAACATCATTCAACATTCTTTAATTTTACAATATTTCTGTAAATAGTCCTTAAATTTCTTCCAATCTTCTTCCGCCGACTCTTCTCCCTGGTCACGGATTCTGCCAGTCATTTCTGCCAATCCCATACAGTCGATCATCTTCATCTGCCATTCTTCCAGAGTGGGTAAATCTTGCGTCTTCCAATACACACATTCTTCTCTATCCCCCATCCAGATAAGCAAAATTGTTTGGTTGGATTCAGTCTAAGCTGAATCAACAAGGCACTGTTTAATTCTGATGTTTTATCAAATGGAACAGCACACTATCATGAATCCTTGCCTTCATTCTAAAGTGGTATAACTCTGAAATAGGTGGGAATGAATCTTACATGTTCAGGAGAAAATTTCAAGCCTATCCTTCTCCCAGATATGCTTGCCTTCTATCTTCAATGATTTTTGTGTGTGTGAGAGAGATATAATATTCATTCATATGACTTCCCCACACAACCAGTATGAAATGTTACAGCCCTGAGACAGGTTGATATTCCTCAGTGAGACCTACCATCATGCCTAGGCTGGCTCACGAAAGCTTCACTATCTTCACTAAGCTCTCAACCAAGAAAATATTCCTTCCATTTTTAAATAAAAAATGTCACATAGTCAAACAGCTTACATATATCTGAGATAAACAGTGAAGAAAGGGGAAGACCCAGGAGAAATATTTCTTCCAGTGTGTGTTTATTTTATAGTGACTGAAGGTTTTCCAAATGGAGAATAGTTAACGAGTTTTACAGATCCTTTGGATTTCCTCAGTCATATGCAAGCACAATGTGACTTGTATATATGAGGGGGCCAACTCCCACTGCTTGGATTCCTAAACCAGGTCAGCATGACTGGATTTTCATTTCTTTTAAATATGTTACCCTTTAGGTTGCAAGTGACAAATAGCAGTTTATTGGGCACCTGTGGGGAAAGGGGCAGGAAAGGAACCAAATGGCCGAGGTTGGGGGGTTGGGGAAGGAAGGCTACAGCAATTTCTACTTGGGGGGGGGGAGGAGTTTTGTTTTTTTTCTTTCTCTCCTACAGCACCAGAACTTTACATTCACCTAATGAAATAGATGGACCATACCATGACTGGAACATGTTCAGAAGGGGGTGACCAAGATGCTAAAGGGTCTGGAAACCAAGGGTTATGAGGAATGGTTGTGGGAGTTGAGTATGTTCAGCCTGGAGGAGAGAAGGCTGAGGGATAACATAACGGCCATCCTCAAATATCTGAAGGGCTGTTGTCACATGGGAGATAGAGTAAAGTAGTCTTCTGCTGCTACAGGGGGTAGGACCCAAACCAAAAGATTCAAATTAAAGGAAAGGAGATTCTAACCATTAGGAAGAACTTGGTAAAAGCTGTTTGACCGTGGCAGGTAGTCCTTCAATGGAGGTTTTCAAACAGAGGGTGAACGATGATCTGCCAGAGATTCTTTAGCTGAGATTTCTGCACTGCAGGGGTTGAACTAGATGACCTTTGGGATGCCTCCCAAACCTATGATTCTATGTTTGAGGTGGAGCAGCTTTTCTCAGTCAGCAGGAAAGCAACAGCAGCCACAGTGGGCGTGCTTCTTTGCTGGCTGCCCTGCTCACAGTGGCTCCATGCAACCACCCCATCCCCATCCCCTCCCCCTCAAATGGTGCAGTGGAGGTGACTTCCTCTAATCCTGCCACCCATCCGATCTCCGCAGCTGCTTCTTCCCTCATCCCCATGCCTGATTTGCACACACCCCACCCGCCGGATCTCCAGGTCTGCTCTTTCCCTCATCTCCATGCTTCATCTCCAATTTCAGACATCGTGATATATCGGAATATCACAATGTTTAGCTGCTGATATAACAAGATGTTGAAAACCAGATATTTCTCAGCTCCACTCTGGTTTTTTAGTAAACCTAAAATCCTTTGCTTATTAGGGGCTACCCTACATTTTGAGGGGGAGAGCTTTGCAGAGGTAACTGCTGCAGAGTTATCAAAAATTTCAAAAGTAGGGGGTGCATGGCTTGCCTCTGAAAAATAAAGGGTCCTCAGTAATTAGCTAATTGGGAACCACTGCTCTGTACCTTTGTTGTTGTTTAGTCGTTTAGTCGTGTCCGACTCTTCGTGACCCCATGGACCAGAGCACGCCAGGCACTCCTATCTTCCACTACCTCCCGCAGTTTGGTCAGACTCATGTTTGTAGCTTTGAGAACACTGTCCAACCATCTCGTCCTCTATCGTCCCCTTCTCCTTGTGCCCTCCATCTTTCCCAGCATCAGGGTCTTTTCCAGGGAGTCTTCTCTTCTCATGAGGTGGCCAAAGTATTGGAGCCTCAACTTCACGATCTGTCCTTCCAGTGAGTACTCAGGGCTGATTTCCTTAAGAATGGATACGTTTGATCTTCTTGCAGTCCATGGGACTCTCAAGAGTCTCCTCCAGCACCATAATTCAAAAGCATCAATTCTTCGGCGATCAGCCTTCTTTATGGTCCAGCTCTCACTTCCATACATCACTACTGGGAAAGCCATGGCTTTAACTACACGGACCTTTGTTGGTAAGGAGATGTCTCTGCTTTTAATGATCCTGTCTAGGTTTGCCATCGCCTTTCTCCCAAGGAGCAGGCATCTTTTAATTTCGTGACTGCTGTCACCATCTGCAGTGATCATGGAGCCCAAGAAAGTAAAATCTCTCACTGCCTCCATTTCTTCCCCTTCTATTTGCCAGGAGGTGATGGGACCAGTGGCCATGATCTTCGTTTTTTTGATGTTGAGCTTTAGACCATATTTTGCGCTCTCCTCTTTCACCCTCATTAAAAGGTTCTTTAATTCCTCCTCACTTTCTGCCATCAAGGTTGTGTCATCTGTACCTTTACATCTCCCATCTATTTTTCCATGCCCCTTTGCCAACAGCATTCCACACCTTCTGAACATGCTCAGTCTTCATTACACTGTTTTGGAGTTGGGTTGCTGTTGTTTTTTACCCCATTTATGAACCTCCCCAATATATTTTTATATGTTCGCAAACCTTGTTATCTCCCCAGCCCCAGGCTTTTTAATATTTCTAATATTTATTCATGAGTGTTGCCATGTTGTTGTTGTTGTTGTTGTTGTTGTTGTTGTTGTTGTTGTTGTTGTCAAAAAGATCAGCGCTCACAGCCTAAACATCAGAAATAGAAGTAATGATGGGGGGGGGAGTTAGAAATTTTCCTGCTGCAAGGAAGATGGCTGCTGATGGTCCTCCCTTAGCCACGATGGCTAAGTGAGACTTGTGAGTTAAGAGGCATAATGCTACTGGATAGTGATGAGTGAAGAAGGGCTTCAGCTCTCATGCCCTCCTCGTGAGCTTCCCAGAGGCACCTGGTTAGCCATTGGGAGAGCAGGCAGCTGGACTGGGTGGGCCACTGGTATGATGCAGCTAGTGCTCTGAAAGACCACTGTAGGAAAGATGATGCTGGACTAGATGGATTGTTGGTCTTATCCAGTAAAGAATTCCTTAGGTTATTAGCCATGATAGCTGAATTAAACTTCCAAGTTCAGTGGCAGTGTCCCTCTGAGTTGCTTGGGAAGGTGCAATAGGGGAAAGGGTGTTGCCTTCATGCCCTGCTTCTGGTACCTAGGTACCATGGAGGTACGTAGCTTGCCACTGTGGTAAAGAGGATACTCGATTAGATGGGCCTTTGGACTGATCCATCAAGTTTTTCTTTCTTTCTCACATCATGTTTATATATAAGTATATGCCACTTTCATACATTAAACTGACAATAGTGGATCAGTCAATTGAGTGGTGTCGCAACCATGTCAAGGATATTTTAAAAGTACATGCCATGGCTATTAAACAGCACCAAAACCAGCCCTATTTCATTTAGTTGAAATTCTCTCTTCTTGCTTTGCCAGGATCAAAAGTGTTGGATTGACTCAGTCGTGTCCCATTAGTCTTCATTTCCATTACTGTTCCATTGCTTTGTCTCAAGGGAATCTATTTTTGCCATACTTCGGGTTCTTTCTGGGGAAGGTCCCTGAATCGCAAAGATCCTTCCAAGTTTCCTTCCTAGAACCAAGAAGGGTGTGTGTATTTTTCAAAAGGGAGTGTTTTCCAGATGCATTCCACTTTGATCTAAATGCATATTTGGACCAATAGCCTTACTCAGTATGTAAGTCTGATGGGCGCGGCTCTCTCAGTGCTTTCTTCTAGACAACATGTCCCTTTTGCATAAAGGGACCTGAGCTCAATGGAGCTGTTCCAGTTTATACCACAAAGATCTAGTAGGGATGTTAGAACATTACAATTTAGTTACACTAATAGTAATAATAATAATAATAATAATAATAATAATAATAATAATAATAATTTATTATTTATACCCCGCCCATCTGGCTGGGCCTCCCCAGCCACTCTGGGCGGCTTCCATAGAAACCAAAAATACAAAAATACTTAAAGGCAAGCTTACCTGATTTGCATTTTCCAAACCAATATGCAAACTGAACCACAGCAATCCTTTGAAATACATTGTTCTAGATTTTGCAATGCAGTTCTCCAAGCAAGTAATGTGTACAAAAATGAATATACTATTGTAAGGTGTGCAAGTAAATGCATGCATTATATAACATACAAAATTGCATTATGTTAGAGGAAATCACTTTCCAAAAAATGTTAATATTAAGGAAAATGTTCTTATTTAACCATAAAATATTTCAATAATTAATGTTTTCTTTATCTGTGTTAAATTCTACCCTTTCAATATGTAAGTTCTATATATATTACATGTGATTTATGTCGTATTTTAAAGATGTAGGTTTCATTAATGATTCTGGGCAGCAATGTGAGTTCATGCAATCTTTTATACTGTTGGGTTTTGTATTGTACTTATTTATCTTATATGTGAATGGCCTATAGCTCAAGCATTAATAAACTACTACTACTACTAATTTTTTACATCCTCTAACAGGGTCTTGAGTGGTGCTGACTGACCAAGAATGAAACCTCCCAGTCATAGTGGACAGAATGATGAAGATGTCAAACCAGTGCATAGCACCTGTGAAAAGGGCAAATTTCATGCTTGGGATCATTGGGGGAAAGGATTGAAAATAAAACTGCCAATACTGTAATGCTGTTATGCAAATCTATGGTGCGACTGCACTTGGAATGCTGTACAGTTCTGGTTGTCTCACTTCAAAACGGGTATTTTAGAGCTGAAAAGACTTGGCAAACAGCATTCAAAAATATCAAGGGGTTGGAGCAACTCCACTATGAGGAAAGGTTACAACACTGGGGGCTGTGTAGTTTATTAAAAAAGGGCTAGCGGGGGACATATGTATATAAGATTATGCACGAGAAAGTATGTAGGAGGGCTGGAGAGAAGGACCGGGGTGAAAAGACTGGGGAAACACCTTGGACACTTCACCCTATTCTTCCTTAACAAACAAGACAAAGAATAGCTGTACATCAGCAAGTCCCACTCTTGAGGTGCTCCTAGAGATGTTTCTGTGGTCTCTGCTAGACACCTTCAGCAGAAACACCTTGGCAGCAGTAACAGAGGTGCCCATTGTTATTGAGGAAAGAAAGGGGAGTGATTTGGTGTACTGGACATAGAACAATGCTGCTGTGAGAACAAAATGAGCCTTCTTACTTTCTTTTAAAAAAAGAAATTATCTATTCATCTATCAAGTTGGGAATCAAAGGGAGTGAAGTTAGCTCCTGTTTCTTTCCCATCTTTGATAGCTCTCATAAACCTGCACAAGGAACAAGGTTTGCTCCAAGGGTCTCAATCCAAGTTCTCTTTAATCTGGGCAAGGGAAATTGGAGGAAAGTCCATCTACTTGTGGGTGTCAAGGGGTGTTGAGAGCCTTGCTAGTAGTGCTTTGAAATTTACATCCTTAAACATGGGAGTAGCAGGATTTTTGTTGGGGGGGCAGAATCTAATATTGATTTGTATTCATTTTTAGTGATTTGGGGGGCACCTGTCCCCCCTGTCCTCCCTTGGCTACGCTCATGTCCTTAAAGCATCTGCTTGCTTCAAGAACTTCAAGACCACAAGTAATGAATTTATGCAAAGCCCCTGATTGTCTCCCCTGTTGGTCTGGGGTACACAGGCAATTCCCATGGGAAGCTTGAGGTCAGGAGTCAAGGGAAGTCGGGAACGGAAATGACTCTGTTCTTGTTTGGGTTGGGAGTTTTGTTGGTGATTGAGCCATGCAGCCTTCTAACACTTTACATGTGTGTTACGTTATCTCTTGGAATTTATTTCATGAAGTGCCTGCTTTGCGTCATGATCAAGCTAGGGTTCCTCAACATGAAGTTCAGGAATTGTGGATAAGCCATAAAAGTTTGTCTGTCTCTTAGAGTTTAACCGTCCCTCCTCAGCTTCAGTTTCCTGAAATGTCTGTCTGTCTATCATCTATATCTATCTATCTATCTATCATCTATCTATCTATCTATCTATCTATCTATCTATCTATCTATCTATCATCTATCTATCTATCTATCTATCTATCTATCTATATCTATCTATCATCTATCTATCTATCTATCTATCATCTATCTATCTATCTATCTATCTATCTATCTATATCTATCATCATCTATCATCTATCTGTCATCTATCTATCATCTATCTATCATCTATCATCGTAGTCACTCTCTCTCTCCCCTGTGTATGTGTATCTGAGAGCAAGATGTATCAAATGAAGGGGGCTCTAGCACATGAAGTTTTGCTATAATAAACTGTTAGTATTTAATGTACCAAAAGACTCATTGTTCTTGCTGCAATAGACTAATGCAATAGCCCACTGGGAATTGCTAGTCTTTAGTGACCCAGACTCATGAGATTTGCTTCCTCCAAACTAATAAAATTATTTTATTAGAATGCCAATGCAATTTAGTCAGATTAGCAAAATTATTACTGTTGGGACAATAAGCAGATAGGAATGTCTTTCCCAAAACTTTGAAGGGGTGGGGCATAGGCTCCTTGATGTAGCCTTTATGAGTTCTGCTCTGGCTTCCATCCTCCGATTTTGCCCTCTCCTACAAAGTCATTCTGCTCCACATGTTAATATTCTGCTCTTTGGTTTCTGTAGCTTCTGCATTAACTCTCAGATAGCTGCACATCATTTTAATTCAGGCAGATTTTACTAGAGGAGAGTGGGACTTGAACATGTGATACCTGCTAAGGCCAATACAAGAAACTTATTTTTGGACCTAGAAAACCCAAATGATGCACACCAGTCCCTGCCCTGGAAGCATATTGTCCTTCCTATAATGAACATAGGGTCTGTGCAGCAAAATTCTTTTCCTGTTGTATTTCTTCAGTGTGCAGGAGCCTCTGAACACATGTTCCTCTTCTCACACATACTTCCCAAGTGAATAGTCCAGTTAACATACTTACTTGGTTCCTGTTTCTAACTGCTCCTATCCCAATCTTGTTATGAGTACTGTGGAGGAGGAGAGGATCATGGAGAGGATGATCTAATCCAGAGGAAGAATGGCAGGAGCTTGCGAAGTTGGGGGTTTGATGATCTGGGGGAGGGCCCCAGCGAGTTGAGGGTGATGAATTGGACCTCCACAAAATGTTGGAACCCAAGATGAGGGCCAATGAGCTAGAGAGTGAGCAAGGGAATCCAGGGAATGGATTAAAATGGTTGACAGAGAAGCATTCCACCCTGTGATATCAGATACCCTTGGCTGGATATTTCCTGTTGTGGAGCTGCTGCCTCCAGTGCCGCTTCTTGTCAGTGGTGAGCCGCCTCTTTCCAGGGAGTTTCCTGAGAGTAAGTCAGATGTTGAGCCTGCACCAACTCCATTTCCATGGTGAGGACAAACTTTGCAGCCCCAAACCACTTGAAGGAGTGCCCATATGCTTGCCCAATCAAGAGGCTTGCCATGCTAAGAGTTGTGGGGACAATGCATCACGTTGGATCAATTTTCTTGCTTGTGCCTTGTCATGAAGCCTGTCCAGTACCTGCTATACAGTGGAACCTCAGTTTTTGAGTGTCTCAGAAGCCAAATATTTCGAAACCTGGACACCGAAAACCTGGAAGTAATTGCTTCCGTTTTTGAACGCACCTCACCTCAGAAGTCGAACGGCTTCCCTAAGATTCTGTCAAGAATGTATAACTTGCTGTTGAAATGGAATACTCAGGATGAAACGGTGAAATCTGCTATGATTAAATGGGCTCAAGATGTTGGACATAACATTATGTTGGCTGACTGGGAACAGTTATGGACCACAGGTATGAAGTTCACGGCATGCAATGCCTTAAAAGAGAATATTATGAAAATGATATACAGGTGGTACATGACACCAGTCAAGCTTGCAAAAATCTATCATTTGCCCGATAATAAATGTTGGAAATGTAAAGAGACTGAAGGCACATTTTTCACCTTTGGTGGACGTGCCCAAAGATTAAGGCTTTCTGGGAGATGATTTATAATGAAATGAAAAAGGTATTTAAATATACCTTCCTGAAGAAACCAGAGGCCTTTCTCCTGGGCATGGTTGGCCAATTGGTGCCAAAGAAGGATAGAACTTTTTTTATGTATGCAACAACAGCAGCAAGAATACTTATAGCAAAGTATTGGAAGACACAAGAGCTACTCACCCGGGAAGAATGGCAGATGAAAGTGATGGACTATATGGAACTGGCGGAAATGACTGGCAGAATCCGAGACCAGGGAGAAGAGTTGGTAGAAGAAGATTGGAAGAAATTTAAAGACTATCTACAGAAACATCGTAAAATTAAGGAATGTTAAAAGGATGTTGGAATGAAGTAATGTGGTTTCTGCAGTAATGTTATATAGGGTTAAGGAAGAATGGATTGTTAACAGGTCAGAATGTAAAGTTACAATATATTAAGATAAATTAATAAGATAAATACAAGAATGGAAAGGACTTGCTGAAACAATCAATTTAACTAGAATACAAAAAAGGGAGGTGTGAGGAGGTCAAGGAAATAAGTAAATGAAAGATAAGTTATGGAAAGATGGATTTCTTTTTAACTGTTTTTACTTTTTCTGTATTTTGTATTTTTTGTTTTTTGTTTTTCCTTATTTTTGTAATTTTTTTGAAACTTTAATAAATATTATTTATAAAAAAAAGAAGAAGTTGAACGGCTTCCAAGGTGCGTTTTTCAATTTTCACCATTGAAATTGCTGACAGCCCTTTGTCCCTCAGCTGTTGAACGTTTCGGAAGTGGAATGGTCTTCTGGAACGGATTACGTTTGACAACTGAGGTTCCATTGTATATTGTAACCAGTGCCTTGTCTATGTACTATTACAGAAGCTGGGCACTACCTCCACTCTCTGCTGAGCGGTAGCAGAATTCCAGGGGGTTCCAGGCACTCACCCAGGATTTGTGTTCCTTTGGAGAACTGAAGACACAGCAGAGACTGCTGTAGCTTTAAGATGTATGATTCATTCACATATTTACACCTTCAGTCTGCATGGAGGGAGCCCAGGTCTTATAGCAGGATCATTTCAAGAGTGACTTGTTGCCCACAGCAGTACAGCACTGGAGTGCAAGGCATCTCTCCCAGCCAGCCTGCCTAAGATGGCTCTCTCCCTTTGTTCTCTCTCTCCTTCTTCCCAGCACACCTTGCTAAATATTCTCTCTTCCTCTCACTTCACACCCAGTTACCCTGCAACCTCTGTTTGCCCAGGTCCAAGATTCCTCTTGGATGGGCCATTGACACATTTTGTCATGTTAATGCCTCTGTCCTTGGCGTGGAAAGGAAGCTTAGCCTGTATATTTCCACTGGCCTGCAATCTTCCCTTCAGTACTCCAGATAATCAAAATCTTAATATTTATTAATTTCTAGGCTTTAGGGGGATTCCCACAAAATCTTTAGGGGGATTCCCACAAAATCTGAGTTATGCATTAAGGACTTTGGCAAAAACAGAACTGGGAGTTTGAGTTCTTTGTCCAGCAAGGAACACCAGAATAGATCTAGTATGTAGGAGACAAAAAAAATAAATAAATATTCCTCACAGCTGAAAATTAAGCATTTATATTTAGTTCCATCATGGGGATCGGCTAATTCCACCATGTATAGAGGGTAGGCAAACTGCTTAAGTAGAGAAGGGGAGGATATAGGCATGGCCACTTTATATACCATGCCTACTCCTCCCAAGGGCTGGCAAATCACTTCTTACCCTCCTTCTGGTCCCAACAGAAACGTACTCCCACTGGACCTATTCTGAAGCCAGACAGTGGGGGGATATTTAGGCAAATGCTGCATGCCCCTTTCTGGATTTATTTTATAAAAGGTGTGTGCTACTTAAACCAGAATTAAGGGGAAACAAGTCCAATTAAACCCTTGAAGGAGGAAAATAAAAGAACCAGATGGGGAAATTCCACTTATCCCAGGCTACAAATTATTGCAACACAGGCAGGGTCAAGAAAGATTTTACCAGAAGAGAGTAGGATCCGAACAGGGAATAACTGGCAAGGCCAAGCTTGGACATATTTTTCTTATATATCTCAGGCTGCTTAGTAATGATGCTGGGCCAGGTATTATATGCCAAAGAAGGAGGGAAGGTACACCGCAGCAAAAGCATCTTCACTGAGACCATCTGTTAATATAACCACCAAGGCTGTGCTTGGAGCTCTGAGGCTAGTAAGAATATGCACGGCTAAATGAAAACTTCATGGTAGTGATTGGGATGAGGCATTTAGCATGCAAAATGTCTGTTTCTGGGAAAGGACAGGATGCTAAAGATAGAAGCATATCAGGTGGGGCCCTGATAGGCATACTTTTATTGGTGAAACAGTTATGGCAGCCCAGTCACTGGGCTTTGGTCAGAGGGACCCTTCTCCTTCCCCAGAATTTGCTACTGGCAAATCCATTCTATTGGAAGCAGAAACTGGCAGGGCATAACTCCGATTGGCTAGTAACAGGAAGCGGTGCAGTTACATCTCATTAAGGTTATAGACTAAATGGTCTGATGTCAGCATGAGCAAACATGGCAATGGACAGGGAGTTGATGGGAGTTGTAGCAACATCTGGAGGGCCAAAGGCTTTTCATACTGCTTTAGATGGCAATATGTATTACATCACACACTTTAAGATGTGGTGAACCAGACCTGCTGTCACTGGGAACACTCCTGTTCATTCTACTAAAAGGAGTCATTGGTTTCTTTCTTGATGGCATGTTTGGCAAGAAGGGGGGGTCATTAACCAGCTTCTCTTTTCAGTAGCAATATATCTATATATCTATATATCTATCAATCTCTATCTCTATCTATCTATCTATCATCTATCTATCTATCTATCTATCTATCTGGAAGGAAAATGCCAATTTATTTGAGAAAAGTGTTACATGTGTACACCAGTTTCTGCTCTTTGAGTCAACCATCCTACTCTGCTTAAAGAAGGGGTGGAGAATTTTGGGACTGCAGGACAAATACAGCCCTCCAGCCTTCTCCCCAACATCTGCCTAAGACAGCTACCCTACCCTTGGTATTTTGTTGTCTGAGGTGAACCAAATAACATCTCTTCAACCTTTATAATTCAAACTCAACTTGAGTGCCAGTTGATTCTTACCTCCATACTGGAAATGGGCTAATGTCATCCACTGCAGCTGGTGATAGTTACACACATAGCACATACAGCTCTGTCCTCAAACACATTGCAGTTGCTCCCTGCTCATCTGTTGCTTGAGGCAGCTGCTTCCAATGGCTTAATGCAGGGATGTGGAACCTCAAGCCCAGAGGCTCTTCCCCCAAGTCATACACTCTTCTTAGTAATACCACTTCTCTAAATCTCTCATTAATCATGTTTTTCTGAGTGTTTCTGAATGGTGGAAATGCGTCCATGAACTCTGATAATACCTCTTGCTTGCCAGGATGGAACACAGAAAGGGGTGAGCGGGTGTGTGTAGAAAGTAGCCTACAGTACAAAGACAAAACCCACATTTTTCTTCTGCCCATGTTTGCCTCTGACTATGCCCAGCATATCATGTGGCCCCTGGATGTCTGCCCAGAAGAAAAGGATGACCCCCGGCTGAATAATGTTACCTGTTCCTGGCTTAATGACAGGAGTAGCCCCAATTTAAATGTGTTAGAGGGGAAAGCAAACTTGCCAGCCAGCTTTTAGATGCCCTCGCCTCCCCAACAGCCAGACCAACTCTATGGCTTAGCAAGGATGTTTAGTTCCTTAGAGATCCCACAAAATAGCTTCAGCCCTTCACAATTTGTCTGGTGTTAAGTATAATTGTTTAATTGTGCATTGAAATGGAAAATAACTCCATAATGTGTCAGTATGTATATTGTGTAAGGAACTTACATTGAGCCACAGGGAGCCTAACAGTTAATGATCAAAGTGAGACTGCATGTCTGCTAGTTCTGTTAAGAAGTGTTTAATTTAAATCACATTGAAAAGGGTTGCACTACAGGTCTATGCATATGCAAATCTGTAGGCATCCATGTTGGGTGTGTATTTCTTTGTTCTGAAGCCACAGATGAGAAAGGATGTAATAATTCTCTGTCCAGAAAAACAGCCTCAAGCTAATGGAGACCATTTGCAAGAGAGGCAGATCTTTGATTTGAGCTCTGGATGAAATATATTCATTTCTAAGATACTTTAGCTGTGCTGGGATCAGCACACAATATTATGCATCTACCTGAATATATCCTTATTGTTTTAAGTTGGTTTGAACCATGTTTTTGGACTGGGTAATTTTTAGTTCAAGAAGAGTTCACTTTTATTCATTCAATTTGCTTCATAAGTACTACTTCAGCACCCTAATGGTTACACAACTGCATCTAGCTGCATCACAGTTTCAAGAGCTGAGACACACAACTACAATACCAAGCCATGTCATACCATTGCACACAAAGGAACATGATACACTGCCAGATATCAAGATTTCAGTTAGGAAGTTAGGAGCATCTCCCAGCCCCACCTGGGGGTGCTGTTGATTGAAACTGGGGCATTCTGCATGCAAAGCAGATATTCTGCCATTGAGCCCTTCACACAGCCAAATCAACCAACCCTTGTCTCCTTTGTACTCTAAGGTTACCAGATTTTTTCAATGAATCCGGGGACACTTTTCAACTTCCTACTAAATACAGTAGATGGATTTTGTCAGGGGACTGATTTGTAAATCTGGGGGCTGTCCTCGGGAAACAGGGACATCTGATAACCTTATTGTACTCAGCTATCATGTGAGGCCAAGATGATGTCATAGACCAGCCTCTCCCTTTCCTTATTTCCCCCCTTTTCCTAAAGCCTTTCTTTTGCCAAAACATCTTTAAATCTCTGGTAGCCACCCCGAATGAGCAATGGTTTGTTTAAAAAACTTTGTATCAAGGGGTCAGCTCTGCAGCTGTGGTGGGAGACAGGCCAGTGACTCCAGGGCAGGGGTCGGCAACCTAAAGCCCATGGGCCACAAGCAGCCCACAGGGGTCGTTTAACCGATCCACGAGCCGCCCCCAAACCGAGCCACCCGCTCAGTAAGTCCCCGCGTGCTGCGTTAAACTGACACACCACGGTGTGGGGACTCGCTTCCGCGGTGCCGGAAATCATGTCTATGAAGACTCTGGAAATTGCAGGTGCACATACTCACATGATCCAGCCCAGGGAGGGATCTCCACTGGAGTGAACCAGCCCAGGGAAGATAAACCTTGCCAACCCCTGCTCCAGGGGAAAGCAAAATGATTGTTTTTCACAGGGAATCACAGATTCACCTCCCCACTCCCCATCCATTCAGAAGTGTGAATTCCTTCACTGATTTGCAGGTCCTGGTGAGGCTATGGCTTTCTTCCCTTGTAAATTTTACAGTAGGTTTATTTTCCTTACAGTTAGGAGGATGCACAGAGGCGGGGTGTGTGTATGCTTTTTTCTTTTTCTTTTTGTCTGTAGGCCTTGCTTTGACCACAGTCCATCTTCTCAGCCTTGATAGTAAATGCTGAGTAAGTCTTGAATAAGTCTTGAATAAGTCCTAATCTTTCCTTGGTAGTACTTAACACAGTCATTATCTAATGCAATACAGTATTGCCATTCCCTCAGTGGTGGTTAATTAGAATTGCCTTTAAAAAAAACAACAACAACCTCCCCTGTCCCTATGTCTTTATAACAGAAGACTTATGCACAGGAATGTAACAATGGGCTTATCTCAATTTTAGTATATGTGCTGCCGAAGCGAGCACTACAATGGGCTTATCTCACTATCAGTCTATTAATATTATTGATCCTCGGTAAATATTCTGGTAGATCTTTTTTTTTTTTTAAAGGCTCTCCAGGACAATAAGTTTATTCATTCCATCTTCCTTTGCTTATACAGAGTGTTAGGGTTATATCCAACTCAGTCTTCAAAGAGTCAGGCTCACATGTTTATGAAACCAAAGAAGAAGGTTTTCTTCAAATTCTGGTGGTATTTCAGAGACATGTGTTTTCAAGCCTAGTTTCCAATCAACAACAGCTTGCTTTATGCATTTTAGCCAAACTGCCACTTTTCTACTGTCAGAAGTGGGATTTAGATCAATCTCTCCCTAATGATCCCCAGAATCTCAAGGAAGGGTTGGGAAGGAGCCTGAAGCTCTGGAGAGCGGCTGCTACTCAAATTGTGCAAAATTCTGGGCTACAATGGACTGACTCTGCCTATGTAACTCTGAAATCTTGTGTGACTTTCAGGCAAGAAGAATTTCTGAAGCATCCCTAGGAATCTTTCAGACCAAGCTTCCCATGTTCAATTACTGATTCATTGGGCAGGTATCACTCACTCTCCCACAGCACTTTAACTCGTTGTTAAATTCACTTAATCAGGGTATGCATCGGGTCCTTAGAAAGAGGTCATGGCAATTAAGCCTCCCAGTAAGAACATGCATTTTAGAAATCTTTTTGGATATGTATTTTAGTCTTTCCAGCTTGCCAAACAAGTGATCTCCATAGGCAGATGCTTTCCTTGAAATTACACGGAAGCCAATGTTTGTACTCATTTACACGTAAAAGCCCCACTGTTGGGTGTAAAGAAATAGAATGTGTCATTTTAAAAGAGGTAACCTTTCTCATTTGGAACTCTCATCTATTCTTCCCCAGCTGAGAGACAATTCCCACTTTACAGCAGGCATGGAGAACTTGCAGCCTTCAAGATGCTATTGGGCTACATTTCCCATATACCACCATCATTAGTTATGCTGTCTGGTAGGAGTTCAGCAGCATCTGGAGGGCCACAGATCCCTCCCACCCTGTTTATAGGGGAACTTCTAACTTCATAAACAATCCTTGAAAACAGCCTTTCCCAACCCTCCAGATATTGTTGGGTTGTGATCCACTTCCCCTACCATTGCTGACCATGAGCCATGATGATCAACAGCATCACCGGATAGGGTTGGGGGATGCTCCTGCCTGAAAATTTGATATCTGGCAGTGTCTTGTGTTAAGGGGTCATTCCATTTCCTCATTTCCCCAAGTTGTAGGGATTTTTGTGTGGTTTATTCGTTCTTTTTTATTCTGTCCAACAAACATAACCTTTAATTACTTGTTTTTCTTTCCATCTGTTTTCTCTTATATTCCATTAGATTTGTGCAAACCTCTTAGAGTTCCCAGCCTCCTCCATCTGCTGTGTGTATTTGTTGTTGTTTTTTATTCCCAATATCCATTTCTTTTTTTTTCTTCCAGTTTTGCTTTATTTGTTCAAAGTGTCAGCCATAAAGTATTTTCTTTTGTTAAGAAAATCAAACTTTAAAGGTACAAAAGCCTAGATGCAGTCGTCTGACATTTGGCAAGTTTAACCCATTCTGGAGGGGCTCCTTTTCTGACAAATTTCATCCACTTCTGCCAAAAGGGGAAAATCATAGTCATTATAACTCCACATTTTAGCTAGGGTGTGTTGGGAGGAACAGAGCATTGAATTTAACACATCTGATTCCAACATGAACAGCAAGTCAAATTGGAAAGACCCAGAGTGCATCCAAAGCAGATTGGGCTGCTTTCCAATGCCAGGTAAATGTTGTGGCCACTATACACCTCTACATTCTTCTCCATATCACTTTTGTATGTGTTCATTCCTAAATATTTTCTGTCCCATTTCCACATTAATCTGTGATGTTTATAAATCCTGCATGAGAAAATTGCTCTCACATTCATACAGAAAAACATGGTTTCATGAACAGAGAATTCCATTAAAACATTTGCTCTCAAAGACCAATTTGTATACACATTATTATACTATTTTTGATCCAGGAACTGCATGGCAAAATTCAGAGAAATGTGGAATCTGAAAATAATTCTGTTCTTCATACACATCTGAGAGACACTGATCAGGTCAGCTTGCATTGGAATTAGTAAAAATTGGATTTCTCAGGCATGCCTAGATATATGAAGAATTAAACCTGATGCCTTCTGTATATAAAACGTGTTCTACCAGTGAGCGATGGTTCCTTCATAAACATGTACCACAGAGATGAGGAACCTCTGGCTTTCTACTGCTTGTTGTTGGATTCTAACCACCAGAGATGCTGGCAGCTATAGTCCAACCCAAATAGGAGGGCCACAGGTTCCTCATTAAGAAAATCCATCCAAGTTCACAGGTGTTTTATTCCCATGTTAAGTTCATAAGAACATATTCATAAGCAGGCATCGGCAAACTCGGCCCTCCAGCTGTTTTGGGACTACAACTCCCATCATCCCTAGCCAATAGGACCAGTGGTCAGGGATGATGGGAATTGTAGTCCCAAAACAGCTGGAGGGCCAAGTTTGCCTATGCCTATTCATATGGATATGAGCCTGCTGGATCAGGCTCAACATCTGGTCCAACATCCTGCTCTCACAGTGGCTGACCTGTGGGAAACCTGCAAGATGGACATGGGGGCAACAGCACCTTGCCCACCTATGGCTCCCATCAGCTGGTATTCAGAAGCATGATGCCTCTCAGCAGAGAAAGCACAGCTGTCTTACACACTGAATCGCTCTCTAAGCTCCACTCTTTCAGCCAAGACTGCTTGTATACTAGTCTGTGATACAAATAGAACAATCTGAGATTTCTCCTTGCACTTTCCTATGATTCATTTTTAGAAATTTAATAAAAAAAATCCAGTAATTAAGTCCATGTATAAGCCCATAGGCTCGTGCCAAGGACATCCTTCTCTGAAGGGTTGCTCAATGTTCAGGGGGCATACCAGTTAGCTTGCAAAATATATTTGTTCAGGACATTTCGTTTTCTTTTTCAGCCCAGGATGTACAGTTAACAGAGAGAAAAGAAGGTCAGGGTCCAGATAGAACTGGATGTATAATAACTTTGCATTATATGACAGAGTTGTTCCGCCTGGCCTTTGGCATGGAGCCAATTTGATTCCCTCCCCCTCTTTCTTTTTTCTTTTCCTTTCTCCTCCTGCGAATATTTTAATGTTTCAATATTTTAATGTTGTATTTTAATTTTGTTTTTAAGTTGTATTCATTCAACTTGTTTTTATTATTTCTTGTTAGCTGCCCTGAGCCCGGCCTTGGCTGGGGAGGGCGGGGTATAAATAAAAATTATATTATTATTATTATTATTATTATTATTATTATTATTATTACATGGTGATGTTTCTCTTACATAGGTCTTTTCAGGTTTCAAATGCAGCTAAAATCAGGTGGAGGGGAATGCACAACAAAATGTTTATAGTTGCATCCAGTATTAGTCATATTCAGAGCAGACCTTACTATCAGTGAGTTTACTCTGAGTATAACTAACATTGGATACAACTGTTAAACCCATTCAGTTTCCCTAGATTTAAGTTGCCGCTGCTGCAATGCCCAGTGAAAGATACAGAATCTGCATCTGTTACGTCACAATGAGTTTTAATTGGAGCACTTTCTTTTCAGGAAAATCTAGAGGCATTGAGAAAAGTTAATTAATGTGGAAATGATGAATTGTGTGTGGCAGGGAGGGGAGATAGTTTGCGTGATGTGGAAAATATTGAATAGCTATTCCCATAAGGTAAAGGTAAAGGTACTTCTGCCCGTACGGGCCAGTCTTGCCAGACTCTAGGGTTGTGCGCCCATCTCACTCAAGAGGCCGGGGGCCAGCGCTGTCCGAAGACACTTCCGGGTCACGTGGCCAGTGTGACATCGCTGCTCTGGCGAGCCAGAGCCGCACACGGAAATGCCGTTTACCTTCCCGCCAGTAAGCGGTCCCTATTTATCTACTTGCACCCGGGCGTGCTTTCGAACTGCTAGGTTGGCAGGTGCTGGGACCGAACGACGGGAGCACACCCCGCCCCGGGGATTCGAACTGCCGACCTTTCGATCGGCAAGCCCTAGGCGCTGAGGCTTTTACCCACAGCGCCACCCGCGTCCCCCAGCTATTCCCATAACTCGGGGTCAATTTGTTGAAACCAGGAGAGTCAATACTTTTTGACACAACACAATGAAGTTACAAAATTTGTCTGCTTAACAGCTGGGTTTGGTCAAGTGCTGTATTTCAGAGCTGGGAAACCATTATTTTTTTTTGATTGCCCTTGTGGGGAACATTTCAAAGTAAAAGTCCAAAGAGCAATAAAAATGCAAACTGTACCTTTTGTACAGTAGGCTAGTTTGACACACACTCACACAACCCCACTCTTTCCTTTCAAGCAAGAGTTCAAGGATACTTTCCAGACAGGTAAAAACACAGGGGTTGAAGCAGGGCCAGTGAGGGCCTGGAAAGAGTTTCATAAGGCCAAAAAGAGTCTTACCCAGCCATGCAATGTCTCCAGACATGGTCAGAGGTAGAAGCTGTGATACTATAGTCTATATATCACCCCTGATCAAGTCAGTCCCACTGCCTAAGGCTGCCCTTTTCCTCTTTCTTTCGCAGGATCTTTCTGAGGTTCACAAGCCATTAGGCTCAGTGTGGATATTTGCAGCCCCTTGTCAGCCTCTCTTCCTCACCTGTGGTCTCTCCTGACTGATTGCTGCGTGTTGAACTGCTCATGGGCAAACCACCAATGTCAATGGTCAATGTCTTTATTTCCCACGATTCCTCTTTGCCAGCAGTCACCAAGCCCAGCCGTAAATCACAGTTTAGAAACAGCCAGAGATGGGCCAAGCAGGGTTGGTGTGTGCTAGCTGGGTTGTTACAGGAAGACGTAGGGGTAGAAAACTACTCTGCACTGCATAATATTTCACTCAGATTCATAGGAACACCACTTTTGCTATCAGCCCAGTAAGACAAAACCTAGGCTTATCCACACCTGCAACCGTGTGCTGTATTGGGAGTAGGTAAGGCACCTGCTTTGCATGCATAAGGTCTTAGGTTCAATCTATGGCATCTCCAGGAAGACCTGGGAGAGACCCTATGGCGTTTGCCTCCTTGGTGGGTCATAAGGAAAGGATTAAAATGAGTGTGATGTGATTGGCCAGTGGAAACTGATAGAAGGAGTTAGGGTTAGAGGGGGAGTTGTGTGAAAGTCAGTTGAGAGTTGGGAGTTGAAGAAGGAGGAGGGAGGAATAGTCTGTGGGTTGGTCGAGTTGTGTGGTGAGAGAGTGAGAGGAATTATTAGGTGGAGTCAGATAGTTAGTTGGGATAATCAGTTTGAACTTGTTAGGAACGAATAGGACAGTTAAGGAACTAAGATTAAGAAACTGCCAAGAAAAATTAACTGAAACCATAAGCTTGTTCGTGCCTAT
Organism: Podarcis raffonei; assembly: GCF_027172205.1. Taxonomy (NCBI): domain Eukaryota; kingdom Metazoa; phylum Chordata; class Lepidosauria; order Squamata; family Lacertidae; genus Podarcis; species Podarcis raffonei. Next base: position 8,382,353 of record NC_070621.1, read on the forward strand.
AAAAATAAACTTGATTATTTGTTAATGTTAACAACTGACTGGACTCCGTGTGTACCTGTGAGAAACAGGTTGGTGGCAGCGAAGAAAGCAATTACAGTGGTGGCACAGGGTCAATAGACTGTCAAACGTCCGGGGGCCCTGTGTGATCGCCACAGACCCCTTGTTTGAAATCCTGGAAGACAACTATCAGTCAATGTAGACACTACTGAACAAGATAGTGTAAGTCAGCTTCCATGTTCCAAAGAAGTACTGCCAACTGGCTTTGAGTTGTTGCTTAGTTGCCATTCTTTTTATACATTCATTTTTGAATGAATATGAGTTTGCACTGAACAGCATTCATTGTTTATTGTCTGTTTTTGCTTTTCTGATGTGTGCCCGTTCTATACATGGCAATGTTTGCTTCTTTCTTTAATGCTTTATGTGAGCCATTTTGAATTCAGCATTCTAGGGAAAAGTGGCATACAAACATTAAATCAAAACAAATTTCGGTGGAAATGACTGGCAGAATCCGAGACCTGGGAGAAGAGTTGGTGGAAGAAGATTGGAAGAAATTTAAAGACTATTTGCAGAAACACTGTAAAATTAATGAATGTTAAAATGATGTTGGATTGAAAATAAGTGGCATTAGCAACAAAGTTAATAAGAATATGTAAAAATGGATTGATAATGGATGAAAATATAGAGTTATAATATGTTAAGATATAGAGTTAAGATAAATGAAAGAGGGTAAGGATTTGTTGATTTAATTATGTAAATGGGAACACAAAAAGGGGAGGTGTGAGGAGGTCAAGGAAACAAGCTAATGAGTTTAAAGATACAAAAAAATGGATTTGTTTTTAATTCTTTCTTATTTATTCGTTTTTTTGCATTTTGCATTTTTATTTTTTATTTTTTCTACTTTATGTATTTTTGTATGTTTTTTTATTTCTTTCTTTTTATATGTTTTCTTTTTATTCTGTAAACCTTTGTTTTTTTGTAAAATTCCAATAAATATTTTATATATATAAAAAAATCAAAACAAATTTCGGAATCTAATGTAAGCAGCCAGGGTGCTTTGGAAAGGGAAGCCCTGGCTTAAGTCACTTTTTAATGCACTCCAGACCTAATCACTGTGTTTCCCCGCCTACCTTTGGCAGGACACACTGCAACAGACACTTTATTATGCGTGAATAAATACCAAATTGTTTTGTCTTAAGCAGAGGGGGGGGGCGAAATCACATTGAAGCAGCAAGCAGTCATAGTTGAGCTTTCATTCCTGTACTCAGTGTCCTTCTGTAAATCTAAATATATTTGTGGAGTGAGAATTCAAAATGCGGTTTTAACAGTGGTCAGGGAAAGGCCAAATCCAGGCACTGTAAATAAAGTTAAGGCTGACATTTGAGCTTTGGGAACTGCAGGAAGCAATGAAGTGGTTCTGCCAGACCTGAATCCACTTAAATCTTAAGGGAGGGCTCGGCATTTGGTATTAAGGGAGTTTTTTTTTAACCACATCTGAGGGCCATTTGGTATTGTACTTTGTATATCAATTCAAAAGAGACGATTAACTTCTTGTTTCAAAGAAAAAGTTGAAGAAAGACAATGTTGGCAAACTTCTCGGTCCCCTTCCCATCCATTTCCAGGTCCCCTCCTTTCTAAATTATTTGCAATGACCAAGATTTCTGACACATTCCATGTTTTAGTGTTGAGTTTAACCCTCCCTCCCTCTATTGCCAACCTATTGCCACGCTGTTAAAGGAAGCATAACATTTTGTCAATAGAGGATGGTTCCTTGCTACCAGCAATCACAATTTGTACTATTTTGGGGCACTATTATATTGCACCCCACCCTAAAGAGGTAGAACAGGAGCCATTGCCTTATTCTGATTTGGCTTCAGATGATGTGATGTGGCATCTTTATAAAGCCAATTCAGAGCAAAGGCAATGTTTCCTGCTTTCACTCTGGAGCACTGTTGGTAAAAAATAAAATGGCATCTGTCATTATCTGGGTGCGTGACTCCTGATATGTCCAGGACCACAGAACAGATGATAGTGCAACAATTGAATGGAGGCTGCTAAGAGTGCCTTGAAAGCTTCATCTCACCCACAAAGTCTCTGGTTTTGAGCTGAAAATAAACTCTAAAAAGAACTTTTGAACTTGTATGTGTAAATCTTGTCTTTCAGTACAGGAAAATAGCCAAAAGATAATGTAGAACAGAATAAAACATAAATATAAGCTGTTTAAACACCAGTGAAACATAACTATATTAAAACATACTAGAAGTTTTTAAGACAGCTACAGAAACTCACAAGAATCAGCGGTAAACATTTGCCAGTAAAACCTAATCTCAAGTTCTGAAAAAAAGGCTTCTTAATGATTCTGCTCTATTCCTTTGTTGAATTCAGAATCCCAGGGTGAAGCAGGAAGTGTTTTGGGATTTTCAGAGGCAAAGTATGCTCATTATGAGGCAGCAGAAGTTGAAGAAGAGATCCCTAAAGTACTTCATGTCACCTAGGTGTTCCTGACATCAAAAGAATGCTATGGACAAGTGTCTGCTGAAAGCAAAAATATTTTTGAAGCTTATCATAACTCCATAATGCTAAGTTTTAATGATGGGAAAAGGGAAAACAAATACCAGTGTATGTGTGCACATCCAGAGGAATAGCTCCATTATGACTGACAGGTTTGCTTGCAACCAGAGAGAATGATATCACCAGCACTCTCCAGTCCCATTACCGTATTTTTTGCTCTATGAGACACACTTTTCCCCCTCCAAAAATTAAGGGAAAATGTGTGTGCGTCTTATGGAGCGAATGCAGGCTCCATGGCTTCAGTGAAAGCAACACAAAGCCTCCAAAGTGCAGAGGAAGCGCTCCCGCCATGCTCCGGAGGCTTCGCGTTGCTTTCGCTGAAGCCTGGAGAACAAGAGGAATCGGTGCACACTGACCCCTCTCACTCTCCAGGCTTCAGGGATAGCTGCCTGAAGCCTCCGTAGCACAGCGGGAGCTCCTGCTACGCTCCGGAGGCTTCTCGTTGCTTTTGTTGAAGCCAGAAGAGGAAAACTCTCCTGGCTTCAGGGATCACCACCCAAAGCCTCCAGAGGCTTTGCTTCACTGGAGAGGCGCAGCGCAGCTTTCCCTCTCTGCGCACCGGCCCTTCAGCGAAGTGGGAGGAGAAATGGAAGAGGCTCCGCTTCTCCTGCCACTTCGCTGAAGGGGCGCTGCGTAGAGAGGGGGAGATTTTTTTTTCTTGTTCTCCCCCTCTAAAACTAGGTGCATCCTATGGTCGGGTGTGTCCTATAGAGCGAAAAATACGGTACTTTGGAGGAGCAAATTTGCATGAGTGAAATTTATGCCGCTATACTTAAGGAACATGCAAAGATATGGAGAGGGAATGAGAGCTTTGTAGCTGACAGATTAAAATTGTAACCAGAGGGAATGATTTTATCTGAAAAGCAGTTCCCATTTTAGTTCTTTCCACCCAAAGTAGACTGTAATATCCAGTCTTTGAGGAAAGCTTGATGTTCTCCCACCTTTGATTTCATTAAGGGCTGTGCTGTTAGGAAAGCCACTGTGGCTATACTTCTGACAGGATGTATGCCCTCAGAAGTGGTAATGCTGCTGGCAAATTGCATCCACACACACACAAAAATAAGTTTGGGATTGTTCCTTTTATTGGGGGTGGGTACATTATAGAGGTATCCATTACAAATGGCCTCAGACTCATTTGCCAGTAATTTGGAAGGATTTATTCACTCGGGAGGGGCCAGTATTATCCAATCCTGTCTTAAGGGAGAAAGGCATAGCAGTTTTAAAAAATTGTGAATAGGGTAGGGGAAATGAAAGGCATTCAGACACCTAATTTGAATAGTGCAGTGTCCAAATTGGTCCAAGCCAAAGGGACTGCTTTACAAAGCACAAAATTAGGTTCTTAACTGAATTTTGTGGTTGGTGTGTACCCTGAGAGGAGATATTAGCAATGTGACCTGCCACAAAATTTGATGTAGCTGTGGGTTTGGGAAGTAGCCTGATCTGTGTTAGAATTGCTCTTTGTCTTTCCAATTTACTACTCAAGACTGAATTAGAACAGTTAAAAACAAACCTCTGCTCCCCCCCATTCACTATAATGGGCAATCTAAAAACAGCTATATCTATTTCCTTTTCACATAATCAGATACAATTTGCAGTCATGGTCACCTCTCCTGAGGGGACAAAGCCTGCCAAATTTCAGAATGTAGTGGTTCTCCTGCAAGGAAAGGCTTCTCTGTTTTGGAGTGAGTATAATAGGAATTATAGGGACTGGGGTGGTGAGGGAAAGGGTTATAAATCCCCAGAAAAGACTGCAGTGGAGGAAATGTCACACCCCTTAAGGGCTCTGTTAGCCCCTTGATCTTTAGTGTGTGGGGAGTAGCCTTTTGTAAATAGAAAGTGGGAGCAAACACACCAGTGGCTGATGTAGATGCCTTTTCCCCATACAGTGGTACCTTGGTTTACGAACTTAACCATTCCGGAAGTCTGTTCTTAATAATAATAATAATAATAATAATAATAATAATAATAATAATAATTTATTATTTATACCCCGCCCATCTGGCTGAGTTTCCCCAGCCACTCTGGGCGGCTCCCAATCAGTGTTAAAAACAGTACAGCGTTACATATTAAAACCTTCCCTGAACAGGGCTGCCTTAAGATGTCTTCTGAATGTCAGGTAATTATTTATCTAATAAACCAAAGTCATTCTTAAACTGAGGGACGCTTTCCCTAATGAGGCCTCCCACCGCCGGTGCCCTTCCACCATTCGGCTTCCATTCGTAGACCGAGGTAAAGTTCGCTAACTGGAACACTACTTCTGGTTTTGCGGAGTTCGTATACTGAATAGTTCGTAAACAGGGCTGTTCTTAAACCGAGGTACCACTGTATTGATGGGGTAGGCATGCCCACAGCTTTTCATGACCCTTTATCTGTTTCTGTTCTTTTAGATGTGGCACCAATTCTGTATTATGCCACGCCCGCACAGCAGCCATTTTGTGACTAGCCTCCACAGCACTTTCTCACAATTCCAAATGTAAACACTAGCCACAAAAGGTTGATGAATCATTCCTTGGATAAATATGGTAGGGCAGCATGCCAGATCAGTTGCCAAGGACAGTAGTGAGTAGGGCTTATGTCAGTGGTGTGGGCCAAAATTTGCCAGGGCACATACCTTTTCTTTCCCTCTTCCTGCCACCACCACCCCATTTTCCCCCTCCTGAACATCCACATATAATTAGACAAAGGAGAATGCAAAATTAGGCAGAAAGGCCACGTGGGGCCCTTGGGCTGTAGTTTGACCATCCCTGCCTAACAGACCTTCCTGGTCCAGAGAAACCAAAGGCCAGCTGCGATGGGGAGAGAGAGTCACTCAAGAGGCAAAGGAATCATTTGCTGTTAAGGAAGTGTTCTGTCTTTCAATGCTGGTGACTTCCCACAATGGGCAACAATACACAGATCCACGGGTTTCCCTGTAGTGATGTTTGGTGCCCATTGTGACTGGTGGAACATAAGGCCAACGGTATGTGCAATCTGAGTCAATGAATGGTGGATCATAGTTTTGTCCCTGTCCTCATTCCTGCTGAGTTCTGCAAGAGCAAGTCTGGGACTAAGGGGGTAGCTGACATCCAGTACCAACTCTCCTAGCCTGGTTGTAAGTAAAAAAATGTAAGCAGGTGGGAGCTTCCTGGTAGCAGCCTGAGGTTGGTGCAACAGTGTCCAATTCACTCAAATGGAGCATCCTCCATTTTCTTGTTCCAGCTTCAATAGTTCCCAGAAAATGAAGGTTTCTATAGTATGTACCAGTTACAAATTGCATGTGCTACTAAAGTAATTTGTGTTCTTGAAAACGATCCGTTTGCCATAAGGAAATCTATAATAACCCAAGAGTCATGACTTGGACTTTCCATAAATAACTTCCCTCCCATTCTCCCTGAGCACCAGTTGACTTAATGTTTCCCATCCTGGTAAATCCTCTTTTTTTTATTTGCATTGTATGTCCCCAGCTCCTGGTTTTAGCAATTTGTTGATGGACTGGAAAGAGAGGCTTGCATGAGTCATCACCAGCCTAGACAAACAGTAGTCTATGGAGAACAGTCCTTCGCCCTCTCAAGGGAGGTTTTTTCATTCTTAAGCTTTTGGAAATCTCTGTAATTACAGGAGGAAAAGTTAGGGCCGGGGGCCGGATGGTTTCTCTCTTTTCTTTCTCTCTCTCTCCCCCTCCCCCTCCCCAATTTTTAAACATGATGTCAGGATTTCCACTACTTCATGAGGAAGCCACAGTTCCCATTTCTCTTAAACAAGAAACATTGGGGCTTTGCTTACTTTGTCAGATTTTGGCTGGAAAGTTGGACTGGGAAAAGGGGGAGTAGAGGGGGGCCGCTCTGCACCATTTTTCTTACAAGGACCGAGGCTTGTGTCAACTAACAGATGGGGGCAGGGAGCAGCTGTACCTTGTCTGGAGTGAAATGTAATAGTAATAGAAAGCTCTTAAATCTGTAGCACAGTGGATATAGCAAATGTGTGATGGGGCACATTTGCTTCTGGGGAACCTTCAGGGGACCGCATTGCCAGTGATGAGTTGGGCCGGAGGCAAAAGTGAGTGGAGCAATGTATGCGTTACCATTGTACAGGGCCAGAAGCAAAGGCTTGGAGGCTCACACGTGGCCCACAGGTGTAGGGTCATTGTGTCAAATCAGACAGTTCATGGATTTTCTCCCCTGCACAAGGTGCAGGCCACAAGCCTGCAGCACAAACTTGAGGATGGTGAATTAGGATGTATGGTGCACTGCCCCACCAACCTCAAGTTTGCTCACAGCCAGCCCTTACCAGCTTACCTTCTTAGTCACAGCCAAACAGGGTGTGGCCCTGGCTGTCAGCTTCCTCCTGCCTAGTGTTGTCCTTGTAAAACTCAGCAGAGAGCAGTATGAGGACAAAACTGGAACGAGTTGGCTCTGGCACCACCAGCTGTGGGCCTCCTTACCTTTTGCCTTACGTCCCAATGGGCACCAGCCACCACTTCAAATGGTTAAAGATTGCCATCATATTGCTTCTTAGTTATCTCTTCTCCAGGCTAAACATACCCAGCTCCATCTTTTCTTCCTAGAACTTGGTCTCTAGGCCCCTAATCGCCTTTTTCACCCTTCTCTGGATATGCTCCAGTTTCTCAATATCCCTCTTACTGTATTGCTCAGAATACACTTGGATAGGAATAGTTTTGGAAATTTTTGATGCCAATGATATATGCCATTTTTCAAAATAAAAAGTAGGGGATAGGAATCTGTGAGTTGATATAAAAAGGGTTCCCCATCCCTCTCACTACCAAGGAAATGTAATAAATGAATAGAAAGAGAACCTACTCAGTTGATGCTGACCAAAAACCCTGCATGCACACTATATAAAAGAATTTAACTTTCACCACCCCACCACCCCTCCCCACCTTCTTCCCCAATGCTTCCCCAAATAATGTAGGCATGGCCAAACTTGGCCCTCCAGATGTTTTGGGACTACAACTCCCATCATCCCTAGCTAACAAGACCAGTGGTCAGGGATGAGGGAAATTGTAGTCCCAAAACATCTGGAGGGCCAAGTTTGGCCATGCCTGCTATAATATATACAACACTAATATTTCGTATGAAATGTAACTAATTTGGAGGAAAGACTTTACAACCTGAAAAAAGAGACAATGCACGTACTTTTGTAAACCAAGATTTTTTTTTTTTAAAGCAATGTTTCTGGTCTGTCAGCTTTGCAAATGGGGATTTTCCAAAGCACAGACATAGTTCAGCCTTAAAGGGTATATCAATACAATTTTATGGAAGTGGAAGAACGTACTCCTGAAAAACTGGGAAAGGATAGCAAAACTGTGATGTATGAATGATTGGAACTGGGTTTGTTTAGTTTGGAGAATGGGGGAAGTTTGAAAAGTGCTAAGAGGTCAAAAACTCACTGGCATAAGCTACAAGAAGGCCAATTTTGATTTAATGTTAAGAGAAACCTTTAGGTAAAGGACCTCTGGATGGTTAAACTCAGTCGAATTCGACTATGGGGTGTGGCGCTCATCTCCTCTCATTCAACCAAGGGTTGAATCCAATTAGGTTGTACACACCCAGTGAAATTAATGAATCAAAGTTATTTTCAAATGAATCAAATCATTTCCAGTGATTTCTATTACTTATGATCATTTCAGTGATCTATGATAAGTAGGACCAGTATTAGATACAATCTCCAAATTTCATCGGCAAAGGCAGAGAGTATTGAGTCTAACTGAGACTTGTGCTCAAATAATGCAAGCAAGTTTGGGAATCCTGAATCATGTCACTTGCTATGAAAAGTTGACAGAATTAATTCTTACCCCATTGCTAGTTGTTGCTACATCATTTGTTAGGTGAGCATTAGTCTGCAATGGTCCACCCCCACCCCCCCGCTGAGTTCTACAAAGGCAACACCCAGCTATACAAATGCAAATAAAACATTTTAAATGTGTTGTAAAGTGCAATATACAAATGTGATACTAGATGGCGATGGTGAACTATAGGAAATTCAATATGTATTTTTCAAAACGTTTTTTGGGGGGAAAGCATTTTCACAGCGTTTTTTATTTGTGTAGATTCTACCTGACAACTGATTGGTTCAAAATTGGGAAAGGAGTGCGACAGGGCTGTATATTGTCTCCCTGCTTATTTAATTTATATGCAGAATTCATCATGCGAAAGGCTGGGCTGGATGAATCCCTAGCCGGAATTAAGATTTCTGGAAGAAATATCAATAACCTCAGATATGCAGATGACACAACCTTGATGGCAGAAAGTGAGGAGGAATTAAAGAACCTTTTAATGAGGGTGAAAGAGGAGAGTGCAAAATATGGTTTGAAGCTCAACATCAAAAAAACGAAGATCATGGCCACTGGTCCCTTCACCTCCTGGCAAATAGAAGGGGAAGAAATGGAGGCAGTGAGAGATTTTACTTTCTTGGGCTCCATGATCACTGCAGATGGTGACAGCAGCCACGAAATTAAAAGACGCCTGCTTCTTGGGAGAAAAGCAATGACAACCTAGACAGCATCTTAAAAAGCAGAGACATCACCTTGCCAACAAATGTCCGTATAGTAAAAGCTATGGTTTTCCCAGTAGTGATGTATGGAAGTGAGAGCTGGACCATAAAGAAGGCTGATCGCCGAAGAATTGATGCTTTTGAATTATGGTGCTGGAGGAGACTCTTGAAAGTCCCATGGACTGCAAGAAGATCAAACCTCTCCATTCTAAAGGAAATCAGCCCTGAGTGCTTACTGGAAGGACAGATCGTGAAGCTGAGGCTCCAATACTTTGGCCACCTCATGAGAAGAGAAGACTCCCTGGAAAAGCCCCTGATGTTGGGAAAGATGGAGGGCACAAGGAGAAGGGGACGACAGAGGATGAGATGGTTGGATAGTGTTCTCGAAGCTACCAGCATGAGTTTGACCAAATTGCGGGAGGCAGTGGCAGACAGGAGTGCCTGGTGTGCTCTGGTCCATGGGGTCATGAAGAGTCGGACACAACTAAACGACTAAACAACAACAACAAGATTCTACCTGACTAGTGTAAATAAGAAGGCAAATGGGTGTGGCTTGACTGAGAGCAGCCTGAGATTGGTGGGGCTGTTTCGCTCTAGCCCCAGAGGACCACCTCCACTGCATCAATGTCTCTGTTCCAAAGTTGGACAAACACTGGATTAGGTAGGCTGATATCATTTGACAGCCACCATCCTATGACATACAGATGTGCTGGAGGCCAGGCACAGATTCCCCTGATGTTTTTATTATTTAACTGTGAAGAAACACATAAATCATATGGCACACACACACAGTCAGGATATAGAAAAACTGAGGTGTTGTACATCTGGGCCAGTTTCTCCTTCTGCAAAAACAATTGTGTGGGATATTAATCACACTTGTCTCAGTCTCTTACCTTTTGTTTTTATCAGCAAAGTTTGTGGTGTGCATTGGAAGCACATAATTCTTCTGTAGCTGGTCTCCTTGGCATTGTGTGTTTGAGACTCTTGAGAGGGATTGCTTAAAAGCCCTTTTTATGGGCTTTTAAAATTCATTTAACTCTTATTACCTTTTGTACTTTTAATCTGCTAGACTTTTTTATTTTTAAATTTTAAAACAGTATGCTACTGCTGTTTTTATGCTGTCTTCAACTGCCTGGGATCTAATCGAATGAATAAAGGTTATAGCTATAGCTATAGCTATAGCTATAGATGACATAGCTATAGATAGAATAGCAGGAATGGCCCAGGAAGCTTTTTTTGCATCCCTGAAACCATAGCTCCTTCTGGGCAGCCTTTCTAAGGTCACATGCCAGGGTTAGGTGGGGCCAGAGGCAAACCTAGGTAGAGCATTGAATGTGCATAGTTTCTATGCATGCTCACACACCCCTTCTTATCATTATCTAGCATTATCAGATAACAAGGACACATTTCAGCATAGCAAAAACACTCAAGAGGTTGCAAAGTAGGGCCAGTGAGGTGTGTGTGTGTGTGTGCGTGCACACACGTCAGCTCCTAGGCCTGGGCTCCACCTCTGTTGGAAAACTTTATCATTTCCAATAGAACAGACAGTGCAAATAGTTTCAGCAGACTCTCCAGGATTTGACAATAACAACACAAATGACATTTTGCTCTTATTGAAATGCTCTGATGTGGGGAAGCTATAATGAAAAGATGCACATAGGTGTTCTATAATAAATAATGGCTTTCTATCCTAATGTTTTCCACTCTTTTCAACTCCAATTTTCCATTCTTGGTTTCATCTCAAGTTTTAGGGGAAGCTTGGAAGTTGGTGGGGGGAAGCAGAAATCCCTGTCACACTCTTTTCTGAAATATGACCATGACTGGCAGAACACCCCTCCCTACTCTTACGCAAACAACTTCTAAACAGATGGGGCTGTTATGCTCTGATCCTGGCCTGTTGAACTGAACTTTCTAAAGTCTTGAGGTGATGTTTAGATGGAAATTAAAACACACTCAAACACAGCAGCTGTGAATAGAGATGTCACGAAATTTTGCAATCCTTTGTTTGTCAGGGTGAACATCCATAGTTGTTAGTTGTTGTCACCCATCTGTCTTGAGAGATAACGGGGTGCACCTCAGGGGCTGAAGTAAAACCACTCTGCTAACAGCATTGAAGTGACCTCCTCAGGGTATGAGCCTGGACAGTGTGTACAGATGTCCTGTCCAAAGGAAATCAGAGCAATACATTTGGCATCAGCTCAGCTGTAGGAATTGCCAAAAGGAGATGTACAAGGCACCATTCAACCATCTTAGGGACTCCACTCTGGATTTATGTAGGATTTACTCTTTAGCCTTTTCTTCTCCTGAATATATCATGCAAGACAGCAGAGGTTTAGAATCAGAGTTTTCCTTATCTTGGATGAATTCCCTTACAAGGTTGACGAGCCCATCTGTACTTCACTTCCCTCTATGGCATGTGTAGAAACTGCCTTCCTGACTGTTGGACCCACAATTGGTCTCGAAGGGGCATGCCAAGCCCCACCTGGAGAGGCCAAGGATTGAACCTGAACTAATCATTAGTGCTTTTGCCTGGCTGGATTGTGTCCTGGAACTTTGATAGTTCCTTTTGCCTGCCTTGGTGGAGGATAAACAGGTGTGCAACTGTGTGCAGAAACTAAGGGTATGCAGAGACTCCCAATCTGCCTCATGCCTCCAGTCTAGGCTCCGTGAATCAGACTGCCCCACACTGGGCCAACCCAAGAAATGACGCAACTTCCTGGATCCAGTACCGAATTAGTATTGGCATGGGGCTAATGATTAATTACTTTTTTAAACCTTTATTGAAACATATGGCCAGGAGGGGGTTGGGGAATGAGGCATTGCCACCCTCTCCCCAACAAGAGTGGGGGCTCAGTTCTGTGGGGTGTGTCTTCTTAAACAGGTTTTCTGCAGGGAAACAATGAGCACCGTGCACCACACAGAATCAATGCCTCTATTCAGCAGCTGGTTTGTGGATGCATAAGAATGCAAAGTGCTGCTTAGAGATGGGGCACTAGACAGGAAGTAGAGTAAGGTGGCTTTGGGTTCCTACATTCTCCCAGGAAGTTGAGACTGGAGGTCAGGGTAGGTTATTGGCCTTTTCATTGAGTTTTCCAAGCCAGTGGCTGCCTTTGCTTCTAGACTGATGCAGCACCCTCTGTCAGCCACCCACTGACATACCTGAGTGGGTCTCATTTGGTTCAGCTCAGTCAAATCTGGGGCATCTTTCTAGTACAAACCAGCCTATTGTACAAACGTTTCCCATCCCTGCTCTAGGTATGACAGCACCCTACTCCAGGTTGATGTTGACAAAAAAGTGGTTCCATTTCTGTTTCACGTGCATTCTTATTGTTGGATCTCATCTTTGTTAATGTTTCTTTTCTTTTTAAAATAAGTATATAACAAAGAGAAGGGGAAAGTGGGAGATCCTCTTATCACCTTTACACCATAATCAATATTCATTTATCATCAAATCTTTAATTTCCCTAGAAATTCGGGTGACCTCTGAATACTTTCTGAAGAACAATGTTTATCATCATTAAGCTGAAAGCATCATTTCAGAATTTGAACATGTCACTCTTGATCATGGAAGGAGGTGGGGAAGAGCACTAATCTTTTAGCTCTGCAACATTGGGGCTAGATGTTATTGACATGGTGATGGTAGAGAAATGCAATGCTTATTGACTGTGGGGGATGGCATCCATTGGAAATGGTAGGATGGAAGGAAGGAAACCCAGTGTAAGTGGCGCCAGAGCCAATAAAATAAAAGCCAACTAATTCTAGTTTTGTTCTCCTCCCTGCTGAGTTCTATGTGGGTCAACACTGAGACTAAGGAAGAGGAAGCTGATAGCCACCCCCCAAACTGATTGTAAGGCAGACAGGCAAGAGCTGGCTGATGGCAGGTCCACTGCTTGATATAAGATTTCAATGCATTTAGCAGCAAAAAATGCTACTCATATAGGACGTCCATACTTGATGCTGAGAATCTGGAGGACCACCTTGCCTTGAGGGGAGAGGAGAAGAAAGAGGCCTGGGGAATTGTCACCAGCCAGTTCCCACAGTGGCTTTTCCCTACCCCGCAACGGCCACCACAGGTGCATCTGAAGGACCATGTTGCCCCAAGGGGAGAGAAGGAGAAGTGGTAGCAGCTTTTTCTAAGCAGGCAAGTTGTATTTTCTATTCTTTTGTAACTTTTTCTTTAAAATGCTTATTGTTTTAATAATCTTACAAAAAACACTTTGTGAGGCCCACCAGAAACGTGGTATATAAACAATTAATAATAGATAAACAATAAATAATATATAAATAATTATGATCTTCACTGATAAGGTCCTGAGAGTTCTGTCTCCTTTACTCAGATCTTGCCCACTCCCTAAGACCCCATTCCACCACAGTGATGGAGCATTTGCTACCACCACTGAGGCATGTGTGTGGGGTGCTGCCCCCCTCCCAGTGGGAAGGGTTATGGTTAAAGTTAACCCAGGAGTGGAGCTGCAGCCAAGTACGAGAAAGCTGCCTTGGCCCACTCCACCCACCCTCCTCTCTCTGCCCCTGAATCAGGCTTGTCCCTGGAGCGGAGCTGTGACTGGCAGTGTTGTGTGAGAAAGCAGTTTCTGCAGCTCCCTCACGTGCCAGAGCCAGGGTCCAAGACAGGGAGCCTAACTTGGGAATGCCTGACCATGCACCCTCAAAAAAATGTTCCAGGGGCTGTGGCCCTGCCAGCATACTCCCCACCCCCCATACTACACCACTGCTGCACAATGCCTGAGGTTGGGACCAGGGCAAGAGAAACTGCCTTCTCAGTGGCCATTTTGAGATTGTGGAACATCTTACACCAGGGTATCATTTCTCCTTCCCCACTTTCATTTTTTCCACTCATTGGTTAGAACCCTTTAATGCAGAGCTTTCCAAACTTTTCATCTTGGTGACACACTTTGTAGACATGCATCATTTCACGACACAGTAATTCAGCTTTAATAGCAAGCCAGAGGTTAAACCAACCCCTTTCAAGCCCAAGGAAGAGAATCGGGAGCATCTACGCAACACACCTACACACTACAGCTGACACACTAATGGGTTGCAACACACAGTTTGGAAAGCTCCGCTTTAAAGGGTATGTCTTGCCAGCCAATGGTTTTCTTTATGTGCTTGACGAGGGGCAAGGGGCTTATTCCACCCTGAGGACCACATACCTTTGTGGAAAATGCTGCATGCTGGGGGGTTGGGGGCTGGCCTGAATAAAAATGGGTTGGGCAATGAATATGACTCTTAATCTTTGTACAGTAGGGCTAAACTCCAATCATGCAAAACCCAGAGGTTTCTACACATCCACACTCAAACATGTGCTACATCTGTTGACCCACCCCTTTTGCTTTTTGCCCCAATCAACATGATTTGTCATGGGAGGATGTGGTCCTCAGACTGAAAACCCAACCCAATTCTCACAGCCATAAGACTTGCTGGATGACCTTTCTCTCTCAGCCTAACCTACCTCAAAGGATTGTTGTGAAGATTAAGGTTTTCTGTGTGGGGACATTGGGGAAGAGAAATGTAGGCTGGCTATAGCTCTATGGAGGAAGGGTGGGGAATGTGTAAAAGCCAGGCTCTTTCAGAAATTTACTAGAGCCTGTGCTTATAACGATCAGTGATGAATGCAGATGTTCCATGCATCTGTTTTTGCCCAGAGCAGTTGCAGTTCCTCCGTATTCAAAAAAACCTGGCAATCCTACCTTCTAAAGACAGACAAGATGAGCTAATATTGGTTCCCTTTTCCTTGTCCCTAAATCATATGATCTTATAATGCTTGCTACTGAATGTAGCGTAATGTCCTATGTAATGTTATCCCCTAACTACTCAGAGGCAGCTTGAAGGAAATTGCCTCTCCTATAGAAATTCATGTCTTGCTTCTCTTTCTTTCTTTTTAAAGGGAAAAAATATCTTGTTCCTATTTGGCTTGGATCCTTGTATTTCATTTCTTCCACATTACATAAGATGGTAGTTGGGAAGATATGTTTGACTCTCTGTGGTCTTTTGCTATCACATTCACTTCAATAATCTCCATTGCTGCTTCTCTTAAGCAGCATTCAGCAACCTGGTGCCCTCCAGATGTTTTTGGACTACAACACACAGCAGCCAAAACATGAAGTCCAAAACATCTGGAGAGCACCAGGTTGGTGAAGGTTGCTAAAAAGTATGATCCCTCTCTCTCTCTCTCTCTCTCTCTCTCTCTCTCTCTCTCTCTCTCTCTGCATATGCATTCTCTAGGTCCAGACCAAAACATTTTGCCAGCTGAGGCAAATAAGAAAATAGTGCCCCCTGCCATGTCTCACTACTACAGAAAGTTTTGTGTCATACGCACCCTCACCGAAGCTGCTTCCAAGCCACAAGGGCTTTCGCTGCCTGAGGTAAAAAGCAATATGGCACTCTCCCACCAGACCCATAAAGAAGCCAACCGGACTGGTAGCTGAATCTTACTCCAATATTGGTAAAATAACTGTATCTTCCACCATGCTCAAGGGCATCAGGCAAGTGGGGGGTGGGTCACAGGGCAGGCTATGTGGTACTCTGAGCACTGTTCACTCCCGCTGCCATCTCAGTATCTGCTGCAAGAGGCAGCTGCCTCTCTCTGCCCCATCTTAGGACCAGCTCCAGTGTTCCCTTGCCTCTTTCCTCCCTACTTTGTGTTACATATTTAATTTTAGAAGATTTTTAATTAGGTACCAGAACTTTGATGTGGAAGCTCCCGCAAAACATCTGTACCACTCTCTTCTGGCTCTTCAAGCTGATCACTTACTGGCCATAGAACAAATGAGATTATGACTTAAATGAGCCTTATTGTTTTGAAAAAATAAATACCCTCAGCTTCACACAATTAGATAAAAAAGAAGGAAGAGTCATTTCTTACAGAGTAAAGATTAAAGGGAGCCATTATGACCTGTCAGCTCACTCCCAATACTCTCCAGCTCACAACCCACAGGGTTGGTCCAGGTCCAAACAAATCATGCAAGGTCATGTTTTTTTCTTCTTTTTATGCAGTTCTTCAACCTATGGTTTCCATATAAAGTTAACCTCAAATGCATTACCCCACATACACTTTCCCTATCCTGCTTTTTCCACATGCAACATTGACCTACACCCCAGATGTCATGCACATGTACAGTGGTACCTCAGATTACATATGCTTCAGGTTACATATGCTTCAGGTTACAGACTCCGTTAACACAGAAATAGTACCTCGGGTTAAGAACTTTGCTTCAGGATGAGAACAGAAATCGTGCTCCGGTGGCGTGGCGGCAGTGGGAGGCCCCATTAGCTAAAGTGGTACTTCAGGTTAAGAATAGTTTCAGGTTAAGAACGGATCTCCAGAACAAATTAAGTACTTAACCCGAGGTACCACTGTACTACCAAAGATTCAAATGTTCTAGCAGATCCCTAAGTGATTACATCAATTTTGTTGTCTGTTTAGAATAGATCACAAGCATGCATGGTTCCCTCTTTCCCATTCTCCTAACTGCGTCTAACCGCAACTTCCTTGTCTGATGCAGCCATCAATTTGATGGAAGTGTGGAATATGACCAATGTCTCACTGTTGTGCAAGAGAAGGAAAAATGAATAAATTTGTGGGTAGAAATGCCTCCTTCACTTGGTAAGAGGATATCACCAGGGATGAGCTTTTTTCTGTTTGAAACTGTTTGCAAAGCCAAAAATTGCTACCGACGGAGGACAGGCAGATGTAAACAACATCCTTGTCCAACAAAAGAAATGGTCCTCTGGAGATGAGGACTATGTTTTGACCAGTTGCTTTTCACAGATTCTGTCCAAGAACTTTGATCTTCAACTACTGTGTGTGTATGTGCAGGTTACAATCTGTTTTAATAAACTGAAGCTAATAAACTACTACATTGGTACCTCTGGTTAAGAACTTAATTCATTCCGGAGGCCCGTTCTTAACCTGAAACTGTTCTTAACCTGAGGTACCACTTTAGCTAATGGGGCCTCCCGCTGCCACCGCTCTACTGCCGCACGATTTCTGTTCTCATCCTGAAGCAAAGTTCTTAACCCGAGGTACTATTTCTGGGTTAGCGGAGTCTGTAACCTGAAGTGTCTGTAACCTGAAGTGTTTGTAACCCAAGGTACTACTGTAGTAATGGGACCCAAATCCATTGAACCCACTGAATCCATTGAAGTTGAATACAATGAAAATTTAACAATTAGGATGCTTTGGAGAAGGAATTCCACAGTGCAGGCATCAACATGGAAAAATCTGTTTCCAGTAGTGACCCCCCTCACCATTGTGTTGGTGAGGAACCCTGCTGTTGAAATACTTTGAAGCTTTTCAAGAAGAGATGAGGAAACATTTTTCTGTCCCGGGTTCACATTCCCTCATAGGGAACCATCCAGGGGTCATATGACTGGTAGGTGGGTTCAGAAGCAAAAGTGGGCAGAGTAATGTGACACCTTTGTACAGTAGGGCTATATTCAGATGTGATGATGACTGTGTTTGTTTTCCTGATTATTATGCTGGTGCTTCTATTCTGGATTTCTTTTGCACTGCATTACTTGTTGCATTATGCAACTATGGTTTGTTATTATCAAGGCTTCTGAGACCGTTTAAGTAAACCTTCACAAATGGTTATTCATATCCTGATTCCGGGAAATACACTAATATTGTGCTGATAATCATACTGCCTCTGGTTGTTGCTTGACTGGCATTGACAGTGCCTTCTCAGTTTTGGTTCCCCATATGTGGAATACCCTCCCTGATGAGGTGCATTTGACTCCCTCAATGTCAACTTTCAGGAAAAATTTAAAGAAACAGGAAGATACTCTTCTTTCTCTCCAGATCCTATAAAACTTTTGCCTTTTACAGGCAGTTGATAGTTGATAGATTGCTTTTAAATTGTAGGTATTTAAAAGTTATATTTGTTTTAATTTTTTCCATCATGGGTTCCACAGAATTATTGGGATCAGGCTTGGTTTGGCAAGCTCTGACAAAGGAGGAGAAGGGGCAGTGATTGATGGCGACCTTGGTTGGAGTGGGGGGCATCTCCCCCTTCCATCCTGTTCTCAGTCATTTTGGAAGGGGGAGCAGGGATGTCAGCTCTCCCCTCTGACCTTCCTGTGAAATGCAGAGCCTCAGTGGACCTGGGGAGGGCTTTGATCAGCCATGAGGCAGAGGGGTGGGAAGCTAAACTGGATACGGCTTGACTGAACAAGAGCCTGAGCAAGAGGATGCACTATTGTAACCTAGAATCAGGTACTACCTTCACAGAGCTGAGCAAACCTACCTGCCATGGAGGACTGCATATTTGCAACCTTACCATTCCCATTGCGAGTGAGTATGCCCTGCCTTGTCTTTAAAGGCTGGCTGGAAGGGTGTGGGTGTGGGACATCTATTGGGACATCTTCATTCTCCAGTTTATAACTTCTTGCCCTGCTCTTGAACTGTGATTCCTGAGGACTATGTCAGCTGCTCAGCTTGCCTGTTTCTTACTTATAAGTAAAGCCTCTCTCTGGTTAGGCGCCAGGGCAATTTTGATGTTTGCCACCCTAGCCACTTCTGGAAGGCAGGATACAAATTATATGACTAAATAAAATTTGCAATCACCATCACTAAAAGTTTTGGGAAGGCAGTCTCTTCTGGCAATTTTTAAAAGGCTTGCTTCTGCCCCTAGTCAACTCATTTGAAAATTCTGCCCGAATTTCACAACCTCGATCTTGGGTATTTTTGCTGAGCCAGCACTACTGTTAGACTGAGTGAAGCAGCTGCCTCAGGCAGTGGATACTTTGAGGTGGTAAGGTGTCAGAGTTTTATTCTCGGCACTAAGACCTTCATAGTTGCAGGTTGTGAAATGGTAGGCTATGTTGTGTCTGGTGTCTTAGTATTCATGCACCTTTGGCTCAAAAACATAGAGTGTCATGTACCAACATGAACCTCTGCAAGTGGCCCTTTTACAGATGCATTTTCCACTCCAGGATTTGGGAAGAGGATATTGTGTTGGAAAACTATCAGCCTAGGCTTTGAGGTCAGAACCTCTTTCCAGGTCACAGCCAAATCAAATAAACCCGTGAAAATAGATGAACAGTGGACAAAAAAGAGAATCCAAAAAAGACCACTGAGTAAAAGCAGATGCTATCAAAAGAAAACATTGCAGATTCTTCACTACAGACTACAACATAAATAAAATGCAATAGTGGGGGGGATGCAGATGGGTGCCTTCCTGGACATATTTTGGTATGGTGGTGTTGCCAAATAGCAATAATGGCATAAACTTACATAGTTTTAGCCGTCTTCTCGTGGTTTCTAGAGGAAGGAGGTAGAATCTCAGGGTGAGGGGACAGAATCAAAAGGACACAATCTATTCTGCTTGGGTTGAGACTGACAGCATTTGCTATTTTACTGTCTCTTCGGTGTCCATAAGATTACACTGTTAATGCACTTTGCACAGGCAGTGTCTAACTGTTATCAGTAGCCACCATGATTCACTCCCTAATTTGAAATCATTAGTTCCCAAGCACCGCCACTTCCACCTCCAAGTCCAAACCACATGAGACCTGGCAAACTCATTACATGTGTTATAGCCAATGTTAGTCCTACTCAGAGTAGACCCATTGAAATGTATGACTACTATCATGCACTGGCGTTTCAGTTGCTGTTTTAATAGGGATTGAGCGTTTCATATAGCTGAACCTGCTCTGTAGAATTTCCTGCCCCTAGAGGTTTTGCGAGAATCTTCCTCCCTTTAGATGTCTTTTGAAAACAGGTCTTTGTACAGTAGTACCTCGGGTTACAGACACTTCAGGTTACAGACGCTTCAGGCTACAGACTCCACTAACCCAGAAATAGTACCTCGGGTTACGAACTTTGCTTCAGGATGAGAACAGAAATTGCGTGGCAGTGACGCGGTGGCAGCAGGAGGCCCCATTAGCTAAAGTGGCACCTCAAGTTAAGAACAGTTTCAGGTTAAGACTGGACCTCCAGAACGAATTAAGTTCTTAACCTGAGGTACCCCTGTAATATGATTTGTTTTCTTTTAAACCATGGTTTCTTTCAAACCATTTTTATTGATGTTTTTATTGAGGCTTTCACTGATGTTATTATATCATGTATACTACCTTGTAACACATGATGGTTATAAATATTATTTTATATTAAAAAAATAACTTGGGTCCATTAATTTCAATATATCTATTTGGAGTAGAACTTAGATACTATCTTATACGCATCATTTCATTTTATTGGATACTTTAAGATATGAACGGGCCACATTATATGGTTTTCATCTGGATTCAGCACTTTGGAAATTAGACTGCCTCATACAGAGGTGCTTCATAAATTTTCTGAAATGACTCATGTCTATTTTCCATCACTTTTCATAAATTTAAAAAATGGCTCCCCCCCTTCCACTCCCCCACCCAGTTCTGTTAGTGGATGGAATTTCCAGGCTTACCATCTGCCTCAGAGTGGGGTAGGTGGGCCACATTACTGGTACATATGCCTAGTGGCTTTTGCACAATGTAACATTAACATGTTTTGTTTTGTTTTTGTTTTTTATTTATCGGGGGCAGAAATACATGAAATTTTCAGGAAAACAATGGGAAAGAACAATGGCTATACAAACTAATTGAATATGCAGAGCTTGCCAGTATGACATCTAAAATAAGAACCCAAGACGAAAAAGTGACGAGGAGGGAGTGGGAGTACCTAGGGGAATATTTACAAAAATGGGACCTCAAATATAAATTCCAGGTAGAGGGTACTTTGTGACCAACAGTTGCTAGATATGAAAGATACGTGTGGAAAATTGGGTGGAGGAATGATGTAAAAGAACTGTCATGGAATGCTGGGTGGGAAGTCAAGCAGAGCTATTGTATAAAAATGGGGAAAAGTGTAATTGTAAAACTGAAAAACTGAAAAATAAAAATCATTAAAAAGAAGAAATTTGCAAGAAAAGTTGGGGGGGCGAGGAGTGTGTTTGCCCTTGCAAACTTGCTCCCTCCTCCAAGGATTTGCACAAGCCACAAATCCCCCTAGAACATGTCACCTCGTCTCGTTATTAGGGATTTATTCAAATCTCTTGCACACTTTTGCTCATGGTTGCTTCTAATTTGACATCTGCTGAAGCAGCAATCTATTTATTTTTTTATTATTCATTCACTGAAGCTCCCAGGGCAGGATAGATCAAAACTGAAACTACAACACACAATTTATTAAATAGATTAGTCAAATTCAATATAATTTGTATAAGAAATGAAAAATAAGTACAAACAGATCCCCCCCTTGAATGCTTACAAATTGTGGCCTTTAGCATCACCTCTGAACTATAATAAATAACTGAATTTGATCATTGTAGGGTGATATAAAACCTTGACTCATCCCAGACGTAATGTGGGGGAATTGTGGCACTCCAGGTATTATTCCAGGATTGCAGATTGTATAATCCCTAATTATTGGCCATACTGGTTGTGGCATGAGAGTTAGTGTCTAGGGACAGTTTGAGGGCCACAGGTACCCCATTCCCCGATGCAAGCAAAGGGATAGAAAGGCTTCATACCCAGGAATATTTTCCTCTCTGCTATGGCATGTTGTTGTGTTTTTATTTCTGCATAGTTTAAAAGCATTCCAATAGGACAGCCAACACTAATTCTACTTCTTTTTGCCCTTGAGAAACTTCTTTTGATTCAGGATGCCATACCCTGTATGGTCTTCAAGAGCTCATTTTCAGAATAATTGAATAGGTGGAGAAAAGGCCAGTCAATGAGGCTTCCATAAGCCTAAGCAAAAGCTATGCTGGCCAAATCCTTGAACTTCTTTCCATATTAGGAATGTCAGAAGGCTAGGCAGTTACCATGCCATCACAGATTTACATGGCTGGAAGAGATCTCAGGGGCTTTCCAATCTGAGCAAAGTATTGTTCTGAATGCCAGCTACTGGGACTCACAAATGAGCAAAGTGCCACTGTGCTCAGGTCCTAATTCTGGGCTTTCTATTGGAGTATTTGGTTGGCTACAGTGAAAACATGATTCTAGGCTAGTTGGGCCCTTTGCCCAACCCAGCTGGGCTCTTTTTGTGTTCTTATGAAAGGAAAGAGATGAGCTCAACCTAGTGCAAAAGGAAGACATTCACTTTTCCTTGCAGAAGTGTTCTTAGTTGCCATTTTACGCTCTCAGTAGACACTTTCCTGAATTTTGCAATGGTTTGTGTCAGGGAACTGCCATCGGATAGCGATGCTGGAGAGGGGCCAAGCAGGGAGAGAGGCAGGTCTCCGGTTGGGGAAGAAAATCAGCGCAACACCAGGGATAGAGGGGGGCCAATGGGGGAAGCAGAGAGCAGGCTCCAGGACTCTTCACTGGACACCAGCGGGGAGAGCACAGGTCCTCCGCTACCCACGCCCTCCCTGCGCAGAAGACTTCCGCTCAGGGAGAGTAGGAGGAGACTGGGCGTCAAACAACTTTTATGTTGGAAAAGGTTTAAGAAACGCCCACTGACGGATTCTGCCAGTGACTGAACAGCCATGGAATGAATGGCTGTCTAGAGAGAAACAGTTTAACCAGGCAACCTAACCCAGAGCAGCAGTAACTTACGCACAAGCAACCCCCATACGCATTACAGCAATCCGTCAGTCCCTGAAGTTGCTTGTGCGCAGCGACAGGCAGGGGAGCATAATGAGTCAAACCGGAGAAGCCGGCGCCACGGAGCGAGCAGCTGGAGTGCAGAATCTGGTGGAGAAGAACCGAGATTTAGAACAGCATGTGGCTCTGCTAACGGCGAGGCTGGACGAACGGAGGGCTCAGGATACCAAGGTCAGACCCACCCCCATCACAAGGAAGGTACCGGGACTGGTGCACAAGTTTGGGGGGAAGCCCCAGGACTACAACGCGTTCCGGACGGAAATAGAGTATGCTTTGGAACTGCAAAGGATGACTTTGCGGACGAGGGCGGGGCCAGGGAATGGGTCAGGCCCCTAATGGCAACGCAAAATGCCGCCTTGAAAGACGTCAGGAAATTTTTTCAGGCGATGAATGCAATGTTTTCCAGCGAAGTGGAGCAAAATGTGGTTCGACGGCAATTGATGGGGTGCAAGCAGGGGAGCCAATCTGTTAGAGAGTACTGGTCGCGCTTTGCGATGTTAATCCACCGGCTTGGGTGGAATTTGGACGCTGAACCCGTTCAGATGTTGTTTGAGGAGGGGTTGTCCCCAACGGTCAAGGATGAGCTTTCCTGCACGCCCCACCCGCAGTCGATGGATCAGCTGACCAAGGCTGTGCTTGCGATTGGCGCAAGACAGGAAGCACGGGCTCAGGAGAAGAGGGAAGGGAGAGGGGAACGTTGCCATGACTACCGCATTTCTGAAATACCGAGGCAGCCTTCCCAGCCGGCTGAGCCAATGA
Organism: Podarcis raffonei; assembly: GCF_027172205.1. Classification (NCBI taxonomy): domain Eukaryota; kingdom Metazoa; phylum Chordata; class Lepidosauria; order Squamata; family Lacertidae; genus Podarcis; species Podarcis raffonei. The sequence continues at coordinate 8,405,780 of NC_070621.1, forward strand.
AAATAGATGGCGCTCGCGAGGTTTCAAACTCCACTGAAGGGCGCAAGAGGGAGGGAAAGGGTTGGAAAACCCACAAGAAGTGTTTCCTCTGCCAACGGCCGGGACATTTTGCCAAGGTCTGCCCTCAAAGAAAGGCCTGGCAAGGGATGGTGGGAGCTGCTGGCTGTGAGGGGAATGGGGAAACGGATGAGGCCCAGGGAAACGACCAAGCTTGGCTGCCAATCAGCGGGGACAGCAGCCAAGCCAACAACCAATAGAAGTGCCCCAACCAGACCCTCCCAGGGCAGCCATAGCCATAGAAGTGGTGCTAGAACTCCCAAATGGGCACCCAGTCAAGGTGAAGGGGCTGCTGGATTCAGGCAGTTCCTGCAATTTTTTTAGCAAGAGCTTCGCTCTAGAACACCAACTCCACCTGCTGCCTCTGGATTTTCCCTTGCAAGTGACTACCATCGATGGCAGGGAACTTCTGGGAGGGGAGGTGACGCACCAGACCCCGCCAATGAGAATGAGGGTTTCTAGGCACACAGAGACCATTGCCTTTCACGTAGCCACACTGTCAGGACCCCCAATAATACTGGGAATGAGCTGGCTAGCACTGCATGATCCAGTAGTGGCATGGCATCAGCGGTCAGTCACCTTTGGGTCAGCTTACTGCTTGGAACACTGGGGGGGAAACCCCAAGGATGACAGTGGCCAGGGTGGCTGGAGTGGTTGTGGAGCCAAAAGGGAAGGTGCCACCCCAATATGCTGACCTGCAGGAGGTCTTCAGCGAGAAGGAGGCGGATCGACTACCCCCCCATAGGCCCTTTGACTGCCAAATCAACTTACTCCCAGGGGCTCAGCTGCCGGTGGGTAAACTGTATGCCATGTCAGACAGGGAGATGCAGGAGTTGCGGGAATTTATTGACAAGAACCTGAAAAGAGGTTTCATAAGAGAATCAAAGGTGGTGGGGGGCAGCCCGGTGTTCTTTGTGGACAAAAAAGATACTAATAAGCCCAGGCTCGTTGTGGATTACAGGGGCGTCAACCTGGTGTCAGAACCCGTGACCTTCCCAATGCCCAGGATTGATGACATTTTAACACGGGTGAGGCAGGGGAAGATTTTTACCAAGTTGGACCTCAGGGGAGCATACAATTTGATCAGAATGAGGGAGGGGGACGAATGGAAAACCACCATGTTTACCCCCCTGGGAGCCTTTGAGTACTTGGTTATGCCCTTTGGATTACAGTCGGGCTCCGCCTGCTTTAAGCTTTCATGCACCACGTGTTGGAGTCCCTGCTGTACAAAAACTGTGTAGCCTTCTTGGACGACGTCTTAATCTATTCTGACAATGAGAAGCAACATGTCAAGGACGTCAGGGAAGTGCTAAAGAGACTGCAGAAGCACCAGTTGTGGGTCAAGCTGGAAAAATGCCAATTTCACGCAAGGCAGGTCGAGTTCCTGGGGTACAAGTTGTCAGACAAGGGCCTCGCTATGGACCCCAGCAAGGTGCAGGCGGTACTGGAATGGAAGGCCCCCAAGACTCGGAAGGACGTGCAGAGGTTCCTAGGGTTCAGCAACTTCTACAGGAAGTTCATCAAGAACTTCGCCCATTTAACAGCACCCATCACCGATTGTCTCAGTAGCAAAAAGAAGTTCGTCTGGACGGAAGGGGCCCAGCAATCCTTTGAAAGCCTGAAGAAAGCGTTCGCGTTGGAAGAGCAGCTCCTGCACGTGGACCTGGAGAAGCCCATGAGGCTAGAGACCGACGCGTCAGACCGGGCCATAGGAGCCGTACTTTTGCAGACAGGAACCCAGCAAGGGTTAGGGTTAGGGTTAGGGTTAGGGTTAGGGTACGCTAGCTATCTATGCAGCGTTTCGCCGATGGAGACATCTGCTAATAGGGGCGCGGCACAAGATCCAGGTTTGCACGGATCACAAGAACTTGGAGTACTGGAGGACTGCGCGAGTATTCAACCAGAGACAGATTCGATGGGCACAAGAATTCTCCAAGTTTTCCTTCGAGATCCGGTATGTGCCAGGAGAGGAGAATGTTAGAGCCGATGCTCTCTCCCGGAAGCCGGAGTACATGGAAGGAGAGGGACCGCCGGAAGCCCGACACGTGTTCCCCGAGGACAGATGGGTGTGTGGGGGAGTGTTGGTTGGGAAACGAGAACTAGCCAGTCTCACCAGGGACGACGAGTTCGCCCAAACTAAAATCAGGGAACTACGGGAAGGAAGGGAAAACCATGGAGAGTTTGAGGAAAAGGAAGGTGTACTGTACTATAAGGGAGCACTGTACGTACCGGGGGAGACCTTGAGGGGAAAGGTACTCAAACAACTCCACGACAACCCAACAGCGGGGCACTTTGGTCAGCACAAGACCATGCTGCTTGTCACCAGGCAGTTCTGGTGGCCAAGGGTAAGGGAAGATGTACGGGAGTACGTACGGGGGTGCGACCGCTGCCAGAGGGCAAAGGGGGAGAGGGCGGCCCCGGCAGGGTTACTGGAACCCTTACCCACGCCGGGAGGTGGTGTCCATAGATTTTATGACAGATTCGCCCAAATCAAGGGGGAAGACAGCAGTTATGGTAGTAGTCGATCTACTGACAAAAATGTGCCATTTCATAGCTTGCTCACATGCGGTGATGGCAGAGGAAACAGCCAGATTGTTTGTGGATCACATCTTCAGGTTGCATGGGGCTCCCTCGAGGGTCATCTCAGATCGCGGGAAACAATTTACTTCAAGTTTCTGGAGAAAGCTCATGAGCTTGCTGCAGGTCGAGGTGGGGTTCTCGACGGCGAGACACCCAGAAACCAACGGGCAAGCAGAACGAGCGAACAGTATACTCCAGCAATACCTGCGCTGCTATGTCAGCGAGAGACAGAATGATTGGGTCGAGAAACTAGCGCTGGCTGAATTTGCGTACAATAATGCTGAACATGTGTCCACGGGAATGAGCCCGTTCATGGCCAATTATGGGTGTCACCCCAGGGCCTTCCCGGAGAGGGTGGAGGAAGGGTGGAGCGTACCTGCAGCAGAGCAGTTTGTGGAAGAAATGGAGGCCTTGCACCAGCAACTCCAGATGAATTTGGAGAGGGCCAAAGAAATTTACAAGAGGCAGGCAGACAAGCACCGTCGGGAAGGGGAGACCATACGGGTGGGGGACCGGGTGTGGTTGTCAACCCGAGGGTTACCCTTTAAGGGAGGGTGCAAAAAGTTGCAGCCGAGGCGGCTGGGACCTTTTGAGGTAACACAGCAGGTGAACACCGTGGCATTTAGGCTCAAGCTGCCTGACAGCATGAAGTTACATCCGGTGTTCCATAGGTCCCTACTCTCTCCGTACAGGGAGGGGCGGGAATTCCCGGGACGGGAGGGAGAAGTCACCACACACCCGCAAGTAGGGGAGAGGGAACACCACAACCAAGCCACGGAAATACTCGATTCAAGGTGGCGGGGGCGCAAGATAAGAGTACTTGGTCGCTTGGGAGGGAGAACCCCGGTCGGAAGACACGTGGGTTCCCGCGGAGGCAATCAGTGACGGGTATCTAGTGGAAGAGTTCCACAGTCGGTTCCCACACAAACCAAAACCACCAGTGAGATTCTGGGAGGAGCAATTTGGCACCACCGATGACGAGGAGGAGTTTGAGGGTTTTCCTGACTCCGAAGAGGAGGGAGGAGAAGCGTCGGAGAGGGAGGATTCAGATTGGGAGGCCCACCCCGCGGGGAGAGATCAGAGCGGGTGGGAAGCGGGTTTTGAATCCTCTGAGGATGGCGACAGCTCCTTCCGAGGATTCCCCGCATCATCGGCCGAGGACAGGGACGAAGTTGGATCCAAAGGTCGGGCCGGGGGTGGAGGGGGTTCTGGGGGGGAGATGGATGTCAGGGAACTGCCATCGGAACTAGAGGAGGAGGCGAGGCTCCACAGCGATGCTGGAGAGGGGCCAAGCAGGGAGAGAGGCAGGTCTCCGGTTGGGGAAGAAAATCAGCGCAACACCAGGGATAGAGGGGGGCCAATGGGGGAAGCAGAGAGCAGGCTCCAGGACTCTTCACTGGACACCAGCGGGGAGAGCACAGGTCCTCCGCTACCCACGCCCTCCCTGCGCAGAAGACTTCCGCTCAGGGAGAGTAGGAGGAGACTGGGCGTCAAACAACTTTTATGTTGGAAAAGGTTTAAGAAACTCCCACTGACGGATTCTGCCAACGACTGAACAGCCACGGAACGAATGGCTGTCCAGAGAGAAACGGTTTAACCAGGCAACCTAACCCAGAGCAGCGGTAACTTACGCACAAGCAACCCCCATACGCATTACAGTTTGGTTCAAAAAACATAGCATTGCATGCAAAAACAAAAACAAAAAAAACCCATACATCAAGCTACTGTATATCAAATACATGTTTAATTGTTGAATTAAATACTATTTTAACAGTGGGTTTTTACTGTTTTGTGCAGAAACAGGATTTATGAAGGAATTCATGTGAAACTGTCACATATCAGAAGTAAACTACTCTGTCCATTTATAGATCTCACCTCTCAGTACTCCCCCCCACGATTAAATGAGTATTTTGTGTGCCCACAGCTTTTAGATTTCCAGGCCCAAACAAAAGTGAGGGAACCATTCATAACAAATGAAAAACGCTTCCATCTATCCACTTGATTTCAGTTTGGCATTCCTCAACTCTAGCCCTGGATTCTTCCATTCTTATTGCTACCAGGACTTGTTCAATTGCTTAATTTATAGCCCCAAGAGCAACAAGGATCTAGAGAAAATGTGATTGGAGGAACATAGTGTTTTTGTGCTTAGAAGACAGCAAAGTGATACTCTGAATATACGTACTGAATAACAGGCGCTGGAGGGATGGTGTTCCCATTAAGTATAGCTGCCAGATTTTTTTGTAAATCAGTGTCTGGTACAACCATTACCAGCAACCATTATTGCAGGAGTTTGTAGCAGGGTAGCTTTAAGTGTCCTGATGTTCAGACCCCAAGGTATGCCACTAAGGAAACTGCTGTTCCTTTCTTGCAGAGAATAATTCATTCACTTCTTCCTGCTGAAGGGGAAAAAGGAAGGGTTTTAACAACATAACACGGTGTCCAGAGACCTCTCTATAATCATCCCCCACTCTTGTATTTCAGAGCATCTGGTGGCAACTGTGCACAGTCTATGGCTGGGCATATCTACCTCTTTCTCTTCTATGCCAGTTTCATATGCACTCATTTGTACATTCAATCCTCTTTCTACATCTGTACATTTGAAAGAAAAATGCATGACAATTTATATTATGTTTGCATGGTTTTCCCCATATTAAAACCTATTCATTTTTTGTATGCATATTAAAATTAAATATGCATTTTCTTTGCATTTGGTATATTAAGAGGAGTGAAAGTGGCCTCCCCAAGCTCTCCAACCTGTTCATGAGTGGAAAATCAGGTACGGTGAATTTTATTGAGCATCCTCTTTGTGTGCATCCATGCAACAGCTTTCACTCTCCCTGCCCCCACTGCTTTTATGTTGTTTTCTTTCCATGCACTCATATAGGTGGTATGGAATTTGTTTAAGCATTGGCCACATTTTCACTTTGGTCACCTCCAGGGGCCAGTTCTGGTGGTGAGAAGGTCAGAGGCAAAAGAGAGGCAAAATTGGTCAGCTAGTTTCTGCACACACACATCTTTTGAACACGCAAGAGGCATTATCAGACCTTATGGATGCATTCTAGAGTTCAAAAAACAAACAAACAAACATGGAGGGTGTGGAGCATGACTAGTTTATGGTGTAGCCTGAGGAGAGTGGATGTGGTCTGGGGAGAATTCAATGGCCAAATAGAGAGGTCTAGGGAGGCACAATTGGTCCTGGTCTGAATTTCACCACTCTCATTCTAAAACATGCACTTTCCTCCTCGAAATATCCTTTGTACACTTAAAACAACAACAACAACCCTAAGGTGCACCACAAAATTCAGAAAAGTGTGCAGCTGGGTCCCTACCCACATATCAGACTGGGGTTGTTTGCTTAAAGTACTGACCAAATACATTTGTTCCCCATCTGTAAGCATGACCCCTACTAGTGCCTTGCTGAGTTTAAAATAGTGTCCTATTGCTGTCACCACGAATCTGAAGCTGAAGCCAAAGGCTAGCATCTGCATTGTGTTTTCTGAGAATCAAGTATTGCTTGAGAAGCCTCATCCTGGGCACTCACACTAACAAATAGCTTTTGATTCATAAAAGGATCTCTTTCCATTGCAGATGGTTTCAAGAAAGGAGTCATTGCTAATTGATGAAGCCTGGGGAACAGGTACAAAGTAGAAGAAAACAACAATGGGTTGCCTCCATTGATCTTTGTTCTGTCGCTGGGAGGTGCATTACTGAAAACTTGATGCAGATCCCAGCTGAAAGTAAACATCAGTTCACTGAGCAGAGATGTCTTATCCAAGCAGCCTGGATCCTTTTTTTTAAGGATGGAAAATTTTATTTTATATGCTGTGCAGCTCTTACTAGGAAGGATGGAACAAGAACATTTAATATGCTCCATGGGGGCTGTTCTGCCTTTAATTATTGTGCCAGAGGAATGGTCTCTACAACTAGAAAGAAGAGAAAACAATGAGAGTACTCATTATATTGCATTTCACCCCCACTTTACCTAATCCTCTTAAATGTCCTCAAACTTAAGAATACAACTACACTGCTATCAACAGCAATGTTTCAGAGAAAGTTAACAGGACTATTGCTAGTTATTAATGCACCATATTTTTTAAATGGGTGTGGATATTCTTGGAGAGGCATACCACCTTACTTCTTTCGCACTGCTTCACTCATGTTTCCTGCCTTTATTGACAGCCTCTTTGGCATATTCTTATTTTTAATAGAATGGAGTTCTTCTTGCGAGCTTGGTCCAGCCAATCAGGGATCACATAGCAAGTGTGATGACATCACAGTACTATGTAGCCAGCTTGGGCAACATGAGGGTTTTCACAAAGCCAAAAGTGTGGTGAGGCTCCCCCCAAAAAAGCTCAACAACTTTGGCCAATCCAATGGGTAGATCACTGCCAGTTTTGTTTGTTTTTATAGTGGGAGTAGATCACAGTCTCTTGGGAACTGGACATTCCTGGAACAGATGATGCTTGTGGTCCCTTACAACTCTATGATTGGAATGATCCATATGAATCATAGAATGATTCTATGGTTTTATGATCCATAGCTTCCTTCAGCCAGATGATTGCCTCCTTCCAGTTCTTTTCTTCCTCATGGAAGAACCAACCAAAGTGGCATGTCACATGCAGCTTGGCAAACTCCCCCCCTTAACATGGCAGTTGTTCCAGAAACTGTCAGACTCAGTTCCTACCATGCAGAAATCAGGCTCAGGTTTGTCCTGTGCACAGAGCAAAATTGTCACAACAGCTGTTGCCTGCTGTGTTCTGCTGGGGAAGAGGACCTTAATCCACTGACTTCCCTTGGTACACCCACTGGATGGGCAACTGCTGACATCTGGCAGGCTCTTCCTATGTTCTTATAAAGTAGACCAGCTGAGCAGGTTGTGCATCAAGACATTTGGATGAAGGGTCCTGTGTGAGGGACAGGACAGAGGCTCTCCCAAGGTGAGAGGCTGGGAGGGCTCACTTTGTGTGGAATAAGGGTTAGACAGGCTTCCTCAACCTTGGCCCTCCAGATGTTTTTGGCCTACAACTCCCATGATCCCTAGCTAGCAAGACCAGTGGTCAGGGATGATGGGAATTGTAGTCTCAAAACATCTGGAGGGCCAAGGTTGAGGAAGCCTGGGTTAAGACTTAATCTTAATTGAGGCCTTTCATTTAAATGGAGAGTTACAATTTCCTTTTCTTTTTCTTCTTTATTCTCTTCCTTTACTCATCTTTTTTCCATTTCCCCCCTTTTTAGATTAGTGTGTTTTTATTGTATATGCAGAAAACGTTTGATAAAAAGATTATTTAAAAAATAAAATGGTATACTGCTGGGGGTGGGTGGAGAGGAAGACATTCACCAGCTTCCAGTTTTGGTTCCTAGTATGCACCTAGGAATGTAGAAATTGTCCCAATATAAGGCAGTTCCTTATGTTCCTCATGCTTTCCCACTGTGAGCCAGGCAGCACTGATAAAACACATCATAGCAGGCCTTGTATCTGTGGCAAAGAAAGGCAAATGAGCCTCAAAACTGGAGTCTGACAAATGAGACATGAAACATCAAAGTCTTGCTTAGGGAATCCCTGGATAAACTCAAATGGACTTGTGGAAACTCTGCTCCTTATAGCTCCTTGGGGTTCAACAAAAACCCTGCTACATTGGCGTCTGTCTATTTTCCTTGTCACTGTCTGGACAGTGCGCTTCAGCCACATTGGTCTATTTCTTTCTTTCCTTGGCCAAATACAGCAAAAACTCTTATGAAGTGTTACTGCATAAATGTGTGCAGGGGGTGCCTCTGAGCAAAAAATATATGAGTGAACAGTTCTCACATTACGCAGCTGTTTTGTGCATGGTGGGGACAGACATGGGAACCCAGCCAGGATTCACGTCATCTTTGGCTTCGCAGATGAGAGCCTGAATTTGCAGCCAGTGAAAGAAAACATCTGGCAAAAATCTGGTCCTTCATATAGAAAAAAAATGTGCATATGTTGTGGGCAGCTGGTGTACGCAAAGTTATTTGAGGCCATTATCTGAAACATCTCTTCTAGTATAAGACCTGTTTGTTTGTGTGTGTGTTTGTCCCTGCACACACACAATCTGTGTGTTTACTTCTGACACTCTGCAATTGACCAGCAACATGCTTAATGACCCCAGAGTTACCTATGCCATGATGATGTGCCAGTTCAACTGCATCTTGGCCAAAGAACGCATGAACCTAGGGTCATGCAGTGCTCAGGCTGGCTGAAGGGGTGTTGATTGTGTGTTTGTGTACCACTCTCTCTTGTCATGTGCAGAACCTAGGTATCGTGAATATACCACAGTTCTATTCAGGAATAAAGTGTTAACCTTGAACTTGTTGGAGGTTCTAGCAGGGGAGCGTACCTATCGTATACCCTTGACTGAAGAATGGTACACTCCTTCTATCTGGGATGGTCGTTCTCTTCCACCGAGCGTGAAGCTTCGGGAAGGACGCACATGGAGCAGTGAGGGAGGAAGGGGACACCCGCCTAGCCAGCCAGATCAACTGAATCAACCCTGGCGATCAATGGGGTGACAGATGTTGCAGCCAGATTGCCCTCACATTGGAAATCAGAAGAAGTACCAACATTGAAAGATTGGCAACATGATTTTTTTGAAATGATTGAATTACAAAAATGACAGCAACAATTAGAATGTAATCTAATCAAAATCTGAATCAGGAATGGAAATGTGTAGAAGAATACATGACCAAAAGATGCTCCAGCAAGAATTTATTGATATGTATAGACTGATTTCACAAAGTTAAGTTAAGCTAAGCAGATATATAAGATTGAACGTTTAATTATTAAGATACAAAATTACAATCTTTATAATAAAGTTACAAAATAATAACAAGGAAGTCACGCACGGGTGGAGGGAAGACACAGGGCAAGAAATAAGAAATGGATAAGCGTTGGTACATAATGAAATGTGAAAATGTGAATTTACAAATATAATGTATATGTATCATTATGTAAAAAAAATTCATATATGTATTGCAACATTAATAATAAATAAATGAATAAATAAATAAATAAATAAAATAATAAAGTGTTAACCTTTGAAGGAAGGGAGAACTGCATCCTAATTCACTGTGGGGTGAGGATGTTGTGTAATGTGCTTTGAAATGGGAAAATATAATGAAGCATGGCTGGAAATTTTCATGATGTTGAAGAAGAACCTACAAGGTTAATCATTAATGGGGCTCTCTCTGTCTCTTCCACCTCCTGCCTCCATTTCTCCATCTTTCCCACCTTTATGAAATTAGGCCAAGTTCTACAGTTTGCTCACCCCTCCTTTAAATGACATTTGGGTTTCCTAATGAGAAATTTGTATCCCCCCTTTTCAAAGGACATTGGGGATGTTGCAGGAGTTCATTTGAACCTCAGAAACAGTCTCTTGTGGCTCTTGAAAGGCAGGTTCAAATGAGAATTAGACTTAGTTGAACCTCTTAATTTTTCTCATTCCTAGTTCAATCCCTGCATATAAACAAATATTCATTATTATTATTATTGTACACATTACTTGGCTGTGGAACTGGATTGCAAATTTCAGTGAAGTGAGACTTTCAAAGAATGTCTCCATTTCAATTTGTGTATTATTTTGGACAGTGCCAGTTTGATAGAGTTGGCTTTAAATGTACACTGAATTGAATTTCTCCTCCATCCCTGCCTGAAGATCACACCCAGGTTTCCAGCTGCTAGTATGCAGAGGAGATCACAGTCCAAATGGATATGCTATCAAGCAAGATAATGGCAAGTGTTGATGGTTGAGGAGGGGGCTTCCGTAGCCTGTGGACCTTTGGAAAGTGTGGATTAAGTAAATTCAGCAGCAAATGTGAACGGAATTAAATATCTTCTCCATCCCTAATCCCAGTCCTAGCTGGAGATACTTGGGACTACCTGGGACCTTCTGCATGCAAAGCAACTGCTCTGTCACTGAGCTATGATAGTGAAATGGCCTAAGAGAGCCATAGAGGAAGGACTATAGCTCAGTGACAGAGTATCTGCTTGGTCTTCCAGCTTCAGACATTCCAGGATTCCAGGTAGGGCTGGGAGAGATTGACCCCAATGGTCTGTCTTGGTATGGCAGCTTCCAATATTTGGACTGGTCCTGATTGTGACCCACCCTGGGTCTCAACTGGTCCCTGGTCCTGAGCCACCAGTGGGGGATCCATCCAGTAGACCACCTGTAAAAAGCTTGATCACATAGGAAGATTGATGTTGAAGTGATCAGCTATTAAACCAAGAACAGCTGCTCTCACTTTCCTTCATTGGTTTAATAAATCTTTTCCGTCTGATGCTCTCCCGTCTAATACAGAGCAGTTATTACCAAGGAAACTGATAAACACCAGACGTAACAAAGCAGCTTTTTGTTTGTTTTTTATATCTTGGCTTCAGTGCATTCGGCTTTTTAAATTCTTTCCTGCTGTGTGTGCATATATTTCAGTATGACACTTAGTGCTATTGGACACAAGGTCTAAAAGATCAGGTTGGTGTATGTTTAATGCCTACTTGACTTTTCTTTTTTAAAAAGTGTGATGTTGAAAAGACAACGCCAAAGGGGAGACAATGATATTGTTATCCAGAATCCTGGAGCCAGCCCATAAATTGCAATCTAAAAGGACTATCACTAGAGGAGGGGGAGAAATTAGGTTCAGTTCACATCTAGAGGCAAACCTTTCCAAATCTACTTTCTGAAATAGCATGCCAACTGAAGTACAGCTATCCTTTCGCCGGCCAATTGGTGGGTACAAAAATGCACATACTTGGGTAAAATGTGCAGAAAAATGTATACCAAAAATGCAAGCTGTTCTTGTATTATAGAAAAGTTGCTTTGCAAAAATGGGTATATTAGAATAAATGCTAATGCATTTTCGTGACGACAAAAAAAGGGGGGGGAAGATAACCAAGCCGATCTGAAAATATGTAGAACTGAAGATTGGGAAAATGAGACTGAGAAAAACTGAGACGGTTACCCATCCTTCAACATTGCCATTGTTTCCTGATTTTGAGATTCACAAAAGCGTGAAACATGCTGTATACAATATCATTCCTGGACTGTTAAACTTTGATCTCATCCAGAAGGGCTCCTTGTATGTTCTTGTGTTAAATGCTCCCTGAGCAGGGCCCAAATTGAGTAACCAAAACTCACCATAATGTGCAGACAGAAACCAATTTTCTTTGATGAATGAGATTCCTTTTTTCTTGTCTTCCTAATAATAATAATAATAATAATAATAATAATAATAATTTATACCCCGCCCATCTGGCTGGGCCTCCCCAGCCACTCTGGGCGGCTTCCATAGAAACCAAAAATACACTAAAATATCACACGTTAAAAACTTCCCTGAACAGGGCTGCCTTAAGATGTCTTCTGAATGTCAGGTAATTGTTTATCGCTTTGACATCTGCTGGAAGGGCGTTCCACAGGGCGCGCGCCACTACCGAGAAGGCCCTCTGCCTGGTTCCCTGTAGCTTTGCTTCTCGCAATGAGGGAACCGCCAGAAGGCCTTCGGCGCTGGACCTCAGCGTCCGGGCAGAACAATGGGGGTGGAGACGCTCCTTCAGGTATACTGGACCGAGGCCGTTTAGGGCTTTAAAGGTCAGCACCAACACTTTGAATTGTGCTCGGAAATGTACTGGGAGCCAATGTAGGTCTTTCAAGACCGGTGTTATATGGTCTCGGCGGCCGCCCCCAGTCACCAGTCTAGATGCCGCATTCTGGATTAATTGTAGTTTCCGAGTCACCTTCAAAGGTAGCCCCACGTAGAGTACATTGCAGTAGTCCAAGCAGGAGATAACCAGAGCATGCACCACTCTGGCGAGACAGTCCACAGGCAGGTAGGGTCTCAGCCTACGTACCAGATGGAGCTGGTAAACAGCTGCCCTGGACACAGATTTGACCTGTGCCTCCATGGATTCAACTTCAATCCATTAGCCGCCATCCATCCTCCAACCGCCTCCAGACACTCACACAGGACCTTCACCGCCTTCACTGGTTCTGATTTAAAAGAGAGGTAGAGCTGGGTATCATCTGCATACTGATGAACACGCAGCCCAAACCTCCTGATGATCTCTCCCAGCGGCTGCATGTAAATGTTGAAAAGCATGGGGGAGAGGACAGAACCCTGAGGCACCCCACAAGTGAGAGCCCAGGGGTCTGAACACTCATCCCCCACCACCACTTTCTGAACACAGCCCAGGAGGAATGAGCGGAACCACTGTATGACAGTGCCCCCAGCTCCCAGCCCCTCAAGACGGTCCAGAAGGATATTATGGTCGATGGTATCAAACGCCGCTGAGAGATCCAGCAGAACTAGGAAACAGCTCTCACCTTTGTCCCTAGCCCGCCGGAGATCATCAACCAGTGCGACCAAGGCAGTTTCAGTCCCATGATGAGGCCTGAATCCCGACTGGAAGGGATCCAAATGGTCCGCTTCTTCCAGGCGTGCCTGGAGTTGTTCGGCAACCGCTCACTCAATCACCTTGCCCAAGAATGGAAGATTTGAGACTGGGTGATAGTTGGCCATTGTGGATTCATCATTTAGATTCCTTTTTTTAAAAACTTTTTTTTTTGCTTTAAACAGGTACATATAAATATAGACAACCAAAATTACAAAGGAAAATTCCTTAATTTCCTTAAAGACTTGGTTGCAGCAATATTTACATGTGACATTAAAATCCGTTAAAACAATTTACAGAAGAATTGGGACCTTAGCGATCTCTTTCCCAAGTATCAGAGGCAAGGGTAAAGAGATGTTCAGCATATGACAAAAACTGGAAGCCTAAGAAAGGAACAGTCCATACTGCAACATTTTGTCACAGGGTTCATGTTTATAATGCCTGTAAACCCACCTGCACAACGTATTGGCCATCTTGCATTCATTTATTGCTGGACATACAATATTTCAGTGTTCTTTACCCTTTCTTCTTCTGCCATGGACGAGTCATTAGAAGTTACCCTAGGGCTTGTATGTATCTAAAGAGAGAGAGAAATTCTAATGGAAATTAATGTTTGGTTGGAGTCAACTGGGTGTTCCAGGTCATGAACCATTGAAATCAATTGTAGGAATCTGGGATGTCCTAATTAAACCTGATGGCTCTGAAAGTCTGAAATGGAAATGCTCTGAGTGGGGGATGGAGGAAAGGAAAGCATCTGGACAGCCTAGCAAAAGCACCATGATTATTTGCTTATACTGGCAGACTTAATGTGGGAGCCCTGCCAGGTTGCTTACATGACACAGATCGCCCTGCCTCCCATAGGGCATTTATCACACTTGATACAGACTGGTTTTTCCTCCATGTCCCTCCATTTAATGGGGTGGGGAACTTTTTTCAGCCTTCCAAAGGCCACATGAAAGTGGTGAGGCCAGAGGCAAAGGTGGGCAGAACAACAAAGTTCAATTGCATGGTTATGTCTGCACATACAGAGAGAAAAGGCACTGATCCCCAATTCTCCATCCAAGCAAGCAAGAGGCGTATCTGAGTTCAGACAGTAATTTCAATGGATCTGCTAAATGAAGATACAATCCTGAACTTCCTAACCCTGCCTTACAGGGACTCTTTCTTGTGTCAGCTTTCAAAGTCCCTCAAGGAGAATGAGAGGCAGGCAAAGAGGAAAAGCAAAAGAAGAAAAAGAAAGGGAAGATAGACAAAATGACTTCCAGTTCTCTGTCCTGCAGCTAAATATCATGTTCACTCATTAAGATCCAATCACTCTATCTTCTAGAAAGCAGCATTTGTTCAAATCTTCAAATCCTATTGCAAGTTTTCTCTTTTACCCAAAAAGTCCACAAAAAGTTTCCAGTCCTGAATAAATGTTTATAATGATTTTTCTCTAATTAAACATGTTAACTTTGCCATCTCAACCAAGTACCACGCCATTCCTCCTTAGTGGATAGGACTATCTTTTCATCTTTAAGCATAGAACAATCTTGGTTCTGTAATAATAATATATTGGTGTAATCTTCCATAATTCCTTTCCAGTTGTCTACCCATTAACAGTAAAAGACAGAGTTCTGGCTTCAACTGAATATTAACCTTTAAAATCCACCTGCTGTGGCACCCCAGAAGATCTGCACCACTCCCCTAGATCCATAACTCAGTAGAAGAGCACCTGCTTTGCATGCAGGTCCTACTTTCAATTTCTGGCCTCTTGAGGTAAGGCTGGGAATGTCCCCTCCAGAGAGTTGCTGCCAGTCACTGTTATGAGTAAGGTAAAGGGTAAAGGGGACCCCTGACCATTAGGTCCAGTCGTGGCCGACTGGGGTTGCGGTGCTCATCTCGCTTTATTGGCCAAGGGAGCTGGCATACAGCTTCCGGGTCATGTGGCCAGCATGACTATGCTGCTTCTGGCAAACCAGAGCAGCGCACGGAAACGCCGTTTACCTTCCCGCTAGAGTGGTACCTATTTATCTACTTGCACTTTGATGTGCTTTCAAATTGCTAGGTTGGCAGGAGCAGGAACCGAGCAACGGGAGCTCACCCCGTCACGGGGATTCGAACCGCAACCTTCTGATCGGCAAGTCCTAGGCTCTGTGGTTTAATCTGATTAATTAATCAGATTAATCTGACCTGATTAATTATAAAGGCAGATAAGGATGTGGTTTAAACGATGCCGCGCTTGTGCAATTCCACGGTATAACGCGTGTGCACAGTCCATACAGGATTCCGCACGTACGCAGTCCTTATGAAATGGCGAGCAAGTCTGGAAATGATGCCGTGTGTGCACCCTGCATATGTGATGACACCAGGCATGAGCAGTTCATACGGTATGCCACACATGATGAGTCAAGACGTGATGCTACGAGTGCACACTCCATGCAGGATGCTGTGTGTGCACAGTCCATACAGGATTTCGCACATACTCAGTCCTTACGAAATGGCGAGCGTGCGCAGTACGTACAGTATGCCACACGTGCTGAGTCCGAAAGTGATGCCACGTGTGCACACTCCATGGACGATGCCGCCCTTGTGCAATTCCACAGTATAACGCATGTGCGCAGTTGGACAGTATGCCGCGCCGGCGCAGTCCGTACGGGATGATGTGTGTGCGCAGTCCATACAGGATTCCGCACGTACACAGTCCTTATGAAATGGCGAGCGTGCGCAGTCCATACGGTATGCCACGCGTGTTGAGTCCGCAAGTGATGCCACGTGTGCACACCCCATGGACGATGTTGCTCTTGTGCAATTATACGGTATAACGCGTGTGCGCAGTCTGTACAGAATTCCGCATGTACACAGTCCTTATGAAATGGTGAGTGTGCACAGTCCGTACGGTATGCCACGCGTGCTGAGTCCACAAGTTATGCCACATGTGCACACTCCATGGATGATGTCGTGCTTGTCAAATTCCATGGTATAACGCATATGCGCAGTCCGTACAGGATTCCATACATGCACAGTCCCTATGAAATGGCGAGCGTGCCAGTCCGTACTGTATGCCACGCGTGCTGAGTCCACAAGTGATGCCAAGTGTGCACAGTCCATGGACAATGCAGCGCCTGTGCAATTCCATGGTATGAGGCGTGTGCACAGTCCATACAAGATTCTGCACGTAAACAGTCCTTATGAAATGGCGAGCATGCGCAGTCCGTACGGTGTGCCACACATCCTGAGTCTGCAAGTCATGCCACGTGTGTACACTCCATGGACGATGTCGCACTTGTGCAATTACACGGTATAACCCGTGTGCACAATCCACACAGTATTCCGCACGTACACAGTCCTTTTGAAATGCTGAGCGTGCGCAGACCGTACGGTATGCCACGCTTGCTGAATCCGCAAGAGATGCCACGTGTGCACACTCCATGGAGGATGTCGCGCTTGTGCTATTCGAAGGTATAACGCATTTTCGCAGTTGGAAAATATGCCGTGCCTGCGCAGTCCGTACGGGATGCTGCGTGCGCACAGTCCGCACTGGATTCCGCATGTACACAGTCTTTAAGAAATGGCGAGCGTGCGCAGTCCGTACGGTATGCCATGCGTGCTGAGTGCGCAAGTGATGCCACGTGTATACACTCCATGGAGGCTGTCGCGCTTGTACAATTCCACGGTATAACGCGTGTGCGCAGTTGGACACTATGCCGCGCCTGCGCAGTCCGTACGGGATGCTGCGTGTGCACAGTCCGCACAGGATTCCAAACCTACACAGTCCTTATGAAATGGCGAGCATGTGCAGTCCGTACGGAATGCCAGGCTTCCTGAGTACACAAGTGATGCCACGTGTGTACACTCCATGGACACTGTTGCTCTTGTGCAATTCCACGGTATAACGCGTGTGCACAGTCCGTACAGGATTCCGCATGTACACAGAACTTATGAAATTAAGAGTGTGCGCGAACCGTATGGTATGCCACGTGTGCTGAGTCCGTAAGTGATGCCACGTGTGCACACTCCATGGACGATGCTGCGCTTGAGCAAATCCACAGTATAACGCTTGTCCGCAGTCTGTACAGGATTCCGCACACACACCGTCCTTATGAAATGGTGAGCGGGCGCAAACCGTACGGTATGCCACACGTGCTGAGTCCAAAAGTGATGCCACGTGTGCACACTCCATGGACGCTGTTGCACTTGTACAATTCAACGGAATAACACGTGTGCGCAGTTGGGCAGTATGCCGCGCCTGCGCAGTCCGTACGGGATGCTGTGTGCACAGTCCACACAGGATTCTGCACGTACACATTCCTTATGAAATGGCGAGCGTGTGCAGTCCATACGGTTTTCCACTCGTGCTGAGTCTGAAAGTGATGCCACGTGGGCACACTCCATGGACGATGTTGCTCTTGTGCAATTCCACGGTATAACACATGTGCGCAGTCCATACGGGATGCTGTATGTGCACAGTCTGCAAAGGAATCCGCATGTACACATTCCTTATGAAATGGCGAGCGTGCGCAGTCCATACAGTTCTCCAAACGTGCTGAGTCCGAAGGTTATGCCACGTGTGCACACTCCATGGACGATGTCGCGATTGTGCAATTACACGGCATAAGGCATGTGCGCAGTCCGTACAGGATTCCGCACATACACAGTCCTTAAGAAATGGCGAGCATGCGCAGTCCATACGGTATGCCACACATACTGAATCCGCAAGTGATGCCATGTGTGTACAGTCCATCGACGATGTCGCGCTTGTGCAAATCCACGGTATAACGCGTGTGAACAGACCGCACAGGATTCCGCAGCGCTTGTGCAATTCCACGATATAACACGTGTGCGCAGGATACCGTACGTACAAAGTCCCTATGAAATGGGAGCGTGTGCAGTCCATACAGTTCTCCACTTGTGCTGAGACCGAAGGTGATGCCAGGTGTGCACACTCCATGGACGATGTCGTGCTTGTACAATTCCACGGTATAATGCACAGTTGGACAGTATGCCGCGCCACCGCAGTCCGTACGGGATGCTGCCTGTCCGCAGTCTGTACAGGATTCTGCACGCACACTGTCCTAATGAAATGGCGAGCCGGCGCAGTCCGTACGGAATGCTGCGTGTGCACAGTCCGCACAGGATTCTGCACGTACACAGTCCTTATGAAATGGCGAGCACGCGCAGTCCGTACGGT
This sequence comes from Podarcis raffonei, assembly GCF_027172205.1. Taxonomy (NCBI): domain Eukaryota; kingdom Metazoa; phylum Chordata; class Lepidosauria; order Squamata; family Lacertidae; genus Podarcis; species Podarcis raffonei. The sequence continues at coordinate 8,423,986 of NC_070621.1, forward strand.
ATGCCACGCGTGCTGACTCCGAAAGTGATGCCACGTGTGAACACTCCATGGACGGTGTTGCGCTTGTACAATTCCACGGTATAACACGTGTGCGCAGTTGGAAAGTATGCCGCACCAGTGCAGTCCGTACGGGATGCTGCATGTGCACAGTCCGCACAGGATTCTGCACGTACACAGTCCTTATGAAATGGCGAGCGTGCGCAGTCCGTACGGTGTGCCACGTGTGCTGACTCCGAAAGTGATGCCACGTGTGAACACTCCATGGACGATGTCGCGCTTGTGCAATTCCACGGTATAACACGTGTGCACAGTTGGACAGTATGCCACGCCAGCGCAGTCCGTATGGGATGCTGCGTGTGCACAGTCCGCACAAGATTCCTCATGTACACAGTCTTTAAGAAATGGCGAGCGTGCGCAGTCCGTACGGTTTTCCACGCGTGCTGAGTCCAAAATTGATGCCACGTGTGCACACTCCATGGATGATGTCGCGCTTGAGCAATTCCAAGGTATAACGCAAGTGCGCAGTCTGTGCAGGATTCAGCACGCACACTGTCCTTATGAAACGGCGAGCAGGCGCAGTCCATATGGTAGGCAACACGTGCTGAGTCCGCAAGTGATGCCACGAGTGTACACTCCATGGAGGCTGTCGCGCTTGTACAATTCCACGGTATAACGCATGTGCGCAGTTGGACAGTATGTCGGGCCTGCGCAGTCTGTACGGGATGCTGTGTGTGCACAGTCCGCACATGATTCCGCACGAACACAATCCTTAAGAAATGGCGAGCGTGCACACTCCATACGGGCGTGATGTCCCATGTGCAGAATAATAGAACTATAGAGCTCAAAGGGACCGCAAGGGTCATGTGCAATCCTGTGCGGACTGTGCACATGCAGCATTCCGTACAGACTGCACAGGGGTGGCATACTGTCCAACTGTGCACACGCGGTATACCGTGAAACTGCGCAAGCGCGGCATCATGCATAGAGTGTGCACACGTGGCATCATTTCTGGACTCTGCACGCTCCCCATTTTGTAAGGACTGCGTATGTGAGGGATAATGCGTGTGCGCCGTCCGTACAGAATTCTGCACGTATGTAGTCCTTATGAAATGGCGAGCGTCAGCAGCCCGTACGGTTTGCCACACGTGCTGAGTCCAGAAGTGACGCCATGTGTGCACACTCCATGGACGATGCCGCTCTTGCGCAGTTCCCTGGTATACCACGTGTGCTCAGTTGGACAGTATGCCGTGCCTGTGCAGTCCGTACAGGATTCCGCAAGTAAGCGGTCCTTATGAAATGGCGAGCATGCCCAGTCCGTATGGTATGCCACGCGTACTGTCCGGAAGTGTTGCCACGTGTGCACACTCCATGCACGATGCCACGCTTGTGCAGTTCCACGGCATACTGCGTGTGCACAGTTGCACAGTATGCCACGCCTGCGCAGTCCGTCAGGGATGCACTTGTGCACACTCCGTACAGGATTCCGCACTTGCACAGTTCAGTGGTATACCTCGTGTGTGCAATTGGACGGTATGCCATGCCTGCACAGTCCGTAGGGGATGCTGCATGTGTGCAGTCCGTATAGGATTCCACACGTACGCAGTCCTTACAAAATGCTTAGTGAGAGCAGTCCGTACAGTATTCCACGCGTGCTCAGTCCGGAAGTGATGCCAAGCGTGCACACTCTATAAAGAATGCCATGCTTGTGCAGTTCCACGGTATACCGCGTGTGTGCAGTTGGACAGTATGCCGCACATGCGCAGTCCGTATTGAATGCCGTTCGTGCACCTTTGTAAGGTATACCACAGTCCGTATGGGATGCTGTGTGTTTGCAGTCCGTACAGCATTGCGCATATACACAGTCCTTATGAAATAGCGAGCGTGAGCAGTCCGTATGGTATGCCACGCGTGCTGAGTCCGGAAGTGATACGGAAGCGTGCACCCTCCATACGCGATGCAGCCTGTGCAGACCATCGGCTGTGGGGAGGACTGCAGGGCCTGCTCCCTTCCAAGGCCTTTTCCAACTGGCCCAGGGGGTGTGGCCCAGGCCCTTATTTGGAACAAACTTTTGGGGAAGTGTGGGAAGTGTTCTGCCATTGCTTCCCTGTTCCAGGTGGTTAATGTGCTTTAAAATGTCCTCAAGCAGTCGGTGGCAATTTAAATTTTTATTTCTTTTTTTCCTTTTTTCCTTTGTTGGGGGTGGGTGGGTGGGATGGATATTTGGTTGGGGATTAATTTTAGTATAATTGTTTTGTTCCTTTTTTGTTGTTGTTGTTTTATTGGTTCTGTATAGTTTGTGTTTTGTTTTTAAAGGGCGGGATCAGGGCTGCCTGGGAGTGGGGCCCCAGCCAACACGATGGCTGGGACAAGTTCCACGGTGGGGGGAGCACTGGGACATCCGACGTCGAGCCTACCAAGTAGCGATAGTGACGGCGAAGAAGACTTTCTTCACCGCCTCTATTGCATCTGCAGAAAATAGTTGCAGGAGACTCTTTCAGGTGGTTCACAATTTAACAGAACCACCTTTACCACCGGGGCCTTGTAAAGACCCCAAGATCTCCTGCAACAATTTTGCAATGTTTTTTGCAGATAAAATCACTCATATTCGGAAGGAGCTAGACACCACCCGTGGGAGCAGGGCTGGGGCGGGAGAGTGCTAGAGCTCTGTTTGGTCAAGTTGCATGAAATCAATTTCAATCCATTACCCCCGAGGATGTGGACAGGCTGCTTGGACGTGTGAAACCAACCACCTGTCTCCTTGATCCTAGCCCATACTGGCTAATAAAAGCAAGCCGGGAAGGGCTGGGCGATGGGCTCTGCGGGGTGGTGAATGCTTCCCTCTGTGAGGGAACATTCCCAGATCCACTGAAAGAGGCGGTCATTAAACCGCTTCTTTAAAAACCATCTTTAGACCCGGCCAGTATGGCCAACTATCGCCCAGTGTCAAATCTTCCATTCTTGGGCAAGGTGATTGAGCGCGTGGTTGCTGAACAACTCCAGGTACGCCTGGAGGATGCGGGCCATTTGGATCCCTTCCAATCGGGATTCAGGCCTCATCATGGGACTGAAACTGCCTTGGTCGCACTGGTTGATGATCTCCGGCGAGCTAGGGACAAAGGTGAGAGTTGTTTCCTAGTTCTGCTGGATCTCTCAGCGGCCTTTGATACAATCGACCATAACATCCTTCTGGACCGTCTAGAGGGGCTGGGAGCTGGGGGCACTGTTATACAGTGGTTTCGCTCCTTCCTCCTGGGCTGTGTTCAGAAAGTGGTGGGGGGGATGAGTGTTCAGACCCCTGGGCTCTCACTTGTGGGGTGCCTCAGGGTTCCGTCCTCTCCCCCATGCTTTTTAACATCTATATGAAGCCGCTGGGAGAGATCATCAGGGGGTTTGGACTGGGTGTCCATCAATATGCAGATGATACCCAGCTCTACCTCTCTTTCAAATCAGAACCAGTGAAGGCGGTGAAGGTCCTGTGTGAGTGCCTGGAGGCGGTTGGAGGATGGATGGCGGCTAATGGATTGAAGTTGAATCCTGACAAGACAGAAGTACTGTTTTGGGGGGACAGGGGGCGGGCTGGTGTGGAGGACTCCCTGGTCCTGACTGGGGTAACTGTGCCCCTGAAAGACCAGGTGCGCAGCCTGGGAGTCATTTTGGACTCACAGCTGTCCATGGAGGCGCAGGTCAATTCTGTATCCAGGGCAGCTGTCTACCAACTCCACCTGGTACGCAGGCTGAGACCCTACCTGCCTGCGGACTGTCTTGCCAGAGTGGTGCATGCTCTAGTTATCTCCCGCTTGGACTACTGCAATGCGCTCTACGTGGGGCTACCTTTGAAGGTGACTCAGAAACTACAACTAATCCAGAATGCGGCAGCTAGACTGGTGACTGGGGGCGGCCGCCAAGACCACATAACACCGGTCTTGAAAGACCTACATTGGCTCCCAGTACGTTTCCGAGCACAATTCAAAGTGCTGGTGTTGACCTTTAAAGCCCTAAACGGCCTTGGCCCAGTATACCTGAAGGAGCGTCTCCACCCCCATCGTTCTGCCCGGACGCTGAGGTCCAGTGCTGAGGGCCTTCTGGCGGTTCCCTCATTGCGAGAAGCAAAGCTACAGGGAACCAGGCAGAGGGCCTTCTCGGTAGTGGCGCGCGCCCTGTGGAACGCCCTTCCATCAGATGTCAAAGCGATAAATAACTACCTGACATTCAGAAGACATCTTAAGGCAGCCCTGTTCAGGGAAGTTTTTAATCTGTGATATTTTAGTGTATTTTTGGTTTCTATGGAAGCCGCCCAGAGTGGCTGGGGAAACCCAGCCAGATGGGCGGGGTATAAATAATAAATTATTATTATTATTATTATTATTATTATTATTATTATTATTATTATTATCATCATCATCATCATCATCATATGGGATGCCACACGTGTGCTTTTGCAAGATATGCCATGCGTGTGTAGTCCATAGAGGATGCCACCTGTGTGCAGTCCGTACGTGATGTCGCGTGTGCAGAATAATAGAACTATAGAGCTAAAAGAAACCGCAAGGGTCATATAATTAAACCACCTGCAGTTCAATGCAGTAAGTGAACGCAAGCTCATCTCCCATTTCCATTTCCATTGGAATTCTCCAACCTCCAACTTTCACTATGTTTTTTGGGTGAAGGAATCCCATAGTCTAACTATGCATTCTGTGAAGTTGTTTCTTTTTTCTTTCCTGAATCTTTCAGCATTCAGAATGGACCAAGTTCTATTATGGGGCGGGGGATGACGACGACGAAAGCTTCAGGTAAGAAAAACATTCACTTGGCGTTCTTGCAGTACACATATATCACATTAAGCCTAGGATAAGTTATATCCAGAGTTGTGGATGTGGTTTCTGTGGCTGCCATAGGTTTGCTCAGGTTTTGGAAAACAAGGCATGTTCGTGCTATTTCTCTCCTTCTGTCTCTGGGGTAGGGTGATCCAGGTGAGAGAAGTGACCTGAAGGAGTGCAAAGCAGGGTCAGTGAGTGGTGTCAGGGCTGGACAGAAAGGACTGGAGGACTACATTGGCACTTGGGTCTGAGGTCACCCACTCCCACAGGGCAACTAGGATGAATTCGCTTTGAATGTAACATGGCTTGCTGCTGCCCTGTTAGTGAAGGAACAGCCTTTCAAGGGTTACTTCAAAGGAGAACCCAAAACGGTGTTCATGTGGAATCAATTGCCTCTTTCCGCTGCCAGAATAAACAGGCTGCATGTTGGAAAAGGGGGTTGCCCAGCACTAACAGTAAATCAGTCACAGTAGTTTCCAGGGAGGAGTCAGGATGTTACTTATTCAAAGATATTTTTATATGGAACAGACTTTAATGGTTCTTTTGTAGACTGGGGCTCCGCAACCCAACCCACTTCTTCTACCATTTGACAGATTAGTGTACCTGTGTGAGACAGTGTCTTTGGCCTTTCTTGATTAGACAAGTGAACCTAGACATGTGCTCTTGTTATGTGCATACATTACTTTAAAACCGCTTTTATCTATATTTCGAAAAATTATATGCCCACCTTTTTTATTTTATTGGTGTATTTCTGTGTACATTTTCAATTGTTTATTGTAAGCCATGTAGGAAAATGATGATATATAAATGTTAAATATCATTATGCTTAATATTATTAATAAAATTTCTATACTGCCATTCACCTGAGGATCACGGGGCAGTTGACAATATAAAAACACACAATACCCCCACAATTAAATTAAGAAACAATACCCCCACAATTAAAAAGAAAGGATTGTTTAATTACCCAAAGGCCTAGGAGAAGAGGAATGTTTCTGCCTGGTGCCTAAAGATATGTACTGAAGGTACAAGTTGAACCTCTCTCAGGAGAGCATTCCACAAAAGGGGAGCCACCACAGAAAAGGCCCATTCTTCTGTTGCTACCCTCTGGACCAGGGGTCAGCATCCTAAGGCCCATGGGCCACAAGCAGCCCATGGGGGTTGTTAAATTGTCCCATGGACCTCTACTGCCCGCTCAGCGACCCCCACCTCCTGCTCGGTCGGCTCCCGTGCGCTGCGCTAAACCAGCATGGAACAGAGCAGGGACCGCCTTCCATGACGCTGGCCGGTTTCCCATTGGCTGCAGGAAGGTCCTGCAGCCAATGGGAAGCTGCGCACGCCTCCTCAGCGCCAGAAAGAGCACCGGAAATAGCATTTGTGCATGGGTGTGTGCGTGTACACACATAAAAAACACACACTCTGGCCCACCGTGGCATATGTGGGACTGGGAACCGGCCCAAGCCACAAAAACTTTACCAACCCCTGCTCTGGACCATTCATAGCAGAGGCACACATCATCTGAAGGCCTCAGGAAGATTCATATGGAAGAAGGTCCCTGAGGTATTGTGGTCTTGAGCCTTGTAAGACTTTACAGTGGTACCTCAGGTTACATACGCTTCAGGTTACATGCGCTTCAGGTTACAGACTCCGCTAACTCAGAAATAGTACCTCAGGTTAAGAACTTTGCTTCAGGATGAGAACAGAAATCATGCTCCGGTGGCAGTGGGAGGCCCCATTAGCTAAAGTGGTGCTTCAGACTAAGAACAGTTTCAGGTTAAGAACGGACCGCTGGAACGAATTAAGTACTTAACCCGAGGTACCACTGTATAGGACAAAACCAGCACTTTGAATTGGGCCCAGAAAGTGCTTGGCAGCCATTGCAGTCGGACCAGGATTGGTGCACTATCTTGTGCCAGTCAGCCACCTACTCATTGAATCTGCACCAGCTGAAGTTTCTCAACCATACAGTTCGACTTCCAAAACGTTCAAAAACCAAATTGCTCCTGCAGCCAATCAGAAGCCGTGGAAGCCCGGTCGGACATTTGGGTCCCAAAATAATGTTTGCAAACCAGAACAATCACTTCTGGATTTGCAGTGTCCGGGAGCCAAAACGTACGAGTTCCTGAGCGTTCGACAACCAAGGTATGACTGTAATCAGAGGCAGCCCCACATACAACACATTACAGAAATCTGTCCTTAAAATTATCATAAGTAGGTTAGAGTACTGGACTAGGATCTAATAAAACTCACTAGGTGACCTGGGACAGCCATGGTATCTCAGCCAATCCTACCTCACAATCCTACTTGTGGAGGAAAGGTGGGATATAAATGTAACACTTCAATATCAAATGACCTCCCATGGTCACCAACAAGAATAATTTAGCCAAACTTGCTCCACAGAGCAGGCAGAAAATGACTTCACCCAAAAGAGTGAAACATTTAGGAGCTGTTTGTTGTGTGAGAAATTGAACCACAAACACCACAAAAGAAAACCCACAGGCTGTTTTGCTGCCACTTCCTGTACAAAGGTGGCCAGACCACAAGTTTTCAAACCTGGGTTTGGCAGAAAATAATGTAGCATGCAGCATTCTGGAATAATGAGATAAGCAAAGCCACCATCTATTGCGATGCCAAACCCAGAGCACCATTCTGTTCACAGAAAGGTGACAAGGGTAGCAAATAAAGGATGAAACATAAATTTTTAATGAGGAAGAGGGACATAGCTTGAGAGGTTGCATCCTACCCCAATCACATAAATGGGAGTCCTGTTGCTGCTGTTGCTGTTGTTAGGGGGAGGTGAGATTAACAGATCCTGCAGTCTTTAGAACCTCTGCAGGCTTTAGCTTCAGTTGGCTATACATTAGTACTTTGTAGCCATTGGCTTGGTTACTGAGGCGTTATGGAATGTTTATAAATATTTCAACTGTTCTGAGTGCAAAGAGAATGCATATTAAATATTAGATATATATAATTTAAGCCGGTCTTCCAATCAAAAAGCCAAACACGATTCAACATGCTGTAAAGATGGCTGAGAACACACGCTATCTGGAACTCCCATTTTCTGTCAAAGGCCAAATTCCAGGCTCTGCAGCTACTCCCTCTTTTCTTGGGAATCCTGGCATAGCTCTGACCTGCGTGGCCTGTTGAAAACACTTGTCCTCCAAACCTGCCAAGCATCCACCTCTCACTTGACCACTTTTTTTTTCCTTTTTACTCCTCCTTGCAATGTGACTCCCATTCCCAGCCTTTTATATATATAACTAATAGCTCTGCAGGTTGGGCAGAATCCCCACACTTTGCCTCTGTGATCTTGATCGTGGAGCACTGGGTGAAGTAAACTTTCCTTTTTATATATATATATATAGATATTTATTGAAGTTTTCAAAAAATAGAGAAAAAACAAAAAAACAATTAAAAACACATAAACTTTACATTCCTTACTTTCAATAACCTATTTCCCTGACTTCCCCACACCTCCCCTTCTTGTATTCCAGTTCCAATTTTTAGCTCAGCAAGTTCTTGTCCCCAAATTTTACCTTATTATATTTAATTCATTTTAGTTAACCAATTTTAACTTATAAACCTCAGTCTTTATACATCAGTACTTATTCTTAAAAATCTTTTTCTAAGGTCGACCCCAATTCCCTTCCACGAATTCCCCATTTTTATATTAGTAGCAAAACAGAATAAACTTTCCCTTCAGAATATGGCATTTCTCTCCTGTTGATTTCATTAGTAGAGGATCAATCTAGATGGTGATGGTGGTGATGTTTCCTCTGACAATTTCATCAGCAATGTTCACTGCATGTACAGTGAAATCCTGTTCATATTTACTCAGATATAAGCCAAAATAGAATTCAAAGGGACTGACTTGGAATATAGGATTGCACCCTCCATAATCTAAATTGTCTGGGATATTAAACCCTGCAGAATAGGGATGGGGGACAAAAGATGAGATTAGAAAACCCTTAAACCCTTTTTGGCAATTATCTGTGAAGTGTCCCTCAAAATGTTGTTCTATATAGAACCTTGACCCAATTATATTTTCTGTCAGTTGTTACTTCTGGAGAGGGTGCAATATTATGCGGACATACTTTTTTCCACCTTTGGTGGGATTGCGCTGGTGCAGAAATTCTGGACCTTAGTTCATCAATAATTACTTTAAATTACTGAGAAAACCATATTACATACCTGTATTTTTACTTTCCTTGTTTTGTGAAACAGACATTGCATCCAACAACTTACTGTTATTTCTTTTAGTTGCTGCTCATCAAATTGTTATTCAACGGTGGAAATCTGTGGACAATTTTTCTATACAAACTTTGTTCACAAACATTTGAGCAATTGGAAAATCAGGAAAGTTAACACACAAAATACGCTTGATACAAAGAAATTTAGTCATCTGTTTATCAAGAACAAGAGCTTTAACTCTGGTTATGCTCTTCTTTTGTTTCAGTTCTCTCTTATGCCCTTTTTCTTGTTCCACTTTCTATCTTCCCCCTCTAAGTCTCACACTTCCTTCAACTTCCTTGTTTCTGGGTCCTGTCTTGCCAAGATCTGATGCTTTCTCCCTCAGTTTGATGCTGTGATATCTTTATCCCAGCCAAACTGACAACTTTCATATCCCTTACAGAACCTACAAACCATTCCAATCTCTCCTCATGTGAAATTCTATGCCATTGATAACTTCAGTTCAATGAACTGTGATTATATGACCAGTAACCTGCACTGTGAAAAGGTTGAATGGCAAACCAAACCAGCCAACGACGGATCCCTCCATCTTGAATTCACCACTTCCACCAAGTGAATCTTTTTTCTTCTTTAGCCCTTCAACTTTCTGAACCTTAACTTGTTCAGTCTACTCTACTCCCTATACCAGGCAAGGCTTACCAGGCATGGGGGGGATCACTCCCGTGAAGATCCTCCGTGGGCCAAACCAGCGCAGGACGATGCCAGAAATCATGTCTGCACATGTCCATGGTGCCGGAAATCACTTCTGTGCATGTACAGATGCCAAAAATCATGCCTGTGCAGAAGCAATTTTCAGCATCTGGGCATGTGCAGAAGCGATTTCTGGAGCTGCAGAAGAGAGTCCCAGTGCCACGCCGCACTGGGACTCTCCAACGGATGGCTCGGTTTGGGGGTGGCTGATGGGCCAGTTAAATGGTCTCCATGGGCCACTTCCAGCCCATGAGCCTTAGGTTGCCGACCCCTGCCCTATACTGAATATAGTGGTACTGCATTTAGATGGGGTGAACAATAAGGTCACAGACACAATTTTCCCTGAAGCAAATAATGCTTTTAGGGCTTAGAAAGCCAACAAGTTAAAACAGTTTTTGGGGATTTTTATTTTTTTAAATATCCAGTTTAAGAAATTACCATTAAAAGCAAATAAAAATTAAATAAACCTCTCCAGTTATACCTATTGTACATTGGTTTCCTGTTGTCCATTGTTGCCCATGGAGTTTTCTTGGCAGGGATACTGGAGTGGCTTGCTGGTTCCTGCTCCAGGTGGATCATGTTTGGTCAAAACTCTCCACTATGACCTGTCCATCTTGGGTGGCCCTGCATGGCATAGCTCATAGCTTCTCTGAGTTATTCAAGCCCCTTCACCACGGCAAGGCAGTGATCCATGAAGGGGCTCCAATACTTTGGCCACCTCATGAGAAGAGAAGACTCCCTGGAAAAGACCCTGATGTTGGGAAAGATGGAGGGCACAAGGAGAAGGGGACGACAGAGGACCAGATGGTTGGACAGTGTTCTCGAAGTTAAACTAAAATGAGTTTGACCAAACTGTGGGAGGCAGTGGAAGACAGGAGTGCCTGGCGTGCTCTGGTCCAGGGGGTCACGAAGAGTCGGACACGACTAAACAACTAAACAACACATTGGTTTCCTAATGAATTTATACCATTTCAGTTTCTGGGCTTCTGCTAGTGCCTCTCTCAACATTTCCTAGTGCTGCAGTTCAAGTAGCTAACAAGACTTCCATGCCGCTTCTTAACATTTTAGCAGGTTAGAAGGAGAGTAGGGTCCATTCTTCATTAGCAGGTTCCTTGGATATCATAGAATCATACAACTGTAGTTGGAAGAAACCATGAGGCTCATCTAGTCCAACACTCTACAATGCAGGTATCTTTTGCCCAATGTTGGACTCAAACCACAACCTTGGGATTAAAGAGTCTCATGCTCTACTGACTGAGCCACTGTACTTTTAATTCCCCTGTGCAAAACTTATTGAGCAATACATGCCCTTTTAAGCTTTTGATCCACCTGCGCAGAGCTTCCTGAGGAAAACAACCTCTAATTATTTTAACCTTCCTGTCAGCCTATGCAGGAGAACCTTTAAAACAAAAGCAAGCATTTCAAGCTCAGGTCCCAATTCCAAAAACTAAACACAATAATGGCTGGAAGTTCCATTCCTTCACAATTTCAGTACAGCTTTATCACCAGAATGTTAGAGATGGCTTCCAATCAGGAAATGAAGGTGGTCCCTTGTTTTGCTTGGCATCACTGTTGTTACTTGAGTTGCTCCATGTCATTAATGATACCCTTCCAAACAGCCTTTTCAAACAGGGTGACCTCCTGGTGTTTTGGACTGCAACTCCCATCATCCCTGACCATTTGGCTTACTGGCTCATGGGACTCCCCAAAACTGAAGGAAGAAAGAAGAAGAAATCCAAATGGCTGGGAATGGAAACAGTTTATACAGGCAACCTCCGGTATACATTAGAGAGAGAGAGAGAAAGAGAGAGAGATAGAGAGAGAATAGACAGATTGGTAGCTGGCTCTGGGAAACTGCAGCATTTTTGCCATACTGTGCTGGCTGCCTGAGGATATTGGCACAGATTGTTCTGGGACAGCTGTAAATCAGGCACTGATTCTCACTCCTCCTGGAAACGTACTCAAGAAGATAAATGCCTCAGCTTTCCCCCTTTCTCTGGGAAACTATTTCAGCAGCCAGTTCCATGATTTCCTCTTACTGAGAAAGGAGAGGAAAACAGACATTTGCTTGCATTAGAGCAGTGTTCCAATTTTGTTTTTTGAAAGGCACTTGTTTAAGTCCTTGTTTCCATTCAAACAGAGGAAGGTTACCCCTTCTTGAGATGCAAATTCTCAGGGAACCATTTTTCTTGGTATCAGAAGGCCATTGGCTATCCATATAGGACTTCAGACCCTTTCTTCATTACTCCATCTGATGAGGCCTGAAAATCAGCAGAGTATTTGTCTGTGCCTCAATTTATTTATTTATTTATTTATCCATTTTAAATGGATATGGATCAGTGCTTTCAGCAGGCTGTCATATACAAAAACTCCCATGTGTACTGCAAAGCTGGCATCAATCAATCTTCCTTTCCAGAGGACAGCAGTAAAGCAAAGTTTCTGTATATTTGAGCTGAATCATGTTGGCAATCTAAAGATTTGCATTCAACTGCAGACAGTAATCTTGGCATGTTTTTGTGTGCACTAGTTTCCACAGTTCTTGTACTTTCAGAGGCAATGTAGCGGCAGAGGCTCTTCCTCACATGATTGAACATTGTTCCATTTTCCAGATGGCTAATTCTGCACATCTTCCCTCTCCCACGTGTTTTCAATTAGAGGTTAACTGATTGGACAATTTTACTGTTGTGCCAAAATCATTACAGAAAGAGCATCCCAGCCTGTGATCAGCTTCCTTTGTCTCTTTCTTCAATTCTCATGATATCCTCTCTATCAGCATAATCCCATGATGTCTATTTAGAAGCAAGTGCCACTCTTTTCCAGGCTAAACATACCCAGCTCCTTCAAGCGCTCCTCATAATGCTTGATTTCCAGACCCTTGGTCATCTTGGTTGCCCTCCTATGCACAATTCCAGTTTGTCAAGAACCTGCTTAAACTGTGGTGTCCAGAATCGGATACAGTATTCCAGGTATAGTCTGACCAAGGCAGAATAGAATACTATTACTTTCCTTGATCTGGACACTATATTTCTGTTCATATGAGCCAACTCCTAGGGTCTCTGGGGTCTTCACCCCCCCATAAAATATTTAAGGGGCCAGCCCCCTCCAAAGTTGATGTGCATTGTCATTCAAATGTCATTTTGAATGTCACCTGATCGATTATGAAATTCAGGGCTTACTTTGGCCATGGAAGGTGGTAAGGGAAGTCAGTGCTTGTCAGGGGCTGGCCAGTGTTGGATGCCAGAGACTGGTCTGACTCTGACCAGGAAGGAAGACAGTCCCAGACAGAGCAGCCTTTAACTGAGGAGAAAGAGGATAATTGCCGCCCCTTCCTTCAATGTTCTCAATAACAGTGAGAATAGTAGATTCAGAAGCCTCACAGTTGGAGGAAATAGGCAGTCCTGATAATGTTGCTAGGCAACCAGGAGGAAGGGACCATTTGGAAGGCTCTTCCATTGAGAGCTGCGGTGATGCTCCTCCCTCCCTTTGGACTAGAAGGCAGGAAAGGGTTAAGGAGCAACGGAAGCACAGGGGCGGGAAGACGGGGAACTGGCATGCTTCATGCTGCAGAAGGGGAGAAGATTCAGGCAACTGATGCCTTGAGAGAAGTTTGCTCGATGCTGCTCTCTCTGTGTTATTATAAATAAATGGTCTATAAACCTGCTGGAGGCTCATTAATTCTTATCGGAAAACTCTCGTTCATGCCTGCAGACTTGACAATGCTTAATGTATTGTATTTGGTGTATGTTAATGTGAAAAACTCTTAACAATAAAAATTATAAATAAAATTTATATAAAAAATAAATTAGGTGTTCCTTTACTATCTCTTTTCCTATCTAGGGCTGCAGCTCCCTCCTTACATCATTTATTCTGTTATCACCAGGCTGGGCATCACTTTCTTTTTGGGTGAAGACAGAGGCAAAGTGTTTAGTGGTTCCACCTACTCCATGCAGAGGACCTACCATTTGCTTGTTCTTCCTCTTACATCATACATAGCCAAAGAAACCTTTTCTATTGTTTAGCCTCTTGCAAGCCTGAGCTCATTCTGAGCTTTAGCCAGCCTGACCTTCACCCTGCAAATGTTGGCTACCCCTGTAAACTCCTCCTTTGTGATTTCCTCTTTCTTCCATTTCTCATATATACACAGCTAATCTGTAAGCTCCTTATACAATCACACTGGTTTCCTTAGATGTCTCCCATTTTTCTTTCTTGTTGGAATTGTCTGCGTTTGGGCCTTGAATATTTCTCCTTTAAGAAATTCCCATCCATCTTGGACTCCTCTTTTGAGCATTTCTGACCTTGGGATCTTCACACCTAGTAGCTCCTTCAGCCTTCTTAAAGTCCAGAATGTATGTCCGATTACACTAAGTTTTCCCTTGCAGAAGGACATGATCAATTCCTCCCAAATTTCTGAGTACTTGCACTCATATCAATCCCCCCCCATTGGAGAGGATCAGGTTCAAGACAGTTAATCCCAGTGGTTCTCTTTCTGGGGGTACGCAGGGGTACACATACCCCTATATATTTTGTGAATCCAAGTTTGGCCTCATTGAGGGGCAGTATTTCAAAATGAGTAGGAAAATGAGAGTACCCCTAAACATTTTTTAAGAAGAAAAAAAGCACTGGTTAATCCCCTTGTTGCTTCTTCCACTTTCTGGGTAATGAAATTGTGAGTAATTTTGGGACCTTGCATTCTTGGCAGAGTTTGAGTTCCAACAAATATCAGAGAAGTTGAAGTCTCCCATGATCTCTACTTTTTGAAAATTTGGTAATCTGTTCTAGGAAAGCATCATTCAAGTCTTCAGTCTGGCTTTCTGGTTAATAGCAGACATACATAGTAAGGTCACTGTTGTTTCTTTCTCCTACCAATATACCTACCAATTTTTACCAATATACTCTCAATCTGCTTTCTATGGTCCAGTTCATGGATTGCTTCACAAGTGTACTTCCTTTACGTATAATGCTACTCCTCATCCCTCCCTATTTGGTCTATTCCTTTTGAACAGGTTCTACCCATCTATTCCTACATTCTAGTCATCAGTCTCATCCTACCAGGTTTCAGTAATGCCTATCAGGTCACATTTACCATTATGTATTAAAAGCTCCAATTTGTCTTGCTTGTTTCCCATACTCTGTGCATTTGTGTAGAGATAACTGAAACCATGAGTCATTCTCTCTAGCTGCTTCTAGTTTCTTGGCCATAAGCAGGTTCTGGAGCACCACCTCACTTCTTCTATCATCTGTAATCTCCCTCCCTTCATGATCTTGTTTAAAGCTCTTTAGGTTCATAAGATTCTTAGAAAACACACTGAGATGCAACCCAACCCTTGCCAGAAGTCCTTCCTCAAAGAAGTGGAGACCATAATCCAAGAAGCTAAACCCTTCCTGGTGACACCACCTTTACAGCCAGTGGTTTACCTCAATTATTTTCCTCTCTCTTCCTGGGCCACAACCTTAAACAGGAAGGAGTGATAAAAACACAACCTATGCCCCAAGGCTCTTCAGCTTCCTGTCCAAAGTCCCAGGCTGTGTGTGTCAGTATTATTTGTATCCACATGAATCAGAAGGAAGGGATAGAAGTTAGCAGACTTTATAAGATTTGGCAACTTCTCTGTCACATCATGATTTTTTGCACCTGGAAGACAGCACACCTACCAGGAAATCTTGTTTACTCTGCACACTGCTGCCTCTGTTCCCCTCAGTAGAGAGTCACCTATCACCACCACTCGTCTCCTCCTCCTCTGGGGAGGGGCAGGAATCATTTGATACATTGTGCTTTCCAAAGCCTGCTTAGAGTGCTCTAAGTCTGCACCTGCTGCTCTTGAGTCTTCCCCTCTTGTCTATTGGAACTTATTTTGATATCATGGGGAAGTTACAAAGGCAGGAAACGTACGGTTTGAGTACTTCCTACAACTTCCTCTCAGCTGGCCATCTCCAGAGTGCAATTCGCTTTCTCCAACATCATCTCCATGGAAAATAGTAACAAACTCCAAAGGAAAATTCAGATGACTATGTTTAAAAATGAGTAGGGCGTATTTGTAAAGATGAATGGTCAACCAGGAAGGGTGAAGTGATTACCCTTTTCTCACCCCTGGGCTGCTCTTCCACCTTCCATGATGACATCATCTGATTCTGATATTCTCCTCGCCCCTTCCTCACATTCTGCAGGGTTACCATAGAGACAGCAAGAAACAACTTTGCATCATCGCTATTCCGTTGCCCACTTCTTACCAGATGTAGTTCAGTGCAAGCAGTGCAAGGTGTGCTCTCAGATTAGATAATTGTGTTTTTTGTGTCAGCATTCCTATCAACATGGCAGGTAGGAAATTGTGCCATCTAGATGTTCACCTGTTCTGCTTCATTGTCCCATGAAGCAGACAGAGAAGCCAGCTGAGAAGTTAAGGATTTATAGCTGGGGAATGGATTAAATTTTTGGACAACTTGAGAGACGATAACATACATGCAAGTGGATGCTGTGATAGACAACAAGAGAAAATGGAGAAAGGCAGGTTCCCTTAAAAAGCCACCCCAGTTAGTCAAGGTCCCAGTACCCCCCATGGGGCTTAGATAAGCCATGACTAAGGCCCATTCAATGGTCTTCAGTGGGACATAGTCTTGAATATATCTTTCACTAGATGTGCCGATAAAGTCTGAGGGGCCTTCAAAAAATATGTATTTTCGGAACTACTGTTAATCTACACTGCATTTTGTAGAACAATGTGCATTGCACTTGTCCAAAGCAGCTTACGAACCAAGAGTTTCCAGGGAGCAACAACACAAAACATCAGTTTGGGAGGAAAAGCAGTAGATAAATAAGTAAATATCCATAAATGATCAATATTGATCCAAAACCGAAAGCAGTTTGGTTAGAGTGAGAGCCTGAAATAGCAATTGTTCTTTAGATGAATGATGATCTTTGTTGCTGTTGTAACCCCTATCTCACCGAATTATAGAAACAGGTGAGCTTCAGGGTAAGATTTCTTTTCTCCACCTTTTCCAGGTCTCAAAGACCTGTTTTGATGTAGAGAGGCCAGGACTGTGCACTGTATAGTATTCCAAATGTAGAATACCCCTTCCTGCAGAAAATGAGAGTTGAAATGCTCAAATGGTTCTGTGACCAAAACAGTTCATTGACCGCTGCTGGTGTGATTTTAGGAGGGCCGCGGAGTCATAAATTACTTCTAACTTCTTCATATTCTTTTGTCATAATGACATTTCTTATATCACCGGGGATGGCAGTTTTATAATCCCAGCAGTATTCAGGGGATAAACACCTTGGCTGGTTTGTTGAGGAGCTAATATTTGTTCAGGTTGCTTTTGTCATGCCACAATGCCTCAAAGTTGTGTTCCTTGTCCTCCTTGATGCCTTTATAGCATTGGTAAGTGAGGTTCGAGACACGCAGTGGGTGCCTCACAACACAGCCCCTCTCTCTTCCTGGGCCATGACCTTCAACAGGAAGGAGTGAGGAAAAGACCACCACCCAAGGTTCTTCAGCTCTATGCCCAGAGTCTCATAGTCCCTTGCTGCAGGGACTGTTAAAGGCTATGTGGGGCAGTATCATTTGCACCCACATGAATCTGAAGGAAGGGGTAGTGTTCAGTGGGCTTGATAACACTTGGCAACTTTTCCGCCACATCGTGAATCTTTGCACCTGGAAGACAGCACATCTCCCAGGGTATCCTGTTTCCTCCACACACTGCTGCCTCTCTTCCCCTCAGTAGGGAGTCACCAATCACCTCCACATGTCTCTTCCTCCTCTGGGGAGGGGCAGGAATCATTCTATGTGCTGTGCCTTCCAAAGCCTGCTTGGAGTGTTCTAAGGTCTACAAGTGCTGTTCTTGAGTCTTCCCCTCTTGCCTATTGGAGCTTATTTTGATATTGTGGGGATAAGTTACAAAGGCAGGAACTGTACAGTTTGAGTACTTCCTACTTCTTCCTCTCAGCTTGCCTTCTCCAGACTGCAATTCCCTTTCTCCAATATTGTCTCCATGGAAGGTAGCATTCTTTGTTTCTTTTTATTTCTTTTTAAAGTGTCCATCTAGACCAGCATCCTGTTCTCAAAGTGGCCAACCAGATGCTCCCAGGAAGCCTGCAAGCAGGACTTGAGTGCTACAGCTCCCTCCCCACTTAGGATACCCAGCAACTGGCATTTAGAGACACGCTGCCTCCCACAGTGGAGGTAAAATATATGCATCCTGGCTAGTGGCCATTATAGTCAACAAATTAATCTAATCTTTTTTTTTAAAAAAAGCTTTGCATTGGGACATCAGGTTGGCCACTATGAGAACAGGATGCTACCCTAGATGAGCATTTGGCCTGATCCTGCAGGACCCTTTTTATGTTCACTGAAAGGATTACATACTTTTATATATTTTATATTAGGAAAGGAGGAGCAAAGAATGCAATTCTATGCCAGTGGCCACAGCACAAGGCATTTGTTAGTTACCAAGAGCATCAGAACCCCTTTTTCCTAGTTGGCATTCACATATAAACCATAATTCCATGTCTTCTAATGTTTTCCATGGAACAGGATATGGGTCCCACAACCCACATTTTATTGGGCAGAAGCTACAAGCCAGCGGCACCGTGACAGTGAACTTCCCTTCAAAAGAAGTAATCAGGAGAGGCTTGCTGAGGGAAACCAAGACCCCAAAAAGGCCTTGGAATATTAAATTAATCTAGTATGTAGCTCTTAGTCATAGATTCTGATTTAGCCAAGGAGTGTCCATGACTGATTTATGCAGATCTGTGCTGAGGTTACTCTTTGAATACAGTGTGCAGTTCTGGTCATCTCAACTTTGTAAATGGTATTGTGGAGTTGGAAAAGATTCATAAATGGGCCACCAAAATGATTGAGGAAAGGTTAGTGCATGATGTCACACACATTATACCCTCCCAACCTGGCCAGACCCACTCAGCCCGCCATCCACCAAGCACATTTTCTGGAGGAGCACGACCAGGGCCCCACCAACAGGCTCCCATCGGCACCTGGCTCTGGCCAAGGCACCTTCTTCAGAGTGGAGAGTTGGCAGCAGAGAGCTGCCACTGCTCTCCTCAACTGGGCTGCACCGCATGAAGCTCCATTGCAGTGGAGAGAGGCTGCAGTGTGCAAGACGCCCAGCCATGGCTGCTCCAGCTCCAGGTCAAGCCTGACTTGAGGGGCTGCTGTGTGTGAGGAAGGGTGATGTTCACCCTTGCACATCCCACCTGACAATAAATAGCCCAAACTGTTTTAAACAGTGGGAAAAAGATGTAACAAACTTCATTTCACAGGGGAAAATCCTGCATAAAATACAAAAACCTGACAGACGCAAGAGAAAGAGGAGGATTTGCCCTACCTGATCTTAGACTTTACTATGAGGCAGCATGCCTTTGCTGGATGAAAGAATGGATGGAGCTAAGAGGTACCAATATTTTAGATACTATGCTTTGGATGGCATGCCTATTTGCATTATGACAAAGCAAGGGTACACAAAGGATTTCAAAATCATGCTATGAGAAGAAGCATATGAAATTTATGACATGTAATGCCCTAAGAGAAAATTTAATGAAAATGATTTATAGGTGGTACATAGAATCATAGAATCATAGAATCATAGAATCATAGAGTTGGAAGAGACCACAAGGGCCATCGAGTCCAACCCCCTGCCAAGCAGGAAACACCATCAGAGCACTCCTGACATATGGTTGTCAAGCCTCTGCTTAAAGACCTCCAAAGAAGGAGACTCCACCACACTCCTTGGCAGCAAATTCCACTGTCGAACAGCTCTTACTGTCAGGAAGTTCTTCCTAATGTTTAGGTGGAATCTTCTTTCTTGTAGTTTGGATCCGTTGCTCCGTGTCCGCTTGTCTGGAGCAGCAGAAAACAACCTTTCTCCCTCCTCTATGTGACATCCTTTTATATATTTGAACATGGCTATCATATCACCCCTTAACCTCCTCTTCTCCAGGCTAAACATGCCCAGCTCCCTTAGCCGTTCCTCATAAGGCATCGTTTCCAGGCCTTTGACCATTTTGGTTGCCCTCCTCTGGACACGTTCCAGTTTGTCAATGTCCTTCTTGAACTGTGGTGCCCAGAACTGGACACAGTACTCCAGGTGAGGTCTGACCAGAGCAGAATACAGTGGCACTATTACTTCCCTTGATCTAGATGCTATACTCCTATTGATGCAGCCCAGAATTGCATTGGCTTTTTTAGCTGCCGCGTCACACTGTTGGCTCATGTCAAGTTTGTGGTCAACCAAGACTCCTAGATCCTTTTCACATGTAGTGCTCTCAAGCCAGGTGTCACCCATCTTGTATTTGTGCCTCTCATTTTTTTTGCCCAAGTGCAATACTTTACATTTTTCCCTGTTAAAATTCATCTTGTTTGTTTTGGCCCAGTTCTCCAATCTGTCAAGGTCGTTTTGAAGTGTGATCCTGTCCTCTGGGGTGTTAGCCACCCCTCCCAGTTTGGTGTCATCTGCAAATTTGATCAGGATGCCCTTGAGTCCATCATCCAAGTCGTTGATAAAGATGTTGAATAAGACCGGGCCCAAGACAGAACCCTGTGGCACCCCACTAGTCACTCTTCTCCAGGATGAAGAGGAACCATTGATGAGCACCCTTTGGGTTCGGTCAGTCAGCCAGTTACAAATCCACTGAGTGGTAGCATAGTCAAGACCGCATTTTACCAGCTTCTTTACAAGAATATCATGGGGCACCTTGTCAAATGCCTTGCTGAAATCAAGGTAGGCTACATCCACTGCGTTCCCTTCATCTACCAGGCTTGTAATTCTGTCAAAAAACGAGATCAGGTTAGTCTGACATGACTTATTTTTCAGAAATCCATGCTGACTATTGGTGATCACAGCATTCCTTTCTAGGTGCTCACAGACTGTTTGCTTAATGATCTGCTCCAGAACCTTCCCTGGTATTGATGTCAGACTGACTGGGCGGTAATTATTTGGGTCCTCTCTTTTCCCCTTTTTGAAAATAGGGACAACATTTGCCCTCCTCCAGTCTGCCGGGACTTCGCCTGTTCTCCAGGAATTCTCAAAGATGACTGCCAGTGGTTCTGAAATCACATCTGCCAGTTCTTTTAATACTCTTGGATGCAGTTCATCTGGCCCTGGAGACTTGAATACATCTAGACTAGCCAAGTATTCTTGTACTATCTCCTTGGTTATTCTGGGCTGTGTTTCCTCTGCTGAATCATTTGCTCCAAATTCTTCAGGTCGGGCATTGTTTTCTTTATCGGAGAAGACTGAGGCAAAGAAGGCATTGAGGAGTTCAGCCCTTTCTGTGTCCCCTGTTTGCATTTCACCATCTTCTCCTCTGAGTGATCCCACTGTTTCTTTGTTCTTCCTTTTGCTACGAACATACCCATAAAAGCCTTTTTTGTTGCTTTTAACCTCTCTAGCAAGCCTGAGTTCATTCTGTGCTTTAGCTTTTCTGACTTTGTGTCTACACGTGCTGGCTATTTGTTTGAATTCCTCTTTGGTGGTTTCCCCCCTTTTCCATTTTTTGTACACATCCTTTTTTAATCTTAACTCAGTTAAAAGTTCTTTAGATAGCCACCCTGGCTTCTTTAGGGACCTTCCATGTTTCCGTCTCATTGGTATTGCCTGAAGTTGTGCTTTTACTATCTCCCTCTTAACAAACTCCCAGCCATCATGAACTCCCTTTCCTTTTAGTATTACTGTCCATGGGATCTCACCAAGCACTTCCCTAAGTTTTATGAAGTCGGCTTTCTTAAAGTCGAGAAATTGAGTCCTAGTATGCTTGGCTGCTCCTTTCCGCTGTATAGTAAACTTCAGAAGAGCATGATCACTCGCGCCTAATGATCCTTCCACTTCTACCCCACTAACCAGGTCATCAACATTAGTTAGGACCAGATCTAAAATGGCTGTTCCTCTTGTTGCTTCTCCCACTTTCTGGACAATGAAGTTGTCTGCAAGGCCAGTGAGGAATCTGTTTGACCTTATGCTCTTGGCTGAGTTTGACATCCAACAAATATCCGGGTAATTGAAGTCCCCCATTACTACTATCTCCCTTCCTTTTGCATGCTTGGCCATCTGTTCCAGGAAGGCATCATCTATGTCCTCCGTTTGGCTTGGGGATCTATAGTAAACTCCCACAATGAGGTCACTGTTATTCTTCTCTCCCTTAATTTTGACCCAAATGCTCTCACTTTGGCTTTGAGGTTCTAAATCTTGGATCTCTTCACAGGTATACACATCCCTGACATATAACGCCACTCCTCCTCCTTTCTTGTCTGGTCTGTTTCTCTGAAATAGATTGTATCCCTCCATTATTACATTCCAATCGTGGGACTTATCCCACCAGGTTTCAGTGATTCCTATTATGTCATATTTAGTTTGCTGTACCAAGAGCTCAAGCTCATCTTGTTTATTTCCCATACTTTGCGCATTAGTGTACAGACATTGAAGTCCATTAATCATTCCCCCGTGTCTCTTATTTAAGGATTTTTTCCTCCCACCACTAGGTCTGCGTGCTGTTTGCTCCATTCGGTCTATGACATTTGGGTGATCATCTTCATCAATTGATAGACTCCTACCTTCAGGAGCACTGTCTCCCTCCCCCACATTAGTCAGTTTAAAGCCCTCCTGATGAGGTTTCTGAGATTTTTTGCAAAAACATTCCTCCCAACCGTTGTGAGGTGCAGCCCATCGCTTGCCAGAAGTCCATCTTCAAGAAACTGCATTCCGTGATCTAAGAATCCAAACCGTTCCTGTTTACACCATTTGCGAAGCCAGTTGTTCACTTCCACTATTTTTCCCTCTCTCCCTGGGCCACGTCGTTCAACTGGGAGGACAGATGAGATGACAATTTGTGCATTTAATTGCTTCAGTTTCCTGCCCAGAGCCTCGTAATCTCTTTTGATCTTCTGGAGGCTATTGCTTGCAGTGTCATTGGTTCCCACATGAACCAAGAGGAAGGGGTATTTGTCAGTGGGTTTTATGATTCCTTGCAGTCGTTCAGTTACATCTTGGATCTTAGCCCCGGGGAGACAGCACACTTCCCGAGATATCTTGTCAGGCCCACAGATCACTGCTTCTGTTCCCCTCAGTAGGGAATCCCCTATCACCACTACACGCCTCCTCTTAGGTCTGGTCGGGGTTCTTCCGTGAGCTGTCCGTTCCAAGGTCGCCTGCACATTCCCTGAGGACTGCCTTTGCTGCTCGTCTTCATATACCTGATCGACTGTAATGAGGGAGAGATCCTCAAATGGAGTCTGCTCTTCGTCTTCCATGCTAGGAGAAAGGACCTCAAAGCGATTGCGTATTTCTAAACAATCAGAGCGAACCCTGGGCCTCCTACTTCTTTGAGTCACGTTTCTCCATATATCTGGCTCCTGTGTTGGCGAACTAGCCTCCTTCTCAGGGGAGTCCCCTGTCTCCTCCTTGGTGGAGACTCCTCCTTGGTGGAGACATGACACCAGTCAAGCTTGCAAAAATTTACCATTTGCCCGATAATAAATGTTGGAAATGTAATGAGACTGAAGGTACATTCTTTCACCTTTGGTGGACATGCCCAAGGATCAAGACATTCTGGGAGATGATTTATAATGAAATGAAAAAGGTGTTTAAATATACCTTCCTGAAGAAACCAGAGGCCTTTCTCCTGGGCATGGTCAGCCAATTGGTGCCAAAGAAGGATAGAATTTTTTTTATGTATGCAACAACAGCAGCAAGAATACTTATCGTGAAGTATTGGAAGACACAAGATTTACCCACCCGGGAAGAATGGCAGATGAAGTTGATGGACTATATGGAACTGGTGGAAATGACTGGCAGAATCCGAGACCAGGGAGAAGAGTTGGTGGAAGAAGACTGGAAGAAGTTTAAAGATTATTTACAGAAATACTGTAAAATTAATGAATGCTAGAAAATGTGGGAAAAGTTATATGGCTTTAGTAGAAATGTTATAAGAAATTAAGTATAAATAGATTATTAGATTATTAAAGGAAAAAATAAGGTTAGAATATGTTAAGATAATTATAGGATAGAAAACAGAGGAAGATGGAAAGGAATTGCTGAAACAATTAACAGAAGTGGAATACAAAAAGGGAGGTGTGAGGAGGTCGTTGAAATAAGTGAATGAAAGATAAGATATTGAAATTGTTTGATGTGTTTTTAAATTGTTTTTATTTTGTTTTGTTAGCTTAATGTGTTAGTGTTATGTAGTGTTTTTATGTTATGTTATGTAGTGTTTTTGTATTGTATTGTATTGTATTGTTCGTTTTGTTCTGTAGTGTTTAAATTGTTGGAAAAGTAATAAATATTATTTTTTTAAAAAAGAGAAGAAGCATATGCGCTGTCTGGCAGAGACATAAAGAACTCAGAGAGAAAAACCCCCAAGCTTGAATATGGAAAACCGATGGGATACTTACAATGATTTTATAGAGTCTAAAGAGGGAAGGGTTTATCTGAAAAAAAGAGAAGAGGTATCAGATTGTACTATAGATTGGTTTCAGTACTTCCAAGTGAACGAGTTATTTAAAAGAGATAAAGAAAAGGGATTTGGGGAAATGTGTTCAGAATTTGAAAAAAGGATGATAAACTAATTTATAATATTTATAAACTGTTATAGGAGTGTAAGACTAAAGAGGAAATGGTGAAGGTGACAATGATTAAATGGGCTATAGATATAGGTTATAATATAGAAATGTCAGTGTGGGACAAACTGTGGGGGGGGGGACTGAATTTCTCTGCCTGCTACCTTATTAAGGAAAATTTACAAAATATGATGTACCAGTGGTACTTGACACCCAGCAAACTGCTGAAAATGGCATACAGTGATAGTCAACTTAACCTACAAGTAGGAATGAACATATGAGCAGCAAACATTAAATAAAGGAATATTTGAGATGAAAATGGGTGGAATAATAGAATATGCAGCTGACAAAAGATTACCTAAAATGTCATGGAGAGATGGACTGGGAAGTCTGAGGGTGAGAGGTAATGATGAACATTCTATGATGTATATATGTTTTTAAAATGCATCAATAAAATTACATAAACAAGGAACCTCTAAGTTCCCACAAAATCTCAGAATTCTATGGAACTGTCCCTAAAGCCACCCCACTCCTGCTGCCCACGCTATGCTATAAATCAGGGATATCCAACAGGTCGCTCACGATCTACTGGTAGATGCCCGGGATGTTTTGGTCAATCACAGTCGATCTCTGGGTCCCTTTCCTTAGTGTTGGTAAAATAGAATCCAGCCAGCCCCCTCGCCCCACCCTCCATTCTTGCACAATCTGCAGAACGGAAGACAGAGCTTACTCAGTGAGGCTGTTCATTTCCCCAGCGATCTGTTGGCGAGTGTCTGTTCCCCTTTCTCCCAAAAAATGGGCAACAGCTTAGACTTGAACTCCCCCCAAAAGGGTAGATCACTGCCAGTTT
Source organism: Podarcis raffonei (assembly GCF_027172205.1). NCBI lineage: Eukaryota > Metazoa > Chordata > Lepidosauria > Squamata > Lacertidae > Podarcis > Podarcis raffonei. The sequence goes on from NC_070621.1 coordinate 8,449,152, forward strand.
TCAATTTTGTGAGTTGATCGCAGTCTCTTGGGAGTTGGCCACCCCTGCTATAAATGGTTTCCTCACACATAGCAAGGCACTTGGCTTCTACCCCTTGTTCTGCTCCTGAACTGACAACACAAGGAATCACACCAATCCTACCCTGCTGCCAATCTTGGGCACAGAGCCAAGTGAGTTATGGCCAAGTGAACATTCTCCTGACATATTATATATTTGAAGAGATCCACTGCACACTTATCAGATGGTTATATTCTGTGTGCCTGTGAAATAACTATCTGTGAGAGAAATCTGGCATCCTTAATGCTCTTTACAGTGTAGTGAGACTAAAAAAAGAAAAAAAGGTAAAGGGACCCCTGACCGTTAATTCCAGTCACGGACGACTCTGGGTTTGCAGCGCTCATCTCGCTTTACTGGCCGAGGGAGCTGATGTTTGTCCATTGACAATTTTCCCGGGTCATGTGGCCAGCATGACTAAGCCACTTCTGGCAAAACCAGAGCAGTGCATAGAAACACCATTTACTGTCCTGCTGGAGCAGTTCCTATTAATCCACTTGCACTTTTTGGTGTGCTTTCGAACTGCTAGGTTGGCAGGAGCTGGAACTGAGCAACAGGAGCTCACCCCGTGGCGGGGATTCGAACTGCCGACCTTCCGATCGGCAAGCCCTAGGCTCAGTGGTTTAGGCCATAGCGCCACCTGTGTCCCTGTAGTGAGACTAGTAGCTATTAATTTGTGCATGTTAATTAACAGATGAAGGACTTCTTATTAACCAAAATAAAGCATGCATAGAAGTGTGTTTGTGTGGAGTGTGGGGATGAGTCTGTAATATAGTTGTTTGGTGCTGTGCTGTGCTCTCTTGGGTCATCCGCACTTATCCTGCAATTTCTTCCATTTGGTCTGTGACTTCTAGGCATGGGTCTGAGAGATTTTTCTTTTGTCCCACTGCTTTCCCTGGCAAAACCCGCTGTTTACTGCTGAATCAGAACAAATGTCAATCTGCAGAAAACCCAACTGATGTTTGCTTTGATTTACCAGTAAAGAGGGACCCATGCCTGGAAGTCGCAGACCAAATGGAAGCGTGGCTGAGCTATCTGTCTAACAGTCATAGGGACCTTGAAGGTTCTCTAATCCAACCTGTCCGGGGCAGGAACTGCAATGCAGGATGCAACTCCAGTGCAAGTGTTTGCACTGCTCAGGCAAAGTAGTAAAACATCCCCAATTACATCACTATTCTTTTCAGCAAGCAGAGTCCCAAAGCCATTCAGTACCATGAACATTTTTAAACAGATTTATGAGCATTCAAAACCCAAAGTGAAAGGAAACTATCACTAGCTGATCAAGATGAGAAGTGGTGTTTTCTTATGAAAATAAATTATATTCCAATGTTTGTGCAGATGGCAAGGGGGATTCTATGGTTATAAAGAGCTACCTTGTGTTGAGTTAGACAAACTGGTCCATCTTTTGAACCAGTTCTCCCCCCCTTTTTTATTGGTTTTCCAATTTTATATCAAACAGAAAACATCAACAAACAAACAAACATTTATCCTGAATATAATAATTCCAGTTTTTGTTAACATTGTTAAATGACTTCCTCAAATCCCCCTAGCTGAGTTTCCATATAATCCATTGCAGCAGTTTTCCAAAACTATTTTCACATAAAATTTACTTAGTCAATTTACCTCTTTCTTTCTTTCATTTAGCTTTAACATAGTATTTTCCACCTTTTGAACCAGTTCTACCTACTTAAAGACCACCAGTCCTTTCACAGCAGGAACTACCTGATATTCTCTTGTTGGAGTGTGAACCTGAGTTTACCACCGCAAGCAACCTAGCCATCGTGTTCAAGTGGATCTGGCAGTGCCTCCTGCCTGAAACTCTGGAAAGCTGCTGCTAGTGACCAATAGCCTCATTCAATATGGAACAAAGGAAGCTGCCTTATACCTGTGGTCCATGTAGCTCACTACTGACTGCACTGATTGGTAGTGCCTCTCCAGGGTAGTGCCTCTCCAGACTCTCTCCCAGCCATACATGGAGATGATTAAAGCTGAAAGCTGGACCTTCTGGATGGAAGCAGATGCTGTGCCACTGAGCCACAGCCCTTTCCTAAGATGCTTTCCTATGTTCTCAGTGATTCTTGGGGTTCCCTGACCAGTGGAGCCAGAGTGCACACTATTCAAACTCCAAGGGCAAACAAAATGGCCAAATAGAACCTACAAGACAATCCAATCCTACTTTTATGGAGCTTGGCTTTGCACATGCACACACACACTGCAGCCTGGACGAAAGCATGATAATTATCTGAAGAGATATAGGAGCCCTGAGGCTTGTGGCTTTCTTGTGGAGTGTGTGTAATGTCTCCTCTTTCAGAGATGGCGTGAGGGCTTTGTGCGAATGCACCCTATGGGATCTGATGAAAATCCCTTTGATTCACTGGGAGAAGTTTATTTTCTCTGCCAAAAGCTTGCTTTCTTCTGAATAAATTGCTTGCTCCTTTTGGGGGGGGGGGGTGGAGCGGGAGGAGGAAGGGATTTTATTTTTGCACAAGCCAGGGATTTTCGGCAGAACTGTGAAGCCAGGTTCTCCTTGACTGGTTCTGATTAGAGGCTGAAATGGTAGAATAAAGAATCTGGAAAGGGTCCAACCAGCTTCTATGGTGGCGTCTCGACATTGACATATTCTCTGGGAAACATATTATTTTGCTCAATCTTCTCCAGAGTTCAGAGCTGTCTTGGCCAGATCATCTGGTTTGGAGAAGCGGGCACTGGAAAGCACCAGAGGATAAATTCACTGTACCAATTAAGGAACTTAAGAACAAACAAAAGGTTCATGGCATTGTTATTCATTCCATTTCAAATTCTGTTTTTTCAAATCCCAATCAGCCAGATTTCACGGAGATTTAAAATCTACCCATTTGAATTTTTACATGTTATACCTGCACTTAAATTTCTGTTTTACATGAATTTATTTCTTTAAAATTTTGTCATCCTCCTTTCCATTTTTCAGTGCTCAAGGTGGCTTATGTAAAATCACTAAGAATAAAATGAACAGCAGCTTGTGTAAATCAGCAAAAGACCTTGGATGTGTTTAACAGTGGGTCTGGGACATTTCCAGTTCCAAGACAAACTCATAGGATAAATGGACTTGTTTCTAGTTAACCTACTTTCTTGGATGCTTTTAAGCAGAGGTTGGATGGCCAGCTATCATGGATGCTTTAGCTGAGATTCCTGCATTGCAGGGGGTTGGACTAGATGACCCTCGGGGTCCCTTCCAATTTGACAAGTCTATGTTTTATTGTCCATAAGCTGCTTTGATCACATTGTGAAGGTTTTGAGCACCCTACGTCAGTGGCCTCACCCCTGTTCATGTCTCCTTGAGCCAGCCCAGCCAATTACGGATCATACAGTTTTTCTGATGGTATAAGGCATGGATAGATCTTTATTACTGGTCAATAGCCCTTGCACGTTTCTTCACCCGTAAGTCCTTTCTGTCCCTTTTACTCATTTGTTTGCTTGAACCTTTTCAAGAATGAATGCAAATGCATATTTATAAATATTTTTAAAACATATTTTCCTTAAAAAATGCAAATCCCTAAGCATGTCTTCTCACAAAACACGTTGTTAAATTGCCTTATAACATATATTAATTTAGCTGAGAACATCCAAGTATAGCAGCAGGAGGTATTTAAGCAGAGTTAAAATGTGGCTGGATGGGTGCCTGAGAATTACTGTATCACTGGAATGGGAGCTATTAAGGTAGCAACAAAAGCAGCAGTATGGAACTTTGTGCAGCCTGAAGGCCACATTCCTTCTGAGCAACCTTCCCAGAGCCTGTGACAGTGGTGGGTAGGGATTTTCAACATATCATTTTCAACAATAATTAAACATACTTTCATGTCTTACACCATTTTTTTTTACTTCCATCAATCACATCTGAAATTTTTCCAATCTATTCACTTAATATACATTTCTTACTTCCACTATTACATTTAAATCTCACAACTAATATCTCTATTCTTTCTATACTTTGCCATATTTCATATATTTTTCCTCACAAAAATTCTTGTAATCCTACTAGTGTAATTTGTTGATTACTGTTGCTCTTCAAATAATTCGTATATTTCTTCCAATCTTCTGTGAATCTCTGGTCCTGCAGGTTTCGAATGCTTCCTGTGATTTTATATAATTCTGCGTAGTTCATTAATTTTGTCTGCCATTCTTTCGTCGGAATTTCTTATTGCTTCCATTTCTGGGCTAACAATACTCTTGTCGCTTTTGTTGCATATAAAAACAATTTAACATCTTGCCTATTAATATCCCCATCTATAATACCAGGTAAAAATGCTTCTGGTTTTTTTAAAAAATGTATATTTCAACATCTTTTTCATCTCATATATCATTTCCCAGAAGTTTTTTTTACTTTCTTACATTCCCACCACATATGATAAAATGTTCCTTCTTCTTCTTTACATTTCCAACATTTATTACTTGTCTTGTACATTTTAGCTAATTTCTGTGGGATGTAAACACAGGAGCAGTCAATGACAACATTCCTAGAGTGTACATGTTAGAACATGGGGAGGGATGTCTGTCTAGCAAGCAGGTAAACTTCCTGGGGACGGACTTCCTCCGCATGTGACCAGAGGTGGGTGTGACCTCACCTGTGCAGGTAATGACAAAAGCACAGGGCAGGCAGTCACTCACTCTCTCTGCCATCTTCCTTCCATGAGGAAACATCTAAGGATGCTCTCTTGGCTCCCAGCCAAGAGAGGAGATAAGGACTATCTTGCTACAAGATAGATTCTAAATGTATTTTACCTTTTTAAGCCTGTGTGCCTTCTGGGATCATATTGTGAACAGAACGTGAGTAAACTCTTTTATACTTTTATAAAGACTGTGTTGTGTCTTGTATTTTAAGAGGGAACAAAAGGGGAAATCACCAGAGTAATTATTATAGAGGTTCTAGCGAACCTGTGCACACGTTACCGTTGCGAACTTAAAGGGGAATGTCTATAAACTCTGCTGATATTTTGGGAACTTGTTAGCACAAGTTGGATAAGGATATAATTAGTCAATATATCCTCTCCTGCACCCCAGAACATTCCCACAATTTCACAGGTGTAATATACCATCTATACATCATTTTCATCATATTCTCTTTCAAAGCATTGCAAGCTGTAAATTTTATTCTTTCTCAGATTCTTGCATTCTCAGACAGCACACATACCCTTCTGTCATATTTCAACAGTGCTAGGTGATGACACAAAATGGTATCAGTAATTTGTACAGTGACATAATGACACAGATACCAGCCAATGGGGCCTTGAAACACTAGCACAGATGCCTTTTTTCTGTACCTGGGGAAGATAAGACTCCCTTTACTTTCATCAGTACAATTGTATCACTTCCAGGAACAGCAGTGATGGCCATCTGGTGGGAACATGAGCAGCCAAAATACCTTCTGTTAAAAGAGCAGGAATAATGGGCAGTCACTTCCCTCCATTAAAAGACAGTCCTTTATTGCTCAGCTTTAACATCAACCAGAGTTGGGGAGATTGCAGAATGAGAAGGAAATGAATTATTTAACTTAACAGGCCTTTTGGCGGGGTGGGGTGGGGGAGAATGTGTTTGCCTTCCTCACTGCTGGTCAGTACTAGATGAATGGAAAACTTCAGAAACCCGTCAGTATGCTATAGGAAAATGAGAGAGTCACTGTGTTCCTTCCTTCCATTTGTGTTCAGTGCAAACTGAACTTCTCCTCCCTTCCTAACTGCTGTTGATAATGATCTGATCTGAAAGCCTCAGTGCTTTTTGTTACAGATACTAAAATAAATCCTGGTTCTTCCTGCTGGGAGGAAGCAGTCACATTCATTAGGATATCATGTACCGTACCTAAAGCAGAAATGGAGAACCTCTAAGGGCTGTTGGGACTCCCACCATCCTAAACCATTGACTATGCTGCCTGGAGCTGCTGGGGTTTCAAGTCCAACAATACCTGGAGAGTCACAGTTCTCCATCCCTAGTTTAGGAGAATCGATCCATTTCAGACCCAGTTTAGAGGCTGAATTATTCTGCAGCGGCATAATGTGTTTGTGTGTAGGGGGGTGTCCATGGGGTCCATGCCCTTGGCACAATTTTGTGAGGGGGAACAAACAGGTGCCCTCACAGCAGTCCTCTTCATCGGAGCCTGGCTCCACGCAAGAAGGAGTTGTGCCTTGGCTGTGGCGCTTATGCCTGGCCACAGCTCTGCCCCCGGGTCAGGCCTGACCTGGCAGCAGAGAGGAGGAGGAGAATGGGTGGCAACTTCCCCACCCCTCTCCTGCCCTGGATTGTGGCACGCAGGAGGGCATCCTGCTGCCTTGGGGGTGCACCTTGTGCGCTCGCCCCGGGCAGTGCAGGCACATGCTCTACCGCTGTTATTCTGTCAAAATAAGCAGTCTAATCAGCCAGATCACCTAGGTCTGCAACTTATTTCAGTGGCACACTTTGTGTTTGTTCCATGTCAATTCCTAAAGGTAAAGGGACCCCTGACCATTAGGTTCAGTCATGACCGACTCTGGGGTTGTGGCGTTCATCTTGCTTTATTGGCCGAGGGAGCCGGCGTACAGCTTCCGGGTCATGTGGCCAGCATGACTAAGCCGCTTCTGGCAAACCAGAGCAGCGCATAGAAACACCGTTTACCTTCCCGCTGGAGTGGTACCTATTTATCTACTTGCACTTTGATGCGCTTTCAAACTGCTATGTTGGCAGGAGCAGGGACTGAGCAACGGGAGCTCACCCCATCGCAGGGATTCAAACCGCTGACCTTCTGATGGGCAAGTCCTAGGCTCTGTGGTTTAACCCACAGCGCCACCCGTGTCCCTTGTCAATTCCTAGCATTAGGCAAAATGAGGCAGGTGCTTACATGGTGGATATTGAGGGACGAGGAGTGGTAGCAAGATACTGGAGGATAAAACTTTGACCCTTCCCCCCCCCCAAGCTAGCTTGTTTCCCTCATTTGTGTTGGAGAAAACTTTCCTATCCCCAGGGTTGAAGTAAGGTCTCATCTGTAGCATATATTTAAAGCACTCTGATGGCATTTGAAACAGTCATTACTTCTCTCAAAGAACCCGGGGAAGTACAGTTTCTAACAGTGCTGCTAGGAGACCCCTATTCCCATCACAGGCCTAGAATTTCCATAGTGGTTTAACAATCAATCTCTCTTTCTAAGGAACTCAGGGAAATGTAGCTGTGAGGTCTGTAATCCCTTCTCAGCACTCTTAAAAAACCATAGTTTCCAGGATGCTTTAGAGAAAGCCATGGCTGATAATTAGCCCTTTAAAAGTACAGTGCAGATATGGCCTGAGATTAAACTGCTACTGTGGTCAGCTTGTGTATATTAACCAGTGAAGCGACACTTTAGGCCATGGGTAGGCAAACTAAGGCCTGGGGGCCGGATCCAATCACCTTCTAAATCCGGCCCACGGACGGTCCAGGAATCAGCATGTTTTTACACGAGTAGAATGTGTCCTTTTATTTAAAATCCATCTCTGGGTTATTTGTGGGGCATAGGAATTTGTTCATCCCCCCCAAAAAAATAATATGGCCCCCCACAAGGTCTGAGGGACAGTGGACCGGACCCCTGCTGAAAAAGTTTGCTGACCTCTGCTTTAGGCAGTTAAAATGTCTTGGGTTTGTTTTCTGTTCTGCACATTTTGAGTCCTAGTTGGTTGGTTTAAGATTTGTTTCCATGTTCTGGTCTGATGCTGGAACTCACAGCAAAAGCCGGGAGCAAGACATTATACATGGCCAGCTCTGAGTGATTAACTTGTTCTGACCAAAGCTGGGAGCAGAATGAGGTTGATTTTGCTCCACCCACTTGTGAGAACAGAGCCTTGAAGGGCCAGCCCTCTGGACTGTCAGTGTACAGTGGGAGGCATTTGGTTCCTCAGACTCTGGTCTTACAGACTGTGGTGTTCTGGGATGTTATTGTTCAACCACCTCAAGTGCAATGGTTTCCCTATCTTTTGAAAGCAGCTCTAAGTTCTGACCTAGACCCAGTTCCCCATCTGCTGCCCCTGCAGCCTCTGTGTCCAGAACACTGGTGGATTCAGAAAGCATGACTTCTGTTTAGGCTGAGTATTGGTTTTTCAGCTTTAAACAGGGTTCTATAAGCCATTAAAATGTAATGTGGGTTTTTCACCCATCCCTGTCAAACAACATGGAAATATCTTAGATCAGAGGTTTTCAACCTTTTTGAATCCACGGCTCCCTTGACCAACTATATTCATTCTGTGGCACCCCTGTGGGGCTCAGGAGCCCAGTTAGGTCATCCTTTGCCTGCAGAGCTGGCAGCTTCTTATTCTTGTTCAAACACTCTCTGAAATATACTCGGAGTCCTGTAGTGATTTCATGCTCTTTATTGCAGCTTGTAAAACAGTGATTGAATTGCCCCCCAAAGCTCAGGCTTTTATATACATTATTTACACAATGAGTTCCATCTGATTGGCTGATTCTGCTTCCCTCCTGGAGCCTGATTGGTCTTCTCCTGCAAGCCAATCAGTTGTTGCATTCTAGGATCCTACTTGCCTATTGTTCTAGGATCCAAGCTTAGTACATAACATTCTCCCTTGTGGAGTGTTCCCTCAACCTCCTCTCCTCTCCCCTCTGCTTGGGAGTCCTCTAGGCAGCTGCTGCTGCTGCTGCCCCTGGTCTCTGAGCTGCCCCCTCCCACCCTAAAGAGAGGTGCCTCCTCACACTGCCCCACAAGGGCCTGGGGAGAGGATGCTCCAGCCTTAGTGACCTGATGGAGACTGGCCGAAGGTGAATGTGAGGCCTGCACCTCACCTTGGGAGGCAGCAGTAGTATCAGTGGGTGCTGCCCAGTCTGCATGGTGGAAAGGCTACCCTCAGCACTGGGCACTCAGCTTCCAGACGGGCCTTGCACACAGCAAGCACGAAAAAGGTCAGCACAGTGCCTGCCTGCCTGTCCGGCCTCCCACTTGTCTGTCCATTCCTAACAGCAAGGGCTGGTGAACTGGCTTGCTGGGCTCCCTCGCCCACTTGCTTGCTTATGCCGGCTGCCTCAGCTCCTGGCAACCAGCACCCCCTGGCCAGCCCCAGAGGCACCATTCGCCTGGAGGGCTTGTAGCCAGGGCTGCTGCAACAAACAGCTGCACAAGTTTTGGGGAGGCAGAGATGGGAGAGGGCATCAGAGAAGGGACGCAAGGAAAGAAAGAAGGAAAGAGGCCAGTGTTGTTTGCAGCACCCCGACCATCCTTCAAGGCACCCTAGGGAGCCATGGCACACTGGTTGAAAACCACTGTGTTAGATGGTATCTAAGCATTTGGCAGGAATTATGAAAAAGCCCAAGTGGGTGAAGGGTGATAGATTCCCCACTTCTGTTAGTCCTGCTCCACCATTCCAGAGCATGCATGTTTGTGTGTGTGTGTGTGTGCACGCGTGCGTGCGTGTGCGCGCGTGCGTGTGCGCACACACACACACACAGCCATCTCAGGGGAAGGGGATTAAACAAATCAATGAATTAACTGGAAGAGAAAGAAAAGAGGTTGTATAAAGCAGGAAGCCATCCTGGACTAGGGATGAGGGAGAGATTTGGTTAATTTTGCATTTAAAGGTGGATCTATCTCACTGGCACTTTCCTGAAATGATACGAGAAACAAAATGCAACCATTCATTGCAAGTCCACATTTTCGGTGCAGTTATCTAGCCTAAGAACGGGTGTGAAAAGTGTACATAAAAAGCATTTGTTACTGAAAAGAGCATACACAAATGCATTGCATTAGGAGAAACTGCTTGGGGGGAAAACTCTAAACAAGGCAAAATGCCACACACACAAATGTGTAATTAGGAGAAATTTGCACTAAAATGCTGGTGAATTTTCATGAAGACTTTTTGTTTTAAAGCATTCACAGACTGATGTGTAACTGTAGAGGACTAATGAATGGAAAGATGGAAAACCAAGATTGACAGATCTGCTCATTCCTATTCCAAACCTGGATGTGTGCATTCTTTTGTGTGGGAGTGAGCCCTATCCATAACTTCTTACCCTCTTTCCCCCTTAACAACATAGTTATATAATAAGAGCCTGCTGGATCAGGCCAATATCCTATCTCCTGTTCTCACAATAGTGAGAAACCCACAAACAGTATTTGAACACAAGAGCACTCCCCGCTGTGATTTCCAGCAACTGCTATTCAGAAGCTTTGCTGACTCCAGCTGTGGAAGCAGAGCATAGTCATCATGGCTGGTAGCTTTTGATAGCCCTCTCCTCTTCTTATGCATCAGGAAGGTAGGCTGGGGGTGGGGAGAGCTGTATATTGGATGGGACATTCAGAGTCAGGCTGATTTCAAAAGTGTAAGGACATAACTGAGAATCAAATCAGACCTTTACAATGATAGAAATCTACATTCAGCACACACTGTTGAAGTACCACACTATACCTGTATTTTAATTGCATTGGAAGCTCAAGTGTTATTGGAAGGTTAGTGGGTGGGATGCAAAAGCATTTTAGGTACCTATCAGCCAGTACTTGCAGCATCACTGCACAAATATCTCCCTTACGTGACTATGGTACCACTCGTACGCACCACAATGACATTTCATTAATAGCTCTCCCGTTTTAACATTAAGAAAACCATGCACGTTTCTTCATACCTTCTTCCAGTCTTGCAGCATCCTGGGATATCATTGTTGGAAAAGTCAGTAAAGGTCTATTACAAGCACTATTGTTTCTGTAAATGTTATTCCAGTAGACTGAAGAGATAGAGACTGAGAAACATAGAGCATCCTCTCTAGCATATGCACCCTGAAAGCAACTCACTCATCTGTTGTAAATCTGTTGACTTCTGCTAACATTCCTGGTTCCATGCCCATTTTGTCCAGGTGCACGTTTGGTCCAGATGTGTGTTGGCACCAGTAAAATCAGAACTGATAAAAGGAAGAAGCAGAGCCATTATTTCTCAACCAGCAGACACTCTGTCAGCTTTTGAGGCTTAGACACATCATGTGCATGCTGGAGAGTTAAAGATAATGCCATAGGCAGCCACTTTGCTTGGGGTAAAAGTGACACCTGGTGCATCTTAATACATTGTTTTGTACACAAACAAAAAAATAAGAAAGGTTCGCACCTCACTTAATGTTTCCTAAATTTTCTTTTCTTTTGTTTACTCCCTATATGAGAAATGGAAAACCTTTCACCTTGCAAACGGCACCTCCCATCAGCCCCAGACACTGTGGCCAATGGCCAGGGATGATGGAAGTTGTAATCCAAGAGCAGTTGGAGGGCCATCTCCATCTTTACAAGCAGGGCTCCTCCAGATGACCTTTTTATTGAGCATTCATGGAACTTAGTCCATGTCCAGTCTTTATTGAGCATTTGCTCACATTTATTGACTGATTTATTCAAATAATTTGTGCCCCATATTTCACATGTGTCTTCTGGCTATTTTCCAGGAGCCACATGCCAGTGGTGGACACAAAAGTGGGTGGAGCAATTGGTGCAAATTTTAGACTTGTGAAGCAGGGTACTTTCTACATATACTCACACATCCATCTTTATCCTACAACCAAGAACTAAAGACTCATGATCAGAGTTCAATGACACATTCCAGCCAAGCAAAACTGCCCAAGGATGATGTACAGCAGGCTTGTGAAGGCTGTGGCTAGGAAGAGGGTGTGTAGCCTGAGGAGAGTCCTAAGGACCAGGTGAAAAGGCCAGGTGGCCACCTCTTGTGCCCTGCCTCTGAGGATTCTCTGTCCCTGGTACAGAGTATCCTGGGAGAAGACATGGGTGGCTAGACATGAGCACTCCACACTGAATTGAATTTTGCATTTCTACATTTTGTTGTGAATTTGTAGTTTTCAGATATTCCAGCTGCCTTTGAATTCAGCATTGTCATAGTAGACTATCCATCATGCAACTGTTTTGCAGCTGCTTTCTTTCTGTGGCTGCAGGAGCCTAGGCTTGTCAAGGTGTAGGAATGAAGAGCTTGGCAGGTTGTAACACTCATAAAATCCAAAACAGATCCATTTGCTGCCTTTGTGCCTTCTTGGTGGTCTAACTATTCCACTATTGATCAAGTTGTAAGGAGGGTGGGTGGGTAGGAGAGAGGACCACAAATGCTGACTTCCTTCCTTCCTTCCTTCCTTCCTTCCTTTCTTTCTTTCTTTCTTTCTTTCTTTCTTTCTTTCTTCTTTCCCTCCCTTCCCAGCCCACAAAATTCCACTGAAAAAAAGGTCTCAAGAAAAGTGGCCAGGAAAGAACTTTGGTGTGTGGTCCCCAGTAAGCAATTGATTATTGTAACCACTAATAACTACTGTACCTCTATGGACATATGAAATGTCTTAAATCCACAGGAAAAGAAGAGAGAACCCACTTGAATGGTAAAGAATTGGTCATAAGCTGATCTTTCAAATAATGCCATTATGTGCCCTCCAACAAAACAAAACCACAAGACCTTAAGAAGAGCCTCATAAATCAGTCCAAAGCCCATGTAGTTCTGCATCCTGTTTTCATAGTGGCCAACCAGATGCTTCTGTAAAGCCCCCAGTCTGGGAGCAACAGCACACTCCCCACCTGTGATATCCAGCAATTGGCATTCACACTGCCTCCAACTGTAGAAACAGAGCATAGCCATTTTGGAATCTAGAGAAGTCAAATACTGTTTCAGCGGGCACATCTCCTTCAAATTTGTCCTTTGAATCCATGGCTTCTTCTCCTGAGGATGGGGAGTCATGACAGTTCCAGGCACAAGCATTTTCTGGTTCATAAGCAAGTCCAGCTACTGGCAAGTTGTGCCAAGGGACCTAATTTGGGTTTATTTCCTGCACCAGCCTGGAGTTAAAACATCAAATATGCAGACTTTTCCTATATTCACCCACCCACTTTCTACCTGATCAGCTAGAGTTACAGAGCTCTGGGTGCAATGAGTTCTCTGCTGTACAATTAAGTCCTACTGCTACCCACAGAAGTTAGGCTTGCTCCCTGGGTTATCTGAAACACCAAACTGGTAAAAAATACAGACAATAATAATCTGAAGCACACTTCTACTTGCAATTGTATGGTGAAGTTTAATCATTAATTTGGGGAAAGCACTAAAAGACATAGGAAGCTGCCTTACACCAAATTAGATTGGTCTGTTGAAGTCAGCAATGTCTACATTTACTGGAAGTTCATCTCCTGCATTTCAGGAAAAGGCTCTCTCAGCTGTACTGGCAGATGTTGGGGATTGAAACTGGGACATTCTGCATGCAAAGCAGATGCTCTACCACTGAGCTATGGTCCTTCTCCAGCAGGACATAGAAAACTGCTTTATGCAGAGTCAGACCACTGGTCCATCTACAATGACTGCCAGCTATTTAGCAAGCCTTTCAGATATGGGTTTTCCCAACCCCTATGTGGAAGTGCCAAGGATTAAACTTGACTTTCTACATGCAAAGAAGATGCTCCACCACTGAACTATGGATTCTTCCTGAAATGTGGCAATGGTGGACTGCACTCTTCCTGGAGGAAATATGGCAAGCAGGCTCTTTAAAAAGGGGGTGGATGGGGTGGATTTGAGCATTGGAAGAGGAGTAGCAAACTCTGATGCCAATTCTGCAGTTCTTCAGACTCAAATCCAGAGAGCTCAGAAGCTTACAGGAAGCTTCTGCATTAAGCAATTAAGTGCCTTTCATTGGAGGATGAATGGAATGCCCATTATTATGCTCCAGACATGTTTCATTTCAATTGCGTAAACCTCCTTTTTAAAAAGAGCACTTTGCTTTCTCTGCAGAAACGCTTGTTACAGATGTCCCTTTTGAAGCATTGACAATAAGAAGAGGGAGAATTTAAAGAAGGAAAATTAGAGCTCACTTTGTTAAGTCCATGAGACCATTTAATGATGTCATAGTAAACAGCACACATACACACACCTTCACACTTTATAGAAGGAGTGTGGGGAGGAGAAACCCATCTCTTTCAACTGCAATCTGTATATGTGCCTGAATAATTTGTGTGGCTGCCTGGGTGGCCATAATAAGCAAACCTGCTGTCTTAACATTCCATGTAGACAGAGCTGGGTATGCAACCAGGAAATGTGGAAGACACGACAGGTTTATTACTGGCTTCAGGACAACTATGCCAGAAGTGGGGGATTTTTAGGTTTTTTTTAAAGGGCTACACCTGCCCTGAACAAATTATTTTAGGATGGTCTCATCTACATATTTGCCTCAATAATATTTAAAAATATGAAGAACTGTCTGACATGTGGATCACATTATTGCTATTAATAATAATAATAATAATAATAATAATAATGTCAGACAGAAAGAGGTATACATCTATAAAGAGATATAGAAGACACTGGGCTTCAAAATTGAACCTTAGGCTTACTCACTCCAGCCCTTCCTTACTTCTCTGTGGACAATCACCCATGGTTTCAGCACCATAGTACTGAACAGCAACCCTGCTAGGCATGATATGAAATATCAGGGAGAGGGTGAAGTATTAGTACTTCCACATGGCAAAAAACTGGGGCCAGCATTTGAGGTGAAGGGTACAGTCTGCATTATATTGCACTTGCAGCACAGAAGCCCCTGACACTGAATAACTGAGTTAATGCAAGATCAATGAATATTCACAAACATTCCAATTGCGTGAGTTAACCCTAGGATCAGACTGCAGCTTCCATTAAGAGGACACTTTCTCTTTACTCTGTTCTTGAAAGGTGAAAATGCCCACAAAGTTAAGGTGACCGACATGCTTCTGCTTTAAACTATCAGCATCATCTATGCCTATGGTGACATTAGGCCCCAGTATTTGCTTAGCTTGAAGGACCTCCAATAATAGATGTTGCTGTTCAGCAAAGTTGTGAGAATTAAGGTCTGTTTGACTTTATATTCAACTAAGTTTTATTAAGAAATCAATGGACCTGTTAGTCATGTCCTTTATTTTCAATGGGTACTCAGAGTAGGACTAACAATAGATACAACCCTGTAACAACAGCCTTAAAGATGTCAGGGAGAAACAAAGGCTTTGCAGAGAGGCCTCCAGCATCACTGCTGTAGAGTTCAGGAGCTTGGCAGGCAGAAGAAGCTTCTGGGCTTTGCTGCAATCTTTGCACTAGGGACACTGCCTTTCAGATTGCAAGAAGATCAGAATTTTAGACTTGAAAAATACTGAGATATTTTCTGATGGCAGTAGCCTTATTTCTGAATTGAGTTGAGAGCTTTTCTTCCATTACATATTGTATCTTCATCACTCCCAGGGCACAGTCTAAAGGCACATGGGGGCATTATTCGTCTGGCGCTAAACAGGTCTGGGTCTGGCCTGTGCCTGGATGGGTGAACACTTGGGTACCAGCAGCATGTCTGGGTCTACATGGCAGAAGAAAGGTGTGATATAAATGTAAAAAAAGTTGTTGTTGTTGTTGTTGTTGTTGTTTTAAAAGCATGCATCTTATTGAATTAAAAACACATTTCTCAAGCAAAATTCAGAGAGTTCATTCCAAATTCTGAGCACTTGGTCTATAGTAATTAATAGTGCCCAGGAAAGCTGACTCAACTCTTTTATAGAATGCAATCGTTCTGTAATATGAAGATCAGCCTTTCTTGTTCTGGTGATGTGTGATAATAAGCGGCTTTTTGTCATCACAGATGAGACTGGATCATGAAAGGTTTGCAAATGAGCACATCACATCTTTCTTCCAATACCCTTGGAATTTTTTTACCATGAAACGACTTTGAATTTAGCTCCAAATAGAAGTTTCCTCCCGCATAATAGGTTATTTAAATGGGTAGCTGGTAATTATCATACACAGTCCTTTGGCTTAACTGATTCATTGGATTACACAAAACAACCCCTCCTCTCTCAATTAATATTCTGCACATCAATAGGAGCAGGATATGTGTCAGACACACTTTCAATAAAAGCTTCAGCTGATGCAGTTAGAAGGAATGTAATGAACATTTAAGAAGGATTTAGATGCATCCAAGAATATCCAAGTTGTATGCAAACTCCCTGCATATTTCTGCCTTCCCAAACATTAGTGCAGCATGTTTAGAACCCTCAAAGTCTATACAACATTTTACTTGAGAAGGAGCTCCTGGGAATGGCTTTAACTCATCGGTAGAGCATCTGCTTTGCATGCAGAAGATCCCCCTTGTACTCCTTTCTGTTTTAGTAATGGATATTTAACCAGCATATGAATGTTATGGGGTGGCATCAGTTCATATCTGTGCATTTGTGTGGTCCTGTCTGTGTGTCTGAATGCCAGTGGAGGAGAAAATATAGTTTCTTTAGGATAGGGCCCCACAACATGGTTTAGCACAGGGCCCACTTAATACAACCTTGCTTAATGCAGACCAGCTGCCCTGGGAGGGAAAAGCCTCTACTCCAGGTCCTGCAGCAACATTATTTCCTTCTGTCATTTGGCAAGCAGAGAGTGGAAATCCAGTTCGTGCTTTGGGCTCAAGGAGGTTTCCCCTTCATTTCTTTTCTCTGTGTAGATAACTCCAGGCTGTTCGGCAGTGCAGCCGGTGGCATGGCAGGTCGCCAGGTAAGGAGTCTGAGTCTGGCTGGTTCACTGGCTAAGAAGTGATCAGTATTGCCTTGGCTGGTATGGGAAGTGGAGTCACCCTGTTACATCCCTTTGCCAGTTTATCTGCAAATATAAAAAAGAGTCCTTTGTAGCTTTGGCTGCAGCTTTCCTGAAACTCATGGAGTAAATGCAGAATGTGGCCTTTATAACACTTATCAGGAGGACTGACCCAAGATGGGTAGAAGGAACATATTGGGTGGAATGGGGTGGGGAACGTCCCCTTTGAAATGCCGCCTCTCCCAATTTCAGTGGTCATTTATGGGATCCATAAATTGGAGTGAAAATCTTTTCCCATTCAGAATGAGGGCAGGAGCACTACTGAGTGTTCCTTCACTGCCACGTCTCTGCCTCCCCCTAAGGTTGCAGGGGCGGAAGAATCTGTCAGTTTTGTTTTTTCTCACTATCGCCTCCAGTCTTAAATTCTCCATATCAGTTTGCATTTAAAAATAAAATAAAGAAGTCGTCACGGAAATTCACCATCATTTTACTGCAAATTTCTCCAAATGCACACATTTGTATGTGCCTAATATCCACATTTTTGCAAAGCAATTCCTCCCATCCCTACCTGGAGAACTGTTGCCAGTCAGTGTGGACAATACTGAAGTAGTGGTTTGACAGTGCAAGGCAGCTGTCTCATGTTTGGGGAAGGACTATAGCACAGAGGAGGAACTTTTGCTTTGAATGCAAGTGCTTCTAAGTTTCATCCTTAGCAACCTCCAGATAGGGCTGGGAATGTCCCTTTTTTAAAACCCAGGATGGCTGTGGTCATTCAGTGTACAGTACTGAACTAGATGGACAAAAGGTCTGGCTCAGCATTAGGCAGCTTCCGATTAGGGCTGTGCACCATATTCGGCTGAGACAAATTGGGCATATTCACACAGACTCTGGAATCAGACAAGTCAGGTACAGCCAGTCAGTATTCCTGAAGCAAAGCAGTGTAGGGCTAGCAGGGTGGATTGAGGAGCCAAATGTGTGGTGTCCCCTAAAAAAATGTACTGGGGCTGTTGCCCTGGCAGCAACCCCCCCATCCCTGTGAAGGAGAGGTGGGTATCAAAGGGCCAAGATCTACCCCAACCTCCAGGAGAAGGTAGGAGTCAACTGCCTGTCCTTCCTGCATGGTGAAAATATGCAGGATTAGCCACTCCACCAAATTACCAATCCTGCCTGATTCAAGTTGCTCCTTTGCAAGGGGGCTTCCCTGCAGAGAAGCCACTGACAAATGAGTACCCAGCAGAATCAACACCCCCTAGTCTCTGTTGGGAGGAAGGACTAGATGACCCTTTGGATTCCTTCCAACTCTGCCATACTATAACCCCGTCCCCCACAAATTCCCAGATATATATGAACCCCAAAAGACCAGCTATAAAGAAGGAAAGAGCTTTCCAGTGCTGAAGATTTTGCCAACCTCGATGGCTTTGAAAGCTCTGATAGATTGAGGGGGGGTGCACAATCTAAGGCCTTACAGTCGAACCCTGCTAGAGAGAGAGAGAGAGAAGGTAGGTGTGTGTGTGTGTGTGTGTGTGTGTGTGTGTGTGTGTAAAATTGCTCTTCCAGCAAGTGTTTTTCTTTTCCTAGGACTGTTTCCCATTTGGGCCTGAACGTGACAGAAACAGATTATAGCTGAGGGCCCCTTTCTAATTACCTTTTGTAAGCTATGGAATTGACCTGCCTCTGTGGCAGTGAACTTTTCCTCCCTCTGCTCAGCTCAATGGCTTATTGTCCTATTGCCTCCCTCCCTTGCCTTTCAACTGCTTGTCATTCTACAGGAACCTCAACCAGGAGGTGGGAGTTTGCGCTGGAGAACTGACACTTATTGCTTCAGACAGACAAGGAGCTTAACTTTTTTTCACCTCCCTTGGGAATGGAGATGTTTTGGGAGGAGGAGGGGGAAGGGGGGGGACCTAGAGGCCAGCCTGCTGCATGTCAGTGAAAGATGAGTTAAGCTTTTCTCCGGGCACCCTACATTGCTTCATTCCCTTCATAATCTCATCAGTCCTGGAAACTGCAGGCCAGAGACTAAAGAAGCCAGATAGGTTCACTTTGAAGTCTCTTCTAGAATCACTCCCAAGTTTTGAGGGCCATTCCTGAGCAGGAATGAACAAATCAGGAATTCAGTTTTGCATATCCTACATTACTAGGCTATTCAATCCCCCTTTTTTTGCAAATAAAAAAGTCACAGCTAAGTTCTACTCAGTGTAGACCTATTGAATTTGATAGAGCCATGCTACTCCTGTCCATTAATTTTAATGGGTCTACTCTGAGTAGGACTAACTTTGGTTACCAAGCGTTGAGGTGCAGCCAATGCTAGGCCAACTCAGAACAGACCCACTGAAATTTATGAATATGAGTAACTTAGAGCTATTGACTTGAATAGGTCTAATCTCAGTAGAACTTAGCTGGAGAAAACCCAAATTGTACAATTTCCTCTAAAATACACACCTTAAAAGCAGCTTCTATGCATTCTTCCCCTAAATAGACATTTTTATATGCAAGGCCCCTAAAACACATATTTTTGTACATATTGCCTTGTACATCTAGCTCAGGACTGTTTTCACTGATTGCCACCACATTCTCTAAGGTTTTAAGCAGGGCTCTTCTCCAGCTCTGTTTGAAGAGATTCAGGATTGAACCTGGGACCTTCTGCATGCAAATCAGATGCTTTACTACTCAGCTACAGCTATCCCCCAAGGGGGAATGCTTCAGTCGTTAAGAATTTGGGAGCCACTGAATATTTCAAATGCATGGAGTGGTCAGAGTTTGCTTTTATTTCAAGGGTGCCCTCCTCTGTGTTTCAGAATGGGATACAAATGCACTTTGGGATGATTCATGGCAAGCAGGTCGTAAACCAAATAAATAAATGAATGGCCTTGATTGCTTATAACCTTGGTTGCTTATAAATCCATAACAAAATAATTAATAAATAATTGCATACAGCATTGCAAAATTAAGGGCTGCCACTCCTGCTTGCATTGCTTGCCAACCCAGCATACACTAAGCCCCTGCCAACCCCCACCACTCCTTTTACATCTCACCCACCCACCCCACATCCTCTCACAGCATCACAGAAACTGCAGCCTTACTTTTTTCTTTCAAACATTTATTAGAAAAAATATATTATATAGAAGGACATCTAACAGCTTAAGAGGTGTATTTTCTTGTAGTTCATTGTTCGCAAACAAACATCCTCCAGTTCTCTATGAACAATTATTCTCTTTCCTACCCTCTCTAACCATTACTATAATCATTAATTTAATCAGCTGTACGCTATATCTCAAAAGTTTCACAATCCATTCTACTGTGGTTGGAGTTTTTAGTTCCCCCCCCCCCAGTTCATAAGCTGCACTTATACATTATGCTTCAATAAAGAAACTGCTTTTCTCAAATGATGTTGGTTGGCCATGACTCCATATTCCTGCTGGAGCTGAAAAATGTCCACCCAGCCCATCCTGCTGATAGTTGCTGGGATCCCTTAGATAATGATCTCTCCATGTCTCCTGTCTTCCTCTGGGTAAGCTTTGTTGAGGCGGGTTTCATTGCGAAA
Source organism: Podarcis raffonei (assembly GCF_027172205.1). Taxonomy (NCBI): domain Eukaryota; kingdom Metazoa; phylum Chordata; class Lepidosauria; order Squamata; family Lacertidae; genus Podarcis; species Podarcis raffonei. The sequence goes on from NC_070621.1 coordinate 8,469,267, forward strand.
GACCAAAGATGAGGGATTTGGTGGGGTGGGGGAAGGGGGTGGGATGGATTCCTGCTCTTTGCCGATAACGAAAACGTTAATGGCAGAGGGGGGAAAACCCATTAATTTTTTTAATACCTAAGTGCCCCTTCTGTTCTCCCTTCTCCCTCACATTCCACCCCCACCCCATTCTGTTCTTCCTGAAACGAGCCTACCTTCAGGAAAGCATTTCAATCCTCTAAACCAGAGAGGGGAAAATAATCTCCGTACTGTGCGCCTGCATTTTTTTTCCTGCCTCGGAGGCCTGGGCAATCTCTCCCAGGCTCCCTCCCCACCCCCCAGACTGTCCCTAGCTTTCATTCTGCCAAGCACAAGAAGAATAGACTATTCAATGCCAATGTACAGCATTTGCCTTTCGGTGTGTAGAACAAAACTGGATGAAAATAGGGATTTCTGCCGCCTGTTCTGTTGCTGGGGAGCCACAATGGTCTTAATGGATGCCATCTTTTGTGCTCAGGCGTCTTTTGTCTGTGTTCAGGATTTTCTTCAGTAAATTCTCCCTAAGGACGGGGGGGGGGGGAGAGAAAATTGGTGTGCATTTCCGGCTCATTCATTTGACCACCCCATCTGCCTTGGTGGAGATAAACTTCATATTTCTTCCTTTCTTCCATTTCTAAATCACTCAGGGTTCTTTCCAACTCAGTTGTGCTCAGAGTAGACCCATTTAAATTAATAGATCTCAGTTAGTCTTGTCTATTTATTTTGATGGGCCAGCATGCTGAGTAGGACCTACACTGGATCCAACCTTCTATATGTTTAAAAATGTCTAAGAGGTATATAAAAAGAACAACCACAAAAAGCAATAAAACCCTGTCATGAAAAACTGAATCATTAACACCCCCAGAAAAACAGTGCTATCAAAACAGATAGTTTCTGCCCTGTACATCTAAAGTAGCATCAGATAACTTCAAATGGACATGGCTTCCCTGAAACAATTTTGGGAACTGTAGTTTGTTCATAGGTACCGAGAGCTGTTAGGAGTCTCCTATTCCACTTGTGAAGCTACAGTTCCCAGAGTTTTCTGGGAGGAGAGTTTGGCTGCTAAAGCACTCTGGGAATTGTACTAGCTTTCTACATGTACTTGGTCACCCCTCTCTGTCCTCCATCCAGACAAAGAAGAAGCATTATCAGAGATATCAAGACCACATTTCAGCCAGACAGAAACATTCTAGGAAGAGGCAAAGTAGGGCTGAGGAGGAGGAGGAGGAGGGGGAGGAGGAGGAGGAGGAGGGGGAAGTGTCTAATAGCCAGATAGAGAGGTTTGAGGTTTCCCCATCCCTGCCTTACAAAATCATAGCTACATTCCAGATGGGCATCTGTTCTCCTCTGCTGCTTGTAGCATCCTAATGCCTAACAACTTCACAGTGGCATCAGCTTCTTTGAATGGGAGCCCACCTCATCAGATGTGTGTTTACCCACCAGATGACATTGCGAAATCAACCACGGGAATGTGATCCAAACACTCTCATATCTGATTATTATTATGACTAGCCTACAACTGGCATGGAAATGTGCCTGAAACGGTCTGGAAAAGATCTAATTATGGGAGAGATTATTGAAACAATGTGTTTTGGCACCAGCTCAGCTACTCTGAAATGTCAGATCCAATCTGTTATCCAAACTTAGACATGCTACTACTATTAATAGCAAAACCAAGCAATTGTCAGATAATTAGTTATTGTAGTTTTAGGCAAAGTGCTGTAATGCGATCGAGGTTGTAATGTTCACATTCAGCTAGGGTTGCCATATCTTGAAGAACAAAAAAGAGGGCAGTCTGAGCCGCTGCCAGCCCGTATGCCTCTTTCTCTGGCTAGGATAGCAGCGGCTGGAGTGTGCAGAGGCACCTGTGCCAGCACACCTCTTTCTCTGGCTCAGGCTGGCAGTGGTGGCGGCGTGCAGAGTAGCCCAAGCCACCCATGTCACCTACGCCACCTACACCTGCGCCTGAGCTGCCTGAGCCCGAACCATTGCCAGCCTGAGTGGAAGCAGGACCCAAGTTCCTATCTGATCGCTCTGCTGCAGCACTTCCGCTTCTGGGGCACAGCACCATCCTGAGCCTGTACATGCCCCCCCCCAATAAAAAACACCTCCCCAACCCAGATATTTCCTTTAAAATGAAAAATCCCCCTGGATGGGCATGTTGGCCCCCAAAAGAAGACATGTCCATGTTTTCCTGGACAAATGGCAACCCTAATTCAGCTCAAGGGAACACAAAAGAAATCAGAACAACCAACTCCTGATTATAACTTGACATGTCATCAACTGTCTGGAATTTACCCATGGGCATAGCTAAGAGGGGGCAAGCCCATGAATTTGCCCCAGCGCTTGCTAAGGCCAACCTCAACTCTTCCTTTTATGACTTTACTGGTTGTCTTATGTTTCATTGTGATTTCATTGTGAATGTTAGTTTGTGATATGGAACACATGCAGAGACCTCAGGGTGAAGGGTGGGTAATCATAAACCTCAATGTTAAATCAATAAGAGGGATTTCCGGCGAGGCAAGATGGCAAGCGCCATAGACACGCTGAGCTCCTGAGGACCGCCAGCACCAACTGCGCTGCCTGGCTGGTCCCCACGCAGCCACCGCCTCCACCACTGTGATCGGGAGGGAACCAGGGATGCCCAACACCACAACCAGGGAGGATGTGCAGAGCCCCCAGCGGCCTCAAACCCACCAGGACCAGGAGCACCCTAGCGAAGGCCCAGCGGAGCTCCGAGGTCCAGAGGTCTCCAGAGCTGAACAGAAAACAAAAAGCAAAATGGAGGGGGCCCCAGCCGAGCACTAGCTTACCGTCGCCACTGCCACAGCCACTGCTGCCACTACCGCCAAGGGAGAGAGGTAGGAGCAAGGAATCACGCAGCCTTGCCCAGGCCTGACCCCATGCCTACCTCCCAGGCAGCTAGCGTGAAAAGTGGGGGCCAGGGGGGAACTGTGTGCCAGAGACCACCCCAGGAAAAAAACAAGTGCATCATGGGCCCTCCATGCTGGAAATGTATTATTATTATTTCTTATAATTCTTATTATTTTCTTTTTTCTTTGAAGAACTGTAATGGCATCCATGCAGGAGGCCTGAACCATTGAAGGCTGCTCCCTGGGACTGCCACTGTAGCCCTAACCCAGGGATGCAACATTCAGGCCCTGTGGACCCCGCAGTGAAATTAAAACTGCCTGTGAGTCAAAATTAACACCAATATATTTTTTAAAAAATTGTATACACAAGCCCCTTGTTCATTAATACCATTAGTTTTCTTTCTTTCTTTCTTTCATTTCCACACGTTTTCTGGTATTACTCACTTATTTTTTACCTTTTTTTTTTATTTTGCCATGGGATGCTTCCATGATATATTTTTTTTACAAGAGGTGCCTCAACAGTTTTCTTTAAAATCAAGATCAGCCAGTGTACTAACCTGAGACACTTAGTAGCCAGCCTCTCTGCCTTCCTGCACTTAGACCTCATGTGCACTATATTTTTAAAGCAGCATCGTGCAACTTTAAAAAGCTGTGGCTTCTGCAAAGGGTCTTGGGGACTGTACTTATTTAAGGCAGCTCAAAGATGTCAGGAGGCCCCTCACAGAGTCTCAATTCCCAGCTGGGAAGAGGGACTGACTGCTAAGCTGCTCTTATCTTTGAAGCAGTGATTGTTTAAAGTGGTATGATGTTGCTTTAAATGTGTAGAGCAGTTGAGGCCTTAAATTAAAAGCTGGAGAAGGCAGCTTGAAGAAACTGCTCCTCCTCTTCTTCTTCTCATATCATGAAGTATGGATAGCCAGGGAGACTGAAGAGCATTGGAATAAATGTTTTTGGTTGTGTGTGTTTTTAAGCCACACCACTTTTGGCCTTCTTGCAAGGTAAGCTCAACCCCTCACTCACTGAAACGCTAACAAAACAAAACAAAACCTGAGCACCCTGCAAACGAAGCAGAAAAATGGAAGCCTTTTATTGAGGGAAGAAAACTCTTTTTAAATCAAAAAACGGGAGGCTAGGTTTTTGGCACAGCAAGATTGTTGTGCAATCATTCTTTTTACAGAATTCTGTGAGCTGCTTGCCATAGCTTTCAGCCTCTTCGTGTCATTTCTGCCTCTTCCCCCTCATGCCGCTGATAAAAAGCAGTGATAAAAAGACCTCCCAGAGTCATCTTCAGAACTGGGATTGTTACACAGAGCTTATATAAATAAATATAAAGTCATAAAATAGCCCTCTTATTTTTGAGTGTGGGCCAATTTCAACAACAATAATTTTATTAGATTTCTTTTTTAATCCACTCTTCATCTTAAAGTTCCAGAATGGGTTCCAAGTATTTAAAAATACATGATTAATTGAGCACAATATTAAAATCAGTTAAAGCAATCTACAATCAACAGAAAAGTGGGGGTTCCCCCACTAAAATACATGTCTCTGTTGCCAAAATTCATGGTGCATGTTTAGCATAAAGATAAAAGGTATACAATGAAGCTGCCTGGTGCACCTCTATGGAGAAAGAACACATCATCCTAATAATTCATCTTCTGAGGCCAGTGGAATTACTGGAGAGTTCTGCTGAGCTTAACACCTGGGAAAGTATACACCAAGGAGATTTAAGTGTAGGAATATTTGAAGTTGCATCCCTAGATTTACACTGTGATCCATGCGACGGTCACCTCCAGACTGGATTATTGTAACTCGCTCTACGTGGGGCTGCCCTTGAGACTGACCCAGAAACTCCAGCGGGTGCAGAATGCCGCGGCGAGACTCCTTATGGGGTCTTCGCTGCGAGACCACATTCATCCAGTACTATACCAGCTGCACTGGCTCCCGGTGGAGTACAGGATCAGGTTTAAGGTGCTGGTTTTAACCTTTAAAGCCCTATACGGCCTAGGACCCTCGTACCTACGGGACCGCCTCTCTTGGTATGCCCCACAGAGAAACCTACGGTCTGCAAATAAAAACATCCTGAAGGTCCCAGGCCTCAGAGAGGTTAGGCTGGCCTCAACTAGAGCCAGGGCCTTCTCGGCTGCGGCTCCAATCTGGTGGAACGCTCTGTCACAAGAGACTAGGGCCCTGCGGGACTTGACATCTTTCCGCAGGGCCTGCAAGACAGAGTTGTTCCACCAGGCCTTTGGTTAGGGCACAGCCTGACTCCCTCCTCTGGCAACCTGCACAGAATTTTGCTTAATGGTTGCCATCAACTTGATTTTAATTAGTTTTTATAATGAAATATTTTTAGAATGTTGGATTATTTGATTGTTTGATTATTTGATTGTTGTTAGCCGCCCTGAGCCCGGCTTCGGCTGGGGAGGGCGGGATATAAATAAAATTTATTATTATTATTATACGAAATGCTGCATCCCATGGCCTTATTCATTGTCTTTAAAAATAAAGAAGTTAAATTTTAAATAAACAAACGAATATTGTTTATTTAAAATTTAACTTTTTTATTTTTATTAAAGATTTTCTTGGTTTACAAAAGTACATGCCTTGTCTCTTTTTTCAGGTTGTACAGTCTTTCTTACAAATCAGTTACATTTGTTATGAGACATTAGTGTTGAGTACAGTATAAGGTTGGGGATGAAGGGGGGGGAGAAGAGGGGTGGGGTGGTGAGGCTTATATTCTTTTGTATAGTGTATGTGTGGGGTTTTGTGTCATCATCAACTGGGTAGGTTCTCTTTCTATTCGTTTACAGTGGTGCCCCGCAAGACAAATGCCTCGCAAGACAGAAAACCCGCTAGACGAAAGGGTTTTCCGTTTCGGAGGCGCTTCGCAAGACGAATTTCCCTATGGGCTTGCTTCGCAAGACGAAAACGTCTTGCGAGTCTTGCCATTTTTCCCCCGCTTTCCCCCCCTTTTTCTAAGCCGCTAAGCCGTTAATAGCCTTTTAACAGCTTAGCCGCTAAGCCTTTAATAGCCGCTAAGCCGCTAAATCGCTAATAGCACTAATCCGCTTAGCCGCTAATGGGGTTGCTTCGCAAGACGAAAAAAACCGCTAGACGAAGAGAATCACGGAACGGATTCTTTTCGTCTTGCGAGGCACCACTGTATTACATTTCCTTGGTAGTGAGAGGTATTGGGGGGCAGAGTGTGGTTGGTTTTCTGCTGTTGTCTGCAGTAGGGTTTGTTTGCATTTGTGAGGGGGGTAGGGCTTGTTGGGTCAGGTAAGGCAGATTGAGTTGTATGCTGTCGGAGGATTCTTGTTGTTGTCTTGTTCGGCTGTGTATGTGATAAAGAGGAGCCATACTGGGATGAAGGCGTCCTCTTCTATTCGTCCCCATGTCAGTTTCAGTTTATCGGTTAGCTTTTCTAGTAAAGTCATTTTCCATACAATTTGATACCATTGGTCAATGTTTACTCCTGACAAGTCTCTCCAGTGTCTGGCTATGAGGCTTCTGGCTGCTGAGAGTAGGTGGGTTATAAGCTCTGTATAATGTGAGTGGTCATTATGATCATGGAAGATGTTCAGTAGGGCCAGTTCTGGGGTGACTTCTAATACCTGTTTAATTATTTTGCATATGTCTTGTAGGACTGCTGTCCATAAGGTTTGGATTTTAGGACATTCCCACTACATGTGGAGGTATGTGCCTGTGGAGGTGTAGCCTTCGACCTATCAGCACCAGTTTCTGTGGTGTTAAGTACCATCTATGGGTGAGTTTCAGAGTGAGTTCCCTACTTTTGACTGATATGGAGCTAAAGGGAGGTTTAGACCACATTCTAGTCCATTGGGTGGGGTTAATTTCATAGCCTATGTCGTGCTCCCATGGTTCTTTCATTGTGTCAAGGGGGGTTGTGGGATTTTGGAGCAGTATTTTGTATATTGTGGATACCATCCCTTTGCCATGTCAGGAGGTTTTCGAACATGGTCAAGGGCCCAGTGGCTGCTGATTTTACTACTGGATTGTTTAAGAAGGCATGTAGTTGATGGCGTGTTAGCCAAGGAATTTGGGTGACTTGTATTTCATGTGTTGGTATGGGTTTGTTGTTTTTGTAGAAGTTTTTTAGACAGTGTAAGTCTTTGGCTTGCCAGGTTTTTATCTGGAGGTTTTGTGCTGCATATTTAAATGGTGGGTGATAGGTCAGGTGAGTTAGTTGGGATGGGGATTTTATTTAGTTTGTGTTGGAGAAATGGGTAATGGACATGCTGTTGTGGGGACCCATTGTTTCATCTCATCTCTTAGAACATATGGGATTTTATAGCTACTTGGTTGGTGACGTAATATGTTTCTAAAGGTCACTCCAGCAACATCTCTCCATTTTATGTAGCTTTTGGGTCCCATGACCAACACCCAGGGTTCCACAGTTGTTTTGTTCATTTTCTTTTTACCAGCCTCTATTCTCCATGCATTTCAGTGATGAAGGAAATCCTTAAAAAGAGAATGTTGTGCTGCTTTTTGACTGCAAGCTGGATTTTTACTACTACTACTACTCATCATCATCATCATCTATTGGGAGACTTGGTCTCCAAACAGAGAAGCCACAAGGCAGAAAGAAGGGATAATTAAGTGGTTGGGTTTCATTTCCTGCCAGCTCACCAAAACCCTTTTGCTTTTTTCTCTTTGGTCTTTGGAGAAAAGATGTTGAAATGGCAAAATCAGAGTAAAAAAAATGCTTTTCAGATGTGGAATGTGTGTGGAGGAGCAATTGCCAGTCCTGTGCCCTTCCCAAAGAATCTAAGTTCCATGCAGCACAGATTGGCATTTCCCAGGACAAGCTGAAGCTTTGCACATTCTTCCTCCAACCCTCCTTTCCACCCCCAGAAAACCTTCATCAAGAAAGAAGCTTGAGGCAACCCTGGCCTTGGCACATGTAAGTTGCTTCTCTGAGTTGCTGACAGTGAGGAAGTATTGACTGGGTGTTTGCTAATGTGTTCAGTGACCTTCCCATACCAAAAACAAAACAAAACACGAGAATAAAGTGGAGTCCAGAAGGACCGCACAATGCACAGGCTAGAGAATAATTCTACGTAGCAAGGGTTGAGACCTCACCACTGGGGATGCTGTGTCTTCCCCAGTGGCTGGATGCATAACTTTGTCTAGGAACTCCCCCCTCCTTCTGTATAAACAAAGAAGGGAGCTTGTCGGTGGAGAGCTTCCTCACTCTTGGTCTGGAAATTATGAATAAGGATATGGGACAAGTTTCCATAACAACTGATGGAAACCACAGGAGAAAAAAAGTGCTGCTGTGCTTGAATCCTGCTTGCAGGTTTCCCACAGGCATCTGGTTGGCTGCTGCCAGAACAGGATGCTGGACTAGACAAGTCATTGATCTAGTAGGCTCTTCTTATGTTCACATCTCAGCCTAACTTACTTCTTACAGCTGTGAGAATAAGCAGTATGTCTTGCCGACTTTGGAATCAGCCAATGAAATGGATGACGCAGTCAAAGGAAAATGACTTCTTCATGCAAGTCATAATTCATTTTGCATTTAAGCCAGGGATGCAAAGAGCCATTCTTTTAGATGATGCTTGAACCTCCCCATGACAAACATAATGCAAGTCCCAGAAAGGTGGGAATAGTTTGCCAAAAACCTAATGGTGGGCCAACTTCCAAGGCCCAGAAGCCCCAATTAAGCCTGTGGGCCGGCTTCTGGTACTGGCTCCAGAGAGCTCACAGGGCTGCTCAGATGGCAAGATGGGAGGTAAGTTTCAGGAATGGGGAAAATGTAAATGACATCCTTCCCCATCTTCCCTAACATCATCACCATCATCATTTTATTATTTGTACCCTGCCCATCTTGGGTGGCCGTTGGGCGGCTTCTAACAGAATACTAAAAACAGAATAAAACTTCAAACATTAAAAACTTCCCTAAACAGGGCTGCCTTCAGATGTCTTCTGAAAGTCAGATAGTTGTTTATTTCCTTGACATCTGATGGGAGGGCGTTCCACAGGGCAGGCACCACTTCCAAGAAGGCCCTTTGCCTGGTTCCCATGTCTCCTATTGCAGGGTTTCCAGACCCAAACCTTAGGTTTTTTTATAGCTAATTCTGGAGATGGGAAGAATACCCCAAACTTTAATCCCTCCCTAGAACATATTTACAATAAGCTGACAATGAACTTAGTAGGTCATTTCTCACTCTTTGTCTGCCTTCCATTGATTGGTCACTATGCATTGAATTCAGATGTCCCAAAGAGAACAATTCAAACTTTCCTGATATTTCCAGGTTTCTGTCTGGCTCTTTATTGCTTTTTACAAATTCCTGCAGAACCTTTTGACAAGCTGATGACCCCAGTTTCATTTGCCCAGTTTTGTCTATGTTTTTCCTTCCTCATGGATATGGAGGATATAAAGAGGGAAGGTCAAAAGACCAAGAGCACCTCGGTGGGCTTTTTGGATATTTGATCCTGCAACATGTTTTCACTGATATTAAGAAGGGAGTTGAAATTTATGGGTTGGGCAGTGTAAGGATTGGAGATGTCATAATTGTATATGAATTTTAACTCCTTAATCTTGAGAGCAGGGGAATTCACAGGTGTGTAGTTCAGTTTACTGATATGGTGATACCCAGTCTGAAAGCAAACACCTTTTCATCCATGGAAAAGCAGTTTCCTGGGGTTGCATCAGTTTTCCACAAAAGTATGTTCATAGCTGTAAAAAAGAAAGTCAACCTGTTCCAGCATGCTTCCAGTCAACCTGTGGTTAACTAGGAGAACATTAGTAATGGTGAGCATTTGGTGGGGTGGAGCTACTTCATGATTGGCATCAAAAGCCCTGCTTTAAGTAACTCTGAGAGGTGAAATCAAGTGCATTCCATCATGGAGACCCATCTTCCAGTGGTACAGTCAGGACCCCTCTCTGGTCTGGCTGCACAAATAGGGCGGAGTGGTTCTGTGCCTATGTTTTTCCTCCTCCTGCAACTAACAGGTTTTTTGTACTATATTTTAGATGACTGCTTTTTAATTTATTGATGGTTGATTTTTTTCGTTTGTTTGTTTTAATGGATGCATTTGCGATGTATACCAATTCTACAAATACTCAAGCTGCTTTGAATGCTCTCTGGCAGAAGGGGAGGGTGTACATTGATTCATGCTGCAATGCTGGGAACTTAATGTGTTTTATTTCTGAATTGAAGCTCTGATTCCTGCATTACAGATTGGACTAGATGACCCTTGAGACCAAAGTGTTATGATTCTGTTATGATTCTGTTTATAGGATTATACTGTTTCATCACCAATTTAATATGCTTACTCAGAACCTAAGAAGCTGCATTATACTGTGTCAGACCCATGGGTCTGGATAGCCAAATATTATCTATCCTGTCTGGCAATGTCTCTCCATGTTTTCAGAATGAGGTATCTCCAAGGCCTACATGCAGATGTTATGGACTAGACCTGGGATCTTCTGCATGCAGAGTAGATGCTCTTCCAAAGTAAGTCCCATTGAATTTGATACTTGTTACTGTGTTTACAATAGTCAATTATGTACAAAGTTGACCATCTCATCTGTTTCTCAGAAGCCTAATCCAAATCCCAGAGAATCAACAGCAGACCCATAAACCACAGCATTCCTATGAGAGAACTCCCCCCCCCACTAGAGAAATCCCATGGATATATCCCATACACTGTGGTGGTCAGCATAGTTCGGTTGGTCAGGAAAGCCCTTTAGGGACAGAACAGATTTCTTTGTTTTCTTGTGAGTCACAAAGCTTGAGCCTCCCACAAAGAACAGCTTTTAGAAAGGGATTATTGTTTCTTACTTCGACCACAGATGTTTCTAAAAAGAGGAATGACATGGGAAGAAATAGATTGGGGAATAGAGAAATGGGCACCCTTGTCTGCCCTGACTGGCAGTGTCTCTCCAAGGTTTAAGAGAGAGGTTCCTCCTAGTCTCACATTGAGATGTCATGGAATGAACCTGGGACCTTGTGTCTGCAGAACCTATCTGCCACAGTACATGTGTCTGTTGGATCATAGAAGGAAGTGGGTGACTCATTGTCCTCCAGATATTACTGGACTATGACTCCAGTAATAGAACATTAAACATCAAACCCTGCCTTATTGGAATCTGCAATTGCAAGTGGCTTCTCAGCTCCCCTGAGATTTTTTCCACTTAATGTAGGAAAGTTGGGGTGGAGTGGGCATGCTTGGCACTTATAGAGCTGCTGGCAGTGGAGCCATCACATATAACCCCATCTCTAAAAAGTGCTTTATACCCACACATTCTTTTGAATGCATAGAAAGTCCTTATGTTGACCAAAATACTACAATGGTGTTTCATGGAGGGGCGTTGGCTTTTGGCATGGATCTTAGAGCTCTGTGTGCACTTTCCAGGTTGTTTCAGGTTTGGGATTGTGGCTTTTAGCCAGCGTACAATGAGATCTGCCGGGGTTTTGTCCTCTGTTCTCCCGGGGATATTGTGGAAGCGAGTGCTGTTGTGATCTTCTAGATCTGCTAGTTTAATTCTCGCTTCCATGCTTTCTCTTTCTTGGTGGTTGTCCGTATCAGCTAATTTGTTTTTCAGACATGTGTTTTCCTCTTGAAGTTGCTCTATTTGTTTAGTTACATCTGGTTTTCCTTTTCTAGAGTGGAGATGGTGCCAGTGAGGGTTTCCACTTCGGAGGTCAGGTTGCTGATTATTTTCTTCAGGGGAGTCACTGTGTTCTTCAATAGGTCTGCTATTCTCAGTTCCATTTCTCTCAGGTCCCTTTTCGTTGTAGCACAGTTGTCATCATGGGGGGATGTTGCAATCTCTTTGTTATTCAACATCTCCTTAGTTGATGCCGTCTCGATTGTCTTGGTGGCCTAGCCTGTAATCTGTTGAAGTGGGGGGATGTTGTTGTTCGGTGATTCAAGTTATAGCATGAGATAAAAGACAAGAATATACATATACTGTTAAAAATGGGTGGGGGTGTATGTATATAGATATATGGTTTTTGTTTGTTTGTTTAATCAGATGGGGAGAAGGAGAAGAAGAGTGTAGTACTGGGTGAATAAAACAAAAAGGAAAAAGAAAGCTAGGGGGAGGGTAGGAGGGTGGAAAAGTAGGGACTTGAGAAAGTTTTTTTTAAAAAAAGTTTAAAAATTTTAAAAAATGTTGAGGTGTTGAAATCTAAAAATTTAAAAGGTGGGGATAAAATGTGGTGATAGAAGGCAGGTTTTTTGTTTTGTTTTTTGATTTTTTTAAAAAAGGGGGGTAAGAAAAGAAGGAGGAGGAAGAAGAGGAGGAGGAAGAGGAGAAGTAGTACTGATAAAAAATGAGTAAAAATGAATTAAAATGTAGAGTGATTGTATTAATGAAAAAGGGGGTTTGTGCATATAATTAAAAAATGTATTATTTTTGACTCACAAGCAGTTTCAATTTCACTGCAGGGTCCACAGAGCCTGGATGCCAGGTTCCTGGGTTAGGACTAAGGCGGCAGTCCCATGGAACAGCCTTCAGTGGTTCGGGCTTCCTGCATGGGAGCAGCCATTACAGTTCTTCCCCCACCCCACCCCCCAAAAAAAATGAAGAAGAAAGGAAAAGAAGAAGAAATTTCCACTCCCTTGAAAAAATATGTAAACCCCCCCCCCACTGGCAGGGGAGGGCCTGTGCTGCATTTGTTTGTTTGTTTGTTTGTTTGTTTGTTTTCCTGGGTTCGCATTCCCCGTTGGGTCCCAGCCTGTTCCTTTTGCAATAACCGCCAGGGAGGTGGGCTCAGGGTCAGGCCTGGGCTAGGCTATGCACTTCCTCATGGTATCCCTGGCTCTCCTGGTACCCTCTTACCTCTCTCCCTCAGTGGTGGCAGTGGTTGTGGCAACAGCAGCCATAAGCTGGTGCTTGGCCGTGGGGGGGTGTCCTTTTGCTTTTTGTTTTCTGTTTGCCTCTGGAGGCCTCTGGGCCTCGGAGTTCCACTGGGCTTTTGGTGGGGTGCTCCTGGTCCCAGCTGGGTTGAGACCGCTGGGGGTGGGGCCTGGGGGCTCTGCACAGCCTCCTTGGTTGGGCACCCATTTCCCCCCAGTCACAGCAGCATTGGTGGCGGTGTTGGTGGCGTGGGGACCAGCCAGGCAGCATAGTTGATCATCACATGTTAGGGCAGAATCTTCATGCATAAATGGGTTTGGGATGAGGCATTCTCTCTCACACCCCCACTTTGAAATGGCTCTATATGTCCTGTGCATTTAGCTGCATCCATTGCTGAAATCCCAACATGCAAAGGTCAGCTCTTTACCACATTTTGAACCTGCTGTCAGCACATCTAAGTGATCAGGGATCACCTTGTTGGGTGGGGGGTCCTGAAACCAGATAGCATTTGAGCTTTTGGCAGGCATGCCCCATAAATTATAGCTGCTTTGTCAGACACAGCTCCTGATGGCAGAGGTGTCTGTGATTTCTTTCTTTTCTAAATAAAACTGTCTAGAAACCTAAGGTGGTTGTGTCCCATCAAGGCAAGGGGCTGGTGGACGGAAACCTGGCTGAAAGCAATTGTTTCCAACCAACCGTATCCATGTCTTTGATTAATGGGCAGCAGGAGCCATTATGTCCCTTACCCTTGTCTTTTTTTGATTGCAACATTCTGGGGTTTTATGTGCTAAATTAGAACAAGGATGAATGGCACCAATGTCCTATGGGGATTTTCTAATTTCATTTTTTAGCATTTTTCATTTCAGTGCCCTGTCTTTCTATCCAAGCAGAAGTCTGTTTTGCACAACAGATGTCTGTCGATTTGGCAGAGATCTCGACATCTCAGATTCAACCTAATTATTCTTAGTATATTTTATTATTTTTACTAAATGTCACCAAGATATTTGGGAAGTTTCCCTCTCTGACCAGAATCTTCCAATCCTTTGGAATATGCTGCTCATTAAGAAAACGGGGCATAGCCCATATTCTGAACAAGTTCCAATGAATTTTTGGCAACAAAAATATATCCAGAGTATTTTTTTTAAAAAAATAACCTTTCGATAGAAAGTTATATTTTACTGAACTTCATATATAAATGTGAACTGCATATCTAAATGTGAATCCTTGGGTATATTTTTTCTTTAAAAAAAATCATGGTGTGGAAACAGAATGTACATGTGTGAACACCAGAGATTAGGAATATGTGGTCTGTACATTTTTAATGTGCTTATATCTTAAATGGGATTACTGATTGGCTGAAATCACTCAAAGAAACATGAAGCTGGTAGGGGTATTGGTGGCCACTGAAGCAGTCACTTTTCCATCACATGATCTTCCAACTTAACTTACAATAATTCAGTAGTACGCACTTGCATTTAAAGCCCTAGTTGACATGGGACTCCAACCTGCATGTTTCTTAAGATCTAATGAACTGAAGCCCTCCTCCAATTGCTTTTTCTGTTGTAAGTGGTTTAGTCAGCCACAACAGAGAGGTGCTTTAAAGTGTAGACACACTGGCTTTTGAATATACCGTATTTTTCTATGTATAAGACACCCCCATGTATAAGACGCCCCCTATTTTGGGGGGATGTCTTTTGGGGGGACCACTCAGCACTACCCGTGTATAAGACGAGCCCCAATTTTAAACCTAATTTTTTGGTTAAAAAAACCCCTAGTCTTATACTCAGAAAAATATGGTATATGACATTTAGAAGTACCTGCTATCACAATAGTTTTAATTCCTGACTTTCCCTCCTTATTTTTGAAAAATTATTATCATTATATTATTGTATAAATAAGCTATTAGACATAGAGGTATAGTGCTCCACGCTACCCTGGGAATCCAAACTGTTTGTGGGTATAGTTTAATGATACTTGAAATGGAAGTGAGTTCTCTTGACATTGGTAGGACTTCTGCTAAGAAGGTGCCCTCCAGATGTATATTAGACTACAAAAGCTATCATCTCTCACCGCTGTCCATGCTGCCTGGGACTGAGGGGAGATGTATTTTTTTTAAAAAAAATATTTTTATTCAAAAAATTTTCCATATAAACATAACATACATAAACATACAAAAACAAAAACAAAAACAAAACAAAAAAACATGTACCATTTCATATCCTAATTTCTTATACCTTCCTTCCCCGACTTCCTCATGCCTCCCTTTTCTGTATTCCAAATTCTTATCAATTACTCAGCAAATCTTCCCTTATTTTAATTTAAATTTAAGCTAACCTCTCTTATTCTCCTTGTCTTAACCATTGCTAATAGTAACCATTTACTTTCAATCCATCATCATTCTAGCTTTCATTAACTTTGTGGTATTTCTTTAAATAGTCCTTAAATTTTTTCCATTCTTCTTGCGCTGTTTCTCTTCCCTGGTTTCGGATTCTGCTCGTCATTTCTGCCAAACCCATGTAGTCTATCACCTTCATCTGCCATTCTTCCAGTGTGGGTAAATCTTGCGTCTTCCAGTACTTTGCAATGAGTATTCTAGCTGCTGTTGTAACATACATAAAGAAAGTTGTATCTGTCTTTAACACCCCTTGGCCGACAATACCCAAGAGAAAGGCCTCTGGTTTCTTGGTGAAAGTATATTTAAATACCTTTTTAAGTTCATTATAGATCATTTCCCAGAATGCCTTAATCTTCGGGCACGTCCACCAAAGGTGAAAGAATGTACCTTCCTTTTCTTTACATTTCCAACATTTATTGTCAGGCAAATGGTAAATCTTTGCAAGCTTGACTGGGGTTATGTACCACCTATAGATCATTTTCATAATATTTTCTCTTAAGGCATTACATGCCGTAAATTTCATCCCGGTGGTCCACAACTTTTCCCAGTCAGCAAACATGATGTTATGACCAATGTCCTGAGCCCATTTAATCATACTTGACTTAACCGTTTCATCCTGTGTATTCCATTTCAGCAGCAAATTATACATTTTTGACAAATTTCTAGTACTGGGTTCTAACAGTTCTGTCTCCAATTTTGATTTTTCCACCTGGAAGCCAATTTTACTGTCCATTTTAAACGCTTCATTTATTTGATGATAATGCAACCAATCTCTCACCTTCCCTTTTAATTTCTCAAAATTCTGCAATCTCCATTTGTCCCCTTCCTTTTCCAAGATTTCCCAGTATCTTGGCCACTTTGACTCCATATTAGACTTTTTAACAGCCTTTGCTTCCATTGGCGATAGCCACCTTGGAGTTTTATTTTCCAGCAAGTCTTTATATCTGACCCAGACATTTAATAGTGCTTTTCTGACAATATGGTTTTTAAAACTTTTATGTGCTTTAACCTTGTCATACCACAAATATGCATGCCACCCAAAAATATTATTAAAACCTTCCAAATCCAAAATGTCTGTGTTTTCAAGAAGCAGCCATTCTTTCAGCCAGCAGAAAGCTGCCGCTTCATAGTACAGTTTGAAGTCTGGCAGGGCAAACCCCCCTCTTTCCTTTAAGTCCGTTAATATCTTAAATTTAATTCTGGGCTTTTTGCCCTGCCAGACAAATTTAGATATATCTTTTTGCCACTTCTTGAAACAGTCCATTTTATCCATTATTTGCAATGCTTGAAACAAAAACAACATTCTTGGCAATACATTCATCTTTATGACTGCAATTCGACCTAACAAGGAAAGCTTTAAATTTGACCTGAGGGGAGATGTAGTCCAGGGCTGGGGAACCTTATTCAGCCCGATGGCCACCTTCCCTCCTGGACAACCTTCTTGAGGTCACATGCCGTTAGTGGGCAAGGTCTGAGGCAAAAAGTAGGTGGATCATTTACAGTGGTACCTCGGGTTACATACACTTCAGGTTACATACACTTCAGGTTACAGACTCTGCTAACCCAGAAATAGTACCTCGGGTTAAGAACTTTGCTTCAGGATAAGAACAGAAATCGTGCTCCGGCGGCATGGCGGCAGCAGGAGGCCCCATTAGCTAAAGTGGTGCTTCAGGTTAAGAACAGTTTCGGGTTAAGAACAGACCTCCAGAACGAATTAAGTACTTAACCATAGGTACCACTGTATTTATTTATTAGATTTATACTCTACATTTTCCTCCGAAGCAGCCCAGGGGAACAATGTACACACATAGCCTTTCAAAGGCACAGAGGTAGGTAGTTTTTTTTCTCAGTGCACTTTTGTAAATACAGTGGTACCTCTGGATGCAAACGAGATCTGTTCGGGAGCCCCGTTCTCATCCTGAGTAGAGCATAACCCACGTCTGCACGTGCATGGGTCGCAATTCACTGCTTCCGCGCATGCACGTGACATCATTTTGAGGGTCTGCACATTTGTGAGCGGCAAAACCCGGAAGTAACATGCTACGTTACTTCCGGGTCACCGCGGAGCGCAACCCGAAAATACTTTACCTGAAGCTACTTCAACCCGAGGTATGACTGTAGAAGTTTGTGGTTGTATACACCTTTGCATGATAATGTAATCTAAAGTGGCAGCTAATATCTGTGTTGTCCGTGCACACGGGTTGGCTTGTTTGGTAGCTAAGAAGATCAGGAGAAAAGGACTAGATAAAATAGCGGTCAATTGCAAAGCAGACTCGGACATTTAAGCTGGCACATCCTACCTGAGAACCCCCTGCTATTCTACCGTATGCAACAAATAATTTCTAGGAGACGCGACCGTGGTTATTGTATTTGCAGCGCCTGATGTTTTTATGGTTTTTATGATTATTGTTGCTTTTCTTTTTGTTCCCTTTTGTGAATGATGCCATGGCCTTTGGCTAGTGCAATAATGTTGATGGTGATGATGGTGATGACTAGGTTGGCTTGTTTATCAGTATACAGAGGCACCTAAGTTACTGCACTGCCCCCTATTTCCCCCTTTTCATTTAAACATGGTGAGGGGGAGTGGCAAAGCCCTGCAACATCAGTAGATCTGCCCCAATAGAAAGTGAGCTGAGGAAGTGCTTTCTGTGTCCAAGGGCGTCATAGAAAAGCCTAGAAGTCTGCATTTGGCCCCAGGCCTGAGGTTTGTTGTAATATACAGTTAATGACTAAGACTTGTGTGCATGGAAGTGTTAACCTGAGCTCAGGTTACCAGTGGAGCTATTTTTAATGAAATCCGCCAAAATCTACACTTCTGACACGGGCTGCCATGCGTCTGGATTTTCCCAGACACGCAGCGATTTTCTGCCCGGATGCTGATTATGAGTGGGGAATACCTGCTATGTACAGGAAATTCCAGATGTATGGCAACCCTAACTTAGCAGGCTCCCTGCATCCTTTTGCCCCCCCCGCCACCCCCAGTCTTTTTCTCTTCCCGCTCCCTGGAACAAATGGAAAAGGAGCCATGCAGCTCTGGCTCCCACTTCAGCAAACCCTGCAAGTGAACTAAATCTCGCTAAAGAGAATTTTAAAGCCTGAATCTTTGCTAACCCAAAGATTGCATGATTCTTTTTGTAAGGAAACCAAGTTCTCTCTCTGTGTCACACACACACACACACACACACACACACAGTCATTTGGAACCTTTTCACAACTTTGTTTCACTTCCAGCAGATGGAGACTTCTTTGTTTTGACTTCTGGAAACTCTATGAGATAAACATTCTCTTATTTGCAAAGCTAAGTGTATGTGATTTATTCTAGCCTAAGTATTTTTGTGGAGAACATTTGTTTAAAGGTGGCTGAGGGTAGAGTCAAAATCTAACCAAATTTGCATGTGCTTAGGGAAATTGCCATTCTGTGAGAGTATGAGATCTCTCTTCCAAACCTTTTTCTCCAACAAGGTTCCATGGGTGTAACAAAGAGAGCATCTGCCCCCTAAATCAATACAAATCTGAGGTTCTGCACCCCCTAACAAAAAGCCTGGCTACATCCATACAAGGTTCCACCTTCTCTGGGCTAATGTTTTATGAACGACACAAAGGTCAGCCAGGAAAAGGCACTTAAATAGGGCATAGAGCAGGACATGTGAGAGGTGTGGTGTGAGAAGAGGGATGGCCTGGGGAGACTCGCAAGGGCCAGATGGAGAGATTTAGAGGGCCACATTTGGCTCCAAGACCTGGATATCACCACACCACTTGTGGTTAAACAGCATCTGGAGGGGAGCACATTAGCTAGCCCAGCAGCTTAGGAGATATACCTGCCTTCTTTGACTTTGGAACCTTTTCTGTATTTGGTCTGCTTTCTTAAGGCACAGCTCTCTTGCCATGAAACAGAGGGGGAGCATCATTTTGCAAACAGAGGGAAAGGTCTCTAATCACCCAAAGAAAGTCCTGTCTGTAAACAGGAAGCATCCAGTGACTGTATTTCTTTTTCCCCTCCCTGATGCCTTGGCAAAGCCTTCATTAGATGATCTCATCCCCGGCCAATTTCCTTTGCACATTGAAATAAAGACTGAACATGCTAATTAATTGTGAAAGGCCTTCCGCAAAGCCTAGTCTACCAGGAGGACATGAAAGCTGATGTTTGCCTTGCCTCAAAGAAGGGTGGCACAGCTGAAAGTGGCTTTATTTCCCTCCCTGGCAGCCTTACAATGTTAAGGACCTTGGAAGCTCTGATCCCACCTCATTAAAGCCCCCTTGCCCTCTCCATAACCCATTATAAACTGAGGAAATGGTGAAAACAATCACCCATGCACTAATCCTCAGTTAGCATTTCCCCCTCTCAAGGTTTGCAGCACCTTTCCCATTGTTTGTTAAAAGTGGTTTTGCATTACAGCATCTCTCATTAGACGTCTTCATTTCCATACATAATTTCAGAGTTCTTCTTATAGGCCCCACCACCTCCTCCACTGGTGACAAATATGTCTGATAATCCTCGCTCCCTCTTCCTCCACCTGCACCTGCCCCCCAGCAGATCTACTCTGGTATATCGGCTTTTGGACAAGGGAGGGATTTGTGTAGAAGAGTCCAAATGGCCCATCCAGGTGTGCCTGACTGCATTTCCAGACACTGAAATATAAACAGACTTATCAGCTCCATGGAAACAGCTGACATAACAGTTGGCTCAGTTCCTGGTGGATTGAATATCATTGCCTCCTTGGTTACCAGGGAAATAACAAGCCCAGTTCAGTGGGGTGACAGTGGAGCATTTGCACCACGACAATCCTGCTGTACATAAAATTATGGAAAGATTCTGAGTTCTCTAGTTTCTCCATGTTTATACTCCTTAGAGAGGGAGCAAGATCCTTAAACTTGTCTCTCCCCTTCCCACTGTAAGCAATGTCATAATAGAAATGGCTAGTCCCATCTGTTTATTTTTAACACACTTCTAATGTTCATGTATCACGTTGTTAAAATACTGTACAAATAGAAATTGTAATGCAAATAATTCTTGGGAGAAAAGCAATGACAAACCTAGACAGCATCTTAAAAAGTAGAGACATCACCTTGCCAACAAAAGTCCATATAGTAAAAGCTATGGTTTTCCCAGGAGTGATGTATGGAAGTGAAAGCTGGACTATAAAGAAGGCTGATTGCTGAAGAATTGATGCTTTTGAATTCTGGTGCTGGAGGAGACTCTTGAGAGTCCCATGGACTGCAAGAAGATCAAACCTCTCCATTCTGAAGGAAATCAGCCCTGAGTGCTCACTGGAAGGACAGATCGTGAAGCTGAGACTCCAAGACTTTGGCCACCTCCTGAGAAGAGAAGACTCCCTGGAAAAGACCCTGTTGTTGGGAAAGATGGAGGGCACAAGGAGAAGGGGACAACAGAGGACGAGATGGTTGGATAGTGATCGCGAAGCTACCAGCATGAGTTTGACCAAACTGTGGGAGACAGTGAAAGACAGGAGTGCCTGGCGTGCTCTGGTCCATGGGGTCATGAAGAGTCGGACACGACTAAATGACTAAACAACAACAACAAAATGCAAATAATGTATTGCATTTTTAAAAAAACTTGAAAGAGAAACTATAGTGTGATTTGTTATCAGATATCATAAGAACATAGGAAATTAGAATTGAGTCAGAATGTTGACCCATTTAGCTCACTATTGTCTACACTGACTCTACAGGGTTTCTTCCAGTCCTGCCTGAAGATGCCATGGATTGAAACTGAGAACTTCTGTAGGCAAAGCAGATGACAAATTCAATCCCTGGCATATCCAGGTAGGAGTGGGACACAGTCCATAATCCCTAGCAGACCTCACTGTTTGCAGCTTTGCAGGTTAAAAGCATCTGTTACAGGCAGTTTCAAGAGATTCCTTGAAGCTAAACAAACACTGGTCTGTCAGCACATGTACATGTGGTGGTGGCAACGGCCCAACATCACCATGGCCAGAAGGTGGAGACCCACAAAGGAAGTGCTTGGGATTATTTCTTCTAAGAACTGGCCTACACAACCTGGAAGTGAGCCCTGCAAAACCTAGGAAGGAACCTAAGTCATGATCTCACCCACACAAAAGGATTTCTGTTTTCCCCTTGTTTGCTGACTCACCAAACAGCAGAGGACTTTTGATGGATGAGAAATTCTGATTTATTTATTTGGGATTGGTTGCATTTTCAGAGCCATCTGACTTTGAACTGAGAGATGGTATATATGTGTGTATATACATACACTGATTCTTCATTGTTTCTAAAGGTTCTGATGCTTGAATTGTAGGAAGGGGATAGAGGGAATCCGACAACTTAAATTTGTGGTGGTCTCCTTAGCTAATGTATTTTTAGAAGGCTACTTAGGGGAGAACTGCTGGAAGTGCAACAGTAGAGAATGCTCGGTTTGTAACCTAATGCTTAATTATGTTTTCAGTAAGTCACTTAACAATATTGCTTACTAGGCAGAGTGGCATAATCTTTATTGAGTTAGCATGTGCTCTGATTGGCTGTGTTGTTCTGAAGCGGTTTTTCTCTGTATGCTTGGTTGAAGAGCTGTTCAATAGCAGAATGCATTGTGGCTTCAAGCTCCACATTGGGCAAAAGATTCCTGCATTGTAGAGCACTGGACTACATGACCCTAGTGGTCGCTTCCAACTCTATGATTCTATGAGGCCTCAAGAGTTCCTTTCTCCCTGAACTATAAACCATTTTTGCTCAATTTCCTTTGTAAAGTGTTATCAGGATTTTCTACCTTTCTCTGGACTCTGGGCTGTTATGTCAGGAACTTTGCTGACCAGAGCTTGATGGGGCTATAATTAGTGGGAGCTAGGATAGGTTGAAGGATTTCATTCAACCCATCCTTTGCCCCATAATTTAGCAACTGGCTGGCTTACTGAATTCATGCTTTTTGAAACAACAGATGAATAAAAACACAATCATCCTCTGAAATGTACATTTCTCTGAATTTTGCAGTGCAGCCGCATAAATAATGTGTGGTAATGCACATACTAGTGAAAGCAGCATACATAAATATATTACATTAGGGGAAAATGCTTTGCAAAAAGTGTATATATTGGGAGAAATTCACACTAAAATACTAATTAATTTTCTCATTAGAGAAGTGATCTGGAGAGTTGAACTTAAGATTAGAAGAATGAAAAACTGAGAGAAACCAAAATGGACATATACACATCTCTAGTCAGTAGTCCATTGCTCCTGCAGCTGCTAGGAGGTACTTGACTTGAGATTATGCCTTACAGATCTCAGGAATCAGCTTTGAACCTAGCAACTGCATGAGATCATGCATTTAAATTCAAAGACCCCAGCAAAACTAATGCAGATCCAGTGCCATCCCAGGAGGTTATTTGCTTTTCAGTCTCTCAGTACTTTCTGAGGGAGAGCCAAGTTACAAAAAAGTCAATTCTGGCTAAACATAGGAAGAACTTTCTGACACTAAGAGCTGTTCGACAATGGAACAGTCTCCCCCTGGAGCTTGTAGACTCTCCTTCCTTGGAGGTGTTCAAGCAGAGGTTGGGTGGCCATCTGTCTTGGATGCTTTAGTTGAGATTCCTGCATTGCAGGGGGTTGGACTAGATGACCCTTGGGGATGATTCTATTATTATATCTGGGTTTCCACAATTAAGTAGCAGATTAAAGTGCTCCGTTGCCTAAGTGCAAGAAATCCACTCTTAAGACATACAAACACCTGACTTGCTGTGGTTAGGAAGGTGATACGGGGGGTGGGGAATGCACTGATAAGTGTGGGGTGATTGAATGATTAAAAGAATATGTATAAACACCACAGAAAGAAATCAGGATGCATGCACTTTGTCATATAAGCTCCCCAAATCAGGACGAATACTGAATAAAGATTGAACACAGCCTAACCTCTGTAGAAGCTTTGTGCTAGCAAATCAGGATGAATGCTCAATAAACCAGTCATCCGAATGAGCCCTTGAAGGCAGCTGAAAAGCTGCCAGAATTGTTGCTGGACATGCTCTGGAGCAATTACAATTTTGTACAGTGTGGGTTTAAGCATCCTGTGGTGATGTCAGAAAACTCCCTGAGAGGACTCCTGAGGCTGGTGTTTTCTCCATAGCACAGCACACTCCACAAAGGTGGGGAGTGGGGACCAGATATTTTGTATCTCTGTCAAGAGGGAATCCCAGGCCACCCCCTACTCCTTTCCTTTCTGCTCTCTTCATCCAAGCTCATACATTATTGGAGAGCTCATACATCAGGAATGTACCCTCAAAGCCACAACAATGGTGTGCAGGCGAATGCAGTCATGGAAAGTCTTCATGCCTCATGTTTGATTTCCTCCCCTTGAGAGAGAATCTTGTACGTATCCCGGGGGATGATCTCAGCATCTGAGCCTCCTGAATTCCTCCAGATTTGTCTGGGTCACAGGGAGGGCAGAAACCCTTCCAAAGATTAGGGGGAGGAGGGAGGGAAGCATTCAGGTAGGTGAGGAGATGGCTCTTCAAGAAATTCCATACCATTTGATGAGGTCGGTGGTCACTGTCCCCTGCTTTTTTACTTTAAACAAACAAAGGATGTAAGAAGCTGTCAGGTCATTGGTCCATCTCACTCAGTATTTTCTATACTTTCTGGCAGCAGCTCTTTAGGGTTTTGTTTGATCTAAGGTCTTTCCCCACTGTCCTTGGCATCCATGGCTGCCAGTAGCTTCAAAAATCTGTTTTGACTGGATACTATGCAGTAACATAGTATCTACTCAGATGCTAGTTCTACTCAGAGTAGACCTATTGAATTGTGGGGGGGGGGAGAAGCTGGGTGTGATCAGCATACTGGTGACACCAAATCCTGAACATCCAGACAAACATTCCCAGCAGTTTCATGTAAATTTCGTGCTGGCAAATGTCCAAGGTATTGAACAGGTGTGTCCCCCCCAGACCATCTTCTGGGTTTGCCCCTCCAGGAAGGAATGCAGCCACTGTAAAAGTGTGTCCCATCCCAGCAAGGTATCCCAGAAGGAAACCATGGTCGGTGGTATTGAAAGCTGCTGAGAGGACCAGTAAAACCATCAAGGACATACTCGCCATGTCCAGTTCCTGGTATGTCATCCACCAAAGCCACCAAAGCCATCTCTGTCCCTTAATCAGACTTGGAACCATATTGAAATGGATCTAGATAATCAGTCACCCCCAGAAACCTCTGAAGTTGAGATACATGCATGCATGCATGCATTCATACATACGTAATTTTATTTGTATTTCATCCTTCCACAGTTCAAGCAATGCTCAAGGCAGCTTACATGGGGGGGGGAATACATAACTACAACATAACAAAAATCATAAACAATAAATGAAACTTTAAAACACACACAACCAAATAAAACAGTTTTCCCATAAATCACAAGATCTAAAATAAAAATACAGGAAAACAGCAACAACAAATACCCCCTACCCAAAAAATGCTAAACAATACCCCAGCCCAAGATGCTCCAGTAACTTGCCCCAAAATGGAATATTGTAGACTGGCTGAAAATTACCCAATGTGATGGGATTCTGGGAGGGCTTTTTCAATAGAGGTCCTATAACTGCCTCCTTCAGGCCATGCTGGAACCCTCCCTTGTTGCAAGGAAGCACTGATAACTCAATTCACCGGCTCAAACCTTTTGATGAGCCAGGAAGGGCAAGGACACAAGTGGTAGCTTTTACATTTCCAAGGATTCTTTCCACGTTCCCAGGCTATACAAAAGTATGCATTAACAATGGACAAGCAGAGGCCAAAGTTACATCCACCTTGGGCTAATTTATTTCAATGGGTCAATTCTGAGTAGGACTTAGTTGGATACAACCTGCAGTATTGCTACAAGCAGGGCTTTTTTGAGCTGGAACTCACTGGAACTCAGTTCTGGAACCGTTCAGGTGAGTGCAATGGTTTTCCTTGGATACATGTTGTCAACTAGCCTGTGTATGCTGAAACAAGCTGATCTACATGTGCCATTTTTATTGGTGAGTTTGTTTGCCTGCAAGGGTTTCCTTGGGTGGAATGTGTCCTTGAACTTCTGATAGTGCATCTTGCTCACCTGAACGAAGCTTCACTTTTGCTTGACACAGTGGCTTTGGTGAAACTGTGCTCTCAACAGTCATTTCCCTCCTGTTTTTTGAGTATCCTCACTAGGGATAGACAACTCTGTCCATTTCAGTTTATTTCTCTTTTTTTACAGGTTTCAATTCCCTATATTTCTACATCATTTTGCTTTTTAAAATGTCATGAAAATTCATCAGCATTTAATCCTACATACTTTTTTCTATGCAATTTTGCTCAAAATACACATTTTTGCAATGCAAACTTCACTGGTATAATGCTTTTTTGTTATTTTCACCATTTTGTGCATTTTTATGTACACTTTACTCCAATATATGCATTTATGTACAGATTATTGACTGGGAAATTACATTGAAAAATTCAGTGAAGTGCGAAATTTGAAGTACGGTTGTGTTTTGGCTCACACATTGATCCTGAAAGGGGAAATTAACTAGGTTCACCTTTAAAAGTGAACTGGATCTGAAATCTCCACCTCCTATAAATCTCTAGAATCTACTGATCTTACTTCATTGTTGTTGCTGCTGCAGTAATTTAGAGGGTGGGACTTTCCCGCTTTTTGCAACTCCTTTTTAAACAGCTTGCTTATTCATTGACATGATCCTCACTTCTACTCGTCTCATTTACTCTAAGATATGTTACCGTATGCCCAAATACAGTATACAGTACATAATATGAAGAACTGTGTTCTTCCATCTTTGTCCCCTTATGTCATTGGACTAGAACTCCCATTATCCCTGGTTTAGCCAATAGTCAGGGAGATGGGAATTTTAGTTCAAAAACATCTGGTTGAAGAACAGCAGGCTTGCATGCTAATACCGTATACAAATGGGTCAGCATATATTCTGTGGCCGACCATCATTTGAGGCCCTTCTCCACAGGAGGGTGGTAACACAAGAACAGGCCTTTGCAGTGATGGCTCCCGGCTCACCCGGTGCCATCATTACATATCTATGGGAGCATTTGGCTTTTAATTATCTATGGCTTTGAATGAATGGGATACTTCAATTCAATTTTTAAAAATTAGAATAGTCTTTTATGTTTTGCTTTGTGTATCTGCTTTAATGTGTTTGTTTGCTTATATATTGTAAATTGTTTGAGTTACCTTGGTAAAAAGCAACAATGATCTATTGATGTTTAGCTTTGATTCTTTTGCTTTTAACTTGTTTTTAGCTTTTTAGGATTTACTGTATGCTTTTATAGTTTTATACAGTCGTACCTCGGGTTACATACGCTTCAGGTTACATATGCTTCAGGTTACATACACTTCAGGTTACAGACTACACTAACCCAGAAATAGTACCTCGGGTTAAGAACTTTGCTTCACGATGAGAACAGAAATTATGCTCCGGTGTCACAGCAGCAGCGGGAGGCCCCATTAGCTAAAGTGGTGCTTCAGGTTAAGAACAGTTTCAGGTTAAGAACGGACCTCCGGAACGAATTAAGTACTTAGCCCGAGGTACTACTGTATTGTTTTTAACCACTGTGATATATTTTTTATGATACAGTGGTATGTAAATATTTTTAGAAATAAATAATATATTAAAATTAATAATAGCAACAACAACAACTAGTCATAAACAAAACTCTTGCACTGAAAAAGGCTTTTCATGAGGCCTGCATCATGACCTATACAAACTGGACACAAGGGTTTTTGGGAGGGCAGCTTTGATAAGCACATGAGGGGTCGATTTGCTCATCTCAAACTTCCTACAGTTTCACATGTGTATCTCAAGTTCAGAGCTAGCTGACTGCCTAAATCAACATTTTCTGCCATTCCCATTCTTACACTATAAAAGGGCATGCGCTTAAGCGTAAAGACCCTAAAAAGTTTTAGTATCTACTGTCTGACATCCCTAAAGCATTTCTCTCTTGGGGACATGAGGATTTGCATGCCGTACATTCTGTAGTATTAGAATCATATAGAGACAGAGAATTGGTGGTTGGGATGAAGAGGCTTTTCAGCATGACAGCAACTTTCAAATGTAAATTCACTGGCTGATGGTTTGTGAAACAGAACAGTGACCTCAGAAGTCCTGACTAGCATACTTATGTCCTGAGGCTGAGCCAGAAGTTCTCAACTGAGAACTGTCAGCTTGAGATAAAGAGCTGGGGGCAAAGGCATAGTGTCGTGGGGGTGCATTGCTCTGACTGCACATTTTTTGGGTGGTGCAATCAGATGTCCCCACAACAGGCACAGAGCCCTGGTAACTGAGGCATGATGGCAGGGGGGTTGGCTTAGTGGACAGGCAGGTGGAGGCAGCGGGCAAAGAGCCTGTTGGAGGTGGGTTCTGTTCACCACACGGTAGTGTGGTGTCCACCAATGCTGCGCAGCCTGGTCGGGCCACCCCTGGCCGCTGGATGTCTCCCAACATTGTGCGCCTTGCGGGAATTTGCACCTGGCCGTGCTGCATTGGGAGATGCTGTGTAGTCTGGCAGGATGCTGTCCTGGGCCATGCAATTTTGGGAGAGGCTGTGCAGACCAGTGCAACCTGGCAGACAAATGTTGCATTGGGAGGAGGTCTGGTCGGTCTTTCCTGATGCAACAGTCATCATGCATTCAATGTGCAATGTGCATGACAGCATGTACAAGCGCACAATGTGCTTGACATCAGCCGCACCAATGTCGGGCACAAGTCGGTGCCTGTTGGAGACCCTGATAAGAAAGCTTCAGGTCAAACTCTGAACCTTGGCAACCTTGCCTTGAAACTCCCAAACACTCTTCCTTGTTAGTAAATCTTGCAACATCCAAACCCAATGTTGGTTGCTGTGTACTACATCTGTGTTAGGCCTCCCACTTTTGATTACCTTGTTGTACATTCTTGAGCTTGAAAGGCCATAGCTCAGTGGTAGAGAACATTTGCCTTTCATGCAGAAGGTTCCAGCATCGCCAGGTAGGGATGGGGAGAAATTTGATTTAGTTTACATTTAGTTGCGACACTATCAAATTTGCGCTTTCTTATATAACATGGGACTTGTAGCAAAGCCATCGTTTGAAATTTGCACTTTCTCATATTTTGTGATGCAGTTCTCCAGCCAGCTAGGGGAAAGTGTGCAAAAAAGTTAATGTGAAAATAGTGTTAAAAAATGCATTATGCTATGGAAATTGCTTGCAAAATTGTGGGCATTAATCAAGGCTGCATGCAAAAATTTGTTTATTCGGAAACATTTGTACTACAATGCTGATAAATTTTGATGATGATAAAATTCAGAATTATTGTAGAACTGTGGAGATTTGAATTTTATGAAAAATGAGAGACATGAAATAGACAGATTTGTCTAGCTCTACCTAGGAGAGAATGCTGACCCAAACCCTGCACAGCAGGCTTCCTCAACCTTGGACCTCCATATGTTTTTGGCCTACAACTCCCATGATCCCCAGCTAGCAGGACCACCAGTGATCAGGGATGATGGGAATTGTAGTCTCAAAACATCTGGAGGGCTGAGGTTGAGGAAGCCTCTGCCCTACTGGTCTGAATCAATACAAAGCAGCTCATTGTGTTTCCTATAGGCATAGTACCAACCCTATGACTTGTCTGGTTTTGGAGGAGGACTGTAGTTCAATGGTAGAGCATCTGCTTTACATGTAGAAAGTTCCAGTTTCAATCCCTAGCATCTCTAGGTAGGGCAGCTAAAGATTCCTAGTCTGAGACCCTGAAGTGTTGCTGCCACTAATGAGTTAGATGGACCAATGGTCTGACTCAGTACAAAGCAGTTTCCTATGTTATTCCTATGAACTGATTTTTCACTCTACATTTTAGAAATGCAATTAGATTTTTTAAAACCACTTCAAATTTCAAGATTTATTTTTCAAACATTGCATGGTATTCAGATGAGTTCTACTCCGTGTAAACCCATGGAAATGAATGAGCATAACCAGAACTTTTTTCAGCTGGAGCTCACCAGAACTCAGTTCCGGCACCTCTCAGATGGGCACCATTGCCATTCTAAGAGAACAAGGGAGGCGTTCATGGTGAGTTCCGCCACCTCTTTTTCTAGAAAAATGGCACTGAGAATAACTAAGATCTATTAATTTCAGTGATTCTGCTCAGAGTAAAACTGAGTTGAATGTGACCCCCTGGTATAGAAAGTTGCATCAGCACCTTGAAGATGGGGCTAAGCTTGAAATGGGGAGGCTGGGGCAGGGGAAACTGTATATTTCTTTTTCTGCTAGGCTTTGTTCACCTTGGGAGAACAAAGAGACATCATCTGGAAAGGGTGGGCTATTGGCTGACTTTGCAGCTGGCACTGGTCAGCCACTGACCTCTCTGATCCTGTACAGTTGGTGGTCTAGTTTGTCTGGCCAAATTCCAGCTGGATGCATTTTCTTGCAACATTTCTTGTTTTGGTGGTGGGGATACTCCTGTAACCATTTCATTCTGAAGGAAACCCTTTCTGCATTCATTCTGTGATTCATTTTATAGGGCCTTCACTATTCTGTGACAACTACAATCAAGTGATTGTATAAGCCAGCAGTAACTACAGTATCTGATAGTGTGTTGCCCTTGACCTGGTTTCAAACAGAGTTGCCAGCCAGTGATTGTTAGTGGAACATAGGACGCTGCCTTGATGCCAGCTAAGACCTTTGTTCCAGCTAGCTCAGTATTGACAACACTGACTGGCAGACGCTTTGCAGGGTTTCAAATTAACATTCTTTCCCAGCCCTGCCTGAAAATACCAGGATTGAAGCTATGATCTTCTGCATGCAAAGCAGATTTTCTATGGTTCCTCCCAAATAGAAAACTGCCTTACTCTGAGACTGGTCCCTCCAGCTTCGTATTGTCTTCATTGACTGACAGCAGCTTCTCCAAGTTGACTCTCCTAGCCCTACCTGGCTGTGCAGAGGATTGAACTTGGGTTCTTCATGCAAAGCAGGTGCTCCACCACTGAGCTATGGCCCTTAACAAGACATGGGAAGCTGTCGTATACTGAGGGCTCATCCACACTTCCACTTGTCCCATGCCTAGAATTCACAGATCTGAGTGGTTTTCTCCCTTACCTGCACTTTCTATTATAATAATTTGTATTACATTTTCGGTTTTACAATTTCAAATAAACATTTTACAAATCTTAAAATATCCAGTGACTTCCCTTTCTTCTCTTTCCATGCTTAATTTTATCATAGCTGTCAACGCTTCCCCTTTTTTAAAGGGAAATTCCTTTATTCCGAATAGGATTCCTCGCAAGAAAAGGGAAGAGTTGACAGCTATGCATTTTATACCCCTGCATATTTTGCTATAACCATTTCCCACTTTTACATCCATCAAAAATTATTTACTCAGTTGAAATTATCTTAGTGCTGCCAGCGTTCTCAGCTGTACACAGTTATTTTCCATATATTCAATAAATGTTTTCCAATCTTCTTTAGATGTATGTTCTTCTTGCTCTCTTATTCTATGTGTTAAATCTGCAAGTTGTGCATATTCTGTCAACTTAAGTTGCCAATCCTCTTTAGTTGGGACCTCGTTCACTTTCCATTTTGGGGCTGAAGTTGTTGCACACATAAATAACCTTTTCTGATACCTGGGAATTTCAGTCTGGGTTATCCCCAACAAAAAGGACTCTGATTTTTTGGGGAAAGTAATTTTAAACATTTTCCCAGTTCATTATAAAACATTTCCCAATACCCTTTTACCTTTTTGCTATCACGCAGACCCATTTGTGTCACAACATAAAAATAACTTATACATGTACAATTACAGTGGAACCTCAGGTTAAGAACTTAATTCATTCTGGAGGTCCGTTCTTAACCAGCAACTCTTCTTAACCTGAGGTACCACTTTAGCAATGGGGCCTCCTGCTGCAGCCGCACCACCACCATGCAATTTCTGTTCTCATCCTGAAATAAAGTTCTTAACCCGAGGTACCATTTCAGGGTTAGCGGAGTCTGTAACCTGAAGCGTATGTAACCTGAAGAGTCTGTAACCTGAGGTACCACTGTACAATAATGCAACGACCTTTGGGATGAGTGCCTATTTCCTTGTGGGAGCATCACCCAAGGAAGGTGACCATAAATCTCCAAGGGAGTCATCAGGATTAAGACGTAGATGATAGATTTTCTCGGAGCTAGTTACAAATGGGAGTAGAAAAGTCCCACACACTGATGCCCAATGGTTCAGCCCTAGTTGGGGGCAAAACAATGTCACATGAAAGAAATCAAGAGAAGACAATATAAATGAACAGGAAATGGATATTTGTTTGTTTGTTTGTAGGCATAGCCAGAATTGAAAGACGGTTTCTCTTTTTTTTGCCACAGCTTTTCTCCTAAAACCTTGAATATTTTCATTTAGCAGCACAGGATAGTCTTTGCACATCCCACAACATCTTAGAATGGATCAACCCCCTAATGTAGAGGTTCCCAAACTTATTTGGCCTACCGCACACTTTTCGGGGAGGGGGGAATTACTCAGCACCTCCCTGGAAATCTACCTTCTTTAAGTGAACAAACAGAACAGAACAAACAGAAAGATGTAGTGACATATTTTTGTTTTTTAATGTGTCTATATTTCCACCTACACTCCACAACATTATATCTTTACATCTTTACTATGGTAAAGAAAGATGTTGTTGTAAATAAGACACATTGAAGCATGAAATTATAAAATTATTTATTGAGATCCATAGTAACATTCACATCACACACAGAAAATTAAGACAACAAGGAATAATATTAAAATAAAAATTATGAAAACCATTTAAAACAATCCTAATTAGAAGGATGAACCTTGTGCCCTGCAGCATTCTTAAATCACCACAATTAGCTATTTGCAGTCGGTTTCTTTTTTCGTTAACAGATTTGTGGCCACAATGAATCCACGTTTCCCCTAAATATGATGAAGGAAATGCAACTAAAAACTTTCATACTATAGCCCATAATCCAGGATAAAATGTAGCTATCTGGTTTGCCGCTAGAGCTATCAGCAGCCTTCTTTGAATTTCAATTTCAATTCCTCATTTGTTGTTACTTCTTTCAGTTCTTCTTGTAATTTTGGAGATTCTTCTGTGTTTGCACTTGAAAAAGAGTCCAAAATCCAATCGGGTTTTAACTCTAAGTTACATCGGTAAGCGTCATTACACAACAGATGAAAGAGGTATGAACAGTTTTTCAAAATATTCTTTTCCCCCCCCATTTTTTTAATTAAGTTTCACAAAATTATACACAAACAAAACACACAAACAAACAAACAAACATAACTCATATCCTTATTAACATTACACTTATTAACATTGTTAAGTGACTTCCTCGCTTCCCCTTAGTTGAATTTCCATGCATATCCTTATAACCGCTCTCCAAATCATAATTCTTATAAACTTAATTTAGTCCAATAACATCCTTATATCTTTTCAATTCGAAATTGTACATGTTAAACATCACTTAACTTATATAAATTCCTAAGCCAATCTGTTGCCTGCAGGCTATTTCAAATTAGTTTAACTTAACAAATTTAGCTAAGTAATCGTTAAATTTTGATTTTTCAAAATATTCTTTTCCTTTATTCTTTCTTTTTACTTCCACTGACCCCTAATTTTTATTCAACACCCCCCCATTGCACCCTAGGCTACTACTGCTCCCTTGGATCATTCCAGCACCCCCTAGGGGGTGGTATCACCCACTTTTGGAAACACTGCCCTGATGGAGCAAACCCCATTGGATTAGCCTCCTTTTCATCCTGGACCCATCGTCTGCTCTCTTTTAAAAAAAGATGTGAGTGTTGTACATTGCTAGCAACTGCTAGCAATATTTTTCCTGTTATAAAACATAATTCCTCCCACTTTCTTCTTTGATCTGCACAATATCTTTGAAGTCACTCTCCCTATGATGTGGTTTACTGCCCATTACCATTGGGAAATGCATTCCCCTGGAGGTCCACACCCCAATACAATGCCTTTTCCAGCCCTAATCCCCCATCACTGTCAGTAAATGGATTTGCTCAAATAATTTTTGACAGACTGAGATATTTGATTGATTGATTGATTGTGTTTCCAAGTTCCTGCATAAATGGGGTTCTCTGAGTTAAAGAATAGAGAGCAGTTACGAAACAGAAAGATAAAGCAATGTTAGGTCCTATCATGCAGCCACCCTCTGGACTTCAGCTTGAGGGGACACTCAAAGTGCCCCCAGTCTGTCATTATTTTGTGGGAAGGTTTCACATGTGTATCATTAACTTAGGTTTGTACACTTAAAGTGCTCTGTCACCCTAGTCCAACAAATCCACTTTTAAAAAGAGAATTCTTGTGGTTAGAAAAGTGACAGAGAAATGCATAGAAAAGTGTGGAATGAACAAAACAATAGCAGGAGGGTATATAAGCACTTTGCAAGTGAATCAGGATGAATGTTCACCGGGAGGACCAGCTCTATGGGGCCAAGGTGTTTTTGACACCCCCCGTTGGGAGGGGCCGGGCCCACTCAATGTTGATGGGGCAGAAGAGGCCAGGTGCAGAGCTAAGTGTGGCATGGCTTCAGCGCCTGGCTCTTCCTGAGCGTGAGAGCATGAGAGGAGCCGCCAGCTGCTGAAGCCATGTCACATGCATGCTGCACATCACACACATGATGTCACACACACACGGCACACGCTGGGCACTTGATGTTACAAATGTGTGCTGCGTGCTGCACATATGACATCACATGTGCAACATACCTTGGGGCCCTTCAATCTTAGGCACAAGTTGGTGCCTCTGATGCTTACTGTTGTATAACCACCCCGCCAACAAATCAAACTGGACATACTCTAACCTCCCCATAAGCTTTGTGCAAGTAAATCAGGATGAATGTTCAATAAACAGATTGTATGGAGAAGCCCCCAGGGAACAGCCCCTATAGATGGTCTTAGAATCCTAGGACCTATGAGAAGATGCAATCCTTTAGGTACGTATCTAGTTACCAAGCTATGCAGGAATTTATGTCAAAATTAGTGCTTTGAGCCAGGAAATGGATTAGAAACCAAAGAATATTTTTTTAAAAAATGAACCAATGTTATAGGTTCATTCATGCCTGATCCTGGTTAGAAATTTTGCAGCCATATCCTTCACCAGTTATTTTCCAGACCCTCTTGAAGGGTGGTCCTGTGTGCAAAGCATTACAATATTCCAAACAGGAGTTTTAAAATAATAAAATGGGCTGCTGAAGCCTGGTTGTTTAGGCTACAGCTTTCATAACTTTGTTAATGTGTGATGACATGTCACATTTGTTGTCATGCATCTCTGAAAAGGGATTTAATTTATTTGCTTAGTCTCAATGATATATTCGCCTCAGTAATAACAAATGATCATTTATCAGACTTGCAGTCCATCTGAAGAAATGTGGCTGATCCAGCCTGGCTATGCTGGTTCTCAGAACAGTTTCGTATGTTATTTTCACTAATATATGTGTTTATGCGCACACTTTAGTCTTTGCAGTTCTGTACACTGGAAAGCTTCTAGCCCTTTCCAAAGCTACCTTCCCATCCAGCGGTAAAGCTGGGTGGCAGAACACTTCCCCTCTCGTCAACTCAGTGAGAAGGGATGTATTTTGCAGAACTTTCCCCTTGGTCCCTTTCTGCCCCTAGTGGTGTGGGAGACCAGCAGCAAAGCTGGGTGGCTGAATACTGTATCTCTCTGCTTCTGCTGCCTCCCTTACCCGGGTTATTTCTGCAGTGTTGATGGGATGGGGGACTCATGGGGCCACCTCCTCTTCCATTTCCAACTGAGGCAGCTGCCTCACCCTGCATCATAGGTGGGCTGGCTCTGTGAATTTATCCACTCACCCTATACAGGCAGATAAAATAAATTACTTCTTCATACAGCTCATATTTAAACCATGGAGCTCGCTCCTATGAGAGGCAGTGATGGCCACCACTTGAATGGCTTTAAAATAGGACTGGACAAATTTGTGGACAATCTTCCTGGTCACTGACCGTATTAAAGATATTTGATTTTTTTGTGGACAATAAGGCTATCCATGGCTACTAGCCATGGTGATAATTTTCTACCTTCAACATTAGAGGCAATATGCTCAGAATTCCAGGTGGGGAAAGTTGCAGCTGTTCTCATGTCCACTGTGTAGGCTTCCTATAGGCATCTGGTTGGTCAATGTCCATCTGGTTGGAATGATGCTGGGTGCTCATTGCAACAGGTTCATTTTATATTCTAAATCTAAACCAACAAAGTAGATCCCACCATCCTGAGGCCTGCCCAGCTTGATTGGCAACATTACCCAGTTGTTTGTACAGCAACATTTACAGGACCTCAGGGAGCAATAGACACAAGCCCAGGTCACTTGTTTTATTAAACAGGTGACCATATTGCCTCTAACCCCTCAGAACAGGCAGAGGCAGTAAAGTTGAAGGTTCCCTCTCCCTACTAGTAACATCTAGTGAGCAGAAGGAAATGAAGGTTCACAAAACAGTCAGAAGAGAGGGAAATATTTTAAAGCAAACTGTTCCTTAAGCATGGTCTTTCCCCAGACAGCCCTTTGGTCCGAAGAGCACTAGGGTGCTAGGTCTACAAGTGTGGTCAATAAGCAATGTGGGGGCTATGTGATGTATCACAGCAGTTATGTCAGACAAGGCCCCTGTTGTGTTTTGTTCTGGCCCTCTCCCTTCCATAGTGCTGAGCTTAACTAAGTGTTACCTGACTTTGATATTCTCCATACGGCTTTGGCATTTGGGCTTGTTTATATGTCCCGACAAGGAGAGAACAGATCTGTTTAATGTCCCCTGTATCTCTCTGCAGACGCTTTAAAAGATTACATTGCAAATTGCCTTTGCCATAGGGGCCGTGGCTCCCCAGATGAGCCAGCTAGTGGACTTACTAGTGGCAGATGAAATTGTTTGTGTAACAAGTGTAACAAGACAGATTGACTGTGACTAGATATCTTGGGAAGCCTGCCAAGGATGTGAGGCACACAGTTGTGATTTATCCTATGTTGCATGTTGGAAGGAAGATGTCCTCTCTTCAGTGGGCTTCCCTATCCAAGTCTGGTTTAAAGACACTGGTTGTATTTAACTAAGTCCTCCTTATAATTTAAATGAATGAGCCTCACATAATAGAATCATAGAATTGTATGGTTAGAAAAGGCTCCACAGGTCTTATAGTCCAACCCTCTGAAATGCAGGAACCACAGCTAAAGAATCTCTGACAAATGGTCATCCAATCTCTGATTAAAAACCTCCAGTGAGGTTTTCAACAGTCTACCACCATCCAAGAGAGTCCATTCCACAGTCAAGCAGCTCTTACCATTATAAAGTGCTTCCTAATGTTTAGTCAGAATCTCACTTATTGTTGTTTGAATCCAGATCCTACCTTCTGGAGTGGCACAAAACAAGCTTGCTCCATATTAGTCATGTGAACCTCAAAGCATCTATTCTGAGCAAGGTTCTAGCACTGAATATCACCCACAGAATCCTAAGGAGGAAGAGCAAGAAGTGCAGCTTTGAAGTTACCCATCCACAATTAGGGTTTATCCACACCTGGCACTTTCCAGGCACAGGCCCACACTTTAAAGCTTTTGCCCTGGAGCTTTCCCCATGAAAACCTGCTCTTTATTGCTGAAGCATAACAAACAGCAATTCAGATTTTCTCTGGATTGCCATTTGCTCTGATTCAGCTTTGAAGTGTAGACTTTTGCAGGGAAAGCTCTGGAGTGAAAGAAAGAAAAGGCACTTGGACATAGAGCCTTAAAATGTGGACTGTGCCTGGAAAGCACAGAGAAAGGGTAAGTGTGGATAAGTCTTAAGTGTGATGACTCACATGGAGATATCACAGTAGGGCTGGTCAGATCAAGAGGAAGGGTGGGAGCAGCTCAAGGACTTGGAGTCTGGTGATCTTGGGGACCTACCAAATTGGGATGGGTTTCATCTGGTCCCAGAGAAATCTTGGAATTATCTTGGGAGAAGATGACTGGTGCCAAGTCTGGCTCCAGAAAAGGTTCAAATGGATTGTCAGACAAGAGACCCAGCATTAGCCACTGGATGCTCCTGATCAATCCATTTGGAACAAAAAAAAACCCCAAAAACCTCACCCCCCTCAGCAAGCCTCCTCCCACAGAGGACGCATCAGATGACAAGCCCTCTCTGCCTGGGACCCTAGAGTCACTGTCAATCAGAGTAGACAACACTGGACTACAGCAGAGGCTGGTTCCTTAGGACAAATGAAGCACTGACCCACCAACTTCAGGCTGCTCTCATTCACTCTCCACCTGCCTTCTTTCTTGCATCCATTCCAGGGGGAGCGACACTGGATTTCAGATTCCTCCCTTTTGTCCCAGTGTTCTCTTTGTAGAGCTCAACAGGGAGAGACAGACCCATAATTACCGTAGTTGATGCGGCCAGCCACTGGTTCTGATTCCGCCTATCGTTGATATAGGCTCTACTTACGGTTGGCGTCTCTGCCTTCTGCCCTACCAGTCCTGATGTTCCTCAGCCACCACTGCTTGGTTAGGGGACTTGTGGTCTGACTCAGTAGAAGGCAACTTCCTAAATTCAGCATAGCAGCAGCTACTTTCCGGGCTAGAAACACTCTTCTGCACTCACCCCTCTCCCTCTGCTCCTAAGGATGCAGCCTCCCACACATTCTGCATGCCTATCATGTTAGACAAGGACTCTGGAGTGGCAGCTTTGCTTCAGAATTCCACAGATTGTTGTCAAGGCCTCTTAACAAATTTACCCAGAAGCCCTGAAAGGCTTCAGTCATTTGACTATATCCTGACCCAACTCCTGAAGCAATGATTGAGGAAGAGCAACATGCCACCTTTCATCAACCCACAGCTCTAGAGGCAGCACCTTCCTTAGCAAATGTGAGATTTCTGAAAGCTCTCGTCATCATTTACACTCCAATGTGATGGGGAAGGTGGAGAATGAAGCCTGGCTTGTGGAATTTATCTTCCAGCATACTCACAGCTGAGCTCTTTCTGACTACATCCCTATTGTCTCAAAAATATATTTGAAGAAGGACTTTGAATTCTGGCGGAATGAGATCATCAGCCTACAGTACCGAAATAGGACTTGGGAAACGGTGGCTGCTCCTGGAAGCATAAAGTGAGTCACTGCAGTTCCTACAGAAGTCAATGGCACCTCTCCAGCGTGCATCCCTGAAGCACGGTTCTTTGGAAGGTGCTGGGTCAACACCAACTCTGATTCACCTCTCCAAGAATGCTAAGGGCAACAAGGCCCTTGTCTCTCAGCACAGGGGAGCCAGGTTTCACAATGCTTCTGCTGTAGCTGCATCGCAGACTGTTTGCGGCACAGGCTAGCCAGACAGTGTGGATGTGAACCAGACCAAAGTTTAATTAAAAACATTAGGGAATGATGTGAGGATGGCTTTACGAAGTCAGCATTACTCACTTCTTAGGAGAATGTTGCCAACCTGAGCTGTCCTCTCATTGCTGTGCCATTAGTTGCAGGGATAATCTTATCCAGTGCTTTTTTAAAAAATAAACTAAAATAGGTGCCAGAACACACCATGTGCCCACCACCATCCTCGCTGCTGCTTGCCCCCCTCCACTTGCTGACTCCCCTCCTGCACCTTTGCTGCTTCCTCCTTCTCTGCCACTGCTGTCTCCCGTGGCTGCAGGCACAGCCTCCCAGAGTTGTTTTGTCGCGACCCTTTCCACCCCGAAAGTGCCTTCTAGGAAGGTACCTGATGATTGTTAAAAGGGTGCACCAGAGCCTTACGATCGCCAGGCACCTTTCGGGAAGGCTCTTTGGTGATCATAAGGGTCGGACCATAGTGCCTCTGTTCTTATTATCACCAAAGCGCCTTCCAGAAAGGTGCCTGATGGTTGTAAAGCTGTAGCGTGCCCTTTTTACAGTCACCAGACACCTTTCCGGAAGGTGATTTGACATGGCCCTCAGGAAGGCTGTGCCTGCAGCTGCAGAAGGCAGCAGCAGTGGAGGAGGAGAAGGTGGCAAAGATGGGGGGGTGAGTGAGTGGGAGGGAGGGAGGGCAGACAGGAAGTGGCAGCAAGATGGTGGCAGGGGAGGAAAGAGGTGGCAGTTTGCCGTGCCGATGCATACTGACCCCAAAAAAGCACTATTTATTTATTTATTGCATTTTTTTTTAATTACAGAGAAAGAATAAATTAAAAATTACACCTGAATGCACAAAAAGGAAAACCAGTTTGCTTGATCAATGGCTGCTGGTGGCTACTTAGGACAGCATCCAGCTAAGATGTACTCCAGGGGTTAGCAACCTTTTTCAGCCATGGACTGGTCCACTGTCCCTCAGACCTTGTGGGGGGCTAGACTATATTTTGAAAAAAGAAAATGAACGAATTCCTATACCCCACAAATAACCCAGAGATGCATTTTAAATAAAAGCGCACATTCCACTCATGTAAAAACACCAGGCAGGCCCCACAAATAACCCAGAGATGCATTTTAAATAAAAGGACACATTCTACTCATGTAAAAACATGCTGATTCTCGGACCGTCCACAGGCTGGATTTAGAAGGTGATTGGGCCGCATCCAGTCCCTAGGCCTGGGGTTGCCTACCCCTGCTCAGAGGAGACTCATTAATGTATCTAGGCGAGCCTTGTCCATTAAGAATATAATAATAGCCCTGCTGGAACAAGGCCAGTGGCCCATCTGCTACAGCCTCCTGTTTGATGGTGGCCAATAAGGGAAACCCACAGGCAGGACCCAAGAACAAGAGGCCTCTCCCCTACTCTATTTTCCAGCTGCTGGTTTTTAGAAGCATTGTTGTCTGACAGCTTAAGGCAGAACATCACCATCAAAATTAGTACTTAGTAGCCATTGATTATTTTTAGTTAGCCTACTTTGAATAGAACTAGCATTGAATATAACCCTTACTTTTTGAAGTTTTCTTTTTTTTTTTATCCATTGTTTCCAAAATAACTGATCCTGTAAACTTATTGTGACACATATACTCACAGTATATGTGGGTGGGGCCAGTTGAACATGTATATCTCTCTGGAAAATTTAGCTATAGGAAATACTTCTTTAGGGAAGGGGTGGAAAGATTTTGAAGGTGGCCACAACCACGCAGGAATGTTCTGCTTCCAGTCTTTCCAGGAATGGAAAGAAGGAACAGCTACTTAGTGGGAAGAAAACAAATGTTCCAGTGTTTTGTGCATCTGGCTTCCATTGTTGGACCTCATCCATGTAGCTGAGGGATCTTTTTTTCAGCTTCTTACATGTGCATGCTTGGAGGTAGTTTTGATTACTGACACCTCTTTCTCTCTCTCTCTCTCTGTATGGACTAGTGGGGGGTTGGTCCATTTGGCAGGGCCAGCCTAGGACATTTTGGCATCTGAGGTGAAACAAAAAATGGTTCCCACCTCCCATCAGGAAAGAAGGGGCAAGTGATCAGGAACAAGGGGTCAATAAACTCTACATCAGGAACAAGGATGGAGGAGACCAACAGTGCCTCCTATTCACCAAGAGGTCCCTCTAAAAGTAGCATTACAGAGCAAGGGGGGGCTGCCAAGGCAACAGAATCCACAGGGGCAGCAGATCTGGCCTCCAAGTAGTGTGCCACAGCTGTCACTGCCACCATGGCAGTGGCAGCAGCAGTGGGCAATGCACTCCTTGGGGGCTAGATATGCTGCC
Organism: Podarcis raffonei; assembly: GCF_027172205.1. Lineage (NCBI taxonomy): Eukaryota > Metazoa > Chordata > Lepidosauria > Squamata > Lacertidae > Podarcis > Podarcis raffonei. Next base: position 8,509,997 of record NC_070621.1, read on the forward strand.
CCTGTAGTTCCTGCCACCTGAGGCAGTTGCCTCACCTTGCCTTATGGGTTGGCCAGCCATGGTATTTGAGCAAATAGAGCACTGCCCCACCAACCTCAGTCAGCCATAAGTCAACCCCATCCTACCTGCCTTATTTACAATCAGTCTAATGAGCTTCCTTCGCCTTAGTCTCAGTGTTGCCCCCTGCAGGATTCAGTAGGGAGGCAGTTGGGGACAGAACTGGGATTAGTTAGTTTTGCCTGTCATTGGCTCTGGTGCCATCTTCCACTCTTCCAGTCCCAAGGGGCTTTGGAGGGAGCCTCCTTTCCCTTCTTCCCATAAAAGTGGAGAGCAGTGGCTGCCGGAATGGAACATATTTTCAATGGAACGTGGCAGCTGACGCCATCTGTGACGCCGCCACTGTGCTAATGGGGCAATCTGTATTGTCTCACCTCTATCAAAGCCTTTGGTGAAGGAAACTTTGCTGGAAACAAACCCAGGCATCCCTTATGCATCCTTTCCAGTACTGGGAAAGGCAAAATGACTGGGTCGTTTTGAGGTCTCTCCTCCCACACTGCCTGCTTCTCTCTCTCTCTCTCTCTCTCTCTCTCTCTCTCTCTCTCTCTCTCTCTCTCTCTTTCTTTCTCTTTCCTTCTCTTTTTTCTTTTTTTCCATGCTATAGCCCAAAGTCTGTCCTAACAGGAAATTTTCAGTCCATTAAAAGCCAAAAGTTACTGGAATTGTGCCTTTTTTTCCTTTTTTTCTGGGCTTTCAGTGAGTTTCTCGAGCATTCTCATTAATCTTGGAAGGAACAGGTGTGAAAAATTCATCACTTCCCCTCCAGGGCTTGTTCAGACACACTGGTTGTGTAAGACACGACTAGGCTTCTGTCTGGCAGGGCTAGTAATCTGCTTCTAATTAACTGCATGCAATCCTTGTCTCCCCCTGCCCCTGCCCCTGATTCATTCCTGAGCCATGAATGAACAGCTAATACAGAAAGTAATCAATAACGGTAAGATTGTCCTGCAAAACTTGAACCTCAGGTCGAGGGCTCACATGTGGCCCTTCAGCAGTCTCTGGCTGGCCCTTGGAATTCTCCCCAAACTCCACCCCTTAGTGGCTTGGCTTTGTGTTTCTGCCTGGCTGGAATGTGTCCTTCAACTCTCATAGTGTCTTTTGCATGTCTTGATGGAGGGGTAGAGAGGGGTGTGCATGTCACTATGGGAAAAGTTGCAGACCCTCCAACCAGCTCCCTTTTTGTTATTAATGTACATATTTCCAATGCTGTTTTATTAAGTTTTATTGCTTTACTTTGATGTGTATCACTTTGATACATATTGCGAAAAGCAGTATAAAGGTATCCAAATAAATAAAATAATGAACAAACGAACAGATAAATAAAACATTGTGGTCCTGCTACTTCTGAATGCTGATCCAGATAGCCCTCCTTTTCTTTTGATCCTATATTGTGACAAATATGGGTTGTCTCCAATGCTAATCCCCCTCAGATTTCACCCATTAAAACTAATGGGCCAAAGTCACGTTCATTAATTTCAATGGGTCCACTCTGAATAGGCCTTGCATTATTGTGGTCCATTGACCCAAAATACACAGTAAGGTAAAGGGACCCTGACCATTAGGTCCAGTCGTGACCAACTCTGGGGTTGCGGCACTCATCTCGCTTTATTGGCCGAGGGAGCCGGCATACAGCTTCCGGATCATGTGGCCAGCATGACTAAGCCGCTTCTGGCAAACCAGAGCAGTGCACGGAAATGCCATTTACCTTCCCGCCAGAGCGGTACCTATTTATCTACTTGCACTTTGATGTGGTTTCAAACTGCTAGGTTGGCAGGATCTGGGACCGAGCAACGGGAGCTCACTCCATTGTGAGGATTCGAACCGCCGACCTTCTGATCAGCAAGTCCTAGGCTCTGTGGTTTAACCCACAGCACCACCCGCATCCCTAAAATACACAGTACAACAGTTATTAAGGTGTAAGATTGGCCTTGCTAGCCAACAGAGGAGCTTCAGCCTGTACATACTGATTTAAGATTATTACTGCCTCCGAGAGGAATTATGCTACAGAGAGTGTAATACCAGGGTTGCCATATCTTGAAGAGCAAAAAAGAGGACACATTTGCCGACTTTGACTATTTATTTATTTATTTATTTATTTATATTTATTATATATCAGCCCAGACTTGCCACTTGCTTACTGAAGGTGAACTGCATCATTCTGAATCCAACTTTTATGGGATAGCGCCTAAACACACAAATGTGATCCCTGAAACAGCAGGGTCCTAATTTGTTTTGTTGCATTGAGACACTTCTGGATCAGGCACAGCATCATAAACCCAAGTTGTATGTCTCCTGAATAACACGTGAACATACCTGGTGGTGATGCTGCCAGTCTGAGGCGGGGAAAGAGGTGTGCGGGCCTGGCACCACAGTGACGATGCTGGTGGTGGCAGAGGCAGTGCCAAACTCAGGCTGCATTGCATGCTGCAACACCTGCCAGCCTGAGCCAGGAAAAGAGGCGCCTGGTGGTGGCAGGCTGGTGGCGGTGGCGGCGGCAGCAGCAGGACCCCAGCTCCTACCTGATCTTCTAATGGCTGTCCTCTGCACACTCTCCTCCAGCCAAAGTGACTGCTCCACATGGCGCTTCTGCTTCCGAGGCATAGCAGTTCAAAGTTGCCACCTTCCCAAGCATGTGTGTGCCAAACGAAAACCCACCCCCCGGATATTTCCTGTAAAAAATAAACATCTGCCCGGATGTATGGCAACCTTATGTAATAGTATCAATCTTATCCTCAAGTAGAATCTTGACATGAAAGGAGTCAGCAATTCCAGGTTGTTCTGTTAATATTGGATTGATTAGATGCTGCCTAACCTGCTTATACAGTCATACCTCGGGTTAAATATGCGGCGTTACTTCCGGGTTTCGCCGCTTGCGCATGCGCAGACGCTCAAAATGACATCACGCGCATGCGCAGAAGTGGCAAAAAGCGACATGTGCGTGCGCAAATGCGCCATTGCTAGTTACGTTTACCTCTAGATGCGAACGGGGCTCCGGAACGGATCCCGTTCGTATCTAGAGGTACCACTGTACAGACTACTGATGCAACGCTATGAAATTATTAGTGTTGTCAGACATGGAAAAGACAATGTTAGTAATATGGAGAGAAATGATTAGGCAAGTTAGAAGAAGTGCAAAAATCTAAGTATTAGAATGTTTTAAGGAGAGTTAAAACATTTGTCATGAATAAAGTTTGAATGCATTAGATTTCTCAACTTTTTTATCAAACTGCATTCAGTGTACATGTTAGAAAGAAGATTTTGTAAGGGAAAGAGTTAAAGCAAAAGTTGCAACATCATGTATAGATAGTCATATTGTTTATTATATAAATAGAATACATGTATAAAAAGAAATTGTCACTTGGTCTTCAACAGCATGCAATCAAGACTCTCATATGAGATTTCTATTTCCTCTTTAATATACAAGTCCAGTGGGTTCCACTGGTATCTTTCTTGATTTCTTAACTTAGTTGTTATTCTAATGATTAATCAAGTTAAGCCAAATATTACAACTTTTCTAAACAATGGTTAGCAAAACAAACACAAGAAAATCCCCTGTGCATTGCAATAGATTAATGAAATAATGCTGCCTCTGGCAACTAGTCCAAAATCTCCCATGCCTTCAGTGCTTCCATTAATGAGTCATGCTGACATGAACCATTTCCCCCTCCTTGTGACTGTGATGTAAAAGCCAGGGGAGCCAAATAACAGGATGTTTAGGGGAATTGATGGGCACTGGGACCTAGAGGAAGCCAGAATAGCAATGTGTCATGGCAACCATGTGCACACCTGGTGCTTGGCAGTAGCAGATTAGACCTGATCAAATGCAAGAGGGAAGGAATAGATACCAGGGGCTGTGTGATGGAGGAATGGAAAACAATCAAGGAAAGAGTCAAGGGTGAAGACAGCATCCTCCATTGTAAATAGTGGTAGAGGTCAAAAGAGATCAAAAGGACTTGCCTCTTCTGAAACCCTTGCCCCTTGTTGGGGCTGTTTGTCTTCAATTGTTACCATGCACATCCCCTGTTGTGTGTGGGGAGGTGTCCTTTCATCTTCTGTCTTTGTGTGCATCCCTTTCCATCTCAGACTTCACTAGGTGGAATGTTGCTGCATGGTAAGTGGGCTTCTGGGGGCGGGAAATGATTCAGTGCATAGCAGTGATAACCTATTTGTATAATTATAATAGTAATAGCAATAGTAATAGTAATAGTAATAGTAATAGTAATAATGGCTTTATTATTTATACCCCACCCATCTGGCTGGGTTCCCCCAGCCACTCTGGATGGCTTACAGCACATAATTTTTAAAAAAACATTGGACATTAAAAATTTTCCGATATAGGGCTGCCTTCAGATGTCTTTTAAAAGTCAGACAGTTGTTTATTTTCTTGATATCTGATGGGAGGGCATCCCACAGGGTGGGCGCCACTACTGAGAAGGCCTTCTGCCTGGTTCCCTGTAACTTCACTTCTCGCGGTGAGGGAACCACCTGAAAGAGTCTCCTGCTGCTGTTTTCTGCAGATGCAATAGAGGCAGTGAAGAAGACCCTCTTTGCTCTTGCTATCACTACTTGGTAGGCTTGTTATTGAGCTCTAACCCATATCTGGTCTGATACAGAATAAGTTTTCTGCCACTGGTGCTCTAGCTGTCTCAGCAATTGATTCATCACCCTCAGCTCTGGTGGAAACCATAGGGCTGTCTGGGCTCCATGCAATTGGAGAGGGCACTTCGGAGCCAGACAGTCGATAGCCCTGGTTAACTCCACATTCTAGCAGGTCACCAGGGAATCAGCTGAAAGGCCATCAACATGGGATAAAACATCACCTACCGCTCTTTGGAAACCATTTGTATCCATTAAGTGGAAGGGGTGGAACATCTGAATCAGTCCCACCTCCCTGCAGAAGGGAAGGGTTGTGGAGAAGTCCAGTTGCACCAGGAAGTGATCTGACCATGACCTTTTGTTTCACTTTTACTTAGTGTCAGATCACCCACGTCACTAGAGGTGAACACCAGGTCTAAGGCATGTCCATGACTATGAGTTGGGCCAAACTTATTCAGGGACAGCCCCATGGAGGCCATGCTTTCCACGAAGTCCCGAGCGGCCCCTTGTAAGGTTGTGTCTGCATGGATGTTAAAATCCCCCGGGACAATCAAACTAGGTGTCTCCAGCAGAACATCCGCCATGACCTGAAGCAGCTCGGACAGGGAATCCTTGCTAACCTTCATAGGACCCATGATGCAGTATGACTGCAAAAAAATAATAATGTAGAAAATAAAACAAAACAAACAATGGGATAGTATTAATATAGCAACGTCCTACAGGAGGCTCTTCAAATTCAATTTGGCAGCCAGTGTGTTGAAATCTGCTCCTTGAGATAGGGTAATTGAAACACAAAAATGAATCATTACAGTCTCTTTTGCACAATTTTAAACTGCACATGTCCTGATGCCACACATTGCAGAAGAAAATAAACTCAAAATCATTCCCTTTTCCCTAACCTACCACCACCAACCTGATTCACATGATGGGAAGAACAACAGGGTCTGAATTCTTCATCCCAACTCCCCTTGATAGTCCCTTTGGGGAATTGCCATAGTTCAATGGTGAAGCATCTCCTTTGCACGCAGAGGGTCCCAGCTTCAATCTTCAGCATCTTCAGGTAGGAGAAAACCCTGTTTAAAATTCTGGAGAGCCACCATCAGTGTAGATAGATATTTTTAGGGTTGCCAAATTCTAAAGAGCAAAAAAGAGTTCACAGCCTTCTAGGTCAGTATTGTCTACACTGACTGGCAGCAGCTCTCCAGGGTTTCAGGCAGAGACTCTTTACCCAGGCCCACCTGGAGATGCCAAGGATTGAATCTGGGGCCTTCTGCATTCAGAGCAGATGCTCTGCCACTGAGCTATGGCCCTAAAACAAGCAGAAGATTGCATGAACAGAGAGAGGTTTCAAGAGATGGACAGAGCCTGGATGAGACTCTCACTCAGCATTAGGCAGAGGCTGGGCAGTGTAGTGTAGGGGTAGAACACTGGACTTGGAGGGGGGAAGGGGAGGGGGAGGGGGAAGCCCTTGGCAGGATGAGGGAGTCAGGGAGGCGAATGGAAGAGGGATCCCAGCAGAAGGAGAAGAGAGAGGGAAGGAAATGAAGAGGGTCTGGAGGAGGAGAAGGGAGTGCTGGGGGGGGTAGGGGCAAGGGAAGCACTGAGAAAGCTATGCAATGGGGAGAGGCTGGGGTGGGGGCAAGGGAATGAAGCAACAGAAAAAGGGAGAGCAAGCAAATGGGGAGCGATCAGAAATCCAAGAGGGAGGAAAACTCGTTTGGGGAAGAAATCAGGGAGCGCAGCAGAGATTGGGGTAAAGGAGGGAGGAGGGAGATTAAATCAGTAAGTCCCACTTGGGGAGAAGAAGGGTCTCCCAGAGCCAAAGATAGCCTCATTTTCTGGAGGACGCCCCCAAAAGGGGAGAGAAAGGGGGTTTTGTGGTGTGGGGAGGGATCGTTGGATGGAAAAAGAGAGTGGGAGAGGGGGGATGCGGAGGAGGCACACTGGGGGAGGAAGGGGAGGGAGTCTGAGAGAGAGAGAGGCACTATCGATTTTGTCCTGGGGGGCTTCAATCAGGAAGTGCTGTCTGTCTCTCGGTCTCCCTTCCTGTCTGTCTCTCGGTCTCCCTTCCTCCTGCTCTTTCCCTCTCTCCCACTCCCTCTCACACAGGGGAATTCAAAATCGCCCCAGCACATGCATGACACACACACATACAACCCCAATTCAATGGGTTTTCCAAATGACAAATAAACGCGCACTGTCGGCAGGGGGCCTTCTCAGTAGTGGCAGCCTTCCTACAGATGTCAAGGAGAAAAAGAATTACACAGCTTTTAGAAGACATCTGAAGGTAGTCCTGCATTGGGAGGTTTTCAAAGTTGATGTTTTTATGATGTTTTTAGATATGCTGTAAACCGCCCAGAGTGGCTAGGGAAACTCAGCTAGATGGACAGTGTATAAATGATAACATTGTTATTATTATTGCAGATGTCTTCTCCTTTCTGTGCCGCAGCCCCTCCAAACCCACTCTGCATCTTCACGCTCTTGCACCAAAGCACTTGAAAGTGGTGCAAGAAAAGAGAGTCAAGTGCTACAGCCAGGCAAGCAGCCAATCAGAAGCTTTGGTGATGATATCCAAAGCGTATCTGTGTTTCAATTCACTTATTGCTTTGGAAAGTGAAATTAGGAAGTGTTAAGTTGTGGGCGAACATATCAGACGACACAGCAATTCTTCAAACAGCTCTTGTTTATTCAAAGGCCAGAACAGAACTGAACTGAGGAGCTCAGTCAGCCTGCTTATATAGAGCTCCAGAACAACGTAACTGTTGCAACTTTCTAAAACTATCCAATCACTGAACGTCACTTTCGATCCTTCATTTGCATACAAACTATCCAATCACTGAACGTCACTTTCGATCCTTCATTTGCATAACTATCTACAGTATCCCCCTGCTGGCCCAGGGTGAGAACTTCAGTACATAACAGGAAGGTTCACATTTAAATGTAGAATCAATTTCATTGTTGGCCCTTCTCCGTTTCCCCCTCTGCAGAACCCTGTGAGGTAGATTGGGTTGAGAGACAGTAATGTGGTTTCCCATTGAGCTTCCATTCCAGTGTGGGGATTTGAACTCTGGTGTCCCAGATCCTAGTCCAATGCTCTAACCACAACACCAGTTGTGTATAGGCTATGGAATAATGTCCCATAGAGGGAAGGTTGCCTCCCTCATTCTCAGATTCAAGAATTATCTAGTCACAGCATCTCAATCTTACCAGGATTCAATCTGATGTTAGCTTCACACTGGATTTCATCACCATCTTCCTACCTGGAAAAACAAGGTGATAGGGAGTTGTTCTTGGGGTGGGGGTGGGGGTAGGGAGAGAGATTATATCTTAATTCTCCATAATCGTGCACAGCGAACATAATGACAGCTTACTCATTCCTTCTGGACTGCCAAACATTCTCTCTTTCCCTGCTCTGCAAGTCTGAGCTGAGCAACGGGAAAAGATTGCAGGGAATCTGTCATCAGAGCATTGCAACGGAGCTACTGAAATCTGCTGGAAGGGATTTTGGGATGGCAGCTGTCTTTAATAATAATTTAAACACACACACACACGTTAGCCACAGAAAATGTGAACAAGTCAAATCCCATATGCTTGGAGGTTTCCTTCTCGTCCCCAAAGACGTCGAGGCAGGATATGAGCAGAGGTGTACGCTGCTGTGCCGGAAATGCAGAGAGAAACATGAGGCATTATGCCTCCCTATGCTCTCTTTGTCTGCCTTTCGGGAATGACCTCATCAGCCACGGCCTCCCACCATGACAGGAACTGGAGAACCATACATGGCCCAGAAGAAAACACAAGGGCTGAAGGAACTGTACACACTATACGGCTTAATCAGAGGATCTTGTCCCATGCGGCTTCCTTTCCAGATATGCGGGATTGGAGTAGGTGTTGAAAAGGGCCAGGAAAATCAACAGAAGCTTGGAACGACTTCATTGTTTGAGGAAAGCTTACGGCTGGGGTATAGAAACTCTTTCAGCCCAGGGGCCACATTCCCTTTGGAGAAACCTTTTCATGCAAGTAGTGGGTTGGACCACAGACAAAAATGGGCAGAGAAATGAATGTACATTTTATATTTGTACAGTAGGCTAGTTTCTACACCTACTCACACACCTCTCTCTGTCCTCCATCCACATCAGAGTTCAAGGACACTTCTGGCCTGGCAAAAATACTCAACACTTCAGTACCTGTCATTGAACTATTGGTAGAGATGGGGGAGAAATTCTATTTACAGTTTCCAAAACAATACGAGAACTGAAACGCAGACATCCTTTGAAATCAGCACTTTTCTGAATTTTGTTATGCAGTTCTCCAATTAAACAATGTGTACAAAAATGTACAAATTAGGGGGGAGTGTGCATAAAAAAAATTTAATGAAAATAGCTTGGAACATGCATTATATTAAGTTAAATGCCTTGCAAAAATCTGCACAACTGGCAAATTGCTTACAAAAAATGTGTTTATTAAGAGAAAATTGCACTAAAACATGAATAATTTTTTATATGTATAGAAAGGGTAAATTTCTGCAGCAACATGAAGAACTGAATTTAAGATGGGGAAAAGGAGAGACAAAGAGAACCAAAACTGACAGATCCACCCCCATGGGCAATCTTCCATAGGCTGCATGCTAATTGTGGGAGAAGGTGGAGCCAAAGATGGGCAGGACAACAGATAAGACTCTCACCTTTGTACAGTTAGCTATGTTCCAGCTACACAAAAGCCAAAAGTTTCTAAACATGCACCTCTCCACTGTATATCCAGGAAAGCAAGAGGTGTTAATGAGCACAGTTCAAGGACACGTCCCAACCAGGCAAAGGCACTTGAGAAGCTGCCCATTAGGTACCATAATATATCCTTCAGGCTCAGAACAGTTCTCCACCCTTGTTCTAACCATTATGCTGCACCAGATGTGAAGAGTGTTGTATTCAATGAGTATACTAAAATCCACCTACCCCCACCCCCACACATAAACAAATCTCACTACAGCCAACCAAAGACAACCAACCACCCCCTAGGCCACCCCCCAACCTCCCTCACCACCGAGGAAATACAACAAGCGAATAGTAAGAGAACCCATAAAAGTGACCCTGACACAACCCCCTCCCCACATACACTAAGTAGTAGAATAGAAACATTACCACCCCACCCCACGCACCACTCCCCCTCCCCTCTCCCCCTTTTCTTTCCAACCTAATACTGCATGCAACACTAATGTCTCACAACAAATGAAACTTATCTGTAGAAAACACAACTTGAAAAGAGACAATGCACATATTTTCGTAAACTAAGAAATCTTTAAATTTTTTTTAATGAAATGAAATAAAAAGTATATTAAAAAAAAGAAAGAAAGAAGAGGATTATACAAATCAACAAAGGAGAAGTCTGTTGTTCCCATGATGACTACTTCATTCTCCACTGTCAGTGACAGTTTGCCTGAATACCAGTTGCTGCAAATCACAGATGTTGGGTTCAGGGTCTGCTCTTGGGCTTCTCAGGCATTGGGTCAGCCACTGTGAGATCAGGATGCTGGACTGACTGGATAGGGTTTTGCAGCTTCATTTTTTTCTGGCTCCACAGAGATAATGTCTGTTCTGCAAACCATATTAATATCAGTGCATGATGGGGCCTCTCAGTTGTGCTCCTGAATGCTTTGTTTTTTCCAGTGGTTTCCTTGTGTTCCTCAGCAAATTCCGTCTTTTCTTTCCATGCATCCTACTGTATCACCCTACTTTAGGGACATCCCAAGAAAATAGTGAATCTCTCTCTCTCTCTCCACTCCAACCCCCCCTCCCGAAACTAGTCCCTGGGTTGGCTAATGGCTCCAGCATGTGTGCTTCTGTCGGAAGTGAGAACTGCATGTAAAGTTATCAGACATCCATCCATCAGAGTAAGTGGCTCTCTCCTCTCACCTTGCCCCACACATTGTTAAATGCTTTGTAGAGCAGTTAAAAGCTGATGCTGCTAGATGATTCATTGCAAACCCACACAGGGGCTGTGGAGTGGCTGAATCAGCACAGGGATATATATATATATATACACATACACACACACACACACACACACACACATAATGGGTTGGGAACGCTGTGGTGGAGTGAACCTCTTTCCAAATTTGAGTGAGTTTATCTGGGGGTGGGGAAATATGCAAAATAATTTTTGGAGTCCTTACAGGATCCTGATGGAGAAGGTAGTACTGTTAAACTACATGAAAGAATCTCCTGGAACTGTTTTCAGCAGATGCAAAAGAGATGGTGAAGAAGGCCTTCTTTACTCTCATTATTGCCACTTGGTAGGCTCAACATTGAACTCTAACCTGTGTTTTCACCAATGGTGCTCTAGCAGTCTCGGCGATTATTTCATCACCCCATGCCCCCCCCCATTTTTCCTGAGGCAGTCTGAGCTCCACAGCATCAGAGAGGCAGAGACGGAGCAAGGGGTGGGTGGTGGGTGTGGGCTGCCCCGGGTGTCACCACTGAGGGGGGTGACGAAATGCCAGGCGGCACTCACAGCGGGGCCTACAGTGCGCCTGAGCCACACGTCTCTCCTGGAAGAGACATGGTGGCTTGGGTGTTCACAGGCTCCACGCTGCCCAAACGGTCCACCCGCTGCCTCTCTCCACCCCACCCCCCAGCTGTGGGAGGAAGCAGGCAGACTCTGAAGACCCTGAGGCACCCGAGCGGCTTCCTCCGCCGTTGCAGAGAGGGCACTTTGGAGACAGACAGTTGATAGCCCTGGTTAACTCTGCATTCCAGGGGGCCACCATGGAATCAGCTGAGAGGCCATCAACATGAGATAATGTATCCCCTACTATTTGGACCATTCAAATTGGTCCCACCTCCCTGCAGAGGGGAAGGGTTGCCTAGAAGTCTAGTTGCACCAGGAATTGATCTGACCATGGCACTTCTTTTGTTTCACTTTTACTTAGTGTCCGACCACCCATGTGCACAGAGGTTAAGGCATGTCCAAGGCTTTGTGTAGTAGTAGTAGTAGTAGTAGTAGTAGTAGTAGTAGTAATAATAATAAATTTTATTTATACCCTGCCCTCGCCAGCCAAGGCCGGGCTCAGGGCGGCTAACAACGAGTTGAATGTATACAACTTAGATTAAAATACAGCATTGAAACATTAAAACAATTAAAATGCAGCCTCATCACAGGAGGAGAAAGGAAAAGAATAAAGAAAGAGGGGGAGGGAATCAAATTGACTCCAAGCCAAAGGCCAGGCGGAACAACTTCGTCTTACAGGCCCTGTGGAAAGAAATCAGATCCTGCAGGGCCCTGGTCTCATGAGACAGAGCGTTCCACCAGGCCGGGGCCAGTGTTGAAAAGGCCCTGGCTCTGGTTGAGGCTAATCTAACTTCCTTAGGGCCCAGGACCTCTAGGGTGTTGCTATTTATGGACCTTGAGGCTCTCCGTGGGGCATACCGGGAGAGGCAGTCTCGTAGGTACGAGGGTCCTAGGCCGTGAAGAGTAGGACCATTTTATCCACCCTAGTTGTACTTCCCCAGCCATTATATTGGCTAGGCCGTACTTTCGAGGCAGCCCTGGCCCTCTCCCCTTAAAACCAAATGAACTTATAGAAAACTAATTTAAAAAGTACACATAACAATTTAAAAACGATTTGATTTAAAAACAATTTAAAAACATCCCTCACCCCATTAAAATATTAAAACGGGGAGGATTTTGTAAAGGAATGGAGAGGAGGTAGGACCACGAGAATCTCTGCTCATTGTCTGTCTCTGTTGACAGGACTGCCTCCTTCTGGTCACATTGGGAACTGACACTCGCCCAGCAATTCAAGCTGAAACATCCGGCAGAAACACCTTGAAGGCAGCCCTCAAGGACCCCCTGGGATGGGGCTTTGCCCATGATCTTGTTCGAGCACTCCACAAGGGTGTTGTGAATGTCCTTGGCCCAAGACAAGGTAGCTCAGTCAATAGATCATGAAACTCTTATCCGCAGGGTCATGGGTTTGAGCCCCACATTGGGTAAAAAGATTCCTGCATGGCAGGGGGTTGGGCGGGATGGCTCTCATGGTCCTTTCCAACTCTACAATTCTATGATTCTAAGAGGTCTGGGACTTGATCAAGCTGAGACACTGAGTGTAGGGGAGGCTCTCTACCTAGACCGTGCCCAGCTTGGTAGCTGTCAGCATGGGGGTCAGTGAGTGCCTGCCACTGTCAAAACTCTGGGAGAGGCACCTGTAGACCAAGTGTAGCCACAACTCCAGCTGGTTGCGCAAGGCATAAAATTCCTCGAATAAAAATTGCAGCTGACTCTATTCACCTAAGCATCTGCTTTTGAGATGCCCCAGCTATCAACAAAGCATATACTTTTCATGAGCACTGGAAAACTAGTTCACACTTGTGTGTGCACACATGCACACACTGGATATATGGTGCTGCCTTAAGAGGACTGTGCTAGAGAGTCCTGGCAGCCTTAATGATCTGATGGGGTGTGTGGGGTGTGTGTGTGGGTGGGTGGGTATTAACAAAAATATAATGAAATGTGCAATATTCCTTGGGGAAATGCTCTCCCCTCTGAATCATTTGATGCCTTGAGCTGAGTTTCCTACACACACACACACACACACACACACACACACAGAGTCCCTTAGTGGGGAGGAAAGGGGGTGCGGTTATGCCTTCCTCTCATCATAAATTACATGCAAATGCCTTTTGTGCCTCCGCTCCTATATATGTGAGTGCCTGTGTCTTTCACACAAGCAAGCGCAGGGTCCAGAGAGGACCTGTGCCTTTAATTTGCCAACTGCAAAACTACAGAGTCTGTGCCTTGAAGGCATCCCATTACAGTGGAATGAGCTAAGGATCTACTCAGCTATATAAACCAGCAGAAACAGCTTACTCCAACCAGAGTTTGCCTTACTGTCAAACATTCTCCCTCCCTCTCTTTTCCCCTCTCTCTGTCTTTCTCTCTCTGACTTGTCCTGTCTATACCATAGATGGGACAAGTTTTCTGAATTTTTTCCCTCAAGACAGAAGCGGACAAGAGTAAAGCATCCTATTTATCCCCTGGAGACTTGACGCAGCACAAGGAACTAACACATATCAAAGGCAAGCAGGTAAGTCTTCTCTCTAACATTGAGCATGGCATTTTTCAGGGGATGGAAAAGTAAATGTTAGAATAGGTTCCATTCTTTTATGGTTCTTTTTTTCTGAGTTGCTGGAGTTTGGACCTGGAGATGCTTTTGAGATTACTAGGTGATATAGATATAGATGATATAGATACAGATATAGATATAGATATGCAGAAATTTAAAAGTTTGTTTATTTTGTGTAATGCCAGATGGGATCAGATCTGTGTTTCTATGGTGTTTTCAGTGGATGCATAAATTAGCCAATGAATGAATGAGAGATGAAGGCATGCTAATGGAGGGTGGGCATGCACACACACATACACACAGGCACACACACCCCAATTAAAGTAGCAAAGCAAACACACAATGAAAATGGCAAGTGAGGATGGGGAAATGGGGGTTATTCATGTTTCTGAGACTTCAAGGGGTGATGGAGATTAACTGATAGCATTGGGAATGTAACCTTTTAAAGATGCAAATGAACCTTGTTCATTGTAAAGAAAGAAAGAAAGAAGCCAGTCTTGTGTTTGGCGGTGGATTCCAATTTCTTCCTGAAATGTGTGCGCCTGGCTTCCAGACCAAAAAATTTAAAGGCAAAGTTCAGCATGTAGCTTTCTTTCATTTGGCTATTGAAAACAGAGGGTGATCTGTGCCAGAGGATGGAAAATGCTTCTCTTCTCCCACCTCTCCACAGCTCTTGAAGCAAGCTGCTTTTTTTCCACACTGAGCAGCCTATCACTCTGATAGTTTTATTCATCTCTACACTTTTCTGTGCACCAGCTGGCTGAATAGTGCATTTGTGCAAGCATGGGATCTCATGAGTTGAATGAGAAGAAAAATGGGTCTGTAACCCTTGGCTTGGCTAAGTAGCTGGATCTAGCTTCTCAACTTGCCAGCTACATTCAGTAGTATAATATCTTTCAGGACAGGCTGTAGGTTTTTATTAATGGAACATTTTCTTGCCCGCTTTCCCAAGTACTTCAGAAGTCTTGTGTGATGTAGTATGGATCTGAGGCTGGCTGGTCCTATTTCATTCAGAAGCCATACCCACTGGGTTGGATCCAACAATTCTACTTGGAGTAGACCCATTGAAACTATTGGACCTAAGTTAAGCATGTTGATGATTTTCAATGGGGATCTGTTCTCCATATGGTTAATATTGTGTTCAGAAGGGTTTACTCTCACCTAAGTGTGCTTAGGCTTACAGTTTTAATTCAGAACTATCACACAGTTAAAAAGCATCAATGCTGTGAAATCCACTTTGAAGATTGCACTGAATTCTGCCTAAAGTGAAAGTTGGAATCTTAAAGGAAACTATCATAGGGTTTTTGATAAGCAGCTTTTTCACAGAGGAGAGGTTGTTTTCGACTATTAAAATCTAAGCCATTTAAAGTTGTATTCCTAACTAAACACCCCATCAGACATAACAGAAAATGTGTCTGAGGAAATGCCTGAAGGATCATGTTGCATCTACCACTCAGTCCCATGGGAGAGAGAGCAGTAGCCTGACCTTATGAGTGTTTGCTCCAAACTAACTCCCGGTTTGCTTAATAGAATTACTCTCAATGAAGTAAGATTAGATTCACAACACTGCAGTCTTAAACACCGTGGATGGGGAACTGGTTTCAGACTAAAATAATGATAAAATAAAGCTTCCCCACTCAGGCAAGCGGGGCTACACTGCACAACCTGCCTACCTGTGCAGGTGAATCCCCCCAACAATGGGAGGTCATTCAGCAAGGGGGCCAGGGACACAACAGTGAGGCCAGGCTGGGCTCTAGGACCCAGAGACCCCCAGCAGCAGGTAGAGTGCGATGGGGATCCCTGCATGAGGGTGCCTGGTTTGCACCCCCTCAACATCATGTGCTCAAGGCCATGGCACCCCTGATCCCACCACGCTACACCCCTGCTTTGTACGGTAGACTAGTTTCACTCACACTTCCCTCTCTGTTTTCCACCCAGGCAACAAAAAGGCACCATCCAAGTTTAAGGACATATCCCAGCTGGGGAGGCAGAGTCCGGGGGGGGGGGATGCTCAAGGAGGGTATGATGTAAGGCTGGGAAGGGGATATGGCTGGGTAAAAGAAGTGTCACTGAGGACAATGGCAATGGTGGCCTCCAGCTAGCGAGGTCTAGAGGACTGCATTTGGGATAAGTCCCATTAAACTCACTTCTGAGTAAATGAAAAGAGGATGCGCCAAGAACATGCATCAGAATAGGCTGTGGATTGTGCACGAGAAAGCACATGGGACACACCAGCCAGATTGCAACACATTCAGCTTACAGCCCTCCTTGTATCAGCTCCCGCTTTCAGCATCCCCTTATGAGGAAGTCTAAATACAACCCAGCCAGTAGCACATTTAGGCTTCAACTTGACACACAGTTACCCGGGAACAAGTGCTATTGAACTTAGTGCAGCTTACTCCTGACTGACTAGACTTGCCTGGGACTGCCAAGAAACTGCCTGGACAGAGGGGTGTGTGCACTTGCAACTCTCCCCGCTGCCTGCCAGCTCCTATTTCACTACTGTGTCTTATTTCATCCCCTTGCAAGCACACACAAAGCACTATGTAGTGCTCCCAGTGCTCCCAATGGCTATTGTTTTAAAGCAACTGGTAATTTATTTATGGCACAGTCTTGGATCAGCTTAATGTGCTGAAAGTATAACTGGTTCCACTTTTGCTGGGGAGAAAATGCAACCCACTAAAATAAGTAGTTCTAAATAACCTGAAGAGATAAGCACTGGCAGGATGGGAATGTAACCTTAGCAGAGAAACAATTTCCACACCTGGCTACCAGAGGTGGAAGACAGGTTTACAATGAGACCTCTCCTTCTTAATGGGATCCTACTCTCACACAAACAATCAATATTTAGCAGGAGGAATTACAAAACTCTTCAGGTTTAGAGTTCAGGTTGTGTTGGGAAGTAATGCCCTGAATACTGTAGATTAGTTTATATATTCAGTAGTACAGTTGGAACGCGGGTGGTGCTGTGAGTTAAACCACAGAGCCTAGGATTTGCTGATCAGAAGGTTGGCAGTACGAATCCCCGTGACGGGGTGAGCTCCCATTGCTCGGTCCCTGCTCCTGCCAACCTAGCAGTTCGAAAGCACGTCAAAGTGCAAGTAGATAAATAGGTACCGCTCCGGCAGAAAGGTAAACAGCGTTTCCGTGTGCTGTTCTGATTCGCCAGAAGCAACTTAGTCATGCTGGCCACATGACCCAGAAGCTGTACGCCAGCTCCCTCGGCCAATAAAGCGAGATGAGCGCCGCAACTCCAGAGTTGGTCATGACTGCACCTAATGGTTAGGGGTCCCTTTACCTTTTCCTTTAGTACAGTTGGTCCAGGGGGCAGGACCATTATTTGTGCAGCAACATCCAAATGTGTAATCAGCCTACCTATTGTCTAGGTAGGTTGCCCTTGGAAATGAGGTGGGTCAGATAAGGAGGTGATGGGACTATCTTTAGATCAGGGTTTCCCAAACTTGGGTCTCCAGCTGGTTTTGGACTTTAGCTCCCTTCCCCCCTAGTTACCAGGACCAGTGGTCAGGGATGATGGGAATCATAGTCCAACAACAGCTAGAGACCTAAGTTTGGGAAACCTTTCATTAGATGCATGATTGGGTCAGAGATTGCCTTTATGGTCCTTCCAGCTATGCAATTTGGTATGTCAGTCAATATATTAGAAGATGCAAATCGAACAACCCTCCTAGCTGGGACTGTTCTGCTTTGAAATGCCAGTGTATTAGTCTGCATGTTGAGAGTGGCCCCTTCATGTAAAAAGCTAGCACATCAAGAGAGGAGTTTTCATGTTGGTTCTTCTTTACGTGCTAATTTGCTCCGTGTCAGGAGATTCTGAAGGGAGGGGAGGGAATAAGAACTTGAGAGGGAATAAAGTAGCTGCGATCAATTCCACCATTTTTCAGACTTTAAGCTTTTGGCATGAATGGAATATTCTGGTGCATACAGAATCCACAAATTGGTTTAGTATATATCAGATTCAGAAACAGGATGTGAGCCCTAAAGATTTTGCTGAATGAAAAGGCTAGTGAGAACCTCATAAGCCTGCAAGGCTAGAAACACACAATTTGCTTGTTGGAATATAAGCCCTCTCTACTTTCTAAAGTTTAAAAGGGATTTGCTTTAAGTTTCTGAAAAACTGTAAAACTACATTTCTTATACTAATTTATTTATCAATTTTCTATCCTATATCTTCCTCCAAAAGAGACCGTATATTGGGGTGGGGGAACCTTTTCTGCCCAAGGGCCACATGCTTTCTGGGTAATTTTCTGGGGGTCACATACCAGTGGTGGATGGGGCCAGAAGGAAAAGTAGGCAGAGCAGCAAATGTGAATTTTACCATTACACAGTAGACTGGTTTCTTTACCCTCACACATCCCTCTTTGCCCTCCACCCAGGCATGTAAGAGTCATGATCAGAGTTCAAATCTAGCAAAGAAAACAAAAGGGGGATGTGAAGTGAAGTCAGTGAGGGGAGTGACCTGGGAAAAGCAGGTGTGGCTGTGAAGGGTTGTGTGGTCTAGAAAGAATCTCCAGGTGGCCTGAGGTTCCTCAACGCAATTGGAAATTATGTCTTGCAATCTCATAATTGAGGGTCAAGGAGGTGGAAAGATGTGGGATGAGGTAAAAGAAATAAGCAGAGTGGGGTACTGTAAGCTCTAGTGGGGATTTGGCCACAAGCTTCCAGAGTCCAAGAGACATATTCTTAATGTCTGCTCCCAGATATTGGAGCTCCCACCCTGGAGAAGCCAGACTGGCTCCTTCCTTGCTGTCCTTCCCCCTGAAGGTGAAGACTTTTATGCTCCAAAAGGCTTTTGGGGACTGGCTGCTTTTAATTAAAGAGCTGGTGTTGTGCTGTTTTTATTGTAAATCCTGGTATGTTTAAAATATTTAATATAGTTTAAATTGTTGTTGTTGTTTAGTTGTGTCCGACTCTTCGTAACCCCATGGACCAGAGCACGACAAGAACTCCTGTCTTCCACTGCCTCCCGCAGTTTGATCAAACTCATGCTTGTAGCTTCGAGAACACTGTCCAGCCATCTCGTCCTCTGTCGTCCCCTTCTCCTTGTGCCCTCCATCTTTCCCAGCATCAGGGTCTTTTCCAGGGAGTCTTCTCTTCTCATGAGGTGGCCAAAGTATTGGAGCCTCAGCTTCAGGATCTGTCCTTCCAGGGAGCACTCAAGGTTGATTTCCTTCAGAATGGATAGGTTTGATCTTCTTGCAGTCCATGGGACTCTCAAGAGTCTCTTCCAGCACCATAATTCAAATGCATCAATTCTTTGGCAATCAGCCTTCTTTATGGTCCAGCTCTCACTTCCATACATCACTAATAGGAAAACCATAGCTTTAACTATATGGACCTTTGTCAGCAAGGTGATGTCCCTGCTTTTTAAGATGCTGTCTAGGTTTGTCATCGCTTTTCTCCCAAGAAGCAGGCGTCTTTATTTTCGTGACTGCTGTCACCACCTGCAGTTTAAATAATATATAGTTTTAATTCTATCAATGTTTAATTGTATTTTAATGATTGATTTTTCTGTTTTTAGCAGTTCTCGTTTTCATCTGTAAGCCTTGAATCCCATCAGGGGAAAAGGTGGGGTATATATATTGTAAGGGATGTGGGTGGCGCTGTGGGTAAAACCTCAGTGCCTAGAGCTTGCCGATCACATGGTCGGCGGTTTGAATCCCCGCGGCGGGGTGAGCTCCCGTCTTTCGGTCCCAGCTCCTGCCCACCTAGCAGTTCAAAAGCACCCTTAAGTGCAAGTAGATAAATAGGGACCGCTTTATAGCGGGAAGGTAAACAGCGTTTCCGTGTGCTGAGCTGGTGCTGGCTCACCAGAGCAGCTTTGTCACGCTGGCCACGTGACCCGGAAGTGTCTCCGGACAGCGCTGGCCCCCAGCCTCTTAAGTGAGATGGGCGCACAACCCTAGAGTCGGACACAACTGGCCCGTACCGGCAGGGGTACCTTTACCTTTATATATTGTAAGCTGATTAGTCCTTCTAGCCCAGGATGCCCCAATTAGTAGACAGCAAACAGCACCTGAATGAAACAGCATCTCTTCCCTACTGCAGTTTCCAGCAACTGAGGCATGTTTCAAAAGCAGCTGCTGAAGTTCAGAAAGCAACAGGAGGAAGTTGGCTGCAGGTAGCAACACAGCAGGGGTGAACAGGTGCTTGACTAGGCAGAACCTGATATAAGATAAGGGTTGATGGAAGCAGGTTGATTAGGGTGGTAGTTGTATCAGCTGTCTAAGTGCTAAGTCTCCTCATGCTGCTGCCTTGAATAGGGATGGGGAGCATGCTGCCCTTCAGAGGCTGCTAGACTAATTTCCTGTGCAATGTTCTACTTGCTTCTTCTTTTTTAATTAGGTTTATATAGGAGAGTTGGAGGGACGGGAGCTAGAGCTATCCACTCCCTCCAGCACTTGTCTCATTCACATATTACTAGTATTGCATAAAAGAGTAAATAAAACTGAGGTTTCGTTAATAAAGAAGAAAATGTTTTTTTTTAATTTACACTTACTTCATATTTAGAAGGATAGTTTTGAATTCTAAGTCAACATGGTGGAGCTACTCTCTCGTGGCTGTCTCCTGCAAGAGAGGTGGAAGGGGCGGAGCTTGCGAGTTTGGCAGGAAACCACATAGGGGAAAATACACTGTCTCTTGCTCTCAATGCTGCCCTCTGCTGACTGTGGGCTTGCAAGGTTGCTAACACTTAACATTCTCAGGACATTTCTGACCTTAGGGATGCATGGTATCAATTTGGCTAAAGGTGTCCAAATGGACTTTGAATTGAGGATGGGAGGGAAATGTAGTGTGGTTCACATTCTAATGAAAACCTGCTTCATCTGCACTTCATGAAATAATGCACAAACTTAAATGTGTCTCCCCTGAATTTTGCAAACTGTTCCTCAAGACTTCCTTCCCCAAAAGTGGATTGCTCTGGTAACATGGCAATTGGAGGCAAGATGTAGGCAACACCAGCAAATTCCCCTCAGGGGACACACTGGTGAAGCAGCACCAAGCAAGATTGAACCCTCCTGTCTATTGCATGGCTGGTAGATGGGGAAGGAGGAAGCTCCTGCCCCTATGTTTAATTAGGGTTTAAAAATCCTATTAAACATTTGCCCCACACCCAAATTGATTTGAGGGTGGATCTTGGATTCCTCAGGTTGGCCTGGATTGGGTCAAGTGGGTGGGGGACGGTGCACAGTGTTAGTTTTTGGAGCTAGAATTTGACACGGACACGACTGCTAACCAAAAATCAACTTTGTCTGCTAGTTCAAAAACCAACAAATATCAGAGGGAAACCTGAGAATGAAACAAAAATGAAAAAGTTAGTGGCCCATTTGCTGGTGAAACACAAAGCTGTTAAGAGTGAGCAATAATCTGCTTTGTATTCAAAGGATGCTCTCAGGTTTGGCCACAGTATTTTCTTCTCCTCAGACTCTCTTTGTCAGTGGCAAATGTTCTCCACATGTGGGAAAAATTAAGAACCAGGCACTTGTCCAGGAAATCCTGAAATATCCCCCTCCCCAAATGTGATGTAAATAAGCCGGAGAGTTGGGAGTTCCTTGGCCTGACAAGAGGCTGTCTGTCTGGCAAGCAGGATGTGTGGGGAGGGTGCGGGAAGGGGAGGTGGGTTTCAGTACTGCTTTCTGAGGAGCTGAAAGGAGACTTGACATGTCTTCAGCCATAATGAGTAGGCAGAGCCTGCCATGTCCATCTAATTAAGGTTAAAATACACATTTCATTATGCAGAAACCTGATTGCCCTTTCTCTCATGAGAATGTTTCTTGTTTGATTAGAAAATGCTAGGGAGAGCTTTAAGGACTTGCAGCTGGGATTGGTGGGAGAGGGAGTCCTCTGTGTGAATAGACTGGTCTCATTCACATCAGAAGCAGGGTTGTTGTTTTTTCAGTCCAAGGGCCACATTCCCTTCTAGGCAACCTTCCAGGGGCCACGTGCTAGTATTGGGCAATGCTAGAAGCAAAAGTTAAAGCCATGGTTTTCCCAGTAGTGATGTATGGAAGTGAGAGCTGGACCATAAAGAAGGCTGATCGCCAAAGAATTGATGCTTTTGAGTTATGGTGCTGGAGGAGACTCTAGGACATTTAGAATGCAAGGCAGATGTTCTACCATTGAGCCATATCTCCTCCTCCCATGAGAAATTTGCATCCTATGTGGAGATGGCAAGGAGAGAGGCTACTTGGTGTAGCCCTGATTTGTGTTCATGTGGTGGTGTTAACTGTGAGCAGAATCGCCAAACAGGGCTGCTTAAGCACACATGTTGAGTCCAGATTAGCTGTTTAGTGTATATTTGGTAGGAATGGGTGCTCAGTGTATACAGAGTAGCAGATTCAGCTTTGCTGCTGTGAAATACATGGAACAGCGCTGTGCCAATCTGTCTCCTTGGGAGGAATTGAAAGCAACGCTAACTTACCAGTTTTGCAACTGGATAGTGTTAGTGACTTGGTGCAAACATGTGAGCTCCAGAGAGGTGATTGAGGCCACTTTGCTCCTACCCAATCATTCTGCCACTGTGCTGTTTAGTATGTCATCCAAACCCAGGCTCTTGGTTTAGCTGTTTCCAGACTAACTACAAACTTCAACCAAGGTTTGTCCTAGGGCAGGGGTAGGCAGGCTAAGGCCCATGGGCCACAAGGGGCCCATGGGGGTCGTTTAACTGGCCCACAAGCTGCCCCCGAACCGAGCCGCCTGCTCGGCGAGCCCCCATGCACTGTGCTAAACTAGCGAAACGCAGCACGGGGACTCACTTCTGTGAAGTGCCCCAACTCCCCCCCCCCATGTTTTGTGCTAAGGAAATAAGGATAGTATGAGATCCCTCAAGCTTGGACTCAGCTACATTAGTCAAGAAACAGTGTTTTGAATACGTTATAAACATCCGGCCAGATGATGCTGGAAAGAAAAAAAGAAAAGAAAAAAATTCTAAGCAATCTTCCATAGCGTTTCCCTCCCTCTTGTTAAAACGTTTTAATTTCTGACTTATTTATAGTGGTTTTCTCCCTGTGTGTAGATCCACCCAAGGTCCATTCTTCCACAGCAGAACACTGCTATCTTTTCCAAATGGAGATTTTCTCACAGAAGGCTGCTTCCATTGATTTGTTCATCTGTTGCTCATAGCTAAATGCATATTGTAGTTTTCTCCTTGCAAAATCAGTGGTGCACTTAGGGAAGGAGCTCAGGGCAGAGGTCCAGTGCAGCACTCAGCTGACTGAGCAAGGACTGGCTTACCACATTTTGAATTAAGTGCAGAAATGCATAGCACCATCATAGAGAGGGTCCAAACGAGATAATGTAAAGTTATTCTATCAATTGTTCTGGGACCTTTTTGCATACAGATGCCCTATTGCTGAGCTACATCCATCACTTAGGCAAAGAATAACTTTTTACACCATCATCCAAACACTCAAACAGGATGGGACCAACAGCTCAGAGCTGGAACAATTCTGTTCATTCCCTGTACATCTAGCGAGACTAGTGACTGGGAGTGGCCACCGAGACCATATAACACTGGTCCCAAAGACCTACATTGGCTGCCAGTACATTTCCAAGCACAATTCAAAGTGTTGATGCTGACCTTTAAAGCCATAAATGGCCTCAGCCCAGTATACCTGAAGGAGCATCTCCACCCCCATTGTTCAGCCCCGAGGGCCTCCTGGCAAGTCCCTTACTGTGAGAAGTGAGGTTACAGGGAACCAGGTAGAGGGCCTTCTTGGTAGTGGTGCCCACCTTGTGGAATGCCCTCCCATCAGATGTCAAGGAAATAAAAAACTACCTGACTTTTAGAAAACATCTGAAGGCAGCCCTGTTTAGGGAAGTTTTAAATGTTTGATTCTATTTTTAATATTCTGCTGGGAGCCACCCACAGTGGCTGGGTATAAAATTATTATTATGATGATGATGATGATGATGATGATGATGATGATGTAGCTAATGCATTTCCCTCCAGACATTTTGAACTCCCAGCATACCTAACCAGCATGGGAGAGTCAGGGAGAGTGGGAGTTATAGTCCAGATCTAGAAGGTACCACACTGGTTAACAGTGGTCTGCACGCATTCATTCTCATGTGAACAAGGCTCAGGACATTTTCAGAACTCCAAAAATCAGGGGAGAAATCTGAATGAGAAGCCTTTTATAAATATCCCCAAATTCAACAAAATTGGGGAAGGTTGCCAAATTCAAGCCATTGTTCCTTGTCTTGGCTATGGAAGACAGGATGGTCAGTTTTCCTCCTCTTCTCTCCCTCCCTGCTTCTGACATCCTTTTAAATACAAACTGTCAGCTTCTCCTTTCTGTAAATCCTTTTTCTCTTAGCTAAACAACATACACAGTGTGCCTTCAATCTCTCCACAGAAGTTTGCCATTTAGTTCCCTGGAGTGCTTCTCTGAATCCATTCCAACTTGTCAATTCTAAAACTGAAGTCACTACTCAAAAAACAAAACAAAACAAAAATCTCAATGGTGCTGAGTAAGAACAGAAACATTACTTCTACAGTCTCTGAAATGTTCCTTCCCTTTTGCTAACTCATTTCACTGTTTGACCATTTATAGTCCCAAACTAATGTTAAGACCCATTGTCATGATCAGACAAATCTAGCTGTGTGTGTGTGTGTGTGTGTGTGGATAGAGATAGATAGATGATAGATAGATGATAGATATAGAATCACATTCTGTTCCCTTCTCAGCATAAAACGGTCTTCAAGAAATGTCTGAAATTCAAAAGTGAGGATGTCTTTCAACTCTCTACTGGAAGAATATTCCATAGCATGGGACACTAAATGTCTGACTTCCAGTTGAGACCACTCAGGCATTTGTAACACAGGGGACAAGTAGCAGTGCTCCTCCATATGATCTCAGTGATTAAGCTGCACTATAAGGGCTCAGACAGTCCTTAAGGTATTCTTTTATCAACGTAAAAGGCTTGAACTTGGCCTGGTAGCCTGTGGGCCGCCAGTGCAGATGCTTCAGCAAATGTGTCACAAGCTGCTAGTAATCTGTTCCATTCAGCATTATAGCCACTGCATTCTGCAATAGCTGGAACTTCTGGATCAGGCCCAAAGGAAGTCCCAAATAAAGTGCTTTGCAGTAATCCAGCCTCAAGCTTACCTGGACTACAGTAACCAAGTTATTGTTATATGACCAGACAAAGCTGGTAAAAGGCTATCCACAGAGGTCACCAGGGCCTTTAATGACAGACCACACATTTAAAGAAGCATTAAACATAGCTTCTCCTAAAGAAAATTAGGAACTATAGTTTGTTAAGGGTGTTAGGAGACCCTTGGTCCTTTTAAGGAGCTACAATTTTCAGAGTGGTTTAACAATCAAGCCTTCTTTCCTAGGGATGCGCAGGGAGGAAGGATAAATGAATATTGAAATGAAAGTTGGAAAAGCTAATGTACTTGGAGCAGCAATGCAGGGAGGGAAAAAGAAGGAACATCTTGTGGGGGGGAGTCAGCTTTTAAATTTGAATTAATTTGGTAGTAATTTGTTTAAAATTATTGAAAATCAGTAAAATAAATAATTGTCAATCCCTCTTTCCTAGGGAACTCTGGGAGCTGTGGCTCTTTGAGGTGAATAGAGGTCTCCTAACAACTCTTAGCACCCTTTACAAAGGATGGCTCCCAGAATTCTTTGGGGAAGCCAGGACTATTCAAAATGGCATTAATACTGCTTTAAATGTACAACGTGGCCTAAATGTACCTCCACTCTCTTTTATGAGGATGGTGAGTCGATAAGTTTTCCTTCTGATGAACTTCCTGCTCCCTCCTCCTAAATAATTCCTGGGTTGCTCAGCGAGTGTTCCATCCATTGCTTGCTAAGAACATTTCTGTACTAGTGTATTTACATGTGTGGGAAGACGAAAAATCCCTTTCCACCATGCACAAGACCACATAAATGGTTCCTAGAATGCTTGTGTTAATCTCCTCCACACATCCCCACAGCTGCTTGGCCTAGTTCTGTCAGATGTGGTGAAATCAAAAAATTATCTTCTCTGGGAAGGAGAACTAGAAAGTGGAGATTCAGCACACCATCTTTCAGCAGAGGGCGCTGGCCCTTTTAGGCCTGCAGGCACATCTGAACTGCTTGTTTCCATTCTCAGCCATTGCCAGTAAAGACTGATATCACTGATTAATGCAGACATGGAAATCGGTTCCATCATACTGGGCAGTAAGAGGAAGTTAATGGTGCCCACTGGCAGGGGTGGAGTTTGGTTTTTCAAATTTCAGTGGTACCTTCTGTGAGGCCAAAATTTGGTGGCCTACCCACCCCCTTTCTGATCAATTCACTACATCATAGTTGTAAATCCCCGAGGCGCCCCTAGGCTCAACTCCCAGTGTGACGGAATCACTGCTGCCCTAAATCCGGCTCAGCCACTGGGACACTTGGGG
This sequence comes from Podarcis raffonei, assembly GCF_027172205.1. Classification (NCBI taxonomy): domain Eukaryota; kingdom Metazoa; phylum Chordata; class Lepidosauria; order Squamata; family Lacertidae; genus Podarcis; species Podarcis raffonei. The sequence goes on from NC_070621.1 coordinate 8,536,174, forward strand.
TGGAAGGTGTGGAGCCCAGAAGCAGGTGAAACTAGAGCTGATGACATGCAGAGTTGAATTCATTCTAGTTTTTCTCCAATAATCCTCCTCCCTGCTGAGTTCTACAGGAGGCAGCAATGAGACTAAGGGGGAGGTGGAAGCTCTCAGCCAGGGCTATGTCCTGGGTTGGTTGTAAGTAAGAAAGAAGATTAGAAGAGTCTGGCTCTGGGCAGAATGTGGTTGGTGGGGCAACAGCCTCTTTGCCTTAATGGACCAGGCTTGGTGGGGTCAAACTTTTCTATTTTAAAAAAGACCAGATTGGCTTCATCCAGTGGAACAGCTATTCAGTAAGTGGATTAATAACTAGAACACCATATTCGAAAGGCCTGTAGCATACTGAACAACTGCCCCATTTTAACGCAGACTTCCCGGAATTACAAAAGCCACCCTGGCTTCTGATTCCAACCCAGAATGTCCTGAGCTTTCTTATGGTTCAGTGCTTTCTTTGGTTCTGCGCCTTCACTGACTGGCTGCCACTGACCGCCACCATACACACACAAGGAGGGCCACAACAATGTACTTCTGGAAGCCGGTGCCACTTCTGGAAGTACATCCCTGTGGCTCGCTCTCTCTCTCTCTCTCTCTCTCTCTCTCTCTCTCTCTCTCTGTGTGTGTGTGTGTGTGTGTGTGTGTGGTGGTGGCAGGCAGAGGCACATGGCAGCAGCCAGCCAGCTGACAGGCATGCCCATGCATGAGTGAGCAAAGGTAAGGTGACATCAGGTGTATGTGCGGTGGAAGTGAATGTGGGTGAAAGGTGGGGGCAAGTGGGTGGGCATCAGGCATCAGTGAGTGGGTGAGTAAGTGGTAGGATGGTGTGTGTGTGTGTGTGTGTGTCCCAATTTGCCCACCTTGAAATATTGGAGGGTGTGCTGTAGAATCTGTGATCTGTGTGTGTTTCAAAAAAGAAGTCCCAAGGATCCTGAAACTGAAACATCAGCTTTATGTTTAAACTACACATTAGCTGCTGCAATTTATTTTGAGGTGTGGGGGAGTACAAAGGGTGACAAAAAAAGAGAAAAGAATTACAAGGCCTATATGTATGAAAGCTGTAAAGGGCTTGGCATAATTCAAAGTGAAGTCATTGACAAAAAATGAGCTCCCGACTATGTGTAACTTGGCAAATGAACTTTCCAAAGGCATGTTTTAAAAAAGATCTTTTTCAGATCTTTGCCAGCTCCACATATGTCTTTTCAAAAAGGAGGGGTGGTTGGAAACAGGGTGGTGGGGAAACTGGCTGCACATGTAGTTGGGGTGTGGGGAAAACTGATCTGAAAACTCCAGTGTGTGTTTCGGCAAAGGCAAAGTACTGTTCTGCGTTGTGCTATTTTATTTTATTTATTTTATTAGACGTATATCCCACCTTTCCTCTAAGGATCTCAAGGTGGCATGTCTACTTTTCCTCCTCCCCATTTGATCCTCATAAAAACCCTGTGCAGTCGTTTAGGCTGAGAGTGCATGAATGGCCCAGGGTCATCCACTGAGTGTTATGGCTGAGCAGGGATTTTGAACCCTGATCCCCCCAGGTTGTAGTCTGACACTCTAAGCACTTTACCACACTGGCTCTCATTAGTTCTGCCAAGGTGCGGGTTGTCAGCCAGACATCATGGCACACACACACACACAAAAAGCTTTTATTGTTGCTCTGGGCAGGTGCCCTAGAATCTTGAGTTTTCATTGTTTTAGGACCTTTCTACAGAAGGCAGCATTTCAACTACGCAGAAGCCAGAGAGTTCTATACAAACAAAAAACCACATGCTCTGGTCCCTCCATTCAGGCAATCAAGAGGCATTGTCACACTTCAAGGGCATATTCCAGACAGGCAGAAACACTGGAGGAAGGTGGGGAGCAGCATCTGTGAGGTTTGTTGCCTGGATGTGTCACATTCTGCTCCAGACCCTGAGGTTGCACACCTCTGCCTTGGAGGAGTAAGCAGGTACTGGACTCCTCCAAGGCAACATCCCTGCTTAGGGGAGCCTGGCAGCCTAATGAAATGTAAGCAATGGATTTTATTGAGGGGAAATTGCAAATGGGGATTTGGTCACTTACACATCACCAAAGAAGAGGACAAAAAGGAGGTACAGAGTAGTCCAGAGTTGCAGGAGGGAAGTCAGGCTGGTTAAAGCTCAGAAGAAGTTCAGGCTTGCAAGAGAGGTTAAAAATAATAATAATAAAAGGTTTCTTCAGCTATGCCTGAAGTAATAGGAAGAACAAGCAAGTGGTAGGTCCTCTGTGTGGGGAAGACGGAAAAATGCTATTGGTGATAGAGAAAAGGCGGAACTACTCAACACCTACTATGCCTCTGTCTTCACCCAAAAGGAAAGTGATGCCCAGCCTGGTGATAACAGAGTAACTAATGTAAGGAGGGAGCTGCAGCCCAAGATAGGAAAAGAGGTAGTAAGGGAACACCTAGATACTTTAAATGAATTCAAATCTCCAGGGCCTGATTATCTGCATCCAAGGGTACTAAAGGAGCTTGTGGATGTAATCTCAGAGCCTTTGTCTATTATCTTTGAGAATTATTGGAGAACAGGTGAGGTCCCTACAGACTGGAGGTGGGCAAATGTTGTCCCCATCTTCAAAAGGGGGGGGGGAGAAAGACCCAGGTAACTACTGACCAGGAGCTTGACGTTGATACTAGGGAAGATCCTATAACAGATCAGTCTGTGAGCATTTAGAAAACAGTCAGTCTGTGAGCATTTAGAAAAGGATGCTGTGATTACTAAGACCCAACACGTGTTTCTCCAAAATAAGTCATGCCAGACCAATCCGATTTCTTTTTTTAATGGAACTACAAACTTAGTGGATCAGGGAAATGCTGTGGACATAGTGTATCTTGATTTCAGAAAGGCTCTTAACAAAGTTCCCCATGATATTCTCATGAGGAGGCTGGTAAAATGTGGTAAAATGTGGGTTGAACGAGGTAACTGTTAGGTTTAAGCTGGCCAGGCCCAAAGGAGTTGGCCAGGCCCAAAGAGTACTCATTAATGGTTATTCATCATCCTGGAAAAAAGTGACAAGTGAGGCGGTGCAGGGTTCTGTCCTGGGCCCATTGTTGTTCAACGTCTTTATAAATGATTTGGATGAAGGAGTTGAGGGGATGCTCATCAAATTTGCAGGTGACACATAACTGGGAGCAGTAGCTAATGCCGCAGAAGACAGACTCAGAATTCAAAACAATCATAACAGATTGGAGAACTGGGCACAAGCAAACAAAATAAATTTCCATAGGGACAAATGTGTCCATCTCTAGGTGCCACAATTTAAGAAAGCTGTTGACAAGCTGGAACGTGTGCAGAGGAGGGCAAACAAGATGATCTAGGGTCTGGAAGCTAAGCCTTATGAGGAACGCTTGAAGGAGTTGGGTATGCTTAGCCTGGAAAAGAGGAGACTGAGAGGAGATATGATAGCCATCTTCAAATATCTAAAGGGCTGTCACATGAAACAGGGAGCATGCTTGTTTACTCCTTCTCTGGAGGCTAGAAATTGAGGCTATGTCTTCAAGTTACAAGAAAGAAGATTCTGACTAAACAGTCGAAAAAACTTTCTGACAGTAAGAGCTGTTCGACAGTGGAACAGACTCCTACAAGAGGTGGTGGGCTCTCCTTCCTTGGAGGTTTTTAAGCAGAGGCTGGATGGTCATCTGTCATAGATGCTTTAGCTGAGATTCCTGCATTGCAGGGGGTTGGACTAGATGACTCTTGGGTCCCTTCCAACTCTAAGATTGTATGATTCTATGCAATTAGTATATGCTGATTTATGCAAATCTGGAAGTAATTACTATACTTTAAGCAGAAATCAAATGCATCTTACTCTAGTGGGGAAGACATTAATTAGGTGGTCGGTGTGCTTCCTTGGTCTGCTAACCAGGTGCTTACTGTTGGTGGGCAGCTTCCCTGGACCATAGGAAGCTACCTTTTACTGAGTCAGATCTTTGGTCCATCTAGCTTCAGTTAGTGTCACTGCTCATTAGTCATTGGTCCATCTAGTCAGTGCCAGTGGCTTTTCAGGGTTTCAGGCAGAATTCTCTCCCATCCCTACCTGGAGACACCAGGAATTGAACCTGGGACCTTCTGCATGCAAAGCAGATCTTTCACCACTGAGGTATGCCTCATGCTGCTTTCCCTTCTTAGGGCAGTTTATCTGCAATCACATGCCCCTAAACTTAATCAGAAACCAGTTTCTCTGTTATTATACGCAGACGATGCTGTTCTACTATCATTAACGAGCTTGGGTCTGAAACGTCTTATATCTTCTCTGATCCTTTACTGCGAATGTAACAAGCTCTCTATAAATTATGAGAAGACAAAAATTTTGGTCTTCTCGAATGGTTGGAAATTAGAGAAATGGAAAATAAGAGGGCAGGAAATCCAACAAGTGAAAATCTATAGGTATCTGGGAATCTTATTCCAGAGCAATTTAGGGTGGGCAAATCATCGCACAAATGCCATAAAACAGGCAAAGTGCACCTCATCAGCTGTTGCCCGTTTTTATTATCAGAAAGGCAATCAATTTATTCCTGCGGCCAATCAGATATTCCAAACAAAAGTGCAATCCCAGATATTCTATGGAATCCCGCTATGGGTCCAAGCATATAATAGTGATCTAAAAAAGATTCACTCCAGCTTTCTGAGACGTATTCTTGGACTCCCAACTGTGATCAAATATGAAACAATGTGTGCAGAAATAGGCATACACACAATGGAATATTGGGCCTGGTCCACCTCAATAAAGTACTGGTTACGCTGCCATTTTCGCTGCCCTCCATCAAGTCTGCTCGCTGATTTGCTCAAAGACTCCTACAAATCAAGATGGTATCAGTACCTCGAAAAAAAGATTGAATCTTTAGGCATCGAGCTGGAGCCCCTGTACAATTCTAATGAGCAATACATTTTCCATAATATCCTAACTAGACTAAAGGATGTCGAGAGGCAAAATATTATGGCAGCTGTAAACAAAATTTGTTCGCCCATATTCTATGATTTAAATATCTTAGATAACAGAGCCAATTACGTCACCAAATTAATAATTCCAGCCCAACGTAGGGCCTTTATGCTGGCCCGTTTGAATGTTTTTCCCTCAGCATTTGTCAGGGGAAGATATCAAAACATCCCCAGAAACAAGAGATTCTGCAGATGTTTTATGAATGTCCCGGACACGGTAGAGCACATTCTCTTTCAGTGCCCATTGTACAGTACGCTCCGTCAACGCGTGCTGTCCCCTCTTTTGGGTGGTCTGGAGCCCCAACAAGGTGAATGTGTGGGATTCTGCCTATCCGACGTTGACCAAAGGGTAACGGCGGGGGTAGCCGAGTTTTTGGTAGTAGCCCTCCAAGGAGCGGGTTAGCAAGGAAAACCACTGATTTTATATGTATATATATATATATGTATGTAGCCAACTGCTGCCTTTCTGTATATATCTCAAGGCTTTTATATGTTACTTTCTCTTTTATCGTTTTATTTGTATAATGCCTAATAAAGGTTTGAATAAGTAATCTGCAATCCAGACTTGGACTAGACAGTTATTCAAATGGAGGATTCCTTCAAACAGGCTTCCTTCCCAAGTAGAGGACCTTCCTGTGCAAATTAGGGTACATGGGCACCCTAGGTGGGGTAGCTGAATTTTCAGCAGGTTCTAATCTAAGGGCACGACACTGCCTGTAATGAGCTTGCAGGGGCAGAGTGAGTGAGTGAGAGTTTCCAAAGAGAAGCTGGCAGGGAGGCGGGGAAGCAGGTTTTTTGCTTTCCAGGGAGTCATTTTGTGTGGCCTACTTCTGAAGCTCCATTTCCATTTTTAGAACAGAGTTAATGTCCCCCCTCTTCACTCTGATCGTTGCTGCTCATTGTGCCATGGTGACCTGCTGTTTTCAATCTATGGCCTTTGTATAAACTGGATCTACCCGAGGCCCTTTATGGACAGGCCCTGGAAAAGGGTGGAACATAATAGCAATGGCTTTGCTGATAAGAGGCAAGCTTACCGGTGGGTAAGGGTGGGAAATGCTGTCCATGTTAGTTGACCTCCATTTCTCATTTAGTGCTCCACATCAGTTTGCACTTCTTTTTAAAGTCCTCATGAACATTCATCAGCATTTTAGTGTAATTTTTTCCTAATATGTATATTTTTGAATGTAGTTTTTGCCTACTATACAAATTTTTGCAAGATCATTTTCTCCAACATAATGCATTTATTCACATGCTATTTCCACTAATATATGCATTTCTATGCACAGTTTACCTTTGCATAGGCAGTGTTGTGTGCATCACATGACCAGGAGAAATGCATTGCAAAATTCAGAGGTGTGTGAATTTTGAACGATTGCTGTGTTTCGGATTGCATTTTGTTTTGGAAAGTGTGAATGAAGTAGGTTTGCCTTGAAATGTGAATTGAATTAAATTCCATCCCCTGCCCCTATTAATGGGTGATTTACCTTATCACTTTTCCTTATCACACAAACAAGCACACACATACACAACCAAAACAATGGCCTCTTGCAAATCATATCAATAACTTGAATTGGCTGATTTGCCAAAAGCCTCTCACAGACATGCTCGTGTTCTTTTCTCATTTTGTCATATGTCAGTTTCCATGCTGTTGATGCCTTTCGATGCTTGCATTTTCTAGTGCTTCATGATCCAATTAGTGGAGCCAATTTGACTCTCCTAAAATGAGATCTATCTGTGCCCAACAATGCTCACAAAGTTCAGGCCAGGAGTGAGCACCCTCAGATTGAGGTGAATGGATGTTGTGCTATGTATTGGGATTGTCCACAGGCCAAATCCCTCACCAGCCCTACTTCATGCCCTCCTTGAATGTTTATCCCTGACGGGAATGTGCCATTGAGCTCTGATAATACCTCTTGGTTATCAGGATGGCGGATAGAGGTGTGTGTGTGTGTGTGTGTGTGTGTGTGTGTGTGTGTAGAAACTAGCCTACTCTACAAAGGTGAGATTTATGTTAATTGCTCCACCCACTTTGCCTTTGGTCACACCCACATGCTTTTGACATGTCACCCCACAAGGTTGCCCAGAAGAAATAAACCCATTGTTCTGGGGGGGGGAGAGATGATTTTCACCTGTGGTTAAGACAGAGTTGTCTCAAAACTGTCACCTTCTTCATTTGAAAAGGTGCTCTTCATTTCTGAGTCTATTCCAGATTCCTTTAGGGCAGGGATGTCCAACCAGTAGATCGCAATCTACCAGTAGATCCCTGGCTGATCCTGGTAGATCTTGGGATCTTTACCATGTACAAAAAGTTATGGGGGGAAGCTTTAAAACTCTGGGCAATCCACCCACCTCACACACACTCCTCCGCCCTCCAATGTCAATGGGTAGATCACTGCCAGTTTTTTTATACTGGGAATAGATAACAGTCTCTTGGGAGTTGGACATGCCTGGTTTAGGGGTATTGACAAAATTTATGCAGAGCTGCTTTCCTGTGTGAACAAACTATGTCTGCCTTCATTGTGTATGAAGCCTTCTCTTCCCCCTGTCCCAAGGCCCCAGAAAATTACCTCAAGCCTGGGAAAGGCATTGAAGGCAGGGTAGGTTCTCCAAGTGTTTTCCTACTGAGAATTGGGATCACAAATGGCAATATTTCCAATGGGAAATTCTGTGTATAATTTCTACCAATAGTTTCTACCACTCAGACTTAGGGAATGGATAGGACGCCACTGATTTGTGTCAGTTTCAACACATTAATTTACAGTGAAAGAAAAAAAGAAATTGAACCTGCAGCCTGGTGGTATGGATCAGTTCAGCTGACACCAAAATATACATATGGTTTCTAAGTGGTGTACAATGAGATTTTTTAAAATGTAGTTGATAATTGCAATAAAACTTCAAAAATAGAAAACTTAATTAAAAGAAAAAAATCATCAAGCAACTCTAACCTACAAGAGCATTCCTGAAAGACAGTTACATGAAGATTTTACAGAAGCGTTTACATATCTCAAAACCTAGCAACACAAGAAACTCACATAGAGCAGCTGCTATTTGCCTGTGATTGGCAAGGCTTTACCCACCCTGGAAGGGCTAGTATGCCTGCAAATTTCACCCATTTCTATCGAAAGGAAGGAAAGGTATAGCCATTTTTCTGACCTCAAACAGCAGTGGGATGGGGCAAAGTCCACTCCGATAAAATGAGAGTGAAATAAATCAGGCAGCCTATGGAGCACTTTGGAAATTGTTGGGCAGTTTTCTGAAGCTTCAAGTTCAGGGTGAACAAAAATTTATAGTCTGTGCCTATCCCTACTACATAGTAGAACTTGAGGGATGATGGACTGCGCTTTGGGTCTTTGCTAACAAGTTTGACGCCAACCCGTCTTAGCCAAAAACACCATGCAGTGAAACCTTTCACAGCTGAAGCTCATCCACTGTAGCCATGAATCTATTGACTGCTGTGGGTTATGTCAGATAAACTTTGGATACTTTTTATAAACACAGTTGCTTTGAGTCAGATGTTTGAATAAGTAGCACCAAGGAGTGCATTATGTAATGGTTATATTTAGCTGGCCAGATTTACGGAAAAGCCTTGCCTAAATAAAAGGATCTCCACGCTCCTCATAACTCACTCCTGGAAATGAAACAATCAATTTTGCTCTGTCTGAATAAGCAACTGGCATTCATAATTCAGAATTAGTCATTCTGTGTTCATGTCTCGGTATTTAATCTCCTGTAACTCCTGTTAATTGCATATAATTAGCGCCAAATCATTGAGACATCCCTGTTACAGATATCCCATTAACAAGAGATGGCAGATGTGCTGAGGTCTGCTTTCCTCCTGTTTGACATATTCTAGCCATGCAAGCAAGAAAGAAAACATAAATAAGCCTCCAACTTCTACTAGTAAGATGGCATGACTTCCTCTCCCTTTTGAACAGTCACTTAGAATTCGATAGCCACTGAGAATACTTTGAACTTATTGAGATTTGGGGATGCTCCCCCATGTAGAGTCACACTCCATTTTGGGGGGTATTTATCCAAACTTTGGCATTCCCCAAGTTTGCTCTTTCTTCCACCTTTTGCATTTTGGCTGTGTTCAGAGAACTGAGATTACAATTTGGTTCCCCATCCCTAATATATACTATCACCCTTCAGAAGTTTATAGACTCCAACTCCCATCATCCTTAACCACTGGCCTTGCTGATTTGGGTTGATGAGAGATGGAGTCCAACATTTGGAAAGCCATAGGTTCCCCCATCCCTGGTATATATGAATGAAATATTACTACATACCCCTCTAAACACCCAACTGATCACAGCATTCTGCAGGACAGGGTGTTTTCCACAGACCATCTTATCAGGAGGTCCCTTTCTCACAATATTGAAACCAGGACTTTAGTGTGGCAGCACCTAACCTTTAGAATTCCCTCCACTTATATATTGGATAGGCACCTTCTCTTTTGCCCTTTGTGCACCTTCTAAAGATGGCCTTCTTTCAAGAAGCCTTCTAATTTATTTTCTATTTTACTTACTACGTTTATATACCACCTTTTCCTCCAAAGAGCTCAAGATGGTGTACATGGTTCTCTGCTCTTGTTCTATCCACAGAACAACACTGTGAGGTGGGTTAGGCTGAGGGACAAGTGACTGGGCAAGTCACCAAGTGAGCTTCATAAATGAGTGGGGATTTCATGGGACATTATTGGAGTCAGGCCAGCAATTCATGCTTTGCCAGATGAGCCCATGAAGGGGCTGAAGCTCACAGAGCTTTCCTGTAAAATTTGCTAGAAAGAACTCTCTGAGATCACTTCCTTTGTCTGCCTTGGTAGGAAGCTGTAACACTACATAGTTCCTTCCTGCCTAGGTAGCCTCATCTTTCTTCATCATGCTTCCAAGTTGACCACATATGCATGTCTGAGCTCTGCAGCTCAGAAACCATTTTTGTATTCTTGTAACTTAGCTAGTAGTTATAAACCTGCCTTTATTTTGCTTCTGTAAACTGATGCTTCAATACCTAGATTATGTAAGTAAATACTACTTTTATTTCTTCACAAAACAATGTTTGTGTGATTGTTCTTGTTTAAGAGGGACGGAGAAGGGAGAGGTAATACCAGGAAAATCCAGCCTGCCTTAAAATCATCCTGGATTGTTGTTCCTAGAATGTCAAATCAACCTTGTCTTAGTTTCCAAATTTAAGCTACAAAGGATGATACTCTGCTGATCTTACTAACGTGAGCAAGGAATAAATAATAAGTAAACAATATATCCTCTCTTAGTATCTAAACCCATTCCTACATATTTGAATCTTGGTCTCCCAGGTCCTAATCTGACACTAATCATTACACCACACTGGTTCTAAATAGTTATATTTTATCCCAGTTGTTGTATGTGCTGTGTGTGTATGTTTCTATTTGCAATTGTTTCAAAGGTTTATATAGAAGTAGCCATTTTACATATGTCTGTGTTATGTTGTAAAGCATTTTGGGATGGCTCAGGGGAAGCAATTAATAAATGAAATGAAATAATTATATATTAAGATCAACAACAGTAAGCCATGCCTGTTTCTTGAGAGTGTCTAGAATTCGCCCTTAGAGAGATTGGGTTTCTCTTATTTTACCATTGCAAATCAAGTTCCTTTGCATTTGTTTAGCTAGAGAGAAAGGGAATCATCTTTCCCCTTGGTGATGGCTTCATGCTGTGAGTTCCTTTTGAAATTCTATCCATGCCTGCCCATCATTACATCTGCTATAAACAAAGGGATCCATTTACAGCCATCCCCAAACAACACTGGCCAAAGTTCCTGTCACACACAGGTTTTTTTTCTCTTTTGTGATGGAAGAGTCACCAATTCAAGTATAAATAAAATAAAATAAAATAATGTATAGCAGAAATATATGAAGCTGTCTTATGTTCAGGTCATTAGACCACCTAACTCAATATTGTCCACACTGACTGGCAGTGGCTTTCTAGGATTTCATTGTTGTTGTTGTTGTTGTTTAGTCGTTTAGTCGTGTCTGACTCTTCGTGACCCCATGGACCAGAGCACGCCAGGCACTCCTGTCTTCTACTGCCTCCCACAGTTTGGTCAAACTCATGCTGGTAGCTTCGAGAACACTGTCCAACCATCTCGTCCTCTGTCGTCCCTTCTCCTTGTGCCCTCCATCTTTCCCAACATCAGGGTCTTTTCCAGGGAGTCTTCTCATGAGGTGGCCAAAGTATTGGAGCCTCAGCTTCAGGATCTGTCCTTCCAGTGAGCACTCAGGGCTGATTTCCTTAAGAATGGAGAGGTTTGATCTTCTTGCAGTCCATGGGACTCTCAAGAGTCTCCTCCAGCACCATAATTCAAAAGCATCAATTCTTCGGCAATCAGCTTTCTTTATGGTCCAGCTCTCACTTCCATACATCACTACTGGGAAAACCATAGCTTTAACTATGTTAAACTATAGTGATCCATGAAGGGAAGGATTTCATTAGGGGATCCTATTCCCAGCCCTACCTGGAGATGCCATGTGACCTTCTGAATGCAGCACAGGTGCTCTGCCACTGAGCTATTGCCCTTCCCCTCATAGATAAATTTGTCAGGTAATGACAGAGCACCTTTGTCTATAACAATGCAAGAGCAGCAAGAGAGGTTACTGTTGGCATGCCTTCAGGCACAGTTTCTTCCCAGTTAGGAAAATCAGAAGAGCTCTGTTTTGTCAGGTCACAGTCCCACCTAGTATTATTAGCAGATAGGGCTTTTTGACTATTTACTTATGACTGATAGTCTCTTCTAGTTTGCTATTATTGATCTTCATGTTTTATTTGCTTGAAATGTGTGGTATGGATCTTCTGTTGTATGAGTCATTCTAAGACCTTTTAAAAAGAAAAAAGAGAAAAGAAAAAAGAGAAGCAGCAATGAATGAATTAAATGACAACAACTATGATGATGATTGGAACATCCTAGGAACATCAGAAAAGCCCTGCTGATTCAGATTAAACACTCATCCAGCCCCACATTCTGTTCTCACAATGGCCAACCAGATGCTTCTCAGAAGCCCACAAAGAGGACAGGAGTTCAATAGCACATGGGTACACATATACTTGAGTATGAAAGTTCACATTCCAGATCCCTGTCATTGTGAAGTGGATGTGAATATATATTCTTGATGCTTGTCCCAAATACCCACTGCTGCTGATAATCTATGCCTTCAAAGAATAGCTCCCATCAGCCACAGCCAACATCATCAATGATCTGGGGAGACTGAAGTTGAATTCCAGCAATATCCAGAGAGATAAATGTTCCCCATCCCTGCAATAAAGTAAAATAACAAGGGAAAATCCTTAAATCCCTATTTTTATTTATTTTCCACTTTCTCCATACAGTTGAACCATCGAAGGCAGAGAGTCTTTTACCCATTAAGAAAGAGCAGCTATGGCAATGACATATCAAAAGTCTTCTCACTCCTGCTGTGTCAAAAGCTGCAATCCACTCAATCTGCCTCCTCTCTCCTTTTTCTTTTTCTTTTAAAAAACCCAAACCCTTTCAAGACACACTGGTTCCCCCCCAGCAAGTGCCAAAAGATGGCCTGTGGCCCAGAGTCTTTTGGCAGCAACTGGATCTACTAGCAGATTTTCCTTAAGCAAGGCAAGCCATTTCAAGCTGTTCCCCATGAAAGCCTCCTCTGACTGCCACTGTTCATTTTTGTTAATCTGCCCTAATGAGGTCCCTTGCATCTCATTGGAGCATGCACAAGTGAGTTGACCTCACCGGTTCCTCCAAGTTCCCACACCAAAGCGCCTGGCAGCTTGAAATATATAAGCAGAGAGAAATTGACCTGAGTTAGAGAAGGCTGCCGAACAAGAACATTGGCACTTCTGTGGCAGCTTTTTTCAAACCTGATGCCCTCCAGATGTTCAGAACTCCAATTCCAAATGGCCCTAATCTGTATGGCCAATAATAATGGGAGTTGTAGTTCAAAACATCTGGAGGACACCAGCTTAGGGAAGGCTGTTCTATGGCCTCTGGTTATTGGGGGTTTTCAGGGACTACAGAACTTGGAACTTGAACACCACAAAACTAACCAAACTATTACAGATTATATCCAAACTCTGGTAGCCTTAGGACTTAGCTGAAGGCTTCAGGTTGGGGTCTCAAGCCACAGAACCACCTTCAGGCAGAAAAGGGAATAGGTAAAAGGTAAATGACCCTTGGACGGTTAAGTCCAGTCAAAGACAACTATGGGGTGCAGTGCTCATCTTGCTTCAGGCCGAGGAAGCCAGCTTTTGTCCACGGACAGATATCAATGACCTGCCTTGGTATAAATGAGTTTTCTATTTTCTACATCAGTGAATATAGAAACCTGCCGCTTTCCCAGTGTTGTTGAACTCCATCAGCCCCAGACAGCATGGCCAATGGTCAGGGATGATGGGAGCTGTAGCCCAATGGCATCTGGAAGACCTCCAGTTCCCCATCCCTGTTCCACATGATTTAATACTATGGAGAGTATATGAAAAGTTTTACCCATGCACAGGGCATTCTATTTCATTAACAATTGTGTCTATATTTGGCTGTGTATTGTGTTGGTTTTTTTTGGCAGGGGGAGTCTCAACAAGTAGCTCATCTAACAGCTCATCTCAACATCCCTGACAATTGTTTGTACTGGCTGGGGTGGATGGGAGTTGTAGTCCAGGGCCACAGGTTCCTCATCCTTGTTTTAAGCTACATGGTGGCTATTGCTGCATCTTTTGACAGCTAATTCCATGAGTTACAATTCTGGTAGATCAGGGGAATTCTGTGGACATAGTGCATCTTGATTTCAGTAATGCTATGGACACCGCCCCCATGATATTCTTGTAAGGAAGCTGCTAAAATGTGGGTTCCACAAGGTAACTGCATTTGACCCAACCTGATAATACCCTGAGTCTTCTAGATTATCTAGCCCATGCATCTAGATTCTTTTAGAGTATTTCATAAGAAGTCCTAATAATAATAATATAAGAAACAGCTTCTGACCAATAGAGGCTGATCCTCATTAGGACGGTGGTGCAGAAGGCTGGGATCCCAACAGCAGGTGCCACCAGAGTCAGTGACAGGCACAGCCAGAGCCAAAGCCATAGGTAGAGTGAACTAATTATTTTCTTGTTCACCTTCTTCTCTCTGTTGGGTTCTACAAAAAAGGAGGAGGAAGCTGACAGGCAGGGTCACTCCCTGCAATGGTTGGAAGTAGAAAGGCAAGGAGATCTGGGATGTGCTAAGGACAGGCTGAGGTTGGTGGGGCAATGCCCCACTAGCCCCAATAAACCAGTCTCCACTGCTTATGGTTTTCCTGCATGATGCACACCATACATTGATGCTAACAGCATCCTGGCAGAAAAGTACTCCTGTTGAGATATGACAGGCATACACTATCCATACTTTACAGAAACAACTAAAGGCATTTTTGTTTTGACAAGCTTTTCCAGCTGGATGAAAAGGTATCTGCCTTGGGTGTTCATTTTGTTGTTTTCTGTAGGTGCTTAGAAATACGCTTAGTTGTTTTATGGTATATCTGTAAATTGCCTAGAGAAATGTAAAAAAGGGAGAGCTATGCACAGCCTCCCCACCAATGCAATGGGCCCCCCAATTCCCCCCAACCTAGGCTGGGCTGACCCAGGGAATATCCAACCTGGATCTGGCCCCAAATCAACTCAGTGGTAGGGATGGTTTTAAAATCCTAATTATAAACATGGCTGTGAGGGGCAAAGGAAGGAAGTGCTGTGTGTCCATCCCCTCCTCTTGACCACATTGCAGAACAGGAGGGTCCATCCTGCTGGGTGATGTTTCACTAGCACATTCCCTGAAATGATCATGCTGGCGTATCACACACCTGCAGCCTGCTGGTTTGAATCACCTTAGGGTTCAATCCTGCTCAGTATTAATGTGCTCTTGTGTGTATCATCTGGGAATAGATGCGTAGATGAATAGCCAAATCTTCTTCCTACCTGATGCTTCATACCCTAACAGCCCTGGCCACTTTGGAATCCTTGACCCTGGGCAGTCTAGAACTTGCTCGCCTCAGCCAAAGCCTGGATCCCCATCCATTGGCCCTGTTTTGTTCAGGATGTGGACTTTGACTGAAACCAGTGCACAGGCCTAAAATTAACAACAACAACATTCTGTCTTCCTGACTGATGGAGCTAGAGGTATCATGAGCCCACCTCCTTGGTTTAACATCTCTCTAAGCATACTTAAGTAATTATGGGCACACAGTGGCCTCTCTCTTGCCTCTCTTGTTTCAACAGAATTAATCTGATGTGCCCCAGGGGCTCTGTGTTTTATTACGAAAAGGTAAACTGAGATACCGAGAAGTAATTGGCAGAAGCCAGTGCCTTAGGATTTCCCGATTTTCACTGGAGAAATGTTGGAGGGTATGGAATTGTCTGACCCCCGAGCCATCTGAAGACAACCCTGTCTAGGGAATATTTTTTTAAAAATGTTTCTTGTTTTATTATGTTTTTATATGTGTTGGAAGCTGTCCAGAGTGCCTAGGGCAATGCAATAAGATGTATAGGGTATGAATAGGAAAATTATCAATATGGAATGGGATGTCCCTCGTTTCGTTGGAGAAATGTTGGAGGGCATGCAAGGGGGGCAAGCAATAACAAAGCCATCCAACTTAACAGTGCAAAGTGTGGGGAGGTTCAAGCTACCCTCATCTTCAGGAATACAATTATGGATCTGAGAAGTTGTTTTGCTGCTCCCAATGAATGGTATTTATTCTTTACTGCATTTGAGGTTTCAATATTATGTACTGGATTTCTATTTCTTTTTTATTTATTTGAATGTTTGTTTGAACTGAATAGTGTGGTAGAATAATAACAAGAGCAACAACAATAGATGCAAAAATGGGTATGGCAACAGATGTAACTTTTACCTTCTGTACAGTTGGCTACATCCCAACCGTGCCAAATATACACACAAACATAATCCAGTCAAGCAAGAGGCATTGTAATAGTCCATGGACTCATTCCAGCCAAGCAAAAGCACTCAAGGGAGGACATGGAAAAGGACTGGTGATGGACATGGCCTAGGGAGAGTGGGTGTAGCTCAGGGAGAGTCCAAAGTGCCAGGTAGAGAGACCTTGAAGGCTGCATTTAGCCCCCAGACCTAAGGTTCCCCACCGCAGGCTAATATTTCACGAGCCACACAAAGGCCTCATCCAGATGATGAGGACCTTCCCCACCAATCAAGGAAGCTCAGAAGGACACATTTTCTTCTAGATCAAGCCAAGGGGTGTTCACCCATCTCTATTCCATATCACTTTCTAGATTTGGTTCAAGGTGCTGGTGTTGACTCCACAACAACTTAAATGGTTTGGGCTCAGCATATCCTAGAGTCTGCATCTGCCACTCTGTTTCACCACAGTTTTGAAGGTCTTATTCAGTTGCAAACTGATCGCTTCTGAACTCACTGCTGACCTCTTCCTGGAGGTCAACCACCCTGTCATGATATTGGTTTCACAGAGAAGTAACTTGCTCCATGTAACTTTAACTGTTGCAGGACCATTGATAGGAGGGAGAGCTGATCGGCACAATCACATCGAAACGAGCTTTTCTCATTGTTCCTTTCTATTGTGAACATAAAGGAGATTTGAAGCCATAAGAGAATTCCCAAGGAACTGAACCTCAACATGGGCCTCCATGTTTGGGTACTGGCCTTGGTGACCATCGCTTTATTCCATCAACACGTTCATGGTGGACTCATCAAAAGAATTATTCGGCAGAAGAGGGAGGCTGGACTCAATGTCACATTGCCGGAGGACAACCAGCCTGTGGTCTTTAACCATGTCTACAATATTAAAGTCCCCGCAGGCAACCTCTGCTCTGTGGACTTGGACTCAGCAAGTGGCGACTCAGAACTCAAGACTCAGACTGAGCAGGACAAGCAATACCAGGAGCATACATTGAATGAGGAGAACCAGATTGTCTTCACACACAGGATAAACATCCCACGGCGGGCTTGTGGCTGTGCAGCAGCCCCTGATATCAAGGATCTCCTAAGTAGGTTGGAGGAACTGGAGGGACTGGTGTCCTCTCTGCGAGACCAGTGCACCAGTGGATCCGGGTGCTGCCCCAGTGGACAACCAGCAATAGGTATGGCAAAGCAGATGCTCCAACTACTGAGCTGTGGCCCTTCAACAATGTAATGACTGGGGTGCTGAGTTAGGAACAAAGGAAGCTGCCTTAAGCTGAGTCAGACCACTGGTCCATCTAGTCCAGCATTGTCTACACTGACTGGCAACAGCTCTCCAAAGTTTCAAGCAGAGGGCTCTTCCTGTCCTACCAGGAGATGCTGGGAATAATAATAATAATAATAATAATAATAATAATTTATTTATACCCCACCCATCTGGCTGGGTTTCGCCAGCCACTCTGGGTGGCTCCCAACAGAATTAAAAGCACAATAAAACATCAGACATGAAAAACTTCCTTCATATGTCTTCTAAAAGCCAGATGGTTGTTTATTTCCTTGACATCTGATGGGAGGGTGTTCCACAGCGTGGGTGCCACCACTGAGAAGGCCCACTGCCTGGTTCCCTGTAAGCTCACTTCTTGCAGTGAGGGAACCATTAGAAGACCCTTGGAGGAGGACCTCAGTGTCCGGGCTGAACAATGGGGGTGGAGATGCTTCTTCAGGTATACTGGGCCGAGGCCATTTAGGGCTTTAAAGGTCAGCACCAACACTTTGAATTGTGTTCAGAAACATACTGGGAGCCAATGTAGGTCTTGCAGGACTGGTGTTATATGGTCTAAACTGCCACTCCCAGTAACCAGAATAGCTGCCGAATTCTGGACCAGAGGCTCTAGTGCATGCAGAGCAGATGTTCTACCACCAAGCCATAACAACAGGTGTTATTGTTGTGGAATTCAGAAATGCTGCACAGTAAACTGCTGATTCCTCATATGTCTGCTGTCCTAAAAGGCTTTCAGTCTATTAGGTGGACCAAAATAAATAAATCAGGAAAGGAAGTTGTAGTCGAGAAAGGCCCATGATGGATAACAGGTACAGGGTGCAGTTGTTTTATTTGTTCATTCTGTTTAATAATGTATACCTCACATTCCCAAATATTTCTTCAAAGAGCCTACTTACACATTCAGAACACAAAATGCATAAAACACTCAACATTTAAAGGGGAATCAATATTAAATTCTATTAGCAGTCACAAAATAAACCCCAGTGTGGCTGGTACTTTTCCCTGTTTGGAATGGTGAGTGTGTTGTGAATAGATGGTGGGTAGCTAGGGATTCTATCTCACTTTTGTGCAATAAGTTGCATTCCGGCCATGCAAAAGTGAGAAGTCTGTATACACACATCACAATTCTCCATCCCCCATCCAGGCAAGCAAGAAGCATTATCAAAGAAGCATTCTAGCCACCCAAATGTATTCAGGCTGGATGCAGCCTATGGGAGGGTCTATGATCTGGAGAGAGTCCTTTTGAAGGCCAAAAAAAGAGGCATGGAGGGTTGCGTATGGCTCTGTAGCCTGAGTTTCTCACCCCTGGGTAGGTGATAGACTATATGCAAAGAGGTGGTGCATCACAGTTAGGAAGCAATTGGGATTGGCCATAGGTACCCTACTAGGTACATAGGTACCCTACTAGGTACCTACTAGGTACTACATAGGTACCTCCTTCTTTGGAGGTCTTTAAGCAGAGGCTTGACAACCATATGTCAGGAGTGCTCTGATGGTGTTTCCTGCTTGGCAGGGGGTTGGACTCGATGGCCCTTGTGGTCTCTTCCAACTCTATGATTCTATGATTCTATGATTCTAGAGGACGGGCCTTAGCAGGAGCATGGCAATACATGCCCCTGTTGTCAGCCCTGGAAAAGCATTCCCCATGTACCCTTCATCCAGTGAGCTCTGAACAGGCTCGAAAAGGCCACACGAAAACAATCCCTCATTCACACATACATTTGCAGTTATTGAGATTCCTCCCCACCATATTTTATCAGTGCAGGTTTATGAATCAAGAATGCCAAGGAAGGCAGAAAAGTCAGTGAACCAACTTCTCATTCTCATTATTTGCTTAATGCCAAGATAAGTATGTAAGTGGGTTACAAAAACAGCTACACAAATATAAAAACATCCACAATGCACAGCACATTGTGTGTATTAAATGTACTGGTAAATTCTATGTTAAAGGCATTTAGTGGCATGCGTGTTCTGTTTGTGAATGCTGTTGCACAAGAAAATGCACAAGCAGGTTTGTAGTAACTTTGCTGCACAACATATTTGGCACTCTGTCGTGCGATGAATTTCAGCTTGCCCACGGCTAACACTCAGTTGTCCACCAGCCCAAGAGACTTTTGCTTCAGCAGACAGAGACATAGCTCAGGGAAGACTCTCTGAAATTAATTGTCATGACTAATTTCAGTGAGTCTGTTCCAGATATAATTTAGTTGGAGAATAAAACATCAAAACAACATAAACTTGCATCACCAAAACATGTAACAAAACAATCCCATTAAAGCAGTTAAAACAGGAGCCTCAAGTCAAGAGAACAAGGGAACACCTACGTAAGTATTGTCAGAAGCTGAAAGGATGCCAGTACAGGTGATTGGTTGGTTTTCCCCCAAGTTTGATTTTTTTGAAAATTTCTGACTTAAACCAGGAGTTGGAAAGAGTAGCAGTGTGCCTCTGAGTACCAGTTCTTGGGAATCACAAGTTGGGGAATGGGCTGTTGTGCTCAGGTCCTGCTAGTGGGATTCCAATAAGCATCCAGGCAACCACTGTGATAACAGGATGCTGGACTAGATGGGCCCTTGGCCTGATCCGGCAGGGCTCTTCTCATGTGTTTATGTCAACGGAGGGAAACTTCTAATCCATAATGTTTTCTGGTGCTTCTTTGTTAGCCATTGCTGTATTTTTTTTATGATGGCCTGCTTCCTTGTTTCACTGGCACAGGTCACATTGATGCTACTCCCTACTGCAGTGGACGGGGAAACTACAGTAATGATGTCTGTGGCTGCATCTGTGAACCTGGTTGGAAGGGCCCCAACTGCTCTGAACCAGAATGCCCCCAGAATTGCAACAACAGAGGGCAATGTGTCAATGGCAAGTGCATTTGTGATGAAGGCTTCACAGGGGAGGACTGTGGGCAACTGACATGTCCTGGGGACTGCAATGACCAAGGCAAATGTGTTGATGGCAAGTGTGTGTGTTTTGATGGCTACGCCGGGGAGGACTGTAGCCAGGAAGTTTGCTTGGTGCCATGCAGTGAGAATGGGAAATGCGTCAATGGGCAGTGCATCTGTACAGAAGGCTTCAGTGGGACAGACTGCAGCCAATCCCTGTGCCTCAATAACTGCAATAACCGTGGGCGCTGTGTGGAGGAGGAGTGTGAGTGTGACGAAGGTTACACTGGAGAAGATTGCAGTGAGCTTATTTGCCCCAACGACTGCTACGACCGTGGCCGTTGCGTTAATGGGACCTGCTATTGCGACGCTGGGTTCACTGGAGAAGATTGTGGGGAAATGACTTGTCCCAGCAACTGCCATGGGAATGGTCGTTGTGACAAGGGTTCATGTGTATGCTATGAAGGGTTCATGGGGGATGACTGCGCCGACCGGAGGTGCCCCAAAGACTGCAACAAACGCGGCCGTTGCATTAATGGACAATGTGTGTGCCATGCGGGTTTCCTGGGCCTTGACTGTGGAGAAGTGAGATGCCCCAGTGACTGCAACAACCATGGTCGCTGTGTGAATGGCCAGTGTGTGTGCAATGAACAGTACATGGGGGATGACTGCAGTGAACTGCGGTGCCCCAATGACTGCAACAACCGTGGCCGCTGCATCAAGGGGCAGTGTGAGTGTGATGAGAGGTTTATGGGGGATGACTGCGGAGACTTGAAATGCCCTAATGACTGCCACAACCATGGAAGGTGTATCAATGGGCAGTGCGTGTGCAACGAGGGCTTTGTGGGTGAGGACTGTGGGCAGCTGCAGTGCCCCAATGACTGCAACGACCGGGGACGCTGTGTCAATGGCAAGTGTGTGTGTGATGACGCCTTCACTGGGGTGGACTGCAGTGAACTGCGGTGCCCAAAAGACTGCAACAGGCATGGTCGCTGCATCAATGGCCAGTGTGTGTGTGATGAGGGCTACACAGGGGAGGATTGTGCTGAAAGGACCTGCCCCAATGACTGCAACAACCGTGGGCGCTGCATCGATGGTGTGTGTGTTTGCAATGAAGGCTTTGTTGGGGATGACTGCCGAGAACTGGCCTGTGTGAACAACTGCAGTGGCCGAGGCCGTTGCATGAACGGGCAGTGTGTTTGTGAAGAGGGCTTCACCGGGGTAGACTGCAGCCAACTGCAGTGCCCCAAAGACTGCAACAATCAAGGGCACTGCATCAACGGAGTGTGCATATGCGACGAGGGATACCAGGGACAAGATTGCAGTGAGCAGTCCTGCCCCAACAACTGCAACGATCTTGGGCGCTGTGTCAACGGACAGTGTGTCTGTGAAGAAGGTTATGTAGGGGATGACTGTTCTGATGGTAAGTACCACCCAAACAGTTACCATTATGTGCATGGGCTCCCAGTGGGAGGCAAGGCAGTTGCCCACATGGATGAATCACCATTCTCAGCAATCTTTTATTTATTTGTTTTTTATTTATGAAATTTTAACAGCTTTTGTGCACACATTGTACTGTATTCATCACTTCTTTTCCAAAGACTTCCTAATCCATCTCTCTGTGGCATACTATGGAAATCTTGATCTGCTGCATATCCTCACATTTTACCCATTATCATTTCAAGACTTCCTTTTTGATGTTATCTGCTACTCATATGTTAACTCCTACTTGTAGGTTAAATTGTATATTATACCCTGTAAGATAATCTCCAAAACACCTCCACTCTTTTCTTATCTTTAACTCATCCTTATTCCTTAGTTTTGCCATCATGGTTACTAATTCTATGCATTCTATCCATTTGTTCTGCCAAATTTCCTTTGTGGGTATCCCTTCTTCTTGTCTTTTTTTTTTTTTTTTTTTTTTTTTTTGCATGTACTATTCTAGCTGCAGTGGTTGCATACAAAAAAATATTGAGTGCCTTTTTTGTAATGTCATCACCTATTATCTCTAATAGAAAGGCCTCTGGTATTTGGGGAAATGTGAGTTTGAGAATCTGTTTTTAATTCTGTGTGGATAATTTACATGAGCATATTTGCATGACCACCACGTATGGATCAGGGTTCCCTCCACTTCGTGGCACTTCCAGCATAAATTAGACCCTTTTAAATACATTTTCACTAATTTTTCTGGGTGTCAAGTACCACCGGTACATAATCTTTTGTAGGTTTACTTAATATGTTGTAAGCAATATCTATGGCCCATTTTGTCGTTGGCCCATTTTGCCCCACACTTTCTAGGCAGAGGTCTGCACTTTAAAGTTCCAAGCCTGAGTACTCTTTCTTTTCCTCCCCAGAGCTTTCCCTATGAAAACCTGCTCTTTAAAACTGAAGTGCAATGAAAAGCAATTTGGGTTTTCTGTGAATTTCCGTTTCCTCCAATTCAGCTGTAAAGAGCAGGTTTTTTGTGGGGAAAGCTCAGGAGCAACAACAACAAAAAGAGCACTTTAAAACACAAGCTTTAAAGCATGGAGGGGAAGTAAGAGAAGGCTAGAGTGAAGAGAAAAACAACCTCCTCTCAGCACCCTAAACAAGCTGTGTTTTCAAGAGTCTCTGAGGGAAGCTGTTACAGTTTAAAGTGCTATGATACTGTTCTAAATGCATAGTGCAGATGGCTTCAAAGTTAGAAACGAGCTAAAGGTTCAGCACAAACATTTAATAGAGAGCTCTTTTAACTGTACTATGTTGAACAGCAGGGTATGGGTAGCATTTTCCCCTCTAAAAACAACAAGCAATATGAAATCCAGGTTCTAGCGTACATAGGGTGCTGGTGGGAGCCATCAGAACCCTGATTCCCCACCTCCAGTCCAAAATGACTACCCTGATCATGCAGCCTAGCCCTTAGCAGGGCAAATGATCTGTGTCTCAGTTTTAAAAACACATGCCATTTGATTCTCTGCCATAGTACATGTTTTTATTTTATCTTTTAATTTCTCTTGTTAGTATTGCCTCCAAAAGATCTGACAGTTACAGCTGTGACTGACAAGACTGTCAACCTGGAATGGAAGAATGAAAATGTGGTCACTGAATACCTCATCACCTACATCCCTACCGGAACTGGTGGCTTAGACTTTGAGTTCAGAGTGCCTGGGAACCATACGTCAGCCACCATCCGAGAGCTGGAGCCTGGTGTGGAATACTTCATCCGTGTTTTTGCCATCCTGAAGAACAAGAAGAGCATCCCAATTAGTGCCCGTGTAGCCACTTGTAAGTACATTAAAGCCCAGCTGAGCCGTTCAACTAACTTGCTTGTCTACAAAACACTTACCTTCCTGTAAAATCAGGATGGAATACATGGGTGCACTGCTGTTTGCTTCTATGTTATTGTTTCTATGTTATGAGCCCAGATGTAATTAAGTGGGTACTAGTTGGGGCAACCATCATTTCCCCTGGTTCAGAAATCCTTTCTCCAATACTAGCCAAGTGCAAAACACATCTTATTTAGAAAAGGAGGCTGGTCCAGTAAGGTGAATGGGGCCTGACACTGCCCTGCCAGCTCTCACTTGCCTACCTTTTTTACTTAGGACCAGCCCAGAGGGTAGAACTGCCTATCAGCTTCTTCCTCCTAATTCTCTGTGTTGCCCCTTGCAGAACCAAGCAGGAAGGCACTTCATCAGAAAGCCAAACCTGAGTGAAGGCAATGCTCTTACTCTGGAATGACAACATGTAGGCAAAGGGGGGAAATGGGCCAAGGAGCAGAGCATGAAAAGATTTAAGCCATTTTTACAGCCCCCCCCCTCCTGCCCTGTTGATATTTTCACCCCCTCCCATTGCAAGAATCTCCTGATCTCATGTTTTCAGAAAAGAGGGGGTGGAAACTGCTCTTCTCTTCCGCTCCTGACTGCCTGCCTGACTCTGTGTGTGGAGAGAGTCTTATCTATGTAGTTACTAGATGGCTGAGTGGGAGCTGTAACACTCATGCAAGCCAGAAGTTCTTTAGTTTGCAGTAGCTATTAGAAATAAAAGAAGTTACAGTGGTGCCTCGCAAGACGAAATTAATTCGTTCTGCAAGTTTTTTCTTCTTGCGAGTTTTTCGTCTTGCGAAGCACGGTTTCCCATAGGAATGCATTGAAAATCAATCAATGCGTTCCTATGGAGACCATCCGGGGACAGAGGGGAAGCACCGCGTGCCTTCCCCTCTGTCCCCGGACCTGTTTAAAGCAAGGGAAGGGGCAGCGGAGAGAATCGCTTCTCCCCGTTGCCGCCCCTTGGTTCAAAAGGGGTCCGGGGAGAGAGGGGAAGGCGCGCGCGCCTTCCCCTCTGTCCCCGTAGATTGCGGGGCTGGCAACGGGGAGAAGCAATCTTCTCCCCGCCGCCCCTTGCTTCAAAAGAGGTCCTGGGACAGCGGGGAAGACGCGCTGCGCTTCCCCGCTATCCCCGGAGCTTGCGGGGCAAGCTTCGTTTTGCGAAGCAAGCCCATAGGGAAATGCGTCTTGCGAAGCGGCTAAGAAAACTCCTTCATCTAGCGAGTTTTTCATCTTCCGAGGCGTTCGTCTTGCGGGGTACGACTGTATGCTTCACAGCTAGCTTCCGCGTTATTTATTCTCTGCTGAGTCTGGTGCTCACAATGCACAGTTGTGAGTCCAGTGCACTGAGACCTGCTTTCCAGAACTGGAAGGTCTCTGAAAGTGCTCCAGTTGCCTAGCCCAGTCGGGGCAGAACCAGTTATTGAGCCCAGTCGCTGACATCGGTTGAAAGGCATACTGACATGCCCCATCCCACATTGCAAACAGGAATGTGGCTCTTTGCAACCTTCCAATGAGTTGATGGATTTGGAGGAACTGCTTTGTTTCAGTCCTAAATCCTGGGCCTTCCTCAAGAATGACAGGGAAAAGATTTGATAGTGTGTTCCCAGTATGTCAGATTTCTTCTTTGTAGCTTACTGGCTTTCAAGTAGTGTTCCAGCATATAGTGTTGGGGGTATTTCTATATATATATTTAATGAATATGGTTTGAATGCTGAAGCCATGCCTCATGCATCTGCTTTCTGCTATTGCTTTCCAGATTTGCCTGCTCCAGATGGCTTGAAGTTCAAATCTATTAAAGAGACATCAGTGGAGGTGGAGTGGGACCCCCTGGACATCCCATTCAGTGGATGGGAGATTGTTTTTAACAGCCTGGTAAGAAAAGATATGACCTATAGTGGGTCCCTTGTGATGTGAAGGGTCCTGGTTACATTTATTGCTTCTTTAAATTCCAATTGTTTAACTTATGCATTGCAGAAGGAGGAAGACAATGTGGGAATCAGGAACAGTCTAAAGAAGCCTCAAACATCGTATTTGCAACCAGGCTTGGCACCAGGACAACAATATAATGTGTCTCTTTATGTTGTGAAGAATCAAACCAGAGGACCTGGCCTCTCCAGGGTAATAACAACAAGTAAGTAGCAACTGAATGTGATCAGCCTCCAGGTGACTGTGCCAGTTATTAGTCTGACTATTTAATGAGTTGCTTCTCTTGTTTGTTGCAAGAAGAAAATAGATACCCTGGGAAGGTGAGCAAGCAGCAATGCTGAGAGAAGCTGGAATGGATGGCATTTGCAGTGGATGACTGTAGCAACTGTCAAAACTGATAGTTGCTGCAATCTTCAAGAGGCTTCTGACCAAACAAAGGATGAGCAAGGTCATCAACAAAAGCATAATGAAGTACTCTATATCCAAACCACAAGCATTATCACTGGAGAACATTTTAACACTAAAGACTACTTAGTTGATTTGAATCTATTTTTCCCAATAGAGACTGCAATTGCAGAATACTGAAAAATCAGTGCTCTTTCCATAGTGAGAAAATGAGATGCCAAGGTGTGACAGCAAACACTAGAGCCTTTGCTGTGAAAGGGAAGGGAGAAAGCAAACCAGTCAAACCAACCTCTTCCTCTTAACTTCCACTGCTGGAAAAGGGCCCATGCAAGAAGAGCTCCTTCTTCTCACCAGACACCCTGCCCCTCAACAGCTGCAGAACACTCCAGATAGCCCAACTCAAACTTGGGCAATATGAGACTGTCTTTATCTGACTCAGTCAAAGCCTTAGCCTGCCCAAAAGCAGTTCATTTTAGAATTCAGGAGTTGGATAACTGGTGTATAATCTTATTTAAAGGGCCTGTTACTTTTTCTGTGCACATTGGTGTCTTCTGCGCAGCAAAGTTTCAAGCTGGGGGAAGTCATGGGAGTTGAAACCTTTCTCACATGTCCTCCCTCCTCACCTCCACAATGTAACGGGCAGCAATTGGAAAGATAATTTGCTTCTCAGAACTGCAGTCACCTAACCTCTCACATAGGTGGACACGGGTGGCGCTGTGGATTAAACCACAGAGCCTAGGGCTTGCCGATCGAAAGGTCGGTGGTTCGAATCCCCGCAACACGGTGAGCTCTCATTGTTCGATCCCAGCTCCTGCCAACCTAGCAGTTCGAAAGCACATCAAAGTGCAAGAAGATAAATAGGTACCGCTCCGGCGGGAAGGTAAACAGTGTTTCCGTGCACTGTTCTGGTTCACCAGAAGTGGCTTAGTCATGCTGGCCACATGACGCAGAAGCTGCACGCCGGCTCCCTTTGCCAATAAAGTGAGATGAGCGCCACAACCCCAGAGTCTTCTGCGACTGGACCTAACAGTCTGGGGTCCCTTTACCTTTAACCTCTCACATAGTGTGGGCTGCATCTAACAGGATGGCTACTCATTTCATAGTGGGGAGGAGGCCTAATTGAAAGGCAAGGGCTGGGGGCCCACTGACAGCCTCCTTCAAGATGCCCCACAAGAACTGGGAGCCAACACTGTTGGAGAGACTAGTGACATAATATTGAAACACATTGGGATAGGAAAAGGAAGAATACAATGGAACTGTGGAGGATGTAGAGTCATCCATTAAAAAAACTATCTCTCTGTATTTCTGTTGGGTCACCTTCCTGCTGTGTCTAGATTCTTACAGCAGTAAAGAGGAACAATAAAGGCACTTTATGTCACTGCAGTTCTCGTTGCTGCTGCAAAAAGAATATGGATTTCCCCAGAGGGTTAGTGAGTGGGCAGCAGTACTGAAGGGGGGGGGGGCTCTCTGCATGTGCCTGTAGCAACTGTCAGATTGAATAGCTGCTCACCACATGTGGAAAACAATTTATGAAGTTTTATTAGATACAGTACAGAGAAAATTAGAAAATGTGGTAAATTAACTAGCCAACTAATTAATTAATTAAATGAAAATGAAGACTGTTTTGAGATGGAGATGTATGGTCTCTGCACACCCCCACCCCAGATAATTTTTGCAATTCATTCAAATTTATTTTTGAACCCTTTAAAAAGCCTATTCATCAAGGAGTTGTGTGGTATGCAAATATTCTAAATCCCTGTCTCATCCTTTTTCGTACTCAACAGAGCTTGATGCCCCCAGCCAGATCGAGGCAAATGATGTTACAGACACTACAGCACTGATCACATGGTTTAAACCATTGGCTGAGATTGATGGTATTGAGCTGACTTTTGGGCCCAAGGATGTCCCAGGGGACCGAACAACCATCGACCTCTCAAAGGATGATAGCCAATACTCTATTGGGAATCTGAAACCACATACCGAATATGAGGTGACCCTAGTGTCCCGACGTGGGGATATGGAGAGTGACCCTGTGACGGAAACCTTTGTCACAGGTAATAAGTGGTCAGAGTTCTCCTTCCTACTTACCTACCTACCTACCTACCATGGTTTCCAGTGTGGCAGCGATGGATGCAATGGTGTCCTTGAATTATAACTTTGGTGCCAATAGACCCACTGAGCTCCCTCTCACTCAATGCCCTTTTAGTCATGAGGTGGTGAGGAATTTACTTTTTTTCATCCCTTGAGAACTGCATAGAGCTGGGGGAGGAAGTTGGAAGACAGACACACTTTCCCACTTCCCTTTTCAGCTCTATGTGCTTGTCAGGTCTTGTATTAATTGTACTGGATCTGACTTTCTCCCAGATCACTTGGCAAAGCAAAGTTTATGAGCAGAGCAAACTGGTAAACCATAAGCTACAAGTTGGGACCAGGCTGGTCTTCTCTTGCTGGAGTTCTTGCCTGAATAGCAGCTGATGACTTTTGCTTCTTTGGCCAATGGTTGGGACCAGAGTGTTCTTTTCCATTACCTGCTTCTACAGTTCCAGTTCAAGAACTCCAACAGCTAGTTGGAACAGGGTGTCCTTTTCTGGCAAAGCAGCAGCAGCTGCTTCAGCCAATGGATGAGTCCAGGCTAGTCCCTTTCTTGCCATGACATTCTTCCTGGGAGACAGGGGGAACAGCCCCCCAGTGGGCCTTGGTCTATTGGCTGATTGCAGAGGCCAGTGCATGTTGCCCTTGAGCTCTGCTAGCTCAGAGCAGACTTCTACTATGCACTAAATCCATTCCTTTTAAAACTATCTACTTTCAGATAATTGATTCAATCCTTTTTTTTTACTTTTCTGACAACAAATACCTGCCTTGTAACCATGGTGCACTGCAGAACATTATGGAGCAGTCCATGGGACACATTCAGTGTACTAGTTAAGCCTTTGAGCATCACTATTGCTCCACATGAACTTCAGATGTGCACCAAAGCTCACCCAAAGCACATCTGCAGAAACACTTCTCTGGAAATGCTTGGGAGTACTGGGAACACTGGTGTGCCACCACATTGAGGAATCTCTTGAGAATCTTCTGAGGAACACCAAGGCACCCTGGGATTTAATCCAAAAACTACTGCTCTATCACAAGGGTGGGGAACTTGTAGTCCTGCAGTCTGCAGATGTTGCTGAATGCCAATCCTTTTCAGCACCAACCAACATGGCTAATGGTTAGTGTTCACTGGGATTGTAGTGTAGCAACACTTAAAGGGCCACAGGTTTCCTATCTATGCTGACATACCAAGGTTGAAAGTATTGGGTTGTATCCAAATAGGTTCTACTCAGGGTAGACCAACTGAAATGAATGAACCTGTTAGTCATGTCCATTAATGCCAATGAGTCTACTGTGAGTAGGCTTGGCATTGGCAGAAACCACTTGGCAGAAACCACTGTGCTGTTAGAAAGAGATAGTTCATAAATGCTGAACCAAATCTGAACAGAGCAGAAGGAAGTTTGCCCGTCACTAATGGGGAACATGTCCTAACATTTGTTAAGCCCAAAGCTTCCCCTGCAGTTCTGCATACACTTTGCTAACAGTTAACCACCTTCCTTCTTCTGCCCAGAACTGGATGCTCCAAAAAATCTGAAACACCTGTCTCAGACAGACAGCACCATTACCCTGGAATGGAAGAACAGCCAAGCAACACCGGAAGCTTACCGAATTAAGTATGCCCCCATTTCTGGTGGAGATCATGCTGAAGTCACAGTACCCAGAAGTGACCAAGCCACAACCAAAGCTACACTCACAGGTATGGCTCACCTGAAAGGTAGTCAAGTTACTGTTGGACCAAATGTCTATATAAGTTCAAGCTTGAATTGCATTCTTAAGACTACAAATCTTATCATGCAGGGCTAGTTATAAGATTACAAATCCTATCATGCTGTGGCATTCACAATTTGTTAATCTTTTTTACTAAACATAATTAAGAAGGGGACAAATTTTTGACTGACACAGAGATGGCAAAACATATATGTTTAATATAAAAGATAAATAATTGCACTTTTAAAATCTTCACAACTAAGATTTTATTCCTATGAAAATGTATACTTGTTTAATATATTAATTGACTGGTTTAAGAACATATAATTAATTGAAACTTCTTTAATCAAATGGCAACATGAATAAAAAGCTATTTCTGTTGTTGCTGTTGTTGTTTAGGTCTCAGGCCAGGAACAGAATATGGCATTGGAGTGACAGCTGTGAAGCAGGACAAAGAGAGCTCTCCTTCCACTATTAATGCTGGAACTGGTAGGAAAATGTCTCATCTTCTTTATAATAGGAAACAAATTGCCTGCCAGGAACCCCGGGGCTGTGGATTGTATGTGTAGCCAGGCTTCAGTGCCCTCTTCAGACACAGAAAGGAGTAGCAGCAGTGATCAACTAGCAGTACAAAGCCTTTGTATTGTCCAGATTCAATATAAATACTTTCTCCATCTTTCCTAGCTTAAGATACTGATGCCTGGGTTCCTGAGCCACAGAATACATTATGCAGGTCTTGATTCAAGTATTGTCACCCAGGGCTGCAGCATGACCCTGACTGTGACAGTCTCCATTAAACACTCAGTATTACAGGAGTAATGAAGCTTTTCCAGCTCAAGGGATGCTTCCCCTCAGGGGCATCCCTTTTAGAGATGCACGCTAGTAGTGAGTGTGGCCAGAGGCAAAAAGTAGGCTCCATTCCAGCTTTGCAGAAGTGAGAGGTTTCTAAACACACACATACCTTTCAACATCCTCCATCCAGGGAAGAAAGGGGAATAATCACAATTCAATGTCACATACAATTCAGGCAAAAGCACTTGAAAAAGTCACAAGGCAGTGCTGCTGAGAGATGGGCGTTGAGGAGAAGATATGGCCTGGGGAGGAGTCCATGGCCTGGCGGGGGGGAGTCCTGTGGGCTGGATAGAGAGGCTTGGAGGGCCACATTTGGCCCCTGGGCCCTAGAAAAATAAGGGGAGCCAGTGAAAACAGGAATCATTCTAAGTATTATTATCATTTATTTTTTCTCTAATGGGCTGGCAGTTAGTGAGACCATCACCACAGCCCACTTAAACCAGGACTTGCGTGTATAGCTGGGGTTCCCTTCTTGTGATATTGGTTTCCAAAACTTGTAGACAGACCTCTTTGAAACCCACATTTTCCCCATTTGTATGTAACCCTGAGCCAAATAGTGGTATGGTGCAAATAAGCAAATGTGCAGTTTTCCAGAGAGGAGATCATGGCTGCCTTACACCTCCCTGCTCACTTTGCTGCTATGCTTAGCTAAACTGTGGTTTGGCTTAGAGGGTCATTCAAACCTGGGCTTGTGCTTTAACTCTCTCCACAAGCTGTAAACTATAGAGCAAACCTGTCTGTTTGGAGAGAGCTAAATCCTGGCTCAAAGCTTGGATGACATGCTGAGGCAAACCATGGCTTAGTTTGGCACAGCACAGCACCAAAATGGCTGGGGAGAAGCAAATTGGCTTCATTCTCCTGTCAGGGAGCCTACGTGTTTGCTTATTACATACAAACCAGGCCAGTGTTTTTGTTGGATGCAGTGTGCATTCACATAGGAAGTGCTAAATTACCTTGGGCACCAGGTGAATGAACATTCAGAATATCCCACATACTTTCACAAATGATATTTCTGCACTCTTAAGAGTACAACTCACATTATCTAGATTAGAACCAATACCTTTCTCAATACAAAGGGGACTACAGAGCACAAAGCTCCCAGGACTGAACTAGACCAGTGATTTCAAAAAATGGATAAATATCGTGCCAACGTTCTGCGGATATATGTACATTTCAAAATTGCAGAGAGAGCTTGCTAGGCTCTGTCATGCATAAAGCCACGTAAATTTGGAGCACACAGCACTCTTTCCTCCTGTATCAGCAAATTTCTAACTGGCACTCTGCCTGTCCTGGAATAGAGAGGGGAGTCAGAAAACTGGTATGTGGGCAGGGCTGTTTTACCTCCCTCTTGAAGCCACTTCTGAAGAGGACATTGGCATGGACTAAAAAGTTTCTTTCAAATCACTAATAGTGGTGGTCAACCAGTGGTTGTCACTAGGCCAGGTCTGAACTGCAGGCTATCTGCTCACCACTGTATCTTATATTGGGAAATGTGTCCCAAAAGCACATACAAAATTGCAGCCAAGCAACAGGATCTATCTGAGCGTTTGCAGAGGCAATGCTGTTTGAGCAACTAACAACTTCATCATAGGGCAGGGATGGAGAACCCTTTTCAGCCTGAGGGCCACATTCCCTTCTGAGCAACCTTTTGAGGGCCACAGGTCTATGGAGTCAGGGCCAGATACAGAAGTGTGTTGAACAGCACATGTAAATGCCACCATTATACAGTTTCTAGACACACATACCCCTCCATCTCCTCCATGTAGGCAGTCTGATAATTGCATTATTAGAGTTCAAGGAAGACACATTTTCACCAGGCAGAAAGAGTCAAGGAGTTTGTGAAGCAAGACTAGTGAGGGGTGTGCCCTGGGAAGTATCCCAATCTTGAGGGTCGGAGAGAGAGGTCTTGAGGGCTGTGTTCAGATCTCCAGCCTGAGGTTTCCCAAACCTGCCAAAGGGGATTCAAAAATTTTAAAAGAATGGTATTACTCTTTGAATATCCATGGGATTGTTACACTGAAGAGGATAAATACTTTCTGCTGCCCTTGAAGTCAGGACTAGATGTAATGTGTTTAAGGGTATGATCACATTAGCTGCTTAAAATGCACTGAGGTCATTTTGCCCTTGCTGCAATTCAAACGTTGGTGACATGGCTGAGATGGCAATGAGGGGGGTGTCAAAACCTGTCCCCCCACTGCATGGGCCTGGATACCTGGCCACAATGCTGCCCACCACAGAAGGTGAGCGGACTTGTACCATACTGTTCACTTTGGGGGGGGGGGGTATCTGTACCCAACATGCATTACATTTTTTGCTTCCACACCCCTGCAACCCCAACAACCCTTTTGCGACCCTTTCAGTAATATAGGAGGAAACATCTCTTAAGCAATACAGTACCAAATGTTTGGGAATCTTCCAATAACAGTTCTCAGTAGAAGGAGACTCAACCTCTCTCTGCACTTTTTACACAGCTTGTAGTCCAGAAGAACAGGATCAACAGAATATACTGCTCCAGCTCCACCCAAACACAATTGTTCATTAACTGAGTCTTGTTAAATAGATTGGTCTACATGGCCCAAAATGGTCCCCCAACTCTACAATTCTCTTATTTCTCTTTGCACACAGATCTGGATCGTCCCAAGGACTTGGAAATCACTGATCCTACTGAGACAACTCTCACTTTGCGGTGGAAAATACCCCGGGCTAAAATTGATCGCTATCGCCTTACTTACATGACCCCTGATGGGAGGAAGAATGAAATGGAGATTCCTGCCGATAGCACGTCTCACATCCTAAGGTCCCTAGATGCTGGGACGGAGTACACCATCAACCTTGTGGCAGAGAAGGGCAGGCACAAGAGCAAGCCTGCAACAGTGGTTGGCTCTACTGGTACGTGCCTTTGTGTTTGCATCTCTCCAAATAGGTTCTTGGATTGCACAATGGTTTACGGCTCATGGCTGAGGGCCTGAAGCCAATAGCCCCTTGGCTCTGACCCTTCAGTTCATGCCTCCAACCAAATTGTAGGCTTAAATTCCTATGGGGTGTGGGTACAGCAGACAAAAAAAAAAAAAGACAGGCAGCCCATAATATGCCTTTTCTGCAATCAGCCCCACTTCCCTCTTGCTCCAACTTATGTTTGCATATTTTAATGTTTCTAGAGTTCCAGTGGGCAGGCACATGAGCAGGAAATATGCTTTGAGCCCTGTAACATGCCTCTTTTGCAAAGGATGGAACCAGGACACTGTGCGGTTATTTGCATGGTGATGCAAGTTGCCACATAAATAGTCTTCTAGATTGACTTGGGACAGGTTAGGGACAGACTGAACTTAGCCCTATTCACACCTAAAATTTAAAGCACTATGATACAACTTTAAATAGATACTTTAAAAACAATCTGGGAACTGTAATTCATTATGGGTGCTGACATTTCTTAGGAGACCCCCCCAGTCCCCTTGCAGAGCTACAGTTTCTAGAGTGGTTTAACAATCAACCTCTCTTCACTGGGAAGTCTGGGACTGGTAGCTTTGGGGGAAGCTATGACTGTTTAACATGGTGCTATAGTGCTCTAAATGTATGATGTGAATATGGCCCTTGTCATGCAAAAGCTCATTCACTGGGAGAGAAACCATCAAAGGCATAAGCTTACATCTGATTAATGCTTGCAGCCATAAATATGATAACAGCGTCTTCTTTCTAGGAAAGAACTTTTCAGGAATGAGTTTCCCAGCCAGCCACTCCAAGTCTTTAGCTCCAGTTTTGGTGGTCTGTGCGGCTAAAGAAGTAACAAGATCAAAGTTTCCTTCTGTACATATTTACAAGATGTGCATTGATATTCAGATTAGTGTCTGGATGTTAATGAAATCCCCATTGTTCCTTTTATGTTTCAGCAATAAAAAATAGAGTTCTTTGATGGTGGGGGACTGGCATGGGCAGATCATTAACACCATATGGAAGGTTTTTTCTTCACCTCTATAGTCCCATCTGGTTTTGAGAACCCAGGACAGTGAAATGCAGATGTTCCCCAAATTAGCACATGCTCCAGATTTCCCCCATTTAGGTATTGAGTACTTAGGGACCACAAGGAAGGGAAAGGGCTTTCTTCTAGATTCTCATATCCAATACTGATCATTTGAAAATTTCAAGGCAGACAGTTTCTTTTAACCATCTGCCAAGGCAAAATTCTAAAAAATGCACATGCTATAAATAACTGGAATCTCTCTGCATGAAATAAATTATTGGGTACGTAAAGGTCTATTGTGGAAAGGGATGGTGGGAAGGTATTCATTGCTCTCATCTTGCCTAGTTTTATCTGTCAACTTCTATATGAGGAAGGTCCAGATTCTGAGGGGTATTCCCATTCCTGCTCAGTGGTAGGGCACCTGATTTGCATGCAGAAGACTGTAGATTCAACCCCTGGTGTCTCTAGCTAGGGCTGGGAGAGACTCCTGCCTGAAGTCCTGGACAGCCACTGCCAGTGTAAACTATACCGAGCTAGATTGAGCAATTGTACAAGGCAGCTTCCTATCTTCCAGGGGAAAGGGCTGTAGCTCTGTGGTAGACCACATGCTTTGCATGTAGAAATTCCCAGGTTCAATCCCCCAGAATTTCCAGGTAGGGCTATAAGAAACTCTGGCCTGAAACTCTGGAGAACTGTTGCCAGTCAGTGAGTTGTATTGAACTGGGAGCACGCCCATTTAGATCAAGGAATCCAAGTTAGTCATGCTCATTAATTACAGTAGGTCTACTCTGAATAGGACTTACATTGGTCACAACCCTATGTGGACAATACTGAGCTAGATGGGCCAAAGGTCTGACACAGTAAAAGCCAGCTTCCTGTGTTCCATATTCTTCTAGGGATTGTATAAACGAGGTCTGAGCAAAAGTTGTATAAACAAGTGAGCTCAGATGTCCAAATCTGGACATTTCTGGCATCAAAGCCTAAACCCCCTAGGGGTTTCTTGTTTTTTATTTATCAGTGATCGCCAGGCCAGAGTTATTTCTTCCCTACCTCTTCCTGCTGGACAGGGACGCCAACTATAGGGGGCTCTGGGTGCCTGAGCACCCACACCGCAGGGCCCCTGACTCAACTTCCAGTGCCTCATGAAGCACCGGAAGTCATGTCCGAGGCCTCGTGAGACCTCAGAGATGCTTTACTAGGCCTTGTGAGGTCTCAGAACCTGACTTCTGGTGCCACAGGAAGTCGGGTTCTGAGGCCGGGGGATGTGTGTGACATCATGACATCACATCGCAACGTGACATCATGACGTTATATGCACTGGGCACCCATAACCTGGGGCCCAAGTTGGTTCCGCTGCTGCTAGGGTCCCTCCGTGATAAGTACAGGAGCACTTGCATCAAAGTTCTGCTAGCCACTGTTCTGTCTCCCTCTGCCTCCAAATGAAGTTGCCCTTGTCCCAATATATAAGCACCAGGAGGACCATTCAAACAAGGGCCCAGAAGGATGCTGGGATGTGACTCAGGGAGGTGATTGTTCCCTTATTATATTCCCTTGATTGCCTCTAACGTGGGCAAGGAATCTTCCATCCTGAGCCAAATCATACAAGACATGTTGCTTCACCCCTTCTGCTGTTAAATGACACTGAGTCCCTTTGTACTCCTTTAGCATCAGGCAGCTTGAGTAACCCAGGCTTTGCCTTCTGAATTGGCTTCTGTGATTCTTAAGTTGATGTCCCCCAGGAACAACCCATGGAAGCAAAGATGGGGGCAATTTGATAGCATTCCTCCAAAGCAAAACATGAGTGGGCTTTTAGGAGCCGCAGCCGATGTCAGTCACACTCTGGAAAATAAGGAACATGAATAACTTAGGTACATTGATTTTAGTGGCTCTACTCTTAGCAGAACTTAGTTGGATATGTTTTGTGGGATTGGGGTACTAGAAAAAGAAATGGTATGAATAGTTCCAAGGCCCTGATCCAGATTAAGTGAGATGGTCTCAAATCCCACTGTAACAATAGGGATTTAAATTGCATTTCCTCCTTGAAGCTCAGGGTGAAACACATTCCCTGCCCACCAGTGTAGTCTTCACAACATCCCTGTGAGGTAGGGTAGACTTAGCTTCATAGCTGCAGCTTAGGATTTGAAGCTGAGTCTCCCCCACCCTTTTTCTGGCATGCCAATCACTAGGACACACTGACTCTCCTTCTGGTTAACTCCTTCTGCTCAAGGACTGAAGTATAGTTCCATTTGAGACAAAGACAGTCAAAGTTCTACTTGTTTTCATTAACATCAGTAAAAATGCTTCATACTCTTCACCTCCTCAGCAGCAGGAAGTTCCTGCTCCATTGTAAAGGGTTGGCTGATTCCTGGGACAAAGAAAACCACTGCATCTAGGCCC
The DNA here is from genome assembly GCF_027172205.1 of Podarcis raffonei. Lineage (NCBI taxonomy): Eukaryota > Metazoa > Chordata > Lepidosauria > Squamata > Lacertidae > Podarcis > Podarcis raffonei. The sequence continues at coordinate 8,572,890 of NC_070621.1, forward strand.
TGTGCTGTCAATACTGACTAACAGCCACTTCCTGAGGTTTCAGGTCCATCTCTTTAGGTAGAAAAGAAGACAGATTTACCCCAGTCAGCATCCAAGAAAGCATTCCCATCTGGTATGATTTAGGGAGATAGGAAGCTGCCCTAAAGTGAAGCAGACCATTGGTCCATCTAGCACACTATTGTCCCCAATTGCCTGGTAATAGCTGTCCACTCAGGACACATTCATTGCCCTACCTGGAGATGTTCAGGGTTGAATCTGGGACCTTCTGCATGCAAGGCAGATGTTCTCCCGCTGAGCTATGGCTGAAGTAACAGTGAGGGATCACATTTAAATTCTTTATAGCATTCATATTCTCAATATGAACAATATGAACCATATATAGAAATGGCAGCAGCAGAAGCTTGAGGCTTTGCTTAGAGTATAATAAATAGAGGAATTTCATTTTTGGAAGGAATGTTTATAGCCAGATATCTGTTGTCCATCCAAGAAGCTCTTAACTCAAGACTGTATTTATTCTTTTCTTAATCTACCTGCTATGTCTGGCTACTGTCGCCTCATCTAGGCCTCTATATTTCTCATATTTATTATATTTCTACCCCATTCTTCCTTTTAGAGAGCTCAGAATAGCTACATGTAGCTCTCAGTCCAAGCTCATGCCTGCTTTGCTTTGGCAATGTTATAGAAACAGATCATGCACTGGGTTGTTACTAGGATGGGGAAGAAACTGGATTCAGTTTGCATTTAAAGATAAACCTGCCAAATTCACACTTTCCCAAAATAATGTGAATTGGAGCACAACCATCAAAATTCATACTGCTCTGAATCTTGTGATGTAGTTCTCCAGCCAAAAAATGTGTACAAAAATGCATATACTAGTATAATGTGTGCAGGAGCATGCATATTAGTGAAAATAACATACAAAAATGCATTATATTAGGAAAATCTGTTTTCTTAGTTGTTGAAAGCATGACATTTTACCCATTCAACCACTGTATCCCAGAAAATATGAAATTGCTGTTCGCTATGAAAACAGGACTCTCTCCCCTTGCCAATAGAAGACAACTAATATGGAGATACAGGCAACACTATCTACTCCCTTCCTTGAAAACATAGGAGTCAATTCCTAGTGGCTGTGGGGGCTTTGGCCCCCACAATAAAATATCTGAGGGGACTGGGCCCCCATAAAGTTGATGGGCATTCCCATTCAAATGGCGTGTATGCACTGTGTCATGTGGTCGATTATGTGGGGTGGGGCTTACCAGCGCCCCCACAATATTTTATTCAAGTTGGCACTCCCACTTGAAAAAAGAGGGAATCAACAGAGAATGGTCCACTTATTGCACTGCTATGCAGATAACAGGGGTGTGCGCTGACCACAAGGTTCTGTTCGTACCACAGTCTGGCATGTTGGCAAACAAACACAAACACAGACATTGGTTCGAGTTCTACCCCCCAGAGCAGGAGAAAACAAGCTTGCACCATCTTCCATGTGACAGCCCTTTAGATATTTGAAGGTGGCTATCATATCTCCTCTCAGCCTCCTCTTTTCCAAGCTAAATATACCTAGCTCCTTCAGCCATTCCTCATAAGGCTCGACTTCTAGACCCTTGATTATCTTGCTTGCCCTCCTCCTTGCACATTCCAGCTTGTCAACATCCTTCTTAAATTGTGGTGTCTGGAACTGGACACAATATTCCAGGTGTGGTCTGACCAAGGCAGAATAGGCCGCTCCCTTGATCCGGACCTTATACTTCTGTCGATGCAGCCTAGAATAGCATTCACTTTTTTTTACTGCTGCATCACACTGTTGACTCATGTTAACAGTGTTCCACCAAGACCCCTAAAATCCATTTTACATGTACTGCTAGTAAGCCAGATGTCCCCTTATTTACTTATTTTCCAGTACTGCACATATATGTGGTTGCACATGAGTCAATTTCATGTAAGTGTGGGGACTCCTGTACATTTATTTTTGAGACACAAATAAGCATTTACCATATTTACTTGAATTTAATACGCACCTTTTTTGGTCAAATTAAGTCAAGTAAATTAGGGTGTGGATTAGATTTCATGATACATTGGATTTGATTGCAAGCTTGAAAAACACCACCGACATAGCAATTTCTTTTTTGGTTTCAAGGTTTTGAAAACTGAGGTGTGCATTGGATTTGATTGTGCATAAGATTTGAATAAATACAGTAAATGCTTTTAAAAAGGTTTTTAAACTGCAGATAAATGCAGAAACAGAATGAAACAGAGTTATGGGTGAAACACATGAAATGATGCATATCTGAAACAGATAGGTTCACCCTTCCATAATCAGATGCCAGTGTTGAACTGGGAATGTACATTTGCCAAAGCATCTTGCCTCACCTTGAAATGCTTGGAATTCCCTTTCCCTAGTTGGGTTGCCTCATTCCCCTCTCTGCTGGAGACAGGGGAATGAACAGAAATAGTGATCAGGGCTGGTGCTGTCAGTTGGCATGGTGAGGCATTGGCTGAGGACCCACACTCCAGAAGCGGGTCCACTAAACAAGCCCCACCCTCAGACTTGCTTGTTATCTTCACTGTTGTAATCTGCTTGCTTAACCACCTCTGGCTCAAACCACAGTGGTGGTGAGGAGAAGGAGCAACAGATGCCACTGTCTGCTTGCTCATTGGCTTGCCACCTGTCAAACAAGCAGGTGGTACTAATGATGAAGTAGTAGACCAGCTGGTGGGAATAAAGGACCTGCATCCAAGTAAATTTTACTCAGAACAGACCCATTGAAATTAATGTGCCTAATGTTTGTCATCTCCATTGATTTTAATGGATACTCTGAATATGACTAACATGGGACACAACCCACAGTGAGAAGGCAGAGTCAGTGAGTAAAGGAAAGGCATGGAGGGTTTCTGGCCAAAGGGCCCTCCAAAAGCTGGAGCAAGCACTGAAGGTAATTTCTCCTCAAAGAATACACAATATCCAGTGGGTGCCATTAGAATGGAAGGTCTTCCCATCCACTACCTGCACTCTCAATTTACTTCATTCATTACTGCATTCCTGTAATAGCTTTGGGGGAGCAAATATTGAATTGTTAATGGTTTACTGTAAAGCAGCAGACTGTATGTGTGTGTCTTGCAAAATGAATTTCAGATGGAAATCAGTCCCTGAATTACCTTTTTAGATCCCACAGCTTAATATTATTGCTTGCTAGAAAGCTATAGCTTTACTGAGGCTATCAAGGTTTATGGGTGGCTTCGCTGATGTCTGCTTCCTCAGCTGTGTTCCTGAATCTCCTTTGGAAATCTTATCCCCAGGTTGTCTCCTAGGACATATAGCTCTTGAAGTGTGTGTATAAGTGAAAGGGAGATGGGCTCATAAATACGTAACCAGGTAAAAATGGAACTCATTATCATGAAAGCTTTGAGACAGGCGGTACCTCATCACTCCTTTGCTTGCTTGCTTTGACCTTCAAATCTGATTAACCAATTTGGCTCTCTGTCCTTTACATCTAGAAAAAGAGCCTGAGCTGGGGAATTTATCAGTCTCAGAGGTTCACTGGGATGGATTCCAGCTCACCTGGACGGCTGGAGAAGGGGCCTTTGAGAACTTTGTCATGCAGGTGCAGGAGCCAAACCAGCCAGAAAATGGACATAATATCACCATCCCAGGCTATTTGCGATTTGCGAATCTTACTGGCCTCCTGCCAAGCACTCTTTACACTATCACTCTCTATGGTGTGACTCGGGGCTACAGAACAAAGCCCCTTTCAGTTGAATCCATGACAGGTATCTTCTTCTCTTTTTTTGCATCTGCTCACCTGTTTCAGACACCATTTCTTGCTTCCTTCCTTCCTTCCTTCCTTCCTTCCTTTGCAGAAAGAGAGAGAATGGCATCTGCTCAACCCTGCATTGTTTCCCTCCCTCCCCAATGACGAGCAAATCTCCTGTAGGTTGACTATTTCATTTCATGGTAACCTGTGGAACCACTTTCTGGAGAGCTACCAATTGACATGCTACTTGCTTCCCTGCTATTTTCATCTAAAAAACAGAGACTGGGGTTTATCAGTTGTGATGCTTTCCTTATTTGAAGAACATCCCTAGCAGAATATTGAGGAACTGAGTGAAAGGAACTGAGGCTTGGCTGTAGATTAAAGTAATCTTCCAGCATGAAAACCATAGTCCTAAATCTATGCTCAAAGGCACTTTCCTCTGCATTTAATTTCTTTTATAATCATCTGTATTCTGAAGATCTCCAGGCAGCATAATATGCCTCTTCTTCCCCTCCATATGCTATCAGCTCAGTACAGTATTTACAAAGTCTCTTTGCAAGTGTTTCAAAAATGTGCAGCTATTTCCTGAGAGTTTTCTCCCAGCTTAGTGTGTGTGTGTGTGTGTGTGTGTGTGTGTGTGAGAGAGAGAGAGAGAGAGAGAGAGAGAGGGAGAGAGATCTAACGGATATTATTGCAACTTTCCGCTCTAGAAGTGTGCATAGGAGAAGTCTCAAAATCATTCCTAGGGAGCTGCTCTGCATTCTGCTTCTACGCATGGGGGCCTTGATTATCTTCGACATCTATTTTGCATTGGCTTTTAGCTTCTTTCCTTATTTGCTTGCTTGAGCTGGTCTCTCCCCCATTTCATCTCCTGCATTGTTCAGCTCGGGACTTGAAGTCAAATAGAACAGACTTTGAACTTCCAGTTAAAATCAAAATTAAAATCAAATTCAATGTTGTTTCCCTTCTTCAGCGATGAAGCCCGAAGTCAGCAACTTAACAGTTTGGGGCATCACCCCTGAAGGCTTCAATCTCTCCTGGATCACCACCAAAGGAAACTTCGAGAGCTTTATCATTGAAATTATTGATTCCAACAGGTTGCTGGAACCCATGGAATACAACATCTCAGGCCATTTAAAGGCTGCTCATATCTCAGGGCTGTCCCCTAAAACTAATTTCATTATCTACCTCTATGGAGTTACTCGTGGTTTCCGTACTCAGGCATTAAGCACCACAGCTACTACAGGTATATGATCCTACCTCATGTGTATCATGTGTTATTCAGTTTCCTTTTCAAGACCGTCCTTAACCTCAGCATCATTTACTCTTTCACACTTCCTATTGCCTTCTGGTGAGTTGCAGAAATGGACAACCAAAATTGTAAGTGTGCTGAAGTGTTCCCTTACATGAAAAGATATTTGGACCTTTTTTCATAGGCTTTTTTTTTTTGGTAGGGAGAAGGGGCAATAAAGAGGAAAATTAACTATTTGTGTATGCCACTTTTAAAGTCATTGTTTAACTGTGAAAGAGGTAACGATGGCCACCAACTCAGATGGCTTTAAGAGAGGAGTACACAAATTCATGGAGGTTAAGACTATCATGAGGCACAATGGCCAAGTTCTCCCTCTAGTCTATATGCCTCTGAATACCAGTCGTGGGGAATCACAGATTGTGTTAACAAGATGGTGGACTATGGTAGGCCTTTGGCTTTAATCCAATAGAGCTCTTCTTACAATTTTGTAACAGAGGTAAATTTTTCTTCCTCTCTTATAAACGCTGAAAGTAGGGGTTATCTGGTGAAGATGGCTGGTGGCAGATTTAGGACCAATAATAATTATTCACTCAATGCCTATTTAAATTATGGGACTTTGCTGTGGTGCAGCAGAGATTTTATTATGTTCCATGAAGAAAAGCAGCCATTTTTTTTCTAGAAGTGTAGAACACATCCACTTTAAGGGAAAATGAGAATGGAAATGCTTTTTAGTCCATCGCAATATCCTATTTTGATGGACTTGGGAAATTTCTAAGTAGTTTTTTCTAAGGTATATTATACTTTCCATTGATCCTCCAAAGGTTCATAGGGAAGAGAATAGAAAGTCTGCTGAATATATGTAGCCACATCTAGCATCTTCTGTAGCCCCTTGCAGATGTTGGTTATACATGTGAACAACTTATGAGTGTAACAACAAATCGCTGTTCCCAGGGAACTCTGGGAATTGTATCTCTGTGAAGAACAAGTCTTGGCACCCTTGACGTGTTAAAAATGTGTAGTGCAGGTGGGGCCTTAATCTTAACAATAAAGTCTCCACCCACTAAAAATATGAAGTTATGAAGTTTCCCATTATACATATAATATTATACACATACTATACCCCCCCCCAGATTTACTAAAGATTTAGTGAAGTAACCTGCACATAAATAGGTAGACACAGCAACACACATAACTCTATAAAGCAGTCTCAGCTAGCACAGTCTATGTGGGACTAGTAGTCCAACAAAACCTGGAGAGCACCATGTTGGTATCAAAATGCATATGTTTCAATATACGTATAAGAGTGTCCAGAGGAAACAGAGTACAGCATGAGGCTTGACATTTTATGGGTATTGTCACAAATATATGCATAAATGTATTTTTAAACATAATTTTGTATATAATTATCCAGACTTTTTTTTTTAAAAAAAACAGCAAACCAACAGTGCACATAGTTTAGAAAGGAGTAGGTTCTCAATACAAGAGGCAGTTCAATGTGAGAAAAGCCCATGGGTTAGAATTCTGTGTGTATATCTCTTTAAAACTGATTCATTTTCCAGTCCTAGTCGTCTCAATGCTACCTCCTGCTTTCCTGTCTTTTTGCCATTGTATAAATCGGACAACCAAAAAGCACTCATTTAAGGTTGCTTTAAATGTTAGCTCTAATCAGAGTAGACCCAGTGACTAACTTAAGTCCATTAAATGCAGTGGATCTATGCTCAGTAGGATTTAGCCGGATACAACCTAAAGTTTACAGGTAGGATTCCACTGGGCATGTTTCTTCTGCATCCTTGAGTTCTTCTGTTACTGTATTCCACTTTGGAAGTTTTGCCCATGTTGATTCCAATGTGTTTTTTCCTCGTAGTAACTGCATATCTCCTTAGCAAACTCACAGTTTCAGATACTTCCTCTGACAGCCTGTCCCTCATGTGGGAAGCACAGGACGTTGCCTTTGACCATTTCCTCTTAGATGTTAGAAACACCAACAACCAGTCTCTGGACTCCCAGCAGCACACAGTGCCGGGGGACTCTCGGAGCTTTGTCCTCATCAATCTCAGACCGAACTCTAATTATACCCTCCAGCTTCATGGCTTGGTTGATGGGCAAAGTAGCCAGACCTTGACGACATGGGCTACCACAGGTATATCACCTCCAAGGTTTGCCTTTTCTCTGATTCCTTTTACTCATAAGTGCAGTTTCCCCAAGTATGATATTTTTCTTCCTGTCTTAATTTAGAAAGGGTGCTTATTTCTCAGAACCGGAGTAAACCTGAAAGGAGGACAATATTGTTACAACTGTTGTGTCCCAACAATTAAGGACTTCTTCTATATATGCACACATGCTAATCTACATCACATATGTGTGTGTATGTGTGTGTGCTACTTACAACATACATATATGCATATATAAATATATGTGTATGTACTTGTTCCAGCAGACATTTTTCTGGAGCATCACTGCATCTGATCTCCCATCACTGACCATCATTGCACTTCTTCTGTCTTTCTTCTTCCTGCCTTGATGTTTTCATCATGAGGCCTTGCTATCCCACAGCTCTTGTCATCCTGAGAGATAAATCTTTGCATGCCACCTTGCTTTATGATGGCACATATCAGTGTTCTGCTGTTGGACCTAGAAGACACCTCAGTTACTTATATTTTCAGTATTGCAATGTATCAACCAAAGAGAGGTGGAAAGCTGCATGGTTGGTACCAATTCCATTATACATATCAAGAGTCTCATCTGCCTGGCATCTCTGCATATATTATTATGCTGAGTCAATACTTGGAATGGAAAAGCAAAGCCCATCTCTTTCTTGAGCTTCCAGCCCAAGAGTACAGTCACTTCTACCAATCATCCTTGATTGGGGTTAGGATGATAACATACCTTCCACAAGATGCCAGCGTGTTTTGCTAACAAAGGCACCTCCAGGGTAACCAAGATCCTACTGTATGTCTTGCCTGACAGGATTCTTTCATTTTGCATTGCATGCAGGAGCTTTTAAGTTCCAAGGGCTATGCCTGATCTGACCGGGAAAGCATGCTTTGACAATATCCAAGTGGTGGAGAAATGTTGGGGAAACTATTTCAACCTTGCATGTTAAGTCTGGTGGTGCTATATCTGTCTTCTGTGTTGCTGTACATTCCACCATCTTCAGGTGATCATGAGATCACATTGAGCTTGTTTCTTTAAAGGCACATGAGCATTACAAAACCATGCCAACACTGCTTTGTCACCATATGGCAGCATGAGGGCAGTTCTAGCATGAGTCCTTAATTGGGGTCAGTTAGGTTTCACACATGCAGTAAGCAGTGCTGAGGCAAGCACAGCTTATTGGGAGCTGGCGCCTGCTTCAGTTCTGCTTTGGTTCCTGCTCCCACCCATTTTTCTCCCTTCCATTCCTGAGGCAAAAAATAAAACATCTTACCTTGGGGAAAGAGAAGGGAGACTTATTGGGGGGCTCTCCTAGATGAGCAGACCATCCATTGATGCAAGTTATGTCATTTTTATACTCTGGACTTAGTGGTTTTGTGCCAGGGGTGGGGAACATCACATGTTGTTGATTAAGTGATGCACCTTCTGTTTTCTCTACCACCACATGGCTGCCAACCAGTAATGCTTTTCTCTTTCCGCTTTTTGTGTTCCTTTTTTCTTCAGAGGTCGAACCACAGCTGGGCATGCTTACACTCACAAATGCTAAGGCCAACACATTCAACCTCTCCTGGACCACAAGAGATGGGCCTTTTGCAAAGTTGGCTGTAAATGTTAGAGATTCCCATTTGTTCCAGGAGTCTCAGAAGCTTTCGGTGTCAGGAGAGGCTCATGACACTCTCGTCTCAGGCTCAGTAGATTATACTGATTATGACATTAACATTCAGGGCACAACCACAGGCGGGAGACACACTGAGTCTCTCATCTCTTTGTTGATGACAGGTACCCATTTAAAAGACATTGGGTGTTTGTTCCCCCCACCCCTTCCATTCCCCTCCTATTTGGATTAAATGAATTGGCAATTATGATTGCGGCATTTTCACCATGTACTGCCTATCCCATATCTAAGAATGTTGATGGATTACAGCTTTGTGGAGCAAAGTTGATTGACTTTCAATTGAGGGTTGCCTGTTTGTTTGTTTTAAACCAAACAGCAGTAGGCAATGGACAATGCTAAATTTATATTACTATGTGTCTGGAGAAGAAAACATTGACGGTTAATATGATCTCCATCTTCGTGTAATTGTAGTCATGAGATCTTGGTCTGCCTTGGAAGGTGGTAAATTCTCCTTTGCCAGAGGTTTTAGACAGATATTGTTGGGCTCAAATTGCCATCAATCCCAGCCAACATGGCCAATTGTCAGGGATGATGTCTAACAACATCTAAAGAGCCACAGGTTCTCTGCTGCTATACACAATTACTTGGAAACAAGTTCCATTGACCACACTGAGACTTACTTCTGAGTAAACACACTGAAGTTTGTCTACCACCCTCATAGATCAGCATTTCCCAAACTTGTATCTCCAGCTGTTTTTGGACTACAACTCTCATCATCCCCAGCTAGCAGGACCAGTGGTCAGGGATGGTGGGAATTGTAGTCCAAAAACAGCTGGAGACCCAAGTATGGGAAACACGGCTTAGAAGGCCATAGATCTTAGAAGGCACTGAAGCAGAGCTTCCACAGTCTCGGTTATGACTAGGACAGGTCCATGCAGGTGTTGATGGGTCTTCTAATAACCTGGTCTCAGACTGCAGCATAACCTTTTATGCAGCTAACATAGACCACATCATGAAGCTTGACTGTGCTATCCATGGAGATATTGGATTGTACCCAAACTAAGTTCTCTCCAGAGTAGACCCAAATTATTCAGTTCATTGATTTCAACAGGTCTATACTAAGTAGAACTGGCATTGGATACAGCCCACTGAGTGATGGATATGCATGTATGAATCTACCTTGAAAACGATATACAATTATTTCACCATTAATACTACACTGTGATAGTTGCTAGTTTCCCCTGCTGTCCCATGGAGACCTGTGGTTTATATCAAGTTACACGCACTGTCTTATCTAACTCTTTTTTTTTCTCCTTTGTGTTTTTCACACCTTCTCCTTCTTTCAGAGCCTTTGCCCCCACTGGAAAACCTCACTGTCTCAGGCATTAATCCATATGGCTTTACAGTGTCCTGGATGGCATCAGAGAATGCCTTTGACAGCTTTCTAATAATCGTGGTGGATTCTGGCAAACTGCTGGACCCCCAGGAGTTCCTCCTCTCAGGAGCCCAGCGTCAGCTGACACTTAGAGGTCTCATAACTGGCATTGGCTATGAGGTTGTGCTTTACGGTTTTGCTCATGGTCGCCAAACTAGGCCCTTAAGTGTTGTTGCTCTAACAGGTATTTTAATGCAACTGGAATGTTCTCTACCTCTAATGCACACTTTCTTCATCCTTCCTCTGGACACTTTTTTTTAATGCCTCATTTGGTGACAAACCATGGTTTCCCTCATCACTAGCTACTGACACATCCACTAACATGACTCCCATACTTCTTTTTCTTGGATGCCCTATTTTCCCTGTCTCTTGGAGAACCAAACTGAGAGAACCAACAGATGTTGATTTGTTCAGATGTCTTTGAACCCCTATCCAAAGGGGGAGTTTCAATGTATCTTCATTGATTGAATCTTTGTTTATACATTCTACTTCTCTTCCCTTGTTTGTTTATTCTACTTTTGGAAAAGCAGATTACATGAGGTACACAGCAAGAGAAGAATTCTCCCATCCAAACACTGATCAGGCTCACAGATATGGTTAACTTCAAGAAAACTTGCGCTTTCAAGAACTCCATGAGTGTTAAACTCCCTATGGGCTAGGTCATTCTGCAAAATGATGGCAGGGACAATACCAGCAGTGAACATTATGGCCCGCCAAGTATTCTGAAGGGTACCCCACATCTAAACCCATCAATATATCCATTTAACTAAACTTAGCCCCACCACCATATTGTCTCCATTGGAAAGCTTTGAACAAGGATTTAAATCCGTGTTAGGAACTTACTTCTGAAGGAAGAATAATCTTAATGCTTGGAACATTTTTCAGTAGTACTCCAGGACTCCTTAAAACACCTCTTCTCCATGATAGTCTGATCTATTTTCTTCATACAAGAGGATCTGCAATGATGGCAAATATGATCTAAGTTTGCATACATAGTTGAGCTTTCATATTCCTTGTAAGCCAAGGCATCCAGCTTCATTGGAATCCTATTGGGAAAGATTTTACTTAGTTGATTAATATATTGCCTTTCTTCCATAGAACTCAACGCAGCACAGCATACATAGGATACCTAGGCAATCTCCCATCTAGGCACTAAATAGACCTAGACTGGTTTTGAGCTGCAGCCAGGTTGTTGTGGCTCGTGCCTTCACACTCAAGTAGCAAACTCCTAGTTCAAGGGTATGATCTAGCCCTCTATAAATAATTGTTGTGGCTCGTGCCTTCACACTCAAGTAGCAAACTCCTAGTTCAAGGGTATGATCTAGCCCTCTATAAATAATTTCTCCTGCCCTCTCAAGACCAATGGCCAAAAGAAAAGGAATGGAAGTAGACACAGCACTGCGATGGGTGGAGATGCTTCCCTACCATCACATTGATCATTTAATGGATAGACAGGAGTAATATTCCCTCTCTTCAGCTGATCTTCTTTGTTCAGCTGATGAGGAGGTTGTCTGCCTGTGTATGTCCTTTATATGTGCATGTGAGAGTGTGTGGGGATCATACACATCACTGCATTGCCCCACCAACCTCAGTCTGCACTTAGCCAGCACCCACCTGCCCATCTTCTATCTTGCAACCAGTCCAGGGGGGTTCAGTGTTTTAGTCTCAGTGTTGCCCCTTGTAGAACCCTGCAGGAAGCTCTTGACCGTCCTACTCTCTCTCTCTCTCTCTCTCTCTCTCTCTCTCTCTCTCTCTCTCTGTGTGTGTGTTTAATCCTTTAAAAAAATCACCATATTAATTCAATTCCTAGCCAAGAAACTAAGGATTTTTCCAATCCTTAGCAGCATTATTTGACATCTACCCATATTTACTTGTAGCCTTTCTGTTCTCTCTCTCCATCTCTCTTTCATTATCTCAGAATATCTTGCTAAGTAAACACAGCTCCGGAAGGTGGAAGAAAATTGATGCTACAGCAATCTTGGTAGCTTTTGAAGCATGCATGGCTAAACAGTGATACCGCTTTATTTAGTTCCTTCCACCTGTAAAAGTGCAACAAGTGCACTGCTGCATCAGACCCAAAGTCCATATAGCCAAGTTATCTTTTTCCACTAGTGGCCAGCCAGATGGGCTTGAGAACTATTATGTCCCCAGAGGAACTAATTCCAGTTCACATATGTCCCTTTACAAAATGAGCTAGTTCAGTTCATGTTCAGTTCACAGTTCCATCTAAGTTCATTCAAAGTAACCCTAAGCAAAAAAGAGAAAAAAATCAGCATTCCCAAGTTGCTGAACTGAAGTATACAATATATTTAAGACTAAGAAGACATCAGAACACACACACAGTAGACTGTGAGTTCTTTGGTTTATTTACCCCAATTGTGATGTTTACGTTTAAAGGCCCAAAGAGTAAATAAACAAACAAAACCCACATGTAAGAAAATAAATCTGAAGAAGAACTAGAAATTGTTCAAAGTTTCTACCCCCAAATGAACTTAATTCATGTTTAGTTCACCCGGAATTTTTGAGGACCACTTTCAGGTGTGGTTCAGAAGGGTTTTTTCTAACAATTCAGTGAAACCAAACTACTTAAACCAAACTAGTTCACTACAAACATGTGTGCTGCCTATGTACCTGGAAGGTTAGTTTGTGATGGCCTGACCCAGTTCAAATTTTGGCACCAGGGAGTGAAGGACATGCTACAGCCAGATAAGAGCTTTTGCACCTGGGACTATGCTCATCTTGAGATCCAGATGCTCAATACAAGCTGGGCACATGCATAATATGAACCTAGTATTCCAGTGAAATCACTAATCAAACTGCTTCAGTCAGGTGTCAAACATGCACCATGTGGATCAGATTTGTCTGAAGAGGTGCTACATAGAAGAGAGCAAAAATTTATTCTCATCTGCTTCAGAGAAAAGAACTAGAACTTTGTGCTTATGTTACAGGAGATCAGGTTTCAGATAAGCAATATGAAAACATCTTGCTAGGGGAAAGCAGCTCAACAATAGAACCAGCTACCTAGGGAATTGGTTAGGCTCTCCCTCAGTCGAGAGTCATCTGCTCAGGGATGAAAAACCTCTGCCCCTCCAAATGTTATTAGACTTCAGCTCTCATTATTCCCATACAGCATGGCCAACAGAGAATAGTAGCCCAATAACATCAGGAGGGCTGCAGAAGCTCCCCACTCCTGCCCTCCATTTTCTGTATGGATAGGGCAAAAGGGGTGGTTCAATAAGACAGTGCCCCACCACCCTCAGGTATCCCCACCTGCCTGCCTTCTTGCTTATTACCAGTCTCAGTGTTAGCCTTGCAGAACTCAGCAGTGAGGAGGTTGGGAACAAAACTGAAATAAGTTGACTCAGCATATCATTGGCTTCACCTCCACCTACTGATAGCCTCCTTGTCTTCTGTGCCACCAGCCACCACCGGATCAGGGGAGCTGGACTAAAGGGGCTACAAACTTATTATAATTTGTGAATTGGAAGAATAGGTTGTTTTATTCAAAGGCGTGCTTTGATGTGAACCCGGGAAAACGACAATGTTCAGATAATTTACAGTGGCTTTGCTTTTAATGACCTTCTTTAAAAAAATGAGCAGAAAAATAGGAGATTCTGATGGAAGACAGAGAACGAATGAACATCAGGCTTACTACCAGCATGTTTTAATATTGCATGGCAGGGGGAGATGGTGAGTGATTATGCCGTGCTGCTTTGGGGGTCCTTGAAGAGTGATCGCACCTACACGCACATATTTTGATAAGAATGTGTCTTGCTCATAATCTCTGAATGCATTTCCCCCCCTTTTTTGGATAGCGGATTCTTTCCACTTCTTTGAATTTGTGACGGGAACATTTACATCATACGCTAATCTGACTTGGGGCAAATCTCCTTGGAGTCTCCTCCTTTTTCTTCTTTTAAAGGAAATTAAAAATCTTATTTCTCCCTCTCCTGCTTTCTTTCTTTCTCTTTCTCTCCCTCTTGCACTTTCAGAAGCAGAACCTGAAGTGGACAACCTTCTGGTGTCAGATGCAACCCCTGATGGCTTTCGTCTGTCTTGGACGGCAGATGATGGAGCCTTTGACAGTTTTGTTCTTAAAATAAGGGACACCAATATGGTATCAGACCCTCTGGAACTAATTGTACCAGGCCATGAACGCACCCAAGATATAATAGGGCTGAAAGAAGGCACAGGATATTACATTGATCTCTATGGAGTTACCAGTGGACAACGTTCCCAACCTGTAAATACAATCGCTACAACAGGTATTGTTTGGATAAAGTGTGGCAAGGATGAGAAAGGCATGATCCACTCACCTGCATATGTGTGCATGTGTCTTTCACATCTGTACCTTTCTTCTTGACACGCTACATTTCCATATGCAGGGTCTTGTTTCTTTATTTTTTAAGGTGAAGGAGCATCCCATCATGTGAGCCCAACTGTCATTCTGAACTAAGGAGTATTATCCAGTGTTAGTCCTACTCAAAGCAGAGGCTTTGGAACTGATGGACATGACTAATTTAAGTACATTAATTCCAAAGGGTAAAATATAGCTGCAAGCAATGCTAGCTTTTCATACCATAAAAAACTGGAAAGTACAAAGATGGGTGTAACGTCTGTGGAATCCTTGCTGGAACATGCATCCATCACTGGTCAGTAGGTCTTCACACAGACCAACTCATGCAAAGAGGACAGCTATTTCAAAGTGGCTTTACTTGTTAAGCATAGGAAACTGTCCTGAACCAACTCAGACCATGGTCCATCTACTCAGTATTGTCTTCACCAGAGTTGAGGAACCTCTGGCTAAGGGGCCAAATTTAACCTACCAGGCCTCCCCATTTGAACCACAAGATCAATTTCCTCCAACCATGACCACTTGGACCACACCTGATGTCATAGGAAGTTCAATCCTGTTTTCTCTCCCCCATTCGATAGGCCAGCTTTTACCAGGTTGGAAGGAACACCTACAAGTCAATCAGTCAATGTTATTATGGGACAAGATGGTTGACATGTCGGTGCTCCTGCCCACCTGTCAGAGTTGACCCATGGGCTGGAGAGAGAGAAGGATCTGACCTGCTACACCAAAAAGGTTTCACACCCTAGTCTGCATTTACTGGCAGCAGCTATCTGGGGTTTCAGGCAAGAGACATTCCAATCCCTACTTGGTGATGCCTTGGATTGAACCTAGGTCCTTCTGCATGCAAAGTAAATACTTTGCCACTATGATACAGCTTTTCTCCAGGATAAATATCTATTAGCTGTTACAGTGCCTCCTTCCCACCATCCCTATCATCAGTGACAGAATCTTAGTCTGCCCTTTCCAGAATGACTTAGGAGCCCAGGAGTTAATTCTGTAAGCTGGTAACAGGAAAAAGTCGATTAAAATCTCCAACAACATTGCTCATAGTGCAGCAATTCAGAGAGCTTCAAGGAATCGTGGTCCTCATGATGCATGAGTGACATGTAATTAGCTTTTGATTTTATGCCTTTCGGTCTGTCAGTACACCCAAATTTTGATTCTAATGCAAAAAAGATTTCCCCAAAGGCAAAGAAGGAAACCTGCAACTCCTGGAGGGCCATGGGTCCCCCATCCCTGCTGCACTGAGTTTTGGACTGGAAAGGGTAGAACAGGGATAGGTGGATAGGTCCAGATGTTGTTGGACTCCAACACCCATCAGCCCTTAGGACAGCTTTTTCTCATTCTTTCCTTACAAATCTTGAAATGCTGAAGATGTTTCAGAATTGGGTTTTGTAAGTAAAGTCAAGTTAGGAAAGCACATACATCCTTTAAATTTAGAAGAAGAAAAAAATAGTTGAACTTTAATCTGCATGTCTTATTAGATTTTTTTAATGTGATTTGCTTCTGGTATTTGTCTCTTGCTTGCTAATGGACATCTCTTGTGTGGGTTGCTTATTTTTTATTTTTTATTCAAAAACAAACAAACCCTAAGTTGTTTTCATTGCAACTGGGGGGAAATCATCTATTTACAGTTAAAAGGCTGAATGTACATACTGGGCTGCCAGGTTTTTTTTTTCTTCTGGGTGTTGGAAAGCTCTTCCATTTTATTTCCCTTTTGCAAGTTGACCTGCCAAAAGAAATGTAAGACCCGTAGCAAAAATCTTGACATGAAAACTTGTAAACTTGAACAGCTTTGATTTGCACATGGTTTTATCATTATCTGCAATGAGTATGCAGGGACATTTAACCAAGGGGAAGAGGGCAGGATGTAGACAAAACTGACAGATTTACATCAGCCACATTTTTTTCCTACTCAAAGGGTATCTACATCTGATGCCAATCATCAGCATAAACATTGTGACAAAAATGCCCCAACAGTGCTATGAAGGTAAAAAGCTGGGAAAGAGAAACATAATGAATATATGCCCTGTCCAATCTACATTTCCACTGGAAACTCCTAGGTGTGTGCGCATGAATGCACAGCCATGACTTACCCCAAATAATCCTGGTAACACTAGTGTGTTGGAGGTGCTGTGAGGTGCCTAGGCGATGCCTTGTCCACTCACAGAACTACAGTTCTAAAAGTAGTTTAGCAATCACTCTTCCTGGGAAAATATGGGTATTGTAGCTCTGTGAAGGGGTCTCCTGACAATTCCCAGCAGCCTTAACAGACTGCTGTCCCCAGGATTCTTTGGAGGAAACCATGACTGTGTAAAGTGGGATGGTACGCTAATCATCAGATGACACAGTTGGTTAGAGTGTGGTGCTGATAATGCCAAGGATGCAGGTTTGATCCCCATATGGAACATCTGCATGTTCCTGAATTGCAGTGGGTTGGACTAGATGACCCTCAGGGTCCCTTCCAACTCTACAATTCTATGCTTCTATGGTACTGCTTTAAGTGAATACTGCAGATAAGGACTAATTCCAGTTTTGACCCCACCTTCCTCCCCACTGAGTTCTATAAAAGGGTAATACTGAAACTAAAGAAGGGAAAGTTGATAGCCAGGCCCTGGAGAATATATGTGCAGAGGCTTCCCCAATACAAGAGCTCCATGTTCACAACTGAGAACACATGGATCTCTCAGCTAGAGCTATGACACCTGACATACTGTCAAAGACCATGAATGATCCATTTTGAGTGCAGCATTTGCTATCCCGATGTCGTCTCCTGGCAGAAGGTGTCTTGGGATTTGAGCATTACAATTCTTTTGGGGGGGTCAGGGGGGAGTTGTGTGCAGTGTTGACTACAACTTCAAGATCCTTGTCAAAAACAAAAAACTTGGCCATGAAGCCAATCATTTGCCTGTGCCAAGTAAAAACGCTTTGTGGTATGGAACTTTCCATTCCAGTCATGACACTGGACCAAATATTTATTGTAGCTCCTGGACTGGAAATCTGAGACCAAGTGTGTGTGTGTTTTTCCCAACCAGCCTGGCTGATGCAACAATTTGTTAACTCCTTCTCTTTGTTTGCCTTACTGTCTGTCTCTTGGTTAGCAATGGGACCTCCCAAGGAAATTACATTCTCTGATATTACCGAAGACTCAGCTGTGGTCAGTTGGACACCCCCACGGACAAGGGTGGACGTCTTCCGGATTACCTATGTTCCAGTTACAGGAGGTAAGGAAGAAGAAGGGTTATGAACAGGGATGGGCCAGAGGAGGGGAAACAGAGGCCTGGAGGTAGCCAAATGCCTGGCCCTCAGAATCTTCTCAGGCTGCATCTCCCACCAGCACTTATCTATGCCCTTCATGAATGGTTTTGCCTGACTTAAAAGTGTTCATGAACTGTGATCATTTCTCGTGCTTGCCTGGATGCAGCATAGAGAGAGATGGTATGTGTGTAAGATAAGATTTGCATTCGTTGCTTTGTCTACTTTTGTCTCTGACCCCATTCTCTGCTGGCATGTGCCTCCCCACCCCCCAAGGTTGCCTGAGGACCCTATGACTCTTGGGATGAAATAATGTTTCTACCTTTTTCATAATACCAATGAAACTGGATTTTGGGTGGTTCAGAACATTCAAAAGAAAACACTTCTTCTCATGGTGCATAAAGGAACTATGGAATGTGCAACCAGAAGATGTTGTGACAGCCACCCACTTGGATGGCTTTAAGGGGAGATTAGACAAATTCATACCCATGATGGCTGTGTACTACCCCCAGCGCTGGTTGCAGTATGCATCTGAATACCAGTTGCTGTGGAAGAGGAGTAGGGAAAGAGCTGTTGTGCTCATGTATTTCTTGTAGGCTTCTCAGAAAGATCTTATTGGTCACTGAGAACAGGATGCTGGACTAGATGGGCCTTTGGCTGATGCAGCAGGGCTCTTATGTTCTCTTATGGCTGGTAACGTATTGTGAATGTTGGAGAAAAAATACTTAAGCCTTTGCTTCTGGTTTCTGAACCTTGCACACTT
This sequence comes from Podarcis raffonei, assembly GCF_027172205.1. Lineage (NCBI taxonomy): Eukaryota > Metazoa > Chordata > Lepidosauria > Squamata > Lacertidae > Podarcis > Podarcis raffonei. Next base: position 8,591,476 of record NC_070621.1, read on the forward strand.
GGTCCCACCACTCATCCAAGCTACTATCTATTCCAGGTCCCCCCAATTATGTGACAGTAGATGGAAGCAAGAGTAGAACTAAACTGGTAAAACTGATCCCTGGCGTGGAGTACATTGTCAGTATCATCTCTGTCAAAGGATTTGAAGAAAGTGAGCCTGTTTCTGGATCTGTGACCACAGGTATGTCCCAGAAGTTGATGGTAATTAAGTGATCAGTAGCCAGGATGCTTTACAGCAGGAGTAGGGAACAGGATCCAGAGCTCCTGGTGGGCCACTTTGACAAAAAGATAGGGCTGCCCACTGTCAAACACCTGATGTCTGGTTACCACAGGTGTGCTCCTGATTCTTTCCTTTGGACTCAAGCGAGATTGCAAAGGTAGATACCTACCAATGTGGGGTTGCGGGCAGACATAATTTAGGGGCAGGGAACAGTTCCATTTTTGAGTGCAGCCAGCCACATTGGGGGTTGGTAGCAAAAACCCTGCTTACCATGAAAAAAAATGAAGAGTTCATTTTAAGGTTCCTGGTTGTTCTTTTTCAGCCATTTGGCATAACATGCCAAATGTCAGGTGTGCATGATTTGGGCAAAGTGGCTTGATTAGGCCTGCGGACTGGAGATTCCTCACAATTGCTTTAGAGAGTACAAAAGGGCAGACCCCTGTCCTAAGGAGCTTACAGCCTAAAATTTGACACAGAGGAAACAATGGAGAAAGGGGAAGAAAGACTGGGAGAAACAAGGGAGCAAGATATGGCCATTACAGTTGCATGCATTTAGACTTAGTTCCCACTGCATTACTGGGATACTGGCTATCCTTGACAGAAAATGTATGTCTTTTTTTCAGAAGGGATTTGAAGAAAGTAATACAGATGATACCACACATGTGTTCTAGCAAGTGGTACCAAGGCAAATTGTGACATTTTATCTCTCTCTGTCTCCCCTCTGTAGCTCTGGATAGTCCATCAGGGCTAATGGCAGTGAACATCACTGATTCCAAAGCACTGGCTGTTTGGCAGCCAGCAATTGCTGCTGTTGATGAGTACATCATTTCCTATGTTACTGAGGGTGGTAAGTCAACATTGCTTTGGAGTAAGGCTGGGGCTGGGGGAGAAATGTGATCCAATTTTAAAGTCAAAATTACCAAATTTGCACTTTCTGAAATAGCATGTGAACTGAAACAAAGACATATTTTAAAATCTGCAATCCTCCAGTTCTCCAGCCAAGAAATGTGTACTAAAAATGCAGGTATTGGGGGGAATAGTGTATATACAAATAACAACAAACAAAAATGCATTATGTCAGGGGAGATTGCTTTGTAAAAACGTGTGTCAGGCAAAACTGAATACCAAATGTGTATATTAGGAGAAATTCACACTACCATTCAGATGAGGATTTTTATTTTTATTTGTAATGCAAACAGTTGTGGAATTTTCTTCTTACCTACAATCACTCCAGGGGATGTCTCAGTCTGTCATTGGCCCTGGGTTCACCTCCTGTTGACCTCCTTCCTTTCTGCCCTACCAGTACCAATGGGCACCAGCCACAACTGCACTATTTGCTTTTTGCTAACTCTGTCATGGAGCTCTCCTAAAATTGTTGGGTTGTCCTTGGAGTAAACCCATTGAAATTAATGCACCTAATTTAGCAATTGCCGTGTTTCAATGGGTCTACTCTGAGTAGGACCAATGTTGGCTACAACCCATGAATTGCAGAAGAGTAGCCATGTTAAGTTATAGTGGAACCTTAAATACATTTGAAGCTTTAAAGGTGTTTGTTATATTTGTAGCCTGCTTTTTTTGGCAAGTTCATTTGTGATCCAGATTGGTTCAATGTGAATTGTAATTTGCATTGTATCCTGACCTAAGACCTTATGACGGGAGATGGGTTTGAGATATTTCTAAGAATGAAAATAAAATTACAGGGATGAAGTTCAACAAGCTCTCTCATCCAAGTGGGCTGTGTTGCAGAGTCCTCTTCTCTATATAGGGTGGCCAAAATTAGCTAAGAGGAGCAACGCATGCTTTGCAAAAGCAGTGAATCCAATATGCCATTAGCTTAGAGCACTGTGATAATAATGCCAAGCTTGAAGGTTTGATCCCTGTATGGGACAGCTGCATCTTCCTGCACTGAAGGGGGTTGGACTAGATTATCCTTAGAGTCCCTTTCAACTCTACAATTCTAGGAGTCTATGGTTCAACAAATGCACCTGCTGAATCCAAGTTGCTCGTTGATCAATGTTCTGTCTTTCTTTGTTGTTTTAGAGCGTGAAATTACTCAGAGTGTCTCAGGCAATACTGTGGAATATGATCTCACTGGCCTCCGTCCAGCCTCTGAATATACACTCCGGATCTATGCCAGGAAGGGACCACAGAAAAGCACAGTCATATCCACCAAATTCACTACAGGTAGATTCTGTTCTATCATAGGTTACTGATGAAGCTTGTGGTCCTAAAACAAGTATATTGCACTGACTTTGGATTCTCAGAAGGGAGGGCTGAGTCTGCATGAGTTGATTCCTATACTCTATATCTTTAACAATCTTTTCCAACCTTGTTCCTTCCAGCGTTTTTGGACTATGACTATGACTCTTAACATCCTTGACTATTGTTCATGCTGCCTTGAGTCAATGGCAGCTGTAGTCCAAAGCATCTGGAAGACACCAGGCAGACTGATCTTTATATTAAAATATATTTAAAATTTTGACCAAACTGCGGGAGGCAGTGGAAGACAGGAGTGCCTTGTGTGCTCTGGTCCATGGGGTCACGAAGAGTCGGACACGACTAAACGACTAAACAACAACAATATTTAAAATAAAAAATTAAAATTAAAACTTCTCATCTTTCTCCTAGACCTTGATGCTCCAAGGGATCTCACTGCAACTGATGTTCAGTTTGAAACAGCACAGCTAACATGGAAGCCCCCTCGTGCCCCTGTTACAGGTTACCTCTTGATCTATGAATCAATTGATGGCAAAGTTAAGGTAAGCATTTGGGTCTAGTATGATAGTCTCTGTTATGTGCAGACTGCAAAGGGGAGGACCCAGATATTAAGGATGCGTTCAGACATGCATTAGTTTCCCTCTGATTATAATGACAGCACTTCTGTCTGTTTTCTAATGTGTCTTTCACACTGCAGTGGCTGGTGCATTGTGTAACTATGAGTTTTAGACTGATATACCAGCATGTTGCAATAAATTTCATTTGCATCATTGAGCATGGTGTGACACAACCATGAATGTTGTTAGACAATATCACTACAGTGGACGCTCAGGTTGCAAACGTGATCCATGCAGGAGGCATGTTCGTAACCTGCAGTGTTTGCAACCTGCAGCGCCGCATCTGCACATGCTCCAGTTGCAATTCGGTGCTTCTGCACATGCGCAAAGCGCCGAAACCCGGAAGTAACCCATTTCGGTACTTCCAGGTTCAGCGCAGTGCGCAACCCAAAAACGCACAGCCTGAAGTGTCTGTAACCCGAGGTATGACTGTAATCCTTTACCCTTTCCGCACATGCCTGCTTTTGTTTCCCCATGACTGTTCGTTTGTTTTGCATATTGCCCTATACCCAGAGGTCTCGGGGCAGTTCACAACAGGAAGTTACAATATAAAAAGCACAACATGCATAATAGAAATAATTAAAACAATTAACAATAATTATAAAAAATACACTCCTCAACAAAGGCCCATAAACAATACACCAGCCCCCAAATACAAAATCTAAATTAATATATAACATTTAAAAACAATTTAAAACAACCTCTCCCCCCCAATAAAATAGCACCCACCCAAGTTAAAACTCTTTCACCATTAGAACAATAATTATAACGAAGGAGGGCTGGCCATTGCCCTTGTACCACCACCCAAGTGCCCCTCATGAAAACCACAGGAAAGATCTGAATGCCCATACACTGCCCCCAATTCTGTCACTTTATCTCACAATTTTCCAGGTTAAGGATGGTTGCAAATGTATCTTTAATGGAATCAAATGGAATGAACATGTGCTGTCTTCCATTAGTTTTCCAGCTTTTGCATTGTGTGAAGGCTCAAGTATATAATGTGAGAATTAACAATTTGGGAAATGTTAGGGAAATGAAGTATACTGCTGTGTGAATGCAGCCTTAGAGCACATGGCTTGTTTCTAAAAGTTCCCAGGTTCCCATATAAGCCTGACAAGAATCCCTGTCAGAAGGCCCCATAGAGCGGCAATCAATCAGCATTTCACAGGGTCAATGGTATATGGGAGCTTTCTGTGTTCCTCCTCTGAACAGGAGATCTACATCAATGGGGGAGGGGGTAATTATGGTTGTATCCAATGCCAGTTCCACTCAGACTACATCCCATTAAAACCAATAGGCCTAAGTTTGTCCTGACCATTAATTTCAATGGGTCTTCTCTGAGCGAAAATAATATTGGACACATTCCAATGTAACCAGAATTGCACTGCTCAGATATACATGAGACATATCAGAGGGCTTCGAGGGGAACATGAACATTTCCAGCAGTACACAAAACCTTTGTGGGTAGGACTTCAGGCTGTTGATGTGAATTTTAATGGCAAAGAGGCCAAGCTCAAAAAATGTTCTTCCTGGGCTGGAGGCTGCCATATTTGTTTTCCCAGAATGCCAAGCATCCCCCATCATTCCAGTGGGATCTCTGGGGACAAGAAACTGGAAGTGCCAGCCTAGGAAGGGCAAAGAGGAGTGGCAGTGAGTTTTGAACCTCTGCCTTCAAAATTCACCCCACCCCTGAAAATAGTCAGGGGTGGGGGTACTGCCCTTCTCACATCCATGCTTCCCTCATAAAAAGCCTGGCATTGCACAGCCAAATTATTTGCCAGCAAATGCCCTTTGAGACCATTTTCGATGGGTGTCTAAGACATGATGAGTTTGGGCAGCAGAAACAGCCCCTCTATTTAGTGCAGTCATGTTCATAGAGATGCCACAGTAGGGGATACATATTTGATGTGCTCCAAATATGCTGCTGTGCTTAGTGCATGTATCAGCCATGTTCATACCAACACTAACCTTGCTTTCTAGCTATGCCACCAGCATATTCTTGTATGAAAGATTTATCTTAAAGAAACCATTCCCTTGCTTCTAATGTGGTGTGGTGTGCGAAGATCTTATCAGGAACAGAAATGGCCTCATCAATCTTTGACACTGTTTTCTTAAGGTAGCATAAATGATTCAACAACCATGTAAAAAATGGAACAAGTCTTCATTCTTAATTCATTCACCCTCCATTCATTATTGATTCCCCCCATCCTGCAGGAAGTTATCCTGGGACCTGAGTCGAATTCCTACAGCTTGTCAGAGCTGAGTCCATCCACCCAGTACACAGTGAAATTACAGGCCTTAAACCGGAATTTGAAGAGCAAGATCATCCCAGCAATATTCACCACAAGTATGATACATGCAGGGACTGGGAGGTGGCAGGTGACACTTCCTACTCCTGCCCCCCAAAGCAAACTGGCCCATATTTCAATACATCTGCTGTGCACCTGAGTCTGGATTATCACATTCAGTTCTGATTGCATCTTTTAAAAATGCCATAGAGCTGGGAAAGGCAGCTCAAAGGGGAAGGGTGATTTCTCAGTCCTCCCCCAATCTGTGTGCTCCAATGCTACCAGGAGCTAAGCCATGGTCTGAACCTGGGCCCATATTTTCCCTTAAGCAACAAGCTATAGTCATGAGTTGTTCTTGGCATACCACTCATGGTTTGTCTGGAGGGAGACAAATCATGATGCATGGTTCATACATAATGCTGAGCCAAACCATGGCTTAGCTTCAGGTAACACAGCAGGAGAAGGACCAGGGAAGATGTGGAGCAGCTGTGTGGACCCTTGTACTTCTACATTCAAATGTAGGCATCATTTACCTCAGCGTCAGGGGTGCCAACTTGAATAAAATATGGAGGGGCAGGTAAGCCCCATCCTGCATAATCGATCACATGATGCAGTGCACACACAACATCTGAATGGCAATGGCCATCAACTTGGGGGGGGGCAGCCCCCTCAAATATTTTATTGCAGGGGCTGAAGCCCCCATGGCCCCTAGAAATTGGCTCCTATGCTCATCGTAAATGTTGGTCAGAATTTGACATCTTTGTTGGGCCTAACAAAATGACACCTTTCTTTCAAGGGAGGTCAAGAAAGAAATGGGACACTGCACCCCTAACCTCCATGTGCCACCAGACAGCCCCTAGCAGCCTGATTTTCTACTTACATCTTCTCCAGAGGATCAAACTGCCTATGCCAGTTTCCTCTTACTTAGTCTCATGCCACATTTACACCATACAGTTAAAGCACTATGTTTCCTTAGCTGTGGTTCCTGCATTGCTGGGGATCAGACTAGATAGCTATTTAAACAGCCATGTCCCCTTCCCATGAATTCTGGGAGCTGTACTTTGGTAAAGGTTCTGAGAGTCGCTGGGACACCCTCTATTCTCATACACAGCCATAACCCCCAGTTCCCAGTGAATATGAATTGATTGTTTAAGTGCTCTGGGAATTGTAACCCTGGGAAGGGATTGAGGATTTCCTAACAACTCCCAGCACCCTTAAAAACTACAGTTGCCAAAATTCTTTGGAGGAAACCATGACTGTTTAAAGTGATATCATAGCACTTTAAATGTATAGTGTGAATGGGGCCTGGGTGTTGCTCTTGTAGAACTCTGCAGGGAGGAATATGGCGACAAATCTAGAATTAGTTGGCTCTGCCTCGACCTCTTTTGGTCTACCTGCCTTCTTCCGTGTCAGGCTCAATAGGCACCACTCACGACTGCTTTCTCGGTAACAAGTGCTGGTACTCAAGTAGTGATTCTTCGCTTGTTCCCCTTTGCTGCAGCTGGACTCTTGTATCCTTACCCCAGAGACTGCTCCCAGGCTCTATTGAATGGAGAAACAGCCTCTGGCCTCTACACTATTTACCTAAATGGCAACAAGTCTCAGCCTACAGAGGTGTTCTGCGACATGAGTTCTGATGGAGGCGGATGGATTGTGAGTATTTGTACTACTCTACTTAGTTAATTACTTATCTACCTTTCCACACAATCGGTAGCTATGAGCCATGAATGTAGCTACAACCAATCTACTCCCATCTTCTTGCATTCACAAAGGGCATGAGAGAGAAACAGAGTCTTCTTCCCTTTCTGCATTGAATGGGGAAAGTTAAGAAACAGTCCAAGTCTCTACCCACTGCCTGAAAGCTGCTTCTTACTTGATCAAAAGCTTCAGTGGAGACAATACATCCAGATTAGGGTCCTGTGTACCACTGGGTCTCCTGCACACATACACAGCCGAACAAGACAACAACAAGAATCCACTGAAAGCATACAAATCAATCTCCCTTACCTGACCCAACAAGCCCTCCCCTCCCTCACAAATGCAAACAAACCCCACTGCAGACAACCACAGACAACCAACCACACCCTGCTCCCCAATACCTCTCACTACCAAAGAACTATAACAAGCAAATAGAAAGAGAACCTACCCAGTTGACACTGACATAAAACCCCACAAGTACACTATCCAAAAGAATTTAAGCCTTACCACCCTACCCCTCCTCTCCCCCCTCTTCTTCCCCAACCTTATACCGTACTCAACACTAATGTCTCACAACAAACATAACTGATCTGTAAGAAAGACTGTACAACCTGAAAAAAGAGACAAGGCATGTACTTTTGTAAAGCAAGAAAATCTTTAATAAAAAAGAAACATTATGGAATTAAAAAAAAAAGTAAGTGTCACTGTCATTGTGGCAGGATCCTAGGGGTGATCCAGGACTGCCTCAACTCAAGAAGACTGCATCAGCCCAATCTACTTCAGGGTCTGGGATTTGGAAAGGTCTAGTATAAAGTGGCTTCCTGTGTTTGCTGGTCTGGTGCATAAACTGTCTATGTCGCCAATCAAAGGCTTTGCTTTCAGGAGGCTCCAGGTTCAGTTCATGGTGTCTCTGAGTAACGGCTAGTGAGCAGCATTGGGAAAGATTCTTGCATGAGGGTCTGGAGATCACCAGCCACACACCACAGGCAGCACTGGGTATATAAACACACATGCTGTCTGCCACTGTCCTATTATAGCAGTGTTTATAACAATATCAATGTTTATTTTGGGGTTCTAGGTGTTTCTAAGAAGGCAGAATGGAGAGCAGGAATTCTACCAGAACTGGAGGACTTATGAGGCTGGATTTGGAAATCCCAATGGTGAATTCTGGCTAGGTACGTGACTAACAAGTGTCCCCTCACATTGCACAAAGGACTGCACCCTTGGCTTGGTGCCCTGTGCAGGAGGACCACCTACACCAGCCTATATTTGGCACTGCCACCACCTTCAAAGGGAGTCTGTTCCACCATCAAACAACTCTTACCACCAGAAAGTTCTTCCTGATGTTTGGCCAGATTCTCCTATCTTGTAACTTGAAGCCACTGGTTTGGGTCCTACCCTCCGGAGCAGGAGAAAACAAGCTTGCTCCATCTTCCATGTGACAGCCCTTTGGATATTTGAAGATGGCTTTCATATCTCCTCTCAGACTCCCCTTTTCCAGGCTAAACATACCCAATTCGCTCAGCCATTCCTCATAAGGCTTGGTTTCCAGTCCCTTTATTATCATGTTTGCCCTCCTCCGCACACCTTCCAGCTTGTCAATATCCTTCTTAAATTGTGGTGCCCAGAACTAGAGACAGTATTCCAGGTGTGGTCTGACGAAGACAGACTAGAGCAATACTATGACTTCCCTTGATCTGGATAGTTATGTTGATGCAGCCTGGAATAGCAATAGCTTTTTCTGTTGCTGCATCACACTGTTGGCTCATGTTAAGCTTGTGTGTTGACACCTCTAGATCCTTTTCACATGTACTACTGACAACTGGGGTGTCCCCCATCTTATATTTCTGCAGCAGATTATTCCTGCCTAAGTATAGAACCATACATTTGTTCCACTGTTATTGATTGTTCCCTGTAGGTCTGGACAAGCTCCACAAAATCACTTCCCAGGGCCAGTATGAGCTGCGGGTGGATTTGCGTGACCATGGAGAAACTGCCTATGCCCTCTATGACAAGTTTTTTGTCGGTGATGCCAGGTCTCGCTACCGGCTGAAAGTGGAAGGATATAGTGGCACAGCAGGTGGGTTTGTGTGCTAGCCTCAGAATAACTTGTAAGCCTCTGCAATTGTTTGTTTGTAAGGTGATTTACAACATTCCTGCATTGCAAAAGTTTGGACTAGGTGACCAATTGGGTCCCTTCCAGCTCTATGATTCTATGATTCTGCAGAACATAATGAACAGTATATGCCAATTCCTAACACAATATGCATGTCGTACAGAATCCAAAACACTTACTTATATATATATATGTATTATTATGTGCTGATTATTACGGTGTACTGATTATTATTATGAGTTGCATTTATGTAACTCATAATAATAAACAATGCCTAATGGTACATAATAGGTAATGAGCATAGTTAATATATGCTAAACAGGAATGATACACAGTATCATCCAAGCAATAAACACGTACACTCTGTAAAATACAAAGTCTAATAACCTTATCACAGATGCAGCTGTAAAGTATAATGCATATCTAGTAGCACCTTTCTGAAAAAAAAAACAGAGGGAAATCAGAAGCTCAAACTACTTCTGTTGTGTTCTATGTCCTTCCCCAATGCTCTGGTAAAGTCATTCTTGGATTGCAAACTGGAGCTGTTAGTCACAGAAGGACCCACACCTCTGCTCCTGCCTCCTCATTTTCATTTTATGAAGAAGTTGGAGGAAGTTACAATAATGTATCGTAGTTGTTTTAAAAAGAAAAGATTCTGGGGCAATCTGAATATCTCTAAGAAAGGAATCCTTACCTGGGGCATGTCTCATTTGATTTCTTCTCTTGTTGAGTCTTGATTAGCATAATTAACAACAACAACAGGTGATAGCCAACTAAGTTTTATTCGGAGTAGGGGAAATGAAAAATGGAAACAATGCAGCAGTCATTCATTATTTAGTCACCTTTTATAGGTATCCTCGAATTCTAGGTGACTCCAAGGGTCATCTAGTCCACCTATGCAATATAGAAATAACAACTAAAGAATCCTTGACACGTGGTCATACAATCAGTCTTTAAAAACACCCAAGGAATGAGAGTCCATCACTTTTCAAGGTGGTCCATTCCACTGTCAAACAGCTATTACCGTCAGGCTGGATCAAAGAAGCATTTCAGTTAAATGCTTTGTAAACTCATACAGGGAAATCCGGTTGGGAAAGATGGGACTCCACAGCGCCATCTGGTGTCACAGTGTTATATCCACAGCTGTCAATGTTTCCCTTTTTTTAAGGGAAGTCCCCTTATTCCAAATAGGATTCCTCGCAAGAAAAGGGAAAAGTTGACAGCTATGGTTATATCGCTTATACAGCACATATAAAATGCTTTTTCTTTATCAATCGAGTTGAGTCCTCAGAAAGTTCTTAACATTTAGTAAGAATCTCCTTTCTTATTTCTTGAATCCATTGGTTTGGGTCCTCCCGTCCAGAGCAGCAGAAACGAAGCTTGTTCCATCCTCCACATGAAAGCCTTTCAGATGTTTGAAGATGGCTATCATCTCCTCTCAGTCTTCTGTTCTCCAAGCTAAACATAGCTAGCCTCCTCCACCATTCCTCATAAGGCTTGGTTTCTAAACACTTGATCATCCTGGTTGCCCTCTGCACATGTTTCAGCTTGTCAAAATCCTTTTCAAACTGTGGTATCCTCTCTGTCGACAATGTATGCTAATAACTTGTTGTGACCCTCAGCCTTAATTTTGTGTAAGCTATGCATGGGGGGGAAAGGGGGGGGACAAACCCAAGCCCAAGTTCTGGCATTTATGGTTCTTACAATGCATTTAAGAGCTGAGGTAAGTGGTGGTTGAGCACTTCTTGATAAAGAGTTCCCCACCCCCAGAAGGAGCATTATTTTATTTTTGTCCATCAATTTAACACAGGGTTAAAATGGGTTGCATTGGGATACCTTTGTTTCCTGCAAGGGATTATGGGCCTTTTTGTGTAACTTTGCTTCTGTGTGTCATTTCCATTTTAAATCTACCTGGTGCTGAGCAACTTGCTGTTTTTTCAGTCTTGGAATGTAAACAAACAGCCTGAGCCCAGCAATGTCTCTCTTGAAGTTCTAAGTACCTGTCCTGAATATGGCTTACACAAGAAGGAACATGATGGGTCAAGATGCCAAGAATGTGCTTAGCGGTTCCCCATCATAACAAGCTGTACATTGTGTGACAACGCATGGAAAATGTTTCGGAAGACCACATCTGCTTTGTTGCAAAGATGGCAGGCCAAATCCCACAGGCTCCTTCCACTCCTTTCTTTTGCCCCCTTCCCACCCCCTTATATTGGAACCTGTACTGGAATGAGCTGGATGATCTCCCAACAAAAAAAACACACATGCAATAGAAAGGGAGTAAAGAATCTAGAGTTGTGGTGACCAGCTAATTCAACTCAGAGCAGGCCCCGTTGGAATTAATAGATGCAAGTTAGTCATGTGTGCTAATCTCCATGGGTCTGTTTGTTCTGAGAATCCCCAGAGATAGGTAAGTTTATAATGCAAACCATATGCACCCTTCCAAGGTTTGTTTTGAAGCCTGCTAGGGGCGGGGTGAAAAATGCCAGTGGCCACCAGACTAGAAATTTTGTAAACCGCCCTCCAAAAGCAGATGGATGTATCTGTCCATTTCTGATTCTCTCAGTTTCTCCCCCCCCCCAAAAAAAAAATTATAAAGTTTAGTTCTTCACAATTCCACCATTAGTTTGCTATTTCTTCACTTATTTAAACCTCGTCATAGAAATTCATGAGTATTTCTCTGCAGATTTCTTCCAATATGGGGAACGGCTCACTCAGATCACTACTTCAGACCATTCTCTTTGTTTCTGGCTACATGACATCAGTCTTTCTTTTGTGTTCCACAAACCAGGCTGGCAATATCATTAGGCAGTGGGGCAGCTACTTCAGGTGGTAGATGCTAGGGAACAGCAGCATTCTGCCCTTTTCCTCCTAAACCTATCTGCTCTGTGCCACCTAAGCTAGCCCACTGACCTTAGGTATAGTGGAGGAGGTTGTCCCATTGTCAAAGGTCCCACCCACCTAAAGAACTTAAGTGGGAATAAGAACAACTCTTCTGGAACACAGCAAAGGCCCATCTAGTACAACCCAAACCCAAACCAATCAGACAGGTTTGAAGGGTGCACTCACATAGCCCTGGCAGCCCTGCACAGCATTGCAAGGCTGGGGTAGGACTGTCTGATCCCAGCCTTGCAAAGTGGTGCAGGGAGCACATTCATGTGCCAGAGCCCAGTGGGGCAACAATGCTGCCATGTCCTCTCCACCACTTCTGCCCCTGGGTCACACCCTCATCCTCCCTCTGTGGTGGGTGGTGGTGGTGGCAACTGCGTCCTCCCCCTCCCTGTCGGCCAGCCTAGGGGTGAGGCATGCATGGGCATCCCTTTCTTGTGCACAAAGAGAAGGAAGTGCTGCCACCACCCATACCCTGAAGGCCTGGCCTGGGTGCACCTTCAGTGAGGGAGTCTGGTTGTGCACCTACAAAAAACACACACACCAAGAGCCATGCCCCCCCCGTCCTCCCACACTACACCACTGCACTGAACCCCCCCCCCCTCAGTCAGCTCCAACCTACCTGCCTTCTTTCTTAAAACCAGTCAGGACTGCTCAAGAGAGCCAGCGTGGTGTAGTGGTTAAGAGCAGTAGACTCGTAATTTGGTGAACCGGGTTCGCGTCCTCTCTCCTCCACATGCAGTGACCTTGGCTAGTCACACTTCTCTGAAGTCTCTCAGCCCCACTCACCTCACAGAGTGTTTGTTGTGGGAGAAGAAGGGAAAGGAGAATGTTAGCCGCTTTGAGACCCCTTCAGGTAGTGATAAAGCGGGGTATCAAATCCAAACTCTTCTTCTTCTTCAACCAGTTTCCTCTCCCAAGCCACCTACCTGCCTTCCTACCTGTTCAAAGGCTGGCCCTGCCTATGGTCTTCCTCCTCCTTTGTCTCAGTGTTGCCCTTGTTAGAACTCACCAGTGAAGAGGGTGGGTTAAAAACTAGGATTAGTTGGCTCCACCTGTTATTGACTCTAGTGCCAGCTACTGTTGGGCTCCCAGACTTCCACCCTACAGGTTCCAATAGGAGCCAGCAGCCACTTGTATTTGGAATGAGGAAGAGGAGACATACTATTTTGCCCTTCACCTCGGGTCACAAAAATGTATAGTGCAGTTCCTGCTAGCAACAACCTAAAAATCAGCTATGTTTTTTCTCCATCACACAGGCGATTCCATGACCTATCACAATGCACGCGCCTTTTCCACCTACGACAAGGACCACGATATGGCAATCACTAATTGCGCTTTATCATACAAAGGAGCTTTCTGGTACAAGAACTGCCACCGTGTTAACCTGATGGGTAGATATGGGGACAACAACCACAGCCAGGTAAGTTGTTGTACATTGCACTTATCATGCAGAGTACAAGTGGGCAAGTCGCCACCTTGCAGAACTTAGAAGTGGAGATGGGAGGTTGTCCTACCAGTGCTAGCCCTATTCAGAGTAGACATTGAAATTAATGGATAGCACTAACTTTTTGTTGGCATCTGTCTCCATCAAGAGACAATGCAGTGCACCTCTGGGGGTGAAGTCAAAACTGCTGGATAATTGTAGTGCCTGCTGTGGCTGAAGAGACTCATAACTGATGCATTCCTTGCTGTTTTTGCTGTGTTAGCAGTGCCCTCGCTGGGGCACTAGCCTGGGCAATGTGTATGGAGGTCCTGGACTGTCCTGATTACAATGTGCCCCCTCTCGGCCTCTCTGATGTGGTCCAAAAGGAAAGCATAGCACTACATTTGGCACCAGCTTGGCTGCAGGAGTTACCAGAAGGAGGCATACGAGATGCCACCTGGCTGCCTTACGGACTCCACGCTGCATTTGTGTAGTGTTTCCTCCTTAGCCCTTTCTTCTCCTGAAGATGTCCCACAGGGTATCAGGTGCAGATTTTCCCTTGATGCTTACTGACTAAACTTAGATCCATTAATTTCAATGGGTGTATACTGAGTAAAACAAGGTGAATCATTACATCAAAGGCAAGGCAAAAGAAACCCTGAACATCAGGGTGTAGCTACATCAGCCCCACCAGATGGCTATATTTTCAGCTTTGCTTAAATGCTTCCAGCAGTGCAAAGCCCATTTCCTCCTGTTTCCCTGCCTACATACCTACTCTCTGATTAGACAAGCAGGCAGGCGGCACTGCCACAGTTCCAGGCACTTAAAGGAGGCCCAGAGAAAGATGTGGTGTGGGGAAAGTCCCGAAGCCACATAGGAAGCCCTGGAAGCCCACATTTTGTCCCTTGAGTCTGACGTTTCCCACCATTGCTATTAAGGACTGCTTGGGAATAAATATCAGCCGATAGAATTGATGACTATGATGGCATTTCAACCAGGGATGCCAAGGCTTGTAGCTGATATTCTTAACTGCACACAACAGCTAGTAAACAGTTGCATTCGCCCATTCATTTATATCAACCTTCCGTTCTTGCCTCTGTTTTTGCAGGGTATCAACTGGTTCCACTGGAAAGGTCATGAGCACTCCATCCAGTTTGCAGAGATGAAACTGAGACCATACAGCTTTAGGAATCTTGAAGGGAGACGAAAGAGAGCATGAATCCTCCACGGGGTTGGCTGACAGAAAGAAAAAGAATGGTTGCTTGTTTGTTTGTTTTTCCAGAAATTTGGGGGAAGGGAGATTAGAAATGGAGATGGGAACTTTACCAAAGCATCAGTGTTGCTTGACGTAACCTTGGCTCCCTTGACCATTTTTTATTGGGGGTGGGAAAGGCTTCTTCAAAACGTAGCGTGCTCAACTGAGCATCCTTTTTTCCCCTATCTGTAGCTGGCTTTCTTTGCACCAAAGATGACAATCGCCAGGGAGGGAAGCGGGGAGGGGAGGGGATGTCAGGGAAGAGGACACAATCTGGCATATTCACACACAGAATCACACACACAAAATATATACATTATTATTGTGATCATTATTAGCCATCCTTGAGCTTTATTAGCTGATGATCTGGAAGCTTTTCCTATATATACAGACTGGATCCAGACTTCTCCATGACTAACTGAAGTTCCATTGGTTTCAGTGGGTTTACTCCAAGCATGACTAAAGGTGCAATCCTATCTCCACTCACCTGGGAGTAGTGGTGGCTGGTGCACATTTGGACTGGTAGGGTGGATGGCAGAGTGTGCAACAGTAGGTGGCACCAGAGCCAATGACATTCTAGTTTTGTCCCCATCCTCCTCCCTGCCGAGTTCAAAAAGGGCAACATTGAGACCAAGAAGGAGGACCAAACTTCTTAGTAGGCATGGTGGAGATTGCACTGCAAGTCTGGATCCACCTCTCTCTATATATATTTAAAAAAAAACAGATATAGAAAAGGGCAAGGAAGAAAGCAGCCCTATTTAAACATTTCATCCTAAGATTAATATTATTAATATAATGAAAAGAAAAGAAAAGAAAAGGATGATAATAATAATAAGCTAAGTTTTTTTGTCATCAAGGTTTTTTTTTTTAAACAATCCATGCTTTCCAAAACACAGCAGGACAGTGTCTGATTGTACATTTTTAAAAAAATTAAATAAAAGCACAATTTTACTTTTACAGAAATCTCTGAGTCTTTTTTTAAATGTGTCATATTGTTTGGTGTACATTCAAGGGGTATGGGTGTATATAGGCCTCTCTGCAGTGTGTGTGTACCATAGCAATGACAGAAAAATTGCAGGCAGTCTCCATTTAAATTCCTGGCATCGCCAGTGAAAGCAAAGATGTGTGGGACCACAGATTTCCAACCCCTGAGTTAAAGGATCCCTGGAAAAGGGTTTAGGAAGAACTTGTTTGTGAGACCATGGAGCGATGCTGACAGTCAATAGTATAGATGGTGATGGAGGAAGTACTAGCCTCCTGCACCAAATTATTCTAAAGGTGAGGCAAAGTCTCAAAATGGTACAGAGCCATCATTTATCAGCAGTTAATTGAAGGGGAAGAACCATAGCTTAGTGGCTGAGATCCCAGGTTCAACCCTTGCATCTCCAGATAAGGCCTGGGAAAGATTCTGCCTGAAACTCTGGAGAGTCTCTGCCAGCAAGTGTAGACAGTCCTAAGCTAGGTGGGTCATTATGGGATGAAGCCACTTGTTCCTATGTATTCAGGGAAGGGCCAAAACGCCTTGTCAGAGCACACACACAGTATGCAGTTGTTCCGACATTCAATCCCCAGTATCCCGTTTGAAATACTGGAGAGTCTCTGCAAGTTAGTGTTGATAATACTGAGCTAAATGGATCAAGGGCCTAAGATAGCTTAAGGCAGTTATTTTGTTGCGTGGCGAGTTCCCGCCCCCCACCAGGATAAATAAAGACACGAGACACCATAGTTTAAGGTTAAATGGACGAATTAGGCCACAACTTTATTTAATTCAGGAATGAGAGGCATTGGCTTAGGCATTGGTCCTAGCGACTATCCGGCTCCAGCCCATTTGCTGAAGACACGGGGAAGGGTTAACACTATATTGGGGGAGTCTCCTGCCGAGGCACGTCGACTAGGAGCTCCCCCGGGTCACCGCTCTGGGGCGTGCCTTTGGCCCACACCTCCATAGGCTTCGGACAGGGCCACGCCCCCCGGAGTCCTTTAACGGACCACCCTTCGCTCACTGGGGGGAGGTGATGGCGTTCCTCCCCCCCCCACATCCTCTTAACCCCTTCTTCCCAATGCCTACCGCCACACGAGCAATCGCTCGCCAATACTCTCATGCCTGAAACCAATCCCTTACCCCCTTTGCTATATCAGTAAGCCACATGTCATTTCCCGCATCCGAAAAATGCATGCCATCAAGCCGGTAGAGGGCCTCGCAGTTGCCCGGGTGGTCAATGACCCACCCACCCAGGGCTGCCACTCTACGCACCACCGCCCGATCCAAGGCTTTCCTAGCCCTATTTGTGGCTATTGGGCACCTGCTCTCTCTCCAAACCCAGCTTTCCATCAACAAGGCCCCAAGAATGGTGATGTTTGGATAAGAGGCCTTAAGTTCCTCAAAGTCACTAAAGATATGCCACATCGACTGCCTTTCTGTAAGCTAAATCCTTTTCGCCTAATTGGGTAACTAAAGCATCTGGGGGCCCTCCGCTGCCACTCTGGCCCTAATTGCGGGCAACATTCCGGCCCAGCGCATTCCCCTCCGAGAGATCCAAGATATATTGATGTAGTTAAGGTGCGGCCCGAGACCAGAATTGATGGTGCGGACCCTGGCCCAGTGCACAATGCTGTGCCCGATTATCCAGATGCGTGCCCTCATAGCTCCTGCACCCTAGGGTCCCCGTTAATGGCATGGTTTCTATCCCAGTGGACAGTGCAGGGCCTATAATCCAAATGGGCACCACAACGTCACCTGAAAGCAAAAGAAGGTAACGAAGCCAGGTCAAGTATACTGTGAACAATCACAAGGTCTTATGAATATATCCCTTAAATGCATCAGACTTCCACTGCCCCCAAGTCCTTCATCCTTTCAGCTGAGAGTCCCAAATGCAGTGCTGCGGTGGTGGCCCCAATCCTAAAGGAGTTAGTCGCGAATTCAGCTGAGGATAAACCGCAGGCAGCAATCTCTCTTTGCATAATGCGCGTGGACTGATGCCGTGCAAGGCGGGAGCCATCCAAATGTATAAGGAATGGACCTGAGACGGTTGGTCTCACGTACATGAAATGTTTAGTGTCCTTTACCGCTGATCGGTTTTGGAACATTGGACATGCAGGACTAAATTGGATCTGAACAAGGTCAGGTCTCTCAAACTAACCCCGGACAGCGGATTCTGGTTGGCCCTTACAAACCACTTCGCCAATGCGCATAGCGCCAAAGGCAATGGAGTATGCAGCTGAAAATAACCGGGCCTTGTCCTCGGACCAACAGATACTTCTTATTTTATTTTATTTTTATTATTTTTATTTTATTTTATTATTTTGGAATTGGCATAGAATGTCATAAGGGCCTTCTACCATCACTTTTAGGAGGCTGCAGCCTGCGCCAGCCCTACAACAACAACAATAATAATAGTAATAATAATAATAATTTATTATTTGTACCCCGCCCACCTGGCTGTGTTTCCCCAGCCACTCTGGGCGGCTTCCAAGAAATCAAACATACACTAAAATATCACACATTAAAAAACTTCCCTGAACAGCAGCCCTACAGTGCCCTTCACACTAAGAAGTCCACACCAGGGTCTATGGCTTAAACAACCTTACAGAACAAGGGAGATTGCCGCCTACTGGATGTTTAAGAGTCTTTGCTGCACGACCCAGCACTCTCCAATGTACCAAGTATTGCAAAGCTTCAGCCTTGGTAGGAGGTGTGTCAAGCCTAGCCTTGAGGTGTGTCAAGCCTAGCATTTATTCATTCATTCATTTATTATTCTTTCTTTCTTATTTATTTATTTATTTATTTGCCTTGGAACTCCATAAAGTCCAACCAAGCCTTTTTATAGGATCTAAGCATGGACGGGGCTCCTGAAGCTAATACTCCCTTCAGGACATCACGTTCCCAAAGCTCCAAAGGTGCTCCCAGAATGGCTGTGGCAATTTGCTGCGCCTGAGCATCCGTGATGTCATTGTTAACCCTAGGGGTAAATTTGGTAGAGAAATAGATGTTTAATTCTAAGCACAAAAGGACAAAGGTCCGGGGCAGATCTGCCACTCTAGGACCATGCGATAATTGCTTTGAGAGGACACTGACAACCGTTTGATTGTTGGTCCAGAAGCATACCTGGTGATTCCTGAACTCGTCAGCACGCAAATGCCATTGTACTTTTCCAGGAACTTCAACCCAACCTTCAGGTCTGACTTGACCACTTTAGAGAGGCGCACTCAGTGTTGCGGAGCACGCAGTCCCACTGACAGCTTAGCCAATCGCCCACAAAAGGGGCGGCCAGGGAACACTACCCAGCATGCAAAGTTGAGGTGACCGAAGCGTGAATTGACTCTGGCCAAGGGTGATCTTCTTGAGGGGAAGTTGCAGAATTAATGTTAGCCTCTCCCTTGGTAGGCGGGATGTCTGTGCAATTGTGTCCAATTCAATACCCAAAATAAGTTATGGTCAAAACTGGACCCTCTGTTTTGTCCGCCACCAAAGGTACCCCAAGCTCCTCAGCCAGGGAGGTGAAAGCCTCTAGAGAAGCGCACTCAGGGCTATTACTAATGATGGGGGGGGAGAGTTATTGAGGTAATGGGTCACCCCTTCAGAACCAGTTCTAAAGCGAAGCCCAGTCCAAAATTGCACTAAATGACTCAAAGGCTGCACAAGCTACTGAGCACCCTATCGGCATAGATTTGTCTATGGAATAAGCCCCCTCAAATCTAAAACCTAGCCATAGAAATTCCTCCGGGTGAATTGGCAGGAGACGGAAAGTCGACTCAATGGCGCACTTAGCCAAGAGCGCGCCCCTGCTGAACCTGCGCATACGCTTTATAGCCTGATCAAAGGAGGCATACTTCACAGAACAAGGCTTCTGTGGTATTGCATCATTGACTGAGCCACCTCTAGGGTAGGGTAGGTTGTGGATCATAGGATACTCTCCTGGAGTCTATGGGGGGACAATGCCTAAAGGTGAAATGAGTCAACCCGCTATAGGTGGCTCCACCCTCCCGGCCAGAAATTTCTTTAATTTCTTTTTGCAATAGCTGGCATTTCCCAAACTGATTCTTTGGTTTGGTGGGGGGTTCCCTGAGTTAGGGGGTAATGAAACGAGGATCTTGAAGCCATAAGAGAAACTCTTTCCCAGGGTACTTTGCTGCCTCAATTTTAGGGTATTTATCGAGAAGGGTTCTAAGAGGTGAGAGCTTAACAGAAGAGAACACCACAGTCAAGGGCCAAATTCATACCAGTTTGTGGCTGTTCTTTTTGGTGGGTCTGTGAGCTTTTCAAGACCGCTGGTGGAAATGCCCCCTGCTGCCTGGAAAGGCTGTTTACCTTTAAAACATGAAGATGCTGGGTGGTTACCTAGGCACTTCTCACCTTCATGCGCATACTTACAATTTGGCCCCTGGCACACACCCGTGTTGTACTCCCAGCAAACCTCATGGTGAGGGACTCGCTTAGCTTCAAATTTTCCAACTTAGAGGGATCTGGTTGCTTCTTTTCCACATAGGGACCCATATGCTCCATCCAGTCATTCTGGTCGCTCAGAACCCAGCAGGTGGTGGGCAGCAGGAAGCTTTTCTGAATCGTCCTCGGCATCAGAAGGCTTACTTCTTTTGCTCTTCTTGGCTGAATGCTTCTTCTTACTTAGACTTCTTTCTCCCTTGCCCATCATTGGAGACTGGTGCTGTTCTGCAGCCGCTGCCACTTCCTGTTGCCCCTGCGTCTCTTCGTCCGATGATGTTTCGGAGCCCCCTTCCGCGGTAAAGACTGAAGTTGTGAATGCTGTAGAATACTGGGAAAGTCTGGGGTATACTGAGAGGCAGAAAGGTTATAATTGTGAGCATGAGCCCTACCTCCCGAGGATCTGTCATTGGAAACCCAGGGACACGTAGACTGTAATTATGTGTGAGGATGCATAAATGGATTGCTACCCGAATGTGGAACCCTAAATAAGGAGGCCAAAGTGCAAGGCAGCTCCTCATTACTGGACGGAAGAACTCACTATTTGGGGAAAGGCCGCAGTGACCATGGGCCTGAATTGCTGGTAAAAGGTTTCAAAAGCAGAGGAAACACTGACTAGGCCTGTGGGTTGCAGGGCACAGGAGGCTACCCTGACCCATCTTGGACACAGGACCCACTGTTGAATCATTGGCTGCTCTCAGCACTGCTGCGGTGGCCGCAGAGGTGCCAGGGCGGTCCACAACGTTAGGTGGCGTATCCGGGATGCATTCTTGGGTGAGCGCCAGAGGTGCCGCTGCCACCTGGTCTGCGGGCCTATATTGCCTATAAAATGTCTAAAAGCATTGAAAAACTGTGCCAAAGCCTGTGGGTTACTAGGCACTACGAAGGCCTGGGACCCCTCCTGGTTCCCTTGTGCCACTCCAGATATAGCGGCATTTTGCTGGTTCTCTTGAGCAGACATAGTTTGATACCCTTAATTAGCCTGGTTCTGTAAAATCAACGCCAACTAGCTTGGATTATATGCGTGAGCTGCGAGCAATATCACGGTAGTTCAGTATTGTCTGCACTGGTAAGTTTAAAGGACCCAAAGATGCCTAACTAATCTCCAACAAATTGTATTTAGCTGCAAACAATATCACCGTAGCTCTGTATTATCTGCTAGAAGAGGCATGAGCTATTTACTTTAGATTCCCTATAAACCTGTATGCAAAGATTATTTTGCAGGCGAAGAAGCCCTTTAATAAATCAAATGATATAAAACCCGGATCTCTTTTTCCTTATAACTATGAATTGAGTATACCAAATTATAAAACTTAATGCATAGGCAGAGAGTAAATGACACAGCTCCTCAGAGCACAGCAAGCTGAATGAAGTAATTTGAATTCCAATATACTGTGCACTAATGCTTCAATTTAATTTAAATGCATTTTGTATATTCCCAGAATGAAATTCTCAAGAGTGTAAGTATAAATAAAAGCAGTCAAATTAATTTGAGGATATCAATTCTAAGATCAGCCTAGCCAGAGACGCTGTAGCCAGCTCTATACAAGCTTATGCACCACGAGAAGGGGCTCCCTGCAGCCCCTTGTGCGCTCTTATTTAAGCTAGGCTCTTTTAATAATTGCGCTATCATCCTTTGTTTATATTGCTTATGTTTATTTCCTTTGTTTATATTGCTTTTGAATTTAAAACCAATGAGAAAGTGAGGGGCACTCGAAAAGGAGATAGCTCCCACGTGGTTTTGCCTCTCCTAAAATGGCTGCTGCCGTAAGGCCACGTGGGCAATCAAAATGGCGGCCGTGATGCGTTCCCGTTGCCTAGCGACAATGAACACGTGCGAAAACACTTAACGCTAGCCCTTTAACACTGAAAAATTCCGCAGCCTCAAGAGCAAAATCTGCAGGCATTCCCCACGTACCCCTTATGAACGTTAATTATTCCCCTGGTTTTCTCGCCGGTTAAGCTTAAAAGGTAGGGTTTGTAAAATTACTTCCCACGTGGAATGCCTATAGTAAAATGGCGGCTGCCCGGAAGGGCACGTGGGCGGATGAAATGGTGGCCGGGGCACGCTGGTTGCCTGGCAACGGCGCAGCTGCTTCCGGGGCTTTCCAAGTCTAAACTTTCGCGCGAAATTAAAACAGCCTGTAGAGGAAGCGATGCTCTGCGGAAGCCACTCACCCCCTCAAGAATGCTGCTGAAATGATTATTTAACAAGAAATTCTGCCCCTCACCCCAGCAAGAAAATGAAACACAACCGGCACAAAATGCAGCCCGCTCTCCTCCCGCAGCTGCCGTTCCGCCTAATTGCACCACTCTCCCCTGCACAAACCCCTAGCTAAAACCTGAAGCCCCAACAGCAAAACCTGATTGGATGGGTGCGCTGCGACCTCCGAATGGCCGTGGAAATAACGAAGAGGAGCCAAACGTTCTTCCTTGAGCTCCTTGCAGAACAGGCAGTCAGCAGCCGAGGGCAAGCAACGGATCACCAGAAAAAGCTCCACAAAGCTGAATAAATTCCTCTGCAGGGGGCATGCAGCAGCAGGCATGCAAGCTCCTGAGGGCAGGGAACGTGCACCGCAACACACAGAGCTCCCTGTAAAACTGTAGACGTGAAAGAGATGCTGGAAGGAAAGCACACAAACACACACACAGTGATTTTAGCTCAATTACAGCTCCGGTGTTAAACTGCAGCAGCTGGAATGGAGCGCAAAGGGGGAAACCCCCAGAAGGAGAAAAGCCCTAAATTAGTTTCAGCTCCAAAACTAGAGATAACAACTCCTGAACATCAAGCAGTTTAGAAATCAAGCAACACCAGCAGCGAATGCTGGAAATTCTCTGTAAAAGAAAGGGAGCTTTTTCTGTGAAGCTACAGCATATTCCACGAGGTGCCCTGCAGCTCAAGAACAAAGGCAACAAAGAAGCAAGGCAGGAAAGCTCCAGGAAGGCAGATAAGATCTCCGACAAACAGAAACAGCTGATATGCGGGGGAAAACGCGGGGGCGAAAATAGGGAGCCCCCTCTGTCGGCCCTAAATAGGGCAGGTCATGCACACACCCCCGCCAGCCGATTGGCTGGCTGGGGGGGCAGACACCGCCGGGATTCCCCTGCTCTCGCGGGGGCTGAAACCAGCCCCCGCTCACGTGGGGGGTGGGCGTGAAGCCCGCAACCCCACCTCCTGGGCAGGTTGGAAGTGGCTTCATGGGACAATGATGTACTGATGACAGCTTTCCCCTGGGTTGATGACCCCAAACAATGCCTTGATAGGAGAACTTGGGCAATGTTGCGATCAGTCAAAAAATGTGACAATTGATAAAGCTGAATCTTTCACCAACAATTTGAGGCTTTGTCTCTTGCTTCTGAAACTCAGTGAAGAATACTGGAAGCAATGACTTAGTGGTCTCAATTGGGATAAAGCAACCTTCCCATGTCCTTTTTTCTGGGTAGATCAGGACCATCAAGATGGTCGTTTGCTTTCGATAATATCTAATTCTCCCTCTCTTCATTATACAGCACAGACCACCTGGTGATGTGGTTTCTAATGGAGATGCTCTCCTGCTGAGCCCATATCAGAGGTGCGACAATCTTTTAGGCATTCCTTTGTTCGGTACTTTTGAGGGGTAAAAAGACATAGAAAGGATTTGTACTCTTGCTATATGTCTTGTGGGTGCCGGCACAAAACGGCTAGAGACATTTTGAAAGAGAGGGTGGGGTTGTTACCCCATACTGTTCTGCTACATTTTGGGCCCTTCCTGGTCATTGTATCTGGACCCTCAACCCAGCTGGATCCTAGATCCCTCAAGACCCATCCTGGTAGAACTGCCGTACATGGTTTCACCTTACAAATGCTGAAGATCAGCTGCATTAGAAATCCAGTGCCTCAAGGAGTGTTCTGCTTTCCCATATACAATCCTCAAAAAGGGGAAGGGGTAAGAAGCCTGTACCCCAAACTGCTTCAGCTAACTTAGAGCTCACCCATTCTCTGCTTCTTTCTCAGAACCATTTCCTGCTTTATACCAGTAGGTGGCAGACAGATTCCGTTTTTTATAAGCAAAAGCACATAGACTCATAGAAGAGTTGGAAGGAATCCCAAAGTCATCTAGTCCAACCCCCTGCAATGCAGGAATCTCAACTAAAGTAGCCATGACGGTTGGCCATCTCCAAGGAAGGGGAGTCGATCACCTTCTGAGGGAGTCCGTTCCACTGTTGAACAGCTCATAGTGTCAAAAATTCCTCCTGATGTTTAGTTGGAATCTCCTTTCTTGTTGCTTGAATCCAGTGGTTCAAGTCCTACCCTCTAGCACAGGAGAAAACAAGATAGCTCCATCTTTCATGTGACAGCTCTCTGGATATTTGAAAATGGCCATCATATATCCTCTCTCCTCTTTTCTAGGCTAAACATACCCAGCTTCCTTAACAGTTCCTCTTAAAACTTGGTTTCCAGATCCTTGATCATCTTTGTTGTCCTCCTCTGCACATGTTCCAGCGTGTCAACATTCTTCTTAATTTGTGGTGCCCAGAATTGGACACAGTGTTCCAGGTGTGGTCTGACCAAGGCAGAATAGAGTTGGACTACTACTTCCCTTGACCTGGACACTTCTTCTTCTTCTTCTTCTTCTTCTTCTTCTTCTTCTTCTTCTTCTTCTTCTTCTTCTTCTTCTATCACTGGTAGCCGAGTAAGATTGTCTTCCATAAGCACGGTTTTAACAGCGAGTCTGTAAGTGACTGTGGAGGCCAATTCTGGACCCACACGTCCTTCCACAGTGGGGTCATTGGTTTCCGTGTTGGAGTTGATCACGGTGTGGATTTGCTAGGGGTGCCTTCCTCTTAGCATGTTTCTCCCTTGCATCCTGAGTTTGAGTGTCTTCAAAGCCCATGACACCTTTGGTAAAGGCTGTTCTCCAACTGGAGTGCTCACAGGCCAATGTTTCTCAGTTGGTGTGGTCTGACCAAGGCAGAATAGAGTGGGGCTCTTATTTCCCTTGACCTGGACACTATACTTCTATTGATGCAGCCTAGAATAATTTTAGCTTTTTTTGCTGCTGCTGCTGCGTCACACTGTTGACTCATGTTAAGCTTGTGGCCCACCCAAACCCCTAAACCCCTTTCACATATACTGCTAGTAAGCCGGGTATCCCCCATCTTATATTTGCACATCTGGTTCTTCCTGCCTGTGTAAGCCTCTAATGTATGTACCCATGGGAGCGGCCAAGGGAGGGCAAGGGGAGCAGCTGCCCCCCCCCCAAAAAAAATAGAAATACTTACCTAACTGACCAATCACATCGGTTCTGCCCCCCTCCCAACAAAAGTCCTGGCTACACCCGTGTATGTACCTTATGTATGTATACAGACTCAATGAGAGGTATGAGCTTGCTTTTGCTGAGTGATTCATTTATATTAGGTCTAATTTGAGACAAACAAACTCTCTTCTCCTCATTCTCTTTCCTGAGCTTTCATATTTGTCAGAGTGGAAAATCCCTGTTCACAACAATATGTAGGAGAAAAGTCAATGCTCTTGCTCTCATTAAGAGTGTGTGTGTGTGTGTGTGTGTGTGTGTTTGTACACACACACCTCTATATAAAAAATTATATTATTCTATACCAGGCATGTCCAAAGTCTGTTTTGGGGGCCTAATCCGTCCCGCCAGCTGATTTAATCCAGCCCACGTGGCAATATATGTCCTGGGGTAAAATCCTTAAAAAATCTCAGCAAGTTCAATCCTTAGCAAGTTTGATCAGCCCTCATGCATGTTCACTTCATCAAATCTGGCCCTCTTTGAAAAAAGTTTGGGCACCCCTGTTCTATACTGTATTATACTACATTGAAAATTTTAAATGTTTCTTTGACTCTCCTGGAATCTTCCCACCACACCCTTTGAGAACCACTGCAGGAAGGCAAAAGCACCCAAGGAACAGCAGAATTAGGGCCAGTGAAGGGTGTGGCCAGAGGAAAGGGGGTGTGGCTTTCCAAGCATTCCAAGGCCCAGACACGGATGCTGAAGAGGTCCTCTGGTCCTGGGCCTGAGGTTCCCCAATCCTATTAAACAGCCTCCTATAGTCTCCTACTCAGATACGTCATATGGTATGAGGGTGGAGAGGCGTGAAATAATGCAAAGCAGAGCAAGGGAAGCCGCAAGCCAAACCTCTGCTTTGCAATTAGCTGGAGCTTCATGCACTGCCTCCGCAGCGTTCGCTCTGGAGACCACATTAAAAGCAGTGTTTGCTCTGGTTTCCGAGGACGCAGCTGGCAGTGATATAGTCAAATGGCTTGAGGATGACTGCAGTTAGAAGCTTGCTGCTTTAATTTCAGTTCTTTCCTCGGAAACTTACCAAAAAGAAAACCAAAAAACCTAAACCTCACCATTTCCTGAGTCTTTACAGTAACTCCTGTGCAAAAGGTTGAAAATGATTTAAAGCAGACAGAATGAACTGTGGGGTTCAAAGCCTCACAACAAAAACATGGTATCAGATGAACCATTCTGCTAAGTGCAAATTGATCTCTGGAACTCCCTGCCTCTTGATATCAGGCAGGGACTTTTTTTCAGCACTTGCTAAAAACATTTTGGTTAGGCAAACCTACCCAATTTATTATGTATATTTGCTTTTAAAATGTGTTGATCTTATTGACGTTTTGATAATTTTATGGTGCCTACTGTTTTTAAAGTGTATTTGCACTGCAGATAGATAGATATGAATATGAGCAGGTTGCACAGTTATTAGGGGATTTGGGTTGGCATCCATCTGTCTTGGGAGACTTGGGCTACAGCCACTACCACATCCATCTATTTTCTGTGGGAGCTGGGCAGCATTCAGAGGCTCCCTGTCTCACTGGAGTGTCTTAAGTTCCCGATCCATGGAGATTATATAAGGAAGTTGCTTCATTTTTTATAAGAGACTGGGTAGAAATTAAGTGCTCTCTTCCATCCCAAATGCCTGTGGTGTTAAAGTATTGAGTCCTGAAAAGGATCTAGGAGATCTATTATCTGATTATTGATGTAAGCCTCCAGAATGTATCTTGTATAGTGTATCTCTGAAGAAGTGTGCATGCACACAAAAGCTTATACTGGGCACAGGCAAACTCTGGCCCTCCAGATGTTTTGGGACCACAACTCCCATCACCCCTGACCACTGGTCCTTTTAGCTAGGGATGATGGGAGTTGTAGTCCCAAAACATCTGGAGGGCTGAGTTTGCCTATGCCTGGCTTATACCCAGAACAAACTTAGTTGGTCTCTAAGGTGCTACTGGACAATTTTTTTATTTTATTTTATTTTATTTTGATTGTATAGTTAAAGTTTCACTCCTATCTGCAGTACATTGTATTTTGTTTTACTGCTATGGTTAGAGGCTGATGCAAATAAAGATTCTTCTTCTTCGTGATCTAGGGCAGTAGGATTGCCATGTGTCTGGAATTTCCTGGACATAGTTAGAATAAAGCAGTTGGAAACAGTGTCTGGGTGGGAATCACTGAAATGTCCGAAAAAATCAGGACGTATGGCAACCCATACCAGAAGTCTAGATTTTGATGAATTTCCTTTAAAATAGCTCAGAAACGTCTTCTTCTTTTTTGAGATTTTGCAAGAAAAGCTCAAAAACCTTTGTGTCCTGATTTTTACTTTTTGAAATACTGTATGGCAGCCCTTTAGGGCAGTGGTTCTCAAACTTTTTCCTCTGGGCCACACGTTCAGAATAAAAATTTGCTCGCACCACACTGATTTTTGTATTGGTAACAAATACATTAGAAAACAAAATGACAGAATTCCTAGCAGTGCTTAAAAATTTAAATGTTTTCTTGATTGTCCTTGAATCTTCCCGCCACACTTGCCATCCTCTCCTGCCACACCAGTGTGCTGTGCCACAGCCTTTGAGAAGCACTGATCTAGGGGGCTTAGTGTACCTCAAGCTTAACGTGAATCAACAGTGTAAGGCAGCAGCAAAAGAAGCTAGACTGAATCAACAGAAGTATAGTGTCCATATGAAAGGAAGTCATAGTACCTGCCTTGGTCAGACCACAAGTAAATTCAAGTAAATACGGTGAATGCTTATTTGTGTCTCAAAGATAAATGTACAGGAGTCACCCCACTTAATGTGACTCACATGCAACCACATGCAGCACTGGGAAATAAATAAATAAGGGGACATCTGGATTACTAGCAGTACATGTAAAAAG
Source organism: Podarcis raffonei (assembly GCF_027172205.1). NCBI lineage: Eukaryota > Metazoa > Chordata > Lepidosauria > Squamata > Lacertidae > Podarcis > Podarcis raffonei. The sequence continues at coordinate 8,619,806 of NC_070621.1, forward strand.
GATCTAGGGGTCTTGGTGGAACATGAGTCAACAGTGTGATGCAGAAGTAAAAAAAAGTGAATGCTATTCTAGGCTGCATCAACTAAAGTGCAGTGGTACCTCGGGTTAAGTACTTAATTCATTCTGGAGGTCCGTTCTTAACCTGAAGCTGTTCTTAACCTGAAGCACTACTTTAGCTGCCGGAGCATGATTTCTGTTCTCATCCTGAAGCAAAGTTCTTAACCCGAGGTACTATTTCTGGGTTAGCGGAGTCTGTAACCTGAAGCGTATGTAACCTGAGGTACCACTGTATAGTGTCCAGATCAAGGGAAGTCATAGTACCTGCCCTGTTCAGACCACACCTGGGATATTGTGTCCAGTTTGGGCACCACAATTTAAGAAGCATGTTGACAAGCTGGAATGTGTGCAGAGGAGGGCAACTAAGATGATCAAGGTTCTGGAAACTAAGTCTCATGAGGAGTGGGTGTGTTTAGCCTGGAGAAGAGGAGATAAGATAGCCATTTTCAAATATCTGAAGGACTGTCACATGGAAGATGCAGCAAACTTCTTTTCGCCTGCTCCAGAGGGTAAAATCTGAGCCAATGGACTCAAGTTATGAGAAAGGAGATTTCAATAGGGCTTTTGAGAAAGTCCTCTATTATATTCTCGTGAGGAAGCAAGTAAAATGTGGGTGGCACGTGACAACTTTTAGGTGGATTTGGTTGAAAGGCCAAACCCAAAAAGTACTCATTAATGGTTCCTCGTCATCCTGGGGAAAAGTGACAAGTGGGGTGCCGTAGGATTCTGTCCTGGGCCTGTTGTTGTTCAACATCTTTATAAATGACTTGGATGAAGGAATTGAGGGGAAGCTCATCAAATTTGCAGATAACACCAAACTGGGAGGGGTAGCTAATGCTGCAGAAGACAAAATCAGAATTCAATATGACCTTAACAGATTGGAGAACTGGGCACAAGCTAACAAAATGAATTAAAATAAGGACAAATGTAAGATTCTGCACTTGGGCAGGAGGAACCAGATGCACGGATTTAGGATGGGGTACACCTGGGTTACTAGCAGTACATGTGAAAAGGATTTAGGGGTCTTGGTGGACCACAGGCTTAACATGAGTCAACAGTTTGATGCAGCAGCAAAAAAACTGAATACTATTCTAGGCTGCATCGACAGAAGTATACTGTCCAGATCAAGGGAAGTAATAGTCCCACTCTATTCTGTCTTGGTCGGACCACACCTGGAACACTGTGTCCAGTTCCAGGCAACACAATTTAAGAAGGATGTTGACAAGCTAGAATGTGTGCAGAGGAGCGCAAGCAAGATGATCAACGGTCTGGAAACTCAACCAAATGAGGAGCGCTTGAAGGAGCTGGGGAATGTTTAGCCTGGAGAAGAAGAGATATGATAGCCATCATCAAATATGTGAAGGGCTGTCACATGGAAGATACAGCATGTTTTCTCCTGCTCCAGAGGGTAAAATCTGAGCCAAAGGACACAAGTTATGAGAAAGGAGAGTCCGACCAAACATTAGGAAGAACTTTCTGACAATAAGACCTGTTTGACAGTGGAACGAATTCCCTCAGATGGTAGAAAGCTTTTTGGACTTTTTAAAAGATAAGTTGGATGCCTATCTGCAAGGGATTCCTAAGCTGTGTTTCCTGCATTGCAGGTGGTTGGACTAGATGACCTTTGGATCCCTGCCAACTCTACAATTATATGATTTTATAGATCCAAGATTATACCAGTCTGAGCAAGTATGGGTGATCTGTGGCCCATGGAGGTGCGGGCAGCCATGCAAGGATTTTCTGTGATCCCACATGACTAGGGCTGCCATACATCCAAATTTCCTGGACACAACCGGAATACAGTAGTTGGAAACAGTGCCCAGGCAGAAATCCAGATGTACGGCAACTCATGCCGGAAGTCTAGATTTTGGCAAATTTCTTTAAAAATAGCTCAAAGGGTCAAAGGGTTAAAGGGTCCTTGGCCCTGAAGGTCTCTGTATGTTCTTAGTCTCGCCTACCTTGCAGAACAAAAAAAAAATTATTTATTTTTTTGGTATCTGAAGAAGTGTGCATGCACACGAAAGCTCATACCAAGAACTAACTTAGTTGGTCTTTAAGGTGCTACTGGAAGAAAAAAAAAATTTTGTTTTGACTATGGCAGACCAACACGGCTACCTATCTGTAACTCTACCTTGCAGAGTCACTGTGGTATAAATGGATGGATATAATTTCCCCTTTTTCTTTTCTTTCTTTCTTTTCTTTCTTAAAGAAAAAGGTCAGTGACTGCTGACTGAGCTCTGCATAAATGGAACAGGAGCACAGATGTAATCTTTTTCAAAGACTTTTGGTTAAATGTCCCAAGAATAGTTTCCGAAATGACAGGTTATAAACTGGATGGTGGTTTTATTAGATTTTTTTTGTTTTTTAAAAAATTGAATATAAATCCTACTGTTCAACTTGCTCCATGGAATAAAGGATTTATTGCTGACTTTCTGCCTGCTGCAGAAATCCTCAGTGCTTTGGAAGAGTCCAGCCTATCATTGGGATGTTCTCTTGTGGAAGTGCTACAGTCCAGGATTGCTAATGAACATGCAGATATACTTTATATATATGGGAGGAGGGAGGGGGAGCGAGGAAAAAGGGGGGGAAATAAGGATGATATGTTTCTGGATAATATGTTTTGCCTTAATTTTGAATAAAAAAAGTTTTAAAAGAAAGAAACAAGAGAATCACATTCATGGAATTAAACAGAGGACAGTGTCGGTTCTAGATTTAATACATGCTCTGGCTGACATAAGAAGAAGGTTGTTTATTTTTTGCATGGCTAAAAGGTGATCTATAGCAAAAGGCATTTCCAGAGGCATTTCCAACTTATAAGACTCCTTACTAAAATATTGGCTGTATGTGGATTACTTGATATGAGGAATTGGAACTGTGAAATGAGAAATGAATACGTGGGCATAATCATAAATAGATATGGTACAGGGAGGGGCAGACAAATCAGACAAATCCAGTTCCTCTTTTTTCTAAACTTGTTCAGTTCTCCACATTTCCACATCAGTTTGCAATAAAAATACAGATTTTTGTAAAGCCATTTCCCCTAAAATAATGCATTTTTAATGTTATTTTCATCAATATATGATTTTTCTAGACACCTTACCCCAGTGTATGCATTTCTGTACTCATTACTCAGCTTGAGAACTGAACTAGAAAATTTAGAGGAGTGTGAATTTTGAAGGACAGCTGTGCAGTGGTTCTTGTTTTGGAAGGTGCATCTCTGGGTGCAAGACATGAAACAAGACTGTAAGGAAAGTCTGGGACAGCTCAGGCAAGTCTGGGCTAATTCAGGCAAGTCTGGGCTAATTCAGGCAAGTCTGGGCATGTAGTAGCTAGACTTTAAAGAACACACACAATGCCCACAAACCAAAGCATCACTGTGTTATATTCTCCACTGCCATCTGAAATTGTACAAACTAAGGCTGCATATACATTTCCTTTTACTCTTCACCCAGTGCACTCTCACCACTGGTTTGAGTAGTGGTGTATACACATTGTGAGCCCGCAACCCATATCGATCCTGTTTCTATTCTATAGTTTTTATATACATATAAAAAACTGCATTTTTCATTATTTGGAAAAAAAGAATAATGACCTAGCTGTGTTTTAAACTGACAACATGAGCATAGCCTAGAGATTCTAACTCCTCCTCCGCCCCCAGTGTGGATAGGGGGATATTTCTTCTGAGTCATCACCTACCATGCATCTGTTAAAAGGCACATACTTTCTGCGAAAAAGGTAGGCTGTTCTAACCAAAATAAAACCCTTTTTGGTTTAACACATGTTAAGCCTTTCTACGTTCACTCAAGCTCCAAAATGCCAGGACATAGCACAGGTTAAGGGTCACACTCTTAACAAACATGTTATCTAGGAAATATGGATTTGGTATGGCATCCTATGATGTGGTTAGTTCCAACTTTACCACTGTTTTAGAGGTGCATGGCTGTCGGCAGGCAGTGGTGGACTAAAGTCCAAGATTTGTCTGTTTACTGGAATAAATTCAAGGAGGCTAGTGTAACTGCCTGAAGCTATCGTGCAACTGGAGTTAACATTCCACATTACAAATATTCATCCAGCTGGAATCTGGTTAAGATTTTTAGCTACTGATTCAGAACACAGATCCAGTCTAATAATAGTAATAATAATAATACCTCTCTTACGCTGCCAAATTTCAGATTAGTCCATTGAACCATTTTCTGTGAGTCACAGAACCTACACATATAATATTTTTCATTATAATAGCAGGATGCATTTCAGCAGACTCGTCCTTAACATAGGACTATGATCGTAAATGTAGCAATGTAAAAAAGTTTTTTGTTTTTTAAATGCAGATTGTACCTTTGCATTGCTGGCTACTTTCTACACACATTCCACTCAGTCCTCCAGCCAGCCACACAAGAGGCTTTCTCAGAGTTCAAGAACACAGTCCAGCCAGGCAAAAGCACTCAATGAAGGTGTTAAGCAAGGCCAGTAAGAGGTGCGGCTCTCTGTTGGGTTATGACCTAAGAAGAATCCCAAGGGCCAGACAGAGAAGCCAGGAGGGCCACTTTCAGCCCCTGGGCCTGATCTATGTTCTGCTGAATCGCCAACCAAATCACAAATCACTGTCTTGGCTTTTAAAACACAGCAGTACAAGACTTTCTGTGTAAATAAACTGAGTACATAAAAGATGGAATCAAGGCTTCAAAAACACCAATCTCCTGGGATAGCTCAGTTGGTAGGGCATGAGACTCTTAATTTCATGGTCATGGGTTCGAGCCCCATGTTGGGCAAAAGATTCCTGCATTGCAGGCAGTTTCAGCGGCTCTCAACCTGTGGGTCCCCAGATGTTGTTGGACTAGAACTCCCATCATTCCTGAGCTCTGGCCTTGCTAGCTAGGGTGATGGGAGTTGTAGTTCAACAACATCTGGGGGTCCACAGGTTGAGAAAGGCTGGACTAGATGATCCTTGTGATCCCTTCCATTTCTATGAGTCTATGATTAGAATTGGCGAGGGAGGGAAACTAGGTAGTGACCTCACTTTCCCCTATAAAATGTTGGAGCTTATGCATTGACATTAAAGTCTCATGCATCAACAGGCATTGCTTACTGTTTTCTTTAGAATTTCATAGAAACTTGGGGAAATGATTTTGAAACTTGGGCTTCCCCTGATAAAAGATAGAGAGAGCTGTGATCTTTTAAGTGCTGAGAAAAATTAGACAGATTTGGAAGGGAAAAAGTGCTTACAATGCTGCCACTAGTGTTAGAGAGAGACTTCCAGCATATATTTTCCACTCAATCAGAACAGGTTGCAAATGTAAACAAAATGTTTCTCCCTTGTTGCACCACATAAGGAACATTACCGTATGCCATGAATGATATTCTCCATCTGATTCAGTTGACAAATACATATATGTTAGCTGCCAGGAACCTGATTGTGTTGCTAGTTGTCTGCATACACTTAGAGGACCCTATGATTCCCAATTCAAGCGTACTATATACATCAGCAAGAGGTGGCTATGAAATTATTTCCAGGTGACCCACCCAGATGCCTGGCGCTTAACATAGGAAGCTTCCTTATACTGAGTCAGATCACTTGCCAGCCCCATTTGGAAGAGGAGGAGGAAGGGAAAGACGTGGGTTGGGTACTAGAAGGCAGGCATCCAGGGACAGAAGAGGGAGGTGCCCTTCTGGGTACTCTAGATGTCAGAGAGGCAAGCAAATCTGGTGATTCCCACCCCACCCCCGCCTACTGTGGAGTGCAGAGCCTCATCAGGGAGGGGGGGAGAACTTCAACCAGCCAGAAGAAGGGGTGAATAGGAAGAGGTGGTGATGGAGCAAGTTGTTTCTCCCTCCCGCTTCAACAAGCTACCCTCCTCTCTGGTCTCCCAGAACCCAAAGAGGTATGAAAAGGGTGGAGCAAAGGCAAGACAAAGGAGTATCAGATTGCTTTGGGAGGACTTGGGGGAGGCATAGGAGCCAACTCCTAGGGACTGAGGTCCCTTTGCCTCTCCCCCTCAATAAAATATTTGAGGTGGCCAGCCTCCCCCCCCCAGTTGATGGACATTGCCATTTAAATGGTGTTTGTACATCATGTTATATGATTGATTATGTGGGGCAGGGCTTACCTCCCCACCCCCCAAAAAATATTTTACTCAAGTTGGCACCCTTGAATGGACAAGAGGGATGGGATTTAGGTCAGTGGACTGTCACGCCAAATTGGGCAAGTATATATTTCCAGGTGTCCAAATCAGTGCTGTTTAGGATGCATCTATTTGTGTGCCATCTTGATTCAAAATGGCATCTGACGGTTTCCAAACACAGACCAAAACCAACTGTCTGGTCTCAGGAACCATCACCCAAATGAGGCAATGATAGCCTCAAAGGCGTCCCACTCGAAGCAGTTTGGAACAGTTAGGCCCACCACCTTGATTCAAAATAGTGTCCAACAGTTTTCAATTTAGGCCAAAATCCACTCCTCAATTTCAAGAACTATCATGCCAAATGGAGACAGTACAGTGGTACCTCAGGTTACATATGCTTCAGGTTACAGACTCTGCTAACCCAGAAATAGTGCTTCAGGTTAAGAACTTTGCTTCAGGATGAAAACAGAAATCGGGTTCCGGTGGCACGGCAGCAGCAGGAGGCCCCATTAGCTAAAGTGGTGCTTCAGGTTAAAAACAGTTTCAGGTTAAGAACGGACCTCCGGAACGAATTAAGTAGTTAACCCGAGGGACCACTGTATCTCCCGAGGCATCTGGATCATTCTAACTTAGAATGGTTTGATCACCTTATTGATTTAAAATGTTTAAGTTTCCAAATGTAGACAAAAAACAGTTCCTCCTTCTTGGGAACTGTCATGTGATGTTTGGCAACAATGAAAATTATAAATAAAATTTATATAAAAAATAGGTATTCCCTTACTACCTCTTTTCCTATCTTGGGCTGCAGCTCCCTCCTTACATCATTTATTCTGTTACTATTCTGATAGCAACTGTTGGCTCCTCATGTATACTCTTCCTTTGTGATTTCCCCTTTTTACACTTTTTATCCATGCCCTTCTTAACTCTCAGCTCATCTGTTCATTCCTTATGCCGCCACGCCGGTTTCTTTATATGCCTCCCACTTTTCTTTCTTCTTGGAATTGTCTGCATTTGGGCCTTCAATATTTCTCTTTTTAGAAATTCCCATCCATCTTGAACTCCTTTCTCTTTGAGTATTTCTGACCATGGGATCTCACCCATTAGCTCCTTCAGTTTTTTGAAATTGGCCTTCTTAAAATCCATAGTGCATGTCCGACAACACTTAGCTTTCCCTTTCCTTTGTATTGTGAAACATAGGAGGACATTATCATTTCATACCAAGTTTCCAAGTGTATCCACTTCCTCCCTGTTGGTGAGGACCTGGTCCAAAGTAGATGATCCCCTTGTTGCTTCTTCCATCTTCTGGGAAGTGAAATTGTCAGTGAAGGAATGGAGGAATTTGTCAGGCCTTACATTCTTGTGTGAGTTTGAGTCCCAACAGATACTGGGGAAGTTGAAGTCCCCCATGATTATTATTTCTCTCTATTTTGAATGTTTGGTAATCTGCTCTAGTAAGGCATCATCCAAGTTTTCAGTATGGCTTGGCAGTCTATAGCATTCACTCACAGTAAAGTCACTGTTGTTTCTCTCTCCTTCAATCCCCCCCCCCATATACTCTCAATCTGCTTTCTATGTTCCAGGTCATGGATTTATTCAGAACTGTAAACATCCTTTACAGAAAATGCTACTCCTCCTCCTGTCCTGTTTGGTCTATTCCTTTTGAACAGGTTATACCTCTCAATTCCTACATTCTAGTCATGAGTCTCATCCCACATTTGACATCCTGTATTAAAAGCTCCAGTTTGTCTTGCTTGGTTCCCATACTTGTTACCTATCAAGAAAAAGCTAAAACAGACACTGCATGTTTGATTTCCAGATTATTATTTTTATAGAAATCCTCCTAGGTAAACCACAATTCAGAGCAAGCAAAGAGAACAAAAAAGGTACAGAACAGGGGAATTCTACGATCTCCTCATTCATAGGACTGCTTTGTAGATGCTGGATAACTTTCTCATATCATCTAATATTCTAGAATCACAAGAACTCGGTTTGGCAGCTTAGTTGTAATGGATTTGTCGGGGAGGGGGGATTCTTTTTTCAGTACTATGCCCACACATTGCAGGATCCTTATGCAGTCCCTGAAAGATAGTAGATGTGTGGTAAATAACACCCCAAAATATTTGTGCATCTATGTGCATTTTCCCATGCAAACACACACACACACACACACACAAATACACAGGATGAACGCAAACCCCCAGTGGAAATGACACATTGGAAACTTCTTATTGTAGTCACAAACTGCCAAGAGTCAAAAGCATAGACAGATCTTTATCTATTGCCACTGAAATGCTGAGGCTTATTTCTCAAAATTCCAGAACTGAAGTTTCTTCCCCTTGAGGTTATTGCTTATTTCATAACACCCACCACTGCCTCCTCCACCCCAATGATCTTCTTATTTGGCTTCCCTAAGTGCTCATTTTTTGAAACTTATGCCCTGCTCTACCCCTTCAGTTTTTAGGGTGCATAACATTTTTTAAAATCACATTGGTGTTCTTTTTTTAAAAAAGCAAGAAGAGATTATAATTACTCTTTAAGGCCCCATGGATTCTCAGAACCCCAGGTTGTCTCATTTTGTCAGAGATTTCCTGGTGGAACCGTCACCAGTCAAGCAAAGGTAACCCTCTCATCATTTTCTGAGCCATCAATGCATTCTGTGGGAGTGACTTCCACAGTTTTTTTCTCTGGCCTGAATCTTCCAGCATTCAGCTTCATTTGATGTCTATGAGTTCTAACATTATGGGAGAGGGAGAAAAGCTTTTATTTATCCACCTTCTCCATGCCACAGATATTTTTATAAACTTTTATCATGTCACCTCTTACTCGCCTTTTCTCTAAACTAGAAAGTCCCAAACACTGCAACCTCTCCGCCACGCCCCCCATTTCTCTCTACCTGATTCTGGGTAATGTTTCACAGCTGCTGCTGTCCCATCATATCTGGCTCACCTGTGCCTTCATTTGAACTGGCAGCAAAGGGAGCAATGTGGAAGGCAAAAGCAATTCCTATCTCTTCCCAACAACAGTGCAACCCTATGCAGAAGTAAGCAGATTTACAACACAAGTCCCTTTGAGTAAGCAGGTGTAGGAATGCAGTCCCATTTTCCTTCTGACCCTTTCCTCTTCTGACCAATGCTTACAAGAAGAAGAAGAAGAAGAAGAAGAAGAAGAAGAAGAAGAAGAAGAAGAAGAATTACTACAGAATTATGATTGTGGCCACACACATGCATGTATTGTGTTCCACAGTTACCTCATGAATGTTTGGCTGCAATCTATCCAGATAGGCTGTGGCAGGGATGGGAACCTGAGACCCTCCAGATATTGTTTCCCTACAACACCCAACATCCCTTATCCCTCGAGAATGGGACTTTGCTATACATCTCAAATAAGAGATAAGAGTAAGCATCCTCATTGTGCACTTCTGCCAGGATGGCTTCTTTGACTGCTGCCCATCAATCAGGATTCTAGCTCTACGAATGTTAAATCTGTCTAACCACTTGAATCCCCTCCTATGCCCAAGAGGGGAACCTTTATCTCTCTGGGTTTTTCTGGAATCCAACACCCATTATCCCTGACACATAAACAGGCAGATGGGAGCAATTGGTGGCAGTATCTGTAGAGTCAAAAGTCACTCTTGACTTCTGCCAAAACATGTCAAAGTCTCTCTCATAAATACTCATTCCACTATGTTAAATGCATTTTTTGATTAATAAATGTGTCAAATGTCTTCCCCACCCCACTTGACTCATACCTATGTACGCAGGTCTTTGCTTATGTCAAGTTCCAGAGAATTATGTTAATTTGCCCTGACTCACTGTTGCATTCCTATTTTTCAAAGATTGTAACACTGTTTTAATGTTTTTAATGGACTGTTGTATTTTTTTGGCTTTGTTCCATCTTGAGTTGCTATACAAAGAGCAGCATTGAAATGAATAAATAGTGGGGTCTAACTATTTTTATTGTCATCTTAACGTCAAAGCGTATGAATCTTATGAGTAACTCCTCTGATTATAGCACTAAACCACCTCTCTCTCTCTCTCTCTCTCTCTCTCTCTCTCTCTCTCTGCTTCTTTCATGTTATTAGATCTTCTGTTATCTAAATCTTCTGTGGTATCTTGTATATCATTAATATCTCTCTCAATCCATTGAAACCCTTCTCCAATATATAAAAAGATTTTCAAGTTTATCTCTTTTTGCCAAAGTTATTTTTATCGGACGCAGGTGGCGCTGTGGGTAAAACCTCAGTGCCTAGGACTTGCCGATCGCATGGTCGGCAGTTCAAATCCCCGCGGCGGGGGAGCTCCCGTCATTCGGTCCCAGCTCCTGCCCACCTAGCAGTTCGAAAGCACCCTTAAGTGCAAGTAGATAAATAGGTACCGCTTTATAGCGGGAAGGTAAACGGCGTTTCCATGTGCTGCGCTGTTGCTGGCTCGCCAGCTGCAGCTTCGTCACGCTGGCCACGTGACCCAGAAGTGTCTTCGGACGGCGCTGGCTCATGGCCTCTAGAGCGAGATGAGCACGCAACCCTAGAGTCGGACACGACTGGCCCATACGGGCAGGGGTACCTTTACCTTTACCTTTATTTTTATCTTGAATTCAGATCACTTTGTGTTCCAAAGCTGTATTTGATGTATAATTTATTAATATATTTTTTCCTCATCGCAGGAAGGAAATATGCAGCCCACCACTTCCCTGTACCTGAGACCTACTGCATGCAAAGCAGATGCTGAACTACCAATGAGCTACCACCCTTCCCCTAAAATAGAAACATAGGAATCTGCCTTATACTGAGCCTGATCATTAGCTCATCTATTGTCAACCCTGATTGGTAGCAGCTCCCAAGAATTGCAGGCAAGGGCCTTTCGCTGCCCTACCTGAAGATGCTGGAGATTGAATCATGCAAAGCAGATACTCTATCACTGATTCACAGCATGAGAAATAATAAATGAAAGAGAATGAATGTGTTTGAGTGCAGCCCTAACAGAAATTCTTGCTAATGATCGGCCTGAAGACGACAAAAAAGAAATATTGATTCAGTCAGTGAAAATAAAATCAGATGTATATATTTGGAATGGGCTTAGTGGATAAAAGCCATAAGAACTTTGATTGTACTTCTTTAATAATAATTTTTTATTAATTTTCCAATATTTGCCCAATATTACCACAGTTTTGCCAATTATACAGATTCCAATTAATATCAAAATAATTCCAATTATTTCCAGATTTATACAATTTAATCAAAGTGGTTTCCCATGCTCCTTGATTAATGTTTTTTGTCCAGTTCTTATATTACGGTTCATATCTTTTATTAAAACCTAATTACATTTCAGTTGGTATTTTAATCATTAAGATAACAGCTGCCTTTTTAGCATTTTCTATCCATTTTAATACCTTATCTAACTTTCCATAGGATTTAAAATGAATTGTTCTAATTATTTTCCTTTTTTCTGCATGTGTCAGTCTGAATATGTCCAGTTATGTAGTCCTTGGCATTCGCCTGCTGTCCTATTCCTGAAATTCCTCCAAATGCTGTTGTCTCTCAGTGTAACTGGGAGTGGGGCTATAACTGGGATGGAGTTATAATCCTGGAGAATTCTCAAAGTATCTCAATAGCTCCCTCCCATAATGCTCTCATCTTGCTTGGTGTTTCTGGACAACAACATACTCCCAGACCACTCTTTCTCACTACTCAGTCAACATCTAGAAATTTCCACAGCCCAGGAAAGAGGGATCCAGCTTCCGCCACAGGGGACCTTCGAGTACTTTCATCCATGGCTCCAAATTCCTTTCATCTTTACGGCTGCCTTTTGGCCAAAGTCCACTAAAGTTTTCTCTCTTCTCTGTTGTTGTTTTTGTTTGGGGGGTAGAGATGGTATCTGCTCTAATTTTCCAAGATAATCCATTCAAGCAATAGAGCTCCCCACCACCACCACACAGCTAATTTTTATTTTAATCACAAGTTTTATTCCATACTGCAATCAAATCTAATTTTGTATCTTTAAAATTTTGCGTCTGGAGAGGGTTGCCAAATCATTAATAAAGAAACTCAAAATAAACAGGAAACCAGAGGCTCCCCTCTCCATCATCCACTGCCCACACCAAATAAAATCCTTTTCTCAGTTTTAAACCTCAGATCAATGCAGCTGGGTAATTTCGCAGTTCGGATGACAACATCTCTCAGAGCGCACCTGACTTTAAACCCAATTAAAAACCCAATTAACAGGAAAACCTATGCTTCTTAATGGCAGCGTAGGAGAGTTTTTAGCAGGCAAAGTGCTTATACACTCGGCACCTCCCTGCCATTCCATGCCACAGTGAGAGTGAGAGCCAGGTACTGAGACAAGGTAAAAAAAAAAGTAAAGGACCCCTGGATGGCTAAGTCCAAACAAAAGCGATTATGAGGTGTGGCGCTCATCTCGCTTTCAGGCCGAGGCAACCAGTGTTTGTCCACAGACAGCTTTCCGGGTCATGTGGCCAGCATGACTAAACCACTTCTGATGCAACAGAACACCGTTACGGAAACCAGAGCACATGGAAACGCTGTTTACATTCCCTATTTATCTACTTGCACTGGTGTGCTTTCGAACTGCTAGATAGGCAGGAGCTGGGACAGAGCAACAGGAGCTCACCCCATTATGCGGATTCGGACCGCCAGCCTTCTGATCGGCAAGTTCAAGAGGCTCAGTGGTTTAGAACACAGTGAAGCCTATTCCTCCCTTCCCTGAGAGGAATTTCCAATAATGATTTATCCTCTATCATTCCTGTTTTTCTCTGCCTTTGATCCCCTCAATGTCATGGGAACTGCCTCCATTAAGGCAGATAGGAACCTGAAACCAAGAACTTTGGTTGTACTGTTAGTTGTACCCCCGAATCCCAATGTGACTCCTGGTAGTTCGGGCTGGCTTCATCATTCCCAGGCTGGATACCTGGAGGTCTTCACCTACCTCAGCCAATTGCCCAATCCTGCCTGGGGAGGCTTTGCCAGGGGATTGGCCAGGTAAGGGGAGGGACCATCCCGCCCACACAACAGAAGGTGAATCTTACCTGCGAAGTGGCAGTCAGCATGAGTTACAGAGAAAGCTATTCCCCCAGATTAGTATTGTCTACAGTATTGCTTACTTCTTCACACAGCGCATAGTGGATTAGACAAATTCATGGAAGAGAGGGCCACAGATCTATGAGAACTTTCCCTCCCTCCAAAAAATTCCATAATCACATCCGACAATACATTATTCAATCAATGCTGAAATAATTCACTCTTGTGGGAAAGAACAGCAAAAGTATTTTCTGTCATTAACTATGCGCTTGAGTAGCTATGATCGTAATGCAACCTACAGGTTGTGCAATATGAAACATGAAACCATGATGAGGAAGTACAGTCACTTTGAGTCTGTTCATAGGGTATTGGATGCCTCCATTTTCTGTGGGCTTGTACAGTTGTGGTCATCACAATATCAGCTGAAGTGAGTATTCCAGATACATGTTAATTAATAGGGATGCTGCAGAATTTCTCCCAAAACAGTCTCAGCAAAGTTTTTCAGGGACTTGTTAATACCCACCAAAAAGCAGGGGTAAGTTTTTAAACACACTGAACTCTTTCCCAGTTCAGAAATTCAAGCTGCAGAAGAATTTAGGTAGCAAAATGTCAAATACAATGTAAACAACTGTAAAGTGATACACATTGGGGCAAAAATAATAGGAATCACATATACACTAATGGTTCTGAACTGATAGTGACTGACTGACCAGGAACTGCCAATATTATAATGTTGTTATAGAAAGCTACAATGCAATCACATTTTAAATATTCTGTACAGTTCTGGTAAGGAACACGGGTGGCGCTGTGGGTTAAACCACAGAGCCTAGGGCTTGCCGATCAGAAGGTCAGCGGTTTGAATCCCCGCAATGGGGTGAGCTCCCATTGCTCGATCTCTGCTCCTGCCCCTGCTCCTGCCAACCTAGCAGTTCGAAAGCACGTCAAAAGTGCAAGTAGATAAATAGATAAATAGGTACCGGAAGGTAAATGGTGTTTCCGTGCGCTGCTCTGGTTTCGCCAGAAGTGGCTTAGTCAAGCTGGCCACATGCCCCCGAAGCTGTATGTTGGCTCCCTTGGCCAATAAAGCGAGATGAGCGCTGCAACCCCAGAGTTGACCACAACTGGACCTAATGCCCAGGGGTCCCTTTACCTTTACCTTTACCTTTACAGTTCTGGTAATCTCACCTCAATAAAGAATCTGGAAGAGTTTCAGAAAAAGGCAACCAAAACAATCAGGGGGAGTGAAACAACTCCCAAGTGAGAAAAAGTGGCAACATTTGGGGGTTTTCAGTCTGAAAAGGTGAAGCATCTGGGCAGTATCATGTTTCTAAGATCTGGTCTAACCTTGCTCATCTCACTGGCCAAATCCATCGAAGCAGGAAGAGTTTCACAAGGGTTCTTATTAGGCTGGATTTTGCTGGAAAATAATATTCCTGGGTTGATGTGGTTCACTTTTAGCTTGTGACTTTGCCCCTGAACTCTTGCTTCCATCTTGACTGGGCCCCAGCACAGTCCTGATGCTCAGTTCCTAGCCCCACTCTGCCAATTGTATAAACGTTTGTGTACAAAAGGCTACAAGAAGCCTTAGTGAAACTAACATGCTTTCTCTCTACCACCACAAGTACAGATAGAGGTGAAAATGACAAGAAGTTCAAACCCACTGCAATATTCATCTCCAGAGTGAAATGGTATCTCTGATTCACTGCAGAGATAGAGGGCAGGGGAGAGAAGCCTAATCAAGATGTGAGACCTCACCACAGAACAGAAAAGATGAAATTGACAAGCTTCAGCAGTTGGAAGACATGAGATGGGGAGCTGTTTCCATTCCCTCGTAGCCAGTCTCCCAGCAGTACACATACCAAGGGTGGGTGAGGCCTCAGCCAAAAGTGGACAAGGCAATTGATGTGACTCTCAGTACAGTACTCTACTTTTCAGCCATGCAAAATCCAGATGTTTCTACAGCTTCCGCCTATGCTTCTCCATTACCTGTCCAGACAAACAAGAGACATTTGCACAGTTGGAGGACACATTGCAGTCAGGCAACAACACTCCATGTGAGCATGGAGCAGGGCCAGTGAACAGGATGATCAGTAGAGAGGGGACAGCATGGCCCACCTTTCAGTGTGATATTAAGGTAGGGAGACAGCAGAAGAAATGAGAGTGCTTTTATCTATAAATACATGCTTGTATATTTTGTAGGTATGGCTGATTTTTTTTCTTTTGTATTGTGGATCTGCTAATAGTTTTTATGAGCCCTGTATGTTGTTATTTTTTGTAGTTTATACTGATGTTTTAAGAGGGTATCTTATCTCAGGCATAGCCAACATGGTGCACTCTAGATGTTGGACTATAGAATCAGAGAATTATAGAGTTGGAAGGGACCATGAGCACCATCTAGTCTAAGCACCTGCAATGCAGGAATCTTTTTGCCTCTGGCTGCTGGTCATGCTGTCTTGGGTTGATGGGCGTTGGAGCCTGAAAGCATCTTGAGACCACAACATTGTCTACGCCTGTCTTCTCCAATTGACCAGTGCTACTCTAAACTGTAGTGGCTCTTTTGAACCTGTATACGGAAATAGAATGAGATTCAGAAAGTAAAAAAAAAAATATTTCTCATCTCCAGGGCTGTACTGAAAGAACTTCAATTTTAATAATCTAGATTGCAGGTATTCAAGGCTTTGACAAATTGGTCTTCTCACAAACGAAATATATTTAAAGGGCAGAGGTCAAATGACCTTTTAAAAAATATGTCGCATGATTTTATTTCTCATATAAATACAGTGGTACCTTGGGTTAAGAACTTAATTCGTTCTGGAGGTCCATTCTTAACCTGAAACTGTTCTTAACCTGAGGTACCACTTTAGCCAATGGGGCCTCCCACTGCTGCCACAGCGTGATTTCTGTTCTCATCCTGAAGCAAAGTCCTTAACCCGAGGTACTATTTCTGGGTTAGCAGAGTCTGTAACCTGAAGCGTCTGTAACCTGAGGTACCACTGTATTGAGGCACATGATCACTTAGTGCCATCACATATGCAAATGCCTGGCTCATTTAAGGCTATATAGAACACTTATTCTCAATAATGATGGAATTTATAGATGGAAAATATTTTTATTTTTACAAAACTTTATTATTTGTAAAGGAAATCTTTGTATGAATTAATGCATTATTATTCCTTTGGAGTTGTGCTGTATCTTTGTACTTCTGTCCTGTAATGCCTTATGATTTAAATTTTTGATTCTTTGTTTTCTTTTTGTTGTGTTTGCGCTTTTATTTCTTTTATTTTTACTTTTCTGATATCTTGATGCTGTAAACTGCTCAGAGATTTCTTTATAATATGGAGCAGTATATGCGTGACTTAAATAAATAAATAATGAACAAATGTGCTTGGGATGTCTCTAGATACCCAGAAAAAAAAACTATGAATATTTGATACCATGGAGTGGAACAGTGTAGAAAGAAAGGAGCATGTTTTCCATTGCATTTATGTTGAGGCTGTACGCTTGTTTCTAAATATATATATATATATATATCTGAATCAGCAGCTCTGGGAATTCAGATCTCCAAAGCGGAAATCACTCAGTGTAGCTGCATCATCACATGAAGAAAGGAAACAAGTCTGCAATTTGTGAAAGAGGAAGTCACCAAAATTGAGAGTGATTTATTTTACCAAAATGTGACAATGGGGTTCTACAAATCTACTGAGAGAGGGGAATGAGCCATGTTTTGTTGCTACTCACTATTCAGTGTGAGGCACTACAAATGGGCTCACGCAAGCACTGTCCTGGTGGAAGTCTGTTTTGGGAGTACCGAAAAGCCTTCTCTTTGTTGAGATCATAGTCGACTCACCTCCCGCCTCCAGATCTCCTCTCCTTTTTTTTTCTTCATACGGCAAGTGATGAATCTATTTTTTCCAGATCACATGAGCCAAAATGTGGGGGAATCCTCTAAGGAGCAGAGACTTGTTTGAAGGTGATCAGAAAGAGGTATGGAGTGAAAGACTTGAGGACTTCATAAGGGGATGAACTCTCAGGCAGAACAGAAAGCTTTCATGCAAGTGAATTGTCCTCAGGAAGCTACCAGAGATATGACTGAAGAAAGTGTCACCAGGAAGTTCAGTGCCCCAATCCAAACATACTTCTGTTTCGCCATCATTTCTCTCACAATCTGCCTTCTTGCATCTTTGGGAACCATTGTGGTCTTGGTACTTCAAAGGACGGTAAGTTGCTTCCTGCTTCTGCCCTAGGGCTCTCTTAACTCCTGTTATCCAGATAAAATGTTGAGTTTCAGCTTTCACGGCACACCTTTTGCAATTATTCAGGCTTTGGCTTCAACTGATCCATGAAAGCCAACTCCACTGTACAATGCCAGTCAATTGCATTGCAGAGAGTAGGTAACTGGATATGAAATACAGGCTGAGATCTTTACTGCTTGAAATGTCACAGAATTCCTACAAGCAGACTCTACGTGTTGATTTCAAGCTGTTGGAATAAGGACATTTGTTTTGCTGATGGTATTCTGTAAAACATGGGTAGGTAAAATGTTGACATCCAGATATTGTTGGACTCCAATTCTCATTAGAAATGTGGTCAATATTCAAGCATGTTTTAAGCCAAGAACTATTTCACAAATACAGAGAACAGCAAAATTTAAAGCGCTATTACACTTTGTTTTATGTATTAGTCTAGAAGGTGAGAAATAGGTTGGTTTGCTCAATTTAAATTCTCCTCCATCCCTAATTGGAAACTGTCTTATATGTGGTCATATTTTACTCCTTGGAGTCTAAGGCAGAGACAGTTCTTTCCTATCATCTGCTGAGGTCCTTTAACTGGGAAATGACTGAAACTGATCCTAGGACCTTCTGCATGCAAACACTATGCTCTAGCACTGAGCTATGGTCCTGATCTATCTAGAGGATGCTTATTTAAGAAAAGAAAATGTTTGATAGACTAAAAAGGCACCCCATATAATTGTGCACATATGTATGTACACACATATTGGATCCAACTAAGTTATACACACACTAGACCCATTGAAATTAATAAACCTAAGCCAGAGATATTCATTCATTTCAATGGGTCTACTCTAAGCAGAACAAACACTGAATTCATAAAATCATATAACGGTAGAGTTGGAGTGACCCTTAGGGTCATTCAGTCCAACCCCCAGCAAGGCAAGAATCTCAGTAAGGATAGCAATAAGGATTCAAAACAGAGAATGGGGAGAAGGGTTAGAAAAGAAATGGCAGAAGCAATAACTTTAGGGGTATCCAATATCCTTACTTGGATACTTTTCCCTCCAAAAAGTATGGCCCATTAGTAGATGATTTTGGGATACTCTCCCTCATGTTCTGAGCTCCTGGGGAGTCTCCAGAGGAAGCTCTCTCGCAACCCTTGATTATTCATTATTAATTTGTGGGTTTCTTTTTACATAAAAGTCTCAAGAAAATTCATAGAAATATAATAAGATCATAGTTTTAAAAGCAGTACAAAGCACATACTGAAAACATGACTTAAAACAGTTCAAAATGAACCCCTAAGGCACAATTTTTTATCCATTGAGCTGTTGAAATGTCTTCAGGTATTCTTGTTATTATTTTTATGTGTTTAATGGCTGCTCACAATAAATTGAACTGATTGCTGAGTAAAACACAGTCATGACAGACTATTTGCTATGCAATATTAACTTGTTTTATTTCTTTTCCCTGGCAGTGAGGCAGTTGAATGCTACTTTTGATTCTTTCTTTTGTCATCCTTTTCTTTGTATATTGTTTAAAACCATATAGAAATAAATCATAGCAATAATAATAATAATAATAATAATAATAATAATAATAATTTGGGAATGGAAAGAACCAAAGAACCAAATGTTTGGGGAGTGAGATAAGATGAATAGTGGTGGAAATAGCCATGATAATCTCATGAGAAAATGAGTTTGAGGTGGGGGGGCATGTCACTCAAGGGCAGTCGTATGTATTAGAAGGAATGGAACCTACTTTGTAAAGTTGTGCCAACAGAGATGGAGGGTTAGATTCCCTTCCCATTAAAAGGCAAATCAACCTGCTTTGCAGTTTCTGAAACAGTATGCAAACCAAAACAGAGCCATTCTATGAAATGAGTACTTCTCCAAAATTTTGCAGGTCATAAATTAACATTATAGATGTGATTGGTTTCCAGGATTATTATTATTTCAGTAGGAAACAAGGTCTTAATAGCATTGAATTTAGGAAATTGTTTCTTAATGTTACTGCATAGAAAAATTATCAGTAAGAGTTAAGAGGGGAGGGAGAAACCTGACTGTCTAAGCTAAATTTCACAGCAAAATTCTGAAAAGGTTTGAAATCCAAAGTCTCAAGGGCATAGGAGCCAACTCCTGGGGGCTGAGGGGGCTTTGGGCCCCCTAATAAAATATTTGAGGGGGCTGGGGGCCCCCAAAGTTGACGAGCATTGCCATTCAAATGGTGTGTGTGCATTGCATCATGTGATCGATTATGTGGGGCAGGGCTTACCTGGGTCTTCCCAATGGGATTACATAGGGATGTAATATAAGGATCTCATAATACTAGAATTTGAGGCTATTCATCCAACGAAACTGAATGTCAGAAGATTCAGAACAAACTATTTCTCCCAGCAGTGCATAGTTAAAGCTATGAAGTTCATTCCCACAAGTTATACTGGTGGCCTCCAACTTGGGTGATATTAAAAGAGGATTAGATAAGTTCATGGAAGATAAAACCATCAAGGATACTACCTACAGTGGCTGTACTTTGCCTTCATGGTCAGAGGTAGCATGCCTCTGAATACCAGTTGCTGGGACTCATAAGCACAGACAGTGCTGCTGTTGCACTCAGGTCCACAGTTTGAGTGCTATCCATGGGCATCTGGTTTGCCACCTTGCAAACAGGGTGCTGGATCAGATGGTCTACTCCGAAGTTCTTATAAAGGGAAGTTCCTAGTACAGATAATTCAACAGTCAACCTGTGAGCATTTATAAAAGGATTCTGTGGTTACTAAGACCCAGCATGAGATTCCTAACATTTTTTTGGGGGGGGGATTACAAACTTGGTGGACCAGGGAAATGCTGTGGATATAGTACCGTATTTTTTGCTCCATAGGGCGCACCGGACCATAGGGCGCAGCTAGTTTTTAGGGGGGGAAATAAAGAAAAAAAATTATATTCCCCCCCCAGCCCCAAAGAGCAAAGAAGCCAAGACAGCCAGCGGGATCCATCCTGCTGGCTGTCTTGGCTTCCTCTTTAGCCGTGCGCAACCTCTCCTGCCGGGAGAGGCTGTGTGCAGCTTTGGCAGAAGCCAAGCCATTGAGTGGGATGGATCCCACTCGCTGTCTTGGCTTCGCTTCTAGCCGCGGGGCTGGGGTGGGGGAAGCCCGAGCTTCCCCCGACCCCAGCCCCCAGAACGGGTCCAGGAGCGGCGGCAAGGTTGCGAAGCCTTTGGAGCGCAGCGAGAGTTCCCGCTGCACTCCAAAGGCTTCAGGGATAGTCGCCTGAAGCCTTTGGAGCGCAGCGGGACCTCGTGCTGCGCTCCAAAGTCTTTGGGTTTCTTTCGCTGAAGCCAGGAGAGTCTTGCTCTCCCGGCTTCAGTGAAAGGAACCCAAAGCCTTCGGAGCACAGCGCGAGTTCCCACTGTGCTCCAAAGGCTTCAGGCGGCTATCCCTGAAGCGTGGAGAGTGAGAGGGGTCGGTGCTCACCGACCCTTCTCGCTCTCCATTTGCTCCATAGGGCGCACACACATTTCCCCTTCATTTTTGGAGGGGGGAAAGTGTGTCCTATAGAGCAAAAAATAAGATATATCTTGATTTCAGTGAGGCTTTTGACAAAGTCCTCCATGATTTTCTCTCAAGGAAGCTGCTAAAATGTGGGTTGAATGAGGTAACTGTTAGGTGGATTTGTAGCTGGTTGACTGACCAAACCCAAAGAGTACTCATTAATGGTTCCTCAACATCCTGGAAAAAAAGTGACAAGTGGGGTGCCGCAGGGTTCTGTCCTGGGTCCGTTGTTGTTCAACATCTTTATAAATGATTTGGATGAAGGAATTGAGGGGAAGCTCATCAAATTTGCAGATGACTCTAAACTGGGAGGGGTGGCTAATGCCACAGAAGGCAGAATCAGAATTCAAAATGACCTTAATGGATTAGAGAACAGGGCACAAGCTAACAAAATGAATTATAATAAGGACAAATGTAAGGTTCTGCACTTAGGCAGGAAGATGCACAAATATAGGATGTGGGACATCTGGCTTACTAGTAGTACATGTGAAAAGGATCTAGGGGTCTTAGGGGACCACAAACTTAACATGAGTCAACAGTGTGATGCAGCAGCAAAAAAAGCCTAGGCTACTCTAGGCTGAATCAACAGACGTATCAAGGGAAGTCATAGTACCGTTCTACTCTGCCTTGGTTAGACCACACCTGGAATACTTTGTCCAGTTCCAGGCACCACAATTTAAGAAGGATGTTGACAAGCTGGAATGTGTGCAGAGGAGGGCAACCAAGATGATCAAGAGTCTGGAAACTAAGTCTTATGAGAAATGCTTGAAGGAGCTGGGTATTTTTAGCCTGGAAAAGAGGAGACTGGGAGGAGATATGATAGCCATCTTCAAATATCTTAAGGGCTGTCACATGGAAGAGGGAGCTTCCTTGTTTTCTCCTACCCTTGAGGGTAGGATTTGAGGTAATGGCTTCAAGCTCCAAGAAAGGAGATTCCAACTAAGCTTTCAGAAAACCTTTCTGATAGGAAGAACTGTTCAGCAGTGGAACAGACCCCCACAAGAGGTGGTGAACTCTCCTTCCTTGGAGGCTGGATGGCCATCTGTCATGGATGCCTTAGCTGAGATTGCTGCATTGCAGGGGGTTGGACTAGATGACCCTTGGGTAACTTCCAGTTCTAAGATTCTATGATTCTATGGTTTTAAGTCTGGAAGATTCAGGACAGACAAAAAAAAGTACTTCTTCACACAGCACCTTGCTAAACTATGGATTTCAATGTCACGAGAGGTGGTGATGGCCATCACCAACATGAATGGATTTAATAGAGGATTCGACAAATTCATGGAGGATAAGGAGGATATTGATGGCTAAGTTCTACCTCCTGAATACTAGGAATGAGGGGTGTATGCAGAAAGCAGTATTTTGTAAGGCACAGCACACAAATTAAGATGCACATCTGCATCTGGTCCCACTTACCATTGGTGTGTGGCCCCCAGAATAATATCCATGAGGGTGAGCACCACCAGGATTGACGCTGTGATGCCAGAAACAAAGCCCCCAGGATTTGTGCTTTGATCTGGTAGACGTCAGTGCTTCCCTTCCCAGACGTCACAAAAGCGGGGGAGGCCAGAAAGAAAATGATGTTGCTATACTTTCAAGAAGTAGCAGCCTGTGGTCATTACATTGGTTGATAGTGTTTATGCAAATCCAGCTGCAAAAATCAGGTGTTGCTTGCTGGTCCTCTTCTTAGCGTTGCCAAGCCAGTACAGCTGCAGTAAAAGATAGAAACCAAAACTAGGAAAATTCCCCCGTTAATGTCTAGACTCTAGACATTTAGCAACCACTTTCTTCAGCCACCCTGGATCTACAGAACTCTCCTTCGTATTCCCATCTCTCCATAGCTTACAATCCTTCCTAGTCTCAACCACTATGGAATATCTTTCCTAAATAAAGTCATACAATCAAAGAGTCACAAGGGATCTTGAAAGTTAGCTAATCCAACCCCATGGGTCTGTGCTGGATCTTCCATGCAGGATCTGTAAATGGAGAAATCTGAGGGCTCCCTTGGACAAAAAACAAGGACGCCAGCCAGGAATACCAGAGCAAAACAGCAGCCAGTAGGCTTGGTCTTTATTGAAGACTTTCGCGACAGGACTCCCACCTGCCACAAGGTGGAACAAGATGGAAGCCCCGAACAAAAGAGCCCCCAAACTTTTATTAGCTGCTAATCCCCATGTTATACCCCCCCCAAACTACATCACTCATACATCACGGTTACATCATGAAAGGGGAGGTCTGGTGGCAGTAATCTGAGCATCCTGGACCCTGCCCCATGTTTCTCCTTGCCCTCCACCAAACACTCATCAATTGTAACAAAAGAGATATTTACATTTCCCTGTTTCCCAGCCAAGTTAATCACACCCTTTTGTCTTCATCTGGGTTTATTATTTCTGGAATGGCTGCCTGTCTGGCACTCATGTATCAGGATTCCAGGGATTATCACTCAGGCAGAGGGGCTGCTGAGTAGCTGAGCTCACATGTCTATATGAATTTCTGAAGTTTTCCCTGTGAGCCAATACATAGATACATTTATCAGTGAATTCTTACATTTGGTACCATGCAGCAAAGGCCCTTTGAATAGATAGAAAGAAACTGTGATGAAGTGTTTTGTGGGGACAAATCACAAAAGTCACAAAAGCGATTGTGCTGATTTTGGTAGTGGGTTGCATGTGCATGATATCTGCTGGAGGGGCAACCCCCCCAACCTATACATAAATTCCTGCAACAGATCCAATTACAGCACCCTTGATGCATGACTGCCCAGCCTCTATGACAGAACATAAGAAGAGTCCTACTGCATAATACCCAAGGCAGGCTGATGAATTTTAATAAGGATTTGTTTTCTTTACAAAGTGATGTAGGAAAATAAAAAATCAAGAGAAATTGGTATTGACAGATTTGACCAGTCCTAGTCCTGCTAGATCTCCACATGTGGCCAGTGAGGCTATTTTGGTGAAGTCACATCCACTGGCCCTACTCCTGATGGAGAAAGTGTAACTTGATCTCGGGTGATTGACAGATTGGTAAACCCAGCCACCTATCAAGCTTGTCCCTCAGGGGTTTGAGGGAGTTAAGTATCTGACCCAGGGGATAGATCCAGTTCCCCAGGATGGACTGAATGACAGACAGGTAGAAAGCTGTGTGTGTATCTTTCTAGAGAAGGTTGAGAGGGCCATAGCTCACTGGCAGTTAAGGATGGAAAGCTCTGTAATTTTGGTGCTCTCAGTCTGGTTTTTCTTAAATTTGGTTCTCCACAATTCTAATAAATAATAATCACCATGAACATTCTTCAGTATTTTGTTTGGCAATTTCTCCTCATATAATGCATTTTGGTATACCATTTTCATTCTTTATGCACACCTCCCCCCGGCATGTGCATTTTTGTAAACATTGCTTGGTTGGAGAAATGAATCACAAAATTCAAAGAAGTGCGCATTTTGAGGGGTGGCTGTGTTTCAGTTCTCAAATTGTTTTGGAAAGTGCAAACTTATCCATTCGGCTTTAAATGCAAACTGAATCAAAGTTGTCCCCCTTCCATAGTGGTAGGGCATCTGCTTTGCATGCAGAATAATCCAAGTTCAATTCCTGGTGTCCCCAGGTGGGCTGAGCCTGGAAAGAGCCACTGCCAGTCAGCATAGATAGTAGTGAACTAGATGGACCAGTGTTCTGACTCACTGTAAGACAGCATCCTACCCTCCTGCACAACACCCAAACTATGAGAGGTGAGAAGAGGGGTCTTTTCCCTCTCCTTCAAACCAACCATTGATCTCATTGGTCTCAAAGACATTTGACAGCCATCCTCAGGGAGTGATTCACACTCCTGAAAAGCAATCACTACAACTCCCTAGAATAACATTTTTGGCATAATGCCACCAAATTGATTTTCTAAGGAAGACAGATGTTGTTGCAGCCTCAAGCTTGTAAGTCACCAACTATACCAGGATTGGAAAAAACCTGCACCAGCACCCAAGAGAAAACAGTAACCTTTCTGATCAGAGCTATGTTTTGAGAAAAGGACAAGATTAATTTCCATCTGGCAAAATTGAGGTCATGCCCAGAGAGCCAGCTTACTGCCTCTGCAGCATGTTAAGAACTCGATGAACTCACAATTTAAGAAGGTTTTGGGTGGTTGCTCCTATTGTTTTACTAGGAGGGGGCACTGTTGTTATTTTTTATATTTTTGAAGTAATTATTTCAAGTATTGCAACAAAACAGATTCAAAATTACTTTTTAAAAAATAAAAAAATGTCTGCTTATTACATTGCTATATGCCTTTCACCCAAAGAAATCAGAGTAGCATACAAAGTGTCCTCTATCCCATCCTCATTTTAACCTCACAACAACCCTGTGAGGTAGGTTAGTCCAAAGTTATACTGGCAGATTCATCACAGAATAGCACACCAAAGGCCCATCTAGACCAGCATCTTGCTGTGGAAGCCCATAAGTAGGATGTGATAGCAACAGGTCTCTCTTGCTGTCATCCTCCAGCAACTGGTATTCAGATAAACTGCCTCTGAACATGGAAGTTCCACTGTGTTAATCATGGCCAATAGCCATTGATAGACACTTCCTCCATGGATTTGTCTAATCCCTTTTTAAAAGGCTCTTTGAGGGAAGCCATGTGATTTAAATGTGTATCAAATGCTCTTGGTATGGTGTGGATCTGGCCTATGTTAGCAGTCTTCACCACCTCTTTTGACAGTGCATTCATTATGTGAAGACTATTTAATTAATTTTAAACTGGATATAAAATTACAGGGGGGGGGCGTGTCATAAAGCAAAGGCTTGTACATAGGTTCCTTTTCCAAAAGATGAAGCTTCTGAGTCTGGAGCATCACTGATCATTAGCTATGATGGTCTTGATAGCAGGGGCTTATAGGAATTAAGATTGCCACCCATCCCTAGAAAAATGGGATCACCTGTCCCCTGTCCCTTTGTGCTTCAAATGAATGCAGGGGAAACCCCTCCATAAAGGGAAGGGAGGATTTGGTATCATGAGTGGGTGGGCATGTCACAATCCCTTTCGATCTGTGCTTTATTTTGTCGGACCAAAGCTGGCAATATGAATGGGAAGAGAACTTCAACAATATCTGGAGCAGCTGCTTTTTATTCTGAACTCAAATGTAATCATTATGAGTATTATTTACTAACCCTTCACCCTAAGGTTTTTTAACACAGTGTCAAAACTAGTTTAAAACAAAGTAAGATCAAAGAAATAACAGGGGTCCTAAAAATAAACATCCAGTGTGTCAAAACCAAGGGTAAAGAGGTCTGTCCTCAGCATTAACTGAAAGCTATATACAGTGGTAGGGGCACGGGTGGTGCTGTGGGTTAAACCACAGAGCCTGGGGCTTGCCCATCAGAAGGTCGGCGGTTCAAATCCCCACGATGGGGTGAGCTCCCGTTGCTCGGTCCCTGCTCCTGCCAACCTAGCAGTTCGAAAGCACGTCAAAGTGCAAGTAGATACCGGTAAATAGGTACCGCTCCGGCAGGAAGGTAAATGGCGTTTCCGTGCGCTGCTGTGGTTCACCAGAAGCGGCTTAGTCATGCTGACCACATGACCCGGAAGCTGTACACTGGCCCCTTGGCCAATAAAGCGAGATGAGCGCCGCAACCCCAGAATCATCCTTGACTGGACCTAATGGTCAGGGGTCCCTTTACCTTTATATACAGTGGTACCTCAGGTTACAAACACCTCGAATTACAAACACTTTGGGTTACCGACTCCGCTAACCTGGAAGTAGTACCTCAGGATGAGAATAGAAATCGTGCGCCGACGGCACAGGGGCAGCAGGAGGCCCCATTAGCTAAAGTGGTACCTCAGGTTAAGAATGGTTTCAGGTTAAGAACGGATCTCCGGAACGAATTAAGTTCTTAACCAGAGATACCACTGTAATGAAGATGCCAAATTCACATCCATGGGGAGGGAATATTTAGGGCACTAGCCTGCCATAGAGAATGCCCTCTCCCAAGCTTCTTAGGGTGAAGGAATTGCCAAGATCCAGTGTTTTTTTTTCTTTAAAAAAATGTTTAGGGGGTACTCTCATTTTTACTCAAGAAAATCACCATTTTATACTTGGGGAAAACAAATACAGTAAATGGACAAAAGTACAAAGATTCACAAAATGTTTAGGGGTATGCGTACCCCTGTGTCCCCCCCGGGGGGGGGAAGCACTGCCAAGATCAGGGGTCAGCAACCTTTCTCAGCCGTGGGCTGGTCCACCATCCCTCAGACCAAGTGGTGGGCTGAACTACCGTATTTTTCGCTCTATAACACGCACCAGACCATAACACGCACGTAGTTTTTAGAGGAGGAAAACAAAAAAATATTCGAAACGAAATAGTGGATATATGATTTTTGTGGTTCATGCTGTGGCCACAGACATGTGATCTGACAGTGAGTTTGGAGTAGCCCAATGCAAAAATCCTGAGGATCCATGTGGATCCATGCTTTGTAACCATGGAGGAGGGAAGGAAGGGGAACCATGGATCCTCTGCTCACGACTGCAGCAGATCCCCCCGCCACCCGCAGGCATTCGCTCCATAACACGCACAGACATATCCCCTTACTTTCTAGGAGGAAAAAAGTGAGTGTTATGGTGCAAAAAATACGGTATATTTTGAAAGGGGGAAAAAGAACAAATTCCTGTGCCCCACAAATAC
Organism: Podarcis raffonei; assembly: GCF_027172205.1. Classification (NCBI taxonomy): domain Eukaryota; kingdom Metazoa; phylum Chordata; class Lepidosauria; order Squamata; family Lacertidae; genus Podarcis; species Podarcis raffonei. The sequence goes on from NC_070621.1 coordinate 8,647,460, forward strand.
CTCAGAGACGCATTTTAAATAAAAGGACACATTCTACTCATGTAAAAACGCCAGGCAGGCCCCACAAATAACCCAGAGATGCATTTTAAATAAATGGACACATTCTACTCATGTAAAAACACGCTGATTCCCGGACTGTCCGTGGGCCGGATTGAGAAGGTGATTGGACCGCATCTGCCTACCCCTGGCCAAGATCTATAAAGACTGTTGATTTTAATACCCAGGGAGGCCTGTAGAGAAGGACGTGGTCTTTCAGGTATTTGGGGTCTGTGTCATCTAGGGCTTAAAATGCTAAGATAAGCAGCTGTAAATGGGCCCAGAAATGAACTAGCAACAAAAGGGAGTTATGTGAGATTTAAATGGAACCCAACCCAGTAATCTGGCTACTGCATTTTAGGCCAACTGAAGTTTCTGAGTCATCTTCAAGGGCAGTGCCATGCAGAGTGCATTGCAATAATCCAAATCTGGATGTTACCACTCCTGAAACTTCATGTCCCATTGTTAGTGTCTCACATCACCTAAGGATGTTCCATCTCATTTTGAGATTGTGGGGATTCAAAACATCATTGACTTCTTTACAAACATTGGCATTGTCTAATGGTCCAGGTTTTATGGGGCACAGTTTGCAATTTTATCAGTGAAACAACTGGATACTCATTACCACAATTTCCCAAAATAGTATTATGTTATTTGAAAAATATGGTATTATGGACTAGGGAGACTAGGCTAGCCCCCTAAATGTTCCCCTGGTGCCTCCTTCCCAAAGCCTGGGAAGCTTCTTAGGGGTGATGGATGTTGTATCTTAACATATGGGGTGCAGTTTAGCCACCTGTGATTTAAAATAAAGCCTATTATGAGTCAAAGTTCATTTAAATGTAATCTATGATAATGAAAGCAAGGAACACAAAAAAACAATATGTCTAGGACATCATAGATGTAACTTTCTCTTGACTTTTTGTCTCTTTGAAGGGATCTACGGCTGAGTACGATGGACACCAAGGTAGAGAGAAATGTGGTAAGATGATATGAATGAGATAAATTACAAGTGAATATTTTTGGCATGGATGGCCTGAAAATGTTGGATTTGAGCCAGTTGTTGCTTGGGCTGATAATTCCTTGGTGGTGGTGGGGGGGCACTTAAAGCAGGCACAGTCACACCTGCCAGGTGGGTTTGCCGAGTCACGCAAAACAATGTAAACAGGTCCCAAGTTGCTAAGGGCTTTATATACTTGGCCTAGTAGCAAATGAGTAACCAGTGTAAAGCACAGGTGTTACATGCCTCACTCCTGTCAGTGATTGTCCTGCAGCATTTTGCACTAACTGCAGCTTCCAGATCAAATGTGAGGGAAGTCCCACATGGAACACATTGCAGTAATCCAGTTTTGAAGTAATCGGTGCATGAACTATTATGGCAAGGCTTCCCCAGTCCAGGAATGGCTGTTGCTGTCAAAACAGCAGCACTTGGTAAAAGGTACTTCCAGACACTGTGGCTACCTGAGCCTCCAGTGACACAGCTGGATCCAAAAGCACCCCAAACTGCGAACCTGCTCCTTAAAGGAGAAAGCAACCTCATCCAAGGTAGGCAACTAACCAGTTTCTTAGAAACAAGAGCTATTCACCCATGGTGCCTACTTGAACTAGTACCAGTGACAGGATGAAGTGGTTTCAGTGCTAGAAAACAGAGGTTTCTGTATGCCGGATGTGTATCCTATAATTTTTGCCTTGCCTTTGTCAGCTGCATTGCACAATCTTCATTGTTTGGGCAAAGATGGACCTATTCTACATCACTGTGGGGGACATTTTCCAGAATGAGGGATACATTCCATTCTGATCAACCTCCTGAGGGCCACATGCCATTGATGGGTGGAGGTCAGAGGCAAAAGTGATCAGAGCAACAAGTGCAAAGTTCTACCTTTGTACATTGACCTGGTTTCTACACAAACACTCACATTGCCCTGTCTATTCTCCATCCAGGAAAGCAAAAGGCATAAACAGAGTTCCACGACAGGCAAAAACACTCCAGGAGGTTGCAAAGCAGAACCAGTAAGGGTTGTGGTTCAGGAGGGTGTGTGTAGCCTTGAGAGAGAGCACCAAGGACCATATAGCCTAGTGGACCACATTTTCTCCCCTGCACCCAAGCCTGAAGCTCCCCGTTCTACATGCTGATATCATTTCATCAGATTGATTCTTTCCTTTGTAGCATGTGCCACACTCCCCACAAGAGAGATGTAAAATGTAAAGAGAAACAAAAAGTGTTCAGTAAGAGATGGAGAATTGGTCATCTACTAACCTTGGCAAGTCTTAAACTGAGAAATTTGCACTAAAATCCTAAAAATAAAATAAAAGAACCACTACTAACTCACAAACTGATGAGGAAATGTGGAGAACTGAATGTAAGACTTGAAGGAACTAACAGGTATCCACACATTGGGACAGAGAAATGATACAGAGATGTTGTCCCAACACTCCTGTGCCTGAGACTTTATGTTTTTAATCCTGAGTCTTCAGAACCCCACTCTGAGCATACCTGCAGGCCATCCAGGTTGCCTGGGCATTTGTTCTTCTCATGAGGAGTAGCTTACTCATGAATGTGTGTGTGTGAACAACGACTGCAAATAAGTGAAAAAGAGAAGAGTAGCAGCAGTGGGGCCCTTTGCAGGGACAAATACTTTGCTCCACCACCATCACCACCTCCACAAAATATGAAACTTCCATTTGCAACTTCACCACATGTAAATAAAAAGCACATACGGAGTGGTGGACTGTTTTGGACATTCGTTCTCCTTTTTCTTCCTGTTATCAGCATTTCTGTCCCAACTTTTATCCAAGAAGCTCAAGGTGGCAATCCTGGCTCCGCCCCCTGCCCCCCCCCCCCGTTTTATCCTTGCAACAGCCTTGTGAGGTGGATTAGACTGATGGACTGTGACTGGCACAAAGTCACCCAGTGAGCTTCATGGCTGAGTGGAGATTTGAACCCTGGTCTTCCAAGTCCAACATACTAACCAATACATTAAACCAGTGCTAGTACATGGGCACAGTACCCAGGGCAACAAGAATGGTAGTTCTCCTAGTCCAGTGCATCTGGCTGTTTCCATTTTGCCTCCATAGAATTAGAAAATAAGATGGTTGGGGGTTAATGAGTTCACAAGTAGTCAATATACCCATTAAAAGAGCAAAGTATCCAATCTTAATGCAAGGATATTTTGTTGGCAAGATAAAGGAAGCTCATGTCTAAAATTGAGCAGATTATCTACAAGACTCTCAAGGCCAAACAGCCTTGCCGAGTTGATTCAGAGCTATTAAAACCACCTAATAAATCTTCATCCCACATTTCTTTTGGCAGAGAACAGGATACCGTTAGCTAAATACCTAGAGGTACTCAAATGTGACTTTATGTGTACACACACACATTACTCAGCTATCAATCATCAAGGGCTGAATTGGAAACAGCCCACTAGGATTTAATTGAGATTAATGCATGGATAGATAATTGAAGGGGTATCATGCTCGTATTCAGTGACATAGTGTAGCCTATGTTGTGAGCAAGGAGGAAGTGTCACAGTATCAATCATCCTAGAGAGGCAAAGCTCTGCTTTTGTGCAGTCAATGCTATGTTTCATTCATTTACCCTTGACTGAATATTGAAATCCACGGTATTTTCTACTGATCCAGAAAGATAGCCCATCCATTTAGTCCTAGGGTAAACAACCTTCTTGGTTCAACAGGTCAGATCCTTATCAGGATCAGCCTTGAGGGACCTCCCAGTTGTCAATCATCTGAAGTCATGATACAATGCCAGCTGCAATGTACTTTGGAAAAGCACCTTGCAAGGTGTTGCTAAAAGGAAGCTTTCCCTTCTCCTCTCAGTTTTAGCAAAGGATTCTGATACAAATCCCTTCCTGATTTGATGTGGAACCCTACCAAACTGAGCAGAATTTAAGTCCCATTCATCGGCTGATAAGTGAAGGTGTTAAATCCTGTTATGCTAAGGTTACCACATGTCCCCGTTTCCCCGGGGGCAGTCCCTGGATTTATAGCTTTCTCAGCATTCACATGTACACAGCAAACAATAAGTGTCCCCGGGTTCATTGAAAAAAATCTGGTAACCTTATGTTATGCCTATCAGATGACACACAAATAACATCATCTGGTGGGATCAGATATCAGCTGATCAGTGCTGACAGAGACTCCCATAAACAAAGGCACCATTTGTATCAACTAGGGCAGTGGTGGCAAACCTATGGCATGCGTGCCAGAGGTTGGACACTCAGAGCCTTCTCTGTGGGCACGGACGCCATCACCCCAGCAGGGCCGTAGCTTCCGTGCTGGGGGGGGGGGGAGAGGAGGACTCACGTGCAAGCAGGAGTGGAGGCAGGGATCTCTCAGAAGTAGAGTGGAGGTTTCACACTGAGAGATCACCACCTCCACTCCTGCTTGCACTCAAGTAGGAGCGGAATTGGGCAGCTCAGCTGAGGAGTGCCTGGCAGCTTCCGGGCTGCTTCCACCTTCCCCAACCCCAGTAACTATTCAGCCTGGCTGCCTTCACGGGGTTGCAGGGGATCTGATGTGGAGGTGGGGGCTCCTTTAAACTTCTCCCTTGAGGGGAGTGCAGCCACGAACCCCTCAATGGAAAGTGTGATGGAGCCTGCACCTCCCAAACTGAGCAACCCCGATTCAGCTCCTGTTCCTGTGCAAGCAGCAACACTGTGTAGCGGAGCAGCCCGATCCCACTCCTACTTGCCTGCAAGCAGGAACAGGTGGGGAAGTGGCGGCGACATACCTTACCTGCTCGCTTGCTGCCCTAGCCCAGCCTTCCCTCACTCAGCGCTGGGGCCACCAGAGCTGGAGGAGGGGGTGGTTGCTGTTGTGGTGGCGGCAGAGGGACCCAGCACTGGAGGGCAGCAGGTGCCTGCTCGCTTGCCACCCAGCCCGCCTTTCCTCACTAGGAAAACAAAAGTGTGGCACTCAAATGGAAGTTAAACTCAGAACAGGGCATGTTCGGCTTCCGAAAAAAGTTCCAAAACCGGAACACTCATTTCTGAGTTTGAAGTGTTCAGGTTCCAAGTAGTTCAAGAACTAAGCTAATCGAAAACTGAGGTACCACTGTATGTATTTTTCCCAATTTGAACTGTATTTATTTTTCCCAATTTGAACTGTATATGAATGATTATTTATTACAAGAGCAGTCATAAAGAAGAAACATGAAACACACAGAAAAAAAATGGGATATACAGGTTAAATTGCCCCATTGGCACTTTGCAATAAATAAGTGGGTTTTGGGTTGCAGTTTGGGCACTCGGTCTCTAAAAGGTTCACCATCACTGTACTAGGGCTATGCCCCCGATTCTGATGAAACCCAAATTCTGAACAAAATCAGCTTTGGCTGGATTGGGTTGTCCCATGCCAAATTGACTCACCTAGAGCAATCCGGTGCTGTCAAAAGACAGGGCAGGCAACCTCTGCACAGCCTCCTTCACCAACCCTTCCTTGCGAGGAGCACAAGTGGTGAAACAACAAGCAGCCAATGAGCAGAACATTAACTCCTGCTTTCTGCACGGGCTCCTTGACTAGTGCAATTTCCCCAGGGAACATGTTGGCAAGGCAGCACCCAGAAGGATTGAATGCAGTTTTTCTTCTTCCCCTGTTACCACCCTTCTGACAACTTTAAAACAGGCCCCCAAATCAATTTGGAGCCTGGATCCAAGGTGGACTCTGAGTTGGATTGGTATGTAGGTACACAGCGATAGAATGTGTTCCACATCTCACACTGATGGGCTAAATTGGAACCTGTGTCTCACCTACTTAGGTCTGCTGGTAGGAGATTGTTGCTAGGTTCCAACTTCCATCAGCCCTGCTGACTACAGCTGATGTGACTTTGAGTCCAAAAAAACATCTGGAGAGCACCATGTGGGCTACCTCCATTCTATACCTTATACCCGTAGAAGTCTTTGCTTAGATCTTGTAGTTACAATGCTGTTTGTCAAGTGTTGTGATACATAAACCATTCAGAAAGCCAGGCAATAACTGGAAAACATGTTTAATCAAGTGAAAGAACCCAGAGAAGTATTAATAGCATATTTGTTGTCCCAGCTGAGTTCAGGCATGAAATTTCCACCCAAAGCCAGTAGAAGGCTCTGTTCTATCACATATGAGAAATGTGTTAGATGCACACAACCTGTTTCTAAGAATCCTGCATCCATCTAGTGTAAAGTCAGAATTAATGACACCAATCAAGCCTCAGCATCAGGCTCTGATCCTTGTCAAGCCAATACAGTAATGTTCTTAAGTTGTGAAATTCTTCCTTGGTGATGGAACTCAAAAAGCTGAATCATTGCTTCTAATTTGAGATGGTGCCTCTATCTAGGTGATTCTTGGTGAATTAGTCACAGTGAAAGTTCATTATCCCACCGATAAACTCACATGATCCGATTCAATGCATTAATAAAGAAATGTTTTATGGTAATACTCTAACACAGGGGTGGAAGAAGATGTCTACACCACTCATCAGCCCAGCCAATATTGCAAAGAGCCTGACTTTATAAAGGCTAGAGTCCACTATATCTGGAGTATCTGAGGTTTACCAGCCAAATGTTTACCACCCAGCTCTGATATTTACAAAGATTCTTCCTTCAATGCTGCCAGCATGTTGAAGCAGTTTGCACATTCACCTAAGGCCTGGGAGGTAACGGTTCATATGCCCACTCAGCCATGAAGCTTACTGGGTGACCCTGGACCAGTCACCATATCTCAACCTACCCCACAGGGCTGTTGTGAAAATAAAATGGAGAGGGAGGGGAGCCATGCATGCTACCTTAAGCTCTTTGAAGCGAACATAAAGAAATTGCTTAATGCAGTACCAACCTACCAATGAGGCAAAGTGAGGCAACTGCCTCAGGCAGCAGGATCCACAGGGGCAACTGATCTGGCCTCCAAGGAATTCATAACTGTTGCCACTGCTGTGGTGCACTGCTTGGAAACCAGATCTGCCACCTCCTTGGCAACCCCCACCCACGCAATGCTGCATCTAGGCCAGGGGTCAGCAACCTTTTTCAACCGTGGGCCAGTCCACCGTCCCTCAGACCATGTGGGGGGCCAGGCTATATTTTGGGGGGGAAATATATGAATGAATTCCTATGCCCCACAAATAATCCAGAGGTGCATTTTAAATAAAAGCACACATTCCACTCATGTAAAAACACGCTGATTCCCGGACCATCCATGGGCCGGATTGAGAAGGCGATTGGGCCGGATCCAGCCCCCGGGCCTTAGGTTGCCTACCCCTGCTCTAGGCAAATAGGAGGAGCTGCTGGTCTCCTCCCACCCTTATGGAGGAAGTGGGGGGGGGGAGCTGCTCTCTGAATTGTCCTGGGGTCTGCAGCCTCCAGTTGTGATTCAGAGCAGGCACCTTTCCCCTCTGTAATGGCCTTTGATTCCCACTTCAGCCATCAGGTAAGGATGCTAAGTCACTTTGGAGCATCATTTTTGTTTAAAGAAAGAGCAGTAGTAACAAGGGTTTTGTTTATTTTCTTCTTGTCTTTTCAGTGCCATGGAAAATATCAGCAGAGGCTTTGAAAGGTCTGCAGACAATGGCATCTGAGAAAGCAGCTGCATATCTTCAAGGTCAGTGAGAATAGTCTATAAATCAAAGTATGAGAGGTCGCCCTCTCCCACCATAAAAGCCTCGTTGCTTCTTTCTGTATACCTTATATTCTTTGAGTTTCACAAATGCTCTTATCTACCCCATGACTCTCCACTGTATACATGTGTATATATGTGTGTAGAATAGGATGTTCCAGAGGCATGTTGTAGATATCTGTGGATCCATAGGATTGCCAGTCAGTGTAGGCAGTACTCTGCTAGATGGACCAATAGTCTGACTCAGGATAAGCCAGCTTCCTATGTTCCTTTTGCTATCCACCTAGAGTGAGTCCCCTATCTGGGCTTTCGTTTTTTGTCGTGCTCCAGCCGGTGCCTTCAGCAGCTAAGGTCCCATGCCTAGGAGACAGTAAATGGGCACACTCACTTGCAAAGCCATGGTTGGTAATGCAGTGCGGTCTAAACCAAGGTCAAGCACAGATTATCAGCCCAGGTCAAAAACATGATCCAGAGATAAGGACAGTTCAAGGTCAATATCACAAAGAATTCCAACAAGGTACAGCATAGCAAGATAGACTCGGGAACAAGGAAACAGAGACTTTTGTTGTCACCATAAAATGGAAGGCTCGCCTTCTCTGACTTCTTAGAACAAACCCTAGCCACAGTTGCTGATAATAAATGCATTTCAGGGATCCTTTACACACAAGGAGACCCAGTCTACTTCTACTTGTGGGAATGTTAAAGATTGTAGGAAAGGATATATTGATTAAGTAGTATCCTTCCTTCACTCACGCTAGTGAGTGATGTAGCAGAGCAAATTCCCCTCAATATAGCTGGAAGCTAGTTTGCGGATTCGCTTGAATCTCTTAGTTAAGATTATTTCCTGGTGTCCCCTTTGATCCCTCTTAAAAGAATAAAGACACAAGAGTCTTTCTGAGTAAAGTAACAAAAAGTTTACTCACATTTCAGTTCACGATTTGATCCCTGAAAGGCAGGCTTTACTTAATAGTTACACAAAGAAACAGTGAGTTTATCTCATATGGAGACAGAACTCATGTGCTGCTGGCTGAGAGCCAGCAGACAGCAAAATTAGATTAAGACAACAAAATGGCTGGAGGAGAGCAGCATGACAACAAAAAAAGAGAACAAGACAACACTGGAACAAGACAACTTCAAGACTGACAAAACAGGTGTATGACTCCTTTTATGGAGTCAGCCAGAGCCATGCCCATCTCCCAGATCACATGCAGGGGAAGGAAACTCCAGATCAGTGGAACAGGAAGTTACACTGACTGGATGTGCCCCTGCCTGTGCCCACTCTAGGGGAATAAGAAATGTTGCATTTGACTGTACCAATGGATTACATCCCACACTACTCACATGCCACATGATGACTCTGGGTCTGCAGCCACATGTCATGTCATATGTCTTAGCAGACCTTTTGGTACTGGTGTTCTTCATGTCTGGAGTTGTGATGACTGCACTTCCTCTGACAGTTCCAAGGGTTCTTTAGCAGGTCTCTCCCAGAGGGCCCCTCAGTCCTGGCTCCAAGGAAACCTGTCTGCTCCTCAGGGTCCTTGGAGCACGTGATTTATCCTCTAAGGAAGGTGTTGCTGAACTACAACTCCCATCATCCTTAGTTATTGGCCATGTTTGGTGGGGCTGATGGGAGTTGTAGTTCAGCAACATCTGGAGGGCCAAAGCCCTGCTCTAAGGACTCCATGCCTGGTATCAGGTGAGTGTGGGGTATGACAAGGATTCAGTCCCTCTCATTCCCTACACAATTAGACTCAAACTGTGCCAGCCATGGTGACAATAGAAGGAAAACAAATCTCCATACATTCTGCTTCTGTCCTGGCTGCAGCAGGCAACCAGAAATAAGGATCTGGTGGTTACAACTGGGACAATTTTCCTTGCTCGTATTTCCATAGAGCAAGAATGGGAAAGCATTGGTCCTAAAAAGATATTAGCCTTGTCATTCTTGGCTCTTAACCATGCCCTTTGGGGGCTGATGGAAGTTGCACTCCAATGACATGCAGAAGACCAAAGGTTCCCCATCCCTGCCATAAAGTTACTTAACATTAGGGCTGCCATACATCCTAAACGGCCTCGATCCTGTATACCTGAAGGAGCATCTCCACCCACATCGTTCAACCCAGACACTGAGATCCAGCGCCGAGAGCCTTCTGGCGGTGCCCTCATTGCAAGAAGTGAGGATACAGGGAACCAGACAGAGGGCCTTCTTGGTAGTGGTGCTGCCCTGTGGAACACCCTCCCTTTAGATGGGAAGGAAATAAGCAGCTATCTTATCTTTAAAAGACATCTGGAGGCAGCCCTGTTTAGGGAAGTTTTTAATATTTAATGCTGTATTTTTTTAACACTCGATTGGAAGCCGCCCAGAGAGGCTGGGGGAACTCAGCCAGATGGGCGGGGTAGAAATATTATTATTATTATTATTATTATTATTATTATTATTATTCAGAATTTCCCAGGCTGGGATTGAGACTCAATCCAGATTAGGGGTGGGAAGAAAAGAAGCCCCCTACACCACAAACACTCATTTGGCCTCATGGCATCTTTGGCCAGGGCCAGCCCATGATGTGTTGTTGCTTGAGGCAAAGCAGAAAACGGTGCACCCTTCCCCCCCACTGCCACCTCCTCCACCTGAGGCAACCAGAGGCAGTCCAGGGGAGCCTCTGATTGCTGAAGGAAGCAGGGGAGAAAAAAGGCGGCCAGAGAGCAGCAAACAGTGGGTAGGAGTGGGGCAGGAAGTGAGGTGGTGGTGACAGCAAGCAACAAGCACAGGAGGTGGTGAGCGACGTGCTCTCAGGGCCCCAGACCTGCTGCCCCTGCCAGTTGTTCCCAGCATGCTGCCTGAGGTGACTGCCTCACTGTCTTTGACTGCCCTACACCTTGTGTCACATATATAAAAAAACCAATCAGGAAATTTGTAGCTTAACTCCATGCCAGTCTACACATATTGGCAGGCAGACCTGCCCATGAGGCAGGCTGAGGCAGTTGTCACCAGTGGTAGAAGCCCAAGAGGTGGTGTCCCTGTGGGCACCTTGCCTGCCCTGCTACCTCTGGCAGTGACAGAGAAGCAGGGGTGTTTCCAGTGAAATCTTGTGAGATTTCATCAAGATCTTGCAAGATCTCATGTGGAACCTGCCCCCACTGCTTTGTGGGCACCACTACACTAACCAGGTAAGCAAGGCTACATTACAGCCAGGGGGCAGGGGCAGGGTGGCATTTTCCCGCTGAGCCTCAAATGGAGAAAAGGGACACACTTCCCCTGCATATTGCCCAGTGTGCATGTCACAGTAAGCATGTCTTAAACAAGCAATGGTTAAATGTAAATGAGCAGTAGGCTTGTGAACACTGCTCAGACTTTCCTGAATTATTCTCCTCCACCACCCCTGTGGGGAAAGTAGAATTCAGATACCTTAAATGTGTTGAGCTTAGCTCCCATCCTCATCGCCAGTGAAATATATTCAGAATCGAGAGTGGATTTCATGCTTTTTATTCAGCTCATAGCGGTGAGGAGGAATGGAAGTTCTCTCAGAATGTCTGCTTTATATACATTATTTACACAATGGCCCCCACTTGATTGGCTAATTCCAGGATTTTCCTGTAAGCCAATCAGGTCGTGGATTCACTTCCACCTGGAGCTGGATTGGGTGGCTCCTGTGGACCAATCAGACTGCGGCATTCTGGAGCCTATTGTTCTAGGACCAATCAGGCTGTTGCATTCTGAATCCTATTGTTCTAGGACCAATCAGACTGCTGCATTTTGGATCCTATTCAACTCAGTACATTACAGAACCATATAATAAGAACTTTATTGTTCAACACATCTTTCTTATTGAAGTCTAATTAACCTTTGGGAGTGTTGTAGAGAGGGAAGGAATTGGTTACAGAGGAAGAAAACACCCACACTATCTCCAGATGTCACCAAGCTCAACAATCAGGTGCTTTTGTGCTTCCGTGTGTTGCATTTCTAGCCCACTTCCCCCCACCCCCAGGAGCTCAAGGTGGCATACATGGTTCTTTCCCTCCTCATTTAACCCCCCACAAGAGCCCTGTGAGGTAGGCTAAGAGATGACGACCCAGTGAGCTTCATTGCCAAGTGGGGATTTGAAACCTGGTCTCCCAGGTCCTAGTCCAACACTCTAACTTCAACACCACAGCACATGAAGTAAATAATTATGATGTTGGCAAGTGTGTGTGTTGGAGAAATTTGCACTAAACTGATGACAGGTACGTGTGACTTGGCTTAAAAAGCTTCATGGGTCATTGGGAGAAACCAAGAGTCCTCATTAGGCCAATCTACTGCAGGATTTCCAACAACTATCTTCTTGTCACCTTGAGACAATTTTTTATAGTAAGCATCTAACACACTTAACTAATAATAATAGTAGAATTATATAACTGTGGAGTTGGAAGGAACACCCCAAGGGTCACCAAATATTCCTAAAAGAAAAGCTTCTGGTTTCTTAAAAAAAGTTATATTGAACACCCCCCCCAGCTAATTATATATCATTTCCCAGAACATCTGCTTCTATATTTAGTAGAGATAAGGCATCCAGCTTGCCTTGTTGCATAGTTGTTGGTTGTTCTGTTGTGGTTTTTAATATACTTCAACCAAGAAAATGAAAGCTCACTGAGCAATTTCTGCCAATTAATGTTAAAAACATGGCAATGGAAAATGTTTGTGGTGCCCCCCATCCCTTGATGCCTTAAACACTGCTTACTTTGCTTAATAGTTAATCTAGCCCTGATGAAGGGCCTTCTGCTCTTCTGCTCTGGGTGAGGCAAAGTAATCTAGTGATTAGTTTGGCACAGTGGGAGGTTTCAGATTGCCTTGAAAGCCTTTTGATTGATGAGCTTCTATCTCACCACAATGTCACCAGCTGGTCATGCAACAAATGGTTGCATCAACTGGATGACCTCAATCCACATCCACTTGCATTCTCAGAGCTCAGCTGAAAGCAGCCATAAGGGCGAAACTGAACCAGACATAAGAGCAGGAAGGTCAAATGAGGAGCCAAAACTAGAAACTATTCAATGAGTAATTTCCTTCAGCTTTCTCCTATGCTGCTGCTGGGACTGCAGAAGTGTGTGCCACCACCTGCAGATGTGCTGCATGACAGGATTTGACTCAGTCCTATGCAATAGTCATACACAGTTACTGATGTAACTGAAGTTTCTGATACGCAAAGAAGTTCCTCTGGGATTACATCTTCAGGAGGAACATGCTTTGCGTTGAGTCGGTTACTTACAGATTTTGCTCCTAGCATGTTTTCTTGACTAAATTCTAAAACAGGTTGCAGTTGAAAGACATAACAATTTAAAACTTTTTAAGTAAAGCAATTAAAACAATTATAACAGGAAGTTCAAGTTCAGGGGAATGTGTCTCTAAACAGGTGTCTCTTCAAGAGCTGACAGAATGCCAATCTTGATGGGGCCTCTCGTATTACAGCATGGATCGGAGAAATCATGTGTGGGAAACCCGGGAACCAAATGTTACCCTCTAAGTTATCTGGCCCTTGGGACTCTCCACACTACACTCCCTTCCCCAAGCCACGCCACTCACTGGCTCTGCTTCATTGAGTGTCCCGCCCCCCCCCCGAGTGGAAAATGTTCTTGAGCTGTGATAATGTTTCTTGCTTGCTTAGATGGAGGATAGAGAGGGGTATGTGAGTGCATGTAGAAAACAGTACAAAGGCAAAAACTGCATTTGCCGGGCCTCTCACTTTTGTCCTTGGCCCCACCCACCTCTGACACAGTTGTCCCAGAAGATAATGTGACTGTCTGGCTGAAATTGGCTTCCCACCCATTTTAAATGATGAATGCTTATATCTCATCCTCTCCTTTCTTTAGTGCTTAGGCCAATCAACCAGTCAGAACTGCGATGGATTAATGAGGGCATCCTGTACAACATTCACTACAACCATGGAAGGCTGGTGATCCAGACACCTGGAATGTACTTCATCTATTGTCATTTGCACTTTTACATTGCCGAGTGCAAAGGTGGGGAGATCACCATAAAGTTGGAGATTCTTGTGAACACATCTGTGGCGAGGTCAACTTTGCTCACTTTGTGCAGCTCTCAGAAAACTTTCAGAGACAAAAGACAAGACCTCTTCGTAACTTTACTGGCAGAATTGAAGAAGGGGAATACAATAGGAGTACAGGTCAATGAATTCAGCTATGTGGATGTATCTGACTTTCCTGAAAACAATGTTTTTGGAGCCTTCAAGTACACTGGTGAAAACTGGAGGTACTCTTTGTTCAGGACAGAAGATGAAAAATGACTTTAATTGTTCTAAATAAAGGTATATGTATACTGAGGGCCTGTCATTTGAGATGTGCCAAATTCAGTCCCTCTTGAAGGGATTATGGAACATTTGGTGGCTATTATGCAGAGAACAGTGGAGGCTGGTCCACTAGGACAAGGAGGGCACTGCCCCATCAACATCAATCTGCCCTTAGCCAGCCTGCTCTTGCCTGCCTTCTTCTTTACAACCAGACAAGGGTTGACCCTGGCTTTCAGCTTCATGGTGTTATCCTGGTAGAACTCAAAGGGGGGGGGACAAAACCAGAATTAGTTGACTCCACCTGTCATTGGCTCTGGATCTGGATCTGTCTTCTGCCCTCCCTCCCAGTCCCTTTGGGCACCACTCACCAATGGCAGAAAGTGGGGTGTGAAATACACATACACACACAAAGAAACAAACCTGTTACTGCTTCAAAAAAGTTCAAAGGTATTTCTGATCTTATAAAATACAGTGGACCCTCGGGTTGTGAACATGATCTGTGCGGCATGCACGTTTGCAACCCGCAGCATTCGCAACACGCATCTGCGTGTCTGTGCACATGCGGGTTGCGATTCAGCACTTCTATGCATGCACAAAGTGCAATTTACCACTTCTGCGCATGCGCGACCGCCAAAACCCGGAAGTAACCCGTTCTGGTACTTCTGGGTTTCGGTGGTCTGCAACCCCAAAAAAACGCAATCTGAAATATCTGTAACCCGAGGTATGACTGCACAAGGATACCCTGAACTGGCATAGAAATGGGGGGACTGGATGCTGTATTTTCTTTTTTTCTATTTATATGGTAGGAGAAAATACAGGTATGATCTAGCAGTTATATGTCCCATTGATTTCAGTGGAAGAGCTTTGTGGTGCAATTCTACATGTTTGCTCAGATATAAGCCACATCGAGTCCACTGACAGGGATAGAAGAACCTCAGGTGTGGGGGCCATATGTGCCCATCCAGGCCTCTTTATTTGGCCCTTGGGATTTCCACCAGGCTGCACCAGTTCTTCAGCCACATCCCCTCTCCCTAGGCCACACCATTCACTATCTCTGTCAATGCCTCTTGCAAGCCTGGTCAGACGATAGAGAGTGGTACATGACTGTGTATAGAAACTAGCCCACCGGAAAAAGTAACATTCACATTTTTTGCTCTGCCTAGTCTTTCAGCTGGCTCACACACCACTTTGGCATGTGGCTGCAGGAAGCTTGCTCATAAGGGTATGTGGAAAATTATTTCCCAGGCCTAGTGCATAGGATTGTAGCCCTTCTCTCTCCCGCTGAGAATAATTGGACCTAAAAGTCAATTTTGCCCATTGGATTTATATTCCAGGGATGCAATCCCACACCCAATTTCCTGGGAATAAGCCTGTTAAACACAGTGGAATTTATTTAGGAATTGGAATAGCCGTGTATAATATTGTTAGATGAAGAGAAAAGCTGTATCTTCAAGATGACCTTAAAGCTCAAATGACATTTCCCCAAAATCTGATAGAACTTCAATGTGACTTCCAAAAAATCAAACCTTAGCAAGTTTCTTTTCAGAAACACAATTTTTGAGGAATGGTATAACTCTTAACTTTTGTTGATGTCTTAGGAGGCACTATATGAAACTACCAATCAATGACAATACTATTAGATTACCACTGGTTATTTTTTCTCTTTTCTTTTGGAAAAATCCCTAAATCCATAATGCAACATGAAAAGGAAAATGGTGGGTTGGGAGCCACTAGTGGTTCACAGCCTGGACACCTCTTGAGATTCATCTGCTGTAATAGCAGAGTCTAGAGTCTCGCAGATGCAAGCAATTTTATCCTCAAAATGCTTTGCAAACAAGCCACAGTGAGCTACTGTCGGTTCTGCCCCCTCCTTGAGCCAAACTGTTCAAGGCCTCACACTCCCAATAGAAGTTCTGCTGGGCAGCACAATGAGGATGCAATGGAGGCAGCAAAGTATGCCTTCATTGCCACTAGGTAAAAGTATGCCTTCATTGCCACTTCATTGTATGCCTTCATTGCCACTTCATTGCCTCACCGTGTTCAATTGCATTTGACTAGAGTTTTCATTGCCACTTCATTGCCTCACCGTGTTCAATTGCATTTGACTAGAGTTTTCCTCTACTCATGTTCAACCTATCTCCCAGTTTGTTTCCTTAATCTAAGCTCTGGAATATACCAGAGAAGCAAGCAGGCTCCAAAAAGTGAGAGAGAGCACTCAGGGGCAATCATGTCAATGGCCTAAGCCGTTCTGATGTTCAGAAGTCATCCAGGGCTTTGACAGAAGCACCAAACATGTCAGCCGGAAAATCCCCCAGAACCACCTGGAAACCCATTGGATCTATCAGCCTTCAAGGGTGCACCATCCTCATAGGTCCCTGCCTCTTCAGAGGAGATAGGGTGCTGAAAGCCCAAACTTCCACAGGAAGTGAGATGGTTATGACAAGGGACTGCTGTCAGCATCCCCTCTACAGTTCTCTATAGTTCTATGATTCTAACAAGTACCCCAGAATTGCAGAGTTGGAAGGGACCCCAAGGGTTATCTACTATAAGCCCCTGAAATGTTTTTGTTTAGAAATGCAGAATTCATAGCTAAATAATCCCTGGCAGTCAGTCATCCGACCTGCTTAAAAAGCTCCAATGAAGGTGCGTTTACCACCCTCCAAAGTAGTCCATGCTATTGTCAAATGTCTCTTACAGTGCAAACTGATTCAAATTTCTCCTTCATTCCTATTCTCCACTGCATCCCAGTTAAGATTGCTCTGGAATAAATTATATGAACAGAGTACAGATGTTTAATGAAAGAAGCTGAAAGTGTATATAAATGGTTATTAATCCTTGTAAAGTTCTTGAGAGCAGGGAGGCTGGATGATTCAGGATACACGCCCAATGCTTATGCCAAAACCTAATGACATCTGTAATCAATAAAGCTGTAGCCTGTCTGATCCCAAAATGATTGTCCTGTAACGATTACATCATCCCGTGCTTTAGCCCTCGCCACCTACATGTGGGCTTGGCAATATTCCTTATTTAGCAAATATTCACACTGTCCCACTATCTTGTGATCAGCATAAGGAGAAATAAAAGCACACTATAAATGAAAGCGATGCTTAGGATATCCTGTTATAGAGCAAGAGCATGGTGCAATAGAGTTGTAATTTTCGGGCAGATGACGGAACAAAGAAAGCCTAAAAAGGACCACCTCTCCCCATATGACCCAACCATCAACTGAGGGTATTCTTCATGTGCCCCCTTCCATGAGAATATACAAAAACACAACAGAACATCACACATTAAATGCTTCCTGATACAGGGCTGCCTTCAGATGTTTATGGAAGGTCGTATGATTATCCATCTCTTTGACATCTACAGGGAGAGCATTCCACAGAGCAGGCACCACTACCAAGAAGGCCCTCTGCCTGGTTCCCTGTAACTTCACTTCTTGCAATGAGGGAACCGCCAAAAGGTCCTCAAAACTGGACCTCAGTGTCTGGGCTGAAGTGTGGGGGCAAAGGTGCTCCTTCAGGTAGACCAACCATGCCAGAACCCAAGCCTGAACCCAAGCCCTCACAGACACAAAAAAACTATAACAAATTAAAAATGAACACACACACACCAGACCCAGACAATTGCTATAACTTGTAAAAATGCCCCTAGATGGGCATGTAGACCCCCCAAAAGAGGACGTGTCCGGGATTTCCCAGATGTATGGCAACCCTAGGCTGTGTCACCTGTCTGAACAAAGGATTTAAATTCTAAAAGCAGCTCTCAGACCACCTCATAAAACCATTAGTTGAGGTTTTAATTTAATATAAAAAAACACCCAGTCAATAGAGTTAATAGTGCATTATGCAAAAGTGCCACAGAACGAATCGACACTGGGTTGTGTCCAACTAAATTCTACTCAGAGTAGGCCCATTGGAATTAATGGATCTAATCAGTCATCTTCATTATTTTCAGTGGGGCTATTCTGAACAGGACTAATATTGATTGAACCTATTGTCCCATTACATTTATATTCTGCAGTTCAGAGATGGAGGACCATGGCTATGCTTGCTGGAGCTGATGGAGTTTTGAGTCACATGTCTGGAAGACATCCAGTTCCCCATCCATGCTCTGAATCAACCACTGAAGTGGATGAGTATGTTGAGGGGAAAACAGAAACCACCTATTGTTAGAACTAAAGAAAACAGATATAATCTCAGTAACCTTTCTTCTTCCGCTTCCTTTGGGTTTTAAGCCAATATTTGAGAACAGGGCAAGTGAGCTCTTATTTCAGTTAGCAACATTCTTGTTTCAGTTTGTAAGAAAGGAAATCTTAAGTACCCACCACCCAAAGTACAATAGAACCTCCTTTGCATGTCTGGAGCCTGAGGCAAGTCTGGTGATGAGATTTGGCTTCCATTGGAGAACAATGAGCCCAGCAATTGTCACCTCTGGGCATTTCCTGGGGTAGGAGGTGTGTATACATGTCTTCAAGCTTGGTCTCAGTCATTGCCAACTGCCACTGATTGTTACAGAGGTTGTATTCACACAGCAGTTTATTCAATTTCCCCATTTTCTTAACTATTGGAAGATTCAAGACACATAGAAGAAAGTACTTCTTCCATCCATTTGTGGAATGCTGTCCTCAGGGAGGTTTGCCTGTTGAACCTCCTTTTCAACCAGGCCTTTTGCTGATTAATATTCTACAGCAGTGGTTCCCAATTAGGGATTCGGGGATCCCTGCAGGTCTGTGAAACCGACCCAGGGGGTCTGCAGCTTGCTTCCACCCAACTAATTTTTTGTCACATTTGCATGGCAATATCACAGATTTTATGGTCTGTTTTAGCGCTTTGTGATTTTTCGATATGTTGGCCAAAATCGGTTTCGAAATAACACCGTGATAACGATTTTCACCCAGCAGTACACAACAATATATTGCTCCTTGCACGATATTGCACGATGATCTCAGCTGATAAATACTGCTGATCTGAGCTGCCTGCGAGTGACATGGCATGGTGGCTCTGGCGCCCTGCAGTCACTCACAAGCCCCCTCCTGCTGAAGGGTGGCCAAGGGGAAAGTGGCAGGTAGCGCCAGCCAAATGCTTTTTGGGCAGCACAATGCCTGCAGGCACTCGAGCCACTGAGTCACTCGCAGGAGATGCCGTGACTTGGGCGTGCTGCAGGCCCAGTGATGCTTGCGGGGCCAGTGCGTGCCAGTTGCATCATTTTTGGCCACCCTCTGGTGGGAGGGACAACAGCTCAGCATGCTAAGAGCCCAGCCCCAGGCTGCACTGCTTTTGGGCACCAGGCTCTAGGGCACCTGGACTTACAAGGTAAGTGTCGCCCTGCCCCCTAGCTATGCTAGTGCATAGAGTTATCAACATTTTCAAAAGAAGAGGGTCCATGTTAGCTGGAATGTGTTCAGAGGAGGGCAGCCAAGATGATCAAGGGTCTGGAAACTACTAAGCCAAATGAGGAATGGTTGAAGGAGCTGGGTATGTTTAGCCTGGAAAAGAGGAGACTGAGAGGAGATATGATAGCCACCTTCAAATATCTTAAGGGCTGTCACATGGAAGACAGAGCAAGCTCTGGAGGGTAGGACTCAAACCAATGGCTTCAAGTTACAAGAAAGGAGATTCCTACTAAACATCAAGAAGACATTTCTGATGATAAGAGCTGTTTGACAGTGGAACAGATTCCCACGAGAGATGGTGGACTCTCCTTTGGGGGGGGGTGTTAAGCAGAGGTTGGGTGGTCATCTGTCATTGATGCTTTAGCTGAGATTCCTGCATTGCAGGGCTGGACTAGATGACCCTGGGGTCCCTTCCAACTGTAAAAGTCTATAATTCTAGCAGATACTGCAGTGTGAAAGGAACATTAGAAAATGGAACAGAAGCACTGGCATTATATTGGGGAAACTAATACAGTGGTACCTCGAGTTAAGAACTTAATTTGTTCTGGAGGTCCATTCTTAACCTGAAACTGTTCTTAACCTGAAGTACCACTTTAGCTAATGGGGCCTCCCGCTGCCGCTGCTCCGCCTGAGAACAATTTCTGTTCTCATCCTGAAGCAAAGTTCTTAACCCAAGGTACTATTTCTGGGTTAGCGGAGTCTGTAACCTGAAGCGTCTGTAACCTGAAGTGTCTGTAACCCGAGGTACCACTGTACAGCATTCCCCACATCTTTATTCAACCAAGAGTTCCCTGTCAAGTAAGCCTGCTTCTGATTTGCGGCTACCATTTGGTTGAAATTTGACAACTGTGAGAGATAATTACGTAATATATAAATCTGTGTGGACCAGGAAGCCGCTCCTATTTGTTTAGCTGGGAATGTATCAGGCCTTGAGAGGATGACATAATTTCTGAAATTTCACAGATTACATTGCCAGCACTCTCGTGTATTCACAGCATTTGTAGACTCATGGCCAGGGATCCTTGCCAAGTACCTCCCCCACCCCTGTGTTTTGCTGACGTTTTCTTTCTGCCTCTGCCTGCTTGCTGTACACTTTATGTATCTGCTCACCAAGGGTGGGTCCTGTGCTGACTTCCAAAACTGGTTAGCATCTGACTGTAAATGTAAGAGCTTTCTGAGTGGTTTGCTAAGCAAACAAAAACATGAAGTTCAATAGAATGTTGATTTCACAATAGATCAGTATACTGTTTTGCATAGGGCATGGAGCAAAGGACACATTACGGGTGGTTTCCCTCAATGGTTCCAAGTTTCACATAAGGAAATTTGGATAGGTTTCTCCCTGCAGCCCACGCTCTCCAAACCTCCTCTCTCTCTCTTTGTAAGCTGATCTAGCCTCTATGCATGTGCAGAGTTCATGTCTCAGCAAACCTTTTATACTATTGAAAATGTTGCATCTTTTGGCTAAATTACCATTTGAATAAAGGAAATGGAAGGATAAGGATTTTTAAAATAGAGTTAGATTCGGCCCAAGCAAAAGGAGTGCTTCCTTTATGTACAGGAAAGGGCTAACATCCGTCTGGTCATTCGCGGAACAATCTGCCATGCCCTTATATATGGGAAAAAATGGCCAGAGAGTCAGAATTCATATGATTTTTAACATTCTCAGTCATTTCAGCCTTACCATTTGCAGACAAAATCTTCTGCCCTTTATTTTCAGGTATGGTCAAGGCTACTCAATTATATGTCAAGGCTCATTCTACTTGATTATATGAATTTGTATGTGCTTAAACTTTGAGTAGACTTTTAAGTCTGATTTTTGTAAATAATAGACAAAATGATAAACACTGTAATCACTCAAATGCCTGATATCACCAGTTCTGCTTCAAAACATCACGGCTTTCACCTCTCACCTTTAAAAACAAAGAGCAAATCTGGGCTGAATTTCAACTCATCGGCCACAAATTGGGAAAGTTGAAAGGGACCTGGGATCATCTAGTCCAACCCTAAAATACAGGGTTCATAGCAAGATTTGTACTACCAGAAACACATACATACTTATGTACACAGACACAACTGGGGAAGAGACCACAAGCCATGCACCTATCACAAGCCATGCGCCTATCAAAGTACCCAATTTTATACAGAACCCTTTTAGCAGATCTTGAAGCTAGTTTGAGTGAGTTTCTTCCTTAGACTAAAGAGTGCAAGTATAGTTAAAACAGCCATAGATTTGATTTAAAAGCAATACGCAAGTGAACAATTTTTCCTCAATTTTTCCTGAACTTGCAGAGGAATAGTAAAACCTAATTTAAATTATTATTTTTTAATAACTACACATAGGAAAGTGAGATGCAGGGTACCTTAGGAAAGATTGCTCCCCCCCTTTGCAGTTTCCTTTAAAGGAAGCTTACTCGGGAGTAAATTTACCTGGCAGAGAAGAAGGGGGAAAAACTGAAAGAGACTGAAACGGGGGGGGGGGGGGCATTTTCTAAGAAAAGAGGCCAGGAAGTCTTATAGAGACTGATATCAGGAGCCTTACAATAACTCTTCTGTCCAACCAAATCAAAGTTAAAACTGGACTCAGATATTTTTCTTAGAAGGTTAGAAGGAACACCATATTGTCAGTCATATGCTTAATGAAATACAGAGACTGCATTTTAGCTTGAGAGAGCAATTGTGCTCAACTAGGCTTTTGCAGCAGAAACATTAGGTTAACTTCACATTCCAAAATAGACTGGAACACGGGTGTACTCACAAACTCAAAAGTTACAACAAAACATCATTTGCCATTAGACTTAAAATCACCCTCCTCACTTAAACTAGAGGAAGGAGGTGGGGTAATCCTCCTTTCAGAACACAAGTAGCACGTATACAGGATTTTACCACTTGGGAGGAACTCTCTTTTAGAGCCTCTCTCAAATAACAAACATTTGCACACTTCATTCTCAATTTTGTCTTGTTTAAGATTGATAAGGCTCAACATGGCTTCCTTAGATTTAGAATTTGGAGCAAGCTTGCATTTTTATTTTAGATGGGACATTTAAGATAAGCAGCTGCTGGATGTTACCTAAGTACAATTTAAACACAGGAAAAACGTTTCTTAAACACAAATTGAAGGGGACTGTCAGAGTCCAGGCGGGAAATAAGCACCAGCTGGGCTTCTTTCCCATCAGGAGTCTGCGGGTTCATTTCTTTTGATTGAGGTGCACCCATTTTAAGAATTTTAATAGCGCTATCTTTTACTTTTATACTGCAGTCGGGGTTTTATCCCCACTTTTCAGGAAACACAATAAATAACCCACAGTAGACTCAATTTGGACAACTCCGAGAATTAGTACTGTGACACACCGCCGTTCGTCTGGCCTGACTTACTAGGCTGATACAGCTGTTGGCCTTTACTGGCTACTAAGCTAACAGCGCAGTCAGCGATCTCAACCCCCCCCCTATGGTCATTTCTCAGCCAGGGAGCCCACAGCAACCTCCTGCCTCTTACAATCTAACCTGAGAGTTCCCTACTGGACGCTTGCGTAGCGCAGTGCCAGATTGGGACTCAGAAATGACAAAGAAGGAAAGGAATCAGGTGCCCTTGCGTTCTCTGCTCACAGGTCATCTCTAACAAAGATCACCATGGCAGAGGTGCGGCTGCACCTGGGAGTTATAGTTTTCAGTACAGAAGAAAAAGCACAACCTTTTCTGGGCAAAACTCCTAAGGAATAGGTCGGCATATAGACTGTAGAAGGGAAATGAAAGAAGTTTCCCTGGGCATACTCCGAAGGGTTGCAGAAAGGAGGAGAAGGCAATTTTTTCAAGGGTTAGATGAGGGAAAAAGTAGAAAGTACAGATTTGAAGGGAAAAGGAAGAGTTAAAGAATTTTGGTTGCTGTGGTTTAGAGAACCCAACCCACTACCCGTGTTTCCTACTTAATACTCACTTCCGCATGCGCTGTTCCTGGTGATCCCACGATCTCTTGACTGGTTGTTTAAGGCCGGCCTGATCAAGCGTTGCTTCCTCTGGTTAGCCCCGCTGAACCTCCAGTTATTTCCAGACCCTGGAATCGATGGAGGACTGATTATTCCTCCTGGCAAACTGCCTGGTGCGCGCTGGATAACCAGTCCTTCCTCGCCTCCAGAATCTGGGTAACCAAAAGTCCCTTCGTGCGTGGTCGCCATCTGTTGTAAATAAAAATATGCCCTTTTCCCTTATGGGGTATCCAAGAGCCCATATAGAGTCCTTACATAGGTTCCCTATTGGTAGGAGAAAATAACAGAGGCCAACCAGAGAATATTGAGAAGCAAAGCAGCTAGTAAGCTTGATCTTTATTGATCTGTTGCAACAGGGTGCTCCCCTCACACGCAGGAGAGGAAGAGGACCCCCAAAATTGCTGTGCAAGGGCTTATAAAGACTTTTTGAAATTCCCATCCTGTAGATCAAGACCACCCCCAGAAACATTATGCATACATCACAGAAGGGGTGTAACCTAAGACCACCCCTCAGATACATCCCACCTACATCACAGAAATTTAAATGTTGTTTTTCTCTTGTCCTTGTTTATCTCCTGTCTGGCAGGTTACTTGATTGGATTTCCTGGGGAGCCTGGCCATTCTTTTGTAGTGGTAATGAGGCATCTGATCATAGCCTGCATTTAATCAAGGCTTATATTTTGATCAGATTCCTGTATTCTAAAAATGACCTTAAAGAAATATATATTTGTAAATGTTTGTATCTCTCATGCCAGGCAGAAACCATACTCTGGCAGCTGTTTATCTTCTTGATCAAGGGCCCCCTGATCTATAGCAGTGTCTCAGGGTTGTAAAAGGAAATTACAGGCTAGGAGCAAAAGGTCACACTGACCATACAAATGATAGAATACAATCAAGGTTGCAAAAACAAATAGTGCCTCCCATTAAACTTGAGCCACATCTTCCTAAGGTTAAAAGGGCAAGAGCTAATACAAACAGCAACTGCACTAGGCGAAACTGCTTTGAATCTTTAGAATTTAGCTTAGCTTTTACTAAGTTCCCTTTCTTCTAAAAAAAACTATATATGTTATGGAATATATTGGCTTAAATGTAATTATGCAAAGGATTTAGAAAGTAAGAAATTATAGAATCATAGAAGAGTTGGAATAGACCATGAGGGCCATTGGGTCCGGACCCCTGCCAGACAGAGAGACGCCATCAGAGCACTCCTGACATATGGTTGTCGGGCCTCTGCTTAATGACCTCCAAAGAAGGAGATCTTTCATTGATAATGTGTGGGAAGATGAACAAAAAGATCTGTTTAAGATAAAATTAGCCATCATCTGTTTTGGAGTGAATAGGGCAATAGGGCAAAAGATGAAATGTTAGTTAAGGCGCCTAGTCTAGGGCAAAAGGTTATCTGGTAATTAAGGTGCCTGGTCGAGGTAAATGTAAGATATATGACTACTTATTTGCCAATTATAAATAGAAGGAAATATAGCTCTTTGTCTCCCATAAAAGGTAATAGGAAATGGGTGTATCTTTTATGATTGGTTCTAGCAAACAGCCAATAGGAATTTTAACCAGGCTGATTGGACAGAGGCAGCCAAAGGAGGAGCAAGGGGGCTGAGCTGAGGGAATATAAGTGCTGGCCATAATGGCAGGAGGCCAGGCCAGAGCTTGGTAACCATATACCACTGTGCCTCTTATTTATTTGTCCGACAAATAAATTATTATTTTAATTTCTCTATTGCTGCGTTGAATATTTCATTCCAGCTAAGCGTTAACCACAAGCAGGGTGCTACATTTTATGGTGCCTCTGTGACTCGGATAAGTGGTCTGCTGGAACGCAGCCCCATCGCCTTACTGGGCAGGGTACAAGAGGGAGGACCACTGACTGCTTACCCAGCGCGCACTGGAACATTTTTCCAGGGGAACGCAGAAGTCTCGTCTGTCTGATACCCTGCCCACCGACGGCGACGGACCGGGGGTAACCAGAGAAATAAACTGGGAACCAGCTAAGGGTAAGTGCACAAAGGGTTTGGCCCTCCAATTAATTAGGAGGAAGAGAAGTCCTGATCAAACTTCTGCGTCTCAGTAAGGGGAAACTGAGTACGCTACATGGCTGGGTACATCAGATGGTGATCTGGTGTAGGGAAAGGGAAAGGTTGGGAGGTAGAGTGTGGTGAAGTATCCAGCGCATTGTATGTGTGAGAAAGTACAATCTGTAAGTGTGGAGTGGGTACTACTTCGTTTCCCAGTAAAGCGAGTGTGTGAGTGACTGAGTGGATACTTCACAGGCCCATATAATGGGAGTTGGAGGTTCAAAGGGGGGAAATACACCTCTTGAATGTATGTTAAATAATTTTAAGAAAGCCTTCTCAGGGGCATATGGAGTCAAAATGACGCCAGAGCGCTTGAGAACGTTATGTGAATTAGAGTGGCCGAAACAAAATACTGAATGGCCATCTCAGGGAACCTTTGATATAAATTTAGTAAGCAAACTTTGGTCTAATATCGCCAAAGAAACGGGAGGGTGCCCAGAACAATTTTCATATATAGATTCTTGGCTGAGCACATTAAATAATAATCCTCCATAGATAAGGGAATGCAAAGTCCAACGATGCAAATTATTGGCTGTAAAAGCCGAAGCTAGGAAAGGAATCTTGCCAAATAAACTCAAACCCATTTTTGAGGGACCAGAGGAAGAGGTGCTTCCACCTCCACCCTATGCTCCACATCGAAGGGAGCCTAATCCAAATACTCCACCAGTTGTAACCCCAAGGCAAGAAAGTGGAATGAATAATGGGGGTGGAGTCACAGAACTTGATTCCTTGATAGATTATGATAAATATCTTCAGGAGGCCTTGGAGTCCTATAATAAAGCCCAAGCAGAAGTGGTTATTCCACCTGTGAGTCCCAGTAGAACTCCATCTACAGTCTCCTTTAGTGGAACAACCAATTGCCCACCCCAAACCCCTGTACATCCAAGTCCTAGAGAATTATTACAGAAGTTACAGGGAGACCTTGATCGGTCAGCAAGCAATACAGCAAGGCGTATAAAGCTGCTAAAAGAACGCCTTGGGACAGATACCATCCCCTATGATTTGAGGCCCCTAGAGCAAAGCGAAGAGAAAGGTCACGTAGTAGCCCCTCTTAGAAGAGTATTTGATGCACTTGAGGAGCCTGTGCTGGTTAACGGGCAACCCGGACCACGGCCACCTCGAACTTCGACCCTCCAGTACATTCCATTCACAACTACGGATCTGATGAATTGGAAAACACACACCCCATCTTTCGCAGAAAAACCTCAGGCTATGATGGACTTGGTGACTTCAATAGTAAATACTCATAGTCCTACTTGGACAGATTGCCGCCAACTCTTGAATACTCTGTTCACCACTGAGGAAAGAAGAGACATAATTATAATAATAATAATAATTTATTATTTATACCCCGCCCATCTGGCTGGGCCTCCCCAGCCACTCTGGGCGGCTTCCATAATTGAAAAGGCACAGATATATTTGCGTGAGCAGGCCAGAATGGGAAATATTTTTAATATTGACCGTCATCTCCAGGATAACTTTCCTTTGGAAGATCCTAATTGGGATCCAAACAATGCAATTCACCTGGCCAGGCTTACCACCTACCGCCAGACGCTTGTGCAAGGTATCCGCAGGGCATGCCAGAAGCCCACTAATATGTCTAAAGTCTCAGAAGTAGAACAGAAACCTAATGAGAGTCCGGGAGACTTTTTAGAGAGGCTGCAGGAAGCCTATTGTATATGGACTCCTTTTGACCCTGAAGCCCCTGAAAACAGCAGAATGATTACTGCTACTTTTGTGGCCCAGTGTGCTTCTGACATTCGTAAGAAAATTCAGAAATCAGAAGGATGGGAAGGGATGCTGATGAGCCAAATTATGGCCATTGCACGTCAAGTTTATCGGAATAGGGATGAGGCTGAGAAACAAGAGAAGAAGAAGTGGCAGAAAGAAAAGATGGTAATGCTGGCCACAGCAGTGATGTGTTACCCATAACACTGTTTCGTGTTCAGTGTGCACCCACAAAAGACTTAAGTTGTCACCTTTTGCGCTCCTGTATGGGAGGCCACCCTCCTTTGTTCAGGATATTCCAGCTGACCTCAAACAAATAGGAGACCATGTGACACAGGGACAAGTGCAATCTCTCTCCCGTGTTTTTGTCTCTCTCCCGTGTTTTTTGTTGTTGTTTATCTTAACAGGTGGGCCCTCAAGCACACGCTGTGCAGCATTGCCGAGCCGATTCATCAGTTCCAGGCTGGCATAGCCTATGGGTGAAAGAGTGGAAACATGATCCACTTGCACCTAAGTGGCGTGGACCTTACACCGTCTTGCTCTCTACTCCAACAGCGGTGAAGGTAGCTGAGGTGACCCCCTGGATTCATCACTCCCGTTTGAAGAAGTCCGAAGGCAGTTGGACGTGCAAAGGTGACCCCTCTAATCCTTTAAAACTGACTCTCTCCAAAAACCCCTGTATCTAGCCCTACGGGGAACGGGCTAGGTCACGGGCAACATTAGACGACTGGCCTGCTGCAGCCACAACCTGGAAGCTGGCTGACCTGCGCACGCCTGAAGCTTGAGGAGCGTCTGAACTAGCGATTGTGAACGGGAAGATTCTCTTATACAATTGATTGACTGCCCCCCCCCGTGGAACAATTATCAGAGATATTACTCATTGGGGATCCTTGGGATATATGTTTTGGTCTTGGTGGTTCCCCATTTCTGTCACTGGAGGAATTATATTGGGACTAATTTTTTTTGTTATCACAATAAGGTAATCTTTTGTGGAAGGAATGCATATACTAGACATCAACATGATTTTATTATTAATCCTGATCCCTTGGGAAGGGGAAGGGTCCTTGAATTTGAGCAAATTTGCTAAATATGGATTCCGCCATGACCACAATATGTGGGTAGGCTTAGCTGAGATGTTACAATGTTACAAATAGGACCAATTGTCTTGTTTGCTCTCTTGGGCCAGATGATTCAGAGGGAGGTATGCCCTTATTACCAATACCATTAAATGCCATTGGTATGGTAAGCGAAATGCCACACCAAACAGAAGTACAGAATTTCCCCGGATGGAACTCAACTAAACCAATACGAGTTATACCTGTACAAGGGGAATTCTGTGTACATAAATCATCAGAGGCAGCTGATTCTACCATGATAGGCTCTTCTCATTGCCACTATACTTGGGATTATATTAAGAATAGTCAAACCTGGGCAAATGGTACTACCTATCGAACTCGGAATACCTTGCCCTGTGCACCTCCTTTTATTCATGCATGGAAAATGGTGTGGAACATAACTGTGACAGAAAAAGGCAATCTAACTTACTGCACTGTGAACTCTGTACCCCTTTTGATATTTCGCCTTATGCACTCCACATACCAAAAACCTCAGACCCGATGGTTGTGGTGGATATGTGGAGAATGGGCATACAAGAAACTCCCTTCCAAATGGAGTGGGACTTGTTTCCTGGGATGGGTATTACCACCAATGTGGATTATGCCCACTAGTTCAGCCAAGCGTACACGAAGAAACGCTGATATTTCTCATATAGCAGGAGGAAGTACCCAAAGTTGGAGCGATACTGATGATTGGCCACCAGAGCGCATTATAGCCTATTATGAACCTGCCTCCTGGAATCCTGATGAGCTCATACAAGGGGCACGGGATCCTATTTATAATCTAAACAGAATAATTCGATTGCAAGCAGTAGTGGAACTTGTAACCAATGCAACGGCCCAGAGTTTGAGACTTATTGCACAACAGTTGGATGAAAGTAGAGCCGCCATTTTGCAGCTGAAAATGGGAATGGATTATGTACTTGCCAGGCAGGGAGGCCTATGTGGAGTCTTGAACTTGACAGGGAATGCCTGTTGCTTTAACATTTCTGATAATGGTGAGGCAATCCGTGTGTTGGCTACAAAGATGGAGAATATAGCACATGTCCCAGTACAAACATGGGAAGGATGGGATATGGAATGGCTCACCAATTGGTGATACTATTGTCTTGCTTGTTTTTCTTTTTTTTTTTTTTTTATAATATTTTTTATTACGTTTCTTTCCAAATTTTATACATTACAAACAAGGAGTTTACAAGAAACCATTTTTTTTTTTTTTTTTAACAAAAATCCCAAATTGGACTTCCCCACCCCTTCCGATTCTGCGTTCTTTATATTAACAATGTCAGCAATTTGTTACCTTATGTCATACCTTATTGTAACTTTTACATGTTATGTATCTATATTCAATGTATTATGTCAGAATTTTTATACCTTTAAAATAAACGTAACATGTTCAATTTCATATTATCTCCTTTTCTCTTTTGTCACTTAGTTTACTATTTACTTAATCATAATTGCTAAAGCGTATCATTTTCAAATCATGCACCGTCTTAAGATTCATACAGTTTGTAATACTTTTGCAAGTAGTCTTTAAACTTTTTCCAGTCCACCTCAATTATTTCTACATCCAAATCTCGGATTCTGCCGGTCAGTTCAGCTATCTCCATGTAGTCCATCAACTGCGTCTGCCATTCCTCCAGCGTGGGTAAATCTTGTGTCTTCCAGTTCTTTGCGATGAGTATTCTTGCTGCTGTACTAGCATACATAAACAAAGTTCTGTCCTTCTTTAACACCTTCTGGTCTACCATGCCCAACAGGAAGGCCTCTGGTTTCTTGGGAAAGGTATACCTAAATACCTTTTTCAACTCATTGTAAATCATTTCCCAGAAAGCCTTAACCTTTGGGCATGTCCACCAGAGGTGAAAGAAAGTCCCCTCTGCTTCCTTACACTTCCAACATTTATTGTCAGACAGGTGATGTATCTTAGCTAACTTGACTGGGGTCATGTACCACCGGTATATCATTTTCATAATGTTTTCCTTCAAGGCCGTACTGGCCGTAAATTTCATTCCGGTGTTCCATAACCTTTCCCAGTCTTCAAACATAATGTTGTGTCCAACATCCTGTGCCCATTTAATCATAGCAGATTTAACTGTCTCATCCTGTAAATTCCACATAAGCAGCAAGTTATACATTCTAGATAACAGCTTTGTCTTTGGTTCTAACAATTCTGTCTCTAGTTTCGACTTTTCCACCTGGAAACCAACTTTTTTGTCCATTTTGAAAACCTCTTGAATTTGAGCATAATGTAGCCAGTCTCGCACCTTATTTTTTAGTTTGTCCTGGCTCTGCAACTTCCAATTGTCTCCAATTTTTTCAGTCAATTCCCAATATTTCGGCCAGTAGGCCTCCATATTGGGTCTTTTTCGGGCCTTGGCCTCCACTGGAGATAGCCACCTCGGAGTTTTACTCTCTAGTAAGTCTTTATATTTCATCCAGACTGCAAAAATTGCTTTTCTGACAATGTGGCTTTTAAACAATTTATGTGCTTTAACCTTGTCGTACCATAGGTATGCGTGCCATCCAAAAGCATTATTAAAACCTTCCAGATCTAGGACATCGGTGTTTTCCAACAGAAACCAATCTTTCAGCCAGCAGAAGGCTGCAGCTTCATAATACAACCTCAAGTCCGGCAGGGCAAACCCCCCTCTTTCTTTCGAATCTGTTAATATTTTAAACTTTATTCGGGGCTTTTTGCCCTGCCAGATAAATCTAGATATATCCTTCTGCCATTTTCCAAAGCAATCCACTCTGTCCACGATCTGTAAGGTTTGAAACAAAAATAACATTTTCGGCAACACATTCATTTTTATAGCTGCAATTCTTCCCAACAAGGAAAGTTTCAATCTTGACCAAATTTCTAAATCCTTTTTAACTTCCAACCAACATTTCTCATAATTATCCTTAAATAAATTCAAATTCTTGGAGGACAAATAGATCCCAAGGTATTTCACTTTTTTAACCACATTCAGTTCTGTTTCTCTCTGAAACCCCTCTGTTTCTGTAATTGTTAAATTTTTGGTCAGAACCTTAGTTTTTTGTTTATTCAACCTAAATCCCGCCACCCGACCAAATTCAGATATAAGTTCGAGAACTCTTTTTGTACTGGATTCTGGCTCCTGCAATGTCAAAACTAGGTCATCTGCAAAAGCTTTCAGTTTATATTGTTTCACTCCGACCTCTATCCCTTGTACCAACCGGTCCTCTCTGATCATGTTCAATAGCACCTCCAGGACTGAAATAAATAACAGAGGGGATAGAGGGCACCCTTGTCGTGTCCCTTTTTCAATTTTAAATTCCTCCGTCACCACATTGTTCACTATTAATTTAGCTTTTTGTTCTGAATAAATTGCATGTAATCCATTCTCAAACCCCCGTCCCACTCCCATCCCCTCCAAGTTCTTCTTCATAAACATCCAAGATATATTGTCAAATGCTTTCTCCGCATCAATAAAGATTAACACCGCCCTTGTGTTCCTGTTAGTCTGCAAGAGTTCTAAAATGTCAATGATGTTTCTAGTGTTCTCATATAAATGTCTACCTGGGAGAAAGCCAGCTTGGTCTTTATGAATTACTTCATTTAAGACTTTTTTAAGTCTATTTGCCAAAATGTCTGCAAATATTTTGTAATCCACATTTAGGAGTGAGATGGGACGGTAGTTTTTAAGCTGAGTCTTTTCAGATTCTGACTTAGGTATCAATGTGATGAAAGCTTCTTTCCACGTTTCTGGTGCCCTCTTCCCATCCATAATCTGGTTACATACCTCCAACAAAGGTTGTATCAAATAGTCCTTCAGAACCTTGTAATATTTGGAGGTAAGTCCATCCGGGCCTGGAGATTTGCCTAGTTGCATATTCTGAATGGCACCTTCAATTTCCTGTGTGGTTATTATAGAGTTCAAGATTGATCTTTTATCTTGAGTTATTTTTGATAGTCCATTTATCTTTAAAAATTGATCTATCTCTGATTCTTTCTGGGGCCCCTGTGCATACAGTTCTTTGAAGTATCTGTGGAAGCACCTCCTAATTTCTTCTGGTTTCTGTACGGTCCTTCCATCAATCTCTAGATTTGTTATCGTATTTAGCTTTTGTCTTTTTTTCAGCTGCCAAGCTAGCAGCTTTCCACATTTATTTGCTGATTCAAAAGATCTTTGCTTCATCTGTTTTATTTTCCATTCAATCTCCTGATTGATCAATTTTGAGTATTCTACTTGATGGAATTTAATTTCTCTCAGCACCTCCTTGGACTTTGGTTTGGTTCTCAGTTTTTTTTCTCCTTGGTGTATTTTCTCCAATATTTTGTCCTTCTTTCCGTTCCAGAGTTTTTTCTTGATTGAATTCTGTTGTATCAGAAACCCTCTCATAACAGCTTTACTTGCGTCCCAGATCGTTCTTTTTTCAACTGTAGTATTCAGATTTATCTCAAAATAGTCCTTTAATGTTATTTGGGCCTTTTTCACAATCTCTTGATCTCTTAGTAGTGTGTCATTCATTCTCCATCTGAAGGAACCGGGTTGAGTTAATCTAAGTTCTATTTTCAAGGCGTTGTGGTCGGAGCATGTTTTTGGGCAGATTTCCACCTTTTTAGTCTTGGGTGCCAGCCCCCTGGAGGTCCAGATTTGGTCGATCCTTGACCAAGACAGGTGGGCCTCAGAGAAAAAAGTTCCTTCTTTACCTAGGGGGTTCTTTGTCCTCCATATGTCGATCAAATCCAGATTGTCAGTCAGTTCGAAAAAAGTTTTGGGCAGTCTGCCATCAGATGTTAAGTTTTGGTTGTAAGACTTATCCATATGTGTAGACACCACTCCATTCATATCTCCCATCATTATGATGTTAGCATAGTCCAGATAGTCCAGCAACGTCTCATGCAGCTTCTTGAAAAATTCTGATTTCCCGTCATTTGGGGCATAAATTCCTAATATCAATATTTTTTCTCCTTGGGTTTGAATTTCAATTGCCAAAATTCTTCCTTGTTCATCCTTAAATAGAAATTTGGGTATCAGGCTCTCCTTAGCATAGATCACCACTCCTCTTTTCTTTACTTTGTCAGACGAAATAAATTCTTGGCCTAATCTTTTATTTACCAAAACCTTCCTGTGGAGCCTGGTCACATGGGTTTCTTGTAGGCAAATAATGTCCAATTGTTCTTTCTTCAATATGTGAAATAACCTCCTTCTTTTCTCCGGGGAATTTCCTCCATTTATATTCCAACTGAGTAGCCGCAGAGACATCCTGAACTATTCTGCTACACCTAGAGCGGTGTATCTTCTTTCTCCTCTGGTTCCGAAGGTGCAGGTATTGCTCCACCTGGGTTGGGTATAGGCCAATTAGCTGCTGCTTCTTTTTGGAGGTCTTCTCCGTGGTCGTGCTGGAACTTTTGTAAGTCCTCTGGTGATCTTATTTTAACCTTCTTCTGTTTGTAAGTGAATGATAGCCCTTGTGGGAACTCCCACCTATAAGGAATTGTGTTGAGTCTCAGTAACTTAGCCAAATCTGAGTAGGTGGCTCTCAAGTCCAATAACTGTTTAGGAATATCTCGATAAATTTCCACCCTTTTCTCTTGTATCACAATTGAGTTTTTGAAGTGTAGGCCTAGTATTTTGTCTCTCTCCTCCCTTGATCTCAAAGCTATTAAGCAGTCTCTGGATCTATCTTTTCTTACTAATCTTCCCAACCGAAAAGCCGATACAATTTTAAAATCAATTTCTTCTTTTAAGTCCCAGAACTTTGTAAACTCTGTTGTCAAAAGTCCTTTCAAATCCTCTTGTTCAATTTCTGGGACTGCCCTTAGTCTAAGGTTGGTCTCGCGATTTTTCAATTCCACCAACGAGAGATAGGTTTGTTGGTCCCCTATCTGTTTATGAAGAGGCTTGACTTCCGCTTTAACTTCCTCGACTTCTTTTTTAGCTGATGTTGCAATTTGAACGGCTTCCCCTGCCAGTTTACGATTCTCTTCTGTTGCTCCTTGCAATTTTTCAATTGCTTGAGTATGTTGGGAAACCTGATCTGTCAATTTCTGAATCGAGGATGTTGCTTGGTCAATTTTTGTTGATTGGTTATCAATTTTTTGATTTATTGCTGACAATTGTTCCAAAACTTGTTTCAGTACTGCCTCAGCTCCTCCTGCTGCCATATCTTCCTCTTCAGATTTTTCAGGCTTTTCGGTTTCTACTTTTTGTGTCGCAAGCACAGCTGGAACTGATAATCTGCGTCCCTGAGTTAAAGTTGTTTGCAAAAGCTGTGCTTGCTTTTTTGCTTTCTCTTTCTCCTTAGCTTCCTTAGCTTTGGCTGCTCTTGTCTTTCCTGTGCCACTCATCAGTCAACGTTCAAGGTCAAATGTTGTAATCCCATGGGAAAGGCAAGTCCAGAATTAAAAACAGTCTATTGAGAGAAGGTAAACAAAAAAAAAACTTTCCCAGGCCTCTGTATTCCCAATGTCCTCTAGGGGGAGTGCCACCAAAGTTTTAGTAAGAAGAAGGTAACTTTCCACAATTAAAGTCTCTTTGTTCCAACTTTAAAAACAACCTTAAAAGCAAATTAGTTCCAGCACGCTAAAAAGAAAAAAGTCCTGCAGAGCCCTTTTCAACATATAACAAAGTTCCAGCAAGGTGCCTGCAATTGTATCCACTTCAGCTAGATGAGCTCAAAAGTTACAAAAGTATCTGGAAGCTTGCAACAGTTCCGCAGTTTAAAGAACTTTACCCGGCCACCCGGAGATTTGGGGTTAGAGTCTTCCCTTGCCCATGGGGTGTCCGCTCCAGGTCAATTTTATGCTGTATTTATTCTTTAAAAGTGAAATTCAAATGTGCACGAAAGTCCCGATTTAAAGCTTCAAAGCTTCCCTGTTCACAGCGCTTTCCGCTCTTTAGACCGTGTGCTTTGATCTTGAAAGCAGTGTCGGAAGACGGACTTCCTCTTTCTCGTCTCCCGTTTTTAGCCAAATTTTCCGATTTAATTTGTAAAGTCTTAGGTCCTTACTCACGGGTTTGATGTTTCAGCCCGATGTTTCTTGGAAGAAAGGTCAGCGCTCATCCGTGACAGCCGCGCGGCTTCGCCTCCGCAGAAAGAGCGATGAACCCACAGCACCGCTCCCCCTCCTTCACTCCGGAGCCCCTTACGGGGTTCCTTTTGTGATTTCGGGGTCGCTCCAGGTGCCCGCCGGGTCCCACGGCCACGGACTCACTCTGCCCGTGGTTTGTCTTGATGGGTTGCCGCTGCGCCGTCGCGAGCAACCCTTTTCTGCGGTGCCCCTCTTCAGAGCTCGAAGAGGTCCGCCATCACGGTTTTGCGCCGCCTCCGGAAGTCCTGTCTTGCTTGTTTTTCTTGACGGTAGTAGTAATGGTTTTGTGTATGGTGCCATGTATCATTTCATGTTTTAGAAGTACAATTAGCAAGATGATTTCAAATGAAACTTTACCTCATATCATGGCCCTATACAGAGCTTTACCTCAGGAATATGATGAAGGTCAAGCTATCAAGGACACTTGGGAAGGTCCTTGAGCTTGAAAGGGGGGAATGAGGCATCTGATCATAGCCTGCATTTAATCAAGGCTTATATTTTGATCAGATTCCTGTATTCTAAAAATGACCTTAAAGAAATATATATTTGTAAATGTTTGTATCTCTCATGCCAGGCAGAAACCATACTCTGGCAGCTGTTTATCTTCTTGATCAAGGGCCCCCTGATCTATAGCAGTGTCTCAGGGTTGTAAAAGGAAATTACAGGCTAGGAGCAAAAGGTCACACTGACCATACAAATGATAGAATACAATCAAGGTTGCAAAAACAAATAGTGCCTCCCATTAAACTTGAGCCACATCTTCCTAAGGTTAAAAGGGCAAGAGCTAATACAAACAGCAACTGCACTAGGCGAAACTGCTTTGAATCTTTAGAATTTAGCTTAGCTTTTACTAAGTTCCCTTTCTTCTAAAAAAAACTATATATGTTATGGAATATATTGGCTTAAATGTAATTATGCAAAGGATTTAGAAAGTAAGAAATTATAGAATCATAGAAGAGTTGGAATAGACCATGAGGGCCATTGGGTCCGGACCCCTGCCAGACAGAGAGACGCCATCAGAGCACTCCTGACATATGGTTGTCGGGCCTCTGCTTAATGACCTCCAAAGAAGGAGATCTTTCATTGATAATGTGTGGGAAGATGAACAAAAAGATCTGTTTAAGATAAAATTAGCCATCATCTGTTTTGGAGTGAATAGGGCAATAGGGCAAAAGATGAAATGTTAGTTAAGGCGCCTAGTCTAGGGCAAAAGGTTATCTGGTAATTAAGGTGCCTGGTCGAGGTAAATGTAAGATATATGACTACTTATTTGCCAATTATAAATAGAAGGAAATATAGCTCTTTGTCTCCCATAAAAGGTAATAGGAAATGGGTGTATCTTTTATGATTGGTTCTAGCAAACAGCCAATAGGAATTTTAACCAGGCTGATTGGACAGAGGCAGCCAAAGGAGGAGCAAGGGGGCTGAGCTGAGGGAATATAAGTGCTGGCCATAATGGCAGGAGGCCAGGCCAGAGCTTGGTAACCATATACCACTGTGCCTCTTATTTATTTGTCCGACAAATAAATTATTATTTTAATTTCTCTATTGCTGCATTGAATATTTCATTCCAGCTAAGCGTTAACCACAAGCAGGGTGCTACAGTAAAATACTTATTTCCTGGGCTAGGTCACAGGCTCACACCTTATTCATATCTTAAATGTGTCCTTAAGACAGGATTTGTGAGGAAAGAGACAATGGGGAGACTTTTCCAGTTTGACCTTGCAGAGAAAACATTTGGTCAGTTTAGGAATCAAAATGGTTCCAGGTTGGCCTTCCTGTGTTGATCTATGTATGTGCGGTTATGAACATTGCCATATATCTAAGACCATAAAATTCCTATCACAGAAGTTTAAACATGAAGCATGTGCATTCTTGGTAGACCCTTATCTCTTCTGGTTTATCTCCCTCTTCATACCCCTGCCCGCAGACAAAAGAGGATGAATCCAAGTAAATGGGGATAGCTGGGTTGTTCAATGGAGTTCACCATCTCAGCAGGAAGTCCGTTCACACAATGGAGGAACAGGGCATTTCCTCTTGTGGCAGCCATCCTTTGAAGAATTCCCTTCCCTCGAATATTAGACAGCCACCACCTCTGCTGTCTTTTCAGTGCCTAACTGAAGCCCTTCGTCTTCCAACAAGTCTTTTAAATTGAAAGCTCCCACAGACAGAGTCTGTACTGAAATTGTTTTGTTGGTTTTATCACTCATTGTCTGCCACTCTGAGCATCTTTGAGAGGAAGGGTGGGATATAAATTTCAATAAAGAAATAAATAAAATGTTATCCTTATCATTAAAGTTGCAATTTGTTACACACCTTCAGCATAAGGTCCCAGGGTGGGCCCCAGTAATCTTAAAATATCCTATAAATAGGAGTACAAAACAAATTGGAGTCAGGCTATATACGCTATATGAATATAGCCAAAGGCCAGGGTAATGAAATGTTTTTTCAGCATATATGGAGCAATTGGTTTGTTCAAAGCACACTACATGTATTAGCAGTCCTTACACTGTTCCTGTAAGGTTCATCCTGTGCTTTTTTCCCTAATAAATAAATAAATGTTTAGAGGAACTTTCATTTTCCTACTCATATTGAAATAATGCCCAATAATGAGGCCAAAGATAGATTCACAAAATGTTTAGGGGTATGTGTACCCCTGCATCCCCCCCCCCAGAAAAAAGCAGTGGGTTCACAAATACTATTATCACCATGTAGCAGACTGGAGGCTTCTGGCAGCAATCCCATGCACACTTATCTAGGTAGTAAGGTCTACTGAACACAGTGAGTCTTAACTTACAAGAAAATACAAATATGATTGGACAGTAAGACTGAAAGAATGATGTCTCCATAAGGAAGCTTGAGAAAGTTATTCTTTGTGATTTATTTATCTACTATATCTTTTGAACATTCCCTCTCCACACACACACACCCCTGGTGTGGTCATTCTTGTCATTCTTTGTGCATTTGGAACTTCTTAAGTTTAAGCTGGTTTTGATCTATGTTTGGATACTGTTGAACTCTATTTTGAATGAAGGTGGCAGGCTAAACTGTTCCAAACCACACTGCTTTGGTCACCTCTAAGCATATTGTCACCCAGTTTGGCAAGATTGTTTCTGAGATGGAGGAGCAGGTTTAAATCTTTGTTTGGAAAATATCAGATGCCTTTTGGCTCAGGGTGTGGATCCTGGCAGAGTACTGACATGACATACAGCGGTACCTCGGGTTACAGATGCTTCAGGTTACAAACTCCGCTAACCCAGAAATAGTACCTCGGGTTAAGAACTTTGCTTCAGGATGAGAACAGAAATCGCACGACGACGGCGCAGCAGCAGCGGGAGGCCCCATTAGCTAAAGTGGTGCTTCAAGTTAAGACCAGTTTCAGGTTAAGAACAGACCTCCAGAACGAATTTAGTTCTTAACCCGAGCTACCACTGTATTCATACTAGCTCTTCTGTATGACTCAGCTCGTATTGTAAATGGTGATGCAACCTTGGACTGCTTCCAGACTTTGCTTCTCATGTTGCTCTCCCTGTATTTTGACCTTGGCTGCAACCAGACCTTTTGTTTTGCATTGCCCTGGGAGTGGATTAGGAACTGCTGGATTTGTCTTCCCCTGAAACTGCACAGTACCTAAATGCAGTTATCAGCTATGGTTTGTAATGGAAACAGAGTCTTTTTGAGTTAGCTGCTCACTTCTTGGGAAGTTCACCTGGTGCTGGCACTACCTTAATTTTGGTGCCAGGTACCAAGCACTGAAATGGGACGCAGGTGGCGCTGTGGTCTAAACCACTGAGCCTGGGGCTTGCCGATCAGAAGGTCAGGGTTCGAATCCCCACGACGGGGTGAGCTCCCATTGTTTGGTCCCTGCTCCTGCCCACCTAGCAGTTCGAAAGCACATCAAAGTGCAAGTAGATAAATAGGTTCCGCTCTGGCAGGAAGGTAAACAGCGTTTCTGTGCGCTGCTCTGGTTCACCAGAAGTGGCTTAGTCATGCTGGCCACATGACCCGGAAGCTGTCTGCGGATAAACGCTGGCTCCCTCGGTCTATAGAATGAGATGAGCGCGCAACCCCAGAGTCATCTGCGACTGGACCTAATGGTCAGGGGTACCTTTACCTTTACCAAGCACTGAAGAACATAAGAAGAGCCTGCTGGATCAGGCCACAGGCCCCCTCTAGTCAAGCATCCTGTTCTCACACTAGCCAACTAGATACCTATGGGAATCTCGCAGGCAGGACCTCAGTACAAGAGCACCCACAATTAAAATGAACAGTAAAACAGCTATGGGACAGCTGGTGTGTTTCTGGGTTGCAGGGTGTTGGACTAGATGATCCTCAGGGTCCCCTTTTAACTCTATGACTCTATGAAATATTAAAAAGAGAGAGACTCAATTCTATTCTGCCTCCCATCCAGTTTTTGAGTGTTTCTCTCCCTCCCCCCACAAAAAATATAGCCAGTTAGCATTCCCTGGCAGGAGCATCCTCAGTTCTCCTTGGGGTTTTCTTTGGGGGGAGGGGGAGAGAGAAGGTCCTGCTGATATTTCCCCCCAAGACCTTTTTGTACTTTTGTAGAAAACCCATTGATTTTCCTCAAGCCAGCTAGTGTTTTCTGTCATGCACAAGTGTTGGCATGTTAGCTTTATAAGCCTCAGCACTCAGAGCCTAAACATTAGAAATCAGAGGCAAATTGTTTTCCCCGACCTGCATATACAGTGGTACCTCGCAAGATGAAATTAATTCGTTCCGCGAGTTTTTTCTTCTTGCGAGTTTTTTGTCTTGCGAAGCACGGTTTCCCATAGGAATGCATTGAAAATCAATTAATGCGTTCCTATGGAAACCGCTTGCCAGGCTGGCGGTGCGGAGAAGGGCATTTCTCCCCACCGCAAGCCTTCAGGACAGGTCCGGGAACAGAGGGGAAGGCGCGCTGTGCTTCTCCTCTGTTCCCGGAGCTTGCGGGGCTTGTGGTGAGGAGAAGGGCTTTCCTCCCCACCGCCAACATTCAGAACAGCATTCTGAATGTTGGCAGTGGGAAGGAAAACCCTCCTCCCACCGCAAGTCTTCAGGACAGGTCCAGGAACAGAGGGGAAGGCGTGCAGCGCTTCTCCTCTGTTCCCGGGGCTTGCGGTGGGAGGAGGGTTTTTCCTCCCCACCGCCAACATTAAGAACAGCATTCTGAATGTTGGCGGTGGGAAGGAAAACCCTCCTCCCACCGTAAGTCTTCAGGACAGGTCCGGGAACAGAGGGGAAGGCGCGTTGCGCTTCTCCTCTGTCCCCGGACCGGTCCACCGCCAGCCTTCAGAACAGCCATCTGAAGGCTGGCGCGGGGAGAAGGGCTCTCCGCCCCACCGCCAGCCTTCAGAGCAGCCTTCCGAAGGCTGGCGGGGGGGAGAAGGTCTCTCCGCCCCACCGCCAGCCTTCGGAGGAGGTCCGAGGACAGTGGGGAAGACGCGCTGCGCTTCCCCGCTGTCCCTGGAGATTTCCCTATGGGCTTTTGTCTTGCGAAGGAAGCCCATAGGGAAATTCGTCTGGCGAAGCACCTCAAAAAACGGAAAACTCTTTCTTCTTGCGAGTTTTCCGTCTTGGGAGGCATTAGTCTTGCGAGGTACCACTGTATTGTTCAACAAAAGAAAGAAAGAAATGCCCTTCCTTTGCCTTTTCAGGTGAACACAAAGCAAACTATTGCATACAGCAGACAGAGAACAGTATCCCCTCAACAGTGATGTAAGAGTGTGTGCGTGAGGGGTGTGTGTGCATTCGGGTAGATATCATTACTGAGAAAATAAGGGTGTCACTCACCTAGCTCAAGCTGATTTAGTGGTCAGGAAGTTATCTTAACATACGGCCCTGGGTTAGGTGGAGAACTTTCACTGCCTGTGTAAGCAAATCAAGACCCACCACATTCCACAATCACTGAGTCACTTAGGCTATCTGAACTTTCTGACTTACAACCATGAGAGGTTCCTGCCAGGCCCTTTTGTACCTGACTCAGGCACTGAAAGCATGTATCACCTTTGCATGTTTTGATTCATAAATATGTCTTCTCCTGGTTCAGCCTCACTCTCAAAAAAATTCACACACACAAAATAATGCCTTTTCTTAAGAAACTAGATAAGTGCTGACTCTTGCACTGAATCTCTTACAGTATTATTGATTCATTAGTCTTTTATGTGGCTCAGTGGGGGAGGGACATAGAGTCCAGTGGAATCACATGCCCTGCAAAATCTTGTAGGAGAGTAACCCACCATACAAGTCTTTGCTTTATGTTTCCATCAGAGGTGGACAATATTGGCAATTTGAAATTCCTAGACATGCATTTATCAAATAGCATTGCTATATACAATATTTGTTCCATTTTTTGGTGCTCGCGCGGGGGGGGGGATTTTAATTTTGGAAAGGCATATACTCTTTTTACAAATAAGACTTTTAATCCAGGCCATATTCTGTTCTCACAAGGCTCCTGGGGAAAAAACAGGAGACTTGACAGAAGCAACAACAAGCAAGCAGCAACAAAGCAGTTTTCAGGGCCCATCTAAGTGAGAGTCCACACTCTGAGATGCCAAATCTGAACACCCTAAGCAGAGCTTTCCAAACTTTTCATGTTACACTTTTTAAGACATGCATCATTTCGTGACCCAGTAATTCTGTTTTACTAGCAAAACGGAGGTTAAAAAACTAAACCCTTTCCAGCCCTGGGAGTATTCATGCGACAGACCTGCACACTGCAGCCAACACACTAACGTGCCGCAACACACAATTTGGAAAGCTCTGGGTCAGGATCCAAACTAGCAGAGTTCACAGCAAGTGTCAGGTGGGAAGCAAACTCAGGGCAGAATGTGCTGAGTCTATGGCACAGGCAGGTGAGCTAACAGTAGTCAGATCATAGAGGTCATTCATAAACAGCATTCCAGCAGCTCTTTCATCCCAGCTCTGGGGGTTTTGAGCTGGAGCTGCTGGAATGACATCCCAACCTCAGGGTCTTACTCCCAAGGAGACCTTTATCCATGAGCAGTTCTTGCCTGTAGTTGGGCACTTCTTTGGATGGGTCAAGTTTCCATTTAGCATTTAAGGTACTACCTTTCTTTTGGGCTTGGGACCCATTTAGCCTTGATGACAGAGGCTGGATTTGATCCAGGTGTTCTGTTCTGTTTTGTTTTATATTATTAGAGTTTGGAAAAAGTAATATACAGTTGACATCATTATTATTATTATTATTATTATTATTATTATTATTATTATTATTATTACATTTGTATGCCACCCATCTGATTGGGTTGCCCCAGCCACTCTGGGCGGCTGGTGGGAGGGCATCATCTTTTTTTATCAAAACTAAAATGTTAATCTGAATAAAAACACAAATCAAAAAGAAAAAGAAGAAATAGAAATAGAAAAGGATAAAGAGATAGAAAGAATCAAGTAAATAAGGAACTTCCAAATGTTCTTTCAGCTCAGCCACTCTAATATAACGTCCAATAGAAATACTTTCTATAAACCAACATTATCTCCAATCCTCAAACCCAAATATCATTAATTTATTTTCTTTTTCACACAAAAAGTGTGTGAGGGGTTTCCAGTGTTTAGTAAATGTTAGCATTGACTTTCCTCTGATTAAACATATCAGCTTTGGACTCAGGAGTCCTGTTCAGGTTCCCCTAACTGGGACATTATATACCATCTACTACAATCCATCTGAATCTGTTTAGTAACTGGAATATAATTATTCTCAATAAGATTTTCCAATTATTTATGTAGTGGTGTGTGTGTGTGTGTGTGTGTGTGTGTGTGTGTGTGTGTGTGCTATTTCTATTTTTCTATTTCTATATCATCTTTCACTACAGAGAGTACTAAAGAGATTTAAAGAGTAGTAACTGTTTAAGGATACAGCTAAATGATACTGG
Source organism: Podarcis raffonei (assembly GCF_027172205.1). Classification (NCBI taxonomy): domain Eukaryota; kingdom Metazoa; phylum Chordata; class Lepidosauria; order Squamata; family Lacertidae; genus Podarcis; species Podarcis raffonei. Next base: position 8,690,630 of record NC_070621.1, read on the forward strand.
TGCAACACCACAGTGGTGGGAAACCTCTGACACTGTGGTTTTTTTGAATTCAGTTATATGAATTACAGTATATTGCAGGACCTGCAGGTGATGTCCTGTTTGATGTAACATGTTCCTTTCCTCCTGGGACTTTTAAAGTTAACTGTCTCCATGAGACACACACCATTTGGGATTACAAGGATGAGCCAGACAGCTTTGTGTTCTCATTTTGTCTTTTATGCTGTGAACGACCCTGTGGTCTTTGGGTGTAGGGTGGGACACAAATTCAATGAATTGATAATTAATAATTAAGTACAACTGTCACTAATAATTTGTGTAGATTTAGAGGATGTTTAAATGTATAACAGGAGGCTTGTTGGTAGCTTTAGCAAGCCATTCAAAGTTTGCTAAGAATGGGTACCTTTCTCTGATTGCCAAGTGATAGTTAAGAGTTGCTGGATGGAAATCTACCAGAAATGGGATATAATAATAATAATAATAATAATAATAATAATAATTTGTATATCACCATTAATCTGAGCATCACACGGTTGTTTATAATATAAAAACACAAATATACATAACAGTAACAAACAAAACAATACCTCCACACATAGTTTAAAATGCTATAGATTGTTTAATCAGTCTGAGCTGTCTGAAGGCAATCCTGTATAAGGAATTTTAAAAAAATGTTTAATGTTTATTATGTTTTCAAATGTGTTGAAAGTATACCAGAATGGCTGGGGCAACCCAGTAAGATGTGTGGGGTATAAACAGTAAAATTATCATTATGGCATGGGACGTCCCTGTTTTCATTGGAGAAATGGAGGGTATGGTGATTATAGAGGAACAGTTTTGCCTGGTGCCTAAAGATATGAAATTATCAGGAGCCAAAGTCAAAGGCAGGTCAGCAATAAAAACCCCAGGGTTAGGGAAGTTAACTCTTTATTCAAAGAAACCAAAACAGTGCAGGCCTAGTGTTAACAGCAACTCTTCCCAGTAGGTAGTTCCAGTTACAGATAGGTAGCCGTGTTGGTGTGCCATAGTCAAAACAAAAAAATTTTTTCCTTCCAGTAGCACCTTAAAGACCAACTAAGTTAGTTCTTGGTATGACCTATTGCAGTCGTTAAGAGTCATCAACAGGCTCATCACAGCTATCTGCCAATCACCCATTCCCACTACCCTTCTGAGTAATACCCCTCCCCACCTTCTCACTATATAGAAGGATCTGGCAACTTCTGTTTCAGTGTATCAGTAGGTAGTTGTGAGGACTGAAGATCCTTGCCTTCCCACCACTCCCTAAGAGTCCTCCTCCCTGGGATCCTTCCTCAACAACCTGAGGGTCCTTCATCTTGTCTCTCATTGCTCTGCCCTCTTCATTCCTCTGTGTGTTCTGGGAGTCCAGGGAGGAGGGGAGCTGGCCACAGCAGGAGGGGAGACTCCCTGAATTCTTCAGCAGCCTGCTTCCCTCTGCCTCTTGACCCCCTCTGTGTCTGCTCTCTGCCACAGCCTCTTCCTGATTAAACCCTGTTGCCTCTTCAGCTTCTGACACCTTCCCAGCCTGCCCCCTCTTCTCTCTCTGACCACTCATCATCATTCCACTACCAATCCTCTGGCTCTGAAGTTTCTTCCCCTGGGGATTCCCTTGGAGTTTCCCCAGCTGGTGCCTCCTACCGCTCCTCGACATCCAGTCAGTCCATGACCATAATGAAGGCATCAAGCAAGCCTCCCTGGAGAGGGCATCCCGCAAATAGGGAGCTCCTGCGGGAAAGGTCTGTTCTCATATTGCCACCCTCCAGACCTCTTGAGGAGGCACACAAAAAAATGGCCTCAGATGATCTGGGTTGATTGATATAGAAAGAGGCAGTCCTTGAGGTATTGTAGTCCTGAGCCATTTAAGGATTTATAGGTCAAAACCAGCACTTTGACTTAAGCCCAGAAACTAGAGTTGCCATATGTCCGGGAATTCTTGGACATGTCCTCTTTTGGGGGTCCTACATGCCCATCCGGGGGAGATTTTACATTTTAAAGCAAATGTCTTGGCGTGGGCAGCTCAGGCTCAGTGGTGGCAGAGAGGCTATCAGGCGATTGCCCTAAAAAAGCTCAACAACTTTTTGTGTCCGGATTTTTACCTCTTGAAATATGGCAACCCTACCAGAAACTAATTGTCAGCCAGTACCGTCAGGCTAGGATCACTGTACTATGCAGACTGAAATGTGTAGGGCAGTGCCCCGTTTGTCTCAGGAACCAGTCTCTGTTGAGTCACAGATTCCTTTCTTAGCACATTAAAACAGAAGATCAAAGAGTGATCTTGTCGAACATCATATGCCTAACATTTCTGATGCTTGCAAGAAACCCACAGGCATGGAGGGAATGCTAAGAGATGTTGATGGCTAATATTTCCCAACTAACCACCAATTAGCTTTATCCGATAAGTGAATAAAAGAGAGTTATAGAATTAGCTTTGTCGTAATTACTTCCAGATTGGTTTGCCACAATTTCTCTTCATGTGAGTTTCTTTAAGAACAATCTGGAAACTTCAGTTCATTTAAAAAGCAGATGCTAGGTGCTTTTCTCCCACTCACAATTCAGAGTGGATGCTTCCAACCTTTTCCTGCTGACTATTTGTTGCTGGGCTTGATTTAACACACTGGCGTTGACCTGCAGTATGCTAAATGGCCTGGGAAGTGAGTTATCTCAGAAACTGCTTGCTCCCATGTCTGAAGGGCTGTTTCTACTATTAGGGTCACCAACCTTTGGAGCACATTTGGAATTTTAAGAACTTGTTGTGGTCTATGTTTGGATATAATTTGTTGCCAGTTTGAATCAAGAACCTTTCAGAACTGGGCTTCTTATCAGAATTCCTGAACTATATCAGGTGCAAGGCTGCTAGTATTTGAACCCCTCTTAAGATATCACCACCAAATTTTGCATGGTGTAACTGAGATGAAGGAGCCACTTCAAATCAATAACCTTTGAAAACTTCACTGATATTTTTTTTTGGGGGGGGGGGAGAGAAGTGGAGTGCTTCTTAGAATTAATTGACAACACCAGCTATGAGGCTGCTAGTAATTGATATGTGGTTAGTATGCATGCTTTGCAACTTTATTGTGAAGTTTATTGTCACTTTATTGTGACACAGGTGGCGCTGTGTCACAGAGCCTAGGGCTTGCCAATCAGAAGGTTGACAGTTCAAATCCCCGCCATGGGGTGAGTTCCCGTTGCTCGGTCCCTGCTCCTGCCCACCTAGCAGTTCAAAAGCATGTCAAAGTGCAAGTAGATAAATAGGTACTATGGCGGGAAGGTAAACAGCATTTCCGTGCACTGCTCTGGTTTCGCTAGGAGTGGCTTAGTCATGCTGACCACATGACCTGGAAGCTGTCTGCGGACAAATGCCAGCTCCCTCCACCAGTAAAGCGAGATGAGCGCAGCAACCCCAGAGTAATTCACAACTGGACTTAACTGTCAGGGGTCCTTTACCTTTTTAAAAAAATGGTGATATGCAAAACACTTAAGATATGGGCAAGTGTAATGTGCACCAAGATTTGAGTAGCTGTAATTGATATGTGGTGTATATGCAGGCTTTGCATCTTTATAGCGAAGTACCGTAATAAAAATGGTGAAGTGCAAAACACTCAAGATATAGGCAGGTGTAATGTGCAGCAAGATTTGAGTAGCTGACTGCCTCTTCTAGGAAACCCAGCTGGATTTACCACTACTATGGTATCAGTTTCCCAATGTTCATTATGTTTTTGGCTTTGGTAGGTTGTTAGCTCTTGGATTAGGTACATATTTCACATGCAGATGGTTTGGGTTTTAATCCCCAGTGTCTCCTATTGCAGAAGATCTCATGTCATAGGACTGGGAAATATTGCATCAGTTCAGCTCTGATGCTGATGAAACCATTATGTGAGCAGCCCTGACGGTACCAGCTACGTACCTTGGGCGGTTCCTCAGATAACAGTTATGTTTTATAAGTCATCATCAGATAAACATATGGAGGAGGAAGGGACACAATGACATAAATAAGTATTCCTTAGGGGCGTTACTGAACAGCAAATAACACATACAAATGTCTGAAGCTAGGATGTAAAATATGAGATTCCCCAAATGCCTAGCTAAAATAAAACTTAAATTTAATAAATTCTAGTTAATCAAGTCACCTGTGCAACCCTCTGAAATGTTGTTGTTGTTGTCGTCGCCGTCATCCTGGTATTACTGCTAGGGGTGGATCAGACTAAAGCCCTAACTGCTAGGGATGGAAACACACTAAAAATAAAAAGTAGTTACAAAGTGGTCTGAAGGTTGCATGCTTCTTCTGTCTTCCTTCTATTCCCCCCCCCTATACTTTTAATGCATACTTTCCCCTCATATATGCACCTTTGAATATATTGATTAGCTGGAGAACTGCATTGCAGAATTCAGAATAGTGCTGTGCAAAACCGCGAGTTCATTTCTGGGCCTAGACTGGGCTGGATCAGGATAGTCCTGGGCCGGATCAGACCAGATCTAAGACTCTGAATTGGTCCCAGGACCAGATCAGGTCATGTGTACAATGTTGGAGGGCGTCCCTTTTTCAGTTCAAAAATTGATTCGAAGTGTGAATTGCAAAAGCTTCGCATGTCCCAGTTTTCCTGGGACATTCCCAGAATTACAGAAGCCATACTATCTTCTGATTTGATCCTAGAATGTCCTGTTTCCCCCCACTCCAGCTCAGGGAGGAGGATGAGTCTTGCAATTGTGCCACACTCTTGTTCGAGTTAGCTACTTCCCGCAAGAGCACAGCACCAAAAGACACATCTCCCAATTTTCATCAGAGGAATGTTGGTGGCAGAGAAGCCAACTCCTAGGGGGCGAGGTCCCTTTGCCCCTCCAATAGAATATTTGAGGGGGCTGCCCTCCCTAGTTGATGGGCATTGCCATTCTTGTCATCAATTATGCAGTGCCGGGTATGGAACTGGGTAATTTTGCCTCTAAATACACACTGATTCAAGTTTCTCTTTCATCTCTACTTCCAAGAACACAACATGAAGAAGAACCTCCTCTGCAGATCCTAAAGTTGTTATATGGATAGGCACTCCACCATGTGAATAAATCCATTTGAGAGGATCTATACTAATCTAAAAGTTGACATTCCACAATATTCTGTTTTGACAGAAATTTCAGTCGGGGATTGAAGCTGGCACCCATTTCTAAGAGAATTTGTTTGCTTATTATTGCATTGCTTATTATCACCTTTCCTCCAATAAATTCAAGATGGTACACATGACTCTCCCTCCCTCCATTATATCCCAACAAAGCTGTGAGGTAGGTTAGGCTAAAAGTCGATGCCCAGCTCAAAATCACTTAAGTGAGCTTCAGGGTCAATTAGGGATTTGAATCCTGGTCTTCCATGTCCTAGTCTAACTCTCTCAGTAGTTTTCAACCAGTGTGCCATGGACTCAAAAAGGTTGAAAACCTCTGCTATAACTGTCAGAGGTGAATTAGTGTTCATGAAAGAGCTGTCAAAATTTATAACCCTAGAGAAGGATCATGCACTTTGCATGTACAAGATCCCTGGATCAGTCTCTGGCATCTCCAGATAAAGCAGATGTGGAGAACATCTGTGGACTTCCAGATGTTATTGAATTCCACCACCCATCAGCTCCATCCATCACACACTCCTATCTATCCTCCATCCAGGCAAGCAAGAAGCACTATCTGAATTTAAGGACACACTTCAGCCAGGTAAAGAGGTCTGGAGGGACACAATTGATCGATGGCCCTGAGATTCTCACCACTGCCTAAAGATGGAAGAAAGCTTCCTCACCCCTGCTCCTCTCCATGCTTTTCATATAGTGCTCGAGCCATTAAGCCACATTATTGCTCCCAGAGGTCACAGACATAAGCACGGGCTCTGTAGCACGTCTTCCTTCCAGCACACCTACACTGTTCTGGATGTTTTCAACAGTTTGGCACAATCCAACTTTCTCTTTTCTTACAATCCATTTCATGATGTTGCAGCTTGCACAACATTCCTTTGTTAAATATTGAAAAGGCTTTCCATAGAAAAGTACACCTCTGGCTCTGTGGTCATGGATAATCAAAAGAGATGAAAAACAGCACCTTCACCTTTTGCGGGGGGGGGCATTTATGGGAAATTGAATCGTCACTTGCTTTTCCCTCTCAGTGCACACCTTTCCTTAAACTTCTCGCGTCACAGGAAAAGAAAGAGTACACCACAGGGAAAAGCAAACAGCTTGAGAACCTGAAATATTTAATTTAAATTTCTGCCTTCCTCTGAACTGTGTTCTCCTCACCTCCATTGGTAAACTTTCCATGCTAAATTCAACAGAAAAAGGTAAAGGATAAGAATAATCTTATGCATATTTACTTGGACCATTAGGTCCAGTCGTGGCCAACTCTGGGGTTGCAGTGCTCATCTCGCTTGTTAAACCACAGAGCCTAGGATTTGCCAATCAGAAGGTCAGCGGTTCGAATCCCCGCAATGGGGTGAGCTCCTGTCGCTCGGTCCCTGCTCCTGCCCACCTAGCAGTTCGAAAGCATGTCAAAGTGGAAGTAGATAAATAGGGACCACCCCGGCAGGAAGGTAAAACAGCATTTCCTTGTGCTGCTCTGGTTCGCCAGAAGCGGCTTAGTCATGCTGGCCACATGACCCGGAAGCTGTACGCCGGCCCCTTGGCCAATAAAGCGAGATGAGCACCGCAACCCCAGAGTCGTCCGCGACTGGACCTAATGGTCCAAGTAAATATGCATAAGATTATTCTTATCCTTATGAAAAAGGTTCGGAAAGGGGCAGCCAAAATAATCAAGGGGATTGAGCGCCCCACCCCAAAGTAGCGTTTGGGAGTTTAGAAAAAAGGTAAGTAAGAGGCTTCAAAATGGAAGTTTATAAACTTATGCATGGCATGGAGAAGATGGATAGAGAAAAAATATCCTCCCTCTCTCATAACACTAGAATGCTTGGATATCCAATGAAGCTGAATGTTGGAAGTTTTAGGGCAGATAAAAGAAAGTTCTTCACTCACTGTATAGTTCATCTGTGGAACTCAGAACCACAGGAGGCAGTAATGGCCACCAACTTGGATTTTTTTAATAAAGAGTTTAAACAAATTCATGGACAGCAAGGCTATTGATGACTACTAGCCATGGTATGTATGCTTTGCCTCCACAGCTGGAAGCAGCTATGCTTCTGAATACCTTAGAAGGAGAAAGTGTTCTTGTGCTTGGGTTCTGTTTACAGGCTTCTCACAGGCATCTATTTGGCCACTGCAAGACACGATGCTGGATGAGAAGGGCCTTTGGCCTGGTCCAGTGGCTTCTTCATCTGTTCTTATTTATTGAATCTTTAGCCCCCCTCTTCCTCCTCAAGGAATCCTGGACAGAAAACAGATACACAATTTAAAAACTAATTAAAAACTGAGCAAAAGCATTCTAAAACAGTTAGAACATTATAAGAACAATTTCAATTTAAAACATCTAAAAGCATTTACAGCTAAAAATGTTATTCCATCCGGTGATCTTGGGGTTGCCAGGAACAGTATTCTTCAGCCACCAAATGCCTGAGCAAACAGAAATGTTTTCAAATTCCTCCTGAAAGATGAAGACAGCCACATCTCTCTAGGGAGGTGTCAGGGAACTGCCATCGGAACGAGAGGAGGAGGAGGGGCTCCACGACGATGCTGGAGAGGGGCCAAGTAGGGAGAGAGGCAGGTCTCCTGTTGGGGAAGAAATTCAGCGCGACACCAGGGATGGAGGGGGGCCAATGGGGGAAGCGGAGAGCAGGCTCAGAGACTCTTCACTGGACACCAGCGAAGAGAACACAGGTCCTCCGCTACCCACGCCCACCCTGCGCAGAAGGCTTCCGCGCAGGGAGGCTAGGAGGAGACTGGGCGTCAAAGAACTTTTATGTTGGAAAGGGTTGAAGAAACGCCCACTGTCGGATTCTGCCAGCGACTGAACAGCCGCAAAGTGAGGGGCTGTCCAGCCAGAAAAGGTTTAACCAGGCCACCTAGCCAGGAGTGGTGGCAACTTACGCACAAGCAACCCCATAACCATTACAGGAGGGCATCCCACAACTGAGGATTGTCCTGTATTTCAATGTAAAATGCTGTGTCCTGTATTGATACATGTATCTATCTTCATGGGTGTAGCTAGGGGGCTGGGGGGGGCAGCTGCCCCCATCAAGTAAATAAATAAAAATAACTCACTGACCAATTGTGTCTTGGGGAGTAAACCCTGAGGAGCAATCCATACTTGCTGCCTTCCAGGACATCTTTGGGAGTAAACCCTACGCAGATCCAGGATGGAGTCCCTAAGATGGTTGGATGGCACCTTGTACGCCTCCTTCAAGCAACTTCAACAGCCAAGCTGGTGCCAGATGTATGGCTTTGCTCTCCTTTAGACCACATCAGTGAGACTGAGAATTGGTGTGGGTGGGGGCAGCCCAGGATGTCTATACACCCTGTCCAGGCTTGCGATTCAGAGAAATCACTTCGGTGCTGGTAACACAGCAAAAACAATGCAGAAGGCAGCAGTTATTGTTATAAGCTCAGCCTGATTGGCATAAAGTATGAGCACTTTAAACCACAGAGCCTAGGACTTGCCTAGGTCGGCGGTTCGAATCCCCGTGATGGGGTGAGCTCCCGTTGCTCGGTCCCTGCTCCTGCCAACCTAGCAGTTCGAAAGCACATCAAAATGCAAGTAGATAAATAGGGACCACTCGGGCAGGAAGGTAAACGGCGTTTCCGTGCGCTGCTCTGGTTCGCCAGAAGCTGCTTAGTCATGCTGGCCACATGACTCGGAAGCTGTATGCTGGCTCCCTCGGCCAATAAAATGAGATGAGCGCCACAACCCCAGAGTCGGTCACGACTGGACCTAATGGTCAGGGGTCCCTTTACCTTTATGAGCACTACTGTTTGCCTTCATCGGTATTCCTGCAAGAAATTGTGCATAAGATGGTTCTTATCCATAAGCTGGACAGCCCCTGGTCAATAAAGTGCTGGCCTGCCACTGTCCAACTGCTTTAATGGGTGATTGGAGCTCAGAGTATCACTTGACAAGTGGACCAAGCTACTGAACCAGGCCGAAAAAAGAAAAGAAGCAAACCCTTTTGAGCCTAGCAAGCTGGAACATCAAGACCGTGTGCGCTGGCTTGTCCACTGACATGCTGCAGGTCAACAACTCACAGAAGATGGCCATCTTTGACTGTGAGCTGAAAACGCTCAACATTGACCTTGCTGCTCTACAGTAGACCAGAGTTGCTTCAAATGGCTGCCTCCAAGAGAAGAACTACACCATTTTCTGGCAAGAAGGGCATCCAGCATAGTTTTTGCAGAAAGGAATTCTTTTCTGTCTGTGATAGAACCACTGACCAAAGGATCAGAATGCTTGCTTCCCCTCTGCCTCCCAACCACCTCTGGTTCAATTAACATCTTGAGCACTTATTCTCCTTCTATATGTTCTGACATACAGACCAAAGACCAGTTCTACAAGAACCTAGACCAGGCTGTCAGGAGGGTCCCAGCCTGTGAAACCTATTCCTGCCAGGAGATTTCAATGTCAGAGTTGACAGCAATCATCACACATGGGACAACTGCATAGGACATGAACAAGAATGGACAAGAATGGACAAAGGCTCCTTGAGCTGTGCTTGTATCACAAACACTTTCTTCTCTACCAAGGTAAAACACTGAGTGTCCTGGAGAGATCCAAGGTCAAGTCGCTGGCACGAACTGGACTTGATCAACCAGCACTGAACTGTATGTGTATCACATAGAACTGTATGTGTATCACAGTGCCAACTGTGACATGGATCACTCCCTGGTGGCAAGATACTTCTCCAGCCAGAGAACTCATAGCACAAAGCAGAAAGTGTGGCCATGAATCACCACTGCCAGTACAGCCATACCTGAACTTTATGAATGCTTCTGTGATTCCATCAAACAAGCTCCACTGAACTGTAGCAAGGTGGAACTACATCAAAGAGGAAAACATACAAAACAACTATATCCTCCTTTGGCAAAAGAGATCAGCAAGTCCCTGACTGGTTTGAGACCAGCATTCAGGACATGGAACTTGTTATTGCTGCAAAGTGTGAGGCTCTTGTGAACTACAAGCGTGTGCTTGCTGCACTGAGAAAGGCAAAGAGTGATGTGCAGCAGATTGCCAGATAATATGCCAATGGCTACTGGCTATAGCTGTGTCAGAGCATTCAACATGCTTCTGACAGTGGCAACACTTCCAAAATATACAAATGCATGAAGAAAGCCTTTGGACCAAGGCAGTCAGAAAAGTGCACCACTGAAAACCAGGTCTAGAGAGGTTATCACAAACCACAGCAAACAGATGAAGTGATGGGCAGAGCACGATCAAGAGCTATAATCATGGGGAACATGGTCACTGCACAGCAGTTAACAGCATCCTGAGTGCCTCTTTTGGAAGGTGTCCCTCCCTCCCTTGATGAGCTGAAGAACGCCATCAACTCTCAGGCATTGGTAAAGCCCTAGGACAGGATGGAATCGCAACAGAAGTACTGATAGCTGGTGCCAACTCCTTCCTCATGATGCATCTCCATGGCTTTCTCTTGCAGTGTTTGGAAACAGGATCTGTGCCAAAAGACATGTGTGGTTTCAGCATTGTGACTATATAAACAAAAGCGACCACCATGACTGTAACAATTACCATTGAATCTCCCTACTGAATACTGTGGAGAAAGCCTTCACCCGTGTAGTTCTCAACAAATTAGTCACTCACAATGAGACTTTAGAACTCAGAGGTCAACAGTCAACATGATTTTCTCACTGCACCAGCTGCAGGAGAAATCTAGAGTTTGGATTTGATATCCCGCCTTTCACTCCCCTTCAGGAGTCTCAAAGCGGCTAACAATCTCCTTTCCCTTCCTCCCCCACAACAAACACTCTGTGAGGTAAGTGGGGCTGAGAGACTTCAAAGAAGTGTGACTGGCCCAAGGTCACCCAGCAGCTGCATGTGGAGGAGCGGAGACACGAACCCGGTTCCCCAGATTAGGTGACTACCGCTCTTAACCACTACACCACACTGGCTCTCATTTTTAGAAGAAAGTAGTTCTAGTTCAAGTTCAAAATGTCCAAAAAGAAGATAATTCCAGTTCACATTTGTCCCTTTACAAAACAAATTGGTACTGTTCGTGTTCAGTTCACAGACTGGACAGGGAGGCTAAGAAATAGTTGGCCATTCATGGCTCAGAGAAGATTTGAGCTAGGGACATTCTAATCTGGAGACGAGGAACTCAGCAACCCTCCAAATGCTGTTGGACTCCTAGTCCCGTTGGCCCCAGCAAGCTGAGTCAATAGTCAGGGATGCTGGGGTTGTTCCAGCCAGATGAATGATGATTGTGGGCAACTGGTGTTAAGCTGTTAACCACATATTCAGAATGTATGTTCCAATCAGTTACCACAAAGACAGGGAACCTGTGGTCTTCCACATGTCATAATCCTGGAATCATAGAACTGTAGAGTTGTACATAGTTGTACATAGAATTGTGCATCTAGGCCAACCCCCTGTAACTAAAGAATCCCTGACAGATGGCTATCCAACCTCCCATGAAAGCAAGTTCACCACCTTCTGAGATAGTCTGTTCCACTATCAAACAGCTCCTACCACCAGAAAATTCTTCCTAATGTTTAGTTGCAACCTAATTTCTTGTAATTTGAATCCATTCCTTTGGATTTCTCCCCTCTGGAGTAGGAGAAAACAAACTTGCTCTATTTTCCATGTGACAGCACTTCACATATTTGAAGATGGCTGTGTTATCAAACATAGATCAAACCTCTCCATTCTTAAGGAAATCAGCCCTGAGTGCTCCCTGGAAGGACAGATACTGAAGCTGAGGCTCCAATACTTTGGCCACCTCATGAGAAGAGAAGACTCCCTGGAAAAGACCCTGATGTTGGGAAGATGGAGGGCATAAGGAGAAGGGGATGACAGAGGACGAGATGGTTGGACATTGTTCTTGAAGCTACGAACATGAGTTTGACCAAACTGCGGGAGGCAGTGGAAGACAGGAGTGCCTGGCATGTTCTTGTCCATGGGGTCATGAAGAGTCAGACACAACTAAACGATTAAACAACAACAACAATGTTATCATCTCTAAGTCTTCTTTTCTCCAACCTAAACATACCCAACTCCCTCAACCATTGTTAATTTCCAGTTCCCATTTGGCCCCCGCAAGCATAGCCCAGTAGGATGCTGGGAGCTGTCACTCAGAAACATCTGGTGGGCCACATATACTCCACCCTTCTTCTAATGCATAGTTCAGGCTCTGCATCACATCATTTCTTAAGAGGAAACAAGTAATGAAGAAAAATTTGTGAGTGGGGCATCAAAAGGCCACCAGCATCTCAGAGCATTGTTCAGATGCTTTGTGGCTTGGATGGCGGAAGGAAGCTGCCTCTTGTGTTTTCACAGGCCAGAGTGGAAATGTCAGTGTGGAATCTAGCTTTCTTGTCTCAACTCGTGACAGCCTCTCCATAAGCCTTCCAAACATCATCTGATATGATGTAACATGGAACAAAAGGGAAATACTTCCTCCTCCCAAGCCTGGAATTTCATCATGCCCAGAAGCATTAGTTAGTTGCTATTTTAAGTCATCTGCAGGGGGAGGGGGTATGCATCCCGTTGAGGATAGAAATCACCTCATCCTTAGCATGCCTGCGAGCGCAGCTGCTGCTGGAGAAATCCCCTTTTCAAAGTTTGAGAGTTCTCAGTTCTTTGGAATGTTTTTAGAATGCCGTCTTTGAGGGGAACATATTCCCTGCTGTTCCAAGAGATGGGACAAGCTAGTTCAGTACCTGGGGCATGCACATACATACTTGCATACACACACAGAGACACCCAGGGCCGTCTTAAGCATATCCATCGCCCGTGGTGCAAGAGATCCCTCCGACGCCCCCCTTCCCCGTTTCCCAGAGTTGTAAACCTTTTCAAAGGGGGGGACCCCAAAGTTGTTGACCTTTTTTAGAAAAGGTTCCCCAGAGTTGTTGACCTTTTTCTAGGGAGCTGACACCATGCTTACACATTATCTCTGCTTGAGGGGGAAAAACAGGAAGCATAAACAAACTTCTTTTAGTTGCTCATTTATTAACAATGCACCTAGATACGCACTTATGTAGTCTCGGGTGCATGTGGGCCAGCCAAAATCTGACAAGTCACTGCTGGTCTTAAATTGTCGAAGCAAAATGGCATAGCTTCACCTGGCACCAAAATGAGAGAGAAAATGCTGAACTTAGATATACCTCAGTCAGTAAAGCACCAGACTCTTAATCCCAGGGTTGTGGTTTCAAGCCCCATGTTGGGCAAAAGATTTCTGCATTGCAGGGGGTTGGACTAGATGACCCTGGTGGTTCCCTTCCAACTCCGTGAATAGTTCTGTTATTCTGTTGTATCTGAAGGGCTGTTCACAGGGAAGATGCAGCAAATGTGTTTTGTGAGAGATGCTTGTGCTGTGATTCCTGCACTGGAGGGGGCTGGTCTAGAGGACCCTCTGGGGTCCCTTCCAACCGTCCAGTTCTGTAATACTACGATTAAAATACTCCAGGAAATAAATAAACGGGCCTCTCGGTGGCAGTCACTGGAAAGACTCCAGGGCGGCCATCCCATAGAAAGTTTGATATGTGCCCTGTAACCCAAGCCCCATTCACTAGGCGAGACCCCGTGAACCGAAGGAGCTCTCCGCAGTGGCAGCGCAGGAGAGCTTGCGTACGTGACTGCACGCCTGAGGGATCATGGCGGGAACTGATGGGGTTTGAAGTCCTTGGTCAAAGGTATTAAATGGCGTTGGAATGAAGCAAATCGGTGGAACTAGTGATTTTATATGAATTTCCAAAGTTTTGAGGCTTTTTCCTAAAGTCGGCAGGTTTCGGAAACACTCTGACATTGATTTGTTACGTTTCATCCAGGTTATGAAAGAGTTAACAAGATAACAAGGTTTCGGTAGAGTCCATTGTTCTCGCAGCGGGAGATCGCTGAGGTGCTAAATGACGACACAGCGCCGGGATGAAGGATGACCCTTGCGCTGCAGAACGGAACAGGGTCCTAATGCCTAGGCGCGCAGGCACCAAACCTCTGCTCTGCCTCGCTTACCTCCCTGCTCTCCCCTCCACTGCTTGGCACCCTGTTTCACTGCGCCACTACTCCCAATGGTAAAGACGTCCCTGCACACACCATATGTGTAAATAAAACATCCCCATCACACTAAATCAGGTGTGCATACAGGAGGAGAAATCTGATTCAGCTTGCATTAATAGGTGAGCCTACCAGATTCACAATTTATGCTTCAATTTTGCAATGTAGTTCCCTAGCCAGTATCTTGAAGAGCAAAAAAAGAGGACAGCATGAGCTGCTGCCAGTCTGAGCTGGGCGTGCAGGCGTGTGGAGCCGCAATCACCACACCCACGAGTCTCTTTTCCTGCTCAGGTTGGAAGTGGCTGTGGCGTGCAGAGCACTCACTCCGCATGCCTCTTTCCCCAGCTCGGGCTGGCAGCAGCAGTGGTGTGCAGAGCAGCCTGAACCCAAACCACTCAAAGCCAAGCCCAACTCGCCCCCGCCCCACAATTGGACATTTCCCAGATGGGCATGTGGGTTTTCCCAAACGTATGACAACCCTAACATATGCAAAACACTGGAAAGCCCCCTTGCCCCTGCTTGCTTTCTACTGTACATTGCATAATTGTTAGTATTTGTTGCTGCTGCTGTTTTACTTGCATTTCTGAGAGTTTGGGATGCTGTTGGACAGAGCAGTGTGCACTGGCCTCTTTGCCTTGCTGCCAAACTCACATGTCTGCTTATCTCTTCTTGATGCTTTGTCAGATGGGGCTCACTCTAGCTTATGCAGCAGGCAATACAGTGGTACCTCGGGTTAAGTACTTAATTTGTTCCGGTCCGTTCTTAACCTGAAACTGGTCTTTTTTTAAAAAAATAATTTTTATTCATTTTCCAAAGAAATTTTATACAGTCAACAAATTATTTTGCACTCATTCTTCAATTTTTGACTTCCCTCAGTTTCTCTGTCAATCTTTCGTAAAATTTCTATTTGTTGACGCATTTCTAAACATGATATTGCCTTTCCCAACTCCTTTTCCTCTTACTCTCTTTTTTGCAGTATTATTACTATCTCACAGAGTCTCTTCAAAACCAACAAGTGTTGTCTGTACATCACATATATTTTTCAGATATTCTGTAAATTTCCCCCAGTCCTCGATAAACTTTTGGTCTTTCTGATATTGAATCTTCCCAGTCAATTTGTCCAATTCTGCATATTCAGTCAATTTCCTTCTCCATTCTTCCACTGTTGGAATTTCTTCCTGTTTCCATCGTTGGGCCATAAGTATCCTTGCGGCAGTCACTACATATTGAAACAGTTTACAGTCTCTCTTATTAATTTTGTTTCCTACCATTCCTAATAGAAAGGCCTCTGGTTTTTTAACAAACTTATATTTCAACATCTTTTTCAATTCATTGTATATCATTTCCCAGAAGTCTTTCACCCTTTTAAACTCCCACCACATATGATAGAAAGTACCTTCTTTTTCTTTACATTTCCAACACTTATTGCATGTTTTATACATTTTGGCCAGTTTAACTGGCGTTATATACCATCTGTAAAACCTTTTCATTACATTTTCTTTCAACGCAGTACATGCCGTAAATTTTAACCTTTCATTCCATAATTTCATCCAATCATCATACTGTATATTATAACCAAAGTCTCTTGCCCAGTGTATCATTACTGCTTTTACCTCTTCATCTTTTGTATGCCACTCCAGCAACATTTTATACATTTTAGACAGATTTTTATACTCATTATTCAATACCTCCACTTGGAATTTTGATTCTTTACCTTCATACCCACACATTTTACAGTCTTTTTTAAACATTTCATTAATCTGAAAATAATATAACCAGTCGTAAACAGATTCTTTCACCTCTTCATAAGTTTTCATTTTCCATTTTCCCCTCCTCTCTTGTTACCAATTCTCCATATGTTATCCACCTCCCCCTCATATTAATTTTTTTCACACTCATCACTTCTAATGGTGAAATCCAATGGGGGAGTCTAGGTTCCAACAAGTTTTTATACCTCTCCCACACCTCTATCAGTGATCTTCGGAAGATGTGGTTTTCGAAACCTTTGTGAATTTTTTTCTTCTCATACCATAGATAAGCAAGCAAACCAAATCTGTTATCAAATCCTTCTAAATCTAACAGCTCTCCATTCTCTAATTTAATCCATTCCTTTATCCAACAGAGGCATGATGCTTCATAATATAATTTCAAATCTGGCAGGGCGAAGCCACCTCTTTCTTTTGCATCTGTTAATAACTTAAACTGAATCCTTGGTTTCTTACCCTGCCAGATATATCTTGAAATTATTTTTTGCCATTCTTTAAAAATTGATGCCCCCTTGATTATCGGCAGTGATTGGAAAAGGAATAACATGTTTCTTAACCTGAAACTGGTCTTAACCTGAAGCACCACTTTAGTTAATGGGGCCTCCTGCTGCCGCCACGCCACCAGAGCATGATTTCTGTTCTCATCCTGAAGCAAAGTTATTAACCTGAGGTACTATTTCTGGGTTAGTGGAGACTGTAACCTGAAGCGTATGTAACCTGAAGCGTATGTAACCCGAGGTACCACTGTATTATAACAGGCTGTAAATTTCATATTTGTTTTCCACAAATTTTCCCAATCACTCATCAGAATGGTATGACCAACATCCTGGGCCCACCTAATGATCAGTGGCGGAGGAACCCTCTCTGGCACCCAGGGCGGTGCAGCCCATACAGACTGCGCATGTGTGGTATCCCATGTGTGCGCAGTCTGTACAGGCTGCCACTTGCACAGTGACCGTATGGGCTGCCACGTGCACACAGCAGCCGTACGGACGCCTGTACGGACATCACGCAAGAGCAGCAGCCCGTATGGATGCCGCATGAGCGGTGCCCATATGGACTGCACGTGCCCTCGGCCGCTCTACAGCCGGGGAAAGGCAGGGGCCATCTTGTCACCCCTCCCAGAGTGGCACCCAGGGCAGCCCTGCCCCCCCTCCTACGCCCCTGCTAATCATTACTGATTTGACCTCCCAGTCAAGGAGGAGTCGGTATATTCTGGAAAGTATCTTAGTTTTATTATTTAACAATTCTGTTTCCAATTTAGAGGCTTCTTTGGCAAAGCCCTTCTTTTTA
Source organism: Podarcis raffonei (assembly GCF_027172205.1). Lineage (NCBI taxonomy): Eukaryota > Metazoa > Chordata > Lepidosauria > Squamata > Lacertidae > Podarcis > Podarcis raffonei. Next base: position 8,707,831 of record NC_070621.1, read on the forward strand.
TTAAGTGTAAAGGTCTCGTTTAGTTGGAAGTACTGTAACGATCCTGAAAAATGTTCTTTCATATCATCATACTGTTTTAACTTTAGTTGGTGCCTTTCTCCATTAATAATGACTTATACGTGAACCAGCCTACCTGCCTATTCTTTTTCTTTACTGCATTAGCCCCCAAGGCAGAGATCCACTGTGGGGTTTTATATTCAATCAGGTCTTTATATTTTATCCAAACTGTATATAGCGCTTTTCTAATAATGTGATTCAGAAACCCCTTGTGTGCCTTAGTCTTGTCGTAGTTAAGGTAAGCACGCCAACCGAAAAGATTGTCATGCCCTTCCAAATCAAGCAAGTTCGTATTTTGGAGTAGACACCAATCCCTTATCCAGAATAGGCAGGCTGCCTCATAATAAAGCTTCAGGTTGGGAAGGCCAAATCCACCCCTCTCTTTAACGTCAATTAACCATTTGTGCTTAATTCTAGGTCTCCATCCTTCCCAAATGAATTTAGATATTTCTTTTTGCCAAAATGTTATGCAGCCTGTTCCCCCCAAGATTGGAATGCTCTGGAAAAGAAAAGGCATTTTTGGGAGGGTATTTCATTTCAATTATCAAAATCCATCCCCAAAAAGATAATTCCAGTCTACTCCATATCTCCATTTTTTTTAAAAAAAATTCTGACCACGTCTTGGTAAAGATTGGTAAAGATTAATATTTTTTTGGTGTTTATATAGATTCCGAGATATTTTACTTTTTGGCAGACTTTAGGTTTAGTTAGAGTTTCGATTTCTTCTTTTTCTTTCACTGTGAGATTTTTAACCATACTTTTGGTTTTGGAACTGTTTAACTTGAAACCGGCTACTTTCCCATATTTATTTATTATTTCCAATGCTTTTGTTAAGCTCTCTTTTGGGTTGTAATAATCCAAAATCTCATTTCCTTGATGCTTTCCACAAAGATCCAGGGAGCCACATTTTTCCCCCCTCTAAAAAACGAAAATTGCAGACTGCTGTGGAAATGCAGTGACCTGAACTTAAGACTGGAAAAAATAAGAAAGCAGGGGAAAGCAAAATGGACAAATTCTTCCAACACTATTACCAGCTCAATCTGCTCAGAAGTAAGTCCCACTGTGTTCATTGGGGCTGAATGGAGCGTGAACTGACCCAACAAGCTGACCCATTACCATGAGATCCAGTGACATGTACCACCAAAGAACTGATGAAAACCTGGAGGATTGGAGACACCCATTGATAATCGCATAGTATCTGCTGCTGGTGGTGGTCATTCTTTCTTTCTTAGAAGATGCCAGCAAAACATGGGACTGGTTGCAGTGTCAGACCTCGGGGTCTCAATTTTCAGCAGCACCCTGTGCAACACCAAAATTTGGTCCCGTCCCCCCAACTCTCACCTTCCATTCTTGCAGCACCCCCTATGGCACCCCCAAGGCTCCATGCCCTAAATTCACCGCTGCTGCTTGAGACTTACTTCAAAGTAAACATTGTAAGATCACACTGGCAGTCTTGAAAAAGAGTAGATAAAGTGCATTTGGATGTCCATGGCTATAGTAGAATCTATGTCATTGGATGGAGTGTGGGGAAAGTCTTGCTGACTCAAACTTTTCTGGTAAAGGGCTCCTGTCAAGTTGCTCTGTGGATTGTTTTGCTGAGTCAAGCTGATGTCATAGAGTTGGGTTGTTGTTTTTTTATTGTGGCACTGGAACAATTCACTTTGCAAACGTTCTCCGTGCCACTTATAAAATACAAGACAATACAATACAATACAAAATACAATACAAATCAATAAAACAGTAAAAAGCAGGACCAAAAAAAAAATTAAGTGGCAGCAAGTAAGAATATAAGAAGATGCACAGCATCACCAAAAGCACATATCAGATCTAGGATTCAGTAGATTAAAAATATGTGTGTGTGTTTGTCTCCAGTGTAATCATCTGAAAAGTAGTGATGGATGAATCACCCTATTTCCTTTCCCTGTACGTTTTGCACAACTCAGCTCCACTCATATCCATGCTATAAATTGAAAGCACTCTTTTAATTTGACAGTCATAGCTTCCCCCTAAAATTCTGGGAAATGTAGTTGGTTAAGGGGGCTGGGAAATGTAACTTTTTGAAGGGTCTCCTTCTAACTCTCAACCAGTGGTGAAGCTACCTGCTCCAGCACTGGGAGCAGCATACATCTGGAGGCATGGCTGGTGTCCCTCCCAGGGGGCGTGGCACACATCGGGGGGGGGTGCACAGCAAGCATCACAGGGCGTTCGTGGCGAGCATAGAGCACCCCGGAGGTGTGCGGCAAGCATCACAGGGGTGCGCGGTGAGGACCAAGCATTGCAGGGGGGCACAGGTGTGATAGCACCCCCCGATGGCTCCTGGGACAGGCGGCCTCCACCCCCCGCCCCCACCTTCATCCGCCAGTGCTCTCAGCACCATTAACAAACTACAAATCCTAGGATTCTTTGGTGGAAACTATGACTATTAAAGAAGGCTGATCGCCGAAGAATGGATGCTTTTGAATTATGGTGCTGGAGGAGACTCTTGAGAGTCCCATAGACTGCAAGAAGATCAAACCTCTCCATTCTTAAGGAAATCAGGCCTGAGTGCTCACTGGAAGGACAGATTGTGAAGAATACTTTGGCCACCTAATGAGAAGAGAAGACTCCCTGGAAAAGACCCTGATGTTGGGAAAGATTGAGGGCACAAGGAGAAGGGGACGACAGAGGACGAGATGGTTGGACAGTGTTCTCGAAGCTACAAACATGAGTCTGACCAAACTGCGGGAGGCAGTGGAAGACAGGAGTGCGTGGCGTGCTCTGGTCCATGGGGTCAGGAAGAGTCGGACACGACTAAACGACTAAACAACAACATGACTATTAAAAGTAGTATAAGAGTGCTTTTGATGTAGGATGTGGATGTGACCATAGACAGCTGCCTTATAGCAAGTCAGACCAACTTTCACCTGGTTCACTTCACTGATTGGCAGCAGCTCCCAAGTGTTTCAAGTGGGAACTGCTCTCACCCCTACCTGGAGATAACATCTCCATTCAGAGGCATCAGCTTGCAAGGGTGATTGCAGGGGGGGGGGCGGATGTCATGCATGTGGTGTCAGTACATAAGGAAGAGTCAGGGCGGAGCCAAATTCAGCTGCAGTGCGGCTTCAGTGGCTGATTTATTCAGTCCCCTGATTTATTATTTTTTACTTGGGGGGTACACTCCCGAAATGTGGGGTGAGTGTGTGAAAGGGCCACCAGGAGTTGGAGCCCCTGTTCCCATTCATCTAAAACTGTATGTCTCCTCCCAGTTGTTTGGTGATTGCCAGCTTATTGCTGCCCACTGGCCCAGGGCCATCGGTTATCAGACAGATCGCCCAAAAAACATGAGGAGAGGTTAAAAAATTTCTGTTTTACCCAACTCCAAATTGGTAAAATCTTCTATGGTGTGAGAACCACTGCACCTATCATCCTGAAAACTGGTCAGCAGTATTAATTTGTTTGTTTGTTTGTTTATGAAATTCATATACTGCTCTTCATCTGAGGATCACAAGGTGATTTAAAGTATAAAGATACAAAAACACATAACCTAATAACAAACAGAACAATACCCTTGCACACAAACAACTTAAAAGGGCATAGATTGTTTCATCAGCCAAAGGCCTGGGAGAAGAGAAATATTTTTGACTGGCATCTAAAAATATGTGACGAAGGTACCAGGCAAGCCCCTCTGGGGAGATCATTCCACAAGCAGGGAGCCACTGCAGAAAAGGCCCATTCTCATCTTGCCACCCTCCGGATCTCTCATGGAAAGGGCACAGGAAGAAGGGCCACGAATGATGACTATAGGGTTTCGGTCGGTTCATAAAGGGAAGGCGGTCCTTGAAGTATTGTGGTGCTGAGCCATTATAGCTTTATATGAGCTTTATAGGTTTTAAACCAGCACTTTGAATTGGTCCTGGAAACTAATTGGCAGCCATTATAGTCAGGCCAGGATTGGCATTCTATGCCTCAGTGTGTGACCTGGCCATTGACATCCTAGGCCAGGGGTAGGCAACCTAAGGCCCGGGGGCCGGATCCGGCCCAATCACCTTCTCAGTCTGGCCCGTGGACGGTCCAGGAATCAGTATGTTTTTACATGAGTTGAATGTGTGCTTTTATTTAAAATGTATCTCTGGGTTATTTGTGGGGAATAGGAATTTGTTCATTTATTTATTTTTTCAAAATATGGTCCAACCCACCACATGGTCTGAGGGACGGTGGACCGGCCCATGGCTGGAAAAGGTTGCTGACCCCCTCCTGGACTGAGCAAACATGCCTTCAAATTGCAACCAATTCTGACAGAAAAAGTTAGATTTTTTTCTTAAAAACAAATGGTAAAGGTTCCCTACAGAAAACCCGCTGAATTCGTCTGCCTGTAATTAGGCAGACTTGGTCCGCTTGCAGACACTTTTAGTGGTTTTTCAACTCCTCATTATAGTCAGTGAGGGAAAGTAGAGTTCTGGAATTGTTGTTGTTGTCCTACTCTCCCACCCCTCCCCCACCCCCCAGAACTGGGACTCAAGGCAGCTCATAAAAATAAAAGCAAACATGGATAAAACACAAAAAGTTTAAAAAGAAGATAAAAGATAATTAAACAAATTCAGGTATAATGGATCTGAGTTGGACCTGAAGAACAAGTTGAATCGAAAAGGCACAGAGCAGATCCAAAATCGATCAGTTTGCTGTAGAAACTAGGTTACATCTTGTCTAGTCCGTCCAGGGACTCCTATTCCTGTTAACTTCCTGTAACAATGTAACATGCCTTACTTGAAAGAAAGGCAAGACTGAACAAAACTATAGAGAAGTTCCCAGAGTTACTGTGAAGAGCCAGTGCTCCAAAACATGTGGAAATAGGTTCTGTATCAAGTGACTGGAATCACTAGGTCATCAAAAAAGAATTCTGTTGGCTTTCCAAAAGCTACTAGAGACTCAGGATGCTTCTCAGAACTTCTGACAGGTTGAAACAGCAGACTGGTGTCTCCTTTTCATGGGCTTCCCAGAAACATCTCATTGGCCACTGTGAGAAACAGGATGCTGGACTAGACAGCATAAGAGACCCAAATGTCTCTTATTTCATCCCTTCTTCCAGTCATCAGGATCTCATCAATGTCTAGATAAAGATGAATGGCCTTAGCTTGGTGGTAGAGCATCTGGCTTTGCATGGATAACGTCTCAGATTCAATTCCCAGCTTCTATAGGTAGGGCTAGGAAAGCTCCCAGCCTGAGACCCTGGAGAGAAGTCAAGTCAAGTCAAGGCTGCCCAGGAGGACTCCCCTGTGTGAGTGCCTGAGGGCCCTGCTCTTGCCACTTACCATCTGGCCTGGGGCGGGGCCTGAAGCCTCATAAGGACTGCGTGCTGCTTGCTGCCTGCTGCCCAGGAGGACTCCCCTGTGTGAGTGCCTGAGGGCCCTGCTCTTGCCACTTACCATCTGGCCTGGGGCGGGGCCTGAAGCCTCATAAGGACTGCGTGCTGCTTGCTGCCTGCTGCCCAGGAGGACTCCCCTGTGTGAGTGCCTGAGGGCCCTGCTCTTGCCACTTACCATCTGGCCTGGGGCGGGGCCTGAAGCCTCATAAGGACTGTGTGCTGCTTGCTGCCTGCTGCCCAGGAGGACTCCCCTGTGTGAGTGCCTGAGGGCCCTGCTCTTGCCACTTACCATCTGGCTTGGGGCGGGGCCCGAAGCCTCATAGGGACTGCGTGCTGCTTGCTGCCTGCTGCCCAGGAGGACTCCCCTGTGTGAGTGCCTGAGGGCCCTGCTCTTGCCACTTACCATCTGGCCTGGGGCGGGGCCTGAAGCCTCATAAGGACTGCGTGCTGCTTGCTGCCGCTGCCCAGGAGGACTCCCCTGTGTGAGTGCCTGAGGGCCCTGCTCTTGCCACTTACCATCTGGCCTGGGGCGGGGCCTGAAGCCTCATAGGGACTGCGTGCTGCTTGCTGCCGCTGCCCAGGAGGACTCCCCTGAGTGAGTCCCTGAGGGCCCTGCTCTTGCCACTTACCACCTGGCCCAAGGCAGGGCCTGACAGGCCTCACCAGGACAGTTGTTACTGCCGGGGGGGGGCACAGAGGGTTTTTAGAGTGTTTTTAAAATGTTTTTAAAATTTTTCTTTTGGATTTTTTGTATGTGGCGGGTGGGGGTGGGATGGATGTTTGGTTGGGCTTGGGGAATTTTTTTATTTTTATTTTGATGTTTTTGTAATTTTTACATTATTATTTTTTTGTTTATATTGTTTTATTGGTTTTGTTTGTTTGTTTAAGGTGTTATTTTGTTCTTAGGGGGAGGGGTCAGGGCTGCCGGGGAGTGGGTCCCAGCCCACAAAATGGCTGGGGCATGTTCCACAGGGGTGGGGGGATGCACTGGGACAACCGATCTCAGTGATCACGGGTAGGAGGAGGAGTTACGCTAAGACTAGACCATGTCATTACAGAGGAGGCAGGTTTAGTCGTTGTCTGAGGACTATTCCTGCCTCCGGGTCTGGTCCTGACCAGATGGATACTAGAATCAGCAAGGGATACCCACATGACCTGAAGGTGCTGCTGTGCAATGCCAGGTCAATGATTCATAAGACCACTGCCATCCACGACTTGATAATGGATGGAGGACTTGACCTGGCATGTGTAACAGAGACTTGGTTGGATGAAGCAGATGGGCCTGTCCTTGCCGCTGCTTGTCCACCAGGTTTCTCTTACGCACAGCAACCCAGGTCATGTGGGCGGGGAGGGGGGGTTGCAGTGATTTTTAGGAAGTCATTAGTTTGCACCAGGTGTCCTATTGGGAAGACCCAGTTTTCCGAGTGCATGTTCTGGAAGTTGGGCAATAGGGGCAGTACAGGATTCCTTTTGGTGTACCGACCTCCCCGCTGCACCAAGGATTCCCTGCCCGAGCTGCTTCAGGTCGTGGCGGATGTTCTCCTGGAGACACCTAGCTTGGTCGTCCTAGGGGATTTTAACATCCATTCCGACACGACCTTATAAGGGGCCGCTCGGGACTTCGTGGAAAGCATGGCCTCCATGGGGTTGTCCCTGAATAAGTCTGGCCCAACCCATAGCCGCGGACATGCCTTGGACCTGGTGTTTACCTCTATGGATGTTGGTGATCTGACACTAAGTAAAAGTGAAATGAAAGAAGTGCCATGGTCAGATCACTTCCTGGTGCAACTGGACTTCTCTGCGACCCATCCCCTCTGCAGGGAGGTGGGACCAATTCGGATGGTCCGCCCCCGCCACTTAATGGATCCAAATGGTTTCCAGAGAGTGGTAGGGGATGCTTTATCCCATGTTGATGGCCTTTCAGCTGATTCCCTGGTGGCCCGCTGGAATGTGGAGTTAACCAGGGCTATTGACTGTTTGGCTCCGAAGCGCCCTCTCCGATTGCATGGAGCCTGGACAGCCCCGTGGTTTTCCACGGATCTGAGGGCAATGAAACAATCGTTGAGACGGCTAGAGCGCCAGTGGCGGATAACTCATTCCGAATCTGACCGGACACAGGTTAGAGCTCAACGTCGAGCCTACCAAGTGGCGATAGCGACGGCGAAGAAGAATTTCTTCACCGCCTCTATTGCATCTGCAGAAAACAGCAGCAGGAGACTTTTTCAGGTGGTTCACAATTTAGCGGAACCACCTGCAACATCGGGGCCCAGTACGGGCCACATGTTCTCCTGCAATGATTTTGCAAAGTTTTTTGCAGATAAAATCGCTCAGATTCGGGAAGAAGTAGACTCCACCGTGGGAGCAGGGCTGGGGCGGGAGAGTGCTAGAGTTCTGTCTAGTCAAGTTGAGTGGGATCAATTCCAATCTGTTACCTCCGAGGATGTGGACAGGCTGCTTGGACGAGTGAAACCAACCACCTGTCTCCTGGATCCTTGCCCATCCTGGCTTATAAAAGCTAGCCGGGAAGGACTGGGCGATGGGCTTCGTGGGGTGGTGAATGCTTCCCTCCATGAGGGAGCCTTCCCAGACCCGCTGAAAAAGGCGGTTATTAAACCGCTTCTTAAAAAACCATCTTTAGATGCGGCCACGATGGCCAACTATCGCCCAGTCTCAAATCTTCCATTCTTGGGCAAGGTGATTGAGCGAGCGGTTGCCGAACAACTCCAGGCACGCCTGGAAGAAGCAGACCATTTGGATCCCTTCCAGTCGGGATTCAGGCCTCATCATGGGACTGAAACTGCCTTGGTCGCACTGGTTGATGATCTCCGGTAGGCTAGGGACAAAGGTGAGAGCTGTTTCCTAGTTCTGCTGGATCTCTCAGCGGCGTTTGATACCATCGACCATAACATCCTTCTGGACCGTCTTGAGGGGCTGGGAGCTGGGGGCACTGTCATACAGTGGTTCCGCTCCTTCCTCCTGGGCCGTGTTCAGAAAGTGGTGGTGGGGGATGAGTGTTCAGACCCCTGGGCTCTCACTTGTGGGGTGCCTCAGGGTTCTGTCCTCTCCCCCATGCTTTTCAACATTTACATGCAGCCGCTGGGAGAGATCATCAGGAGGTTTGGGCTGGGTGTTCATCAGTATGCGGATGATACCCAGCTCTACCTCTCTTTTAAATCAGAACCAGTGAGGGCGGTGAAGGTCCTGTGTGAGTGTCTGGAGGCGGTTGGAGGATGGATGGCGGCTAACAGATTGAGGTTGAATCCTGACAAGACAGAAGTACTGTTTTTGGGGGACAGGAGGCGGGCAGGTGTGGAGGATTCCCTGGCCCTGAATGGGGTAACTGTGCCCCTGAAGGACCAGGTGCGCAGCCTGGGAGTCATTTTGGACTCACAGCTGTCCATGGAGGCACAGGTCAAATCTGTGTCCAGGGCAGCTGTTTACCAGCTCCATCTGGTACGTAGGCTGAGACCCTATCTGCCTGCGGACTGTCTCGCCAGAGTGGTGCATGCTCTGGTTATCTGCCGCTTGGACTACTGCAATGCGCTCTACGTGGGGCTACCTTTGAAGGTGACTCGGAAACTACAACTAATCCAGAATGCAGCAGCTAGACTGGTGACTGGGGGCGGCCGCCGAGACCATATAACACCGGTCTTGAAAGACCTACATTGGCTCCCAGTACGTTTCCGAGCACAATTCAAAGTGTTGGTGCTGACCTTTAAAGCCCTAAACGGCCTCGGTCCAGTATACCTGAAGGAGCGTCTCCACCCCCATCATTCTGCCCGGACGCTGAGGTCCAGCGCCGAGGGCCTTCTGGCGGTTCCCTCATTGCGAGAAGCAAAGCTACAGGGAACCAGGCAGAGGGCCTTCTCGGTAGTGGCGCCCGCCCTGTGGAACGCCCTTCCAGCAGATGTCAAAGAGATAAACAACTACCTGACATTCAGAAGACATCTTAAGGCAGCCAAAGATAAAGAAAGTGGAAATCTGCCCTAAAACTTGCTCAGACCATAACGCTGTAAAGATGGAGATGAAGCAAATAACACCCGGTTCCTTTAGATGGAGGATGAATGACACTTTATTTAGAGATGAAGAAGTATATAAAAAGGCCCAAAAAACTTTGAGAGACTATTTTGAAATAAATATGACTACTAATGTTGAAAAAAGAGTAATCTGGGATGCAAGTAAAGCTGTGATGAGAGGGTTCTTGATCCAACAGAATGCAATAAAAAAGAGAAGCCGAAATGAGAAAAAGGATAAAATTTTGGAGAAAATAAAAGAAGGAGAGAAAAAACTGAGAGTAAAGCCAAAGTCGCAGGAGATCTTGAAAGAAATAAAGTTATATCAAGTACAATATATGGAATTGATGAATCAGGAAATAGAATGGAAAATTAAACAAATGAGACAAAAGACATTTGAATCAGTGAATAAATGTGGGAAACTATTGGCTTGGCAATTGAAAAAAAGACAAAAATTAAATACTATTACAAATTTAGAAGTAGAAGGAAAAGACATACATAATCCAACTGAGATTAGAAATTGCTTCCAGAAGTATTTTAAACAATTATATGCACAAGGGCCACAGAATGAAATGGACATGGATCGATTTTTGAAGATAAATGGATTACAAAAAATCTCACAAGAGAGTAAATTAATGTTGAATTGTAAAATATCTGACCAGGAGATAGAAGGTGCCATTCAAAATATGCAACTAGGCAAGTCTCCAGGACTGGATGGGTTGACTTCCAGATACTACAGATCTTTGAAAGAGTGGTTATTACAACCTTTGAAGGAAGTCTGTAATGAAATTTTGGAAGGGAAAAGGGCGCCAGAATCGTGGAAAGAGGCTTATATTACACTAATACCAAAAACAGAGACTGAAAAGACTCAACTTAGGAACTACCGTCCCATATCCTTATTAAATGTGGATTACAAAATCTTTGCTGATATTTTGGCTAAGAGATTGAAAAAAGTATTGATTGAAGAGATTCATAAGGACCAAGCGGGATTTCTACCGGGAAGACATTTATCTGATAATCTGAGGAATATAATTGACATTTTGGAAAAGTTAGAAGTGAATATAAATACTAAAGCAGTTTTGATATTTGTGGATGCGGAGAAGGCCTTTGGCAATATTTCTTGGAGTTTTATGAAAAAGAACTTACAGGGTATGGGGTTAGGCCATGGCTTTGAGAATGGTATAGGTGCAATATATTCTGAACAAAAGGCCAAATTAATTGTAAATAATGTGGTTACGGAACAATTTAAGATAGAAAAAGGGACACGACAGGGATGCCCAATTTCCCGTTTGCTTTTTATATCGGTCCTGGAGGTCTTGCTGAATATGATCAGAAGGGACCGGATGGTTAAAGGTATACAGGTCGGAGCTAAACAGCATAAATTGAGAGCATTTGCAGATGACCTAGTTTTGACGCTACAGGAGCCAGAATTTAGTACTAAAAGAGTTTTAGAATTAATTCAAGAATTTGGTCAGGTTGCAGGGTTCAAATTGAACAAGTTAAAAACTAAGGTTCTTGAGAAAAACTTAACACCGATTGAAAGAGAGAAGTTTCAGAATGAAACAGGACTGACTGTGGTTAAGAAAGTGAAATACTTGGGGATTAATATGACAGGTAAAAATGGGAATTTGTTTAAAGATAACTATGAAAAATGTTGGATGGAAGTGAAAAAAGATTTAGAAATTTGGTCAAGTTTGAAGCTTTCCTTGTTGGGTCGAATTGCAGTTATAAAGATGAATGTATTGCCTAGAATGTTGTTTTTGTTTCAAACATTGCAAAGTGTGGACAAGATGGACTGTTTCAAGAAGTGGCAGAAAGACATTTCTAAATTTGTCTGGCAGGGCAAGAAGCCCAGAATAAAATTTAAGATATTAACTGATGCAAAGGAAAGGGGTGGATTTGCCCTGCCAGACTTTAAACTTTACTATGAATCAGCAGCATTCTGCTGGTTGAAAGAGTGGCTGCTTCTTGAGAACACAGACATTTTGGATTTAGAAGGTTTTAATAATGTATTTCGGTGGCATGCATATTTGTGGTACGACAAGGTTAAAGCACATAAGGCATTTAAAAACCATATTGTCAGGAAAGCATTGTTTAATGTTTGGACAAGATACAAAGATTTACTAGAAAATAAAACCCCAAGGTGGTTGTCACCAATGGAGGCTAAGGCTCAGAAAAAACTTAACATGGAGGCCAAATGGCCAAAATATTGGGAAATTTTGGAGCAAGAAGGGGACAGATTGAAATTGCAGAGTTTTGAGAAATTAAAAGATAAAGTGCGAGACTGGCTTCATTATTATCAGATAATGGAGGCTTACAATTTGGATAAGAAAGTTGGCTTCCAGGTGGAAAAATCTAAATTGGAAACAGAACTGTTAGAACCCAAAACTAAGACTTTGTCAAAAATGTATAATTTGCTGTTGAAATGGAATACTCAGGATGAGACGGTTAAATCTGCTATGATTAAATGGGCACAAGATGTTGGACATAATATTATGTTTGCTGACTGGGAACAGTTATGGACCACAGGCATGAAGTTTACGGCATGTAATGCCTTAAGAGAGAATATTATGAAAATGATATACAGGTGGTACATGACCCCAGTCAAGCTTGCGAAAATCTATCATTTGCCCGATAATAAATGTTGGAAATGTAAGGAAACCGAAGGCACATTCTTTCACCTTTGGTGGACGTGCCCTAAGATTAAGGCCTTCTGGGAAATGATATATAATGAATTGAAAAAGGTATTTAAATATACCTTCTTGAAGAAACCAGAGGCCTTTCTCTTGGGCATGGTTGGCCAGTTGGTGTTGAAAAAGGATAGAACCTTCTTTATGTATGCTACAACAGCAGCAAGAATACTTATTGCAAAGTATTGGAAGACGCAAGATTTACCCACTCTGGAAGAATGGCAGATGAAGATGATCGACTGTATGGGATTGGCAGAAATGACTGGCAGAATCCGTAACCAGGGAAAAGAGTCGGCGGAAGAAGACTGGAAGAAATTTAAGGACTATTTACAGAAATATTGTAAAATTAAAGAATGCTGAATGATGTTGGATTGAAATTAAGGGGTTTCCAGCTGCAATGTTTTGAGATAAGGATTTGCTGAGTAAATAATTTGAATTGGAATACAAGAAGGGGAGGTATGAGGAGGTCAGGGAAATATGTCATTGAAAATTAAGTATTGTGAACTGTATGTGTTTTTAAACTTTTTTTCTTTTTTTCTTTTTGTTTGTATAAAATTGGAAACTTAATAAATATCTTTATAAAAAAAAGGGTGTGAGGAACTGTAGTTCAGCAATATCTGGAGTGCATCAAATTGAGGAAGTTTGGTGTAGAAAATACATACTGTATTTTTTGCTCTATAGGACACATTTTTCCCCCTCCAAAAATTAAGGGGAAATAAGTGTGCGTCCTATGGAGCGAATGCAGGCTCCTTGGCTTCAGTGATAGCAACGTGAATTCTCCAAAGCGCAGAGGAAGCGCTCCCTCCACGCTCTGGAGGCTACACGTTGCTTTCGCTGAAGCCTGGAGAGCGAGAGGGGTCGGTGAGCCACCTGAATTAGACTAACTTTTTTTTTCTTGATTTCCCCCCCTAAAAACTAGGTGCGTCCTATGGTCCGGTGCACCTTATGGAGCGAAAAATACGGTAACTAAATGGAGCAAAGCTCAGACACAGGATAAGGCAGCTGTCTAGGTTTACAAGATAAAGAGCTATTGTGCTGTTCAAAGGCAATGGCTTCTTTGCACCTAGTTTGGGGGCACTCTTGCCTGTTTGCACACAAAGATACTACCTTTATTCACATACCCTATCCATATCCAGCTCATCCATCCACTTTCCTTCCTCAGGCTCACCCCAGGCTAGAGCATGCAAATACACATTCCATCCTCCTCTTACTCTCACTTATTTCCTCTCACACAGAGACATACCCAACTTATTCATATTCATCTTCACAACTCCATATGTATGCACATTACCTCTCACAACACATGGATGTGCATCCGTTCTCTTCCACGTATGCACACTATTGTGTTCTGCACCTTCTCTCACACACACATTCGTCTCACACTCACACAATTTATCTCACCCCCAAGAACATGCATATATGTGTAAATTGTGTCACAGAGGCAGCAGAGGTGCAGGTAGTAGCAGCAGCACTGGCCAGACTGGTTTCTTCACCAGTCAGGTTAGTCTAATCCAGGGGTCAGCAAACTTTTTCAGCAGGGGGCTGGTCCACTGTCCCTCAGACCTTGGGGGGGCAGACTATATTGGGGGGGGAGAAATGAATTCCTATGCCCCACAAAGAACCCAGAGATGCATTTTAAATAAAAGCACGCATTCTACTCATGTAAAATATGTTGCTTCCCAGAAAGTCTGTAGGCCAGATTTAGAAGGCAATTGGGCCAGATCTGGCCCCCGGGCCTTAGGTTGCCTACCCATGGTCTAATCTAGTCCTGCTTGGAGTAGCAGTGGGTGGTAGCAGCTGCTGCCAATCCTGATTCCTCCTGTCCTCAGTCTCCTGTGACTAGAAGCAAGCCTACTCCAAATACCAGGTGGTTATTTGAGGAGGCATTATGCACTGGCATAGTTGTCAGCCACGTGACATGCCAAACATGAGCATGATAATTGGCAAAATTTGATAAGCTCCCCTTGCTTGGTCCCTGCTCCTGCCCACCTAGCAGTTCGAAAGCACGTCAAAGTGCAAGTAGATAAATAGGTACCACTCCGGTGGGAAGGTAAACGGTGTTTCCGTGTGCTGTTCTGGTTCGCCACATGACCCAGAAGCTGGCCACATGAGCTGTACGCTGGCTCCCTCGGCCAATAAAGCGAGATGAGCGCTGCAACCCCAGAGTCCGCCATGACTGGACCTGTTGGTCAGGGGTCCCTTTACCTTTACCTTTTACATGAAAAAGCTTGTTACTGGCATTTTGGTTGCCCAGTGCAAGTCAAAAGGAGGACCGCAGTAGAGCTAGGCAATGTGTCATCACAATAACGGTTTCAGAATATTTGATCGGGCAATATATCACAAACAGTGTTCAGCACTCCAGGGGATGGTGAGGTCACTGGCTGCTACCTTCCAAGTGTCAGGAAGGTGAGGAAAGCAGGAAGCTCCTTCTGAATGCCTTCCCTTTCAGCTGCCTTCTGCCCCCCTTCCCTCCAGTGCCAGAACAGCCCCAGCCTCAGTACCTCCCCATAACCATGGCTAGCTGCTTCTGCGGCTCATACCCCTCACTCTGAAGGCAAGCAGGAACAAACTCCCATGTCCACCTTGGCTACCCCCTCATCTCTCCTCATCTCCCCAAGGGCAAAATGCACCATGCAAAGGGTGCATCACGTGACACGTCCTGCCCAGTGGGACATGCCACGGGGAGGAGTGCAGCGCTGGGCTCCTTGCTTCACCTGCTTCACGGGGCATGCGCGGGGGGGGGGGAGAGATGTGTGAAGAGAGATATTTGCTCTCGCTCGTCCCAGCCCCCTCCTGGCTCCTGGGTGGGGGCTGGGGAGCTCAGAGGCCACTCGGCAGTGGATGTTGGCCCCCTCAATATTGGGGGGGCTGATTCAAAATATTGAGGGGCCTCCTGTTTCAGCATCTCACTCTTTCTCCATTGCTTATTCCTCCCTACCTCTCTATGTCTAGGTAGCAGTTGCCAGGATATTACCCCATTTGCCTCTACATAGTTCCATCCTGATGTTGGGAAAGATGGAGGGCACAAGGAGAAGGGGACGACAGAGGACGCAATAGTTGGACAGTGTTCTCGAAGCTACCAGTATGAGTTTGACCAAACTGCGGGAGGCAGTGGAAGACAGGAGTGCCTGGCGTGCTCTGGTCTAGGGGGTCACGAAGAGTCGGACACGACTAAACGACTAAACAACAACAGGTCCATCCTTGTTACAGACATTGGAATATATTGGTATATCACGATGCTTAGCTGATGACATATCACAATGTTGAAACCAGATACCGCTCAGCCCTGGACCACAGATTCAGATTTCTGAATGTTGATTTGATTTCTGGGTCCAAATTACGTTGGAGTGGGTCCAAATTGCTCTTAACAGAATTGAGGCCCATTCTTAATTGTGGAATTAGGTCTCAAAGCAAGTCAGGAAAGAGGGCTTTCTACAACCTTAATAGAGACTACAGTGGTACCTCGGGTTACAGACGCTTCAGGTTACAGACTCTTCTAACCCAGAAATATTACCTCGGGTTAAGAACTTTTCTTCAGGATGAGAACAGATATCGCGTGGCAGTGGCGCGGCAGCAGCAGGAGGCCCCATTAGCTAAAGTGGTGCCTCAGGTTAAGAACAGTTTCAGGTTAAGAACAGACCTCCAGAATGAATTAAGTTCTCAACCCGAGGTACCACTGTATCTTTGGCAGATAGGGCCCTAGAGGTTTCTTCAGGAGACCTCTGTCAAGCTGCACATGGACTCCCCTGCAATTAGCCCCAGTCAGCTGAACCCTTAGCTGCTGTAGCAAGGCGAACAAGTGATTGGCTGCAATCCTGAATGTATGACTGTGTGTCGTGGGCTTTTTTTTTTAACAGACTACGCAGTAAATATTTGGTTTGGCTGCAGTCTGGAAAGTGTGACTAGGGGCAGGCCTGCACAGCGAACGACTCTTGCCTGGGTGTGATCTAAATGTTTCTTCTGTCTGGGCTATAATCCAGCATGTGAAAGTATGTCTATGTCTGACCATGGAGGCATGGGAAAAGTCAGAAATTACTGGCAAGTGATTGGTGTGTGCTGGCTGGGATTTTATTTGCATGACGGTAAGTCTGTCTTGTTAGTGACAATGTGTCAGCAACCAGGTGACTTCAGCAGGTGGTGCGTAGGGAAGTTGGGCTACAATTGTTTGGCATGAACTGCTTTTTGTCTGGGGTTAGTGTTTTGCTCAGTGTGTGTCTCCAATGGCCCATCTAGTCCAACATCCTGCATACCCTCAATATTTATCCGATGAAAATAGGGGGATCCTGTTCTACTTCAAGAAGCTTCTTCCTCATTTGATCTGACCACATGCAGAGACATCATGTACACATTGAGACTGGTTATCTTGTGCCTATGACAACCTCTCCGCCTCACCTATCTCACAGCATTGCTGTAAAGAAAAAATTTGCAAGGAAAGGGATTAACACCTTCAACAGATAAATGGAATGAAAGAAAAATTTAGTTGTAAGCTGCCCTGAGTCCCTGTCAGGGAGAAAGATGGGAAAGGAGGAGGAAGGGGGGGAGAAACTGTGAGAATGATCAGGAACATAAGAGAGAGTAAATCCTATTGAACTCTGTGGGACTTTGTTCTGAGTAAAAATGCCTGGGATTGCATTGTAAGGCTGCCCAGTCTTGACCTGGGAGTAAGCTCCATTGAATACAGTGTGACTTACTTCTGAGTAGACAGTGTTAGGCTCCAATTAAAATAAAGGAATCAACACACAATATGTTTCCTAAAAAATGGCTGTCTGCGGAAGCACTGCGATGAAAGAATTTAAATGAATTGGTGACATTTCCCTTCAAAATTATAATCTTAAACATTTCAAAAGAACCATGGCACATAAGGCCTCTTCAATAGGTTTTTCACCAACTTTTCTTACCCACCTGGGTATGATACTGCCCTTAAAACTGTGAAACAGAGGTTATGGCATATTGCCTTTAGTGATTTACAATCTCACTCACATGGAACCTGTGGAATCCAATACGTACATTTTTGTTGTTCTCTCCCTACTGTAAGAATTTCACTTTCTAAAGCCAGATTAAATGTTTTTCCATCTGAATGCTATGGGGAAGATTGACTGGTGTCCCATACCAAGATAGGCTGTGCCCATGGTCCCAGGGTGTTGAATGTATGGAACACATTTTATTGCATTGTAGTCTAGGGTTACAAGACATCCTCGTTTCCCGGGGACAGTCCCTGGATCCACAAACCTGTCCCCGAACAAGTTCCGTCCCCGGAATGTCCCCGGATTTCATTAAATGTCCCCGGGAAACGTGACACCCTGCTCTCCTGGATTAATATGCAGCTGGAGGGGTGGGAAGATGGTTTTTACGCAGGCAGAGGCAGAGGTGGGGGGGATTGAAGAGTGAGAAAGAAGGGCTTTGCACCTTGCCTGGCAGAGAAACTGTGCTCCTTGCACCCTTCCTGGGCAACAGCACACTGCCCACCCGTGATTCCCCAGCCTCCCTCGATCTCCTGCCCCCTTCTTCCTTCGTTTTGAGAGATCGCAGGTGGGTGGCCATTGGCCAGGAGGGGCACAAGGAGCGCAGTTTCTCTGCTGGGCAAGGTGCAAAGCTCTTCTTTCGCACCCTGTGAAACTCTCAAAACGAAGGGGTAAGGGGACAGGAGATCAGGGGACGCTTGGGATTCACGGGCACCTTGCCTGGCAGAGAAACCGTGTGCCTTGCGCCCCTCCTGGGCAATGGTGCACCGCCCACCCATGACTCCTGAATCTCCCCCAATCTCCTGCCCCCTTGCCCCTTCGTTTAGAGTTTCACAGGGTGTGAAAGAAGAGCTTTGCACCTTGCCCAGCAGAAAAAACATGTGCCTTGTGCCCCTTCTGGGAAATGGCCACCTGTCCGTGACTCCCAAGCCTCCCCTGATCTGTCAAAAGGAAGGGGGCAGGAGATCAGGGGAGGCTTGGGAGACATGGGCGGGCAGCGCGCCATTGTCCAGGAGGGGCGCAAGGCACAGGGTTTCTCTGCCAGGCAAGGTGGAAAGCTCTTCTTTCGCACTCTTCGATCCCCACCACCACCTCTGCCTGCGCATAAACCATCTTCCCATCCCTCACGTTTTCCTAGGGATCAGTGGCAACCCTAGGCACAATGGACTCTACTGAAACATAGGGTTCGCTGCCTTCCCCAATCTGTCAAAACAAAGGGGGAAGGGGGCAGGAGATTGGAGGAGGCTTGGGAGTCACGTGTAGTTGCCCAGAAGGGGCGCAAGCAGCGTGGTTTCTCTGCTGGGCAAGGCTCGGAGAGGTGAGATGACTTTGATCCCCTTGGCCAACTGGAGTGGCCGCGGAGCTGGCATGGAGCCGGGCAGCTGAACATGAGAGAGAGCTTGAACGAGAGTGTGTCCCCGACGGCTGGGAACTGCAGAAGTCAAATTTGGGCCTTATGTTCTTTTAAGCTGAGGCTGCTTGAGTTGAGGTCCACTGCAGGGGGTTGGCCTAGATGCCCCTCAGAGGTCCTTTCCAGATCTGTGATTCTGTGATCATCCCACAGTCGTATTCTCAAACTCTGCTTCCAACTCAACCCCCCACATTTCTCTCCTCCAGATTTCTCAAGACAGCAAAACAGCTGATGTATAGATGAAATTAGGGATAATAAAGCATTTATACATTTATTTATTTTTAAAAGTGTCCCCAGATTCATTGGAAAATATCTGGTAACCATATTGTAGTCTGTATAAACAGATCAGACAGCATTTAATCAATCCAATACTAACAGAACAACCTGGAATTGCTTACTCATTTCATGCCAAGACTCTCCTTGAGGATACATTTGATACTACAGTGGTACCTCTGGTTACATACTTAATTCATTCCGGAGGTCTGTTCTTAACCTGAAACTGCTCTTAACCTGAAGCACCACTTTAGCTAATGGGGCCTCCTGCTGCTGCCGCACCGCCGCTGTGCGATTTCTGTTCTCATCCTGAAGCAAAGTTCTTAACCCGAGGTACTATTTCTGGGTTAGCGGAGTCTATGTAACCTGAAGCGTATGTAACCCGAGGTACCACTGTATTCCACTGGCTGTAGCAAAATTCCTCTCGGCGGCAGTAAAAATCAGAAATCACTATGTACAGGCTAAACCTCTTCTGTTGGCTAGCAAGGCTGATCTTACAGCTTAATAACTGTTGATATATACCACTGTTTAGTGATGTATGGAAGTGAGAGCTGGACCATAAACAAGGCTCATCGCCAAAGAATTGATGCTTTTGAATTATGGTGCTGGAGGAGACTCTTGAGAGTCCCATGGACTGTAAGAAGATCAAACCTGTCCATTCTTAAGGAAATCAGCCCTGAGTGCTCACTGGAAGGACAGATCGTGAAGCTGAGGCTCCAATACTTTGACCACCTCATGAGAAGAGAAGACTCCCTGGAAAAGACCCTGATGTTGGGAAAGATGGAGGGCACGAGGAGAAGGGGACGACAGAGGACGAGATGGTTGGACAGTGTTCTCCAAGCTACCAGCATGAGTTTGTCCAAACTGTGGGAGGCAGTGGAAGACAGGAGTGCCTGGCGTGCTCTGGTCCATGGGGTCACAAAGAGTCGGACACGACTAAACGACTAAACAACAACAACAACATATACCACTGTTGTACTGTGTATTTTGGATCTATGAGCCATATTAAAGCTATTTGTGTGCATTTCACAAGAAAACATTATTAAAGGAAGTCAAATAAAAAATGCACATTTAAAGCAGCATAATTAGCAAGAAAATAAAATACCTTAATCATAGAATGTATCTGCTGCTGTTGCTGCTAATACTGTGGATCCTGGAGAGTGGCAGCTGTGGAAGCTCAGGCTAAGTGACCTGGGTCTGCCCTAAGAGACAGCCGGAATAGTCTCTGGCTTCATTGGCAGGCTCAGCTTTTGTAGCTAAGTCAGTCAGGAAAAAGGCCAGCTAGGAAAAGGCAGGAAGCAGGTCTTTCAGGTCTCACAGCCAAGTTTAAGTACATGCTGCATTAAAAAGTACTTCCTTTTATGTGTCTTGAAACTTCTTTTCTTGTGTAACTTTTTATTAGATTTTGTCATACCTCTTGTTACGTCCACTTCATGTTACGTTCTTTCAGGATACGTCCCACGGCAACCCGGAAGGGTTACTTCTGGATTTCGCCACTTGTGCATGTGCAGATGCACAAAATAACATCACGCGCATGTGCAGAAATGGCAAATCGCGACCCGTGCATGCACAGACGCGGGTTGCATTCTGCTCATGTTGCGAACGGGGCTCCAGAATGGATCCTGTTCACAACCAGAGGTACCACTGTAATGCCAAGAAACAAACCAAGATGATCTATTATCTTTCATACATGGCAAGACACAGCCTTATAAGAGCACTTCAAAAACAAAACAAGTTCCAGTGTTGTGATGGATGGAGAATAACTTATCTCTATCCACTTTCTTGATGCCATGCATAATTTTATAAACTTCTATCATGTCACCTCTTACACACCCTTTCTTCATAGCTCTTGAAGGCCATAATGATTCTGAACTCCAGTTGTTGGAAAACACAGGAAGGTTAGCAACTGTGGGAACATGTGGTTAGCATATGGTTAGCAACTGTGAGAACAGGTTACAGGGTTGGAGCGGCCATTGGCCTGATCCAGTAGGCTCTTACGTTTTTAAGTTCTTACTGGTTCCTGGCCCCTTCCCAGAAGTGCTACTACATTCATTCATATTGTTGCAACATCTTGAAACAATGGAGCAGGTTCCTGCTATGATGAGAGAGGTTCTGTTCTTGCTGAAATACACATAGCACACAGGCAACCCACTTAATTTTAATCTCGCCAAAACAAAATGCAAATGGAAAGACTATTATTCATTTAAATCCTCCAAATTCTGTGATTCCGTTTTCCAATCAAAGTGCACGTATTGGAGATATTGTGTGTAAATATGCATACAACAGTGAAAACAACACAAAGAATCATGTTATACTGGGGGAAATGGCTTAGCGTTTTCATTTCATAAGCATAAAAATTGAAGACTGATGTGGAAATGCTTATGAATAGAAAACCATTTGGGATAATTCTGTTATTTAACCCTGGTCTGCGCATCGCATAATATTAGATACTCTTCCCTATCTTGGAGGGGATGTCCCAAAAGAGACACATACCTCCACATGTGGTGGAATTGTAGACATGCACATCAATTCTGGAGACAAGTCTTCAATGAAATATTGAAAATTGTGAGGAAACCTGTTCATCTTGATGTCAAATTATGGGCTTGTCCACACTTCTCCTTGTGTCGTGCCTAGAAAGCACAGGTCCAGGTGGTTTTCCACTTTCCCCACACTTTCTAGGCACAGGTCTGAGTGGTTTTCCCCTTGTCCCACTTCTTGTGATCATGGTATCTCCCCTGCCAGGTAAGTATCCCCTTGTCCCACTTCTTTCTCAGGGAAATCCCACTCCTTAACAATAGACAAGAACAAATGGAAACCTGGGGGGAACCTGAATTGCCCTTTGCTCTGACTGAGCACTAAAGAACAGTTTTCTCTGGGCAAAGCAGTGGGACAAGAGGAAGTGTGGATGAATCCTGCTTATTATCAATATTTGAAGATGATAATAGGGAGCTAGCTGCTTGCGGCACACATGCCATGCACCCGGGGGCAGGGCAAGTCACCTAGGGGAGTGATCAGTGTGGCAATCAGTGCCCATTGGGGGTGATCAGTGTGGAGATCCGCCCAGGGGGGATTTTGTCACCCCTTCATGGATGTCGCCCAGGGTGGACCACCCCCACCGCCCCCTTCCTATGCCCTTGGCTGGATCAATCATGTATACAGCCTCTTTTCCACACACAGAGTTCCCTGTCATTCAGTCTGTCTAGAGGAGCTGGGAGCTGGGCACTGTTATGCAGTGGTTCTGCTCCTTCCTCCTGGGCTGTGTCCAGAAAGTGGTAATGGGGGATGAGTGTTCAGACCCCTGGCCTCTCACTTGTGAGGTGCCTCAGGGTTCTATCCTCTCCCCCATGCTTTTCAACATCTACATGAAGCTGCTGAGAGAGATCATCAGGGGGTTTGGGCTGGGTGTTCATCAGTATGTGGATAATACCCAGCTCTACATCTTTCAAATCGGAAACATTGAAGGCAGTGAAGGTCCTGTGTGGAGTGTGCAGTGAAGGATGGATGGCGCTAACAGATTGAGATTGAATCCTGACAAGACAGAAGTACTGTTTTTGGGGACAGGGGGCGGGCAGGTGTGGAGGACTCCCTGGTCCTGAATGGGGTAACAGTGCCCCTGAAGGACCAGGTGCACAGCCTGGGAGTCATTTTGGACTCATAGCTGTCCATGGAGGCGTAATTCTGTGTCCAGGGTGGCTGTCTACCAGCTCCATCTGGTATGCAGGCTGAGACCCTACCTGCCCACAGACTGTCTTGCCAGAGTGGTGCATGCTCTAGTTATCTCCTGCTTGGACTACTGCAATGCACTCTATGTGGGGCTACCTTTGAAGGTGACCCGGAAACAACAACTAATCCAGAATGCGGCAGCCAGACTGGTGACTGGGAGTGGCCGCCGACACCACATAACACTGGTTTTGAAAGACCTACATTGGCTTACTGTATGTTTCCGAGCACAATTCAAAGTGTTGGTGTTGACCTTTAAAGCCCTAAACAGCCTCGGCCCAGTATACCTGAAGGAGCGTCTCCACCTCCATCGTTCTGCCTGAACACTGAGTTCCAGCACCGGCGGCCTTCAGGCAGTTCCCTCACTGTGAGAAGTCAAGTTACAGGGAACAAACAGAGGGCCTTCTTGGTAGTGGCGACCACCCTGTGGAATGCCCTCCCACCAGATGTATAAGAGATAAATAACTATCTGACATTTAGAAGACATCTGAAAGAATTGAAAGTACATTGAAGGAAAGACGTGCATGCATGCACATTTGACCATTTCAAGTTTTTGGGTGCAGGAAAAAAAGATGGATTCTTTGTGTTGTCCTTTTCTAGATAAGGATGCACATTCAATTTTAATGTGACTGTGCACATAGGTGCATGAGCAGGCACATACGCAGAATTCTGTAATCGCCTCTGTGCTGTTTATCTGTGAGTGGGGACTGAAAATTCCACTGGTGCTTGAACTGCTGATATGCAGACAAAGCTGATAAAGGCGCACACACCACCAAAGGAGGAAGACAAAATTGACCACAATCACCTGCCCCTCTTTTTCCAGCAAAAGTGTCTGATAAAAGGAATTCTACCTATAGGAAGTCTGGATCCAAAACTGTGGATTTTTAGAGATCATCCCAGGATGCAATGTGTCATAATTGCACATGAACCAACAACAATGTAAATAATTTGTGGCTCTCTGGATGTTGCTGAGCAACAGTTTCCACCATCCTAAACTACCGGCCATGCTTGCTGGGGTTAATGGGGGTTGTAATTCAGCATCATCTAGAAGGTCAACTGTTCCCCATGCCTGATATACAGTTAGAGTAGAAAAATGGGAGAGATGTGAAAATCTGTAGAAATTTGGGGATAAATTTGATCTGGTTGGCATTTAAAAGCAAGCCTACCTAGTTCGTGTTACTCATTCTCATTTTCCAGAACTTCAAAATGGACCAATGATTAGGCTCAGGACAAGGACAGTGTTTTCTACATGAGAACTGTCATCATTTTAAAAGTTTGTCAAACATGGAGCAACTGGTTTCTCTTACCACATTTTGATAGCTAACAAAGATGATTACATAGAATGGGAATTAATTGTAAAAGAGGTGACAGAAAACATTAGAAACAAATATAATGGGATAGGGAATGGAGATATATTTTCCACTAATGTGGCCCTATCTAATGGAGTAAAAATAACTTTTTAAAAAGTCATATAGTAGGTATGTGACCTCACTCCGTTTGCCAAAAATGTATCACAGAATAATTGATGCAGGAAATGTGGAAAGAGTGTGGTGGATTCCATCTAAATATGGTAAACCAAAAATTGTGGGGGTGGAGGAAATACTGCATTCATAGAAAAAATGGATTGGATATCACATACCAATGAACCTCTTACAAAACACTTTGAATTATCTCTAAAGAGAGAGAGAGAGATGTCCAACCATACCATCATGATTTAGTAGGCAATATGTTAACTGCGGGGACGTGGGTGGCGCTGTGGGTTAAACCACAGAGCCTAGGACTTGCCGATCAGAAGGTCGGTGGTTCGAATCCCCGTGATGGGGTGAGCTCCCGTTGCTCAGTCCCTGCTCCTGCCAACCTATCAGTTCAAAAGCACATCAAAGTGCAAGTAGATAAATAGGTACCGCTCCGGCAGGAAGGTAAACAGCGTTTCCGTGCACTGCTCTGGTTCGCCAGAAGCGGCTTAGTCATGCTGGCCACATGACCCGGAAGCTGTACGTCGGCTCCCTTGGCCAATAAAGCGAGATGAGTGCCGCAACCCCAGAGTCGGTCATGACTGGACCTAATGGTCGGGGTCCCTTTACCCATTACCTTTTTATGTTATCTGCAGCTAAAATGTTGATAACAGTTAAAGTGTATGCCCATGTGGTTCCAACTGAACAAGAGTGCTTTAACAAAGTATGATAATTTGCCAAAATTTACTGAAATGTTCCATTTTCAAAAAGGAAGACAATGGATAAGGTTTCTAATGACTCCCTCTACTGTCCAAGGCAGCATGTCTCTGAATACCAGTTGCTGGGGATGACAAATGGGGAGTGTTTCTGTTTCACTCAGGTACTGATTTTGGTTTTCCCAATAGTATGTAGGCGGATACTGTGAGAACATGATACTGGACCAGTTCAGCCTTTGGCCTGATCCAGCAGGGTTCTTCTTACATTAGTACAGCAGATGTACCAAGAGGAATGAGAATGAGGGCCAAAATAGTGGCAGGATGGCTATAGTAAACGTGAACACTCTGTTTTCATGTGCTGAAAAATATGTGCTAAGATTTGCAACACGTTTAGCTGGGCACAATGAATTTTGGCATGACTTTCACTCATAGTAGTTATTTAAGAGACTAAATGTTCACCTCTTGTTTGCTTTGTCTCTAAACTAAGTCCCAACCGCTGCAACCTTTTTTCATAGGAAAGTCACTCCACCCCCTTAATTGTTTTAGTCATCCAAGTAGGGTGGATTCTAATCTCCATTCCCAATGGGATAGCTTTGGGTGGTGTTTTGAGGTAAGAAGCTCATGAAATTAGCACTCTATTGACACTAGATGGAAAGTGTGTTGAAAACCTGACATTCACTACCACAAGAGACAGTAATGGCCACCAACTTGGATGACTTTAAGAGAGGATTAGAAAAATTTATGACCTTTGCATAAATGAGCCAGAGGGATTACTCAATTCCAGCTGTGTATATGTGAAAAACTTTTTCCTGCTATGCCTTCTTCAAGTCAAAGACATCCACTTACTGAGGAATCATTCTGGACAGAATGTCTAGTTCTTACCTTTAAATGCTAAACCCAGGAACTGTCAACTTTTTTGCTTCGTGACAGTGGAGCTGAGAGAGCAACAGCTTTCAAATTCTCCCTCTGAGAAGTCTTCTGGTCTTCATTTGTCTCAAGCTCTGGGATTTTTGTGCATGCTAGAGGATGGATCTGGGTTAGATCTTACACCACTACAATGAAAGGTCAGCAATTCCAAAAATGTTCCTTTTCCCTGTTGCTGAAGCTTTGGCCTTTCTGCTCAGTCATCTTGCTGAAGCTGTTGTTCTACCAGAAGGCTGGTCCATTAGGGCAAATGAGGTATGACTCCACCATCCTCTGTCTGATTTTACTAGCTCTCATCTTCCAGCTTACCTGCCTTCATACTTACATCCAGCCCAAGGGGTGGCACTGTGGGTAAAAGATGACATGATAGAAGTTTATAAAATTACGTATGGCAAGGAGAATGTGAAGAGAAAAGTGTATTTCTCCCTCTGTCATTAACATTAGAACTTGTGGACATTCAATGAAGTTGAATGTTGGAGAATTCAAGGCAGAAAACAGAAAGTATTTTTTTACACGGTAAATAATTAAACTATGGAACTTGCTCCCCCAGGAGGCAGTGAGCATCACCAACGTAAAGGTAAAGGGACCCCTGACCATTAGGTCCAGTCACAGACAACTCTGGGTTGCAGCGCTCATCTTGCTTTACTGGCCGAGGGAGCCAGCGTACAGCTTCCAGGTCATGTGGCCAGCATGACTAAGCTGCTTCTGGCGAACCAGAGCAGCGCACAGAAACGTTGTTTACCTTCCCGCCGGAGTGGTACCTACTTGCACTTTGACATGCTTTTGAACTGCTAGGTTGGCAGGAGCAGGGACCGAGCAACGGGAGCTCACCCCGTCGCGAGGATTCGAACCGCTGACCTTCTGATTGGCAAGTCCTAGGCTCCACGGTTTAACCCACAGCGCCACCAGTGTCCCTATCACCAACTTGGTTGGCTTTAAAAGAGGATTAGGCAAATTCATAGATGAGAGGGCTATTAATGGCAACTAGCCACAGTGGCTCTGCTCTGCCTCCAATGCTTCTCAATGCCAGTGGCTAGAACCCTCATGAGGGGAGAGTGCCTTTGAGCTTGTGTTCTGCTTGAGGGTTTCCCACAGGCGTCTTGCTAGTAAGAACAGGATGCTGGGTTAGATAGGCCCTTGGCCTGATCCAGCAGCCTTGTCTTTTGTTATTAACACATGAGTGTCATGAGTGACAGCGCCCCTTCAAGTGGCCTAGCACCATCAGCAGAGTGCCAGAGGCAAGCAAGTGCTGATGAGTTGGCTGAGGGTGAAAGAGAGCCTAGAACAGAGGCGAGGCTGCTTTCCTGGCCCTGGCCTGTAAGTTAGGTTAAGATGGGTGGGTGAACATTTAATCATCACTTCCTGTCAGTGTGCCAAGAAGGGCCTCCTCCTGACTGCCTGTGGTTAAGCATCCCTAAAACGTGTCCTTCAAGGGAAGAACCCTGACAAACTCATCCACTTTTTCATCAGACAGGGTTGGATGGTTCCTGCAGGAAGGTAAGTAGTGTTTGTTTGTTGTTTAACCCCTGTGCATTCACCATCCATGTATTAAATGACCCCCAATTTTAACTACAAAATTTGGAGGGGGGATACCATCTTATACCCAGAAAAATACAGTATTTTTTCACACAGCACACAGGTATGATATGGAATTTGCTCCCACTAAATGTAACAGCCACCAGCACCTTTCAAAAATGATAAAGGTCTCAATTGATGCTACTCCTAGCCATAATGGCTTTGTTCTCCCTCCACTGCTGAAGGCAGTATGCCTCTGAATACCAGTCACTGGCAATCACAAATGGGGAGATGTGCTGTTGTGCTCTGGTCCTGCATGCAGGCTTCCCATAAGTATCCGTTAGCCACTGAGAAATCAGGGTGCTGCACTAAATAGGTTCTTGGTCCGATGCAGCAGGGCTTTTCTTACATTCTTAAAGGTGAGAATAATTTGAAAGACCTTGGGCCTCTTTTATTAAGAATCTGGAAGAGGTGTATGAGCTTCAGATAAGATAGGAAACGAGACAGGGACTGAGAAAGGCACCTGGAAAATGACACTCCAGCTAGTCTCAGCGGAAGCTCCTGCCGCTGCCCCACTCACTGCCTCCCACACTCGCGTTTCTCCCTTCCCCTCGGGGACTTTCCTCCGACTTCCTCCTTCCTAAGTGCCATCCTCCCCAGCCCAGGCGTAGGGAAAGAGAGCCGATTCCGGCGTAGGTGTGGCATCCTGGCTGAGATGGAAGGGTGTGTCTCCCCCCTTAACTCCACGTGCCCTCTAGTCTCGTCGCGGAGTGGGATGGCTCTCGCGCCCTCCCCCCCCCTCTCCTCCTCTCTCCACCCAGGAATATACAGGGCTATATAATGGGTCCCCACCAGGGCCCAGAAGACATTTGCTATCCCCCCTCCCCCATTGGCTCGGTGATATTCAGAGCCTGGGGAAGACTTGGCTATGGACGGGGCGCGAACGCAGCAATTGGCGGAAGAGCATTACGGGTACAGGTGGGAGCGGCTGGCGGGCGACTTGCGGAGGCTCCAGTGCCTGGCGCTTTTTTGCCTCCTGCTTCTTGTTCTCTTGGCTATGCCCGTGATTTACCTGCTGGGCAGCAGCCTCAGGTGCAAGCAAGACGAGGTAAGGAATAATACGAGGACCTGCGTTTTACCCTGTAGCGTCTGCACTGACCGGCAGCGGCTCCCCGGGGTTTCGAACGGGGAGTCCTACCACGGGATGCCAGGTATTTATTTGAACGTGGGACATTCTGCATGCAAAGCAGATGCTCTTACGCTGAGCTCCCGCGCTTCCCCAAATCAAAGGGTAGGTTGTCTCTCTGTGGGCGGGATTTATCAGAGAAAGCTGCCGAGTCAGGCCATGGATCCGTCTAGCTCAGAACTTCCAGCAGCGCACGCTCCAGTGTTTTAAGGCAGGATCCTCGCCCCCTTCCCCCACTCGTACTGAGAGATGCCCGGCACCTGGCACTTTGGGACACGCAAAGCAGGTACTTTCTCACTGAACGATCAACATGCAAATTTCATGCTGAACATTCTAACTTGCTTTTACTCGTGTTTTGATCCCTCTGTAGGCTGACTTGCCATTATCGTTTTCTGTTAAGAGTATTGGAATGATTTAATGGTCTATATACTCTGTTAAGTAAACAAACGAATAAACAGTGCGGAAACCCACGGAGGGATCTTTGGCTAGGGAAGCTATGGAGCGGGTGGGGCTCCACAGATCCGCGTCCCAAACAAATGTTGTGGACCAGAGGAGGTGGAAGTTTGTTTCTCTCTTCACAACTGTGGAATCCGGAAGTGTAGTTGGAAAGTTACTCTTCCCTTCGTTCGTTCGTTCATTCGTTTCTCCTCTGCTTCTTGTCATGGCGATGGCTGTTTGTGTGTTTTTAGGGGCATGCTTGTAGGATGAAGTTTAGATTGCAGTGCGCTCCAGTAATTTGCTCATCTGCAGCATAAGGAGCAGGTCGCTGTTGTTACTGCAAATTTCAAATGTGTTCATGTGCTGACTACTATAGATGGGAGGGTGTGTGTTGCATTCACTTTTTGTCAGTATTCTGGGGTGTACATGTGAGGGGGTGGGAGGCCAGAGGCGATGCAAGTGAAGCAATGAATGTCTGTTTTACCTTTAAATAGTAGACTAGTTTGTACACACACTTTCACACCCCTCTCTATCTTCCAAGTAGAAGGCATCATCAGAGTTCAAGGATACAGTCAAGCCAGTTAAAGACACTCTCTTGGGGAGGGGGGGCATCTGGGAAGGCATGTGGTGTGGGGAGGAGTCCTGAGGGCTGGACAGAGAAGCTTTGAGGGCCACCTTTGGCCCCAAGGTTTGAAATTCCCCACTCCTGTTGTAGATCAAATTTGCCATTTTTGTTATTCACAACAGCCCTGCAAGGTGACTCAACTGAGATGGCTCAAGAAGTAACCTGCCAGACTAAATGAGTGAGCCCCCCAGTTCAAGCTGAGTAATTCTTATCAGGCTCACTCAGCTGAGTGTTAGAGGACAGGGGACACGACAAGGTACCACTGGACCTGATTAGGGGAGTGGAATTCTGTCCCCAGTGGATTCATTATATCAGGGCAGGAACACTTTTTGAAGTGGATTTTTTCTGGAGGGCCCCAGACTCAAGGTGTGTGTGTCTGTGTGTTGTGTCCTCATCTCCCATGGAAGACTTGAGACATAAAAGGTTGGACAATATAAGGGTCTCTGAAAACCAGAAACCTGCAACCTGATTTGGTATTTTATCACCACTGTTGGAGAAGGCCAGCCTCTGAATATACTGTAGTTCCTGGGAATCACAGGAGGAGAGCTGCAATTGCACTTGGCACCTGCTTACAGGCTTCACAGAGGCAGGTTGGCCACTAGTGAGAACAGTCTGCTGGATTTTGGCCTCATTCAGCAGAACTCTTTTGATGTCACTAAGCTTTGTGACACAGACTTTTTGTGGCGCTTCTAGCAGTGAGGTTCCAGATGATGGTTGGGTGATGCTAGTGGTGATGCTATGGAATGTCCATAAACATTCAATTGCTCGGGTAACATAGCAGCCGAGAATAGGATGTTCAAAACTCACCTTCCGTGAGAAGGCTTGCTCTGACAGTTTGGTCAGCTGTGAGGCAGGAGCTGTGTGGAGCAGACAAAAGGTTGGAAAAGTTGAATGGGACATAGTCCCAGAAGAGATAGTAGGTAAGAGGCAAAGATCCCACATGCAGGATGGCTGGAGGAGAGGGGCAGATTCAGCAGTGGAGTGAAATATGAGAAGGGTGATAGGATGGAGCTAGAACACAATGAGTTAAAGAGCCCACTGAACTTCCATACCTTGAGAGGGATCCTGAAATTTAGAGAGAATCCTAACATGCACAGAGATCCAGAAATGAGAGCCAGGAGGTTACCTGAAACACATACCGCATTTTTCGCTCTATAAGACGCACTTTTCCCCCTCCTAAAAAGTAAGGGGAAATGTGTGTGCATCTTATGGAGCGAATGCAGGCTGCGCAGCTATGCAAAGCCTCTTGAGTGCAGCAGGAGCGTTCCTGACTCTTCACTCAGGAGGCTTTGCATTGAGGCTTCCCTCTTGCTGTGCTGGCTTCTGGCTTAGCCGTGCGCAGCCTCTTCCGGGCAGGTGTAGCCTTCATCCTGCTGGCCACGAGAGGCTTCGTGAAGCTATACCATAAGCCAGTACAGCAAGAGGGATTGCTGTGCAGCAATCCCATTTGCTGCCCTGGCTTTGCTCCGCGAAGCCTCTTGAGGGCAGGGGGAGCCTTCATCCCACTGCCCTGAAGAGGCTTCACTTGGCTATCCCATAAGCCAGAACAGTAAGAGGCTATCCCAGAAGTCAGATCCCTCTTGCTGTTCTGGCTTCTGGGATTCAGAATATTTATTTTTCTTGTTTTCCTCCTCCAAAACATAGGTGCATCTTATGGTCTGGTGCGTCTTATAGAGCGAAAAATACAGTATATTTAATTTCCATAGTCCCCCACACCTTTTTTCTGGTCTCTCCGTGCTTTTGCATTTCCATGGAGTGGCCTGGTTCATGCATCACCCATACCTCAGAGTGGGGAACTTTCGTTTCAGCCCGGGGGCTGCATTTCCTTCTAGGCAGCCTTCTAGGGGCCACATGAGCAGGATTAGAGACAAAAGCTGACAAAGCAACACATGTAAAATTTACCTTTGTACAGTTGGCTAGTTTCTCCACCTTCTCCTCTCCATCCCCCATCCAGGCAAGCAAGAGGCATCATGGGAGTCCAAGAACACATTCCAGCCAGGCAAAAACACTCAGGGTGCAGTCCAAGGCAGAGGTGTAGTCTGGGATGAGTTACAAGGGGCAGAAAGAGCAGCCAGCGAAGGGGCACATTTGCCCCAAGGTTCCATACCCTTGCACTTAGCCAAAGTTAAACCACAGTTCGTTATGCAAACTGCAAATCACCACAAAGAAGATCAAGCAAAGATGGCTTGTTTTGTGGGTGCATATGCCCTACATAACTCCCCATGTGCTTCATATTACCTACCTAACATCCCAAAAGAATTCCTAGAGCTGTACTGCTACCATTGCCTCAGCAGATCTCCCTGCCCCTTCCTATTGGCTGTCTGCAAAGGTGTGGAAATTTTCTCAAGAGTTCTTTGCCCACTCTCCTCAAGAGCACTCAAAAGATTATAGCAGCCTAGGGTTTCTTTAACCCCTTTCTTCCACTGTTATACTGAAATGTGACTCCATTACAGTACTTTCCCATTTAGATACTATATCATCCTTCCCCAGATAGGGGAGCTGGATGAGTATAACCCATTAGAGAGTATATAGTCTAATATTGTTTCAAACATTCTGCAAAAAATGTTGGAGAGCAGGGACTTTTTCTTGCTCTATCCTCCTCTTAGGGCCAAGCCTCGCACAGGATTCTGCTGTTGCTCAAGCACCAGTCAGCGTTGAAGCTCAGTACCCACACCTTACATTTAAGGCACTCTTATCCCACTTTAACATACCTGGAGAATCCTGGGAACTATGGTTTGTTGAGACTGGTGGGAACTGTAGATCTGTGAGGTTGGTACCGGTAACAAACGAGTTTCCATGATTTTTTTGCAGGAAGTCATGACTGATAAAGTGGAATAAGAGTTTGTTGTTTGGGGTAGATGTGACCTTAGACTCTGGGCTTCTCTACACTTCTTCTTCTCCCACTGCTCATTCCCCACACCACCACGGGAAAACCACTCTTTAGCACTCAGTTGGAGCAAACCTGGGAAAGGAGTGGGGCAGAGAGAAAACCACTCGGGCCTGTGTCTAGAAAGCATGGGTCAAGTGGAAAACTGTTCACACCTGTGCTTTCTAGGCACGGGACTAGCAGAAGTGTGGACTCGTCTTGAGCCTTACATAGCAGCAAGCATTTCTGCCTAACTTTACTGAAAGGGGCTTCTTCAGTTAAAGGGGCCCAGCCTTCTCCAACTGTTTTTCCCCACTACATATTAGCAGGGAAGGCTGGCTGGCTGCATGAGGGCTTCTGTGATACGAGAGTCCTCAGGGTCAGAGTATGGCAACATTACACCCTTTGGCTGGAGTGACGCCAGCATCACGAGATCCTCTTATGGATGTGCTTCTGGGGCTGGCCCTCTCTGTAATTTCCCTTTCTGACTCAGACTCCTTGACATCCCATGAATGAGGGGAATCCAGTGCCAGGGTGATGAGACATTTTATTTTCAGGCAGGATTCCATGCTCCTGAAAACTGCTGCATGAGGGAAGGCGATGAAGGATGTGACTACATTGTGTGCACAGGTTTCAGGGAATGTCCAGGAGAGTGGGTGCATTGTGGTGCTGATGCTGCTAAGATCACCTTACTTCATATACCTCATCTCCTCTCCTGTCTTCCCCCAGTGTTGGTGCTTCCAATATGCCCCCCTACCCCCCCCCCGCTACAAAAACCCTTTCCCCTTGCAATCCAGATTTGGGACTTTCCAACATGTGTAAACTTAAGGCTGCCCAGCCCAGTCGGTGAAAGTCATTGAGCAAAAGACAATTTCTAACCACCACCACCCCATTGACTAGCATCTTTATAGCCTGGTGGGTAAACAAACAAGCCACACCTAAGCCATAGTTAAGGAACTGTGTGAGCTTGCACCTATCACTGAACCATAGCAAAGTTCAGTAAGCCAACAACAAACCATGGTTCCTTTTTGCTAACAAACCATAGTTAAAGGGCTGGGCTGGGCTGGCAGGTAATGGTTTAACAGCAAATAGTTAATTAGTAATAACTAATAAATAAGTTTATTAATTATTTAGAAATGAATAAATTGGGATTTATTAACTAAACTTTATTTAATGGTTTAACATTGTGTGCAAAACGTGAAAATACTGTGGTTTGCTTTTCCAAATGACTTGTATGTGTGGGGTTTTATTATTACCCCCCACCCCCTCACAAAATCTGGGCAATCACTTGCATAGACCAAGGAACATTTTAGGAGTGCTGCAGTGTTAGCACATATCTGCACAGCTGTGTGCACCCTCTGTATCTCTCCTGCCTGCCTGTACCGCTCAAGTTTGCACCTCCACCTGTTTATTCCCTGTCCCAAAGAGAAAGTGAAATTGGGTAGCAGCAGTGCTTTTCTTCCAGTACTCACCGTGAAGTTGTTACGGTAAGTGCCACGCTTTTAACCAGTGCTTTTCTTCCCGGAAAAGAAAGGTGCTGGTACTGCGTACCCTTGAGTGTCCCTAGATAAAAAGCACTGGATAGCAATGTATATACAAAAGGCCTGGAGAAAAGTGTCACACTGGGATATGAACAGCCACATGAAGAATCAAACATGGCAGATTACCATGATTGGTATTCAAGTAATGTGTACTCAGTGCAGACCCATTGAAATTAATTCATCTAACTCAACTGTACTTTAAGATGTGCTTATTGAGTTTTCAAAAACAACAATTTGTTGTTGTTGTTTAGTCGTTTAGTCGTGTCCGACTCTTCGTGACCCCATGGACCAGAGCACGCCAGGCACTCCTGTCTTCCACTGCCTCCCGCAGTTTGGTCAAACTCATGCTGGTAGCTTCGAGAACGCTATCCAACCATCTTGTCCTCTTTCGTCCCCTTCTCCATGTGCCCTCCATCTTTCCTTACATCAGGGTCTTTTCCAGGGAGTCTTCGCTTCTCATGAGGTGGCCAAAGTATTGGAGCCTCAGCTTCAGGATCTGTCCTTCCAGTGAGCACTCAGGGCTGATTTCCTTAAGAATGGAGAGGTTTGATCTTCTTGCAGTCCATGGGACTCTCAAGAGTCTTCTCCAGCACCATAATTCAAAAGCATCAATTCTTCGGCGATCAGCCTTCTTTATGGTCCAGCTCTCACTTCTATACATCACTACTGGGAAAACCATAGCTTTAACTATACAGACCTTTGTTGGCAAGGTGATGTCTCTGTTTTTTAGGTTGCTGTTCAGGTTTGTCATTGCTTTTCTCCCAAATAGCAGGCGTCTTTTAATTTCGTGACTGCTGTTGTAGCACCCTGCTTGTGGTTAATGCTTAGCTGGAATGAAATATTCAACGCTGCAATAGAGAAATTAAAATAATAATTTATTTGTCAGACAAATAAATGAGAGACACAGTGGTATATGGTTACCAAAGCTCTGCCCTTTCAGCCCTGATGGCCAGCACTTATATTCCCTCAGCCCAGCCCCCTTGCTCCTCCTTTGGCTGCCTCTGTCCAATCAGCCTGGTTGAAATTCCTATTGGCTATTTGCTAGAACCAATCATAAAAGATACACCCATTTCCTATTGCCTTTTATGGGAGACAAAGAGCTATATTTCCTTCTATCTATAAATGGCAAATAAGTAGTCATATATCTTACATTTGCCTCTACAAGGCACCTTAATTACCAGCTCACCTCTTGCCCTCCTTGCCCTATTGCCCTCCAAAACAGATGGCTAATGGTTTTAAATTTTTATCTTAAACAGAGGTCAGAGATCTTGGGTTCACATTCTCACACATCATCAATGAAAGATCTCCTTCTTTGGAGGTCTTTAAGCAGAGGCTTGACAACCATATGTCAGGAGTGCTCTGATGGTGTTTCCTGTTTGGCAGGGGGTTGGACTCGATGGCCCTTGTGGTCTCTTCCAACTCCATGATTCTATGATTCTATGAAATAAGAATCTA
This sequence comes from Podarcis raffonei, assembly GCF_027172205.1. Lineage (NCBI taxonomy): Eukaryota > Metazoa > Chordata > Lepidosauria > Squamata > Lacertidae > Podarcis > Podarcis raffonei. The sequence goes on from NC_070621.1 coordinate 8,743,017, forward strand.
ACATAAGAATCTAACATTTCTTACTTTCTAAATCCTTTGCATAATTTCATTTAAGCCAATATATTTCATACATAACATATATAGATTTTTAGAAGCAAAGGCCTTTTCAAAGTAAAACTTCTTCAGTTTACACCCCCTTTCCTGGCCAGCTGCTTTTCCCATTAGCTCTTGCCCTTTAACCTGTGGCTCAAGTCTCTAATGGGAGGCACATGGTAATTAGTGCTTTTGCAGCTTGATTGTATTCTGTAGGGTCAGTAACCTAGTAACCTTTGCTCTCAGCCTGTAATTCCCTTTTTACAACTTTGAGAATTTTGGCTCCTGCTATAAATAAATCAAGGGGGGCCTTTGTCCAGGAATATAAACATCTGCCAGTCTTTTAGACAGCTGGTCTTCTGCCTGGCATTAAAACACACAAGCATCTGCAAATATATATATATATTTTAAGCTCATTTTAAAATACAAGTCTTGATCAGATGCCTCACTGTTACCATCTGCAGTGATCAAAAACAACAATATGCAAACAATAAAGAAACAATGAACAAGGGCTGTGTGAAGCACATATTAGGGTTGCTACCTGTCCTGTATAATACAGGATTGTCCCGTATTTCAATGTAAAATGCTGCATCCTGTATTGATACAGTTTTGACCTGTATTTCAAATTCATGTGTATGTGTGTGTGTACGTATTTGTGTGTGACAAATTCCAGAGATGCCATCCTGTTAGGCTGCAAGAGATTGTAATGGATTGCTTTGAAGTCACTTTAGAAGCAGATGGGAGGGGGAAATCACCCCAAACTGCCCTGCCGTGCTCTGTCCTGTATTTTGCCAGAACAGAGGAGGCAACCCCAAGCACACTATTGAAGTTTGAATAAAATAAACAGAAGGTTTAGTACACTTGCAGACACCACAATAAAATAGATTCTGTAAAGGGACATATTGGAAGCATGAGTCACATATCAACAAGGGAGCCTTCCACATAGAGGTATATATTGTTGTGGGCCTATTAATTTCAAAACTTATAAATGGAGACTGTGCAACATTAAAATAGTCTCACAACCAAACCTTGATGGGATCAGACAAGACAATATCCAGCATCAGGAACCAAGCAAGACAGATGACTGTGGGTGGTATTCAACTAATGTTTATTGAGAGTAGACCCATTAAAATTAATGACCCTAACTCAGACATCTTCATTAATTACAATGGATCTACTTTGAGTAAAAGTTAGTTGAATTACACAGAACTTCTTCCAAGCTTGGGACATGCATTTGGGGGCCTACTTCTTAACCCCCCCAAAAAAAATATTTGTATGGTGGCACAGCTGCTGTTGTGACCTGCCTTAGATCAGGCCACAACCTGATAGTGGATACTGGATGAGTAGTTGAAGACCAATGCAGCAGCAAATACTGCTAGATGTGGTGGGTTCAGGAATGGTTTGGACTAAGTTCTGCTTAGAGTAGATCAGAATGAACAAACCTAAGCTAGCCATGCCCATCAATTTCAATGGGTCTATTCTGAGGAGGAATAACCTGGGATAAAATCCTTTGCTTGGTTATCTTAGTGATAATAAATACCAGCACTCAGCATGTTTCTGTCATTTATCAATATGCAACTCGTGTAGGAGTTATTGCATAAACATCCGTTGGCAATTAGCATGAGCAGAGGTCACACCGCAAATGAGATTGCTCATTAACTTTCTACAATGCTTTCATTCAAGGAAATGCAAGCACCGGTATATTGGTGTCATGTGTGGAGCTCTGTAATCTGGGTCTCTGCCAAGGGTGGAAGCTTGTTGGCCCAGCTGAGCATAAACCAGGGAACTGAACTTCCTATTTATGTCATGGATAAACTCCATCAGCGGATGTGGGTGGTTGCATTCTTTATTTAAGTGTTAGAGAAATTGTGTAAATAATGCAAGTGGAGCCTAGAGCAAAAAGTTCTGATAGCAGTTTACTGAACAGATGGAACAACAAACAGTGCATACCTATTTGAGGAGAAAGGAACAGACAGGTTTTGTCTTTCAGTTAAGGCCTTGTACATAACAGGGGGGCATACAACTAAAAACACAGAGGAGAAAACTTCCTGAGAAATACACAACCAACCAGAGCACATGCTAGCTCATGTCACTCTACCTTGTTGCTAAGCAACATCTCCACACACACCCCTCTTGACTAGTGGACTTAACCTTTAAATGACATAGTGCATTATCTCTGCTGGTGTACTTTCTACATAAAGTACTCATTGGTGCAGGAGATCCACCCTGATCCTAAACATAGTCTTTTCTGCTGATTTTCCCTGGTGGAGAAGGGATTGCTGTCCCATGGGAAACATTTCAGGTATTCAAAATGTTTGTGTCCTTGCGATTTGGGAGTAGTGGGTCATCTAATACATGTATGTATGTATGTATGTATGAGCGAATACTAAGATTCATTAACTTTCTAATTTGGATCTTGTTTCCTACCAAAGCAGTGCTTTTTCTTAGTTTGTAAATCATTTTAATTTTGACTCTTGTCAATACAGATAAAGTCCATCATTATTATTGAAATTGTTCATGAAGACTTTTAAAAAGTATTCAGACTGAAGTGGAAATGTGAAGAACAGAATTTAGGACTGGGCATACAAAAACCGAGTAATGTAAAACCAACTTTGATAGATTCATCCATCCTTAGTCAGAAATGCAGATGGAAAGGCAAATAGAAATCAATCAAGTGATCTGTTCACAGCCATGATTTTCAAACCAAAAACTTCACATGGTGTCAATAGCTCAGACAACACTTCCCCTGTCTTCTTCCCCACCCACTCCAGTGCTGGAAGGGGGTAAGTCCCCTTTGTGGTACAATCAGCCCATGCAGAGCACTGACTGGTTTTGTAAATAATGGTCAGTGAAACTGTGCCTCCCCTCCCTGATATCCTTGGACTCCAATTTTCATAATGGCCATTGCTCAGGGATGAAAGGAGCTGGAGTCCACCACCATCTGGAGGGTGACCTTGAAATTATTTATTAAATTTATATACCATCCTTCATCAAAAGACCACAGCGTGGTTTAGAAAGCAGAACACAAATGGCAGCATGTAACATCTATACAATATAAAACTCAAGGCAGTAATATAAATACCATTACAGTAATGAGAAATAGATAATAAAATACGGATTCTCCTAAAAGAGAATCAGCAGCAGGATATCTTAAATACAAAAAGTCCTGCTGCTTCTTGTACAGCCAAGTTCTATATGCAATACCTGGAGCAGACGGTCGCTTTGAATCTACAGTCAGGTGGCTGTTATATTATGAGAGATACTCAGGCACCGTCTACATGTTACTGATCCAGATTGCCCAGTGGATAACGATGGCGATGACAGTATGATTGCATCTTACACACATTTTAACTTGTGTGATTTCAACCTTAAGTGGTTGCAGGCAAACTGGCCGGCTGAAACTGCACACGTTAAATGTGCTTAAAGGGCTTAAAAACTATTCTTGTGTTGTGTCTGCTTGAGGTTTCCAAACGTGAAAAGAAAATGAAGGCTCTCTGCCTTGCTTGGTGGCAGGGAGAGGCACCAAGATTAAGTGCTGAACTACTGCACTTAATCTGATCTGGTGTGAGATCTGGTTTCCCTGCTCAGTTACCAGCTGTAAAGTGATGTCTAGACTCTAGGGGTTAAAAGTTAACTGCATGTACCAGGTGTCCTGTCCTCATGCCAGATGGGACTCTCCTGCATTCCATCTGTTTGGTAAGCACAGCTGTAGGAAGCAAATGACAATTAGTAATGCCTGTGTTGTTGTCGGAGGAGGTGGTGTGTGTGTGAGAGAGAGGGGGGGCAGGGATTGACCAGTATAAATATTAACTGGACTGGAATGTGTGGGGTTTTATTTTTGCTTGGCGCGATTTCTCTAGGCTTTCAGCAGGAACTGAAAATAGTACATACAGTGGCTCGACTTCTGGGTTAGCGCCATCGCCTAATGGCGGATTCCCTCCGAGCTCCAGAGGGAATCGACTCAGCAGGGGTCGGGTCCTGCCGCGGCGGCGACGCGGGGACCCTCAGAAACCACAAGCGCTGAAGCCTGTGGACCTGGTGACTCGGCGGGCACCATTTGCGCCCCCCGACCCGCGAAGGAGCCTTTTTAAAGGCTCCGGAACGGGGGACGGAGAGCGGTGCGGTGCTGTGAGTCGACTGCTTCCCCTACTGAGTGAAGCCGCATGCCATGGACGGAGAGCGCTGACTTCTTTCTCTGAACATTTGGATTAAAAGCAACAACCCGTGAGTAATTACGGAAATTGGACTTAAAAGGGAAATTTTCTTTGGGAATTAGGCACGACCGGGTAAGGTGTAAAGAGGAAGTCCACCTACCCGCCTTGTAAACATCGTAAAGCAAGGATTTTACAACTAAGGTTGTGAGAATACCTTTCTTCTTTGTGGATAAAAGCAATTAACTCCACGTTTTGGCAATTTAAGTGATTGTGCTGGAGGATAAGAGCTAACATTGAGAACGGAATTCACCCCTCCCCCAAGACCCGGGAGCAATCGGTGAGAGAGCCTGCAGAAGAGACATAAAGACTTTGACAGCTGTCAAACTAGCTGTCAAAGTTGGGGAAAAAGGAGAACTTTGTTTCTGCTGTCTTTGCTGGTTATATTCGTTACAATTTGGTAACAAATTGTTAAAAATAAAGAAGAAAAGGCTAACTTGACTTTTGGGTTGGAACTGGAAGATACTAAGAAACTAGAATCCCTCTAGAGGGGGTTTAGGACAGTACAAAAATGGCTGTAAGTGGAAAAACACTGGCTGAACTGGAGAGGACTTTTTTTCTCTTGGGAAAGTTGCAGGAACAGAGTGGTGTTTTGGCTACAAATGTTACAATACTGAATGGAACAGTAAATAAAGTTGCTGAGCCTGGGAGGGACTTGACTCAAGTTTTTGCAGCTGAACAGGAAAGTTTTGCAGTTGACTTAAAAATTTTTGCAGCTGAACAAGAAAAGAAATTTGAGAAATCTGAGAATGTGATGAAAGAGGAACATGATGATTTAAAGGAAAAAGAAGGAGGAGCTATAATGCCACAGATGATTGAGGAGAGCCAGAGGCCGGTTAAGATGGATATAAAGGAAAATAAGATCAGGATGATGAAAATTTGGTTTGAATTGAAGAAGGGAGAATGGAGAGATCTCTCTATGTGGAGATCTGAAGACCTATGGAATACAAACCTGGCTAAATTGGAAACTGGAGCTTTTGGGACATTTGGACTTAAGAGAAGTAAGAAACAAGATTTTGGCTCCATTTTTAAATATGGAGGCCTGGCTGGAAGAAACATGGACCTTACTGGAACAGAGCTCCTTCGAGATTTGGAGTTTAATATAAAGGACTATCAAAAAAACCAGCAAAGAGGAATTGAGAGAGAATTGAGAGCCTCGGACGTGAGGTCGCCAGGCTGACTGCAGATGGACTGATGGACTTTTGTTGGGGTTCGAAACCGGGAAAGGGGGTGGTGGGGCTTTGGGAATCCAAAGGGTGTATAACTATATTCTGTTTCATTTAATTTGGTTTTGCCACTAACATAAAAATGGGGATTTTGGGGAAGGGAATTGGGGCCGACCTTAGAAAAAGACCTTTAAGAATAAGTATTGATGTATAAAGATTGAGATTTATAAGTTAAAATTGGTTAACTAAAATGAATTAGAGAAAATAAGGTAAAGTTTGGGGACAAGAACTTGCTGAGCTAAAAATTGGAACTGGAATACAAGAAGGGGAGGTGTGGGGAAGTCAAGGAAATTGGTTATTGACAGTAAGAAATGTAAAATTTATGTGTTTTTAATTGTATTTTTTAATGTTTTTTCTTTATTTTTTGAAAATTCCAATAAATATCTTAAAAAAAGAAAAAGAAAATAGTACATACAGTGAAGGTGTCTGCCTGATGTCACTTAGGCAGGGAGTTCCAGAGTGTAAGTGTTGCCACACTAAAATACCAATTTCTTACAAATGCGGAACAGGTATTATGTGGCAGTGTAACAATGCCAGTTCTGCAGACAGACATGGTAGAGTGAGTATATTTGGGGTAAGGTGATCTTGCAGGTAAACTGGTCTGAAGTTGTTGAATAAATCCAGGGGTGGGGAACATTTTCAGCTCCTGGTGGACAACTTTGGCTGGGTCCCCCCCCCCCACTTTGCAGTGAAAATTGAATTGAAGCCACAGTGCTGATGACTTTCCTAGCCAATCCAAGTGGGGCTTGATTTTCACTACCCATAATCCTACTGATACACTGCAGAGTTCCTGAAACTCCAGAGTGAAGCTAATCAGCTGACTTCAGACCCTGCTTTTTGAAGGGGTTGTGTGCTCCCAGGTGGAACCAATCCCAGAGGTGCTTGGATTTGGTGCCCTGTTTAAAAGGTGCCAAACACAGCCTCAGTTTGCCAAGGAGCAATTAGGAATATGCTTCAAGGCTCCTGGTGGTTCCTTTGCACCCTTGTTGTTACCTGTCCTGTACCTTATTTATTTAGAGCAGGCATGTCCAACTCCCAAGAGACTGTGATCTAATCCCAGTGTAAAACAAACTGGCAGTGATCTACCCATTGACATTGGAGGGAGGAGGAGTGTGCGTGTGTTGGGGGTGTGTGTATTGCCCAGAGTTGTTGAGCTTTTAGGGGGTAGGATTGACCAGAGTTCTTTAGCTTTTATTTGTTAACTTTCAGTAAACTTTATTTAATTCCACGATCGATAAGGGTCCCACGATCTACCAGGATCAGCCAGGGATCTACCAGTAGATTGCAATCTACTGGTTAGATATGTTTGATTTAGAGCATCTACACCCTAATATTTGGCCAAAAAGGCTCACAGTGTGGCTTAGGTAAAGGGACCTCTGACCATTAGGTCCAGTCGTGGCCGACTCTGGGGTTGCAGTGCTCATCTCGCTTTATTGGCCAAGGGAGCCAGCGTACAGCTTCCGGGTCATGTGGCCAGCATGACTAAGCCACTTCTGGCGAACCAGAGCAGCACACAGAAATGCCGGAGCGGTACCTATTTATCTACTTGCACTTTGACGTGCAGGAGCAGGGACAGAGCAATGGGAGCTCACCCCATCGCGGGGATTCAAACCACCGACCTTCTGATCGGCAACTCCTAGGCTCTGTGGTTTAACCCACAGTGCCGCCCGCGTCTAGTCAATTAAAACAAGACATTGCCCGCCTACAGGCTCCCTCTCTCTCTCTCTCTCTCTATCTATCTATCTATCTATCTATCTATCTCTATCTCTCTCTATCTCTCATGCATTAGAGATGCCACACTGCTGAATTAATCACTTGTGCATTTTCCTTTACAGATGTCACCTGAAACACTTCCTATATTCCAGAAACAAGAGGCCTCTCCTGCAAATTGTAAGTTTGCTTAAAAGAAGAAGAAGAATTGTAGTGTTTGCTTTGTGTTCTGAATAAGATTTTCCCTGCAGCAAATTTCTCCAGGCAGTAGCAGGCATTGGCAGAATAGGAGCATAGGAAGTTACCTTATAACAAATGACATCCCAAAAGACATGAAGAGAATCTTTTTATATGCAACAGCTGCCACAAGGTTATTGACTGCAAAAAAATTGGAAGTCAGAAAAGTACCAACATTGAACGATTGGCAAAATAAATTTTTTGAAATGATTGAATTAGCAAAAATGACGGCAACACTTAGAATGCAATCTAATCAAAATCTCAAACAGGAATGGAAATGTGTAGAAGAATACATGACCAAAAGATGCTCCAAGAAGAATTTATTGATATGTATAGACTGATTTCATTAAGCTAAACTAAGCTAAGCTAAGCAGATATATAAGATTGAATATTTAATTATTAAGATACAAAATTACAATCTCAATAATAAAGTTACAAAATAATAACAAGGAAGTCAGTCATGGGTTGAGGGAAGACACAAGGCAAGAAATAAGAAATGGATAAATGTTGGTGCATAATGAAATGTGAAAATGTGAATTCACGAATATAATGTATATGTATCAATATGTAAATATTCCATATATGTATCGCAACATTAATAATAAATAAATAAAGTGCAAAAAAGGAAGTTACCTCAAACTGAGTCAGAACACAAGTCCATCTAGGTCATTATTGCTACACTGACTGGCAGCAGTTCTCCAGTGTTTCAGGCAGGGGTCTATCTTAGCCCTGCGTAGAGAAGCCAAGGATTAAACCTGGAACCTTGTGCATGCAAAACAGCTGCTCTCCCACTGAGCTACAGCCCTTCGCCCATGATGCTTAATTGTGGGGAAAGCTCGCGGTGAAAACTGTGCTTGAGATGATATCACAGCTTGGAAGGGGGATGCATTCACCGTGGCAGGAATGGGAAACTTATGTGGCCCTCAAAATGTTGTTGAACTCTGTTGCAGGGGGTTGGACTCGATGACCCTTGGGGTCCCTTCCAACTCTAGAATTCTGTGATTCTGTGGGCTAGGGTTGATGGGGGTTGAAGCCCAACAGCATCTAGGGGGCCATCCTCCCTGTCCAAAAAGGAGCATAGCCCTGGACTGCAGAGGTTCAGGGGCCTCAGTTAACTTCCAACATGTGCTATAGCAAGTTTCTCCTTAGGAGGTCTCTATGGTGCTGTGCAACCTGTGCAAAATGCAGACCATCCATTTCTACATCATCTCCAATTAGGGGCTATCAGACCTCCAATAACAAAAAAACACAGGACAGTCTGCTTGATGGTCAACAAACCAGTATTGTTTGAGAGCTAGTGTGATGTAGTGGTTAGACCAGAAATAGCCAGCAGGTGTCCTCTAGGTGTTGTTGGCCTGCAGCTGCCATCATCCATGACCATCCATTGGCCATCTTGGCTGAGGTTGTTGGCAGGTGTAATCCAACACTATCTGGAGGGTACTCTGTTAGCTCCCCAGGATTAGAAATTTGGTCTGGGGTCTGGGAGAGCAGGGCTCAAAACCCCACTCAGCCATGGAGCTCATTACATCACAACCATGTAAGGTAGATTATGCTGGGAGTAATCAGTGACTGGCCCAGAGTCACCCAGTGAGCTTCATAGCCAAGTGAGGATTTGAACCCTGGTTTCCTCCAGGCCCTAGTCCAACACACTAACCATTACACCTCTGGATGGGTGATAAGCCAAGCTGCCTTTAAAACGCTGTTTGTGCCTCTGCAGCCAGGGATAGGCAGAAAATATTGTTCTTGGCCTTCTGTATCACTCCCTGCCTACTTATTCAAGGGACAGGTTTCTCAGGAATTCTCCAGAGAGCTTATTTCCTGAACCATAGTGAGAAATCCCATTATTTATTGACAGATGAGAATAAATGCGCTACATTTAAGGTTCTTATGCTCCCCTTAGCTGTGCTAAAACATACTTCTACACTGCTTGCACCTTTGTGAAGATCAATGATTTATAGGAAATAGATTTGACTGGCACATTTACAGAAAGTTCAACAACCATGGCATTCCAAAAAGGTTGCCCTCAAGGGAATGTAGTCCTGGAGTTTAAAACAGTTCTCCACTCTTTTATTATGGGATGGCAATATACATTTGGCTCCAGGATCGCTGGGCTCACTCAACATCTGGTTAGAGGGGCAATGTATGGTTTGTCCAGAAGAAAGTAAGGATGTACAAGATTGTGGTCTTAGAGTGCATTAGGTAATTCATTCTCTCTCCCTTTCTGTCTCTCTCTCTTACGTTGCAGATTCGGAAAGCAAGCCAAAGATCCACCTTTCAGGTAATTTTTCACTTTGCAGTTGTTTCTCCTCCGAAGCTTTATGTCTCTTGAGTGTGTTCCTTCCACTTTCAGAAACCCATCAGAATAGAAAGGTCTCAAGAATAGCCCCTGGTAGTGTTCAGTGGTATTAAAATACATTGTGCAAAGCACAGTTGTCTGGAAATATGGTGCTGTGCATGTGTTTAAAAGAACAGCATACACTTCTTGCAGTGGCTAGATATGGTAGCATGGTGAAACTATTAAAGTGGTGGCTGATGCTCATTGAGATTGGTAGGGCAGAGAATGGGGAGCCCAACATTAGGTGGTGTAAAAGCCAGTGACAGGAAAAGTCAGAGCCAGTGCCATGTGGAGCCAACTAATTTTAGTTTTGTCCCCATCCTCCTCCCTGCCGAGTTTTACAAGGAGAACACTGAGACTAAAGCAGAGGAAGCTGAGGGGCTGTGCCACCCCCTTGACTGGTAGGTGGGGTCTGGCTATGGGCAGGCAGAGATTGGCATGCCAAAATCCTAATGGCCCACTAGAACTACAGTACCCCTCTTCTAGGTCTTCAGTGGGCAACACTAAACAGAAATAGACCTGAGAAAATATGGAGAGGATTTGGAAGGAAGAGACAGACAGAGAGAGAGAGAGAGAGAGAGAGAGAGAGAGAGAGAGAGAGACTGGATATAGCACAGAATGGAGAGACAAAGTTACCAGTCTAGTGAGATGAACCCACTGGTTCAAGTTTCATGCACCACTAAATTTAGAGAAATGCAAATCTTGAGTGACCCTTGCATTTTTGACAGTGTTTTGTTTCAGGAAGTGCAGTAGGTAGGTTTACATTAGGATGCAACCTAAACTGAATCTATCTCCTATCCATAGACTCAGGTAGGCTCACCTGGGTTCAGGTGGGACCTCTGGTGTTTATCTGAGTTTGTGGCAGGGAACCAGTGACCCTCCATTACTCATCAGCCTCAGCCACCACAGCCAACTGTCAGAGATTATGGGAGCTGTTGTTCAGAAATATCTGGAGGTACACATTTTCTTCCCCACTCCTGGGGTGATGGTGATGATTTGGGGCTGAATCTGAATAACAGGCTAGAAAGTCACAAAAGCCATCAGCCTCTTTGAATGTTTTTAGCCCTCAGTGAGAGCATATAACTAAATTGTTTTGCTTTGTCTTATCACAGCTATCAAGCAAAATTCATCCTGTGCCAACAATGTGCTTCCAATCTTAGAGTGGACAGTTCGCAGAAATGAACAGCACAGTCCAATGAAGTATTTCAATGGTTTCTTGGTGATCCCAAAAAATGGATATTACTTTGTCTACACTCAGGTCACTTTCCGATGTCCTGATGGTACATGCGAAAACATAGAGTACTGTGGAAAGAAAGGTGTGGATGTAAGAAACGTAATGCAGGTGGTTTCACTGAAGAGCCCAAGCTATCCTGCACCTCGCCCAATCATGAAAGGCGAGAGTTCCATTGACAATTATGGAAAATGGAAGAAAACCATTTATGTTGGAGGTATTTTCCAGCTGTGGGAAGATGACACACTCATGGTCAATGTCAGCAATCCTGCACTGGTGGGATTTGGTGGTGAAGGAGACATAACCTACTTTGGTGCTTTCTTAATCTAGCTGCCCATTTGAAACCATGGATTCTCCCACTTACAGACCAGAATTCCCACAATGCAGTGTAATAAAAGGATGCTACCTACAAATGCTTCCAGAAATTTCCTCTGCTGACATGGCCTTGATGGGGAAGTTCCAAAGTACTGGTCTTGTTTTCTGAAGTGCAGTTGAGGGATCTGGAATCCTTCCATGTCACATAAATGCTGGTTTTGGATGTATTCTGTCTGCTCAGCTCCCTGAGCTTTCAGTTCTTTCAGGATATTTGTATCGTGCACACACTGAACTGCTAATCCACAACTTAGAACATAGGAAATTGCCACTTCTACTCTGGGCCCATTGGTCCATCTGGCTCAGTATTGTCTACACTAACTGTTAGCAACTCTCCAGGGTTCCAGGAATGGGGTCCTTCCTATCCCTAACTGGAGATGCTGGGGACCAAACTTGAGACCTTCTGCATGCAAAGCAGATGCTCTACCACTTATCTAGGACCTTTCCCTGAACTTCATTTGCTCACACATAGACTTGTGTCAGGAGTCATTTTTAAGCAATAATTTTCTGATTTGCACATACCCCACCACCAAAACAAACAAATGAAAAACAAAATTTTGGTTTGGTGTTTTACCAATGACTGGGAGAGTTTGTATGCACACTTTAGCACATAGATAAAAATACTATCACACACACAATCAGAGAATCATAGAATTGCAGTTGGAAGGAACCCCAAGAGCCATCTAGTCCAACCTCCTACAATGCAGGAATCCTGCCCACAGCCATCTCTGGGTGGACTCAAACCACCAATCTTTCAGTTAGCAGCCAGACACACTGACGCATTGTACATCACTGGCAAAGTTTTGGTGTGGTGTTTTACCAATGACTGAGAGTGCATGTGCTCATGAATAAAAACATAGCATAAAAATAATATTGATAATATTATTGATATTAATATTGATTTCATCCAAAGACATTGTGAGGCCTGAAGCACAGCACAGAGGAATAGCACAGATTTTGCTATGATTTATACTTGCTGATTTATTATTCACATATATGCCACTTCCAATGGGAAGGTCAATCTGTAATTTTTTTTAAAAAAAAACAACAGAGGAAGGGGCAAAAGATCCAAGCTTTGCTCCCTTCCCATTAGGATGACACTATAGCAATACCCCTGATTCAATTGTATTTGTGATCACCATGAAGTTCAGTAGCATAGACAAGAGTGAATGCAGGTTCACTGAAGGGACTTGACCCTGTAACAATTTGCTCATCTTTCCAATTAGAAAGTTAGATGTATCCCAAATTAAACTAGACCTCAAGTGTCAGAGTATGCAGAGAAGGGGTAAACAAAAACTCCATAAAGGAGCAGGAAGGGAAACATCTGTCTGGCCAGTTTGAAGCTGCTACTCCCAAGATTATATTATCTGAAGCAGTTTCTTTGTGCACATTGCTGTTCCTGTGCTTTTCACCCTGCTTGAAATTTCCCACGCTCAAATAATGGTGCTATTGGCTTGAAACATGCCCCTTTCCCACATTCTGCTCTGGGACAAACAGAACATCCCCTCTGTATCTTTTAACCCAGTGCAGCTTCTGAAGCCTCACCTGCCCCTTGAAATGGAATGGAAACCATTTCAGAACCTGTGGAGCTTTCAACATTTGTCTCCGTCATTGCATTGTGCTGTGTTGACCCCTCGCCCTTTTTTCTTCTTTGTTCTTAGAGGGTGGGAAATGAAATGAAATAAACAATGCATGGAGATATACCTGGTTATGGACTCTGTTTGCATGACTACAAGGAATTATGAGGAATCCAGCCTTGTACCTGGAACAGTTATGCATCAGCAAGAAACTATAGGGCTATGTGCACATTGCTGTGAATCTTTCAGTGGAGAACCGTGGGACAAGGGAGAGAACTACAGGTCATAGCTACACTCTGAACCTACCGGTATATAAGATTGGTTCTAATTAACCATCATAGCATTCACTTACTCCACCCCAAAGATTTGAGATGTGCAGCATGGAAATTGGGTTTTGACCTATACCATATTATACCTGCTCGTATACATGCATCACTGCATGCAAAATGTGCCATTCCTTAGTTATTATTAGAATCAGAATGTATGCACAACCTTTCATTCCAGCGAGAAATACCAAGACAGAAATGCCAAGGCACAAACAAATAGCAAAATAGCAAGAACAAAGCCAATCATAAAAATACAGAGTAGTGGCAGGTTCATCCACACTGCAAATTTCTGAGTAGTTTTATACCACTTGTACATTTCCTAGATGGAATCCTGGGGTTTTGTTAAACATTCTCCCCCAAGAATTAACTGTGAAAGATTAGTAATCTGTGGCACCCGCTCTGCTCAGACTAAAATTGTGGGGTTGCCCCAGTGGAGAGGGAGTGACCCCTTAAATCAGCTCAGATCTCTGGTGTGGATATGTCTCTAGGTACAGTACTTAAATGCCTTGGGGCACAAGACCCAAAAACAAATGTGTGTAAATGTAAAACAGGCAATAAGGTGTGACTGGAGTCTTAGCAGCACTGAGTATTACAGCATGCCCATCTGTCTGGTAAGCAAAGTATTGGAGGTGAGGATGAAAAGATCTGGGGCCTAGGACAATACCCTCAGGGCTTAAGGCTCCCTAAACCACCCCTTAACAATATTCTTGTAATTAAATATGCCCCAAGAATATATCTCACTCTCTGTTGCACTATGACACCCTCTTGCAAATTAGTCCTTGGAACAGAGTTGTGAGAATGCAAAAAGGAAAAAAAAGGGGGGTGAAGAGTTCCTATTTTACAGCATAAAATGACAGAATATATGGAAACTTCTTTGATGGATTGGGAGAACAAGTTTCTAGACATTATTAAGTCCAGGATAGCATGTGGGTATGTGAGCAATGCCTTCAGATTATTCAAAAGCCACAAGGATAATAGTTAGGCGTGGGACTCAGTACGCGGCATAGTTAACCTGGAGAACCCAGAAAAAAGAGCATCTATGCAACTGGTTCATTCAGTTTGGGGAAGGAAATGACTTGGTTTCTCTCCTTTTTCTTAATTTCCCTTTGAAACTATGGTTTTTAAGGTCTTTCAGGTTTGCTTCATGTACAAGAGGAAACAAACTAATGCAACTTCTGTTGACATAAATTCACCACATTGTTTTCTGTTTCTGGAATACATGTTAGATGCTATTGTGTATTAAATATTTAAATAGATGATTTTTTAAAATGAGTTCTGTCATGGTTGTGTTTTTATTCAGTTTCCTCTATTCCTCAAAATAAACGTCTGAGGTTGACCCCAGAGATATTGAAGCAGCTGTTTAATTCTTACACAGCAAAAAAACCCACCATCAGCATAGATAAATCTTTGTTATTAGCAAACTAATTTGATATACAGGTACTGAGGGAGGGTTGGAAGAAAGAATTAGAAATCTCAATTTCGTTCACACAATGGGAAACTGTTTTAACTGCTATAACAAGGGTGTCTCTGGACCTTAAGCTGAGGCTCATACAATAAAAAATTATATTTAGAATATACTGGACCCTATTACATTCGTTTTAAAAAGGGCTATCTAAGGTATCTTACTGTTGGAGATGCAATAGGGATAATGCTTCTCTAGAACATGTGTGTTTTTAATTGTCCTATATTGAAAGATTTTTGGCAGAAGGTAACTGAAACAGAACTGTACAGAACAACCTTATAGAACTGGATAATTCCAGTTTAAAAGCAATCTACTGGGATGTTTGAAGTATTTGTTATGCAAAACGCAGCAGGAAAATTGATGGTGGAGATGATGATGATGATGATGATGATGATAAGTGATTTGCAATATCTGTATGGCAGGGGGCAAGAAAATCAAGCAGGAGGGAAACCTGAGAGATCATAGCTCTCCTTTCTGTTCAATTTCCCCAGATTTTCCGCTGCAGGTTCTTACTGCTCAGAAAATTGGATTGCAGTCGGTCAGATCGGCTTTCTTAGAATCGCATCTGAGCAATGGAAACCTCTCACAAACACACCTGAAATTACTATGCCTGTGGGCCACCCCTCTCCTTCAGACTGGCTGAGTTTCAGAACTCTCTTTCCCTGTGAGCCATAGGCCCCCAGAGAGCTATGCATTTCATTGTCTTGGAAACTGTCCAGGAGGAGAGCTTTTTCCACTGCAAAATATTATGCAATAGAAAATTGGCACAGTCACAGCAAAGGAGATGTGTGTGGGGATTCCCTGTCTCCCTTTTTCATGGATGTAGCCAGTATTTTTGTTAGGAGAGAAGACCTTTTGTGGGGCATAACCTCAGTTGCCTATGTATTTTTATTGATTTTTATTGATATGGGGGTGGCAGCTGCCCCCCCGCCGCCCATACTCTCTATACACTTTGGTTATTGAATCACCTGAAAAACTCCATGGAATGTCAGAGGGAAGGAAATAAGATATTAGTTCATACCAGCACTCCTACGCTTAACAGAAGACTAGGGGTATTATTATTATTACCATTATACCACATACAAACTTCAGTTAATTCATAATGTGTTACATTTATTTCTTTATTTGAAAGCATTTCTAAACTGCTTAATATTTTAAAATATCCAAAGAATACATATCAGTACTACAAAGAAACAACTAAACAACATGATAAAAATAGAGAAAACATCAAAAGCACTGGTAAAAGAGTATTTAGAACACATTTAGAACACATTCAGTGATGGTTGGCACTCATTGGACAGAATGCAGGGAACCCAACAGTAGGTGGCGCTAGAGTCAACAGAGTCTACTAATTCTACTTTTTTCCATGTCCTCTGACATGATGATGATGATGCTCTCCTTTGATGCTTTCAAGCTCTCTAGAGTCTCAGGAAGGGGTGTTTCACAGCCCTACCTGGAGAGTGGGGTCTGAACTATGATATTTTGCATGCCAAGCATGTACTTCATCCACTTAAAAATAAAGTACCCTTCTAGTTCTCAATGTTCTGAATGAAGGGTTGAATTAAACAGGAACATCAGATGCTATCAGACACTTGGTCGGTCTAGCTCAGAATCCTTCTCCCTGATGAGTTCTACAAGAGCAACACTGCGAATGAGAAGTTGAGAAGCAGGGCCACCCCCGGGCCAGTTATAAGTAAGAAGGCAGGCAGGCAGGCAGGCGGTGGGGGGGGGTGAGGGTAGAGTGCATCATTTTCTCTAGTGGACCTGTCTCCACTCCAAATATTAAATAATAGGACCCTCAATCTCATGGATCAGGGAAAGCCTGGGGAAGCGCTTTTACAAGGTGTCTGAAGGAACTTAATAGATGGTGATTCATGCATGGCAGAAGAAAGTTCATTCCCAGTGCAAAGCTCTAGTTTCTTGTCAAAGCTCTAGTTTCAGTGTGGAACAGAGAGATGGAAAGAGCCATCTCCTGAGCACCCTGTCCAGCCTTGGGGAATCCAATAGACTTGTTGGTTTACTAAGGAATTCTGGGCAAATCAAGCTAGATGACAGTCAGAGGCTAGAAGGTATGATCCTTGGCACAAATCTGACTGACTAGAGATATGAGTCCAACCACATGGCAGTGGCAGCAGCAAAGAGGGCATATCTCTTGGCCTCTACTGCATTCTCAGTGAATTTCCCAGCAGAGCTGCTTACAGTGGCACACCAGTTGGTCCAAACCAGTTTGGCGTTATTAAAAATTGATCACCCAATAACCTCTTGTGAGAGATTTGCATTTCACTTTGACAGAACTATTATCTATATTCATTTCAAACCTGCTGCTGCAATTGGTTCAAAGCTTGCTTGAGGGTCCCTGGAGCACCACCAGATTACAGTTTGTGGGATTTCTTTCAGTTGTTGCAGTCAAAGTTGTGGACAAGACACTTCGAGCAGCAAAGTCAACTATGTGTCCTGTCAATTCCTGCCCTTCATTGTGGATGGTAAAGTCTAGTAGGAGGGAATTGAATAGATGAGTCCTTATCAGACTTCCAGGGACTGTGATAATTGTGGTATATCCTATCTAGTTTGTTAATTTCCCCCATCATGGAATGTGGAGGGACACCCATTTTTCTAGCTGGGCAAAAACACTCAAGGAGGGTATCAAATTAGGGCTGTAGCCTAGAGAGACCGGGCTGGCCACATTTGATGCCCAGACCTGAGGCTCTCGACCCACATCTTTTGCCTGCATAAAACAATTAAAGGCCACAAAGACTCCTCATTCTTATAGACCATGGTGCTATTATCAACATGGTTTGTAACTATAATTCATACAGACAGGCCCATTTAAAATTTCATAGGAACAGCCATTCCACGTGTTGAGAGGGAGAGAATGTTTGCACGTTTGGTGGGTGGGGTTTGTCCTAAATCCTAGAAATTAATAATGGTAAGATTTTGATTATTTGCTAGCTGCAGAGGAACTCCTGAGCTAGCTTATGCAAAGCAACCTGACTAAGCTAGGTCCATTAGGAAAATACAGGGCCATTGAGGGCCATTGGCAATGCACGAGAACTGCCTCACCCACCCCCATCCCCCGCCCTGACTGGGGATTTGGAAGGTTGCCAGGGTAAATGGGTGTAAGGTAACAGGAAAAGAGTTTATTGAGCAAGGCATGCTGGGAAGAAGAAGGGTGGGAGACAAAGTTCCATCTTGGCCAGGCTGGCTGAAGTCAGGCTGGGAGAAATGCCTTGGGCTCCAGTACTGCACTGCTTTGGGGAACAAACCCCTCTTCAGATGACCATGCTGTAAGATCTGGACTCCCTCAAATGCCACCTAAGCATTAAGATGCTAGGAGTCTAATTTCAGGTAGTAACAGTTTCCAGGGGGCTGGAGCTGCAACTTTAAAAGTCCAGTTTCTACTACATATTAGCCACACCTCTGGGGCACAAGGTACTCTCAGCAGTATTGCATCTGAGAAGCACAGTTGCAAGGCAGAGTTTGTTGAATAATGGAATTGTAGATTTGGAAGTGCTCCTAAGGGTTATCTGCTCCATCCCTTTTCAATGCAGGAATCGCAGCTAAGGAATCCCGGACAGATGGCCTTCAACTTCTGTTTAAAAACCTCCAATGAAGGGCGTCTACTACCTCCAAGGGAGTCTGCTCCACTGTCCAACAGCTCTTAGCACTAGAAAATTCCTCCTAAGGGTTTGTCAGAATCTCCTCTCTTAAAGTTCTCATTGGTTCGGTGTTCTAAACCACAGGGTTGGGACCTACTCTCTGGAGCAGAAGTAAATGATCTTGCTCCATCTTCCATGTGACAGCCCTTCAGATATTTGTAGACGCCTATACTATTGCCTCTCAATCTTCTCTCAGATAAACTTACCCAATTTCCTCAACCATTCTTCATAAGGCTTGGGATACAGATCCTTTATCATCTCAGCACCCTCCCATATGGGCTGAGGTGGGCCCTTAGGCAACCTGGTCCCAAGCTATTCAGAGCTGCCCCCATCATTGTTGACCCTTGAACTGCAAGCATTTTATCATAACAATGGATACGCTTAGTAAAAGAGAGCTTGCGTAATAGCACCGTCTAGTGACAGTCACCATGATTTATGTATGGTATTTGCTTTGTTTGGTCCTGAGTGTATTTTATTGAATTTCATAAACCTAACAGATTGCAATAAAAACAAGTGAAAGAAAATAGTCCATATACTAAATAAAAACTGCAATTGCAAAGAAAAAGATATATAGCCTAGGCATGAGGCTTACTACATCAGAAACAAAAAGTACAATCAGAAAAAGAATACACAAAAGGCTTGGTGGTCCAGTATAGAAGGAAGAAAGGAAAAAGAACCTTGAAGAATACAAAATCCAGAGAGTGGCACAAATCTGTCGGATCTGATGTTCAGGAGTTGCTACTTTTGTCGATGAAATAATACTAAACCAAGCAACAAATAAATGGTCTTGAGCACTTTGAAGCACTTTTAATTTATGCAAACCTTTTATTTCAAGGAGGGCAATTTGCCAAGTCTTGGAATACCAGTACTTCAAATGAGCAAGATCAAAAGTGTTCCAGAATTTGGCCACTGAGGCCCAGGCAGCTATCAAGAGATACAAAACTAATTCATTGTTCTTCAAGTCTTGATCTGGATCCACAAATAAATTCAAGAGTGAACCACTTGCCCAATTTTCAAAGAGATTCCTGAGAACCTCCTTGTCCAAAACCTGTTAACCTTGGTGTAGTCCCATCCATATGTCAGTAGGTTCCAATGTCCTGGCACCCCTTTCAGCACAGGCGAGAGGCACCTTGGTGTATAAATGAAACAGATAATGGAGTTAAGTAAGAACCCTGGGCTATTTTCAGGGAAAGTATTTGTTTAAAGATGTATCATTGTTCAGGAATTATAAGAAACCAAACAATACTGCAACTTTAAAATGGATTTCTTCTTTTCTTGTTTCTTTATGGGAAAAAATACATTTTCATTCCCATGCTGTTAGGTAACCTATAATATACAATCTTGCAAAATTTGGTTAAATTCAGTGCAAATGGTCCATCTACTGTCTTGATTCAAAGTGGAACCTAAATGTATCCAAATATAGACAAAATATTTATCTTTGATCTCAGGAAACGTCATGCAAAAGTCAGCTACTGTCCTGCTTCAGATGATGCCAAATCCAGCAGTCCCAAGTCGACTCACAAGAGCAATCGAAAAAGCAAGATCTCATCATGGTCCAAAGTCAAAGCATAAGGGTATCATGAGATACAAGGTCCAGAAGCAGTCCAAGGTCTAAACGCATGGAACTCATGTGACCAATTAGGTTGTATGGTACATCAAGGAGCAGGGCCGTCTTAAGCATATCTGGCGCCGTGGTGCAAAGATCCCTCCGGCGCCCACCCACCCCCACTTCCCATAACTTTTTTAAGGGTGGGGACCCCAAAGTTGTTGACCTTTTTTAGGAAAGGTTCCCCAGAGCCCCAGAGTTGTTGACCTTTTTCTAGGGAGCTGACACCACGCTTACACATTATCTCTGCTTGGGAAAAGAAAACAGGAAGCATAAACTTTTTTTAGTTGCTCATTTAGTTTTTAATATTTAACGCTGTATTGTTTTTAACACTTGATTGGGAGCCGCCCAGAGTGGCTGGGGAAACTCAGCCAGATGGGCGGGGTATAAATTATTATTATTATTATTATTATTATTAATTATTATTATTATTATTAACAATGCACCTATATATGCGCTTATGTAGTTTCAGATGCATGTGGGCCATCCAAAATCTGACAAGTCACTCCTGGTCTTAAATTGCTGAAGTAAAATGGCATAGCTTCACCTGGCACCAAAATGAGAGAGAAAATGCTGAACTTAGATATACCTCAGTCAGTAAAGCACCAGACTCTTAATCCCAGGGTTGTGGTTTCAAGCCCCATGTTGGGCAAAAGATTTCTGCATTGCAGGGGGTTGGACTAGATGACCCTTGTGGTTCCCTTCCAAGTCTGTGAATGGTTCTGTTATTCTGTTGTATCTGAAGGGCTGTTCACAGGGAAGATGGAGCAAATGTGTTTTGTGAGAGATGCTTGTGCTGTGATTCCTGCACTGGAGGGGGCTGGTCTAGAAGACATCTGGGGTTCCTTCTAACCGTCCAGTTCTGTGATACTATGATTAAAATACTCCAAGAAATAAATAAACGGGCAGTCACTGGAAAGGGCTCCAGGGGCGGCCATCCCACAGAAAGTTTGGTATGTGCCCTGTAGCCCAAGCCCCATTCACCAGGCGAGACCCGGTGAGCCGAAGGAGCGCTCCGCAGTGGCAATGGGGCTCCCCAGGAGAGCTTGCGTACGTGACTACACACCTGCGGGATCATGGCGGGAACTGATGGGGTTTGAAGTCCTTGGCCAAAGGTATTAAGTGGTGTTGGAATGAAGCAAATCGGTGGAACTAGTGATTTTATATGAATTTCCAAAGTTTTGAGGCTTTTTCCTAAAGTCGGCAGGTTTAGGAAACACTCTGACATTGACTTGTTACGTTTCATCCAGGTTATGAAAGAGTTAACAAGATAACGAGGTTTCGGTAGACTCAGTCAGCGGGGAGATAGATCAAGTGCTAAATGAGGAAACAGAGCTGGGATGAGGGATGACCCTGGCGCTGCAGAACGGAACAGGGTCCTAGTGCCTCCGAAGGACGCTGGAGGCGCACAGGCACCAAGCCCCTGCTCCGCCTCGCTTACCTCCCTGCTCTCCCCTCCCTGGACTCTCCACCTGGCGCCCTCCACTGCTTAGCACCCTGGCTCACTGCACCACTACTCCCAATGGTAAAGACGTCCCTGTCAAGGAGCTCATATAAGGTTGTTCCAGCATTCTCTGCTAGGAAGTGGAGGCTTTTCATCATGGGACTCTGGAGCCCCACCCAGAGTACAGCTGTGCAGGCCATCTGGATTGCCTGAGGACTGTTGTCTACTCAAGAGAAGCAGCTTCCTCATGAATAGCCCCTTATTCCCAAGGAGTCTTGGTTTCTTTGTGCAGGAATTCCAGCATCTGGAAGCTGACTGGACCTGCAAATCAATGTAGGCTTGAAAGCTTCAGTCCACCATCTTGATTCAAGATGACATATGCTTCTATCCAAACATGAACCTGAAAGCTGTTCCACATCAGGAACCATCATGACAAATCTCACTATGCTATTTTAAGAGGTGTCCAAACCCACAGAGAACAGACAGAAACAAAACATGTCAAAATATAGATCTAGATATTTAAAGTTTAATTATTTGTTTGGTAGCATTTCACCTTGTATCTGTTCTTCTTTTACTTTAAGGTGCTCCGAGGCCATTTGCTATACATGGCTACCCTTCTGGAAACAGGAGCAGGACATTCAAATTCAGTAGTACAACAGGATATTCTAGGAAATTCCCCAGACATGTGATTAAAAAATAATAATGAAAGCCGTGTCATAATACCTCGTCATGACTTTTAGCAGAAAAGAAAATAAGTGTTTGCTGTTTCAGCATCACCAACAATCCTTCTTTGAAGTTCCTGAATTAATTGTAAGAGCGATTATGAATAATTCATCACTTTCATAAGTCAGGACACTTGTCACCTTCCTGTCTAATCCTCTGCACTTTCTCACATACTCACTTCAAGGCCTCTTGACAACCCTGATGCAGTGAGCGTCATGGAGAAAATGTGTTTGGAACAACTGAACTGCTCCACTAAGATGGTACAGTGGAAACGAAAATCGGTAAGGCAGGGCACTTTACTGAGGTTAGGTCAATCTGTGCGGGCCGGGAGACGCTGCATTTTGAACCTGAAATGTTCAAAATGCCCCTTCCATTTCTCCTGCCGCTTCGCTGAAGGGGCGCTGCACAGAGGGGGGAGAATTTTTTCCCCCTCTAAAACAAGGTGCATTCAGTGCATACAAGGTGCGTTCAGTCGCCTTCAGTGAAGGCAACCCAAAGCCTCTGGAATGCTGCAGGAGTTCCCGCTGCGGTCCGGAGGCTTCGGGTTCCTTTCAACCTGCTCTTTGGGGAAAGCCATCGCCAGCCCCAAAGAGCTTATTGGGGCTGGCGGGGGAAGCCCAGGTCCCCCCCCCCAGCCCCAGGGACCACACATAAGACGCACAGACATTTCCCCTTAGATTTTAAGAGGAAAAAAGTGTGTCTTATGGAGTGAAAAATACGGTAGTTAAATAGCAACACAACACAAGTAGGCCTTTGGTCTGATTCAGCAGCATTCTCAGCGGAGGCGAGTTCATAAGGGCACTGCCCCACCAACCCCAGCCTACCTTCCGCAGCTTCTTACTTGCAACCAGTCATGGTTCCTTTGCCAGCCATTGGCTGTGATTCTACCTACTATTGGCCTCCCTTCCTCCCCCCCCCCGCCCCAGTGCCAAAGGATATGAGATACCACTGAGAACTTTTCTTGTGTCCCCATCAGCCCTCTGTTCCACAGACCTCACACAAGCAGCCCCTGTGTGCAAGTGTGGTGTGTTATGTATAATCGTTTAATTGACACTGGAATGTGGAATGTCTAAATGTGAATTCCTGAAAAAGTTTAACATGGGGCGATTCCACTGGAATACAGTGGTACCTCTGGTTGCGACCGGGATCAGTTCCGGAGGCCCGTTCACAACATGAAAAGAGTGCAACCTGCAGCAGAGCGTCTGCGCATGCACGGGTTGTGATTCGCCACTTCTGCGCATGTGCATGATGTCATTTTGCCCGTTGCTTCAAACTGCACAATATGAATACCTGCAATGTGGTGCAGCCTGCTATAATCAAGTGTTGCTCTGTTTTTAGTGGATGGAGACTGAAGATTCTTACAGGGCTATCCCGGAGAGCACATGGAATTCTGGAGAACTGGCATGTGATGATCTCTGTAGCACTCAGTTTTGACAAATGAGAACAACTGAACAAAAACTGCTGTGAGTAACAAGTCTAAGCAAGCAGCAGGCATGTAAAAATAAAGAAGCTGTTAAGAAATTGCTCTGTGAGCTCTTGCAAAACAGTCTCTAGGGAGATGGTTAAGCAATGCTTCCTGATGAAATCCTGAACAAACATCAAATGCACATTTAAAGCATTACTCAGTAATCATCCCCTCATTTCAGTCAATGAGCATCAACACAATTTACCAGTTATCCTGTTCCCATGGTATATGCCCTTCTTCAGCTACAGAAGGCCTTTCCCGATATTTCTGTCCAGATAGCCCCACATTTGACACAGATGTAATCCCACAAAGTATCTTTCTACCTAGGGTTCTGCAAATCCACATCTGGCCGCAAACCAGTTTGAAGACTCTCCATTTTAATGCCTAAAACTAATCATGTAGTTGGGAGAAGGAAGAACGAGGCACCTGCAGGCTGCCTATGTGTGTCTCTTTCCACCACACCCTCTCATTGCTATCAGGTTGCCCCACATCTCTTGGTTCCAGGATTGTTCCAGGCAGGGGTGCCAACTTGAATAAAATATTGGGGGGCAGGTAAGCCCCACCCTACATAATTGATCACAAAACACAGCATACACACACCATTTGAATGGGAATGCCCATCACCTTTTGGGGGAGGGACAAAGGGACCTCAGCCCCTAAGAGTTGGCTCCTATGGTTCCAGGTGGACCTGATCTGACCTTGCAAGATCTTGGGTTCCCTCAACCCACTCTGGCTGAATCTCAGGTTGACCCCTATTGGCCATATTCAGTCCAGGATTTGGGCTGAGCGTGTGCACAGTCCTGCTTCTACCCTGCCCTACCAACCTTCACCAGCTGTCCAGTGAAACCAACAAGATTGATGGAAAGCCTTGTTAGTTCAAGGGGTGTGTGTGTGAGGGAGAGAATAAGAATGCAGTCTTGGCTTGAATGAATCTGATAGAAGTTTCCAGCAAAGAATGTTTAAGGGCAGCTGTAGTGAAGGAAATGGATGAAAATGAAGCGGTTTTCCACTAATCTTATCTGTTTCACCGGGACGTGGGTGGCACTGTGGTCTATACTACTGAGCCACTTGGGCTTGCCGACTGGAAGGTTGGCGGTTCGAATCCATGTGATGGGGTGAGCTCCTGTTGCTCTGTCCCAGCTTCTGCCAACCTAGAAATTTGAAAACATGCCAGTGTGAGTAAATAGGTATCGCTGCGGTGGGAAGGTAAACAGCATTTCTGTGTGCTCTGGCATCCGTCATGGTGTCCTGTTGCAACAGAATCGGTTTAGTCATGCTGGCCACATGACCTGGAAAGCTGTCTGTGGACAGATGCTGGCTCCCTTGGCCTGAAGATGAAGATGAGCACCACAACCCCATAGTCGCCTTTGACTGGACTTAACGTCCAGGGG
The DNA here is from genome assembly GCF_027172205.1 of Podarcis raffonei. Taxonomy (NCBI): domain Eukaryota; kingdom Metazoa; phylum Chordata; class Lepidosauria; order Squamata; family Lacertidae; genus Podarcis; species Podarcis raffonei. Next base: position 8,768,022 of record NC_070621.1, read on the forward strand.
TCCTTTACTTTACCTATCTGTTTCACCACAAGCAGAGAATTGACAATACATGTGGTGGCATGGTGTGTGTTTCTAAATGAACAGATCTCATCACCTACAGGAAGGAGGTGTTGAAAATGTTAAAAAGTTGTTCACAGCTGTATACAACTTTAGGTGAAGAAAGGATAATGGATAGAAGACTGGCAATGAAATACTAATCAAAGCCTTCAGTTCAAATCACTGGTGAAACACATACTATGTGGGAAGGTATATCCACCTTCTTTCATTGTACAGCCACCTTCTTTAATGGTCCTCAGTGGATTTTGTAAATAGATACTGGTGCATTTAAAACACCAAGAACATGAAGTTGCAGGTGACCTTAGTTTGATGTTGTTTCTAAAGCTCAAGTACTGCATAACACTGATTGTGCACCATTTATTTTGACAGGTTTCTGTGCTTACCTCTCTTGATTTACTCAGCCTTGTACTATTGCTTCCTGTTTGTTTCTATATACAGTGGTACCTCGGGTTAAGTACTTAATTTGTTCCGGAGCTCCAGTCTTAACCTGAAACTGTGCTTAACCTGAAGCACCACTTTAGCTAATGGGGCTTCCTGCTGCCGCCGCGCCGCAGGAACCCAATTTCTGTTCTTATCCTGAAGCAAAGTTCTTAAACCGAGGTAATATTTCTGGGTTAGCAGAGTGTGTAACCTGAAGCGTATGTAACCTGAAGCGTATGTAACCCGAGGTACCACTGTATATATATTTCTTTCTTAATAAAATTTCTTAATAAAAAATTATAATAAAATAAATTCCCCAAGAGGAGAGAGAGGCTCAAACTAGCTTTAAACGGCATGTGTGAAATCTGACAAAGGCTGCAGCTGCCTAACACATTTCTGCACTGGGGGGAAATAGGACTTAGCACTGAATAAACAGGTTGCACAGGTAAGATTGGATTTTTAAAGTGTTTCCACCAGATGTCAGGTGCTGGTTCTTCAGGTAAGTCCCCCTCCAGCTGACTCCCTCAATCCTCACACAGACAAAACCAGATCCCCTCTCCTCCTTACCCTAAAGTAAAGCAAACAGAGCAACTGTATGAGTCACAAAACACCCATCCTGCTAACTGTCACCCACATGTGACTAGGTTACTAGGGCAACGCCCTCTGGTGAGGAACAAATGTAATGTGTTACCAGAAGGAGGAAATAAGTGGCAACAGCTTTCTTGCTGTAAACCTGTTAACTGCAGAGAGAGAGAGAGAGAGAGAGAGAGCACCCATCTGCACCCACAGGAAACATGGCCTGAGTTATTGCTCACGGTAAGTGAAGAACAGCTTTATCTAAAGTCCAGATGACTTTTGGTTACAAAAGAGCTTTTTCAGTACCTGAGATCAAAGGGAAAGAGGAGCTGGTGTTTCAGCTGCAGTTTTTGTCCCCGTAGATCTATTTTTAATCTTTCCCCTGGTAAAGGAGAAGGGTGGGATGTGTGTTTGCTGGGTCACACAGATGCTTCAAGGCACCAATTCTCTGTCAGAGTGAAGAGTTTTAATCCAAACTAAAAACCAGTGGCCAGTTCCCTGAACTACTTCCAGACTGAAGTATTTCAGGAGCACTCTGGGAAGAACTTATATCCTTCCTTAGGTTCTGTAGTCTACTGCCTTCCACATTCCAACCTGATAAAAAGGTAAAATAAAATGAAACACCAAAGGTTAAAAACCTGATACATTAGACCATCCTATTAAACCATCTACTCAGAAATTTGTCAGAATCAGATAGCAAATATATGATTTTCACTTGATCATCACCATCAGATATCTTACATAAAAAATTCAGAATAAATTTTGCCTTTGGTTCAGAATACAAAGAGCAGTACAGAAAATAATGATAAAGATATTCTACTGTTGCAGCATCACATATGCAAAACACTGTTCTACCAGTATTTTGCTATTTGTTGTTGTTTAGTTGCTTAGTCGTGTCCGACTCTTCGTGACCCCATGGACCAGAGCACACCAGGCACCCCTGTCTTCCACTGCCTCCCGCAGTTTGGTCAAACTCCTGTTCATAGCTTCAAGAACACTGTCCAACCATCTCGTCCTCTGTCACCCCCTTCTCCTTGTGCCCTCCATCTTTCCCAACATCAGGGTCTTTTCCAAGGAGTCTTCTCTTCTCATGAGGTGGCCAAAGTATTGAAGCCTCAGCTTCACGATCTGTCCTTCCCGTGAGCACTCAGGGCTGATTTCCTTAAGAATGGAGAGGTGTGATCTTCTTGCAGTCCATGGGACTCTCAAGAGTCTCCTCCAGCACCATAATTCAAAAGTATCAATTCTTTGGCAATCAGTCTTCTTTATGGTGCGGCTCTCACTTCCATACATATTTTGCTATAGTCCCTCTAAATATTGTGAAGACACAGTCTTGGAATGCAAAGCCAGAAATACTTTTCTAAATGAACTGTTATATAATTCTCCATTACATATGTTGATGTAAGAAAACGTAACTGGAGAGAACAATGATTTCTGGATTTGCCTGTAGAGCTTGTTGGGAATGGAAATCCCCTCAAACTTTCTCTCTCTAGATATTCAAGTCTAATCTAGGGTCCACTTTTTAAGAAGCTGGAGAATTATATCAAAAGCTAAAATTTGTTGTTCACAATTTGCTACCCGGGTAGTTGCATTATGTGATTGTAGCTGTTGCATAAAATGTTTTTTTTAGGAATTCTAAAGTTTTCAATATTAAAAAGATTAAAATGGTATATAAGTAAAACCATAAAAATACAAAATTGTACAGGCATAATGCCAGGCTTTGCTCTAATACTAACTGCTAGGCAGGGCCGTTTTAAGCATATCCAGGGCCATGGTGCAAAGATCCCTCCAATGACCCCCCCCCCGTTTCTTAGGCCCATTACCACACTTATTAACAAAATGGTTTAAAATCTAATATTGATCAATAGAGCTTTTTCCTTGCCCTTTTTCTTCTTCTTCACCATGCATTTGAATGGTGGTTGTGGTGCTTCTGAGAGACCCTTAGATCAGGCCATAACCTGGTGATGAATCTTGGAAATCCAGCTGAAAACCAGTTATCTACCCCTACTGACAATGGTTCTCCCAGATCTCAGGCAGAGAGAGGTCTTTCCTTTTATTTGCTACCTCATCTATGTTTTAGCTGGAGATGGCAGGGATAGAAGTGGGCATCTGTTGTAAGCAAGCCATGTGTCCTGTCATTAGGGATGGGGAAATCTGTTATTTTCCGTTTCTCTCAGTTCCTCATTTTTTCCAATCGTAAGTTCAGTTCTCCACATTTCCACATCAGTTTGCCACTGGCATAGCTCAGTTGGTAGCACATGACACTCTTAATCTCAGGTCCATGGGTTCGAGCCCCATATTAGGTATAAGATTCCTGCATTGCAGTGGGTGAGACTAGATGACCCTTGTGGTCCCTTCCACCTCAATGATTCCATTATTTAAATCCACATGAAAATTCATCACCATTTGAGCATGAAAAAATCACCATTTGGGGTGTGAATACACACATGCTTATACGCAGTTTTGCCTAATGCATACATTCCTCTCATATACTCCTATACTACATTAATAGCCATGACTCCCCCCACCCAAATAATTCTGGGGACTATAGTTTGTTAAACATTTTGGGCATTGTTAGGAGACCCTTAACAAACTACAGTTCCCAGGATTCTTTGTGGGAAAACCATGCCTATTGAAGTGGTCTAAGAGTGTATGGTGCGGATGTGACCCCAACCTGCTCCACCTTTTGTGTGACCGACAGTCCTTTAGATATTTGAAGACAGCTCTCCCCATGTCTCCTCTTAACTGTCTCTTCTCCATGATAAACCTACTCAACTCTTTCAACAATTCCTCATAGGACTTTGTACCTGCAGCCATGTCTTTGCTCATTTGCAGCATTTATGTGTAGAGCGTGTGAAGTGAAAATTGCTGCAGAATGCACATGCTCCAATTCTATTTGTTTAAAGGTAGGAGCTGGTGGGACGCGGGTGGCGCTGTGGGTTAAAGCCTCAGTGCCTAGGACTTGCCGATCGAAAGGTCGGCGGTTCGAATCCCCGCGGCGGGGTGCGCTCCCGTTGCTCGGTCCCAGCGCCTGCCAACCTAGCAGTTTGAAAGCACCCCCGGGTGCAAGTAGATAAATAGGGACCGCTTACTAGCGGGAAGGTAAACGGCGTTCCGTGTGCTGCGCTGGCTCACCAGATGCAGCTTGTCACGCTGGCCACGTGACCTGGAAGTGTCTGCGGACAGCGCTGGCCCCCCGGCTTGTAGAGTGAGATGGGCGTACAACCCTAGAGTCTGGCAAGACTGGCCCGTACGGGCAGGGGTACCTTTACCTTTACTAGGAGCTGGTGGAGGGGACGCAGGTGGCGCTGTGGGTAAAACCTCAGCGCCTAGGACTTGCCGATCGCATGGTCGGCAGTTCAAATCCCCGCGACGGAGTGAGCTCCCATCGTTCGGTCCCAGCTCCTGCCCACCTAGCAGTTCGAAAGCACCCCTTAAGTGCAAGTAGATAAATAGGTACCGCTTTATAGCGGGAAGGTAAACGGCGTTTCCGTGTGCTGTGCTGGTGCAGGCTTGCCAGAGCAGCTTTGTCATGCTGGCCATGTGACCCGGAAGTGTCTCCGGACAGCGCTGGCCCCCGGCCTCTTAAGCGAGATGGGCGCGCAACCCCAGAGTCGGACACGACTGGCCCGTACGGGCAGGGGTACCTTTACCTTTACCTAGGAGCTGGTGGCACAATCAGGGTGCCTGACTTTCCAATGCCAGGTGTTGCTGCTGGTTACCTAGTGGGATGAGAGTCAAGAACATTGAACTGGGGGTGCTGTCATGCTTGAACATTTCTGAGCTCCCCGCACCTCACTCCCTCTACCTCTCAGTAACTGGAAGTGCCGCTTGCTGTTGGGCAGCCAGGCGAATAGTGCTGCCTTGTCTCTACAGCTCCACCAACCACTGTTAAAAATGATTTCAGCAAGCCTGGAATGCTGAGCAGAGTGAACTCACTGAACCATAAGGAAATGGAATGACGGAGAATCCCATCATCACAACCGCAACTGTTATTTAGGTGTCTGGCCTTTACTCCAGGCAGACTTCTGGCATTTTCTTTTATTTCTTTCCCACCCGATCACAAGCTGATATCTCGCCAACACCATAATAAATCTAAGTTAGAGTCCTCCTTAGGGATTATTGCCACCAAACATCCCAATGTTTCCACATAGTTCTGTTCTTTGAATTAATCCATAAGCATTATAAAGTTCTTGTTAATTCCTTCTTGCATTCCATTAATATTTGCAATCCATTATTAATGACATTCCATTAGTAGCTAATTTTTCTTTGGTGAAGAGTTGCCAAAACATAAAATGGCATAGTGAATATATAAAGAGAGAACAAAGGTTCCTCTCTACCAACATACCAATCCAATAACGATGAAAATCTTCTCCAGATCAAGACCTTGGCACTCAGTGGCTGGTTCATTTAGCAGGTTATCTTGTCTCCTTCATTCAGAACATGCTTGTTTCTTAAGTCCAAATTCTGATACATCTTAAAAAACAGAAGGACTTCCGCTCATGGTGGCTGTGTTGCAGAGTTTACGATACATGCAGTGCTATACACTCAGTGTCCCTGCCCCCCAAATTCCACTGGAGTGAGAAGCAGGTATCAGATGAACTGCGAGTGAAAGCTCCCCCCCAACCCCCGGCTTGCAAGGACAATTACTCTCACATTATCCTTAATTGGCTGCATGGCCGGTGTCCACTATCTTGGGACCCGCTGTTCACCATGGTGATTAGCACCGGAAGTCTGGCTTTGTAAACTATCTAGATGTGGCTGACCAGGAACATATTGCTAATAAAAACAAGAGATGTGGAAAGACTGAGTCATACAAGTTTTTTTTGGCAGTAGGATGCATACAGAGTACATCAGTTTACAGAGACTGTTTCCTCAAGTTGAACTGGTATGCAAGAAATTTATAGTGATTTTTTCCTCTTGTACATATTTTGTTGTTGCATTTTGTTCTCTACAAATAAACGTGCTGAAGATATTGAAAGCAATCAGAGTTCTAAAGCAAATAGCACAACTGTCAATCCTGCATCTTCTTCCCAAGAAGCAACAGTAGCAGCCCCACTCCCACTTTTAGTTAATTCTATCTTAAACAAAACAAACCCTCCAGCTGTCAGACTCCCTCTGCTTAAATCAAAAATTTCACTGAGCACTTTCTCCAAACTTTGATGGGTGTGACATTCGTTCCAAAGACTACAGAGAGCATTCCAGCCATTAAGAGTTGTCAAGCTTATTTTATTCTCACGAGTTAAGCTATGTCACATCTTAATCATTATGAATGGGTCCATTCACAGTAATCAAAACAGTCACTCGATCGTGTCATATACAAATAGTTCACAAGGAGCACTTTGCAAAGCAGAAGATAAACTAGAGGGCGTATGTTATTATCCCAGCACTACAACAGCCCCTTCTCTACATCTTCTTTGCACCCAACTCTTTTCTTGTTGCAAACCCCCATTTTCAAAAATTGAAAGCTGAGTTATGTGGACTGCATACAGAGATTTCCATCTGACTTTCCTTTTATTTCCACGGTCTACAGCCTGCAGCTATGTGGCAGCTAAAATTAGGGAATGCTGCTGCTGCTGTCAAAGCAAAGAGGAGCAACAGCAGGAGTCAAATGAGAAACCAGGTAAGGAGGAACTGGAGACTCTCTGTGGCAGAGATGGGGAGCCAGGTGTTGTTCATCATCATAATAATAATAATAATAATAATAATAATAATAATAATATCTTTATTGTCATTGCCCCCTCTCGGGGACAACGAAATTACTTGACTGCTCCATAAAAACACTAATTAAAACACTAATTAAAACACTAATTAAAACTAATTAAAGCAAGGAAGATTAGATGACTTTCAAAGTCTAGGCTTCCCATTCAGGGCCGAGATCGCTCTGGAGAAGAAGCTGTTCTTAAGACGGCTCGTTCTTGTCTTCATCGTCCTGTATCTCCGTCCCGATGGCAGGAACTCAAAGAGACAGTGACCAGGATGCGATGGATCTTTTACTATGTCCAGTGCCTTCCTATGGCACCTTGTGGCATAAATCTGCTCTAAGCTGGAGAGTGGGCAGCCAACAATGCTCTCTGCTGCCTTAACAACTCTGCACAATCCCATCCTGTCCTGGGTAGTACAGCTTCCGTACCACACACATAAGCCATAAGTGAGCACACTCTCGATGGCACAGTGATAGAAGGCAAGCAGCAGTTTCTGCGGAAGATGGTTTTTCCTTAGAATTCTCAAAAAGTACAGTCTCTGCTGCGCCTTCTTCACAAGCCCCCTTGTGTTGACACTCCAGGACAGATCCTCTTGTAATTCAATGCCCAAAAATCTGAACGTTGTTACCCTCTCCACACAGACCCCATCAATCAAAAGTGGCTGGACATTGCTCTTCTGTCTCCTGAAGTCCACCACAAGCTCCTTTGTCTTCCTTGTATTTATGAGCAAGTTGTTAGCTCTGCACCACTCTGTCAGCCGCTCCACCTCATCTCTATAATCCGTTTCACCCTCCCTTTCAGGGATGAGCCCAATCACGGCTGTGTCATCTGCAAATTTGACAACCCTATTACTAGGGTGAGCAGCGACACAATCGTACATGTAGAGAATATAAAGGAGCGGACTGAGTACGCATCCCTGTGGTGTTCCTGTGTTAGTCTTAAGCATATTAGAGGTATAAGGGCCCAACCGAACCCCCTGGGAGCAGTCTGACAAAAAGTCCAATATCCACCCACAAAGTGATAACGGAAGCCCCAGATCTTCCAGTTTAGACATCAGACGTTGTGGTAGAATGGTATTAAATGCCGAGCTGAAATCTAAAAAAAGCAGTCTGGCATAACCCCCCCGCTGCTCCAAATGTGCAAGGACGGCATGGAGGGCAATCGCCACAGCGTCCTCTGTCGATCTTTTCATTTTATAAGCAAATTGGAATGTGTCCAGTCCCTCTGGTAGGCAGGCAATGACATAATTTCGTACCAGCTTTTCAAAGCACTTCATGATTATAGGTGTGAGTGCTACTGGGCGAAAGTCATTCAGATCTTCCGGGTTAGATTTTTTTGCTATTGGAACGATAATAGAGGACTTTAGGCAGGATGGAACAATAGCCTGGGCTAGGGATCGATTTAAAATCCCAGTGAAAACTCCTGCTAGTTGATCTGCTAGTCTCTCAATACCCTTCCAGCTACCCCATCTGGCCCTGTGGCCTTCCTTGGGTTGATTCCCTTCAACACCTTCCTCATCTCTTCTTTTTCCACAGAGACTACTACATTCCTTTGTACTGATGATGGTGAAGGTGGTGATGATGGCAAAGCCTTCCCAGGGAGTGGTGGTGGTGGTCATTGGCAGGAACTGGTGGGGGTTGGAATCTTAACATCCGGAGGGCCATAAGTTTCCAATCCCTGCAGCTGTGGTTAAGAAGAATCCTACTGGACCAGACCAAAGGCCCTTCTGGTCCAGCAGCATGATTCCAAAGCAGAAGCTGATCAGATGCTTTCAGGAAGCATGACAAAAATAGCCATTCTCCAAAGGGACTCCTAGAAAAGATGTGTAGCAGAGGTGGAAAAGGTGCATAAAAGGGAAAATCAGCTCCCCCCCCCCCCACGAAAACAAAGGGCTAGAGCAGAGGTGGGCAATCAATTTCAGGCTGAGTGCCACATTCCCTTCTGGACAACTGTTGCTCCAGGAGAGCAAGAGGTGATATCAGAGTTCACTGACTGTATCCCAGCCAGTGAAAAATCCCCAGGGACAGTTCAAAGCAGGTGAGGGGGGAGGAACTGGGGGAGGGGCTGCTGCCTGAGAAGAGTTGCAAGGGCCAGCTAGAGAGGCCTGGAGGTCTGCATTTGGCCCCCAGGCTAGAGGCTTTCCCAGTGAGAAGGAAGTTTGCAATGTTTTTGTATTTTTTTCGTTTAGAAAAAAAGGTGAAAAGAGGAGGAGAGTGTTAGAAGTGTATGAGATTATGTGGAGAAAGGGGATAGGGAGAATGTTTCCCCCCATCCATTGTTCATAATACTTGAACAAAGTGGGGGGGGGGCTTCCAAGGCAGCGGAACCATGGGATTCAGCCGAATCCCAAATTCAGCCAAAACTGGCTACTAATTGCTTCTGATTTTCCCTCCCTTTGCACAAGTAACTACATGACACGCCTCATCTGGAAGAGCTGAGCCACCAGCAACATGTACCCTTCCCGTCCAAAGTCAGCCTATTAGAAGATGACGCTAAAAGCCTACAAGGAGCGTCTTCCCTGGGACAAGATCCTGCACTGCTTCCCCTCAAGCAACTATGATGTCAGCAAGTCCACACCCTCTTGCATCATCACAGACCATAATGAAGACAGATTCACAAACTCCTCTTTCAGCGGAGATGAATGTGTCTGAAAACCCTCTGCCTGTGATGCCCGTAGATAGTTATGAAATTATAAAATGATTTAATTGGAAGTGAAATGAAAAGGAAATTGTACTAATTAAAAGCTATGTTATATTGTTATTAGTCTTGGTTTTTTATTCTCCCCATCAAAAATTATGAGTTGCATTGCAAAAGCACAAATACAGTACGGTGAAATAGCCTGAATTACTTCGCATGACAAGTATACAGCATGACTATTACAGCAAATATCACAGGGTGGTCTGGAAAACCTATAAAGTCCACTTCAGCCCACACTTTCAACTCTGTGTGTGGGAAGTGTTTATGGTATACCGATAGCTCATGGATAAGAGCTCATGCTTCCAGGAATGACAGTCATGGGTTCATGACCCCCTGATATTTCTGCTTGAAGAATCTCAAGAGTTAGGGTCTTTGCAAGTGAAAAAAACCAAAATGCAACGGAATGCCCCATGGGAAATATCTTGCCCTATATTGTCAAAAGGGGCCCAGGAAAGTGAAATAATGCTGAAACCAGGGAGGCTACTCTTATGGGCAAAGTAGGGCATAGCCCTGAAAAGGTTCTGAACCCAAAAAACCTTCCCAGGCTATGGTGCAGTCTTCTTTCTGTTGCACACAATAACACCACTGCATTTCCAATGACTGAGAGACTTCTCTGCTTAGCCAGTCTATCTTCTCTGCTTAGCCAGTCATAAAAATCACCAGCAGTAGATTTCACCCCTGTCTCCAAGGAGAGGAAACCGGGGGGGGGGGGTGTGGGTAGGTGGGGATCCCAAGCAACTATTTCACACAGAAAGAGCAAAGGAGGGAGGGTAAGTATATTATTGTCCTTTTATCCTGCTTTTGCCTCTCTCAGAAGCTATGCCGCTATTGGGGGGGGGGCATCTCTCATCTTTCACTATTGTTACCCAACAGGAGCCATGGAAAGCAAAATATTGCAAAATCACACAAGCGATTTGTGATCATCTCTTATTGACATGGCTTGTTGGATGTCTGCACAGGAGGTTGGAGAAATTTTGCCAGTACTGTGCTAGGCAGGCCACTGATCTCATTTCATTTCACAGTAGCTCCTTAATGGAGATGACAAAAATGCATCCAGAAAATTACTGCTGGACACTTGTTGCATATGGAGAACAATGGTGGTGGCTACTTTTATATTTGTACCCCACCTCTTTGCCTGGCAGGTACTCAAGGAGGCTTACTGATAAAAAAAAACACAGCTAAAATCACAGAAAAACTAATCATTAAAATTACATTTTATAAAATAAAATATAATTAAAACTATATGGTCTAAACCACAGAGCCTAGGGCTTGCCGATCAGAAGGTTGGCAGTTCAAATCCCCGCGACGGGGTGAGCTCCCATTGTTTGGTCCCAGCTCCTGCCAACCTAGCAGTTCGAAAGCACGCCAGTGCAAGTAGATAAATAGGTACCGCTATGGTGGGAAGGTAAACGGTGTTTCCCTGCACTGCTCTGGTTCACCAGAAGTGGCTTAGTCATGCTGGCCACATGACCTGGAAGCTGTCTGCGGACAAATGCCGGCTCCCTCGGCCTATAGAGCAAGATAAGCACGCAACCCCAGAGTCGTCCGCGACTGGACCTAACGGTCAGGGGTCCCTTTACCTTTACCTTTACAATAAAAAATAGCTAGAATGAAAAACAGCACAGCACCAGTCATTTCATTAAAAGCAGTCAGCTCCCCAAAGCCTATTGGAACAAGACTTTACCTGTCAGCAGAAACACCACAAGGAGGGAGCCAGCCTGGCTTCTCTGGAGAGGGAGTTTCAGAGTCTGGCAGCAGCTACCGAGAAGGTCCTCTCCTACATCGCCACCAAGTCAGGATGGTGGGACCAAGAGAAAGATCTCCCTTGAAGCTCTCGCAACCTGGGCAGGTTCTTATGAGGGAATGTGGTATTTCAGATAGCTTGGACCTAATCCATATAGGTCATATAACCAGCCTGGGACAGCAATCTGGCAGCTCTTTGAGCCAGCTGAAGTTTCTGAGCACTTTTCAAAGGCAATCCTATGTAGAGCATGTTACAGCAATGCAAATAGTGCGTAACTAAGGTGTGTGTCACTGTGGCCAATTCAGAAAACCAAGTGAAATGTTTTCCCCAGTTTGCAAGTTCTAGGTCTCCATTCTGGTTAATACTGTGCATAATGCAAAGGGCCACTTTATCCACCACTGGTCACCTCAGCTTGAACCAAGAGCATCTCTTTGCCAGCACTGTAGTCTCGACGAATTGGCACAGGCATGGGGTGTGGTTGAGTAATACATGTCGTCTTGCAGCGACCTCTGTGAGCTGACCACTGACCAGAAGTCTGATGTAGCAGCCACTGAAGATTGCCAATAGCTGCTGGGCCATCACCTAAAATCAGTCAAGCATCAACGTTTATTGATGATGTAAGAACATAGGATGCAGCTGTTATACCAAGTCAGACCAGTGGTCCATCTAGCCCAGTGATGCCTATACCAATCTGTAGCTCAAATAGCACTTCATGTGCTGTCCCTGAAAGTTAGTGCTAGAAGTGGAGAACATTTTCTGACCAGCAAGCCAAATCCTTATATCCCCAACCCAGAGGCCATCTACCTGCCAGTCATCTGACATTAATATGGTACCAGGTTATACTGAACTCTCAAGCCCTGACTATGGGGACTCAGTGTGGAATTGTATGAAAGCTCTTTTGCAACCAGAACCTTGTTGCTCTTTGAACACCACAGGGCTCTTTGCAAAAGGGCTTTCAAACAGACCAACACTGAGCTTTGACTGCACATGGCTGTTTCCAGTAGGGGAAGAGGCATGAACAGCCCAATGGTGCAGGATTTAATTCCTACTCATCTGCTGGTGAGCGGAGATTAAACCCTGCTGCTTCGGCTATGTGTGCCAGTTCCCAGTAGAGTAACTGATGCATGCAGCCAATTCAGAATCAAACCCCTCCCACCTTTGGAATAGCATCAATGGGCATAAAGGTAAAGGTAAAGGTACCCCTGCCCGTACGGGCCAGTCGTGTCCGACTCTGGGGTTGCGTGCTCATCTCGCTTAAGAGGCCGGGAGCCAGCGCTGTCCGGAGACACTTCCGGGTCACATGGCCAGCATGACAAAGCTGCTCTGGCGAGCCAGCGCAGCACACGGAAACGCCATTACCTTCCCGCTATAAAGCGGTACCTATTTATCTACTTGCACTTAAGGGTGCTTTCGAACTGCTAGGTGGGCAGGAGCTGGGACCGAATGACGGGAGCTCACCCGCCGCGGGGATTTGAACCGCCGACCATGCGATCGGCAAGTCCTAGGCACTGAGGTTTTACCCACAGAGCCACCCGCGTCCCACTATCAATGGGCATGGTTTCTGAAATAATGGCCTCACAGGCCAAGATTGGCCTATCCCCAACCCTGGCTTATGTCATAATAAACCACCTCTCCCCAAAATTTCAGACTGGAGTCTTTCCCAGTGCTGGGGGTTGAACCTGAGACCTTCCATGCACAAAGCAGGTGCTCTGCCACTCAGCTGTGGCCCTTTCCCTTCTCCAAACCCAGATATTCTGAGCAATTTGCTTCTATATTGCACAACTAGCCTTCAACAGCTTTTTAATCCCATTTCATTTAACATTATTGTCAACTTAAACATTTCCATCATTTCCATCATTAATTCTTTTTAGGTTTACATCTACCTTTCCAAACTTTCATGTGCATTACCCTTGCTAGTGTTAATATATACAGTAACCTAGTTGTTACTGTTGTTATTACCTGCCCTTCACTGTGAGGTCCAAGGGTGGGTTACAACTTTGAAACACAAAATCTAAAACAACTTAAAATAACCAAAAGGTGTGTACTAAAAGTTTCTTGAAAAGTCCCTGACTTAATATATATATATATTTAAAAATTCCTTTAAGAATTCAAATATTCCTTGAATGTCCCTTGCATATCTACATCATTTAAAAGGCATAATAATATATCATTGGCACTACATTTTATTTTAAATATTTCTTAAACATTTATAAGTGAGCAGTAGTGCCTGGGGCCCCCTTGGGACTGGTAGGACAAAAGGTATAGAATACAAAAGTAGGGCAGTGCTGGAGCCAATGACTGATAGAGGCACTAGTTCTAGTTTTGCCTCCTCCCCTGCTAAGGTCTAGAAGGTCAACCTTGAGACTAAGGAGGAGAAAGAAACTAACAGGCAGTGCCACCTTCTGGACAGTTTATAAGTAAGAAATCAGGCAGGTATGGGCTGGCTGAGTACAGAGGCTGGTGAAGATCCACCTCAGTTCTCCCCCAACACCAAACCTTTTTACGGACTCCTTCAATGAATTCTTACCTCAGGGGCTCCATCTGGGACAAGCTGGAGGAACTCTCGGTATGCCAAGGCACTTTGGTGGCTGTCCTTTTTCTCGGGCAGCAGTTCAGAATCTTCTGAAGAAATTCCCAGGCCTTTTTCCTGACTTGGAACGATGGGAGTCTCTATTACAATGCAGAGTTCTTTCAGGTTGTGCTTCAGAGCAGACTGAAAAGGAGCCGGGAGGAGCAGATTTGCAGGACAGCGATATTATTCTGCATCACCCAGAAAAGCACATTCTGCAGCAATCAGCTAACAGCAACAATGATCAGCTGAATCCCTTTGGGTCCCTTCCAACTCTACAGTTTTATGGTTTTATCTTCCATTCTCACAATGGAATTTCCCCTTCCTCTCCTGTCTCCTCTCTCCATGTGAGTCCTGACACACAAAATTCCTCTGAAGGTCCAGGTGGCACTGAGGGCATGCAGAGACAGGAGAGGGAACAGAAGTTCTGTTGTATGAGCAGAAACCATTCTGCTTTGGCTAGGAATTTGTTGGATACAATTCAGTAGCGACATAAGCCACATTTGTACCATCCATAAAGCACTATGCTACCACTTTCAACAGTTGAGGCTTCCAATAAAGGATTATTGGAGCTCTAATTTGTTAAGAGTGTTTCACAAAGCTACAATATTCAGGAGTTACCTGTGAGGCGGGATTGATAGTTAAACCATTCTGAGAATTGTAGCTCTGGAAGAGATAAATTAACAACTCCAGTACCCTTAGCAAACTACAGCTCCCATAAGTCTTTAGGGAAGCTATGACCGCTTAAGGTGGTATCACAGTGCTTTAAATGGATGGCGTGAATATGGCCATAATCACACAAATGAATATGAGTGTTGTTAAGGATGAGAGCATGGGTTCTGAGGGTTGTCTCTAAGTTCCACTCAGAGTAGACACATAAAAATTAAGAGAACTAAGTCATGTCTAACAATTTCAATGGGTCCATAGGCACCAACTCTATGGGGCTGAGGACAGCTCAGCCCTCACCCCAAAGTATGTGGGGACATGGCAGCCTCCCCCTAACTTGAGGAGCTGGGCCTTGTTGGGCCTCTCCGCAGCTGCAGAGGACATCAGGCCTCCTCCTGATGTGTGTGACATCACATGTGATGTCACACACATGCAACAAGCCCCCCCCAAAATGTTGGGCAGAACTCGGCACCTATGAATGGGTCTACCCTGTGCAAGACTAACATTGGATACAACCTTGAATCTTTGTTGAAGTGCCACTAGTGGTTCCAAGTGAGTAATGAATTTGAGGGGATTGAATGGGAGGAGGATGGTGATCTAGGTGACTGGGTAGGATGTTAGCTTGGGAAAATAAACTGCTGTGAGATTACTTTATAAAGAAATGACTTGGGGATCATCATTGGGGGCAGCTGAACTGATCTTGAGCACAATCTGTCAGGAAATTATTTGGACATAAATGAATTGAAGAAAAAGCAATATGGGGTGACCCAGAGCAGGATGCAAATTAATTGAAGAATATTCCTATGGTGATTTGGTGCCAGGACTGCTTTGGCTACACAGGGAACCAGAACTTAGAAAATGGAGCTGGATATTGTGTGTGTGTGTGTGTGTGTGTGTGTGTGTGTGTGTGTGCCGGTGGTTCCTGGTGTCTACCAGGCAGAGGCACCATGTTGCCCCCAACATTGGGTGGGTTGGCGCATGTTGCACACGCCCCCTATGCTGTGCAGGCCAGACTGTTGCAGCCTAGAGGAAGGCTGCATCGGCCTGCGTGGTGTCAAGAGATGCCAGGCAGGAGCAGCCTACTACAATCTGTGCTGGTCCTTGCTTGCATAAAAAGATGCTGCGCAGGCTAGTGCAACCTCTCGCCAGGCCGCACCTGTCCCCACAGCATCTCCCGACACTATGCAGGCTAGTGCAGCCTTCTGCTAGGTCACGCTGGTCCCCACAGTCTCAGGAGATGCTGAGCAGGCTGGTGCAACCTCACACCAGGCTGCCCTGGTCCCTGCAGTGTCTCCTGGCACTGTGCAGGCTGGTGCAGCCTTCCATTGATGCTGTGCTTTGCTCGGCTAGACCTCCTCCACCTGCTCAATATTTGGGGGCTGCGTCCCCTGTTAAGGAATATTGAGGGGGCTGATGACATCTCTGTTTGGAGTTGGCGTGCCTGCTCCTGTGAGAAAGCAAGGAGCCTAGCAGTAGATAGTGTCAGTCAATTGTACCCTCCTGCTCTCAGTCATGAAGAGGTGAAGGAGATGCAACATCTCCTTCTTCCGCCCCCTTGTGCCTTTATGTTTAATTGGGTTTCAGCATTGTTCCCTGAATTGATTCAGGTCCAGATCCAGGCTAAGTGATCTCCACATCTGCCTGGACTGGGTCCCCAGATCCTGGGGGGTGGAGACTGAGGAGTTGGACACAGTCTTACTAAGCAAAACTCTTCAGTGTGATCCAGCAGTGATGTTATTTCAAAAACTCTGCAAAAATACTGAATTTCTTTTTTGAAAAACTAACTAGCTAACTAACTTTAGAATGACATCTTTAATGAAAATGATAGACACCTGTCCCAAATGGAATAGTTAAATGACTAAACAGACTCCATTGACTGAATTCTGTATATTTAATTTGTTATAACCCACAACCTAGTTTTAAGAGCAATGAGTCAGTGTCTTACTTTGGTGGTGGTGGCTGTTTAAAGCATGATAACATCCATCAGCTGGATTCTGGTAATTCTGAAGAATATTTCTGTGCCTGATATAATTGCAGGCAATTCTCTGTATGGTTGACTTGAGAAAGAGGATGATGGCTGTTTGCTTATTCACACCCATTTGGAAGATGGAGCTCAAATTAATTTATTTGTTTTGTTTGTTTTCAGCAATGTTTTGTTTGTTGTCAGCAATGCCACTAACAGTTTCGGCAGCATGGCTTCCTTGGAAACCTTCTGCCTTAAAACAAAACAAAAACCCTCCAATCATCACTCACCTTCTCATTCCTCTTCATTTCTGCCAGAGAGTCTGCTAAGAATTGAAGGCATGGCCCCACGTCAAAATGAACAAACCAGAGCTGATGGGGGAAGTCAAGGAAAACAGCCCTATATCTGATGATCCCACCAGCCGTGCACAAATTATGGTAAATGATGAAATTCTTTGCAACTCTCTATATTGCTTACTGGAGAAAAGGATTGATGTTGCTTACTTATTCACACCCATTTGTAAGAAGGAGCTCAGATTGTTTTAATTGTTTTACTCTTATGTAGTAATCTGTAGCAATACCACCACCTATGGACAAATTATGGTACTGGATATATCATGGCAAGTAAAGAATGTGTGATGTTAAGCTATAGCTGGAGAGAAGCCTCAGGCCCCAGGCTGATTGTGACTCTCCAGGCCTCTCTATCTTTCCTTTTGAACTTTTTCCAGGCCACACCTCATTGGCCCTGCTTTGCTCCATGAGGGCTGTATCCAGTATTCTCTGTCTACTAGCACAAGGGCTCCTGTGCCAGCAGTTGGGTGAGATTGTAACACTGTGCAACAGAGGGATCCAACATGACAGTTAGAATAGTGGAAAAACAATGTGCAATAAATTGTGCCATCTATTGGGCAATCTATTGGACGCGGGTGGCGCTGTGGGTTAAACCACAGAGCCTAGGGCTTGCCAATCAGAAGGTCGGCAGTTTGAATCCCCACAACGGGGTGAGCTCCCGTTGCTCGGTCCCAGCTCCTGCCCACCTAGTAGTTTGAAAGCACATCAAAGTGCAAGTAGATAAATAGGTACCACTCTGGCGGGAAGGTAAAAGGCGTTTCCGTGCGCTGCTCCGATTCACCAGAAGCGGCTTAGTCATGCTGGCCACATGACCCGGAAGCTGTATGCTGGCTCCCTTGGCCAGTAAAGTGAGTTGAGCGCCGCAACCCCAGAGTCGTCCACGAGTGGACCTAACAGTCAGGGGTCCCTTTACCTTTACCTTTATTGGGCAACACAGGTACATTCTCTTGCACAACAATGTTCAGCTGGTACAAAACATTTTGCCAGTGGAACAAATGTACTGCTATGTGTCTTTAACTCCTCTGGAATTCTCCAATAACGATTTCCCACCCAGCCTCTCCCGGCCTTTCTGCAAAAGGCTACTTCATCTTGGTGACCGGACACAAACCAGTTAATTTTGAAACATTCTGTCTGTTGTGGACCTTGGTTTCTCACAGCCACCCATTTGTGGTGGGGGTCTTGTGATGTGCAGGATCATTCGCACCTCCTTCCCCCTTCATAGCCAAAGTAGACTTTTCAGTGGGAAACCACACTCCACTCTGGTTTGCTGCATTCCTTCCCGCTCAGTACAAGCTTTTCTGGGCCAGGAAACTCCGAATCAAAGAGTGTGGTGTTGAAGTCAGCCTGAGCTTCATGCCGTCATCAGGCACATGCGATGGGGAACTTCTTCCTCTGCCTTTCTGAGAAATGCAAGAGTTGTTCGTGGGAATCGGTGGGGCTCCTGCCATTGTTTGAGCCAAGAAGTTTGCTGCTGATAGCAAGATGTTGAAGAACCCCACGAGACCTCCTTCCTTTGGCCTGCAGGATCCAGTTCTGTCAGGCAGAAGCTGCCGCAGGGGTCTGGCCACCGTTCTGTTAAAACCACTCTCTTACTTAATTTCTAGGGGTGTTTTGGTTTCTCTTTCATAAATGAGCATTGCATTTTTAATTTTTTTTAAAAAAATGGCTCTCAGCCCAGCCTGGCCTTTTGGCCGCCTGTGAGTCAGATTGCTGATTCCTCTGGCCCATAAATGGGTTGTCACTGTTTGGATAGGCCCTTTTCTTTGATGTGAAGCTTCTGTGTTCAGCCAGAGTTTTGTTTTCACCCCACCCCATATTTACAGCCAACTCTCATGTCTTCTTTCAAGTTGCTAGAACCTTTTCTCCTCCTGACTTCAGGAGCTTGCAGAGAGTGAGATGACTGCATAACCAAACGTTTTCTCTTGCATTTTGTGGGAGGGCTGGGTTCCTCTCTTCCAGCTGATTCTGTTGCCTTTGTGGCTTGAACCCAATTCTTGGGGTGTCAGCTTACAAGTGCTCATATCCAGGCTGGAGGAATAAATGGCTGTGTGTTTAAACCCAGTTTCGTTGGGGTGGTCCTGCTAATTCTGGACTCTCTCCAGAGTTGCAGAAGTACATAGCAAACTTTTCTTTTCTTTTCTTTTCTTAAGATGGAACACTGTTTTCCTTGGGATGGGGCCAAAGAGGACTTTTAATCTTCTCCAACCCTTCAAGATAACCATGATTACAGCAAGTCTCCCTTTATGCTATGATTTGTTTTATGATTGAACTGAGCAACAGTGGTGTTATTTAAATTCCCATTGCTGCTTTCGCCCAAGGATCTTTTGGGGTTATCTTAAAACTACGATCCACTCCTTTCCTGTGTATGATATCTTCTAACAATCTGCTTTTCACTGGGCAACTTCCGGGGAACATCTTTAATGGGTCTGCAAAAATATTTTCAAATGCAGAGCAAAAATGGCCACTTGGTAGCCAATTTGGTTCACGAGTTTTTTCTTCCTTATTCTAGTTTTCCAGGCTCTCTCACAAAGACCACAAGCATCCATGAACACTTTCCTGCTGCAGTCGCTAGGGCATGTGTATTCTTTATCCTGTGTCTCTCCCCCAACCCTCTATTTGGGGACGGTGTTGTTTTTTCATTGGCTCTTGATCAGGATTCCACCCCCTTCTCCCTTTCCTGTGCCATCTGAACAGTATTGACCCATAGTGGAAAGAGAAATTTGTTAGCTGATTCAGCGTTTCTTTTTTAAATGTTTAACGGCATGTAATCCTTTTGCTTTAATTTTTTTTAACAAAAAAAAAGCCTTCAATAAACATGAACCTGATTATTAGACTTAAAAATAAACAAAAACACAAAAAAAACCTTAGCACTGCATTGGATACAACCCCAAGTGTTCACCTGGCTGGAATGCATATTTGAACTCCGATAATGCCTTTGACTTGCCTGGATTGAGGTTAAAGCGGAGTGGTTGAGCAGGTGCAGAAACTAGCCTACTTTGTAAAGGAAAACATTTACATTTGTACGGATGCCCCTGGTCTCGCCCACCACTAGCATGTGGTCCCCAGAAGGCTGCCCAGAAGAGAATGAGGTCCTTCGTCAGCAAAAGGTCCCCACCCTTATTTTATTATATCATTATATTCAGAGGTAAATATAGGATGTGTTCTTAAGTGACAAAACTGAAACTTCAGTTCTCCCTGACATACAGAGATTTGGCATTGTTTCAATCTGAAAAAGGATACCTGTGGAACACTACATTGCTTCTCCGGCATATTTGTGAACCCCACCAGGAATTTGTTTTTCATGAAAGCTTCGTTGGCAGCGGCTAGTCTCATGTCTGTACTTACATTCAGCTGTTAAATGAGAAGGAGAAGGAAGGGAATTAAAGGTCTCAACCACGAAATGCCCAGTGGAGGCAAGAGGGAAGCCATACCACAGTCTCATGGGCATAGGCAGTTTAACAAGTTGGTTTAACAGTCATTCCCCACAATTTTCAAAGGGGAACATAGAAAGCTGCCTTCTGCAGCATCAAGCCATTGGTCCACCTAGTACAGAATTGTATACACTGACTGGCATCAGCTCTTCAGGATTTCAGGCAGGGGACATTCCTATCTCTACCTGGAGATACTGTGATGAAACCTGGGACCTTCTGAATGCAGCCAGGTGCTCTGCCACTGAATTATGGCTCCTTGTAGGAAGCTGTCTTATCCTGAGGCAATGGTCCACCTAGATTTGTATCATCTACACTGCGTGGCACTGGCTCTCCTAAGTTTCCTTCCAGCCCTGCCCAAGGATTGGACCTGGGACCTTCTGCATACAAAGCAGATGTTGTACCATTGAGTTAGAGCTCTCCCACTTAAAAGATAGGAACAGGTGGACCAATGGTTCAGATACAGTTATAAGACAGCCTTATAACTGCATCTGGCCATCAGTCCATCTGGTTCAGTATTGTTCATGTTGACTGGCAGTGGCTCTCCGAAGATTTCAGGCAGGGAGTATTCCCAGATGCACCTGGTGATGCTGGGGAGCTTCTTCATGAAAAACTTGGTTCTCTGTTGCTGAGCTATAACTCTTCAGGGTGGAAAGATTTGAGCTGAGTTGAGCTGACAGTGGTGACAATTCCAGCTAGGACTGTGATGAGGTGGGTGCAACAAATGGGTTTGCAATGTGCAGGCACCCTCTAAAGCAATTGCTTTGCAAGATGTGGGCCAACCTCCTCTTGCTTTTCAGGCTTTGCTTTTGGCATTTATTTCATAGAATCATAGAATCATAGAGTTGGAAGAGACCACAAGGGCCATCGAGTCCAACCCCCTGCCAAGCAGGAAACACCATCAGAGCACTCCTGACATATGGTTGTCAAGCCTCTGCTTATTTCAGTGAATGAAAGTTGAACTGAATAGGCTCCATTGGGTTCTGTCTTAATTTGTGATTATCTGAACATGAATCCCTAATACCTGCTGGTCATCATGGAAATCATAACTGCAGACATGTCTCAACTTGTCTTACCTTCCTTTGATGTTGATGAATTGTGAGTCTGACGATCAAGGCAGCCACTAGGGCAACTGCAGTGGCCAAAATACTGATTTCCCAGGGTTGTGCTACAGAATATATCTGCAGGGTGGAAAAAAGATTGATCCAGAGGGTCACGTAGAAAACCTGAAAGGAGGAACACAATATTTATCTAATAAAATAGAGGTGAGCAACTTTTTACAAACCAAGGGCCTCATTCGCTTCTGGTCAAACTTCTGGGAGCCAAGTGCCAGAAGTGGGGTGGGGGGTGGGGGAGAGAGGCTAAAGAGGGCAGAACAACGAATGCAAATTTTATCTTCATACAGTTGTCTGATTGCTACACCCACTCACACACCCCTTCTCCAGCCATGCAAACAAAAAGCATAATTGGAGTTACTGGGCACATTCTTGAGGAGAATTCTGAGGGCCAAGAAGAGAGGTCTAGAGGGCCACATTTGACCAATGGGCCTCTGGTTCCCCATACCTGCAATATATATATATAGTCATTTTAGACCCTAGGAAACCCACATGCCCCAACTCTCACTGAAGCAATATGGTGCTTACCACAGCAATTGAGATCGCAAATGCTCTGGAGTTGTAGAAAAGGTGCTTTCTCACCTCTGGCTCTAGCACTGCACATTGAATCAATTTTTTCCACTGGTCAGCTGTCACCTGCGTAAGAAACAGCAGCATGGTCATTTGATATATGCCCAAATGCAATGGACACAATCCCCTAACAGCATGAAGTGAGCATAAATTCACTGCCATGCTTTGGACTGTGGCCAAGAAGAGCAATTGGGACTAAGAAATGTGTGAAGCGCTGCTCACCCCACGAAGTGGATCAAGCCGATCCCTTCTGCCGATTTTTTTTCTTTCCTCTACCATTCTGCCTCCTCTTCCTCCTCACCAAAGGCCAGCCCACCCGTGAGGCAAAGTGCAGCAACCACCTTAGATGCAGATCCTCAGGGGCGACAGATTCAGCCTCCAAGGAATTCCTTGGCCGCTGCTACAGTGGCAGCGGTGGCTGTGGTACACTCCTTGGAAGCCAGATCTGCTGCTTCCTCAGCAGCCTCCTGCCTCACAGTGCTACCTCCACATCAGCTTCTCTGCAAATAGGAAGTATTGCTAGTCTCCCCGCTCCTCTAGTGAGAAAATGGTAGGTGTTGCCCCCTTGGTTATGCACTTGCCTGGTTTGATTCAGGGCACACACCCAAACAACAGCCTTTGAGTCTCACTTCAGTAGTCTGGCAAGGTTGATTTGACTCACTGCTTTGTTCCCATTGTAGATCTTTATCCCTCCCTTGATCTTAATGAGAATCTCCACTGCCCCCTTCTTCTCTGGTGTGTGTGGGAGGGGGAGAGGTACTTTGTGGTTCACCTCATGTGCCAGACTGTCTGGGGCCTACTGCCGTCCCCAGCCAAGGCCGGGCTCAGGGCAGCTAACACCAAATATATAATACATTAAAAACACAAAATCAAACAATTGATTAAAACACAGCTCAAAATCACAGTAAAATCAATATAAAATGAAGTGGCAACCCACGAATCACAGCCATGAGGGTAGGAATATTACCGTATTTTTCGCCCTATAGGACGCACTTTTTCCCCTCCAAAAATGAAGGGGAAGTGTGTGTGCGTCCTATGGGGCGAATGCAGGCTTTCGCTGAAGCTTGGAGAGCGAGAGGGGTCTGTGCGCACCGACTCCTCTCGCTCTCCAGGCTTCAGGAAGCTATCTGCAAGCCTGGGGAGCCCGGAGGAGTTTCCGCAGGGCTCCCTAGGCTGCGGATAGCAGCCTGCTGCCCAGAGCGCGGGGCGCGCTGAAGCAGAGCGCCCCGCACTTCGGGCAGATATCCTTTTCTCCTCTAAAAACTACGGTAGGTGCGTTTTTAAAAGCTCAGGCTTCCCCGCGGCTGGGGGGGGATAAAGAATTTTTTCTTTATTCCCCCCCCCAAAAAAAACTAGGTGTGTCCTATGGGCCGGTGCGTCCTATAGGGCGAAAAATACGGTAAATGTTCGCCAGGCCTGGTCACTCATGCTGGTCCCATATGGGCCGATAGAAAGCACCAAGGGGGCCACTTACATACAGGGTTTCATGGGGAAAAGGAGGTCAGACTGGGCCCGGACAAAAGGCCTGATGGAACAGCTCCGTCTTGCAGGCCCTGGTCTCTTGCTACAGAGTGTTCCACCAGGCTGGGGCCAGGGCTGAAAAGGCCCTGGTCCTGGTCGAGGCCAGTCTAACCTCCTTGAGGCCCAGGACCTCCAAAGTATTATTATTTGTGGACCGTAAGGTCCTCTGCCAAGCATGCCAGGAGAGGTAGTCCCATAGGTCCTAGGGTCCTAGGTAAGTCAAGAGTCCTACTAAGCATAAGAGCATAAGAAGAGCCTTTGTGGATCAGGCCAATAGCTCACCTTATCCAGCATCCTTTTCTCACAGGGGCCAACCAGATGTCTGTGGAAAACCTGCAAGCAGGATTTGAGCACAAGGGCACTCACCCTGCCTGTGTTTTCCAGCAACTGGTATTCAGAAGCTTTGCTGCCTCCAACTGCCCCATTAATTTCAATAGGAAATAAGTTTAGCTGACAGCTTGGAGTCAAAATAACAATTGCAATAATGGAGGAGGAGGAGAAGGAGAAGGAGAAGGAGAAGGAGAAGAAGAAGAAGAAGAAGAAGAAGAAGAAGAAGAAGAAGAAGAAGAAGAAGAAGACGACGATGCTTGGATAGCAGCAAAAAGTACTAAAAGTACTAATTACTCCTTGCGATCTGGTTCATCCTGATTTGTTTCCTTGCACAATCAAATTATATTGCATCTGGTGGCTTTTATCTCTGCATGATTCAACAAGATATATGCAACCCTCACCTGAATTCCCATGGTCTTCAATCTCTCTACCCAAAGATTCATATCAAAAAACGTAGAAAAACAGGACTCGTGAGCTGTGAGAACCATTAGCATTTGCCCATTATGAAGCTCTGGAAGGCAACAGTAAAGAAGACTGAGTATAAGCATTGTGGAGTGGCTATCATGTCAGAGCAGTGCAGTGGCGTAGCGTGGGGGGGTGCAGGGGGGGCCGGCCGCACCGGGCGCAACATCTGGGGGTTAGGGTTAGGGGGCGCAAATCCACGGGTTAGGGGGTGCAAATTACTTGCCTTGCCCCAGGTGCTGACAACCCACGCTACGCCACTGGAGCAGTGCATGTGCTTTGTGTGGAAATGGTCCCAGAAAGGAAGTGGTGTTCTCCAAATGTTCTGCACTACATCTCCCCTGATCTCTGACCATTGGCTATGTAGCATTCTGGATATCTTCTGGTCTCCTCTAAGTAGAACCATCTCTCAAGTATTTAATGCATGAGTCCTTCCCAGAAATACAACCAGAGATCCTTTAGAAATTAGGAATATAGAAGGATTCTGAGGATACATATTTGTCCATGTAAGTACAGTGGTACCTCGGGTTAAGTACTTAATTCGTTCCGGAGGTCCGTTCTTAACCTGAAACTGTTCTTAACCTGAAGCACCACTTTAGCTAATGGGGCCTCCCACTGCTGCCACACGATTTCTGTTCTCATTCTGAAGCAAAGATCTTAACCCAAGGTCATATTTCTGGGTTAGCAGAGTCTGTAACCTGAAGCGTATGTAACCTGAAGAGGTACCACTGTAGTAGATTGCTCTGGCCTGGGAGATTTGGAGTTTAATCTCTGATTAGCCATGAATGGGGATGAGCAACTCTTGTCAGTTTGTTTCACATTTTTCCTGTCTAAAGCTCAGTTCTCCAATTTCCACATCAGTTTGCAAATAATAATTCTCATGAAAGTTCATTTGCATTTTTGTACATACTTCTCCTAGTATACAAATCATTTCCCCCGATAAATGCATGCTTGCATGCTATTTTCACTACCCCTGGCCAGAACCCCCTTGACATGATTTTATATTTCCTTGCAGACACAGATAAGTATGTGACCTGGCGGGTAGCACTTTTTGCAACTGCTGCTAGGAAAATTAGAGCAAATTATATAGCCAAGGTAGCCATTAATTGTAAAGGTGATGGATTTATTTGATCCTATCTATCTACCTCAGGCTATGCTCTATCTTTGTCACCACACTCTGAGTATAAATTGCACACTGTATTAATTGATATTGTTTTTAACATTAGTGACCATGTGATGATTTTAGCTTATGAATTTTATTGTTTAATGTTTTTATTTGTACATTGGGGCATTTTCATAGCTTTGTTTAGAGTACGTAATGTTTTAATAATGTAAATGTTTTAAGTCCTTTTTTATCAATTCAGTATATTTTCTTTTAATTGTCAAATAATTCTGTGTACATTGCGGCAGCCTTTGGCTATGTGCAATAAAACTGACTGAGGCTATTTTCACTAATATATGCACTTCTATGCACAGGGTACGATTTTTCTTTGTCTGCATTACTCAGATTGAGATCTGTGTTGTGAAATTCCATAAAGTGCAAATTTTGGGGGCTGGCTGTGTTTGAGTTAACTTATCATTTTGGAAACTGTGGTTTACGTATGTGTGACTTTAAGTGTGAACTGAATCAAATTTCTCCCCCATCCCTACTGGAAATGCTAAGGATGGAAATTGTTCTGTGTGGAAAGCAGGAACCTCGTCACTGACCTTTCAGCCCTTCCGAAGAAAAGATTCAGCTTCATAGATTCTTTGACTGGACAGCTAATGGGACACCTTCCCAGAAGTTGTTCAACTTCCACCCCCATCATCCTTGATCATTAGCCATGATGGCTCGGGCTGATGGGAACTGTGGTCCCAACAGAATCAGGAATGAGCCAGAGGGCCTTCTGTATTCATCGCATGCAGCAATCAGTTCTGCTGCAATTGGTTTTCTTCCAAAAACTCTGTTATTTTTCCTCACTGTTCTGCTGTGGTGATTATTATATTATAGAATATATTCTTCGTACGTTATTCCAAGCCATTCATTTCAATGCAGAGGAAACATGATACATGCAGGTGCTGTAGTTACACCCTGTGCCATAGACCCCGCACTGTATACTGTGGGGATTCATTTAATGGCCTCCAATATCCCACCCATCTCTATGGTTCTTTGATTCTATCGCAGTCTTTCCCAACGTGGGACCCTCCAGATCAACTCCCATCAGCCCAACCCAGCATGGTTAGGAATGATAGGAGATGCTGTCCAAAACATCTAGAGCATCTCAGGTTTAGGAAGGCTATTTCTCAGGCAGAAGTATTGTCTCAACCATAATGCGCACACTCCATTTATAGCTGGAGGTACCAGGGACAATTATCTGTATGCAATTATCTGCACACTGCTGTACCATTGAGTTATCATCATCCTTGAAGGAAAAGAGACGGTAAAGGTTGTCCTACAATTTCTGGAGCAGGGAAGGGAGAATAGCCTACTGATCCTCCAAAAGACATCACTGAAGTATCATATTGAACTGATCGTGCAATGGCTGCCATAAATTTTACCACATTATTCTTTTGTTTTAAATTAGGGTTACCAGACATCCCCAGACCCTTTCCTAAAATAAAGCATGAAATTTCCCCCCCCCCAAAAAAAGTGTCCCTGGATTCCTTGAAAAAAATCTGGTAACCATATTTTAAATTGCATTTGTTCAAATGTGAAACCTGGTGAAGCCCAGTCCATTTAAGACACCACAGTGCATTAAAATATACCTAAATATCAACACAAGGCAATTCATGGATGGAAACTCTTTCTCTCGAATAGTTTCTATGGGCTCCTCCAGACAAGCTATTCATTTAGTATTCATTTTGATTTGCTTGCAGTGACATACCTTGGGATCTCAAATTCCAGTGGTGCCCTGTGCAATGCCAAATTCAGTGGCTCCCCTTGCCTTCCATTCTACATCATAGCTGCAGCACCCCCTATGGCGCTTCCATGCTCTGCACCCAGTGCAACTAAACCAGTTGCACTCTCCTAAATCTGCCTTTGTTGCTTGCTCAAAGCTTGCACAGAGGATAAATTATATCCAACTCATTCTGTTTGGTTTGTGGTTATACAACAATGAGCATTCACCCTTCATTCATCCTGATTTGCTTGTGCAGTGTTTAAGCGACTTCCAGTTATTCATTCATTTATTTCATTCTTTTCTCCTTCACTTACCTAACCACAAAATATCTGTTTCTTTTCCTAAAGTGGATTTGCTACATTGGGAAAACAGAGCATTTCAATCAGCTGCAATTGCACATATCTAAATTTCCTTGTTTGAATTTGAATCCCTCCTGCAAAACACTGACAGTCTGGATCTGACCCATGTTTAGTTCAGTGTGTGTTGACTATTCTACACCTCATTTTTGGCAATCAACAGTGCATTCATCTACATTACCTTCCTTCCAGTAGTCTGAATGTTCCTCCCCTTGGGTCTGACAGTAAGACACGGAGAATGGTAATTCGTCTTCTTTAGACATGTCCACTTGCCTTTTCCAACAAGCCATACTGCAGAGCAGTGCCACTCAAGAATTTTAGAATCAGATGATGGAAAATCTAGCTTTCTGCATCCACATCTTCCACCTGGAAGTTGCTCTGTCCTAGGAAACACCAAGCTAATCATGTGATATCTGATCTGAGAGGTGGTCGAGGGTTGCAAGTGGAGGCCAAGCAAGCTCAGGATAGGTCCTGAGATGGAAACCTACTTGTCTGAGCTCTCAGTAGAAGATCTGTTGCAGAGTTCTGCCCCTGTTACTTCACACCCTCCTCCTTTCATGAAGCTTCATTGAGTCACTATCTGAAGCAATGTTATATACTCATCAACAGTGGGTGGAACGAGACTTGGCAAGAGGCCCATGCATGTATGCAACACCTGTCCTGCATTGGCCAACCAAGGGAAAATGCAAGTTATGTCAGAATCCAATTACAGGGCCCTCTTTTTCTGCTGCACTTTCAGAAACTCAGCCTGTCAATGTTTTGTCTTCTCTGCTGTTTTCTCTTTGTTGAATTTCTTTTTCTCAATTCATGCACCTAAACACACATACACAAACATGTACAAGTCATTAAGGTACTGTGAGTGGGGAGGGGAGGCTGAAACAAAATGTTGCAATGTAGAGAGCTGCTGTCAGCAGTGGTTGGTGCCCATTGAGATTGGTAGGGAGGAAGGCTGAGAAACCAGCACTAGGTGGAGCCTGAGCCAATGACAGACAGAGCTAACTCATTCTAGATTTGATCTCATCCTATTCTCTTCACAGCTCTATAATGGCAGCACTGAGAATAAGGAGGAGCAGGCTAACAGCTAAGCTAACTGTCCATAAGCTGGACTGTTTGTAAATAGGAAGGAAGGCAGGTGGCAGCTGACTAAGGACAGAATGAGGCTGATGGGACAGCACCCATTTCCCCTTTTAGACCAGACTCCACTGGCTACTGTTCAGGGTTTTGCTTTGTTTTCCCTGGAGTTAAAACATAGGCTCTACCACTGGAGACTAGTCCATGGGAGTGAATGGGACTTTCCCCTACCAACTATGGTCTCTTCCCAATCAGACAGCTGCCATCTGTTTGCCTGCCTGTCTTCATCCTTACTACTAGCCAGGGGGTGGCCTTAGCTATCAGCTCCTCCTCATTATTCTCAGTGTTGCTCTTGCAGAACTCAGGATGGGGACAAAATCAGAATTAGCCAACTCAGCCTGTCATTGGCTCTGGAGCCACTTACTGTTTGATGTTCTTTTGCAAACTTCTGCTCAGGATGGAGGCCTCTTGCAAAGGAGCACCCTGTACCACGCAGGTTTGATGCCTCCACTGATGGATCCTGTGTGCTGCTGCTTCAGAACAGGTCTCAGGCAGGAAGGAATGGCAGGTGGCAGACACCTACCTTTCCCCAGAAAGATACAGCCCATGGTCAGCGTAGGGTTATTGTGGGGGGTTTCTCACCCAGTGCCTGCCTATCCTCCCTGTCTGACATCCCATAGTCTGATGGCCATGGATGCCATCCGACCCAATCTGTAGCGATCCATGGCTGTACTGAAGTCACCCAAATATGGCTGATCTGGGTCATGCATCAGCCAAATCTGTTGCACAGCCCTCGGTGCAATCCATAGTCTGCACTCTTTCACTTGTGAGGCTCGTTATGCATTGCAAACCAAAAACACAATACCCCACTTGTACAAAAAATGAAGCAAGAATATGGGCTGCATACCCTTGGTTCTCAAGGTCCTTTGGTTCCATGGATTTATTCCCAGTGCCCTCTACCCTATAAAGAGCAGAATAGTGGTGTGCACAAGCCACTAAGGAAGATAATATCACAATGACATTCAAAGCAGCAAGCTTTTATTCATTTAAAATCCAGTTAAAACTATCCAGTTTAATTAACTCAACCAAACTGATGAACTTGATCCAGTCTTACCAGCTTTTCAAAGCCTGGTAGTCACTTACACCTCCAGTGTACACACACACACACACACACACACACCCTCCTTGGCCCTAGGGAATCCCACCTCCTACCTCCACTTTGGGAACCACTGCTCCATACTATTAAATTCATTTTCCCTTGTCTTTTGTATGTGGCTTGTACCTAGCCCGCTATGATTGCATCAGTGGCATGTTGCACAATACACCCAACAGAAACAAGAAAAACTTGGGAATTTTTTATCATCTCTCCTGTAACCATCCACCCAACCATTACTCAACCACTTGCTGGGAATTATGAATGAGAAGTTGGACTAGCTTTCCATCCAGAGGGCCCTTGGGGTAGGAAGTGCACTCCCTTCTCCTTCATCACTAAAATAATCTAGGTCTCTTGTGCATGAGTCAGCTTCTTCGTGAGCTGCAGTAAAAAACAAAGACAACAACCTATGGAAAATGTGTGTGTGTGTGTGTGTGAGAGAGAGAGAGAGAGAGAGAGAGAGAGCTTACATTGCCGCCTCCTTCTACTGCTGTGCAGAACTCCGTCATAAACATCTGGTCCTCTTCCAACCAGGAAGGAGCGTCAAAGATCAAAATGCTGTAAGGTTTCCATAGAATTGCAGGATTGTTTAGATTGGGAGGAAGCAGGCAAAAACCTGGAAAGTCTTGCTGAATGCCGACCATAATAATTTTCTCAGCTCAGACCAGCAAGCAAGCTTAGTGACTGCAAAGGAATGCAGTCATGTGTTCCTCAAATCCTTTGGTTTGGCTTCCAAAGGGGCCCTCTTGATAGTTCCACCACCCTCGGACATTAAGGGGGTGGCAGCCTGGGAAAAGGCATTATTTGTGGCAGCCCCTAAACTGTGGTATTCTTTCCCCCATACAGGTGCATCTGGAGCTTTCATTATGTAGTTCTTGCTTCTTTATTTTTCTTTATTTTGACACTTGGGTAGAGATTGGGGAATGGTTCAGTTCAGGTCAGATTTAAAGGCAATTCTACCTAATTCATATTTCTCCAAACAACACAAACTGGAACACAAGAAAAGCCCTGTAGCATCAGGCCAAAGGCCCACCTAGTCCAACATCCTCTTCTCACACTGGCCCCTCCCCACTCACCCACACTTTGTAGCCTAAAGTGGTATAGAAGATACAGATTACGGCTGTCAATTTCTCTTGGTTGGAAGGGCAGGGTTCCTCTGAGTGGATCCTTAAATGGCAAGGAGAGCTGCTATCTTGTAATTAATTGTGGCAATTAATCTGTAATTAATCTATGTCAACAAGATGCCTCTGACCATTTCAGCTTTTCCTTTACAACCTGCTTGGAAGCAACCATTGCAAACCTACAAGCATCCGGCAAAGTTCTGCAGCACTTGTTTATCTGCCTGTGTCAAAGCTTTTTGCTGTTCTGTAATGTGGATAAGCTGTGCTGACTTTGTGCCCTTCTACAGATTTTTCTTATTATTGTCTGAAGGCTGAACATAGAAGAAAAATCCATGGCTTCCTTAACAGGAGACACATCTCAGCTTCAAGAGACTTGGCCTGCAAATCCTCACCTTTTTTTCTACTGGATCTTTTTCAGGGCCTCCTGTTGCCTCTTGCTGGGCAATCTTAAATCATCTGTGAACGGCTGCATATGAAATCAGTAGTGTTATTTTTAGCTACCTCTCCTCTGGCTTCCTGTGCTTTAACAGCACACAAACCCCCAAAACATTGTGGGAGGCCCTTTTCAGCCTGAGAGCCACATTCCCTTCTGGGCAAACCAATTGAGGTCCACATGTCAGTGGTGGATAGGGCCAGAGGAAAAATGGATGGAACAATGAATGTAAATTTTATCTTTGTGCCTTAGCGTAGTTTGTGCACACATTCAAACAGAACTTTATATCCTCCCTCCAGATAAGCAAGAGGCAATACTGAGCCAGATGGACCAATTGTCTGACTTGCTATATGGCAGCTAAGTGAAATCCCACACAACTCAAGC
Source organism: Podarcis raffonei (assembly GCF_027172205.1). Taxonomy (NCBI): domain Eukaryota; kingdom Metazoa; phylum Chordata; class Lepidosauria; order Squamata; family Lacertidae; genus Podarcis; species Podarcis raffonei. The sequence goes on from NC_070621.1 coordinate 8,799,592, forward strand.
CAGCTTTGCAATGTCTCTCCATTCCTTTGAAAGCCTCATTTGGCTTGTTTTTCATTAATCACAGCTTGTCACCAACACACTCTGGTTGGTCTTAGGGGTACCACCTTGGGGGTGGGTGCTGAGCTCTTTGGGCCCCTGAATAATATTTCAGGGAGGGGAGGCCGAGCGTTGAGACACGGCTTCCATGGCCAGCTTCTTCTCCTGCTGCTGTAGCAGCGGAAAGAGGCCCTGGCTCTTCCCATTGTCGCACTGAGCATTGTGCACGACATTGTGCATGGCACATGTAATGCTCGGGACACTCAGCACACAGGACATCACACACACTTTGTTCTGCACAATGCCAGAAGGAGCCAGGGCCTCTTTCAGCAGCAGCTGCCGTGAGAAAAGCCAGTGCTCGGGCTGCTTAGCGCTCATCACTTGGGATGCTCAACATGCACCGCTGAGGGTGCTCAGCATGCGAGTGACTTCGCACACACAAGCAATGCAAGTGCCAAGTGTTGCACAAGCAACACCAGCTGCCCCAATCTGCTTCATAAGTTGGGAGTGTATGGTTGGCCTTCACCATGACCAGTTTGAAAGTAGCCAAATTCAAACCATGGATTGGGAAGCAGGCAGTAGTTAAGATTAACTAGTTTACTGCTTGAATGCGGGTTAGGAGTTTATTAACCAGAGTTTATTGCTTGAATTGGGGTTAGGAGAGGTGTAGTACCTCTGGTGAAGGACAAGTCATGCTCCTTCTGGGATCATTTGCTCACCTTTTGTCCCCACCCTGCACTCAGCTCTCACCTATAGTGTCCACACCTCAGGAAACGGCTTTGACTGAGCAGCTAAAGCAGGTGAGGGTAGCCAATAATTCTCAAACCCTTGGTGAGTTAGGGACTACCCCTGCATGCAAAGACAAGCTCTGGCAGACTGAGTGGATGAGACAAATAATGAATCTACAGGGGGTCAGCAAACTTTTTCAGCAGGGGACCGGTCCACTGTCCCCCAGACATTGTGGGGGGCCAGACTATATTTTTTGGTGGGGGGGAGTGAACGAATTCCAGAGATGCATTTTAAATAAAAGGACACATTCTACTCATGTAAAAACACGCTGATTCCTGGACCAGATTGAGGTGATTGGGCCGGATCTGGCCCCCTCACCTTAGTTTGCCTACCCATGGTTTAGGTGGTAGATTCTGCACATGCTGTAGAGGGAAGTGAGTGGCAGATGGGACTTATCAACTTGGGAAGGTAGCCCGTACAGAAATAAAACTCCTCCTAAACCTCCACTGCCTTGCAGCTATATTCATTCAGGAGAAAACTTACGGGAGTAAACTGTGAGAAAAATATACAGTGGTACCTCAGGTTACATATGCTTCAGGTTACTGACTCCACTAACCCAGAAATAGTATCTCGGGTTAAGAACTTTGCTTCAGGATGAGAACAGAAATCGTGCTCTGGTGGCGTGGTGGCAGCAGGAGGCCCCATTAGCTAAAGTGGTGCTTCAGGTTAAGAACGGACCTCCGGAATGAATTAAGTACTTAACCCGAGGTACCACTGTATACCCATTGCCTTGTGGGACATATTTAGGAGAAGAAAGACTAAGGAATAAACTCTACACAAATCCAGAGTGGAGACCCTAAGACAGTTGGGTGGTGCCATGTACGCCTCCTTCTGGCAACTCCTGCAGCCAAGCTGGTTCCAAACGTATTGCTCTGCTTTCCTCTGGACCACATCAGCGACACCAAGTGGGGGTCTTGTCGTCTGGGCAGCCCAAGCCCTCCAAACTCATTGCCCAGGCTTGTGCTTCAGAAGGTTCACTTTGGCGCTGCTAATGCAGCAAAAACAACACAAAAGGCAACAATTACAAATTACTGGTCTCTGCAGCCACAGCAGGCGCTGCAACTCCCCTGTGGTTTGACTTCACCCCAAGAGGCACACTTGAGACAGACAGATGCCAAAATTTGTTTGAACATGGCTCATGGGTCATTATGTCTTTTCATCAAACTATTGGAACAAGCCACAAGTATTTCAGTATTTCTGCTTTAATGTTTTGCTAGATTCTTATTGTATTTTGATGCTATATACTGATTTTTTGCTTGAGATTTTTTGCTTGTAACTTGTGTGAACCACTTAAGAGATTATATTATAATAAGCAGTACAGAAGTTATTAAAATGAATCAGTGATCAAGGTTATAAGTATTTTAAATAAGCAAAGTGATTATTAACAAACTACTTTGAGCCACCACCCACAAAAGACAGCAGGTGGTGTTGAATTGTTTTTTACAGCGTAAGGTCAAACTGGGACATGCTTTTATTACCAGCTGATGACGCCATACTCCCAGCAATGGCTTTGAACACACTGCCCAATCAGCAATGTCAACTTCATATATAAATGAACAAATATAGGCCCATGAAAGATTTGGAGCCATAATAGAAAACGGACACCAGCAACAGAATAGGGAAGTCACTAAAGGAACAGGAAAAGCCAGCATATTAAATGCCATTCATAAAATCTCATGTGGCACCATGAGATCTCTTTCTGTCTCATACACACACAGGAGAGAAAGAGAGAGAGAGAAAGATGAATGGGGCATTCCATGCACAGTTCTGATCAACTGCTTTGTCAAACTTCACAGCAGCAGCAGAAGCCCTTTTTTCCCAGCTGCCACTCCTACTATGTATTTTGCTTACACAATCCACAGATGGGGCAACGGTCACCATTTTAGATGGCATTAAAAGGGGATTAGACAATTTTCTGGACAATAATGGCTACTGGTGATGGCTGTATACCAGGTGCACGGAACACACATCAGGCCTAGCCAGCACAGCCAAGGATGCTGGTTGTAGTTCAGCAGCAACTCAATGAGGATGAGGCTGAATGCTTCTGAATATTAGTCACTACGTAACAACAGTGAGAGCCGCCTCTAGGAAGCTTGTTTGCTGGTGGGAGCTGGTGATGGACAGAACAAGATGTTAGACACACCTTCAGTCTGATGCAAGGCTCTCCTGTGTTCTAACATGCATGTGATATTAGAATGACACAGAACATTCTGTGCACTGGCATCTGCCCAAATGCAAAATATAAAGATATAAGAGCCTACGATGTTATTTATGCAACTCCTGTCTGACTCTTCAGCTGACACCAGATGGCTCAGCAAAACAGAAACTGTTTCACCACACACTGACTTGGTGAAGGCAGTAGTGATAACTCCCAGTTGCTTCTGCAAAACCTCTGCAGTGCTTCTCTTCCCACCCCACCCAACCAGACTTCTGGCACGATGAAATGACTCGAGACCAAATACTAAGTCTATCTTCATATGCAGTCATCTGCTTGGTGCTAGGATAGAGAGTAGGCCTTCTTTGGTTCATTTTTTTCTTTCTTTTTGCAACAGGATGAAGCAGCACTTTAGCAACACAGGAAGCTTCCTTACACCAGCTCTGATCATTGGTGCATCTAGCTCAGTAGCTAGATGACTGGCAGCAGCTCTCCAGGGTCTGAGACAGGGATAGCTTCCCAGACCTACCTGGAAATGCCAGGGATTGAACATGAGACTTTTTGCATGCAAAGCAGATGCTTTGTCAATTAGGGCTGGGCAGTATCAGCTTTTCAACATTGTGGTCTGGTAATATACCATGATATTGAAAAAATAACTTGCACTGACCTCAGCCCATGAGGTGCCAGGTGAAACTGCCCCAGCTCTCACTGTGGGAGTTGGGGTGGTTTCACCCCAGCGCCTTGCGGTCTGAGGTCAGTGCAACTTACCATTGCCAGACTGCAATGTTGAAAGGTAGCTTGTTTGCACGGCTCAGCAGGGGTGCAGGAGGGCTCCTGATCTCCAGCTGTGCCAGCCCTGCTGCTGCCACCGCTGGGCAATCCTTTAACTCAGGGGTTGGCAACCTAAGTCCCATGGGCCACAAGCGGCCCATGGGGGTCCTTTAACCGGCCCATGGACCCCCGCCGCCGCCTGCTCAGTTGGCTCCCGTGCACCACAATAAACCGGTGCGGAGCAGAGCGGGGACCGCCTTCTGCAACGCTGCCCAGCTTCCCATTCGCTGCAGGAAGCTTCTGCAGCCAATGGGAAGCTGCGCACGCCTCCTCCACGCCGGAAATAGCGTTTGTGCATGCGTGTGCACGCACTCCAGCCCACTGCAGCGTCTGCGGGACTGTGAACTGGCCCAAGCCACAAAAACTTTGCTGACCCCTGCTTTAACTTCTTGACTGAGGGGAGCAGCAACTCACTCCAGCGGGTGCTGCTAGCAGAGGGACTCAGGAACGGTGGTGGTTTCACCAGCAATAAACCACTGAGTGAAGCCAACATCATGGTCTACTCCTGATACCTGTCCTGGGCGATATACTGATATATCGTCCAGACCTTCTGTCAATGAATTATGACCCTTTGGCTGCAGGTTCCCTTCCCCTACAATTCACAGAGCTCAGATGAGGTGCAGCAGTTGCCATAGGGAACCTGTGGCTCTTCAAATATTGTGAGACTCCAATCTGAATATGTCACAGTCAGCACAGCCATTGATCAAGGATGAGAACTGCAGATTCCACCACTGCCAGCACAAGCTCTAAGTTTAAAAGCATTCTTTAAATTATGTTTGAGATGTCACAGTTCTCCTTCCCCAACTCACGAAGGTTCTGAAAGTCTAATTGTTTTACTCAAACTGGCTGGATTTCAGTAGGATATGACATGAACTGGCTAAGCCATGTTTTAATATAATTAAGTTTTCATCCATGAGATAAAATCAGCTCTTCAGGGCTTTCTATGCACCCCTTGGAAATCACCTGAGGCTGAGCTCCTTCTTAAGCTACCCCACCTCACTGGCCTCAATGTGCAACCTCCCTGATTGCTTTTGCTGTGCAGGAATGTGTCCCTGAACTGTGACGATGCCTCCTGCTTGCTAGAGGAATTATGGAGATTATGCACACCTTGGATTGTGCATGGACCAGATACGAGTAGAGCAATTGATGTGGCTTAGCAGATACATAAGACAAGAGTCACATCAACTGCCTTACTCACATCTGGTTCTTGTGGCAGCCTGCAGACCTGGGAAGGTGACTTACAAGAGAATACCACCGTTGGAATGACAAAAGCACCCACCCACTCATTCAGTTAACCAGCATCCTATATCAGATGTGTGCGGGGCGGGGGGGGGGGAGAAAAGATGAGAGAGGAGTAATCATTTTAGTGTAATGGCACCTATCCTTTGGAATTCCTTCCCATTGCAAATCAGAGATCCATCACCTTTATACTTATTCTTATTGGCACCTATGTGTTTCTTGTCCCACAAGACTTTTGCACAAAGCTCTTTATCCCAGTATGTATCTCCACGGAAAATGAAAATGCTTCTACATATGGAATTGCTCGTTTGTGTATACAGAATTGGTTTTTTACTGTGGCATTGCTTTAAAACATTTTATGGGAAGCAATTCATAAATTGAATGAAATGAACACATTTTAATCCAATCACAGATTAAGTAAGACTTTTACTTTTCTTCAAACATCTGTAAGGGCAGGATTCTAGTTCAAGTTAAACAGGAAGATATACAGAGTATAGCTGTTCAAACAGAATCTACTTCAAGAAAGCACACCATCACAAGTCATTGGACTAGTCTGTACGGTAAGACTCACAACTCTTTATGAACAAAACTTCCTCCCTCTGCTGGTGTGAGCTTGTCATTGGCCATAGCACCAGGCTCACACATTTCCAGTTTTAAGAGGTATACAGAAGATAGCATAGGAGATCTCATCCTTCCTAACTTTAAAATACTTCATGGGGACAGAGTGCGCAATACTTATCACAAGTCTTACAATATTACCCTTCCATCATAATGCACTTTTGAGACATGTAACTTGTATATATGTATCTTTGGATGAGCTCCAAAAATGCTACAAAAGGTTCTCAGGAGGTTTTAGAAAGAAGAGGCAAAAAGATTATCTACAACTCTCTGAAATAAGTTAAGATCTGTTACAAAAGGAGGGGCACAGCTAGAGTCGGTATTGCTTAATACTTCCTGAATGCCAAAGCACTCCCCCCGCCCCTATCCATTGATGCGGTAGTTCAAATGGATTTCTGGCTTGATGTCACAGACTAAGTTGAGCAGGCTAGTCAGCACCTCCTCCCTGTTCTTCTGGAAGTTGTTCTGGAGAATGGTCATCTTCTCCTGAGTCTCCTTTTCCACCTCAGTGGTGGAACTGCCATGGGAACCAAGAGCCTGAGGCAACAAGGGGGGAAAAGTTTATTCAACAAGCTGTAATGCCGAAAAGTACATTTCATACCAGAAGGAATTCCATGTCTTTTCTAGGATGCTTCAGTGCCTCGATCCAGAACAATTCTATGTATATCTACTTAAAAACGACTGATCTCAGTAGCTTTGCATATGTGGCCCTCCAGGCAAGGGTGGGGGCTTTCAGTCCTCCAGATGCTGCTGAATTGCAACTGCTTTCAACCACAGCAAGCATGGCTAGAGGGCCAAAGTTCAGAAAGTCCCAGGTTCAGTCCCTGAATTCCCAAGTTAGGTATGGCAAAGACTCCCTGTCTGAAACCCTAGCGAGGCAATGCCAGTCAGTATAGACAAGTCTGGGCTAGAGGGACTAGTGGTCAAGCTTCAAAGACCGCCTGAAACATGCCCTTCCTGTAATACCGTGGTACCTCTGGTTGCGGACAGGATCTGTTCTGGTGGTCCAGCTGGATCCCGAGGTTTTCACAACCGGAGAGACCGCTTCTGTGCACGCACGCAGGGCAGTAGAGCACTTCTATGCATGTGTGCGTGGCAAAAACCTGGAAATATACTTCCGGGTTTACTGCTTACGTATCCCAAAGTTTACGTAACCAGAGGGATACGTAAGCGGATGTATGACTGTATAATGAAAGGAGAGAAGCTACCGAAAATAAAAAAAAATACAAAACATAAGAGTTGTAATTTTAAACATGTTGGTACAAATGACTGGAAAATCCATATTCTGAGCAAGTACTGTACTGAACTTCAACTGCTGTTGACAGCATTTAAAAAATAATGCTGCAAGAGAATGGTGAGAGAAAGTGACCAAACACAGGTCCTTTTTACTATTAATCAGTTGCAAAGAGGGACTCCCGACTAGTACATGTTCTCAACCTTGCAGCAAACACAATTCTCCTTTTCTGTGAAACTATTAAGTTACAAGGAACATCCCCTCATTTCCATCTAGAAGCCCTAACTTAAAAATAAAAAATGAGAAAGGTGGATAAATACTCTATGTATATGCGTGTGAGTGCATGCCAGTTTAGCTTTTTAGGCTGGAGTTGAATGGGGGTCTGAAGAAGAGTGTATCGTAGAACTGGGAGGAAAGGCAGCCAGGATGATCAGATGGTTAGAATAACTTTTTAAGCTTAGGGGATGAATTGACAGGGGGAAGAGGCAGAAAATTTAAGTTGAATAACACACGGTGTGAAGGAAAGTGGCTTCCCTGCAAAATTCCTTTCACCCCAAAAAACCTTATGGGCAGAAAATTGGGCAGGATGGAGAAAAGAGATTCAAATTCCACTGCTTTAAGATACAGCCATTGTCTTCAGAAAGAAGTTACAATATATCCACTGAGTGAAGAGCGGTCTAGATTGTAGGGATGATGACCCTGTGCCCTTCAGATGTTGCTGGATTACAACTCATTATCAGCCAGGGAGATGAAGTCCTAACAACATCTGCAGGGCCACAGGGTCTTAAATCTCTGCACCAATAACTGCTGTTGTCAGTTATATCCCAGTCTTCCAAGAATCACCACAGGGGCAGGTAGCAGATCTGGGCAGAGAAGAGCAGAGAGGAGTGAAAAGAAAATCTTAGCTAGTATGGAAATATAACCAACCGCTGCTTCCTTGGCTTTGAAATCCTTCTCCCTCTGCAGGCGATATTGCTCAATTTCAGCTTGAGCTTCTTCTTTCGCTTGCTTCAACCTTCGGTTCTTTCCTTTTTATGGGGGGAAGGGGGAGAAAAAAAGAGAGAGGCAGGAGTGCTCAGATATCGGAGCAGTTAAGAACTGTAAACTGATTCAGCTAAGTTGCTCTGCTGTTTTCAGATTTTAGCAGGGGGTGCAACCACCTATTAAAGAAGTCAAGGGCTATTTATTATTTACTTATTGCACCTCTAACCCACCTTTCCTCCAGAAAGCCCAAGGTGGCCTGCATGGTTGTCCTCCTCCTCATTTTATGCTTGCAAGAACCCTGCAAGGTGGGTTAGGCTGGGAGGCAATGACAGGCCTGTGAGAAGTCTGTCCAGTGGCTGATTGGGGTTTGAACTCTGGTCCTCCAGATCCAGCACAGTCTAATCACCACACCATACTAGTTCTCAGCCATGACTTAGTTACAGGCAAGAGCAAAGTACTTATTTGAATGCTGTGGAGCTGTGACGTCAATTCACTGACACACTTATAGCCCCAAAAGGTCGATTCACCCTGACATAACATGTGTGTATGTCTCTTGCTACAGTTATGTACACTGTGTGTGCAATCTTTAGAATGCCACAGGTAGCCTTGATAACCTAAAGCATGCATTCATGGATAAAGAATATAGGGCAGTCAAATTACAGGGCAGTGATGATATTCACTGTGTACAAACCAGGAAGATAACTTCAGTATGGTCTACATAGGATTACCTTTGAAGACAGCTTGGAAACTGCAACTGGTCAAGAATGCAGCTGCTAGGATGTTAACGAGAGATGGTACCTTGGAGCACACAACACTGATATACCATCTACACAGGTTACCATTTTTGTTTCCATATTCAATCAAGCTAAAGTGCTGGTTTTGAGCTTGCGTGATCCAGAAAATAATTTTCAGTAGTGGTGTCCCACCTCTGGAGCTCTCTGCCTAGGAAAGCTTGTTTGGCAGTCCCATTTCTTGTATTTTGGGCACCATGCAAAGACTTTTTTTCCAATTCATTCAAGCTTTTCACAAAGCTTAGTTTACCAAATAGCATTAAACTGTATTACAGACTCACAGAATTGTAGAGTTGGAAGGGACCCCAAGGGTCATCTAGTCCAACCCCCTGAAATGCACAAGAGGAGGAGGAAAGGGAATTCTATGCAGACTGCCAAACAAGTAGGGTGCTGGTGCTGGATGTGAGTTTCCTAAGGAAAGGCCTCGGGCTTCACACCTCAGCCCCCCTCTACCTCTGCAGCTTTGAGGCAGCCAGGGTTGACTGCTGGGTTCCCCCACTCTGGATGTAACCAGCCCCAGACACCAGTGTGTATTTTTGGGGGAGGGTGGCAGAAGGGGAGATCTGCACTACACACACCCAGGGTCTAGAAAGATCCACTGTGAAGTTGTCTTGTACAGTTGTTAATTTCTCCTCCCTCATAAGCCCTAGAACATATTTAGGGGGCATGCAGGGAGGGGAATTTCCAATGCACAGCCAAAAGTGCTTGTGCTAGCAGAACTGTTTAGCTGGGTAACATTTCCTCCCACTTTTGTACATTTGGTTTCCTGCATTGAATATTTTGTCCCCTCCGATAAAGGAATGATACAGATACACAAAATATATAACTGAACTTGCAATGCCTGTCAAGAAACTTGGAACATGACACTTGTAGGCCAACCCCATGATGTGTGAACCCAACTAAGTTTTTGAACATTTGGGGCTGACTGGAAGCAACATCTTTAATCAAGGCTTGGGATTTGTCACAGTTTCCAACATTTGGATCAACCAGACACTTGCTTGTTACACTGTCTTTCGGGCACATGACATGCTTCCGCTGGTCTGATGAGCCAGCAAGTTCCTTCCTCCAAGCAGTCATGTTGGGAAAGATTCCAGGTATTTCCACACACAAAAATAATATATTAAAAAGTGGATTAATTCAAATAAAGGAATTTTAGTTGAGCAGAAGGCTCCCGATTCCCAATAGACAAGACACTACAGCATATTACGTTTCTAGTCCAAGTCCCTAAGTGCATGCCAAGCTTTTGTTCAATCATTTCAGGATTACACAGCACATGACTTTGCAGACCATCTGCCCACCACAAACAACTGGCAATCTGCAGGCTAAAATTTGTTTGCACTGAGTAAACTAGCTTATGCAAAAGATTGCCCAATGCATCCAAAAGTGGAAGCTGCGCTTGGAGTCAAGAGCAAGCCCTACCCCAAACTTGATAGCCTTTTCTTCCTGACTTTATTGTTGCTTCACTCCTGTGCTACTATTCTACTAAGATAAGCAAAATTTTCTGCAGGGACCCTAAAAAAGCATACATATACCAAGTTCCCCTGTGGCACACCAGTTCTACCTGCAGTGTTTGGGCTCCTTCAGTAAACAGGTCCTCCACTCTGCCCTCCTGGACTTTGCTGTAAAATAGGGTTGCCATACATCCAGAATTTCATGAACATATCCAAAACAATGCAGTCGGAAGCAGTGTCCGGGCAGAAATTGCAAAAAATTGCAGAAATTTTGGGGCTATTTTCATATTTTAGTAAGGGGCGCAACCACCTATGAAAAAAGTCAAGGGCTATTACTATTTACTTATTGCACCTCTAACCCACCTTTTCTCCAGAGAGCTCAAGGTGGCCGCCTCCTCATTTGCCCAAACAACTGCCTGGATTTTCACTGTTTGAAATATGGCAACCCTATGTAAGAGACCACAGCCAGGCATCTCCAAAATGCACACCACCACACCTCTTCTACTGAAGACTCGGCCTTTCTAAATGTTGTAATTGTAGCCCATTTTCTCTCTTATAAACATATACTCTTCATTAACCCCAATCCATCCTTTTCCTTCCCCACAGGACCCACCACAACCTAACTAACACATCAGCACTTTTTCAAACACAGATGTCTAAATAAGGATGAAATTATGTAGCAAAGAGATAACCCTTTTTTAAAAAAAACCTTCCTTTTTAACATGGAAGGAAACTATTTAGGGGGAACCAACAAAACCAGAAAACAAAAACACTCCCCCCCCCCCATTTTCACTGGTAGGAATGAGTGGGACAGAAGAAAAGTGAAGAGGGAAAAGGCACATAAGGAAGCATAGGGCTGGAGGGGACAAATGTGTAAGAAAGCAAAGGGGCGACAGAAGCATTGGGGAGACTTCATGGGTAAGGAGGAGGAAATGGGGGACATAATGAGGCAGGGGGAAAACAGACATGAGAGCGCCACAGAAACATGGACACAGAGAAGGGGAGAAGGACAGTTTTATTTCTTTTTAACTCCCAAGTAAATAACCCTAGTCTACACATACTAAGCTGTGATCTCGCATAAGGTTTACCTGGCTTTGAAAAGGCGGTGACACAGTTCTGGCAGCATCCCAGAGCCCTTGCACCGCCTTCCAAAAGTCAGACAAAATGGATGAACCAGTAATCTTTCATAAAATGGTGCCTTTGCGAGGTTGACGCCCCAAGTGGATTTTCTCAATTGTGCGCCAACTCAGCTCAGCGCCGGTGCAGAGAAACTGCTAGAGAAACTGCTAGTAGCGCTCTGGCTCTGGGAAGGAAAATTCAGGGTTCTGGCAGGGTCCTAGAGCCCTTCCCTCCTTCTGAAAGCTGGGCAATTAATAGGCTTCTGGTGCCTGAGCTCTGTTGGCATCCCACTGCCCTACCAGTCAGACAAAATGGACGGACTTTGTAATCTTTCATAAAATGGCGCCTGTGTGAGGTCATTATCTGGCGCCCACACATGGATCTTCTCAATTATGGATCTTATTAATTTTGTACCACCTCTGCCCTCTCCCCTGTGCCGGAGAACTGCCGGGACTGATCTGGGAAGAAAGCTCCAGGGCTCTGGCAGGGTCCTAGAGCCCTTCATTCCTTCCCAAACTAGGCAAGCATTAATTAGGCTTCCAGCTTATGAGTATCCTACATAAACATAGTTTAAAAATGAAAAGGGCTGCAACTAGGGCTGGGCGATGCCTGGTTTTCAACAACATGATATGTCACCAGCTAAACATCATGATATACTGATATATCACAATGTCTGAAATAAGGATGGAACTATGTACAAGCAATGACCAATGCACGTGTTTCTAGTTGATACGTGATCGCACATTCTGCGAAATCCGGAAGTGATCCAAAAAGTCGTTAAATGGGGGCACTTTACGGGGGGTCCACTAACATGTGGGGGTCCAGAATGTAACCACTGCACAAAAAGAGGACTGCCTGAAGAGGCAAACAGGGTAACTTCCTGGCAACTGCTACTACTTAGAGGTCCAAAACTTACAAAAAAATTTTTACCTTTAATATATTGTTGCAACTGTTATTTTATAGTACATTTAGCACATTTTCTCAAATGTTAACGCTGTAGGAATAAGTAGCAGAAATACCACAGGGATACAGAAGGGAAGAAGCAAGGAAAGAGGCTTAAACAAGAGGGCAAGATTTATTTTTATGTTTTTAAAACTCAGAAGTAATTTACAGCCATTTATTTTTCAAGGCTACCAGCAATAGCTTCCAAGCGAGCCCATTTGAGGGCAGCAACCCTTCAAAAGGGAAGGCTGGGCAATGGGGGAGGCAAGGTGGAAGGGGATTCCGGCTCTTGCAAGTGCTCCAGTAGGGCTCTGGTGGCTGCTACAGGCAGGGCCTGCCAGCACAGAGAGCCCAAAATAAAAGGAAGTGGGAAATGGGTTCCCAGCAAGAAGCCTGGAGCCAGTTTGGACCAGCGTATTCCTCAACCACCTACCAACCTGGCATCTGCACTTAAAACAAGCAGTTAATGGTGTCTATATTACTGAGGAAAGTTGCCAGGACTTTCTTCAGCGCTTGCTCTTGTGGTCCGCTGTCCCCCGCAGGGAAGAGAAGAGGCAGCAGAGCAACAGGGGTGGTAAGAATCATGAGAGAAGTGATGACCAGCTTCAGTTTTCCCCACATTGTGATTTTGTAACATTCATAATGTTTATTATGAAACCATTACCACAATGTGGACTTCAAACAGATTCTGGGAGATCTGATCTGAGAAAGTATTTTGTAGAACCTCTGTTGCTCACAATGACCAGAGCCAACTATACATAAGGAAGCTTCATCTTATGATCTCCTTCCAAGCCACACTATTCTCATGTGTCCCAGCAACCTAAGCTACCTCTCAGCACAACAAAGAAACAGTTACCTCACCTCACCCTTCTTTTAAGTCCCAAGCCACCTCACAGATATGCTTTGGGCCTCCCCTTGTCATTTTATCCTTGCACACTGCTGCATAAATACAAATGTTAGACCCCTTAAACATAGGCTATTCATTGCTAACCATTTCAACCTTGAAACAATAAGTTCTTTTCTCTGCCATTTTCACTACTGGGCTTTCCATACAACCACTGTAAAGTTGCAGCCTTGCCTCCATTGAGGGAGGGATGACAGTTCTTACTGACAGCAGATCCCAGCTTCAATCCCTGCCATTTCAGATCCTCTGCCAAAAACTCTGGAGAGCTGCTTGCAGCCAGTGAGACAATACTGACTTAGACCAATAACATTATAAAAACTTTCCTGGTCACCATAATTTGCTTACTTACAGTACTAGCTGTGGAAGAAGGAAAGCCTGTGCCTCAGCTCCATCACACCTCTGCCTGCCTGCCTTTTCATGCTGACCACAGAGCATGGGGTTTTCCCTACTCCATGGCTAGCAAGGAAATAGGCTAGTATTCTCTTAATAGGCTAGTAATAAAATACTGAAGGTTAGCAACTTATAAGCTTATCTGCAAAATATTGGGGAATAGTAAGTCTTGCCTTGCCATCCAGAACTGTTGTCAGGATAACAACTTTTATGCAACGTAACATAATGAGAATTAGGTAAACAAAAATTCCTGAAAAGTTTGAGTGAACTGAAAAGTGTCTTTGCATTGTGCCAAAAATATACGAGGTGCCAGACAAGCTTTGCTGAGCAGAGAGTTCGAAAGGTAGGACACCGCAGCTGAAAATTATTTTTTGGCTCACACAGTCAAAACCAGCACTTTGGATTGATAACCACGATAATTTGATTCAGTGTCAGCCATTTGTTCAGTGCTTTAGAATAGTTGTCTCAGCCTGCATTTTTAAATTCCTGTCCATGAATAAATACGAATGAATAAGCATAAACACAAACAAATATTTAAAGCGAATAAATAAAAATAACGAAATGAGAATAAATACGAATACATTAATTAATAAAATTAACGAAATTTGTTGTTGTTTAGTCGTTTAGTCGTGTCCGACTCTTCGTGACCCCATGGACCAGAGCATGCCAGGCACCTCTGTCCTCCACTACCTCCCGCAGTTTGGTCAAACTCATGCTGGTAACCTCGAAAACACTATCCAACCATCTCGTCCTCTGTCGCCCCCTTCTCCTTGTGCCCTCCATCTTTCCCAACATCAGGGTCTTTTCCAGGGAGTCTTCTCTTCTCATGAGGTGGCCAAAGTATTGGAGCCTCAGCTTCAGGATCTGTCCTTCCAGTGAGCACTCAGGGCTGATTTCCTTAAGAGTGGATACGTTTGATCTTCTTGCAGTCCATGGGACTCTCAAGAGTCTCCTCCAGCACCATAATTCAAAAGCATCAATTCTTAACGAAATACGAGTAAGTAAACAGAAACACATAATTTAAGAATGGGTAAAGAAATATGAAATAATAAAGAATAATTGAATAAATGACAACAAACGCAAAGAAATATTTAAAAACAAATACAAATGAGTGAGTGAATAAATAAAAATGAATAAAACTGCATCCAGAGTACTAAGCCACCCCCGCCTCCTACTCCCGGCCCGCCCACTCACTCTTCCGGGCCTCGGCCACCTTCTCGGCTGCCCTCTTCTCGGCCTGCAGCAGCTGCTGGATGCCCTGCGACTGGCTGGCCATGGCGGTGCGGCGGTCGGCTCGGCTAGCGGCGGTCGCGGCGCTCTCCGGCAGCTCCTGCCGGCAGCTCTACTGGCTCAGGTCGGCTCTCCCTCTTCACGACCAGGCCTCTGCCGCCCCTCTCGCAACTCCCCTCAGGCAAGGACCGGCACGGACACCAGCCAGCGACGCGGGTCACCTGACGGGGAAGTCAGCGGAAGGGGCCGTGCCAGGATTTAGTTCCTAAAAAAAACAAAAAGAAAAAAACCAAGGAGGGATTGGTCAGTGTTGTTCATCCTCGTTTCCGGTGCGCGTTGACGTCACCTCCGGCACGACCTGGCAAGCGCTGCGACGATCTAGCCGCCACGTCATGAGGCGCAGTGCACCCAGCCACCTTCACCTGAAAGCGACATCAATTTTTTTTCTTTACGCGCCCCTTCGAACTGAGAATTAAAATTAACAGGAGAAGCTTCTTTGACGAAGAAGCCGCCCAAGCAAGAAAGCCGGGTTTCAATTATCTCTGCGCTCTATGGTTTTCCTTCTCCATGTTGTCACGTGGCGTGCGTCACTTCATCTCACGCCTCAACCGCGAAAGTCCTCACTGCGCACGCTCAAGCTTTAGTCTTTTAAACTCCGCCTCCCGGCGTTGCGCGCGCCGACCTGCCGTTCCCTTGCCGCCGGCTTTGCCTCTCGCTTGTGGGCGGCGCTTACTGCTCTTGCTCCTCCCTCTTTGTTATGTTACTGTGTAGCTTCACCACACGCACACAGATCAAAACATTGCTCGACTGCAGTGCGCAGGCGTGAGTGTCCGTGCTTCCCCTCCTCCACCCTCTGCCAGGCATTAAAAATACTCAGCTGTCTCACGTGAGGAGATAACAAATGGTGCTCAGCCCACAGGACTTTGCCACAGCGCATTTCACCTCCTGGTTACAGCGTCTTGGCTTCCACGTTACTATCAAGCGGTGTTTACATAGAAATAAATACACTAACATATATGTTCCAGATGATTGTATGTACAGGGTGTATGTTCCAGATTCAGTGTAGTAATTCAGAAGAGAGATTTTGATGAACGAGGAAACGCATTTATCTATCTATCTATTCATGAAATTCATATGTTGCTTTATTGTTAAAACAAAACAAAAAAGCCTTAAAAATGGGTGGCCCCATTAATGAAATACCCTCCCTAGGCAAGTGAGAGAGGTGCTAGGGTCAAAACTATGCTATACAACACAATATTTAATTATTGCTTTATGATTTGTTTTCTTCTACACTTTAAAAAAAAAATAGAAATTTGATTGCTTTATATAGGTGCAAAATCGGTATAAGAATGCTTCATTGATGTTTAATACAGCAGCAATCACAAAAACAAGAAACCATGTATTCAGTTCAAGTTTTCCTTAAGAATGGACCCATTTCAATTAATGTATCTAAGTTACTCATGTCCATTAATTTTTGATGTGGCTACTCTGAGTAGAACTTAGCCAGATACAACCCTAAAAGAAGACCCTCCAAGTGTCCCTATTTTCCAGGGACACCCCTGATTTAGAAAAGCTTAGGATGTCTCATTTCATGGGAGAAATGTTGGAGGGTATGGAGTTATATGACTCCCAAGGTGTCTGAAGGCAATCCTATATAGGGAAGTGTTGTTTTTTAACGTTTAACATTTTATTATGTTTTTATATATGTTGGAAGCTGGCCAGAGTGGCTGGGGCAATCCAGTAAGCTGTGTGTGGTATAAATAGTAAAATTATCATTATGGAATGTGACGTCCCTATTTTCACTAGAGAAATATTGGAGGATATGTAAAAGTGTATTGCTTGTTCATTGAACTGCTTACAACCCTATATATGGTTGAAAACTTTCTTGCGTCTTATTGCACCAGTACATAACAAAACTTCCATTTTTCAATAAATAAATTATCTGCTTGTCTTCCATCCTTCACTCTTACAATATGAGTTGGTTTTACCATATCGGCCAATTCCCATAATCTTACTATCCCATCTTCTAATGCAGGAATACATTTTCCTCAAACATAGTGGATTGTAATACAAGCCAATGTTACCAAATTTATTTTTAATTTTGTGTCTACTAGTTAAACCGTATCCAAATAATATAGCTAATGTTCTATTGGAAATTCATATCCTATTGTAAGTTTAACTTCATTTATTACAATTCTCCAAAATATTGATCTCTTCAAACACAACCAGAAAGCAGTGTCATACCACTTTTAAAAGTCATGGTTTCCCACTAAGAACCTTGGGAAATGCAATGTGTAAAGAGTGCGGAGAGTTGTTAGAGGAGACCCCTAGTTCCCACAGACAGCTACAGATTTCAGAGTGGTTTAACAATCCATCTGTAAAGGGAACTATGAAAATGTAGCTGGGGGTGGGGGAATAGAGGTCACTTAACAAAATCTCATCACCCTCAACATATACAGCTCTCGGGGTTCCTTGGGGGAAGCCATAGCTGGATGTGGCCTAAACCATGCTGGTGTTAAACGCCTGCGAGATACTAATTTGTAAATAGTGCAATTCCATACATGTCTGCTCTGAAGTTCACCTCCCCTCCCCCTTGGGAAAACTATAGGGAAACTCAACACCAGGGGTCAGCAAGGTTTATCCTGCCTGGGCTGGATCAGTCCCACAGAGATTCCTCCATGGACCAGATTGTGCACATGCGCAGAAGCGATTTCAGGCACCGCAGAAGTGAGTCCCCATGCCGCGCTACGCTGGTTTAGCGCAGTACACAAGCGGACAGCTCAGTTCGGAAGCGACTCGTAGGCCGGTCAAACGACCTCTGTGGGCCGCTTCCAGCCCATGGGCCTTAAGTTGCTGGCCCCTGCTCAACACTCACCTACTCTGAAGCACCCCTATGGGCCTGGGATTCCCAGTTATGTGTAAGCTTTCTCTATTGAGTGTCCACCAAACAGCAGTTAAAACCAGGGGAGAAAGAAGCGTGTGCCAGGGAGGCCGTGGTCCCAGGCACACATTTTTTGTGGTGTGTGTGTGTGAACCAAACGCCCCCACGCAGGCAACCACAGTGAGGCCCAGTCTGGTGCTCCTATCTACCCGCCTTGAGCCTTGTCAGTTGGCTGGGCTGCCTTCCGTGTGGGTGGGCAGGCAGCTCAGGGAGGCCTTGCTTTGTTCTGGTAGGAGTGGGGTCACTTAATGCAGCTTCAGTGGCACGGGAGGGACTGGTGCCCCCCTGTCCGGTGTGTGCACACACACATGCACACACACACACACACTCTGCCCGGCACACGCACATGTGCCCGCCCTGAGCACTGACAACCGACACTACGCTGCTGGTTTAGACATAAGTACAGTGGTACCTCGGGTTAAGTACTTAATTCATTCCGGAGGTCCGTTCTTAACCTGATACTGTTCTTAACCTGAAGCACCACTTTAGCTAATGGGGCCTCCTGCTGCTGCTGCTGCTGCGCCGCCAGAGCACGATTTCTGTTCTCATCCTGAAGCAAAGTTCTTAACCCGAGGTACTATTTCGGGGTTAGCGGAGTCTGTAACATGAAGCATCTGTAACCTGAAGCATCTGTAACCCAAGGTACCACTGTAATTCTAACCGGTACTGCAGTGTGAAAGTAACATTAGAAAATGGGACAGAAGCACTGGCATTATATTGGGAAAACTAATACAGTGGTACCTTGGGTTAAGTACTTAATTCGTTCTGGAGGCCCGTTCATAAGCTGAAACTGTTCTTAACCTGAGCTACTGGGGTCTCCCGCTGCCGCTGTGCCGCCACCACACAATTTCTGTTCTCATCCTGAAGCAAAGTTCTTAACCTTAGGTACTATTTCTGGGTTAGCAGAGTCTGTAACCTGAAGCATATGTAACCTGAAGCGTATGTAACCCTAGGTACCACTGTACTCAGCTGAAAAAGCAAAAACTGCAAACAGTACACAGAACACTTTTAAATACTAAACCTCAGGCCTGAAGGTCGTAATTCTGCTGAAGTTCAAGAACAACAGATGAAGCAGAAATATTGTCTGTGTGAGACATTACAACACATGGTCCACAACCCCCGGCGCTTAATGCTAGATTATATAGCAGCTGCAAAGTGTGCTAACAGCTTGTTAGAAATGACCCCATTTACACAGAGAGCCAACATGCTCTCTTTGCTAATC
The DNA here is from genome assembly GCF_027172205.1 of Podarcis raffonei. Lineage (NCBI taxonomy): Eukaryota > Metazoa > Chordata > Lepidosauria > Squamata > Lacertidae > Podarcis > Podarcis raffonei. The sequence continues at coordinate 8,818,468 of NC_070621.1, forward strand.
AGATTTCAGAGGATTTCGTATGTAGCACATCAGATTCAGCTCCAGCCTGAAGAAGCTGGAGAAGGGCACTGAGCGACCTAATGAAGGCGTTGTCCCCCCCCCCCCCCCGTTTTTTTTAAAATGCACTTTGGGTGCCTTTTGCGGAACATTTGAGCTGTGTACTGACATCAAGAGCACATGTACTTCCCTGTGGTGGGTGGGAATTATAGAAATTCTCTCACTGCACAAGATAATGAATGGAAAGGGTAATTTGGTGAAAAGAAAAATATTGGGAGCAGTATAATCAGTGCCTCCCCCCCCCAAAAAAATGTTAAAAATATGCCACTTACTGTAATAACTTCATGGTGAGTACTGGAATATACACAAATTTTTATTCACAAAATTGTACAAAACATGTAACAATTTTTAAAAACTTCTAATTAGTAGCCACATTAATCAGAATGGGGGAGGAGAGAGAAGGTTACTGGCAACCCAAAAGACCCATGAAAAAAGCCACATTTACTATGGTACTTAACAGTCAATAACAAGCGTGGTAGACATCGCTATGGAGGGAGCTTTGTAACTTCGGTGCTACTGTAGTGAATGCCCTGTCCCGCATCAACACCCATTCATGCAACCCTCTCTGTCCTCCATTCAAGCAAGCGAGAAGTATTATTGGAGTTCAAGAGACATATTCCAGACAGGTAAAAGCATTCAAGGCTGGTGCACAAGTAGGGCCAGTGAGAGATGTGGTCTTGCTCAGGAGGAGGTGTAGCCTGGGAAGAGTCCCAAGAGCTACACAAAGTAGCCCCAAAGGTCACGTTTAGTTCCCAGACTTTAGGTTCTGAACCCCTGATTCAGTGCTTAAAGGTTAAAAGCAGCACTTTACTGACGGATATGGATTGATGAGCAGGTTAATAACACACAAATTGTTAAGAGAGTTGAGGAACACCAGTGGGAGCAAAACAGCAGAAGTGAATGGGCACCCTCATTCATATTTCCTGACTGTGGCCAAGGGTCTTTAGTAATCTAAGTTTGGTCAGAATAGACCCATTTAAATGAATGGGCCTAAGTTAGTTGTTTCCATTAGCTTCACCGGTTCTAGTCTGACTAGAACTGACAATGCAGCCTATTCATTCCATGGTTATGAGAGAAGTGTATAATAGGACAGGACAACTTGCTCTCTAAAGGTTATATTAGGGCCTGATTAAGAAGTTGGAATCTACAGGTTGGTGATGTTGGCCTTCTTAAATATATCTCATTATTACCAACTTGGATAGATGCTTCCCCTCAAATCACAAACATTGAATTGAGGCAACAACTGACTCGTTCCAAGTAACGACACAAAAACAACCCAGAATTTCACTCTAGGCAGCAAAATCACAATGCCAAATACAACTCAGCAATACGGCAGCCACTTTCTCCCCACACTTTGCTTGAAAAGGGTGGGGGAGATAACAATTGGGCCTGCCAGTGAGATCATGCTCCCCATCCCTGCACTAAACCAAACTTCAACTAATAAAAGCACAATAAAACCACAAATTGCTCCACAGACTACTAGAGAGACCTTGGCCTTTCTTCTTGAAAGCTTGGCTTGTTTTCTTTCTGCCTACTTTGTGCCTGCCTTGCAATGGTTTCCCAACAACCTAAGTGCCTCTGAGGGTCCTGCAACTGCCATTGCCTCATTGTGCCATCATCTTCAATGGCCAGCTGAGAGAGCAACTGTGCAGAAATCTTCTCAGAGATCTTCAACCACCAACTTTAATGACTAATTCCCTCCCCTCACCCTGTCAAAAAAACGCCAGTGTGTCTTTACAGTTGAAACAACAGTTTCCTAAGTCTAAATTCTACCACTCTGTTCTACTGCTGCAGTCTTTAATGGCTTTATTCCACCCTTCCACCCTTAACTGTTACAGAGCTGTAATTACGCTGAGGAATGGCAGCACAGTTCACAACCTGTTCTGATCCATTCTTCAGCCACTGAGCAGCTCAGATGCTGCAGTCATTAGCTGCATTATCCCACCACCTGCCATTGCCACCTTAATATTACTCTGTCTGGGAGCAGTAATTATTTCGTGCAACAGCAACACTTTTCCTTGCCCTTGTAGCCTCCTCCCATCAGTACTTCAAACACTGGGATACTACTACAGGGCAACTGAACAAAAGTGTTGAGTTACACTCCTACTCTATTGACAGAGCACAAACAAAAGCAAGCCATAACTTGCGTATGTGATAGAAAACCGTAACAGGAGTGGAGTCCACAGATGGTGGAGTCATGGGCAGATTCTAAAGTCAATAATATTTTGACAAAAACCCGGTGCCTGCTCCTCTCTCTGCCAAGCAGTGGCAAGAGCGCATGGGGTCAGAGGTATGCCTACAGGGTGTGTGTCCCTTTGGAGAATAGTAGACACGGCAGAGACTGTCGTGCTTTAAGAAATAGGGTTTATTCGCCTATTTGCTTCTTCAGTCTGCATGGAGGAAGTCCAGATCTTACAGCATGCACCTTTCCAGAGGCAGCAGCGCAAGTAACCTTCAGGCTGCTTTCCTCAAAAAATGGATCCCAGCCTTTCTTTCCTTTCTTCTTCCCAGAAACACCTTGCCCTTACCCAGAGCAGTTACCCTGAAAACTAGCTGCACTGGGTATTGGGTGCAGAGAGGGCTTCAGCTCCAATATTTTTGAGCAGGGAGCAGTGCCACCACCGGGTGCCCCCCACTTGCCCCAGCCCCAGTCTCCACCCCGGCAGCCCAGGAGCCGGGCAGCGGCTGGGACGAGCAAGCATCCTGCCCTCATCTGGGGCACACCTGGCAGCATCAGGTGACACATCATGTGACCGTGTCCCCTCAATTTGGGGGGCAAGTCAGCATTCCTGCTGGCAACCTCCCAAATCCCAAATCTCTGTTAATATCTAGGGCCCTTGTCTTGTTAACACCCCTCAATGGCTTTCTATTGTTCCCTTAATTGCCCTACCTTGGCCAGACTACAAAAGAATTCCTTTGCAACATATATTGAACCATATATATATATATATATATATATATACACACACACACACACATCCCTTCCCACCCCAAATAATCTCAATCCTAGAATTTATTAATTTCTATGTTTATCCTAAGTCTATTCTTCACTATGGGATAAGTGGGAGTTATGGCCCCAAATAAGGATGGAAGAGAAAGCAGGGTTGACCCTCCTGTGCAACAGTTGATGTATGAGGAGACAAATCCTGCCCTACCTACCCTATCCCACCTACCTGTCAAAATCCATTGTGCAGTGCTTGGGAATCTCCTGTTGAATCTCACTGCACAATGGATTTTGACAGGTAGGTGGGATGGGATACCCCACCTGTCAAAGTTGGTTTATGGGGGTAGAGCCACATAAGGATCTGCCCTGTGGAGCCAAATGATTTTTTTGGCAGTCTATAATCAGGCAATAACTTTTTCATTTTTCCTGTTTCATTCATTGTACAATGTAAGTTGTGTTTTAAACCCTATCTGTAATTTTATAATCATATCCATTTTGTCCACACCTGATTTTTTAAATTAATTTTTACTGTGTTATCAAAAGCTTCTCGTCTTGAATTTGTTGTTAATGCTTGCTTTTCCATTTGTGTGTATTGTCTGTTTCTGTTGTTCAATAAATTTAAAACATTGGAGTGGCGGGGAGTAGCTCCAGCCCTGTTCTATTTATAATTGTGCTGATACCAACAAAAATACAATTAAATCTTTATTTTAAAAAAGCCCTAATGTGACCTATGGAATTACTGACAAAAGGGCAGGTGCTGGATCCATCACCACCAATTTATCTACTGTGGCTGATACTTACTAAAATGTTCTGTGCCAAGATGAACACATCATGGGGCACCTCCACCACATATGGTAGTATGTTCCTGGGAAATTACAATAGGGAGAAAATCCTAGTTGTACTGGTGTATAACACCAGCTTATCACCTTGTACAATGTCTCTCTTATCTGACTCTAAATTGATTGGTGATTTCAGCCACCCTCCATGCCATATATCATCCTGTGGCACATTATCACAGATCAGCTTCCCACACCTCCTTCAGCCCCACTGTATTTCCTATTTCTGGCAGAAGTTCCATATATTACCTTGAGTTCACCCCCTTTAAGTCGAGGTTGGGGTTAAAACAAATACCTTTTAAAAATCCTAAACCTCTGATTGCTTCAACAGTTTTGGCCAGCTGAACATTTGAAATTGTCCCAGTGACAGTCAGATGGAGCACACTTCTTCCAGCTTTTCAAAGGACTGGCATCTTTGAACAAGTCCCAAAGTACGTATAGTCCTTTTAACTCCCAGTCTGTATATTGCCTGCATTTACTAACCCCTGAAAATTGTGGATGATACAGAGATGGCAATAGGGGTGATGTCAGTGGTGCCCCCAGACAAGTGTCGGAGCCAGTGGTGGTGTAGTGGTTACAATTAGGACCCGGGAGTACAGGGTTCAAATCCCCACTCAGCCATGAAGCTCATTGGGTGAGCTAGGTCCAGGCCTAGATGCAGTACTAGGTCCTTGGCAAATTTCTACTGGGATATTTTCATCTCCGCCAAGCTAAGCAGTTGGCTCCTTACCTCTCCTGCCCTGACCTAGCCACTGTGATCCACGCGACGGTCACCTCCAGACTGGATTATTGTAACTCTCTACGTGGGGCTGCCCTTGAGGCTGACCCAGAAACTCCAGTGGGTGCAGAATGCCGCGGCGAGACGCCTTATGGGGTCTTCGCTGCGAGATCACATTCACCCGGTGCTATACCAGCTGCACTGGCTCCCGGTGGAGTACAGGATCAGGTTTAAGGTGCTTGTTTTAACCTTTAAAGCCCTATACAGCCTAGGACCCTCGTACTACGGGACCGCCTCTACTGGTATGTCCCACGGAGGAACCTACGGTCTTCAAACAAAAACATCCTGGAGGTCCCAGGCCACAGAGAGGTTAGGCTGGCCTCAACTAGAGCCAGGGCTTTTTCGGCTGTGGCTCCGATCTGGAGGAATGCTCTGTCACAAGAGACTAGGGCCCTGCGGGACTTGACATCTTTCCGCAGGGCCTGCAAGACAGAGCTGTTCCACCAAGCCTTTGGCCAAGGCACAGCCTGACTCCCCTCCTTTGGTAATCCTCACAGAACTCTAGCCCAATAGTTGCCATTACCATAATTTGATTTTGAATTGATTTTAAAATGAATTGATTTTAGAATGCTGTGTTACTTTTATTGTTGTTAGCCGCCCTGAGCCCGGCTTCGGCTGGGGAGGGCGGGAATATAAATAAAAAATTATTATTATTATTATTATTATTATTATTATTATTATTAGGCCTATTTTTCACCCCCGCTTTAAAGATCAAACCCAGCACCTTGAATTGGGTTTAGAAATAAATCAGTCAATACTGGGGCAATCAATATGAGCAGTGCTTTTTCCCCCTGAAAAAATGTTTAGGGGTACTCTTAATTTTCCTACTTATATTGAAATACTGTCCCTCAATGAGGCCAAACTTAGATTCACAAAATGTTTAGGGGTATGTGTACCCCTGTGTCCCCACAGGAAAAAAGTACTGAATATGAGTATGCTAATTTGTGCCTATCACCATTCAAGGCAGTGGCATACTGTACCAGCTGAAGTTTCTGAACTGTCTTCATAGGTCCATGGAGAGCACCTTACAATTGTCTAATTTCCAGCATTAGATACTTCCTCCCCAGAGAAAGGAGTGAAAATATCATGGCTGGGTGGAGAATTCCAATTTGTTTGCATTTGCTTCTCAAGCACCAGTGATTAAACTGCAAAATAAGCAGTTTTATTCCACCTTTCTATTGTCCAGATCTATTCCCCACACTGTAATAGAACTCCTCCCCACACGGCACACTGCTTACTTGTGCAAGGTAAATTGGAGAAGCTGAAAATCAATCTCTGCTCTCGCCACCTCATCCATCAGCTCTGAGAGTTCCCCTAACAGCAAACCTTTGCCTGGCAAAACTTGCTTTTCACTGTCTGGCAATTGTGGAGGGAGCCCCAAACCCAGACTAAAATATTAAGCAGCTGCTAATGCAAGCACAGAAGCTGTAAACCAAACAACTAATTGAGTTTGTGGTGTGGGAGTACAGAGAGATCCACGTCATGTAATGAAATTGTGTGTTCCTGTAGACTTCTGGAATTAATAGCATGGATTAACCTGAAATAACCATGGTAACACAGTGATAGTTAAGAACAATAAATAATCTTCCACACAGTTACAGGTGGTTCAAGGGTTTGGGAGGCCTTGGAAGAAGTTTGTAAAGCTGTGCAAAGGAGTAAAGTGCCTTGGACACATTGCAAACATCTAGGGGAAAGCCCTTTCAATATTCCCAGCTGTTTCTGACCCTCATTCAGAATCCATCCATCACATACAATCCTATGAGACCACTGTGTAATTTGTAAGCACTTGCTTAAGAAAACTATATGAAGTGCCAGTAGATTGCTGGGAGGGACAGACATGGGGGCGGGAGGGGTCAATGAATATGCGAGAAACTCTAATTACGTACTCTGGATTTAGAGAATCAGCTTTACTGAGAGAGATGTGCCAGCAGATGGCCTTGACCTCCTCCTTGCGGGTGGGGAAGTATGAGTATGTGGGGAATATGACTGTAAGTGAAGAAGAGGAAAAAAAGGGAAGTAGAATAATAGAGCTGTAAGGTTGGGAGCGACTCCAAGGGTCATCTAGTCCAACCCTCTGTAATACTGGAAAATTCAGCTTAAGAAGCTCTTACAGATGGCCATCAAACCTTTCTTTAAAGACCTCCAGTGAAAGAGAGTCCACCGCTTTCCAATATATTTTGTTCCACTGCTGAGCAGCTCTTAATATCATAAAGTTCTAATGTTTAATCAGAATTTCTTTTCTTGCAGTTTGAATCCATTGGTTCAGGTCATACCCTCTGGAGGAAACAGGAAACAAGCTTGCTCCATATTCCATGTGACAGACCTTCACATATTTGAAGATGGCTATATTCTCTTATCTCCTGCCAACCTAGCAGTTCGAAAGCACGTCAAGTGCAAGTAGATAAATAGCTACCACTCCAGCAGGAAGGTAAACGGTGTTTCCGTGCGCTGCTCTGGTTCGCCAGAAGCGGCTTAGTCATGCTGGCCACATGACCCGGAAGCTGTACGACGGCTCCCTCGGCCAATAAAGCGAGATGAGCGCCGCAACCCCAGTCGGCCACGACTGGACCTAATGGTCAGGGGTCCCTTTAACTTTACCTTTATAGTCTCTTATCCAGGCTAAAGATGCCCAGTTCCCAGTATCCCAGCCTTTTTCTTAGTCTTAAAACAAACACAAAAAGGGAGCAGGTATTTGGGCCCTCCGCTCATAACAGTTCTGCAGATGATTTCCCAAACACATTAAAAATCTTTAGATATCAGTGCAATGTGGAAATCATCATCATCACTTGACCAAAACGGGCTGTTACGTAGTTTTACAAAGTACAAAAACCAGTCACACACACCTTAAAATATAGGCATCCATAATTAAAATGCACAATAAAACAATCCCATTAAAAGATCAAAACATAATTACCCGTAATTAAAATATGTGTTAAAAATCACCCAGCAATTAAAAAGGATGAATGATGAAAGGAAGGCTTCTGCAAACAGGTGCATCTTCAAAAGCCAGCAGAATGTCAATACAGACGGGGCCTCCTGTATTATCAGTAGGGAGCTCATTCCATAATCCCTGTAAGATCAGCTCTTAATAAAATAAAAAACAGCCTAGATTTCCCTATAACTTAGCCAGATTGTCCTCCAGCACAAAATATAGGTGGGCTAGCTCTCTATTGCTCCCTTTCCTCCCTGCTACCCCATAATCATGAGCCAACTTTTAGGAGCCGAGGAAGCTTCAGCCCCCTCCAATAAAATATTTCAGCCCCACCTCCTCCGTTGATGGGCATTGCCATTCAAATGGTTTGCATGCGTCATATCATGTGATCAATTACGTGGGGGTGCGGCTTACCTGCCCTCCCCCTATTTTATTCAAGTTGGCACTTGGAACCCCTGCCCATAACTCTGTGGTATAGGAAAAAGTGTCCTCTTCCAGCACAGACTTAAAGAGTTTTCTCTCTCATGGGCTAGCTCTGAGCAACTCAACTGAAGGGGAAAAAATTAATCACAAATCAGCCAGCCATCTCCAAGCGACCTTCCTCTGCTGAGTCTGTATGGAAGAAATGAATGATCACCCAGCACGCTGGTGAGTGTGCCAGCTCAAAATATCACAATCAAGACAGGAAGGGATATTCCAGTGCACCGTCTAGCCTGGAATAACCCTTTCCCTTCCACCCAAAAGTGACCGTTGGTCCTTGGAACTGAGAAGCAGTATTGTTATAGAACTGGGGGGGGGGGTTCCTTCCTAAAAACTAGGAACAAATACGGATTAAAGTACAGTGGTACCTTGGTTTGCATACGTTTTGGATTACAAACACATCAAAACCAGAAGTGCGTGTCCCGATGTGCAACTTTTTTTTGGATTACAACTCAATTTCTTTTGAATTACGAACAAAAAATTTTTGGAGGCGAAAGCGCACATTGGATTACAACCTGTTTTGGTTTACAAATGGACCTCTGGGACGGATTATGGTTGTAAACCAAGGTACCAATGTATAGATCTGTGCCAAACAGGGAATTCAGGAAATTCCTGGGCTGGTTTATGCAAACCTGGCTGGCTGGGAGAAGAGCAGACCTGTGTTTCAATTTACATATTATTTCGGAAAGAGTGAATTTGATCTATCTGGCTTCAAACAAACCTGAATCAAATTTCTATCCCCATCCCCACAGTGGCCCACAAATAGGACCTAGTTTGTCAAGAAGAAACATTCTAGACTGTCTTTCTCTGTAAATGCTTGTTTTCAATCTGGAAGAATCTTCTGAAGTCCCATGAAAGCCATTTCATCATGTGAGCCCCTTCTTGCAGCCCAAAATGGTAGAGTCCAGACACAGGCCCACTATGAACAGCCTTATTCATTTCAGATAACATAGCGTTAATCTTCCATTTATCCAGGATCAAAAAAGCAATCACCAACTCAGCAAAGAGCTCTTTCAAGAATACATGACATGTGTGTAATTGACATTTAGCTAGAATATATATTAAGCTTGATTAAGACAGCAGGTCTCCACGCAAATTCTTAAATACTGGCACAATAAATGAAGACTGGAGGTTCTGAATAAGTATCTCTTAGTTCACTGTAGGCTCTGGAAAATCAGTCTTGGCAGCTGTGCCAAGAGGAGTAAATGGATTCTTTTCCAGCCTGTTGCTTCCTCTTTACCTCAGAAATAAATCCTGTTTTTCTCTGTCTGAGGTTCTGCCTGGCAGTGATCAAACGTGAATTGGCTGATGCCCTCTGGAAATGTTTCTACAAAAGGCCAATGACACCAAGATTAAAGCAAGCTGGAATCAATTTTACTGCATCTGAATCAGGCTGTGCTCAATTTTGACCTAATACAGGGAGTTAGGCAAGGCAAATAGTAAATGGATTGAAGTTGATGGGCTCCGTTTGCAGCAAAGCAGACTTAGACTGGACAGCAGGAAATGCTTCCCACCTGGGTTAAAATTTGGTAATAGGACAAGATGCCCCAGAAGAGTAAATGGCCAAGCGTGTGACAGCTCAGAGAGGGAAATCAGAACAGTTTCTATTTGTCTAAGATATTGATGTTGAACTCAAGCTCCCCTTCCTCCTGACCTTTGGCCTTGGTGTCTGTGACTGATAGGAGTTGAAGTCCAATATTACTTTGAAGGTCACAGCTTCTTCACCACTGGGCTAGAGGTTAGAAAGATGGTATTCTTTAAGAAGGTTCCAAAATACATATGAGCACAGTGACAACAAGGATAGAACATATTTTTAAATACCATGATAGCTAAATGGAACCTCCATGGGTAGGCAAACTAAGGCCCAGGGGCCGGATCCGGCCCAACTACCTTCTAAATCCAGCCCTTGGATGGTCCGGGAATCAGTGTGTTTTTACATGAGTAGAATGTGTCCTTTTATTTAAAGTGCATCTCTGGGTTATTTGTGGGGCATAGGAATTTGTTCATTTTTATTTATTTTTCAAAATATAGTCTGGTCCCCCACAAGGTCTGAGGGACAGTGGACCAGCTCCCCTGCTGAAAAAGTTTGCTGACCCCTGCTCTAAGTTATATATCTGAATACCGCATTGGGAAGGGGCAACCAGTAGAGGCTGTCTGTTGTCTTCCATGTCCTGTTTTTGGGCTTCCTGGAAACATCTTGTTCTCCTTTACTGAAATGTGGATGCTGGACTAGATGCACCTTGGTCCAAAGCAGCCTAGTTCTTCCTATGTCCTAACTGGCATACTGGAAGATCATTTCTCTTCCTCCTACCCCAAGGCTTCTCACCAACCCCTTACTATTCACCCCAACCAGTTTCTCCCCAGTGGGCTGAACTAATGACAAAGGACCATGGGTGTAGCCAAGGGGGCAGCAGGGGTAGTGGCGTAGCTAGCCGCTCGGGTGCCTGGTGCGGTATGCATGGCCTGCAGCCAGGGGCATGGCGAGCCAAGGCAGGGCACGCTGTGTGGAGCCTCTCCGCAGCCTCCCCCTCAGGTGTAGGGCAGCTGAGGCGGTGGGCAGATGCAAGCCCTGAGCTGCTCAAAAAAGCAGCACGGAGCTTGCAGGCAGTCTGCCCTTCACCTCCCCCTCAGGAGAGACATGTGGCTCAGGCATGCTGCAGGCCCCCCGGTGTGGCGCCGGTGCCTCCCATCTCACCTAGCTACCAGTGGTGTAGGTATAGGGGTGCAGTAGGTGCCGGAGTTATTCCCCCCCCCAAAAAAGTGTCATGAGCTCAATTTTTAATTTATTTTAAAAACACATCTTTTTGCCATTTTGTCACCCCCTCAATGATGACACTCAGGGCTCTCCGCACCCCCCTTCCTATGCTATTGGGCAGGGGGCAGCTAAATCAATAAAAATCAATAAAAAATACATAGCTAACTGAGGTTCTGCCCCCCTAACAAAAGGCTCCTCCCCAACAAAAATCCTGGCTACACCCATGCTAAGGGCTGTTGTATACGCACAGTGTTGACTACAGAAGCTTTGGCAAAGCTCTCATCTCCCACTGACCTCTGCCATTTCACCATGTCTTGCTTAGTGTGGGAGGTTTGTGGCTAGAAGAGAATAGCTTTTCAGATCACATCAAAGCAAACACACAGTGCATATGTAATCAGGGCAATACAAAGTGTTAAGACTAGGAGTTCGTTCTCTCTCTCTCTCTCTCTCTCTCTCTCTCTCTCTCTCTCTCTCTCTCTCTTATTCCATCCTCAAAGAGGGCTGGTGAAGGGAGTGGCTCAGGAGGTTGTGTGGCCCAGGAAGACCCCAGAGAGGCCTGGGAAGGATCACATCTCTGTTGTACAGCATCATCTGGGAATGAGCTTGAAGGGGCAACAGAGGGATGCTGCAGCAGTGGTAGGACATGTTCCCCTCCAATAGTTGCCTCCAGCTGAGCCCTGACATCTCCATCTTGAGGCATAGGAAAGGGCCACAGCTAAGTGGCAGAGTATCTCATCTCCAGGACAGGCTTGGGGTGTCCTCTCTCTCAAAGCCTGGAGAGCTGCTTCCAGTCAGGGTCAAAAATACTGAGCTGAATGGACAGGTTGTCTGACCCAGAATAGGGCAGCTCCCTATATTCCTAAGGCAGGCTGCCATATTGTACACTGAATGAATCCTCTGTGCCAGGAATATTTCTCTTGTTCAACATCATAACATGCTTCTAATTGCTAACTCTGTGTAAAGTGATAGCATGGGGATATATATCATAAAAGAAAGAAGCTGACAATGACATTCGGGACCACATGGGAACATTAGAATAATCAGGCAAAGAGAGAAAGAACATCTGGCATAAGATCAGCTGCACATCAAAATCCAGAGCAACTGGCAGGGCAGGGGCAGTGGGCATTCAGCATCCCGAGTCATTTGGCACCAGCTCTCATCTTCGTTCCTAATGCACCCAGGGATGATGTCACTCTGTATGTAAACATGCTCCGCCAAAATCAGCTGGGGTTTGCTGATGCTTTGCTTAATTATTTATATTGCAGCCGCCTTGCCCCAGCCAGAGCAAAATGTATTTCTTTTCCTTTCTTCCTGCAAAACAACTAGAAAAACTTCCTCAGCTAATGATCTCTTGCAACAAAGTCTCCAGCAGAGCTGATCTTTTTAGCTCGCCAAGCCCAGAGGCTAAAATTGCAGCTGGCAGAGAACACAGCCTGTGTTCCTGTTAATGCTCTTCCCCCAAGACTGTGAAGGTCCTTAAAAGGGCTCAGTTTACATTCTGCAGTTACCCAGCTCAAAGCTGCTTTCCTCTGCTGCTCAGTTTGGGAAAAGGTTACAATTAAGCCTTGCACATATGGACTGAGGCCAGTTCAACGATGGTAACTCAGTCATTGCTTGCATTTCCTCATGTTGGTGGAATGTGAGTCCTGATGATGGCCACTAGGTCTTATGGCTTGGCTACTGGTGGTGGGAAAGCGGGAGAGATACTGCCAGCCAACTCCAGACCAAGGAGACCTTTGATAGAAAGCCCTCTGGTGAGGACTCTTATACATTGCTTCTCTTTCCATGAGTCCTGGTCAGCTGAACTAGCACCAGTGGACAGTGGTCATGGTGCTCTAAAGCAGAAGTGAGGAACATTTTTCAGCCTGGGGCTGCATTGCTGTCTGGAAAACTTCCTGGGGACCACATGCCAGGGGTGGGCAGGGCCAGATGCAAAAGCGGGTGGAGCAATGAGTACAACTACCTTTGTGCAGTAGGCTACTTTTTGTGCGCACCCACCCACCCACCCACCTCTTATCCTCCATCCAGGCAAGCAAGGGGCATGTTATAGATCGGGGGAGGCGGTGGGGAGATCCCCCTAAACCCTAGGAATAAATAAATAATAGGATTTTGATCAATTGAGATATGGACTAAAACACAAACTGCAGAGGTGTGTCAGACAGAGGATTCCTGGGCTGGCCTGGCTGGCTGTGAACAGCAAACCAGTTAACATGAGAAAAGGTGTTGATGGGCCATGGGGTGGGGGGTGTTACCAAGGTGATGGGCTGTGTGTTTTTCTGGGAAGAAAAAGGAGGAGGAAGGGCTGAGATCCATTTTGGGTGAATCTGGCTGCAGGCAGCTTACACTGCTGCCTCTTGTGACTATGCTATAAAATCTGGACTCCCCCCATGCAGGCTGAAGGTGTAAATAGGTGGAGAAACCATATTTCTTAAAGCCACAACAGTCTCTGCTGCATCTTCGATTCTCCAAAGGGTCACAGACCCTGTGTGAGTGCCTGAGACCCCATGTGCTCTTGCCACTGCTAGGCAGAGAGAAGGGCAGGCACCTGGCTTTTGTAACAGGCATTATCAGAGTATGGTACATTCCAACAAGGCAGAAATGCCCAAAGGGGGTGCAAAGCAGAGCCAGTGAGAGGTGTGGCTTGGAGGGGGTCCGAACTCACAAATACCAACACAAAGGCCTAGAGGGCTGATTCAACCCCTGGACTGGTGGTTCTGTGTCCCTGCTTTAAAGAGTGCTTGATGACTTGGAGACATCAGGTAAATCGCCTACAAATGCCCATTACCATCATAATGTTGTTCTGAAGCATATTGGCCGTGTTAAATGGTCCCCCTCCATTTAAACTTCCCAGAGTGTCCCAGAATGATGCTACACAGGAGTTGCTCTGGGTTGTTGTAGGTAATTTTAATGGTGCCTCCAATATGTATGACACTTATTGGAGCACCAGAAAGAGGGGCGAGTAGAGCATCCTTTTTGTCGGTCTCAAAGGGGCTGAACAAGAAGTATGCAAAGTTGATAGAAAGGAAAGGCAGCAATGACTGGTGTTCCCTGCCTGCTCACTGCCTCTCTGTCTTGTAAGTGGTAACAATGATAGTGAAGCTCACTGTGGGATGAGGGCTCACAAAGAGAGCAGGGCCCAACAATGATGTCTTACTCACCCTCTTTGTCATGGACCAGTTGGACAAATAGGAGTAGTGTGAGGAACCAGCTGGGAAATCACCAAGGGAAGAAAGCTTAGAGCCTGGAGAGTAGTGGTGGGACAAGGGAGGGAGACCTGAGTGGTGTCAGGGAGAAGAGGGAGAAGACTGGGAGGAGGTGATGTTAGAAGCTGCAGGGGTAACTGGGCTTAGTGAGTTGGGAGAGTCAGTGGCAGAGAGAAGACCAGAAGCAGAAGCAGAAGCTAAAGCAGACAAGTGAGAGGAGGGAGGCCAAGATAAGTCAGGCTGAAGAAGAGTCGCGGGTATATCCCCCTCCTGCTGCGGCAGGCTCCCCTGCCTCTCCCAGAACCAGAAGAGGTATGAAAAGGGAAGAGCAAAGAAAGGCTGCACACAGGCGCAATCTCTGATTGCTTGGAAGAAGCCCTGGAGAGAAGGAGACAAAGACAACTGTGGAGAGGTGGGAACGTTTCATGTCAGCAACTGGCTTCATGTAGTAAGACCCACAGCTGTGCTCAGCTGGCTGCAACTCTGTCCGGTCTCTGAAGATCATGGCTCACTATTAAAGAGTAAACTCCTGCTTTGAACTCACCAGCTTTCTCCATGACACACACGAACACCCTAGGAAAAATTCCAGAGTTTTTTATATATTAGACACTTCAGGTTTGGAACCAGGATCAGTGCTCATATTACAAGGAAGCAGTGGGCAGAAGGTTGTCTTAGTGTTTTGTGCTTTTCTGGACAAAGCAGGACTGGCATGGAGGGCTGGGGTGAGCTCCCCTAAGCTAATTCTTGCAGGCAGAACCAAGGTTTGCACAATTAAGTTGGACCGAAGCACCATCACCCTGGCACAACAAACCCACTTTTTTTTTTAAAAAAGGGTTATTTGCAGTTTGGAAAGTGACAGGATAATACAGTTCTGGTAGCCTCACCTAAAAAGAATATGGTAGAGCTGGGAAAGGTTCAGAAAAGGGCAACAAAACTGATTGAGGGGATGGTGTGACTCTCCTATAAATAAAGGTTGCAGTGGTTGAGACATTTTGGATTAGAGAAAAAATTAGTAATAGGGGACATGAAAGAAGTTTACAAAATTATGCACGGCATGCAGAAAGTGGGCAGAGGACAGTTTTCCTCCCTTTTTCGCAACACTGGAACATCCAATTAAAAGGAATGTTAGAAGATTTAGGACAGATAAAATGAAGTACTTCTTCATGCAGTGCACAGTCCAACTATGGAACTCACTCCTGCAGGAAGCAGTGGAGGATTAGACAAATTCATGTGATGCGGGTGGCACTGTGGGTTAAACCACAGAGCCTAGGACTTGCCGATCAGAAGGTTAGCGGTTCGAATCCCCGCAACGGGGTGAGCTCCCATTGCTCGGTCTCTGCTCCTGCCAACCTAGCAGTTCGAAAGCACAAAGTGCAAGTAGATAAATAGGTACCGCTCCGGCGGGAAGGTAAACGGCGTTTCCGTGTGCTGCTCTGGTTCACCAGAAGCAGCTTAGTCATGCTGGCCACATGACCTGGAAGCTGTCTGCAGACAAACGCCGGCTCCCTCGGCCAATAAAGCGAGATGAGCGCTGCAACTCTAGAGTCGGTCACAACTGGACCTAATGGTCAGGGGGCCCTTTACCTTTACCTTAAGGCTAAGTGTGGCTACTAGCCATAATGCCTATGCTCCACAGTTGGAGGCAATAAGTGCTTCTGGATATCAGTTGCTGAAAACCACAAGAGGGGAGAGGGCTCTTGTGCTCAAATCCTGCTCAGGGGTTTCCCACAGACATCTGGTTGGCCACTGTGATAACAGGATGCTGGACCAGGTTCTTCTTATGTTCTTACCTCTTTATGTTCACTGAAAGATGTGGGTTGAAGAAATAATTAATGGGAAGACATTTAGACTGTGAACACACAATCTTTTATTCTAGAATCAGTGGAGACCAAATACTTGGTTTCCCCACCCCCCTACATAGTCCACACACATTCTAGAGACTACTGCATGTTTTTCGGCCCAGAACAATTATTCCTGCTGGGTTCATTTCAAAAATAGAAACTAATTGCAGATTGATTCTTCATTACCCTGCAGTGTGTTCATTTGAAAACAGATGAGCATTCATGCAGCGTATTATCCCACACTTTTCAGCGTGGTTTCCCTGTCACTTTCCTCACTGCAAAAAAGGGAGGTGGATTCATTGCGCAAGCCCTCCCTATAAACTGTAATAGTGCAACCTGAATTTGCTGGTTTATGAATTGAATCCCACCTGAAAATAGTATCAGCCAGTAAGCACCCGATGATTTGGAAGGTCCTGGAAAGGTCATGATGTTCCCAGGCCAGTCATAAACTCTGAGCCTCATCTGCCTCTCGAGATGGTTGTGAGGATAACAGTGAATGAGAGGAAACTACCGGTATGTGCCTGAAGCAGATGAATGTACTGACATATAAAAGTAAGAAATGGGAAAAGGAGGGGGAGCTGCCCTCCCACCCACTACTCTCTTTGCATTTGTGAAACAGCGCTGGTTGTTACAGCAGCATTTAGCTTCTGCACAGCTTCTTTTTAAAATATATCTTTTAAATCCCTGCACACTCACTTTGTTTCAAAAGTGCAGACCAATTACAAGAATGTTGAAAATGACTGGAGGCAACGTAGGTCTTGCAGTTCAACCTCTCTTGAGAGCGCAGCCTTTTGAAAACTTCATATTTTCTGAGGTGTATTTACACCCACAGCAACATATTCATTCAGGGTAGTTTGCTGGAGGATTTCCTCCCCTTTTCAAAAAGCTGAGTTCTCAGTACTGAGCCAAATGGAGTGAGATTGTTACAAAGAAACATCACAAAGGAATAATTTTGCTTTACTCTCCATATAAACTACACACAGAGAGAGTACTTCTTTCTAAAGACTGGCTGCTTTGCGCTGTGCAATGCCAGTGGGATTCATATTTTGAGTTTCTCAGTATGCACAACCTAAAAATCAGCTGCTTTAGGGAAAGTAATTAAAAGCCACCGGAGACAGCACAATAAAAGCTTAATTAAAAGCATGCACTGACAGTTTGCAAGCGCTAGGGGGAGTGTCGTTAAGTCACAGCTCCAGTTCTGCTTTTGACTTTTGCCAAAAGTGGGGAGTAGTAGAAAGCTTTTGGAAAAACCTTGATGGTGCTCTCACTTCTGGGGTTACTAGCATTTTAGTGTCAAGGGTGACATTAAAAATATAAAAGTGGGGCCCTGCAATGAAAAGCCGTAGACAGGAATGTTTCTTAGCCCCCGTTGTCTCTTTCAAACTTCTATGCACATTTTTTTTTGCAATGCAGTCTACCCTGAAACAATGCATTTAGTATGCTTTCTGAAATATACTCGGAGTCCTGTAGTGATTTCATGCTCTTTACTGCAGCTTGTGAAACAGTGATTGAATTGCCCCTCAAACCTCAGGCTTTTATATGCATTATTTACACAATGAGTCCTGTCTGATTGGCTGATTCTGCTTCCCTCCTGGAGCCTGATTGGTCTTTTCCTGCAAGACAGTCAGTTGTTGCATTCTAGGATCCTACTTGCCTATTGCCAAGCTTAGTACATAACACTTTCTTTAAAAAAAATAATATTTGCATTTTAACTTTACTGCAATACACACATCTTTGTCCACATTACTTCGGTGGAGAACTGAATTGCAAAATTCAGAGATATGAGAAACTCTAAGGCCAGCTGTGCTTAAGTTTGTATTTTGCTCCAGAAAGAGCAGATAACGGAGATTCTTCTTTAAATGTGAACTGAGATTCTGCCCTATCCCTATCTGAGAAGTTGGATTGTTAGATGGTTCCAGAAGGTCCCAGTATTGATCCTCAGCATCTCCTGTTAAAATGAGCAGGTAGCATTTGAAGAGAAGAGCAGATAATACATGGGCAAGAGTCTGATCTGGCCGAAGGCAGCTTTCCGTCTCGTACACTGATCAGCAGGGAGAAGTGCAAGTGGAGATAAGGGAACACAACTGTCAGACCCAGTGAGACTAATGGGGAAAGACAAGGCAGCCACTGTTAGAACTCAACATGGGCAGCCATAAATATTTATTCTCTACCACTGATGGTGACTTCAAAGGATATTTTGTTTCTTGGCACTGTGGAAGCAGCAGGGACTGGACAGCTCTTTAAAGAAGTGCCTGTGTCTGTGAATGCTTTCAAGTTCTCATCTCTTTGGACACACCCTCATTAAACTGTTTCTCTCCTTACATGCTGAGCACAGTAAGATGAAAGCCTCATCCATGCAGAATTCAATGAAGAATCAATGCTACAGAACTTGAGAGAGTAAAAACATCCAACTCATTCTAATATAAACCTCCAGGACCACTCATCCTTTCATCTCTACTGGAGGCAAGCAAAGGACTGATCAAGACCGTGGCGTTGAGCAAGGAATCTGTGTCAATCATAACAGGGCTCAAGCCAGAAGGAATTGGCACCGTACATTTGTTCGATTCCCAAGTTCTGGAGAGGTTCACAGATGACCAACCTGACAGCTGGCTGACCGGCCACAAACCGGTGCTTAGCACTTGCCAGAGAGCCCCAGGGGAGCTGCCGCTTCAGTCCTGAAAGTGTCCTGACTATAGCCAAATGCTTTGCCCCTTCCTGGCTCTCAGCAAGGCCCTAATCCAGGCAGCCACCCACACAAACTTCTTTTTCTCCCCCACCCCACATATTCTTGCCTGAATGGTAACCTTATGAGGCCAGCTGGGCACTTTGCCCCAGCCAAGAAGCCCAGACCATCAGCATTGAGGCTTCCAGTACTACAGCTGGAACAATGTGGTCCAGAACACTCAGTGTGTTGATTCTGCTGTCTCTGTGGCATACAATTGTAGAAGGAGTGGGCACCTCTGCCTCTCTTTGTGTGCATATGCCAAATGGTCCTATTGGCAACCCATGTGGCATCCTCTCCCTCCCCCTTCTGCAATGTGGCAATCTGGAAGTGTTCGGTGAAATGTGTTCTGCTCTGCTCTGTGATGGGACTGGATGGATTTGGGGGCAAGGGGAGGAACAGGCATTCCAGTGCACACAGCTGCCTTCTCCCTCTCAGTGATCCCCGCCCCACACACCTCCTCTTTCCCATTCTGTGTTGAAATGCTTTCCAGTGCCAAGACTGCAATGCCCTGCCAGGCAGAATGATGAATAAATGTTTGAAAATGTAATTGGAGTCACAGGGGAGTTGCAACAGGAATTTAACGATAACATGGCATGCTGTCATGTCTCTGATGCTCTGGCTAATGAATGGAAATGGAAGGAATTAGAGACGACTTGGGAGGCATTAACCCGGGCGTGCTAAGAGATCAAAGACTTCATTTATCTCACCTCTCTGCAGGAATGGCCAAATTTACCTGCTAGGTGAAATGAACATATGTTTTATCTTCTTGATATCTCCTGCCCTGAAGAGGGTGCTAAGGACCAGGCCACTGGCCACCTCTGGCCCTGCAAGTATAGCAGCAGTGATGGTTGCCTGGCACTTCACTTTGTTTTCTTTTGCGGTAGCATTTTTTCTATCCTGGAATTAGGAATGTGTATGTGAAAGTGACTGCCTTTTTCTATGGATTAGTTCAGATTATGCTACTAACTCCTGACTGCAGGTCATTAATATGGACCGGAATCCTTCTTCACTGTCAGGTGCCACTGAGGTTCAATCAAAGTGGGAATCTGTGTTAAGTTGCCCTGTGTGGTGAATGTTGCACCATCTGCTGAGGCTGACCACCAGGCCTGTGCAGAGCTTGTCTGAGGCCCAAGGTGGGAGTCTTATAAAGTTATACCGTGGTACCTCGGGTTACATACACTTCAGGTTACAGACGCTTCAGGTTACAGACTCCGCTAATCCAGAAATAGTACCTCGGGTCAAGAACTTTGCTTCAGGATAAGAACAGAAATCGTGCTCTGGCGGTGTGGTGGCAGCGGGAGGCCCCATTAGCTAAAGTGGTGCTTCAGGTTAAGAACAGTTTCAGGTTAAGAACGGACCTCCGGAACGAATTAAGTTCTTAACCTGAGGTACCACTGTAAACTCAAACAAAATAGCGGCCAGCGCCTGAGCCAAATCACAAATGGTGCTTCCTACCCCCAGCCAGGGAGGAAGGGCTGAGCAAAAATCTACATCGGGAACAAGAAAAGATTAAAGATTTACATCAGGAACAGGGGTGGGAGGAGACCAGCACCATATCCTGTTCACCAGTAGGCCACTGGAGAGGCAGCATGGGGGGGGGGGAGTGTGGATTGCCAAGGAGGCAACAGATCCAGCCTCTTTGCCCCAGCCATTGCTCCCACTATGACAGCAGCAGCAGGCCATGCATTCCTTAGAGGCAGGAACTGCTGCCCATGGATCATACCATCCTTGCCTCATAGGTGGCCTGGCCCTCATTTAGTGTTTTTGTGTGGCTAGAATGTGCTCTTGAACTTGTCTGGGTGGAGGATAGACATGGGTTGTGTGTAGAAACAAGCCTATTGTACAAAGGTAAAAAAATACATTTCTTGCTCCACCCTCTTTTGCTTTTGGCTTTCACAAAATTGTTTAGAGGTGCATTTGGTCCTCAGGGGGGGAAGAAAAAAAAGCTCCCCCAAGTTAAGGTAAGCCATGCTCATTTGGTCCTGGGGGGAGGGAGCTTCCCCAAGTTAAGCCATGCTCAAACAACGAAATCTTCCTCTGCTCTGATGTGTTCCTGTTCCAGTTGATTGCTCGTTGGCCCTGATTTCTAGCATGTTCCTTGGCCTTTGTCTCCTGCCTTGTCCTTATATGGTACTGATTTCTGGCTTCCTTCCACAACTCCTGATTCTCAGATGACCTTGAGCTGCTCCCCGTGGCCCAGCTCTGACCTCACCTCTGACCATTTGCACTGTTTCAATGCCCTTTTATTTGCTCAGGCGGCTTCTCAGTGACAACTCGCCTCCCACACTAGCAGAAGCCAGAACACAGACTCCTATTGATGCAATGGACCTTCTTCCCCTGTCTCCTCCTGATGCACCCCAAGCTCACTCAAATCCACTTGGGGGAAGGGGATCACGAGAACCCTCAGAACAGTGTGCAGGGGGAGGAGAGGGGGATTTTCCCATCTGGCAAGCAGGAATCCTACCTATGACAGAATTCGTCCCATTGCCTTGCTTTACCCTCACTGCCCTTGTTTGCCCTCATTCACCCACAGTGCTGCTTTTGTCAATGTAGTTGACAATGTCACAAAGCTACTGCTAAAATTAGTGGACCTAAGTTAGCCATGGCCATTGTTTTCTTTTTCTTTTTTAAAGATATTTATTGAGTTTTTCCACCTTTATACATTAAAAAATCAAAAAGAAAAAACAAAAAAGTTAAAAACACATAAAGTTTACAATCCTTATTTTCAATAACATATTTCCCTGACTTCCCCACACCTCCCCTTCTTATATTCCAATTCAAATTGTTAATTCAACAAGTTCTTGTCCCCAATTTTTGACCTTTTTATATTTAATTCATTTTAAAAAAACCAATTTTAACTTATAAACATCAGTATTTAAACATCAGTGCTCATTCTTAGAACTTTTTTCTAAAGTCGACCCAAATTCCCTTCCACGAATTCCCCAATTTTCATACTAATAACAAAACAAAATAAAAAAAAACAGATTATTATTCTGCACCCTTTGGATTCCCAAACCCCACCCCCCCTTTCCCGGTTTCGATCCCCAACAAATGTCCATCAGTCTTAGTCTACTATCAGCCTGGAGACCTCACGTCCGAGGCTCTTAATTCTCTCTCAATTCCTCTCTGCTGGTTTTTTTGATAGCCCTTAATATTAAACACCAGATCTCGGAGAAGCTCTGTCCCGATAGGGTCCATATTTCTTCCAGCCAGACCTCCATACTTAAAAGTGGAGCCTGAATCTTGTTTCTTACTCCTTTTAAGTCCAAATGTCCCAAAAGCTCCAACTTTCACCTTAATCAAATTTGTAATCCATAGGTCTTCAGATCTCCACATAAGGAGATCTCTCCATTCTTCAATCTTCAATTCAAAACAGATTTTCATCATCCAGTACTTATTTTCCTTTGTAGCCATCATGTCAGGCCTCTGGCTCTCCTTTGTCATCTGCAACATTACATCTCCTCCTTCCTTTTCCTCAGAAACAACATATATCTCTTTCTCCACACTCTCAAATCTTTCAAGTTTCTCTTCTTGTCCAGCTGCATGGACTTCATGAGTCAAGTCCTTATCAAATTCAATGGATTTGTTTACTGTTAAGTCCAGAGTTGCAACATTTGTAGCCAAAACATCAATTTGGCCTTGTAACTTTTCCAAGAGAAGAAACACTCTGTCCAATTTAGCTTGAATTTTTCCTCCTTCAGCCATTCTTGTAATGTCCCAAAATCCCCTCTAGAGGGATTTTGGTTACTTTATCTTCCTTCCAGTTCAAATCCAAAAATCAAGTTAGTTTGTATCAGTTCTTCCTTGTTTTCAACAAAATATAACCAAATTGTAGCAAATATATCCAGCAGAGATAGCAGAAACAAAGTTCTCTTTTTCCTTCTTGACAGCTAATTTGACAGCTGTCAAACTCTTCTATATCTCCTCAACAGGCTCTCTCGCGGATCACTCCCGGGTCCGGGGGGGGGTGTGGCACTTCAGCTCTCAAAATTAGCTCTTATCCTCCAGTGAAATTATTTATACTGCCAAATCGTGAAATTAATGTCTTTTACCCAATAAAGAAGAAGAAATTCTCTCGACCTTAGTTAGCTAGTCCTTACTTTAGATTATTTATAAGACGGGGAGACGGACTTCCTGTTTGCGCCTTCCCCGATCGTGCCTAATTCAAAAAAAAAAAAATCCTTTATAAATCCAATTTCCGTATTACTCACGGGTTGTTACTTTTAGAGTCCAATTGTTCACAAGAAGAAGTCAGTGCTCTCCGACCATGGCATGCGGCTTCACTCCGCAGGAGAAGCAGTCGACTCTCAGCACCGCGCCGCTCACCCCGTCCCCCATTCCGAAGCCTTTAAAAAGGCTCCTTCGCGGGTCGGGGGGGCGCAAATGGTGCCCGCCGAGTCACCAGGTTCACAGGTTTCAGCGCCTGTGATTTCTGAGGGTCCCCGCATCGCCGCAGCAGCAAGACCCGGATCCTGCGGAGCCGATTCCCTCCGGAGCTCGGAGGGAATCTGCCATTAGCCGATGGCGCTAACCCGGAAGTCCTCGCCATGGCCATTGTTTTCAATGGGTCTGCTCTAAGTAGAACTAGCACTGGATACAGGCCAAAGGTTCCTGCTGATAACTGAATTCAGCATCAGCCTGGGCAGCAGCAAAGTCAAGGATAGTGATAGGAAGGAAGGAAGGAATTAAAACAACAGCAATGTACAGTCATACCTTGGTTACAGCCGCTTCAGGTTGTGTTTTTTCGGGTTACAGACCGCCGAAACCTGGAAGTACTGGAACAGCTTACTTCCGGGTTTCAGCGGTCGTGCATGTGCAGAAGTGCTAAATCGTGCTTTGCGCATGCACAGAAGCACTGAATCACAATCCGCGCGTGTGCAGACGTGGGTTGCGAACGTGCATCCCACACGGATCAGGTTCACAACCCAAGCGTCCACTGTATTCATTTGTATCAAAAACTGCCCAAAGTAGGAGGCTGTTTTGCACATTCATTAAGCAAATTACATAAACAAGATAAGTAGTTTTATCTCTGCTCCTGTTCAGGTATAACTAATATGTGTTAAACAGTCTTCTGTGATTGACAGAATGTTTACAGGGTGGCTAGGGTTTTCCATGGTTTTGAGCATCAATTTGAGGCAGAAGCATGGGTGGCTGAAGCGGTGTGTATGCAAGAGTGCAGGAGGCCTTTGGTTTTCTGCTATCTGGCAGATAAACAACGGCCAGCCCTGTGGCTTTGTGGGTGGAAAGTTAATTTTAGGCAGAAGTTGGGAGGAAACCACATCAGGCATGTGATTGATTAAATGCCTGGGCTTTGCTTTTTGGCTTTAATCAATGGCAGCAGCTGCAGATTGTTTCAGATAGTACAAATCAACCAAGATTAGGACTTCATTAACCTCTCTGGCATGACTATGGATTTCCATCTCTCAGATCTTTGACTGACAGCACCTGTTCCATAACACCTTGTGCTGCCTGTTCCTAACTCTGCTTATGCAAAAGTAAATAAAAACCCTGCTAAGTTCAATAGGACATACTCTCAAATCACTGTGCATTCGATTGCAGCTCTAGGCATGTAATGGTGATCATCTGTCAAGGCATCCATGCGATCACCATCCACATTTCCAATAAGAATTTGTTAATTGTTGCTTAGTTTCAATTACCACCATCTGTATACTCAGGAAATCCTGTAGCTCAGTGACAGAGCACCTGTTTTGCTCACGTTCAATCCCTAGTATCTCTAGGTAGGGAAAGATCCCTCTCTGAAACCTTGGGAAACTGCTGCCAGTCAAAGTAGACAATACTGTGCTAGATGGACCAATGGTCTGACTCAGTACATGGCAGCTTCCTATGTTCCTAATGACTATCTCGACACGGGTGGCGCTGTGGGTTAAACCACAGAGCCTAGGACTTGCCGATCAGAAGGTCGGCGGTTCGAATCCCCACGATGGGGTGAGCTCCCGTTGCTCGGTCCCAGCTCCTGCCCACCTAGCAGTTCAAAAGCACGTCAAAGTGCAAGTAGATAAATAGGTACCACTCCAGCAGGAAGGTAAACAGCATTTCCGTGCACTGCTCTAGTTCACCAGAAGTGGCTTAGTCATGCTGGCCACATGACCCGGAAGCTGTACACCGGCTCCCTCGGCCAAGAAAGCGAGATGAGCGCTGCAACCCCAGAGTCGGCCACGACTGGACCTAACGGTCAGGGGTCCCTTTACCCTTTAATGACTATCTCAAGTCTTCCAAGTATATCCAAGAGTTTACATAGGGTGTGTTATAAGAAAAAAACCTTCTCCTTTTCCCTTACAGGGTACCCAAGAGCCCGTATAGAGTCCTTATGTAGGTTCTCTATTGGTAGGAGAAAAATAACAGAGGCCAACTAAAGAATATTGAGAAGCAAAGCAGCTAGTAAGCCTGATCTTTATTAACTGTTGCAACAGGGTGCTCACAATCACACGCAGGAGGCAGGAGGGACCCAGAACATTGGTGTTCAAGCTGTTATATAGACTTTTGAAATTGCCCACCCTGTAACCCAAGACCAACCCCCTGAAACATCATACATACATCACAGAAGGAAGAAGAAACCCTGTTTGCCAGGACCTGATAATGGTCACTGATTGCTGATAATGGTCACTGATTGCTTTTACCTTGGCATCCTGGCCATTCTTTTGTGTTGGTAAATACTCAGTTCCTGAATCCAGGTCACAGGCTCACCCTATTCATACACAGATATGCCCTTAAGACAGGATTTGTGAGCAAAGAGACAATGGGGAGGTTTTCCCATTTCCTTCCTCCTTGCAGAAAAATATTTGAGATCAATTTGGGAGAGTCAAAATGGTTTCAGGACTATTTTCCTGCACTGTTTCAGACATGTGGTTTATATATTTATGTATGTGTTTGCCTGGTACATTTATGAACATTTATTTTATATCTTAGACCATATAATTCTCATAACAGGTGCTTCCAAATTATTGCTATTTTCAGATAGGATGAAATCACAGCAATTTCAGATGGGATGAAATCACAGCAATTTCAGTTAAAGGTATATTTGCACTCTTGCACAAATAAACCCATCCCTTAAACTCTGGATTCTTTGTAGTAGGGAAATGAACTAGAAAGGGTGGTATAATTATTTCTTAATGCAATATCATCTAGCAAAAATCCAAAAATTGTGTGTGTGAGAGGGGTGAGGGTGGCAGCGAGTGTCTGCCCCTCCCACCGCCAAAGTCTGCTGATACCTACTTCATGTGCATCAGTGGTGCAATTTCAGCTAAAGATTCACACATATAGAATGATGCTTGCTATCTGGTATATAAGAAAATTCTCTTTTCCTTGTTGCACGGGTTGCTAAGAATGCGTGCCATATACCTTGAACCCTTGATGGGCACACTTTAGATTATTAAATGCCGGGTGTCATTCTTTTAGTCATGTTTATTTATTATTTCAGACATTTATATACTACTTAATTATTTGCATTTCTAAGTGGTGTCTGTAAAATCAATCCACAGAAAACGGGACAATAAAACAGGTTAAGAAATTATCATGATGCCTGCTGGAACAAGGAAATCTTGGCTGTGTGCCTAATCTCATGTGGAAAGGAGTTCCAAAGGCCTTGACCCATGACATTGAAAAGGGAGCAAGCAGAGGTTGCTAGGAGCCTACTAAGCAACACCCACTAGTAACATGAGCTCAGGGGTCAGATTAACCCTTTTATACACACAAGTTTGAGTCACTAGCTGTCTATTGCAGAGGTTTTCAACCTCTCTGCGTCCACACTTGCCTTGACCAACTACATTTTTTCTGTGGTTCCCCTTTGACTTGTCCATGGGCAACGTGAGGGGCAGGGCTCAGGAACGACATTCCCCATCAGGTGCACTTTGCAGGTGACACAAGCTTTGCTTTTGCCATGTGTGGTCACTTTTATTAATCTATTCTACACATCTAATCTAAGAGGAGGGAGGGAAAGAAATAACAAAGGCCAATGCTGCCTATCGCTTCCTCCACCATCATTCAAGGCACCCCAGGGAGCAGCGGTACAACACTTCAAAACCACTGTATTATGAGGATGAGGAAAAATGGATCCTGAGGTGTGGAAAAAGAAAAGAGGAGGTGGGGGGGAATGGCAAAATTGCTTACAACAAAACCAACAGTGGAAATACAGCCTCAGGAACATGGGGAAAACAAAATTATGGTTGCATCCTCAAATTTAGTCTTTGCAAAGCTGGAAAGAACTAAGGAGAGGAGCCCAGGTGTCTCAATGGGCCAGGAAAGGTAGCCCCAGAGTTGGCCACCAGTTCTTAGGCTTCCTAGAGCCAGAGGGGCCCTGAGGAAAACAGGGAAGGGCCCCTGTTAAGTGTGGATGGCCAGGAGAAAACGGATGACAAAGAGAGAGCTAAGTGAGGAAACAAGTGCAGAAAAGAAATTGGGGGGGCGAGAAGGGTCTGCTGAGGTCTGCAAGGTGGCAGAGGAAAGGGGGGCACCAGTACAATAAGGTAAAGGTAAAGGGGCCCCTGACCATTAGGTCCAGTCGTGGCCGACTCTGGGGTTGCGGCGCTCATCTCACTTTACTGGCCGAGGGAGCTGGTGCACAGCTTCTGGGTCCTGTGGCCAGCATGACTAAGCCGCTTCTGGTGAACCAGAGCAGCGCACGGAAACACTGTTTACCTTCCTGCCGGAGCAGTACCTATTTATCTACTTGCACTTCGATGTGCTTTCAAACTGCTAGGTTGGCAGGAGAAGGGACTAAGCAACAGGAGCTCACTCCATGGTAAGGATTTGAACCGCCGACCTTCTGATCAGCAAGTCCTAGGCTCTGTGGTTTAACGCACAGTGCCACCCACGTCCCTACCATGCAATAGGACAGATGTAATAGGCCTGGTGCTTCCATTGAAGAAGACTAAGAGCTTGACAGAAAACAGCCCAGGTGAGGCAGGAGCAGAGTTGCAGGGTGGAAGGTGCAGTCAATGTTACTCAACTAAAGACAGGGTGGGTTGTTCTGCAAGGAGGGTACTGCCTAATCTCATTACAAGTCATGCATCTGAACCACAGGGGACTGTCCCAAAGATCTCAGTGATCAAGCTGGGAAACACGGCTTGGGCTCAGAGCACCTGAAAGTTTGTATCTCCCTATACAAACTTGCCTGGGTGCTAAGATCTCAGGTGAGCACCTTCCTTTGGTCCCATCAGCACCAGAAGCACAGTTGCAATCTTTGGGTTAGTGAAGAAGTAGGCCATAAATTTACCTTTTAGAGAGATTCAGCTTACTTGCAAGGAGCCATGGCCACATGGCTTATAGCTTATTCCAGGACGCATGAAGAGAAAAGAGACTCAGAAAAAAGACCCCTGGACGGTTAAGTCCAATCAAAGGCAACTGGGGTGCGGCACTCATCTCGCTTTTCAGGCCGAGGAAGCCAACGTTTGTCCACGGACAGCTTTCCAGGTCATGTGGCCAGCCTGACTTAAATCGCTACTGGTGCAAGGAGGTCCGTGATGAGTGCCAGAGCACATGGAAATGCAGTTTAAAAGTACCAGGCAAGGACATTGCCTGGTTCTTTACCGTAATGCACAGGTGTCAGTCAAATCTTCTGCTGAACACAGGCTTTGATCGCTTATCTTGTGCATGCAGAGAAGCCCAGAAGCTCCATTGCCTGTGCCTCCCACTTGGCCCTAGGAAGGAAATACAGTGGTACCTCTGGTTGCGAATGGGACCCGTTCTGGAAGCCCGTTCGCCACATGAAAAGAGCGCAACCTGAAGTGCCGTATCTGCGCAGGTGTGCAGTGCGATTTGGCACTTGTGTGCATGTGCGAAGCGTGATTTAGCACTTCTGTGTATGCACGAGTGGCGAAACCCGGAAGTAACCCTTTCCGATACTTGTGGGACATAACCTGAAAAAACGTAACATGAGGTATGACTGTATGTTGCATATAAAGCCTTGTTCAGATCCTTATTTATTTCCTTTTGGTACATGCATTGTGCTCCCCCTCTTAATGCTACATTGGTCATGACCCCAAACCTGAAACATCCATATAATATTAGTCCACATGTAATGGCTAGAGATAAAGAACCATCAGAGGGGAGAGGAGGGGCCTTAAGAAAAATAAAAGGGTCTGTTGGATGAGACCAATGGTCCATCTGGCCCAGCATCCTGTTCTCCTCATGGCCAACCAAAGACCTAAGGGAAGCCTGTAAGCAGGACTTGAATGCAACAGCTCTCTGCTCTCTTGTGATTCCCACAGAGCATAGCCATTGTGGCTAGTAACCAGTGACAGCCTTTAACAGTCTTGAGGTCACCCGCCCACAGCCAGTACTTAGAAAACAGACTACGCAGGAACACACACCTCCTCATCAGTTTTCCACACTGTGGTGAGATGTACTGGATTTCCATTTAAATTATAGTAATTATTTCTACATTTTCATGCATATGCACATTTTATGCAAATATATGTCCTTTGTCCTCTGTTTTGGCAATGCAGAAGCTGCCACACTAAACCCAGCCTCTCATTTAAAGGGATCCAAATCCAGCAGAGATGCCATTCCCTTACTTCTCCCTA
Organism: Podarcis raffonei; assembly: GCF_027172205.1. Classification (NCBI taxonomy): domain Eukaryota; kingdom Metazoa; phylum Chordata; class Lepidosauria; order Squamata; family Lacertidae; genus Podarcis; species Podarcis raffonei. The sequence goes on from NC_070621.1 coordinate 8,847,560, forward strand.
CTAAGGGAAGTGGGTAGCACACCTGCCACACATTTAAAGACTCATGAGAAGTGCAACGGGTGCTGGGAATTGTAGTTCTGTGAGGGGGAAACTACAGCATCCAGGTTTCTTTGTGGGTGGCTATATGCTTCAAATGCATGGTGTGCACAACATCTACATTGTTTATCTTTTAAATAAATAAAAAATACTCTCCACTTCTCACTGCTGGAGGGAAAAAGGCAAAGCCATTTAAGCAAATGAACTGTCATTAAATTCAATAGCCATGCCAGGAGGTGGCAATCAATATGTGGCCAGGATTTTGCGAGCTTTTCCAAGCTATTAATAGTCTTTTTTTCATAATCAATCAACAGATGGGAAACAATGAGGAGATACAGCAGGCTAGAAGCACATCACGTTCTTGTTAATATGATTGGGGAAAGCACACGAAGAGGGAATGCACAACCAATAATTAATACAGGGACATTCTACATTTCAGGAGTGCTGAATCTTTCTCTCCCCACTCGTTTTAGTACAGCTGCTTTAATGCAACTGGCAATGCCGTATCATTTGTTAAAGCACCCACTGGGAACATGAACTGGTGAGCATGCAGCTCTGCAGGAAGAACCAAAAGAATTCCTGGCACAGAGTGATACTTGTGCCAGACAGAGTTCTTGCCTGATTAAGATTTTAAACTGACAAACTGCTGGATTTGGAGCAGATAGAGCCTCCTGCTGTTTCGCAGGAGCAGAGAAAAAGAAGAGGCTACATACGAAGCAGAGAACATTATTATTATTAATAAAAATAAAAAATAGAGGAAAAAGTTTCATGCTGTCATGGCTATGGAGGGGGATAGTTCAGCTGGTAGAGCTGTTGTGCATGCAGAAGCCCCCAAGTCCAACCCCCAGCATCTCCAATTGGGGCCAAGAGAAGCTTCTGCCTGAAACCATGGAGAGATGTAGCCAGTCTCTGAGAACAGTATTGAGCAAGACAGACTCGGTATGAGGCAGATTCCTCTATTCCTATGAAGGTGTGTGAAATATACTCGTAGTCCTGTAGTGATTTCATGCTCTTTATTGCAGCTTGTAAAGGGACGCAGGTGGCACTGTGGCTTAAACCACAGAGCCTTGGGCTTGCCGATCAGAAGTTCGGTGGTTCAAATCCTCGCAATGGGGTGAGCTCCCGTTGCTGGGTCCCTGCTCCTGCCAACCTAGCAGTTCAAAAGCACGCAGTGCAAGTAGATAAATAGGTATTGCTCCGGCGGGAAGGTAAACGGCGTTTCCATGCACTGCTCTGGTTCGCCAGAAGCGGCTTAGTCCTGCTGGCCACATGACCCGGAAGTTGTACGCCGGCTCCCTCGGCCAATAAAGCGAGATGAGCGCCGCAACCCCAGAGTCGGCCACGACTGGACCTAATGGTCAGGGGTCCCTTTACCTTTACTTTAAAACAGTGATTGAATTGCCCCCCAAACCTCAGGCTTTTATTTACATTATTTACACAATGAGTCCCATCTGATTGGCTGATTCTGCTTCCCTCCTGGAACCTGATTGGTCTTTTCCTGCAGGCCAATCAGTTTTTGCATTCTACGATCCTACCAGCCTAATAGGCTGGTTAACTTCCTCCTGGAGCCTGATTGGTCTTTTCCTGCAAGCCAATCAGTTGTTGCATTCTAGGATCCAAGCTTAGTACATAACAGTGTGGTGTAGTAGCCACAGTATCGGACCAGGACTGGGGAGACCTAGGTTCAAATCTCCATTTGGCCATGATGCTCACTGGAGTGGCCTTCAGCCAGTCACTTCCTCAGCCTAACCTCACAGAATCATTGTGAGGGTGAAAAGAGGGCAGGATCATAAAAGGAACCCTATACGTCTCTAGTTACCAAATAAAATCTAGTGGGTGAATGTATTTTCTGAAATAAAGCTCCCTGAGCATATTTTTATCATGTCTAGCTGAGCTACCCTAAGGTTTAATTACACTGACGTTATTTATGAAATAATAGGGTTGTCATTGAAATGTAATGCATTAACATTACTGCTGAATTATTTAGAGGGTGAATATTATAGAAAGGATCAGATGCTACTAAAGAACCTTCTAGCAGCAGCAAAAATGGACAAAGCTAAAAGTAATAATAATCAGAATTTGGGCCAGCTGGGAAGGAATCCATGAAAGGCCCTTGAGATGGAACAAGGGGACAGTGTGGGGAAGACATTTAGAGTCAAACAAGACCATCTGATGCTCACCACATCACTAGGAGAAGGGAGGGAAAGGAGACTGGATACTGAGCCTTATGAGAAACATGCAATGTGCTCTACGTGGGGCTACCTTTGAAGGTGACTCAGAAACTGCAGCAAATCCATAATGCAGCAGCTAGACTGATGCCTGGGAGTGACACCAGTCCTGAAAGACCTACATTGGCTCCCGGTACATTTGCAAGCACAATTCAAAGTATTGGCACTGACTTTTAAAGCCCTAAATGGCCTTGGCCCAGTATACCTGAGGAGCGTCTCCACCTCCATCGTTCTGCCTGGACACTGAGGTCCAGTGTCAAGGGCCTTCTGGCAGTTCCCTCACTGTGAGAAGTGAGATTACAGGGAACCAGGCAGAGGGCCTTCTCCCTGGTGGCACCCACGCTATGGAGCGTCCGCCCATCAGATATCAAGGAAATAAACAACTATCTTTTAGAAGACATCTGAAGGCAGCCCTGTTTAGGGAAGTTTTTAACGTTTGACGCTTTATTGTATTTTTTATATTTTGTTGGAAGCCACCCAGAGTGGCTGGGGAAACCCAGCCAATTGGGCGGGGTATAAAAATAAATTATTATTATTATTATTATTATTATTATTATTATTATTATTATTATTATATTTAGCCTGGAGAAGAGAAGGTAGCCATCTTCAAATATCTGAAGGGCTGCCACATGGAAGATGGAGCAAGCTTGTTTTCTTCTGCTCCAGAGGGAAAGTGGGTTCCAGATTTCAAAAAAGGAGATTCTGGTTAAACATCAGGAAGAACCTTCCGGCAGGAAGAGCTGTTCAGCAGTGGAATGGACTCCCTTGGAAGGTGGTGGACTCTCCTTCATTGGAGGTTTTTCAACAGAGGTTGGATGGCCATCTGTCAGGGATTATTTAGCTGTGGTTCCAGCATTGCAGGAGTTCCAACCCTACAATTCTATAATTCTCAAGCTGCCTTCTGCTTGCATAAGCACTGCAGAATGGGAACCAATGGCCCTCCATATATTGTTGGACACCAGCTTCTGTCAGCCAGCCAGCATGGGAGTTGTAGTCCAACAATATCTGGAACAACACAGGTTCCCCCATCCCTCCTTTCATATTTTAAGAGTGAATTTGATACCCTTTGAAAGAAGGTGGAATTGAAATATTGTAAAGCAATCTGATCCAATACTCTTAGGAGCAAATCTCATTCTCCCGAGTCCCCCATCCCCCGCTTCTTGTGACAGTATGTCCTTGTCCTCAGGCCAAATAATAGATTTAGTGGTAAAAGATCCAGATGGCTCAAGTCAATGTTGCTGATGTGACATTCCTCTACCGCTTGCTTAAATAGCCCAAGCAACTCATCATTTTTGTGGCGGGTGGAATCGCACCAGCAAATGGCAGGAATAGTAATGGAGCAATCTTTTAATTCCATCTTCTTTACTTTTAATGGCTATTTCCAATGGACACGTCTCTACTGCTTGCAAGGAATAACTTTTCAGCACCACATTGGTAGCACATCAAAGGGGTTGTCCCTCAAGTGTTCTTGAGGGATACAAAGAACACTACTAACTAAATGATGTTGTTAAAATAATTACAACGAGTAATTATTATTGTAAGATTGAGTATTAGTGTTCCTTTATTTCCCAGGAAGTTGCATACAACAACCTGACAATATACCTTGGATCAGGGTCAACCCAAAGCATTTTGCTGCCCAAAAGGAAGGATAAGAGGACATCCTGTTTACCATTCTGTGTACAAATCTTCCTTCAAAGGAGAACATGCTCCTTTGCATCTGAGGGCATCAGCCTGGCTTAGTGGGCCCAAGTTGGCACAGACAACTCTACTCCATCATATCTCTCTCTCTCTCTCTCTCTCTCTCTCTCTCTCACACACACACACACACACACACACACACCCCAGGTAACAGCTGCCTTTCTTTGCTTAGAGGTAGTTACATAAACACTCACGCTTGCTGTCTTTGCTGTGAATAACAAGATGGAGCATCCCAGTTTCCCTTTATTCTTCTGACTGAAGGCATTCAAGTTTTTCTAGAATTTGATCTGAATAGGAAAGAAATTCTTGTGCATGTGCTCCAGCTCTTTGTTTTGGTTCCTGTATAGACAATCTTTGCTGTACAAAGATTAAGATGTTAAATCCCCAGGTTCCTCTGCAAGGCCTGGGCCCCAAAAGTCATTGGGTCAGTCACTCAGCTACTTATCCGAGCACTTTTTTTTTGTTCTTACAATGGCTGTGGGTACCACCTGCTGAATTAGAGGACAGTAGTACTTTTCCTTTATATTGTTGTAGGTTTTGGGGGTGGGTGGGTTAGTCAGTATGATGCCTGAGTCCCTTCTGATTGCTGGGGTCCTGGATCCAGCAAGGGTTAACATCTAACAGAGGATCCCATTGCTGAATTAGCCAGGCAAGGGCCACAGTTGCCTTGAGTGTGGTCCTTGGTATGGCAAAGGAAGTTACCCTGGGCCAGAAGGCAAATGGGTAGGTCCCCCTTGTCACTTGGATGGTAGTGAGAAGGACAATAACCAAAGCTAGAGTGAGCTTGTGAGCTGGGTTAGAAGCAGGCAGAAATCTGAAAGTAAGAGTCATGCTTTATTTCAATTTGAATCCAAGGCTGCAGCTATGGGAGAAGCAAGACCTTCTGGGGTGTTAAAGCTGTGAGTCCCTCCCTCATAGGCTCACGTTGTATATATGTGTGTAAATAAACCAAGTATCATAAAGACACCACAATCTCTGCTGTCCTTTCCAAGGCTACCAAATCCTTGAACCCCTGAAGTCTTGCACCACTTGAAGATTGAGGTGGCGCACAACACTATTCTACGTTGATTATACTGACATATGAGACATAGGACTCAGCTATACAGCTGCAAATAATAAAAATTAAAAAATTGTCCAGTAGCACCTTATAGACTAAGTTTGTTCTGGTATAAGCTTTCATGTGCATGCACACTTCTTTTTTATTTATTTATTAATTTTTATTTCGACTGCATCAGACCAACACAGCTACCTACCTGAATCTAGCTGCAAATAAAACGTTTTAAGTGCATTTATAGTGCAATATCCAACGTGACACTAGATGGCAATGGTGAGCCTTAGGGGAAATTCAATGTATTTTTTTTTTTAAAAAAAATGCCCTTAAAAAGCATTTTCAGAATGGTTTTTATTTGTGTGTAGATTCCACCATGGTGTGATCGCTATTAACTTTTAAATTTGCCCTGTCTAATCCACCTGACAATTTGTAAAGCTTTCTTCTGTTAATAATAATAGTAATAATAATTCACAGTGTAGGAACAGGGGTGGGAGACTGGATCCAGCCAGCAGGCCAGATCCTTATCTCCCTGCTCTCCCTTGGGCTAAGTCTGACTAAGTGCCCCTCTGTCAAACATCTGACATCACAATTTTTGCGTTGTGCTGTGTAAGTGAGTAGAACATTTCTTATCTTTAAACTATAGAACAAACAATCTTCTTGGCTTTGAAATCTACAAAGGACAAGCTACTGTAGAGTAAAGGGATATATCACATAGCAGACAGAAGCAAGTCCTTCAGCAACACATAATAGGGAGTGGGAGGTGAATACTGTAAACCTTGCTATGATAATATAAATGTCAGAAGTGCTTTTTTAGGTTGATCTGTAAAATTCCGAAGGACTAATTTTGCAAAACAGACCATGGCAGTTAATGCAGTACTCACCTTTCTGTATCAAAACAATATTTCTGAGTTTTCTGAATGCCCCAGCTCCTTTGCTTAAAAAAATAAAAATTAATAAGAAGTTCTATATGCCAGAGGTTTTCAATCTTTTTGGGTCCACGGCTCCCTTGACCAACTACATTCTTTCTGTGGCACCCCTGTGGGGCTCAGGAGCCCTGTTATGTCTGCAGAGGTGGCAACCCCTCACCTCTTTTCAAACACCCCCCTTTGTGGAGTGTTCCCTCAACTTCCTCTCCTCTCTCCCCTCTCCTCAGGAGTCCTCCAGGCAGCTGCCACCTCCGCCCCTGGTCTGGTGCCTCCTCACACTGCCCCACAGGGGCCTGGGGAGCTCCCCCTGGCCAGCTCCAGAGGCACCATTCACTTGGGAAGCTTATAACCAGGGCAGCTGCTGCAACAAACAGCCTTGCAAGCCTTTGGGAGTCAGAAACCTGAGAGAGGCATCAGAGGAGGAAGGGAAGGAAAGAGGGTCAGAGGCCACCTCTGACCATCATTCAAAGCACTGCAGGATGCCATGACCCACTGGTAGAAAACCACTGCTATATGCTTTGATTTGTGTGGTGGCCCCTATTCCCCTACCCGAACTGCAATTCCCAAAGTGCTTTAAAAATCAATCCATTTCCTAGGAAAGTCTGGAAATTGTAGCTTGTGGGGGGGGGTAGGAGTCTCCACACAACTCTTAGCACCCTTAAACTACACTTCCCATGATTCTTTTGGTGAAGCAATGGCTGTTAAAAGTGCTATCATCCTGCTTCTAGATGTTTAGTGCAGATGCACGGGGCGGGTTCCACACAGAAATTACTCTACAAAATACAGTATAAAGATTAGGCATGAAAGAGACAAAGTGCCAGGCAAGGCTTCACCACTTGCATTTGTGGTGGTGGTGGTGGTACATCACAACTGACAAAGAAGCTATTCACTAAGCATAGACTTCCACTGAAGAAAACATCATCCAACTACACCAGACTATTAATAAGCAACAAACTACAGCTCCTGGGCTTCTTTTGGAGGCAGCTATGATTGTTGGCGTTGTGGGTTAAACCACAGAGCCTAGGACTTGCCGATCAGAAGGTCAGCGGTTCGAATCCCCGCAACGGGGTGAGCTCCCGTTGCTCGGTCCCTGTTCCTGCCAACCTAGCAGTTCGAAAGCACGTCAAAGTGCAAGTAGATAAATAGGTACCTCTCCAGCGGGAAGGTAAATGGCGTTTCCATGTGCTGCTCTGGTTCACCTGAAGCGGCTTAGTCATGCTGGCCCCATGACCCGGAAGCTGTACGCCAGCTCCCTTAGCCAATAAAGCGAGATGAGCGCCGCAACCCCAGAGTTGTCTGTGACTGGACCTAATGGTCAGGGGTCCCTTTACCTTTACCTTATGATTGTTTAAAGTGGTGTGATACTACTTTAAATGTACAGTATAGATGCAGTTTGTTAAGGATATTGAGAGTTATTAGGAGTCCCCTATTCTTCTCACAGAGCTACAATTCCCAGAGTTCCCTGGGAAGAGGGATTGAGTGCTAAACCACTGTGGTAGTTGTAGGCCTTGGTCAGGTCAATAAACGCCATATACTGGGGTTGGTTTTGCTCTCTGCATTTTTCTTGAAGCTGTTGAGAAGTGAAAATCATGTCAACTGTCCCCCTAGAAAGTTGAAAACCATTTTGGGATTCAGGAAGGGTATCCTGGATATAAATAGGAGACAGTTTGCTAAGATCCTTACAAGAATTTTGCCAGCCATGGTCCTACACAATGTCAAAGGGAAACTCCCCACTGGGGTAGAAATCATATATTGAACAGATTTGAGTAGGCTGATAGTAAAGAGTGAGGTTACCATAAGCTCTGTCATAAAGTTTCAATATGCTGTTGACAACGTAATGTGTACACACTCAGAGGATGACCTCCAAACCATGTTACACCAAAGTGCTGCACCAACAAGCACAAAACAACTCCACAGCGCCACAATTCCACCTTAATCGTGTAACGTTGGGAAATGTTGATTATTTCTCCTACCTAGGCAGTTATCTTTCCAGAAGGGCCAACATGGATGTCAAAATCCAGCATCGCCTGAGCTCTGTGAGTGCAGCTTTCTCCTGATTGAAGTGAAGAGTGTTTGAGGACCGGGACATTCACAGGGAAACCAAAATGCTTGTTTACAAAGTTGTTGTACTACCAACTTTACTGTATGCTTGTGAAACATGGACCACTTATAAATGCTATCTCAAACTCATTAAAAGATTCCATCAATGGTGTCTCCAAAAAAATTTGCACATCACTTGGGAAGAAACCAGTGTTGAAGCAATGATTCTTCAATATCAACTTCATTGGACTGGTCATGTTGTTTGGATGCCTGATTATCATCTTCCAAAGTAACTACTCTTCTCTCAACTTAAGAATGGAAAGTGAAATGCTGGTGGACAACAAAAGAGGTTTAAAGATGCTTTCAAGGCAAAACTAAAAAATGTAATATAAAGACCGACAACTGGAAAACATTGGCCTGTGAGCACTCCAATTGGAGAACAGCCTTTACCAAAGGTGTCATGGACTTTGAAGAAGCACAAACTCAGGACAAAAGGGATAAAAGAGCTAACAGGAAGGCACATTTGGCAAATCCTCACTGTTATCAACTCCTGCATGGAAACCTATGTCTCCACTAGAAAGGATGTGTGGATCCAGAATTAGCCTCTATAGTCACTTACGGACACACTGTTAAGACCATATTCATGGAAGACAATCTTACTCAGCTACGAGTGATAGAAGAAGAAGAAGAAGAAGAAGAAGAAGAAGAAGAAGAAGAAAAGAAGAAGAAGAAGAAGAAGAAGAAGAAGAAGAAGAAGAAGAAGAAGAAGAAGAATGCTTTACCCGGGAAGGCTCACCTGGCACCATCTTTATCTAATTTTAGGTGTCATGCAGACTCTTTCCTTTTTCACCCAGGCTTTTCATCCTTAATATGAAGGGTTTCACATAAGTGTGGAGCAGGAACTGTAAGACCTGAGTTTTATTTGCATAGATGTGCTTTTTAAGGTTTCTATTGTGTTTGCTGCAATCGGTTTTAGTGTTTACATAGTGTTTGTAGGTTACTTTGGGTCACTTTTTCTCTAGTTGCAATTAAATTTGCTTTATTCTATGCCAGGATGAAAGAGCGTTATGTAGAGAACCGTATTCTTTATCAAACCTTCCATTGGATCTCTGGGTGCCTTGTTTAAAAACAAAAACCTCTCTGCTAATTAAAATTTGAGTGCTAAACTTGAGCAATGAATTAGCATATGGTGAGAGGCTTAGTCTAAGCTGGGAAAGTGGTACCATCATAATGTGATATAAAGGAGCTTTAAATGTATGGTGAGGGTACAATCTAAGATTGTCTTCAAATGTCTGAAGGGCATTAATTGAAGAATATACAAAGACTGCAATAATTTGATTCTAGTGTATTATTCGTTTCCTGGGTGGCTCTTCAAAGTACATACAAATGGAAATTTTTCTCTTGGAATGCATTGTCAAAATACTTGACAGGGGATGATGCTGAACTCTGCGCTCCTTTGGGGTTCTCTTCAGATGGGGACTTCAGGTGGGAATTGTATTTTTCTGTTGTAAACCACCCTAGGATCTTTGGATGAAGGGCAGTAAACGAAGAAGAAGAAGAAGAAGAAGAAGAAGAAGAAGAAGAAGAAGAAGAAGAAGAAGGGACTGCCACCATTGCAAGGAAGCAGGCTTTGGCTAAGCTTTAGGAGAACTTAATGACTACAAATGAAAAAGCTTTCCAAATCGGTACTAGCAAGGTGGCATGGTGATAACTTGGGACGAAGTGGGGAGTCTTGCTCCCTGCATCTACTGCTGATGCCACGCAGAGCCTCTGACAGTCATTTAATCGTTCTTGCCCAACCGGAATTGAAATTAAAATGCCAACCTGCTTTTATAGTCACTTAGAACACACTTACTCCTGCCCTCCCCACCCGCAGTGCACACTCCTGTAGATACGGCATTCTAGGGGCTAATTGCCTGACTTTCCCCCTTCTTTCTAAAAAGCACTTCAGAGTCAGAAAGTGCTCTGTAAGTACAAAAGCTTTTTGTTGTAATTAAGCAGCCCAAGCTAGGGAACATAAAACACAAATTTCAAGAAGATTAGCTTTCTTTGCGTACGCTCAGCCATAGCTTTAATGGCAACTATTTCTTAGTTATACACTGTGGCAGGGAGGGGAAATGGTTGCGCTCAATCCGGGGCAGGAGCGCAGAACCGTTTTTCAGGCCACAAGTCACATTCATATCTGGGTAACCTTCTGGGAGGCGAGTTGCCAGTGGTGCAGGGACAGCCCAATACATTTTGGCACCTTAGACAAACACAAAATGGTGCTCCCCTTGCCAGGGAAGAAGTGGGGAGTGAAGATCTACACCAGGAACGAGGTTGGGAGGAGACCAGCAGCACCTCCTCCTACTTGCCAATAGGCCACTGCGTGGGGTGGGGGCTGCTGAGGAGTGGCAAATCTGTCCTCCAAGGAGCTTGTCCTATCTGTTGTTGCCACTGTGGTAGCAGCGGCAGCAGTAGGTGACGCATTGATTGGAGGGCAGATCTGCTGCCCTTGTGAATCCTCAGCACTAGGCAGCTACTTCACCTTGCCTTGTGGGTGGGCTGGCCCTGCAGTGGTAGGTGGGACAACAAATGCAAAATTTTAGCTTTGTGCACTAGGCTACTTTCTTCCCACATTGTCTGTCTTTTCTCCACCCAGGCAAGCAAGAACCATTATCTGAGTACAAGGACACATTCCAACCAGGCAAAACCCCTCAAGAGGACTTGGGCTGTTTTGTGCTACAAACCCCAGGTTTTGTGCTGTCCCCTCCAAATGATGTGTACTGTCAGTTCAAATCAAGCTTCAGAGCTTCAGTTCTGTCTAGCTCAGAATTGTCTATACTGGCTGGCAGTGGCTCTGCAAAGTTTCAGGGAGGGGACATTCCCAACCCGACCTGGAGATGCCAGGACCGAACTTGGGACCTTCTCTGTGCAGAACAGACACTCTGTCCCAAAAACCACATTGCCTGGTGGTGGTGGGTTGTAGCTGATGAAACCCCAATCCTCAAAGAGAGTATGTGCAAAGTGCTTTTCTTTCATCACTTGTAACCGCAGTCTGTGCCCCACACATTTGGGTTGGAGGTGTCAGTAGACGTCTGAAATGAATAGTGCTCGAGTGAACAGATCTGTCTCAAAGATGCACCTTCCCTGTATAACCTCCACATTCAGAGGCAGTCTGCTTCTAGAATTAGGAGTGAGCAGTGAGGTGGCCAATAATTGCCTTCTCAGCTGCCCCTGGAAGCTGCCTTTATCCCCTTGAAACTAGCTTGGCTTCCTTTACCTCCAAGGCCATAAAAAGCAGGAACTCAATGATGCTTTTGAATTATGGTGCTGGAGGAGACTCTTGAGAGCCCCATGGACTGCAAGAAGATCAAACCTCTCCATTCTGAAGGAAATCAGCCCTGAGTGCTCACTGGAAGGACAGATCGTGAAGCTGAGGCTCCAATACTGTGGCCACCTCATGAGAAGAGAAGACTCCCTGGAAAAGACCCTGATGTTGGGAAAGATGGAGGGCACAAGGAGAAGGGGACGGCAGAGGACGAGATGGTTGGATAGTGTTCTCGAAGCTACCAGCATGAGTCTAACCAAACTGCGGGAGACAGTGGAAGACAGAAGTGCCTGGAGTGCTCTGGTCCAGGGGGTCACGAAGAGTCGGACACGACTAAATGACTAAACAACAGCAACAACAATGAATGCAGCAAGACTCTAGCCCTCACTTTTTAAAAAGCCTGCTACACAACTGTATTATGGTAGTCACCTGGATCCTTGCCTCTCAGAACTTCATAAAGTACTGAAAAGGTTTGTTTGTTGTTTTGCAAGTAGTGTAGAAAAGCTCCACCTGTCAGCTTTCCACCTGCCATGTTGGAGTGCCCTGTAAGGAGGTGTATGCTAGCTAACTGGAATGCCGCTTAGCAGACAAGCGTCCAGTTCGTATAGCTTTCGGGAGGAGGAGCTGGTGACGAGAGACTCCATCCGTTGGATTTCCGCCTGCCGCACAGCTTTTAAAGGCCCGGGGGGGAGGTCATGCTTGCAGGCAGTTCCCTCAGGTGTTGCCATCCAAGTCGCCTGGGTAGATCAGCCAGCCAGCGAGCCTTGGCTCCCCGCCGCCCGCCCCGCCTCCTCCTCCGCGAGTACCTTCACCTCTGCTGAGCCGGACTGTATCGGACCGTCTCCAGGCAACGGGGGAAGGCGCGTCACTTCCTGAGCAGCTGCTGCCAAGAGGCTGGCCCCAGCAGGCAGGCAGGCTGGCAGCTTGGCGGAGCAGAGCCGCTCAACAGTTTAGCAAACTCTCCCTCCGTCCCCTCCTCTAGCGGCACCAGCTCAGCAGTCAGCTCCGTAGGAAAGGACTTTTCTTTGCAAAGACCAAAGAGTGTAAAGCAGGAGAGGCCGTCGAGTATTTTTGTTTCTTCGCTTCGCGTGTTTATTCTGTTATAATATATTGTGACGAATCGCAAAATTAAACAAAGAGTAGATTGGGGAGGCCAGGACTTCACGCGCAAAAAGAGAGAGGCGATCTCTCAACGAGAAGATCTACATAAGAGCCGCCGGCGCGCATACACCGCAAATCCCCAGCGCTACTTCTCCGTGGTGTGTGTGTGTTTTTCTTTTCCCTGCAAGAGGGTGAGAGGATCATATACCACAGAAGACCCTCGAAGCTCCATTTATCTACAGAAGGAGTAGGAAGATCCGTGACTTCTCCTGCCGCGCTGGAGCGTTTCGGAACCAGCCCAGATCGCGCCCGCTCTACGTAAAAAGTGGCGAAAACTCGGCAAGAAGATTCGGAGAGACCGCGAAGTTCTGAGTCTTCCCTCGGCGGCTCCGAGAAGGAGGAGAACGGAAGGGATTTCTCCTCTCCTCTTCCTCTCCTTCCCCTATCTCTATGGCTGTCCTTCCCTCCGGCTCTCCCCTCTGGCCAAGGAGGGTGAAAAGAGCGGAGTTGCCCCATTCGAAACCGGAGCCTCTTCCCGTCTAAGCTCCGGCAGCAGCTCCCGAGTTTGCCCTCCGATGTCCTGACACTTCCCTCCTCCCCCTCCCATTAGCGAGCGCCTTCCACTGGCTGCCCAAGACCTGTCGCTTGGGGAGGGGGGGCCATGAGCGCGGATCTGGATCGCATGTCTCTGGGATCGTGCTCTTCCGCAGCCTCGTCTTCCCAGTCCAACACCTTCGGCGGCGCGGCGGCTGGGGGCCAGCTAGGGCCCGCGGCGGCGGCCGGAGCTGGAATCCGCCTGCTGTCGGCCAACGTGAGGAAACTTCATGGGGCGCTGAACCTGCTCCTGAACGAGGCGGAGAAGGAGCAGTTTATCCACTGCTTGAACGTCTATCATTGCCGGAGGAACGTCTTCGATCTGGTGCAGACCCTCAAAGTCCTCCTAGACGGCCCCGAGAAGAGGCAGCTCCTGCCCATGTTGCGCCTGGTCATCCCTCGCTCGGACCAGCTGCTCTTCGACCAGTACACCTCCGAGGGGCTCTACTTGAAGGCGGATTTCTTGCCTGCCAACAGCTCCGGCAGCGCGGGCCTCGACTGCACTGGATCTGCACGGACCCTGCCGACGCCAGCCCCGGCCACCCGCTCCCCGTCTCCCACTCAGACTGGCCACTTCTGGCCCCCCGCTCTCGCCTCGCGGAGGTCACTGCAGGATTTCAGCACCACACTCGACGGGACAGTTCCCCTGGGCGCCTCCGGCTTGGAGGAACTCCGCGGGGAGATCAGGCAAGTGATCCTCAGGAGGAACAAGGCCCAAGAGGGTTTAGGATTCAGCATCCGAGGGGGCTCTGAGCACGGAGTCGGGATCTATGTCTCCCTGGTGGAACCAGGCTCCCTGGCTGAGAAGGAAGGCCTCCGGGTGGGAGACCAGATCCTGAAAGTCAACGACAAGCCCTTGGACAAGGTGACCCACGCTGAAGCCGTCAAGGTAAGGTGGGACACAAGACAGGCTGACAGGGTGGTGGTATCTAGGGCTGTCATTTACAGCCCCTGCCTTTGCTGGTCCAAGTCTCTTCCAGTAATTGTAGTACTTTGCTTGAGGTGTCTAGCTGGTTGATAGAGGCAGGGTGGTCTAGTGGTAAGGGCATATGGCAGCTGTCCTCCAACCTGATGGACTCCAGATGTTGTTGGACTACAGGGGCTGACACAAGGGAAATGGTGCAAGCTTTTTTTTCTTCTGCTCAAGAGGATAGGACCCAAATCAATAGATTCAAATTACAAGAAAGGAGATACTGACTAAATACTAGGATTTTTTTCCTGACATTAAGAGCTGCTGGACAATGGAATGGGCTGCTCCTGAAGGTGGTGAATTTCCTTCACTGGGTTTTCAAACAGGTTGGATGGTCATTTGTCAATTATCATTTAGCTATGATTCCTGCATTCCAGGGGGCTGAACTAGATAACCCTTGGGGTCCCTTCCAACTCTTCCAACTCCAACAGCATGGCCAGGAAAGTTGAAGTAGTTCAGCCTTCACTAGGGTGAATTCCTCCAGATGGTTTGGACTAAACTTCCATCACCCGGGAGTAATGTGAGTTGTAGCCCAAAGTGAAGACTAATTAGGGGATTATATTAAGAAACTTACACAATCCTGATCACTGATAGAGATGCCTTCCATCTCTTCAAAGGAGCCCAGTTCCACCAGGCAGACACAGGTGTGCCAATGCAAACATGGGCAGGAGTTGGGGGCTTCAACCAGTCACATGGTTGCAGCCTGGCATAGCTTTCAGTGTTGTTGCAATCAAATAGAAAGCTATTAATCATGGAAGTTGATAGAACAGAGGTAACCCCGCTATAGGTCACCCTAATTTCCTTGAAGGAAGATTAGGATATAACAATGTGTGTTTGCAATGTAAATAGTAGCTAGGGGAATGAGTGAATGAGTAAATAGTAGCTAGGGTGTGGAGGGGGTCTCTTCCTTTGCTGCCACAGTCCTTATAAAAGTCCTCTCTCTGAAGCTGCTATTTTTAGCTACTGAGCTAAATTCAAGGTTTTATTACGGGGGCATAAAGCCCTATCCAGCTTAAGACCAGGATATCTGAGAAGCCACCTCTTCCCTACATCTCATCCCTGTCCTTTAGTCTTATGGGTAGAGATCTGTTGATGGTGCTGCATACCCCAAAGTGCCATGGCTCACTAAAGTAGAATCCGCTTTGCATGCAGAAGGTCTCAGGTACAATCTCCAGTATCTTCAAGTAGGATTGGGAGCAATCCTGGAGAGCCATTGCCAGTCTGTGCATACAATTCCATGCTAGATGGACCAATGGTCTTGTAAGGCAGCTTCCTGTGTTCCTGTGCATCCCTGTGGGTAAAGCATACTGTTACCTGAGCATGTGTTTTTAGCATTGTGTCACCAGTTCTCTGGCATTCTCTTCTGTTAGATTGCCACATTTTGGACATTTGTTTAATAATCTTTCATTTTCTCCCAAGCCTTCCAAAATTAGGCTTGTTGTTTGTTTGTTTGTTTGTTTGTTTGTTTGTTTGTTCGCTTGCTTGCTTGCTTGCTTGGTTTTTGAACCTGCCCTTTACCATAAGGTCCCAGGGTGAGTTACAACCTAATTTACAGTTATAAAACCATGACAATTATAAAAACAATTTAAACTATCTCTAGTGGAACAGAGACATATAAATTCAACAAAAAGGGTGGATCTCACAAAATGAAATAAGCTGCATTTCTTCAGTTCCGTATTCATCTTTTTATGTTTTCATATTCTTCTATGATCCATTTTATTTTTAAAAATAGTTTCTGCACTTCACTTTTTATGCTGATTTGTTGTTTCCTTGTGCTGTATTTTGTGCTTTCATATTTTATTGCTACGTGGAGGCTCCCCCCCCCCCCTTAGAGATCTGAAAGCTGCTTTGTGGAGCAAGTTACTTTAAGGCAGAGGATTCCTTTTTATGAATGAATGAATTTCAGTTTCAATGAATGCTTCCATTGGCACCAATGGAAACTTTCCTTGAAATATGAATATTGGCTCTGGAGAGGTTATTTTTTAATCAGAGTATGGCAAGGAGAGAATTAAAGCCCCCTTCCCATTCACCCTTGGGCTGTTTAGACATTGACTGAATACCTGCTCCCATTTACTCTGCATTCAGTGCTGTCCCACCACTGGTTTGGGATGAACAACATTAGCTACAATACATATCTATCCTGCCCTTTTCTTATGAAATGCTTCATTCTGATGCATTCCCCCTGCCCACCAAATTGACTTTGATATGAACTGAGAAAGGTAACAACCTCACTGCATTTTGAGCCAATAATGTGTGCACAGCTTTTCCTATACCTGCTGTTAACGTTATAAGAATAAAAAAGCTAATGCAATTCTAGGCTTAATCAGGTGAACTGTAGTGTACAAATCAAGGGAAGTAATAGTACTGCTCTATTATGCCTTGGTCAGAACCCATCTGCAGTACTGTGTCCAGTTCTGGGTGCCACAGTTTAAAAAGGATATTCACAAGCTGGAACATGTGCAGAGGAGAGCGACCAAGATGATAAAGAGTGGTGAAAACCAAGCCTTATGAGGAACATTTGAGGAAGTTGGGTATGTGTAGCCTGGAAAAGAGGAGACTGAGAGATGTTACAATAGCCATCAACTATCTGAAGTATTTCCATATGGATGATGGAGCAAGCTTGTTTTCTGCTGTTCCATTGGGTAGCATCCAATGGATTCAAATTACAAGGAAGTAGATTCTGACTAAACATTAGGAAGAATATTCTGATGATAAGACCTGTTTGACTGGGGGACAGATTCCCTCAGAAAATGATGGACTTTCCTTCATTGGAGGTTTTTAAACATCCATCACTGGGTGGCCAGGGATTCTTTAGTTATGTTTCCTGCATTGTATGGGGGTTGGACTAGATGACCATTGTGTCCTTACCAACTCTCTAATAATAGTAATAATAATAATAATAATAATAATAATAATAATAATAATAACAATAATAATAATATTTCTACCCCGCCCATCTGCCTGGGTTTCCCCAGTCACTCTGGGCGGCTTCCAACAAAAGATTAAAAATACAGTGTACCTCGGGTTAAGAACTTAATTCGTTCTGGAGGTCCGTTCTTAACCTGAAACTGTTCTTAACCTGAAGCACCACTTTAGCCAATGGGGCCTCCTGCTGCTACCACACGATTTCTGTTCTCATCCTGAAGCAAAGTTCTTAACCTGAGGTACTATTTCTGGGTTAGCGGAGTCTGTAACCTGAAGCATCTGTAACCCGAGGTACCCTGTACATTAAAACATAAGTCATTAAAAACTTCCCTAAACAAGGCTGCCTTCAGATGTCTTCTAAATATCAGATAGTTGTTTATTTGACATCTGATGGGAGGGCATTCCACAGGGGGGGATTTATGTGAATCTATAATATACAGAATACATGACAATAATCTAGGGGTTGTCCAGTAACAACAGTAGTTGCTCCAGGTACATCCCCATCATCTGGGTGAAGAAGGCAGTGCCAGCTGGTGTCATAGGCAAATAACTTGTGCCAATTGGCAGGGTGATCCATCTCCTTCCCTTTCTCCTTATTCCATCAACCCCCACCCCCTTATGTCCCCCTATGCCGCATGAAGATTTTCCAAACCCTAAAAATCCTCAAAAATTGCCTAGTGATTAATCTCATAATTAGTGCATAATCATAATCATAGGCTGCAAACAAATTCTCTTATTAATTATTCCCACAAAGTATACCATTGTTCAGCACAATAATCTTTCCTTCTGTTGATGTTTGGTAATGTGTGCTGATGCTTATTCAGCCCAAATGGTACCTGCCCGCAGACAAGAGAGGTATCAGCAGGTTTGGAGCAACTCCCACCTTTGCAGAAGTTCAAACCATCTTTTGTTGAGATGAGACCTAAAGGGAAGATCCAAAACAGATGAATGAGAATTGAGTGCTTTCAGTGGTAATGGAATTCTCTGTTATCATTGTTTGCGGGTAGTAGAGATGGAAAATCAGCTGGAAGGGGGAGTGGAGGAGGGCAAGCTTGCTGACTGGAACTTGATTTTGCAACATTTTATTGCACTGGAGTCTGGTCACAGGTGACACATCCTAGTTTGCTGCTTGAGGCAAAATGGGAAATGCCCCCTCTGGCCTGTGGCAGCCACCACACTACCTACATCACCTGCCCCACTGCTAGCAGAGAAGTGGATTTCAGGTGAGAGCTCACTGGCTTCTGGTGAGATCTCACACGCTCCACAAGATCTCACATAATTTCAGTGAATTCTTGCTGGCAATGGGTGAGATCTTGCCAAAATTTATGTCAGTGCCAGTGCCACTTCTCCATCACGGTGGAGCAGGTGAAGTACCAGCCTAATGGCATTGTAGGCCCTGAGTCTGGTCCATTAGACCATTAGAATGAATGGGGCAGTGCCCCACCAAACTCAGTCTGCTCTTAGCCAGCACCTGCCTACCTTCTTACTTACAACCAGCCCAGGGAATGGACCTGGCCATCAGATTCCTCTCTTTAGTCTCAGTTCTTTCCTTGCAGAACTCAGCAGGAAGAAGGATGGGAAGAAAATTAGAATGGGTTGCCTCCAACTGTTGTTGTCTCTGGCTCTGCCTATTGTTGGCTTACCTGTCTTCTGCCTTACCAACCTTAATGAGCACAAGCCACAATTGTGAAGCATAAGAACTCAGAAAAAAATGCCAAGATTCAGTTATAAAAAGCTTTTTCACTTATTCAATAAGTATCCTAAACAAAACAACAATCCTAGTATGTTTGTTATTTCAGTTAGGGAGGTGATGACAGAATGGTCCTTCTAAAAAGTGGAAGAATGTTTCTTCTGTAATCAAAACTGAGTTCTTTCTGTGCTGCCCCAAATCCAGACAGAGGCAAGTTTCAAAATATTCTGGAATGGAGCACGAGCTATCTAGGACTTCTTATGTTCAAGATCCCACTGAAATGAGCAGCAGTTTGATGACAGCTCATTTGAGTTTAGGAGTAAGGTAAAGGGACCCCTGACCATTAGGTCTAGTCGTGGCCGACTCTGGGGTTGCGGAGCTCATCTCGCTTTATTGGTTGCGGAGCTCATCTCGCTTTATTGGCTCATCTCGCTTTATGTGGCCAGCATGACTAAGCCGCTTCTGGCGAACCAGAGCAGCGCATGGAAACGCCGTTTACCTTATCCGCCGGAGCAGTACCTATTTATCTACTTGCACTTTGACGTGCTTTCGAACTGCTAGGTTGGCAGGAGAAGGGACCAAGCAATGGGAGCTCACCCTGTCGCAGGGATTTGAACCACCAACCTTCTGATCGGCAAGTCCTAGGCTCTGTGGTTTAACCCACAGCGCCACCTGCGTCCCTGAGCTTAGGAGTGGGAGGGTGCAATTTGCTCAGGAGAAGCTCCTACTGGCTTGGGTGCATATTTGTACATTTTTGCTTGTGTACAATGCATATTTTGCATATTTGTATATTTGGTGGAGGGCTATGGCCCAGTGGTAGGGCATCTGCTTTGCACACAGAAAGTCATTGTTCAATCCCCAGCATCTCCACGTAGAATTGAAGATGTTCCCTGGCTGCAAACCTGGAGAGCCACAGCCAGTCAGTTAAGATAATACTGAGCTAGATGGACCAGTGGTCTGTCTTCCTTTGTTCTGGTCTTTTTGTCATGCTGAAGAAACAGGCTGCTTCTGGTCAGGAATGATGAACTGTTACCCTGCAGACCAGGTTCTCACAAATAGACATGCACCAAGACTCTTTTTTGTTCCCAGAACACCCACCGATCTTGCCTGAAGAACAATTGTAGCATCTTTGGCAGCGAAGGGGAAAGAGTAAGACATCAGAACCACCTATAAACAGCAGTTTGAGAAATGCTGCAAGGGAAGTTTGAGAGATGGCAAAATGGGTCTCTGTTGCTGCTTCTGCTTTCTGCTCTTATGATCTGGTACATCAGTGAAACATGACAAAGAAGTATATTGAGATGCCACTCAGCTTGCAAAAGCTAGCTCCTTTTCATACATTCTCTCCTTTCTTAACAGGTTTCAGCCTGTGTATAACAATCTACCAGCCTCCTAGTCTTTTTCAATGTGCCAACAACATAGATGTCATGCCCAGCCTTGTCCTCTGAGCAGGACACCCAATTCCTGAGGACGCACTGCACCTCTTTTAGACTGAAGACTTGAAGCAGCAGGCAGGGTCTCCTGTCGTCAGCCTTGACAATCCTGAGAGTACAAGGTGAGGCTCGCCAAGGCTGACTCCAGGGAATTTCCTTGAGGCCCGGGGGCCTTGGGATAGGGTCCAGTTTACCAGTGAATGAAGCCTGAGTGGAGTCCAAGAGAGACAGAGCCACTCCCCCCCCCCCCACAAAAAAACCCCTAAGAGGACAGGTGCCTAAAGATTCTGGCCCAGGCCCACGTCCATGATGAATTGCATGCACAAGAGGCCCAAACCTCTGTGTGACTCTGAAGAAAAGGCAGTGGCAGACCTACATTTTGGGGCCCTGGAGCTTGCACTTTTATGGGGTCCCCTTCACAATCAGCAACAAGGTCTAGGTAATCACTGTTATCTTCTTCAACAGGTTTATTTGCAACAACCTTTTAAAACATCTGTGATACTGACTCTCAAACTTTGGGATTGTTGAAATATATACAACAAAAAAATCAAACAATTTGAGTCATGCAACTCAATTGGGTCAACTGGACCCGGTTTTTAAAAAAGCAATGTGGTTCTGGGGCCCCTCTGGGATTTGGGTCCCTTAAGCTTAAGCTTCAATGGTTTCATACTTCTCAAGCAAAGGGTCTCTCAGAACACCATTCAGCAGTGACAGCTGGCATTAGGCATTACCTCAGAGATAGGCTGTATCAGTCTTTGCTGGAATAACGCAGGTCTATAGGCCCCTGGTACAAGATACCATAACTTAGCTGATGCGAACCCTTGGGCTGTTACCTTCTGTCATTGCCTATGGCAGGGCTGTAACTACGGTGCGGCGGGGGGGGGGGGATCTGGTTTTTTTTGCCCTGGGTGAAGCTTCCAGGGGGACACCATTGAGGCTCCGTGTGGGTGTGTGTGCCAAATCCAGGTGAAATAAAGCCTAATTTTGCCCCTAGCCTATAGATCACCTTTTTGGGACTCAGACTGATTACTGATGCCTGGTTCTGGTTTGTCTATGACTTTACATGCATAACTTACCCTGCTTCAGTTTGGCAATCTCATAGGTGATGCTTTAACTTCCCTGGGCGCTATAAGCTACCCCACAAACTGAACTTGCTGCAGCAACAATAAAAGAGATGACCTTTCATTAAAATAGCCAGCATTTATCACTTTGGTAAATGTTGGACAAAAGTAGCTTACTGATGTCAGAAGGATTCTTTTGTGCCAACAAGCTGTAAGGGGGGAAAGTGCAAGGGAAGGATTCTGTTCCACATCATGCACTTCAGCTTACTTGATTCTAAAGTGATAATGATTCTATTTGCTATCCCTCCAAATGTGATGTTAATGCTTGACTGATTAGCATTTATATAAAATACTTGGAGAACCTGATAAGAACATGGCTAAGCATATGCTGGTGCTCAGTATTCTTGCTATATAATTGAATCTGCTTAGTAATTAGAAATGAAAAAAAATAATACTGTGATTTCCTGTACCTTGTTCTGCTTTCCAAGAAATAATTTTGAAGATCTATATACCACATTCATGATGTAGCTTATAACAGATTGTGATAATATAAAGAGCCCCCAAACTCACTCTCTCACACAGACTCACACATATTCGTGTGTATATACACACCCAACAGCCTTGGGGCTCATCCAGACTTCTGCTTGATCCTCAAAACCCAACCTTTAGCACTCAAGCAAAGCAAATATCAATTGGGTTTTTCCTAGATTGATGTTTGCTAAAGCTAAAGAGTGAGTTTTCTCCAGGAAAAGAGCAGGGTAAACTCAAAACCACTTGGACCTGTGCTTTCTTGGCATGGGACAAGCAGAAGTATGGATGAGTCCAAATCAGCATTTGGAGCCACCGGTTATTTCAGGCAGGAAGAAGGAAACTGCTCCTTCCTCTTGATCAATGGATTTGGCCAGGCTAATGTGCCCTTTGCCATTTTTCTTCGGAGCTGGGGGATGCAGCCTCACAGTGACCCTTTATCTCCTGGATGATGGCAGAGGCTAGTGTCTGCTGCCCTTCATTTTAACAGGGACTGGGAATTAGCAGGTTCTGAAATTGTCAACTGTTCAGTGGGAGAATGGAGGCCCTGGCTATTCCTGGCTATCACTGGCTCTCCTGTCAGAACATTTCTGACCATTTCACCCCATTGTACAACCAGGCTGAATCTATGCACATATAAAAACCATTCTGAAAATGCTTTTTTTAAAAAAAACACACACCACACAAACACATTGAATTTTCCATAAGGCTCACCATCCCCATCTAGTGTCACATTGTATATTGCACTTAGAACACACTTAAAACGTTTTATTTGCAGCTGTATAGCTGAGTCCACAGTCTAAAGGCATGCCTTTTAGAACGTCTCTTGCTGGTTGAATCAAAATGATTTACATGGGATGCTACTAACAGCCTGGAAAGAAATTCACTCCATTTTTGATTGAATATGATTTCCTGTAGAAAACCCTGATGGTTTCTTTTTGAAGACTTAAAAGCCAAGTAAAATTATTGCACTGGGGTGTGTGTTCTGCAGCTAGCAGAGAAAGAATTGCAGTGGGGTGGATGATAGTGGCTGATAGTTAGAAGTACAGCTTGGGAAGAATGCATATTAGTTCATTAAGATGCACAGCTCAACTCAGAGCAGCAGTAAAGAAAGGCTGGTCCATTAGGATGAATGGAGCACTGCCCCAACAACCTCAGCCTGCTCCCAGACAGCCCTCGTCTGCCTGCCTTCCTGCAATGAGCCCAGTGTGTGTGTGTCGGCTTCCTCTTTCATAGTCTCAGTGTCTCCCTTTGTAGAGCTTTGCAGGGAGGAGGGAGGTGGGAACAAAACCAGAATTAGCTTTCCCTGCCAGTCATTGGCTCATGCTCCACCTTATCCCATGGGCCTGACTCTGTCTATCTAGCAAAGCTTTGTCCTCTCTGATTCACAGTGGGTTTTGGGCAGAGAAAGGTCTTTCCTATCACCTTGATGCATGGTGTGACAGAACAGGAATGTTTTTATTTCTCTCCCATCCCCAGGGTGTGGCAGTGGTTGTTCAATCATTTTCCTAGGTGCTATTTACATTGCAACACACACACACACACACCCAACACAGACACTAATTGCATTCTTGCAATGTTAATATCATGTCCTGCCTGGACTCCTTTTCTCTGTTCCTTCCCAGCCCTTGCAATGGGCCCTCTTAGCAATGGCATATTGCTGCCATGTTCAGAGAAGCTAGGAATGTGCAAAAGTGTTCTGAGCAGCTGCCTTAAGGACTTCCTGCCTTCCAATTCTCAGAATTGTCTACACTGACTGGCAGTGGCTCTGCAGGATTTCAGGCAGGGTTCACTCCCCAGTCTTACCACTCTTACCTGGAGACGACAGGCACTGTCTGGAAATGGCAGGGATTGAACCTGGGACCTTCTGCATGCAAAGCAGATGCTCTACCACTGAGCCATAGCCCTCGTCTAAATTCTCAGAGGTGTATGATTGGTCACTGGAGAAAACAAGATGCTGGGGTAGATGGGCCTTGTCAGCTTTCCCAGCAGGGCTGGCCCACCCACAAAGGCAGGGGGAAGCAGCCACCTCAAGGTGGTGAAAGCCTCTGACGTGGCACCCCTGTGGGTGTTCCACCACCAGCAGTGCTGGCGTTTGTGCCAATTTCCAGTGAGATCTTGCCAAAATCCTGCAAGATTCCATATGAGAGAACTTTTGAAACAAGATCAGCGGAGGAGGCAGCAGGCAACACAGAGGCAGTGGTGCCAGTGGAAGTGGCAGGGCAGGTGTTGAAGCACTTTCTATCTTGCCCCAAGAGTGGCAAACAGGATGTGCCACCCCTGCTTAACAGGGTTGTTTTTAAGCTATGATAAATTTATAAAGCAGTAAGAAGATCAGAGCAATGGTCCACCTAGTCCAGCATATTGCTCTCATAGTGGCCAGGTAGTAGGGCTGCCATACGTCTAGGTTTCCTCCAGACACGTATTGTTTTCAGGGTCACAATTTCTGTCCGGGCAGATTTTTTAAATCGGGCAAAAAGTCTGGGTTTCTTTTCTTGGCTTTGCTTGTTTGTGTGTGCCTGCACACGATTCAGATATACTGCCCACCCACCCCAAACTGGAAGCCCAGGCAGTGATTTGACCCCTTTCATCCTCTGTGGCATGCACACTTCCCCCCCTTGCCCCGCACGATCTTATTTTCTGGATGTGCATCTGGGTCACCGGTGCGCTTGGTGCCCATTGTGTTGGAGCGAGCGGGTGCACGAGAGAGAGGATGAGTGAGCTGCTCAGTCTCCAGTGTGTGGGGCTGGGTGGCGAGTAAAGAGAGTGGCCGGGCACTGGCAGTGCCAGATTTACGTATAAGCTAACCAAGCTATAGCTTAGGGCCCCACTCTCTTGGGGCCCCCAAAAAAAATTAAAGGGGAAAAACCCTGGATGTACATTTCCAAGATAAAAGATAAAAAACAAATAAAATAAAACCTACATACAGCAATAGTATGTATTAATAATTATTTCACTATTAATATACTTCATCTTAATTGTATTTCACTAGATAGATAGATAATTTATTACGGTCGGAGACCAGTTTATAAAACACTCTTGGGGCTACAATCCCAGAAGGAAAACAAACATTTAAAACAATGTACAACAATAAATTTAAAATTTATAAATGCAATAAGCGTGTATTTCACTATTAATATACTTCTTCTTAATTGTATTTCAGTTCAGCAATTACCTTGATAAAATACATATTTTGTTATGTGCAAATGGCTTTAGATACCTATTAGGTCCATAAATTACCATATAGCATATATTCAACACAAAAACTAGTGACAATTTGTTGTTGACGAAGGACAGCTGGACATATAAAGGGCCCCATTACCTTCAGTAGCTTAGGGCCTCATCAAACCTAAATCCGGCCCTGGGCGCTGGCGTGCTGGTGTGCGTGTGTGTGGATGGCTGGCGGTCCGTTTCCCTGCCTTGACAACGATGCGGGTGGGCAGCTGGTGGGGTCTCTTTTCCCTCTGGCAGCCCAGAGCTTGCACTGTCCCGATTGCGGCGAGCCAAAGTCATGCGTGCTCATGACTGGCGCCATCATCCATTACAGGAGGGCTGTAGAGAAGCTGAGGGTGTGAGGGGGCTGGTAAGCGGCGACGGCTGACTGGCATGGGGCGGGTTGGTGGGGTGAGGAAATGAACTGAAAAGTCAAATGGCAAGTTCTAACTCTTAACTGAAACACTCTGGAGGAAGGCGAGGGGGCTTTGCGTGGCCTGTGGGTGCGCGTTTCTGCTGCCTGCTCCCCCCACCCGCCGTTCCACCTCCCCCGCTTCCTCTTTCTGGGTAGCTGGGTGACTACTTGGGAGAGGGTGCTGATAGGGAGGGGGCGCAGACCCTGAAAGTGGAATGGTAAGGAGGGATGTCGTCACTGTGGCTTCTGATTGGCTGCTCAACTCCCCTGGGCACTTGGGTCTCTGTTCTTGCAACACTTTCGGGCGCTTAGGCGTGAGAACGTGAAGTTGCAGGCCGGGTTTGGAGGCACTGCGGGCGGTAGTCTGCCCATTCCCCGCCTTTCTCAAACAGGATTTGAGCGAGAGTCCGCTTGATGGGGCTGGTGGCAGTTGCCATGGAGGTTAGAGAGAGGTGCTGTTGTTGGGTCTACTCTGGTCGGGTGGGTGCCAGGTTGTGGAATGTGATGGGGGGATGGGGGTAAGGACGCCACTGGCGAAAGGGGGAAGGAGGGAGGTATTGTATGGCCAGGTAAGTTTGGAGTCCTGAGGGGCAGATGCTCCAGCACGTAGGGGAGAAGGCAGATGCAACAGCATGTGGTTGTCATTTGGAAAACCCGATGAATTGGGGTTGTGGCTAAACCACAACAAATGGGGAAGGTGATTTTTGGGTAAGCTTCCTGGACACACACACATACACAGACAGCATAAAGGTAAAGGGACCCCTGACCATTAGGTCCAGTCATGACTGACTCTGGGGTTGCGATGCTTTATTGGCCAAGGGAGCCGGCGTATAGCTTCCAGGTCATGTGTCCAGCATGAATAAGCCACTTCTGGCGAACCAGAGCAGCGCACGGAAATGCCGTTTACCTTCCCACTGGAGCGATACCTATTTATCTACTTGCACATTGACGTGCTTTCGAACTGCTAGGTTGGCAGGAGCAGGGACCGAGCAATGGGAGCTCACCCTGTCGCGGGGATTGGAACCTCCAACCTTCTGATCAGCAAGTCCTAGGCTCTGTGGTTTAACCCACAGCGCCACCCGCGTCCTACACAGACAGCATACTAATGTTCAAAATAAAATAAATATGCTTGCAGCCTCGCAGTTTCTCCCGCCCTCGCTGATCCAGAGAGTTTGTAAGCTAGTTAACCTTTTCTATTTGGTGCTCCATGTGAAGTGCAATAATTGTTGTTGCTGTTACTAATGCTAATTGTATATTTAGTCCAACTTTCCTCCCAGGGAGCTCAAGGCGTCCAATGTGGTACTCACCCATTTCATGCCGACAACAACCCTGTGAGGTGGGTTAGGTCTCCCAGGGATATCTGTGCTCTTTTGCTCTTCAAAATGGCAACCCTACCAGGCAAGTGCTTCCAGGAAGCACACAAGGAGGACCTGAGTGTAGCAGCAACTCTCCCCACTTGTGACTCCCAGCAACTGGTATTCAGAGGCATATTGCCTATGGAGGTGAAGCACAGCTGTCATGTCTAGCACCATGAAGGATGGTTTTTGATGATTTCCCCCTTCTGCTCAAATTGAGTTATACAAAAATCCCTGTGGAAACAATATCTGTATTGATGTGAGATTAATTATGGGCTTGCTGTGGGGTGTGTGTGTCTGTGTGCACGTGCTCTAATTCCTTTTTCATAAACTTGAGACTTCCATTCTCCCCCCTAAACACCTGCAAGAATAAACAAACCCAGACTTTGTGGTATCTTGGCATTTGCAGTGACGAGGTGTCATAGACTCTCAAGTTTACGTTTAATCTCTGTGCTCTTAAAAAGAGGGACAAAACTGGCCTAAATCAGTCCGCTTCAGTAGTTCTTGTGTGGCAGGACACTGAAGGGCTGATCAAGTCAATACAGAGCCAGTCAATACAGTTTTCCAGGGACTTTTGAAATTTCAGCAGGCGCTGCCCATATATTTCCAGGCTGCTTTTTGCAACACTAAAGGGCAAAATGCGCTATTAAAAAAACAACAACTCAAAGATGAATAACACCAAACAAAAAAACCCCCAAACCAAATCAAGGCTGAATAACACCCTTGATGCTGGATTCTGTGCTTGGATTCTGCAATCACAGAATTATTTACATTGTTCCTGATGTTTATTCATGAGTGCTGTTACTTGCGCCTGCCATATCCATTTCATTATTGCACATTCTGCTGCCTAATCCTCCATTCTCCACCTATCTTCCTCCTGAGAATAGGCAATCAGATCCATCCTCAATGTTTGTGTGACATGACACCCCACAGGAATAAGCAGGGCGAATTCGATGTGGCAGTTGTCTTCTAAAATCTGCTGGCAGATTCCCATCAATCTATGAAGTTACGCCTCAGTAAATGAAAAGGCGGTTTCACCTGCTGTGAGATTTACACTGCAGGGATTAAGCACAGAAGCATGTTTGAGTCAATACCAAATAAATATTTGTGATGTTTGGAGGGGGTGGCCTTGGTTTTAGGGTGGACAGATATATTAAAAATGAGACCCAATATTTATAACAAGGTAAATATTTAGAATACATAGTCCAAATGGGTTGTAAGGATAGGTCTTTTTTTTAAGTTTGCTACGTCACCCTCCCTCCTTCAGTAATTCTTTGGGAATAGCTCCAGAAGTGTTCACTGAGTGAGGGTAGTAGCGATCCAACAGCTTTTGCCCTCACTCACAATTGCCTTTGTTTTCACTTTGTGATGTCATTATGATGTCAAACCTGATTGACTGTGCAGCATTGCAATAGCAGTGTCACTATAACTCTTTTCGGGGACACGACAAGTACCACCTTTAGCTCTACCTTCATTACCATGCAGCTATTTTTGACTTCCCAATGTCAGGGCAAACACCTGCAGTGAGAAGCCTGCTTTTGTAGGGTCCCCACACATAGATCTAGATCACATAGAGATGCTGCACAAGAGTAGCAGTCTTTCTACTAGAGGTACTTGCTCTGGGTATGTGGGAAACCAGAAGGAAACTAGAGCATTGGGGCTAAAGACTTGGTCCCACAACTCCTTTGTACTTGTAGTGACCCTTCACAGCAATAACAACTGAATTAGGGCTTAAGTGATTCTTGATTGGCTGGGATTGTCTATAGGACAGAAGGTCCAGGAATTTGGGGGGGGGGGTAGATGCAGCAGAGAAGTGAATCAATCACAAAAATTAATGGCATTGTCAGGGTCTATTTTGCCCAACATATTAAATACAATTGCTTTGTAAAATAGAAATGGCCCAAGGATTAACATGTTCAAAGAGGGAGACAATTTCTTTAATACGAAAACCGTAAATAAACACAGCAAGAGATTTTTTTTATTTTTTTTTAGTTCTTCCCTTTTCAGGGAAGTTTTTAAGTTGTGAGTGTCCAGTAAATGACAGCTCTGAAGCTGCATGCTTAGTATCATGCTGTTGGAGGTTACAGGGGGCATTCCATAAATCTCAAGGGAGACTGTAGCTCAGAGGCAGCACACCTGCTTTGCATGCAGAATGTCCTGGTTCAGTCCCTGCCATCTCCAGACAGTGCTGGGAGAGATTCATGACTGAAAACCTGGAGAGCCTCTGCCCAGTGTATAGCAGCTGTGGAAAAGGGAAATTCCATGCCAAGGGTCGTTAGGAATAGAACTGAAAATAACTGCTGAAAATAAAACTGCTTATATCATAACACCATTTTACAAATCCATAGTGTGACTGCATTTGAAGTACTGTCTACACTTCTAGTTGCCTCACTTGAAAAGTCTATTGTAGATTTGGAAAAGGTCCAGGAAAGGGCAACCAAAATGCTCAAGGGAATGGAGGAACTCCTTGATGAGGAAAGGTTGTGACGTTTGTGACTTTTTAGATAAAGGCAAGTAAGAAGTGGTATGGTAGAAATTTATAAAATTATGCATGACAGATATTCACATCAATCTTGGCTAGCCACCTAAAAAAATCCCTGCACAAATGAATAGCCCCAGACCAGACTGGCTTTGTCACTGGTCGCAAAATAACAGACCCCATTAGGAAACTACTGATTCTGATCAAACACAGCAAGGCAACTAAACTCCCACTGATGATTATGTCCCTAGACATCTTCAAAGCCTTTGGCTGCTTAGAATGGCAATACCTACTAGCAGTATAACCAACATTAGATTTGGTCCCAACTTTTTACAAACCCTCAAAACTACTCCCAAGCCTCAGCAAAATGAAGGACTAACAGTATGGACTCTCATACCATAGCTATCCAAAGAGGCACAAAACAAGGATGCCCACTGCCTGTCTTCATCCTGACTCTGGAACCCCTAGCAATCCAAATCCAGGCATCCACAGACATCAAAGGAATCCAACTCTTCTGGATATCAGTCGTACAGGAAATATGCAAAATAACTAAGCAAGTATTAGAAGTCACCCCAGAACTGGCCTTACTAAACATCTTACAAGATAATAATGCCCACTCACATTAGAGAGCTCATAACCCACCTTCTCTCAGCAGCCAGAAGCCTCATAGCCAGATGCTGGAGAGACCTGTCAGGAGTAAACATGGACCAATGGTACCAAATAGTATGGGAAACAGCCTTACTAGAAAAATTAACCAATAAACTGAAACTAACACAGGGACAAATAGAAGAAGATGCCTTCACCCCACTATGGTTCCTCTTCATCACATACATAGCCCAACAAGACAATAAAAATCCACCGACAGCATACACATCAATCTGGCTAATCTGATCCAAAAATCCACTCCCTCACACACTCACACACATAAACAAATCTTACTACAGCCAACCAAAGACAACCAACCAAACCCTAGGCCACTCCACCAAGGAAATATAACAAGCGAACAGAAAGAGAACCCACACAAGTGACACTGACACAAAACCCCACACATATACTAAATCAGGGGTCCCCAAACTAAGGTCCGCGGGCTGGATAATGCCCAAGGGACTTGTTTATCCGTCCCGTGGCGACCCCCACCACCTGCTGCTGCCGCCTGCTCTTACCGGCACTGCACTGCACAGCTGCCCACTTCCAGGTCGGAGGAGCACTGGAAATAGCCTGTGCACATGCACAAGCGTTATTTCCAGTGCACATCCGGGTCAGAGGAGGCCCGTGCACATGCACAGAAGCTATTTCTGGTACTCCTCCAACCCTGAAGTGCACCGGAAATAGCATGTGCGCACACATATGGGCACGCACTCGCCCGCCGTGCAATCGGCGCTGGAGAAACCAGCCCAAGGTGTGGTAAGTTTGCTGACCCCTGCACTAAGCAGAAAAATAGAAGCATTACCACCCCACCCCACCCCACTCACCATGCCCCATCCCCCCTTTCCCCCTCTTTTCTTCCGAACCTAATACTGCATTCAACACTAATGTCTCGCAACAAATGAAACTGATCTGTAGAAAACGCAACTTGAAAAAAGAGACAATGCATGTATTTTTGTAAATTAAGAAATCTTTAATAAAATTATTTTTTAAAAAAATCATGGATGGCATGAAGAAAAGGGAACTACCTCTGTTTGAAACCCCTGAGATATAATAATCCAACCTTTTTAAAAGTCTCCAGTGGAGGAGAGCCCACCACCTCCTGAAACTAGTTATTCAACAAATGTTTTCTGCCAGGAATTCTTCGGCTGTGATTCCTGCGTTGCAAGGGGTGGACTAGATGACCCATGGGGGTCTCTGATTCTATGTTCCAGAATGCTTTCTAACCCCCCCTTTTTTTTTGCAGTGTAATCCCAAAGCAGGCGAGAATTTAGTAGAAGCGTATTGCACAAGCTCAGTGTGACAATAAAATATAACTGCAGCAGCAACAGAGAAAAGTGTTATGTGTACACATAAAATGCTGCAAAAAAATAAATAAAAATAATCGTGATGTGATTGTTCAGCATATTTTTTCATTAGAATCCTCTTGTGTGTGGTCTCCTTTGAATGCATGTGCTGTAAAATAAAATGGTAAAGCTGGACATACAGCTTTGAATCACGATTGCTTTTTATGAATGAGGTCTGATGTCCAATCCCTAACATCCCCAGGTAGGGCTGGGAACTACCCCTGTTTGAAACCCACTAGAGCCCCTGCCACCAGCTTCGTAGACCAATAATTTGCCTCCTTTGTTCATGCCAGGGCCAGGGGCTTAGCAAGGGTGGTGCATTAGATGCAGTCCTCCCCGGGTGTCCCCACTGAGGGGGGTGACAAAATGGTGGGTGGCACTTACCACGGGGCCTGCAGCACGCCTGAGCCACATGTCTCTCCTGGGAGTGACGAGGTGGCTTAGGCACCCGCAGGCTCCGCGCTGCCCCAAACAGTCTGCCCATTGCTTCCCCCTCAGCTGTAGGGCGGCTGAGTGGGAGAAGAAGAAGAGTTTGGATTTGATATCCCACTTTATCACTACCCTAAGGAGTCTCATAGTGGCTAACAATCTCCTTCCCCTTCCTCCCCCAAAACAAACACTCTGTGAGGTGAGTGGGACTGAGAGACTTCAGAGAATTGTGACTGGCCCAAGGTCACCCAGCAGCTGCATGTGGAGGAGCAGGGAATCCAACCCAGTTCACCAGATTACAAGTCCACCACTCTGAACCACTATACCACACTGGCAGGCAGACTCCTTGGAGGCCCTGTGGTGCCCCTGTGGGTGGCTGGCCCTGCCCCCGGGCGCAGGGCATGCATGCTGCCCCAGGCTCCTGATCAGCTTGCTCCGCCGGTGGCCAGGGCTGGTCCATGTTGAGCCAGGAGGTGGGAACAGGGCGACCTAATACATTTTAGCACCTGACGTGAACCACAAAATGCCGAGGGTGGGTGAAGATCTACACCTGGAACAAGAAGGGAATAAAGATCTACATAGTGAACAAGCTGTGGAGGAGAGAAGATCCACATCAGGAACAAAGGGGAATCAAATCTACTTGATGTTTGAACTGGGACTCAAAGACCATTGTGGTGGGCAGGAGAAGGGGTCCGCTCTGAACGACACCAGGTGGGTGCAGAATCCAGGAGACCCCAAAGGGCAGCCCTTACCATTTCTCCCCAAGTGTGGGAGGAGAGCAACAGTGCCTCCTAATTGCTGGGATGGTTGGGAACCACACGCTCTTGGAGACAAGGTCAAAGGAAAGATTGTGATGAGGCTGCTGGCTTCCCCAGGTTATGAAGGTTGAAACTTGGAACTGGGAAGAGTGCTGGGTAACTTCATGTCCTGGGGCCAATTCTGGCCCTCCTGGCCTCTCTCTGGCCCTCAGCACTCTTCCCAGGTGATAACTTTCCCAAGCCCCATGCAACACCATCCCTGCTTTGCATACTCTTGAGATGGTTTGCTTAGCTAGAATAGGTCCTTGTACTCTGGTTGTACTTCTTGCTTCTCTGGCTAGAGGACAAAGAGGGGTGAGAGAGTGTGTGTACAACCTAGCCCACTGTACAAACAGTAAGAGTCACATTTATAGCTCTGCCCACTTTTCCTCTGGATCTACTCACCCCTGGCATGTGGCCAGGGGTTGCCCAGTAGAGAATGCAGCCCTCTGAAACACCCACCCCTCCAATCTAAAGAGCACTTGCCCCTGCTAGTCTGCCAAGGATAAATAAAACACTACACTTTGGAACTCCTTGCTTATAGACATCTGTCAGGAGCCTTCACTGTACTTTCGGCACCTCTAAAACATTTTTGTTTCAACAAATATGTGTAATGTTGATGTCTTCAGTTTATTTCTGATTTTATTTATTTTTTCTGAATATTTTTAAATTGTTGTGTGTGTTTTTCAGATACTTAGGTCGTTTTATTCTCTTCTTAAACTGCTTTGAGGTTTTTTTTCAACCATCAAGTCTAATTCCACCACTGTCCCCAACATAAGGTCTACACTGTACACCCCAAGGCATGTGCGAGAGAGAAGGGTCATTGTTCACGAAGGATTGTTGGTCTCTAATGCACAGTTTGAGCTTGGAGCAGTAGTTGCCAATTGTTGCCAGACACTTCTGGAAGTACAGAATCCTCATGGTTAAAATTGGCAGTAATCAGTTCTTTGCCTGATGAATAAAACCAATCATTCTGGTGGCCCACAGGGGTAAAAGTGATGCTGCCTCATTCTCTTAAGTAGCACATCTTGCTGGCGTGAAGTCTTTACATGCTTATTGCTTACATGCTTGCATGCTTGCCAAGCATCAAGTGGCATGTGAAAGACATAGTCCATATGCTGGTTTAACACACCACTGCTCTGATCTGATGAATGCAGCATCTCATAGTGAAGGCTATGGAGGTAAGAAAGCCTAGGTTGTTTCATTCATTCATTCTGACAGGTGGGCGGATAATAAATACCTTGAGCTCTATGTTCCTGGAGTCTTTTAAAAACTTTTCACAGGCTGCTTAGCTTTTCGTCAGAAAAGGCAGATGTTTTTGCTTGTTATGTCTCTTTTAAGTGCTGCTTGTTTTGGCTCATTGTAACATCCTTCCTTCTACAAATTGAGATGAGCTGAAATATATGTGGATCGGGTGGTTCCCCCCTCCCCTCCAGCTTTATCCCCTAAATATTCATTCTTTCTCAATTTCAGTCTCTGGCTCTGAAAACAATACTGTCATATATTTTCCCTCCACCTAAAAGCTTGCCTAAAGATATGTTACCTTTTTAGAGTAGAATGTTGCTGCCGAGATAAGGCAGCCCATAAATCATGGTGAAAGAGACGACAAGCGGATGGGTTATATGTACAATTTACTGCTCTGATATGACCCTTTTTGGAGTGGCCTGCATGTGTATCTTGCATTTTCCTCTTTGATATCAACAACACTCTTTAGTGTTCCAAATAAAATTATCATGTCCCCTGTTAACCTTCCTTCTCTCATTCTCCCTTCCCTACTGATGTGCTTTCTTTGGATCGAGGACCTATTTTTGCTTGTATTACTCTGTAAATGGCCACACCTATCAGGAATGGGGAACCTGTGATCCTCCAGATGTTGGTGGACCCCAGCTCGAATCTTCCCTGACATTTTGCCATGATAGCTTAGGCTGATGGGAGTTAAGGTCCAATGATGTCTAGAAGGCCACAGGTTCCCTCTCCCTGACTTATGTTGATGTTACTATATGATTTAATCATTTACTATATGAATAAATTAATAGAAATGGCAACTAGTGATGGGCAAACTCTCCTAAACTCAGTTCAGAATAACTACAGTATGAGTGCCTAGGAGTTCTCTCAGAAGTGCTGTTTGAGTATGGTAAAAGGTAAAGGATGCGGGTGGCACTGTGGTCTTAACCACTGAGCCTCTTGGGCTTGCCAATCAGAAGGTCGGTGGTTCGAATCCACATGATGGAGTGAGTGAGCTCCTGTTGCTCAGTCCCAGCTCCTGCCAACCTAGCAGTTCGAAAGCATGCCAGTGCAAGTAGATAAATAGGTACTGCTGCGGTGGGAAGGTAAACGGCATTTCCATGCACTCTGGTTTCCATCACCAGGTAGACTTTTGGTGTGATCTACTAGAATTCTCTTCATGGGCTTATGCTGTACTGCTGAGCTACTGTCCTTTATTTTTAGATGAATATTCCAGTCCCTATGGTTATGAATAAAAGGCTGAATTAAAATGGAACATTGGTCTACCTCAGTGTAATATGCATTGACCAACAGCAACCCTCCAGGATTTTATGTCAGATGTCTTTCTTGGCCTTACCAGGAGATTCTGGATATTCAGCCTGAGACCTTCTGCATGTAGAGCATATGTGCTTAGCTTTGAAGCTTTGACTCTTATCTCCTAGGGACCGTATAACATATTGCCAGTAGTTCAAAATATACATTGGCAGCTACAGTGTGGTACAATGTGCACTGCATGTCAAATTAGTGCTCATGTGTATGTTTTAGATGTATACATGATCAGTGGATCCATTCGGGTGAATAAGGCACCGCCTCACCCATCTCAAACTGCCCTTACCCAGCCCTTACTTGTTCTCACGGTGCCAGATTCCTTATTCTCAGTCTTGCCCCTTGTAGAACTCAGCAGAGAGCAGGATGGGGGCAAAACTAGAATGAGTTGGCTCTTCCTGCCATTGGCTCTGGCTCTGCCTACTGTTTGAGCCCTGTCATTCCATCCTACCAGTCTTGATGGAAACCAGCCACACTTTGTGTGATAGGCAAGATGCATCCATCTCACACTCAGAAATTCAACTGCTAGAAACAGGAGTAAGGGAGCAGAAGAATAACTCTACTAATTCATTCCAACAAAATGTAAAATCTGAATTGGGTGTCCCTATATGATGTGTGTTTTGGCAAGGGACACTCTTTGTCTCCTTGGTAAATTATGAACAGCTGGAACATGCTGGATAAACCAGAGATGGATAATGTGTGGACCTCCATATGTTGTTGGACTGCAGCTTCCATCATCCCTGACCGTTGGCTATGTTGGCTGGGCCTGATGGGAATTGGGAGTCCAACATTGTCTGATGGGCCAAAGATTCCCCAGCCCTGGCATTTGATCTATCCCTAATACAGCAAGCATCTACCTGGCTGGCTAGGTCACATTCGTCTGCCTGACTACTATTTTTCAACCAAGCATTGCTGTGTTCTCAGAGCAGCCTGTTGCAATCAGCTCCAGTGCAAGCAACTGAAGTACGGATCCATGATTTCACATTTTGCAGAAGAGCATCTTCACCTAATCCCTAAAAGAGAAGGGGGGGGGCAAGACAACAAATTGAAGCCCAAGTAATAGAAATACATCAAAGCTCTGATAGAAAACCACCTGAGCTGCCTCTCAGTCTAATAGGTTTATGTGCTTCTTCCTTCTCTCTGCCTGAGCAACTTCAAATGTGGACCATGCCAGGCTTAGGTTACTGAAAGATGAAATATGTTCTTTGGAGGGCTTATTTTATTTTCTTGAGATGCATTTACTTTGCAGTGTTCTTCTGGAACACTTGTCTAGCACACCAATTATGCCAAGTTGGCGTCTCTCTCTCTCTCTCTCTCTCTCTCTCTCTCTCGTTTCCTGACTCAAATCTCCCAGTAATTATTTTAATGTTCCCTTCGCTTGGCTGCTGGACGGAGTGACCTTTTTAAAAACCCAGCAGCCGTCAAAAAGAGTGTAAAGTGCCTCAGCTCTGGCACTGGGGGGACCTCATTGCACTGCATCAAGGGACCCACACAGCGAAGGAGATGTGCAGGTCTAAGCAGCCTGGAACTAAGGGGCCTGATAAGAGAGATTTCAAGGAAATGCTTTGCCCCATTGATCAATGAATTGATCAGGATGGTTGACAAAGCTAACAAGGCTGAGCTAATGATCACCACTGCCCTGTGTTTATTTGACTAGCCTAAAAGGGTGGTAGCCTTTATTATTTTTAAATACCTAATATTCTGAAGAACAAAAGAAGAGCCTGCCAGATCAGGCCAGTGGTCCATCTAGTCCAGCATCCTCTTCCCATAGTGGGCAACTAGATGCCCATAGAAAGCCCACAGATAGTACCTGAGCACAACAGCAGTGCTCTCTCCACCTGTGGTTCCCAGCACTCAGAGGAAACCACACACTATTTCGCTCCTGGCACCATGCATCATCTTCTATATGACAATCCAGATTCAACAACAAAGTCATTTAGAACAGGTGCATTATTAATAAGCTTAAACTAAAACCTTCTCCAGGGACACAGATGGTGCTGTGGGTTAAACCACAGAGCCTAGGACTTGCCAATCAGAAGGTCGGCGGTTCGAATCCCCGTGACGGGGTGAGCTCCCGTTGCTGGGTCCCCGCTCCTACCGACCTAGCAGTTCGAAACCACGTCAAGTGCAAGTAGATAAATAGGTATCACTCCGGCAGGAAGGTAAACGGCGTTTCCGTGCGCTGCTCTGGTTCGCTAGAAGTGGCTTAGTCATGCTGGCCAAATGACCCGGAAGCTGTCTCTGGACAGCTGTACGCTGGCTCCCTTGGCCAATAAAGCGAGATGAGCGCCGCAACCCCAGAGTCGGCCACGACTGGACCTAATGGTCAGGGGTCCCTTTACCTTTGAAACCTTCTCCAGCTGACCAACCTAACTCAACAGGCTGGCTCTTAACACTCCAGCCATCTTAAATATATAGTAACAAATGTCACTGCAGTTTGGTTTGTAGCAGGACCAGACTGGAGCAACAAAGCAGCAAGCAGTCTTTAGAAGAACTTAGAGCAGGGCCTTCACAGTAGCTGCCCCTATAACAGGCACCCATGATCTGTAGTTCAGGCAATTGAAGGTATTTTTGTTCCCAGATGGATCAATGGGTCTTACGCTATGGGTGTTTAATTTGCATTGCTTTTTGTTGTTGTTTTGTTTTAAATATATCTGCAGGTTTTTGTGTTGTTCTTCGCTGTTTTCTTTAAGCTGTTTCTTTTGTACATTGCCTTCAGATGCATGTGTAGAAGGCAAATGATTGTGATGATGATGATGATTTCACACTGCCAATGAAGACTCCCCCAGCCCACCTTTACCCCTTCTATATTCCACCACCCCTCCTCTCCCCTCCTTTCCCTCTATATGCTTTCTTCCTCTTGGCTTTGATCGTTTTATAAAATTGAAAACTTCTCAATACAAAATGAAAGGGACTTGACATCAACTTAACCACACAATAAGATGAAATAATATGTCATTTCCCCAGCCCCCACTAGAATACATTTTGAAAGATAATAGAGCTGCATCATGCAGAAATAATTCACAGCTGAATGTGTTATTTGTTCATCTCCCTTGCAAAGACTGAAAGAGTCTCATTACCTCCTTCCTATCCCCACCCCCACCCAACACTCAGGAAAATTATGCTGCTTTATTGCAAAGCTGCCTCTGTTGACAATCTACGTTCACTGGCACTCTTCAGTCTTGGGTCATTGACCAAGTGGTTCAAGCAGCACCTGCCCAACTTTGATAGCTAAGACATTAAAAAATATATAGTTAGAATTTATCATCTGTAGTACTGGCAACTAGAAGAACCTTTTATACGTCATCAAAAGACAGGAGTTTTGTCAAATACACATACCCAAAAAGCAGAGAGGGTAAGACATGGTACTGATAAAATATGAATTTGTTATGTGAAATTAGAAATAATCACTATGATTTAAATTAAAGATACATCTCGCCATAGCAGGGAAGAATGAGACCAGGTGACCTGTGTGCCAGCTCAGCCTGCTGTCCAGGTGCTGCTAATTGTTAATGAGCAATTTCAAAGCCCCTGCTCTCACTTAACCATATCCATTCATCCCCATACTGCTTAATGCCAAAATAGGCTTCTGAGTGGTTTGTAAAATATAAAAACCAGGTGCACTAAAATTAAAATAGAAAGACGCTCAGTCCCACTATATTGCATTAAAATAACACAGCAATTAAAAATAGGATGCTCAGGATGAGAGTTGAGGGGAATGGCTGTGTAGACAGGTATGTCTTCAAAGGCCAGCAGAATGCCAGTGCAGACGGGGGCCTCAAATTTTTCGGGACGGAGTACATTCCATAGCACTGGTGAAAAATCCACTTCCGCATTACCACAAAATGATAATCATACCATGTCAAGACAAATTGGGTTTTCAGGGCTTTTTGCAACCTGGTGTGTCCTTATTGGCCTTTGGAGTCATCTTACTGTATTTAAGATACAAAAGGAGGCTGGAGGGCACTCTTAAACCATAGTGCCTAGTCTGCCTGGTTTACCGAGTGACAACACTGCTGGTGATGCAGGAGGAAAACTGTTTGTCAGAGGCCCTAGTTTTCATCCTGCCTCCTCAGCACCTTACGAGCTTCTAATCTAGGATGCACTTAGTGTAAAAAAAGGTTGTACTCCTATGCACATACTATTTATGCCCACTTACTTTTATCTATTACATTTTTATTACACCAGGGGTTACACCTAGGACCTTCTGCATGCAGAATGAATGCTGTACCACTAACTACAGTCTTTCCTGTCTGGCATTACACAGATCTGTCAGCAAGGAAAAGTTGTCCCTGGATGGGGAAGTGGTTCTGGAGCAACCCTACTCTTCACGCCCCTCCCCCCTTCACTGCAGTGCTTCCCCTTCTTGAAACATTTCAACCATTCAATCCATGGTTACTTCTGTTTGCTTCCTTCAGCCAAGTCAGGCTACAGACTGGCTCTGTTGCTGCTGCTGCCACCACTGCTACGAGAAACTTTTTTCTTAACTGTCTTTCTTTAATTGGGCCCAGAGGGCACAGCGCCATGGTTGTTCAACCCATTACAGTTCACCTGTCTCCTCTAACAGAACAAAAAACACCCGTAGGCAATGCAGAAGCAATCAGATGCAAAAAGAAGAAGAAAGCTTTGAAGGCTGGGCAAAGCATTCCATGGGACAACACAGATGGAAAGGACCTCCGAGATTGTTCAAGGGCTCTTCCAGATCAACGCGTTGAGCATTTGCCTTGATCTGCTTGCACAAAGCTTATATGGAGGTTAGAATAATACATTGTAGGGCCGTGCATGGATACCCCCACTTAATCAGTTTTTGGGTCTGATCTGCTGTTTTAGAGTGACCCCAATTCAACCTGGGACAATCCATGATTGACCCAGCCCAGACCTGGGACCCAAACAGACTCGTAGACCTTGCACAGTGTTTAGTTTAGGTGTTTGAGAAGAGGGGAGAATGGAGACTCAGTTATGTCTCCTTCTCCTTCCCTCCCAGTTACATAATTAAACATGCAGTTGGAAGGGGGGGCTTGGGTCCCAGAGCACAACCCCCTTGACAGCACCAAATTGCTCTGGATCAGCAATGGCTATGTTTTACTTCCACTGTCAGAGGCATTATGCCCTACATTCCTATACTGCGCTCTCTATGGAGCAGAGCATTCAACTCACTTTCTAGACTATTTTGATGTCTTTCTAGATTTCTCCCAGAATGGAATTTTGCTGAAAATTAATATGCAGAAGTGCTATTGGGGGGGGGGCAGGAAATGAAAGTGCTTGGAGGGAGTAGGGATGCCACAATATCTTCACCCGACTCCCTGCAACTTGAAAGTGGACTGGGACAGGGGAAAGGTTCCTTGCTGCACAGAGAAAGGGTTCCATCTAGGGATCAGTCTGTGAAAGTGCTTTTCAAGTTGGGG
Organism: Podarcis raffonei; assembly: GCF_027172205.1. Taxonomy (NCBI): domain Eukaryota; kingdom Metazoa; phylum Chordata; class Lepidosauria; order Squamata; family Lacertidae; genus Podarcis; species Podarcis raffonei. Next base: position 8,887,782 of record NC_070621.1, read on the forward strand.
GTCTTGGGCCTGGACAAGTCAAAGATCACTGGTGCAGACAGTTATAACAGAACACTAAGTAGCCTGTTACATTTGGCTATGTGATGACATTACAAAGCCAAGTCAAAGAGAGGATAGTGTTCATACCTTCAGTCTGAGAGAAAAGAATCACCCTGTCTTGTAGCACAACTCCCCCCCCCCCATTATCTGCTAAACAGGTAGATATATTTTGCAGAGAACTTTTTATTCTTCTCTCCATGAAATACACCCTAGGGCAGAGCTTTCCAAACTGTGTGTCAGCTGCAGTATGTAGGTGTGTTGTGTGAATGCTCCCTGCGCTCCTCCAGGAGCTGGAAAGTGGGTAATTTAACCTCTGGTTTGCTAGTACAGTGAAATTAAAGGACCTCTGACCATTAAGTCCAGTTGCAGGTGACTCTGGGGTTGCAGCGCTCATCTTGCTTTACTGGCTGACGGAGCCAGCGTTTGCCCACAGACAGTTTCTGGGTCATGTGCCCAGCATGACTAAGCTGCTTCTGGTGAACCAGAGCAGCACATGGAAATGCCGTTTATCTTCCTGCTGGAGCAGTACCTATTTATCTACTTGCACTGGCATACTTTCGAACTGCTAGGTTGGCAGGAGCAGGGACCGAGCAACGGGAGCTCATCCCGTTGTGGGGATTCGAACTGCTGACCTTCTGATCGGCAAGCCCAAGAGGCTCTGTTGCAAAATGAACCATGTCTAAAAAGTGTGTCACCAACACAAAAAGTTTAGAAAGCTCTGCCCTAGGGTTTTATCTCAGAGAAAGGCCACCCAGGCCACGTGCAAGTAAATGAACAAGCACACTGTACTCTCACTGCATGAAAATTTCATTCTGAAAAAGGCTAGCACCATGATGCCTCCTGTGTATTCATTGTGCTTGCCCCATCACTCAGTCAGTGATTTAGTTTGAATGGCGTTGCTGGCAGAACAAAGTGGAAAGCTTTTCCTCATTCCCACAAGCCTTTTATTGCTTGTAATGTGGGAATGAAATCGTTATGCACAATGTAAGTGGATGCTTACCTCCCTTTTTGTTGTGAGTCCCGTTCTTCAAATAGATAGTGTGCTCCAGAGTCCATTGTGATTAGATCAAAGAGGTTTTTAAGGGGAAACAAAAGTGCTGAGCTGTAGTTAAAGCTCCTTGTATCCCACTGTGAATAGCTGTAGCATTACCACAACCAAGTGAATTGGGCTAGCCGCTAGATTACTCATTTCATTATGAAGAAGAGTTTGGATTTGATATCCCACTTTATTGCTACCCAGAGGAGTCTCAAAGCGGCTAACATTCTCCTTTCCCTTCCTCCCCCACAACAAACTCTGTGAGGTGAGTGGGGCTGAGAGACTTCAAAGAAGTGTGACTAGCCCAAGGTCACCCAGCAGCTGCATGTGGAGGAGCGGGGAAGCGAACCCGATTCACCAGATTATGAGTCTACTGCTCTTAACCGCTACACCATCCTGGCTGAGTGTGAACAGGCAACTTCAATGACTTTACTCTGAGCAAAACCAAGCCTTATGAGGTATGTGGGCATGTTTGTCCTGGAGAAGAGATGAGAAGACTGCAAGATGATATAACAGCCATTTTCAAATATCTAAAGGGCCATCAAATGGATCTTGGCACAAACTTGCTTTATGCTGGTCTTGGGGGTAGGATTGAATTTCAGATTACAAGAAATGAGATTCTGACTGAACATTAGGAAGAATTCTCTGACAGTGAGAATTGTTTGGCAGTGGACTCCCTGAGAAGATGGTGAACTCTCCTTCCTTTTATGTTTAAAAATAGGTTGGATGGCCATGTGTCAGGAAATCTTTAGTTATGATTCCTGCATTGGAGGGGGTTGGACTACTAGATGATCCTTAGGATCCCTTCCAACTCTACAATTCTGTGTAAACTTACTTGTATGCAATCCAATAGGTCTAGGTAAAAGGTAAAGGGGCCCCTGACCATTAGGTCCATTCGCGGACAACTCTGGGGTTGCGGCGCTCATCTCGCTTTATTGGCCGAGGGAGCTGGTGTACAACTTCCGGGTCATGTGGCCAGCATGACTAAGCCGCTTCTGGCGAACCAGAGCAGCGCACAGAAACACCCCATTTACCTTTCTGCTGGAGCGGTACCTATTTATCTACTTGCACTTTGATGTGCTTTCAAACTGCTAGGTTGGCAGGAGCTGGGACCGAGAAACAGGAGTTCACCCCATTGCGGGGATTCGAACCACCAACCTTCTGATCGGCAAGCCCTAGGCTCTGTGGTTTAACCCACAGCGCCACTCTACAATTCTGTGTAAACCTACTTGTATGCAACCCAATAGGTCTACCTGTGAGTAAATTTTAGTTGGCTAGAACCCTACCGACACACAGTCATCCTTCACTTCACTGAATTTTGCAATGCCAAGTAATTTGTACAAAAATACATATACTGTGGTAAAGTGGAAAAAATGGGAAACCAAAATGGAGAGATTTCCCTGTCCCTCAGCGGTACTGAAACCAGGGTGTGGAGAAAAGGGTGGGCAGAGAAAGCAACATGAGCAGCAAAAGGCAAGTAACATACTGACATGTTGACAAATGCTGAGCCAAAACTGTTCTAAAACAACAACAACTTTTGGATCAAAAATCAGGAGGCTGTGACAAGCACCAGCTTAAAAGAGGATTGCACAAATTCATGGAGCTAAAGACTATCAATGGTTATTAGCCATGATGGTTATGTTCTGCTTCCATGGAGCTACTCATTGAGGCTTCGGGTTGACCTCTGTGAGAACAGGATGCTGGACAAGATCCATCAGGCTCTTATTACGCTCTTATGACTTCAGCTCTCATAGAATCATAGAATCATAGAATCATAGAGTTGGAAGAGACCACAAGGGCCATCGAGTCCAACCCCCTGCCAAGCAGGAAACACCATCAGAGCACTCCTGACATATGGTTGTCAAGCCTCTGCTTAAAGACCTCCAAAGAAGGAGACTCCACCACACTCCTTGGCAGCAAATTCCACTGTCGAACAGCTCTTACTGTCAGGAAGTTCTTCCTAATGTTTAGGTGGAAACTTCTTTCTTGTAGTTTGGATCCATTGCTCCGTGTCCGCTTCTCTGGAGCAGCAGAAAACAACCTTTCTCCCTCCTCTATGTGACATCCTTTTATATATTTGAACATGGCTATCATATCACCCCTTAACCTCCTCTTCTCCAGGCTAAACATGCCCAGCTCCCTTAGCCGTTCCTCATAAGTCATCGTTTCCAGGCCTTTGACCATTTTGGTTGCCCTCCTCTGGACACGTTCCAGTTTGTCAGTGTCCTTCTTGAACTGTGGTGCCCAGAACTCTCATCATGGTCAGTGATGTATCAGTGATTGGAATTGCAGTCCAAACTAATTGCAAAGCAATTAGGTTGGGACAAGATGACCCACATGGCACACACACCCTGAAGCTCCTCCTGCTCTAGGGTTCTATGATAGCTCATATCCACATCGTGCATCAAAAAGCACTATGACATCACCTCAGCAGTCATGGGAAATCCTGGCCGGTTTAATTTGTTAAGGTTCCTCAGAGGGGTAGGTTTGTGAGGTCAGCACCCTCAGCAAACTGCAGTTCCCAGGATTCCCTGGCAGGAGATATAAGAAACCTTTAAATATACAGTGTGGATGTGGCCATACTGTCGCCACACACCCTCTTATCCCCCAATTTTACTTGTTACAAGGGAAAACTCATATGTTGCCAGCTCCTTTCCCAAAGTTGTCTATAACTTCACAATGATGATTTAAAACAAGTGTTGTGTGTCCCATTGAGGGGGTGGAGAGCATACAATTAGGAACCTGCTCTGGAAAAAGGACTGGCCAGTTCTGTTATGCCCCTGGGTTGCATTCCATTGCCGTGGCTTGACACCGACCAGTGGGAGCAGTTATTGACATAAATGGATCTATGTGAAGGATGGTGTATGTCACAGTCATTGATTGCAGCTAATAAAATGCTGTATTGCAAATCAATTTAATAGAGCCCCAAGCTGTTCTCTGTCAGTCTATTTCTATTTATGACTCAGCAAAGTTAAAGCGAGGAAAGAATGCTATTCTCAAAGTGTACTTTCCTTCTCTTCCTCTCCCATTCCCAGCTTCCAACTCTTCTTTCTTTCAGAAAAATGAGGCAATTTACTTAAATCATACTAGACTTGAAGATAATTAAATGATTGCATTAGGAAAGGATTGATCGCCCTTATGAAATCTCACTGGCTCCTGCTTTTGCGGCTCTCATTACTCCTAACTGTACATCCTGGTGATTATAATCTATTAGCAGACAACTTGCTATTTATGAAGGGGAGGCTGCATATAGAAGGAGGGTTTGCAAACTGGATAGATGCTCCTGGGTGGAGGAGTGCAATGCTTTGTTATGCACACAGGCACACTTGCACCCCTGGGTGGTGCTGGGAGGCAGCAAGTCTCATTACTGAGGTGACATACCTTCATGCCAGGAGTCCCAACTTGGCCCCACAACCGTGGGTGCCTGGGGCCATGGGTGCCATTTAGCATGCTCAACAACTTTGGGTCTTCCTTTCCAAAATAAGCTCAACAACTTTGCTGAAGCCTCCCCCCAAAAAAGTTCAACAACTCTGGTCAATTCAATGGGGGGTAGATCACTGCCAGTTTATTTATAGTGGGAGATCGCAGTCTCTTGGAAGTTGGACGTCCCTGCACTAGTCTATCGGTTAGAAAGAAATTGCATTAAGGTTGCACTTTTCATACAAAAATGTTTTCCAGAGAGCACTAAGGGGTTTCTTTATTGGAATCAGCAATATGTAACTTGACATCTCATATGTGTCCCTCATTGTCTTGGTGCTTTCCAGTCTGCACTACAGGGGATCTGAACCGCCAGCAATACAAATCTGCTTTGAGTTAGGCAAACAAAGTGATAATCACTTCAGCAGCATCTGAAGGCAGGGAAGCTTTTAAAGGTTTAATGTTTTATTATGTTTTTATATATGTTGGAAGCTTCCCTGAGTGGCTGGAGCAACCCAGTCTTTCTTTGATTACAGAAGGAGGGGGATCAGACTGCCAAAGGCCTGATGGAACAGCTCTGTCTTGCAGGCCCTGCAGAAAGATATCAAGTCCCGCAGGGCCCTAGTCTCTTATGACAGAGCATTCCGCCAGATTGGGGCCACTGCCGAAAAAGCCCTGGCTCTGGTTGAGGCCAGCCTAATCTCCCTGTGGCCCGGGATCTTCAAGATGTTTTTATTTGAAGACCATAAGGTCCTCCATGGGACATACCAGAGAGGCGGTCCCGTAGGTATGAGGGTCCTAGGCCATATAGGACTTTAAAGGTTAAAACCAGAACCTTAAACCTGATCCTGTACTCTACCAGGAGCCAGTGCAGCTGTAGGAAAGTAGGGAGCTGCCTTGTATCAGGCCAGACTATTTCACCCCTCTTGCTCAGTCGAAGTGTAGCCAGCGTGTTGTCCTTCAGATGTTCTTGGACTCAATTTCTGAACATCCGGGACTACTGTCCATATTGGCTGGATTTTGGTGGAAGTTAGAGTGCAACAACATCTGGAGGGCTACTCCAATCTACCCTACAGTGGTTCTTCATGATCTCAGCTGAAGAATCTTTGCCATCACTTGCTAGTCCATTCTCTTGGCTTGAGATGCTATTTACTGGACTGCAACCTTCTGCACACATAGCAGATGCTCCACCATTGAGCTGTGGTATCTCCCAAAGCATTGTAGGGGTTGGGACTAGATTACCCTTGGGGTTCTTACACCTCTGCAGTTCTGTGATTCTACGAAAGCAGATACTGTACCAGTAAGCTATGGGCTTAATGTAGTTACACTGGCTTTCCTTCCTGCGTATTTTCTGTTGCTAGACTTCCCTCCTCAATGTGTCAGACCCACGGTTATAAAGCTTAACTTTCTTACTCCTGTACTCAGCATTTCACACACACCCCTCTTGGCATCAAAAAGAGAGGCTCCCACAGGGGATTTGGGGTTATGAGAGAGAGGTTGATGGCCAGCATATTTGCTCAGGGTGATGTGTACCACACAGCCACAGGAATATTTGTGGCTAAGCATAAATTGGAGCCATTCCTTTTGACCTTTTCCTCCTGCAGCTATTTTTCACTAAGAATGTGGAGCACACTGTTCAATGGCTAAGAAAATGACCTGCAGATATGTCCCCCCCTTCCTTCCCTTTCTTACCCTTTTCCATCTGATAAGTAAAGTGGGTTTCATACTTTACTGTCACTCTAAGCTGTTTTCCAGGTGCTGGAACTAAAACGGGTCCTGTATGCCATCACCCTCCACCCCCAAGTGGAACTACACATGGTCAGAAATAAGAACATAAGATGAGCGCTGCTTGATCAGGGGTAATGGTTATCTAATTCAGAATCTTGTTCTCGAGGTGACCAACTATTTTGCACCAAAATGTTGTTTGCTTATTTGTTACATTTATATCCCACTTCTTTCGCCAAGGAGATCAAAGTGGTGGACATAGTTCTCCTCCTCCCCATTTAATCCTCACCATAACCCTGAGAAATAGGCTAGAATCTGAACCGAATGATACAAAATTGATAAGGATTGGTTAGGGAAGCAGTTTAAAATTTGTAAAGGCGGATGCAATTATCTCAAATATTATCTCAAATTACGTTTTTCTAAAAAAGTAAAAAATATATAAATTTCCCAGCTGTTTAACTTGCTACCTTACAAAAACCCTAAGTAAAAGCATTCTGAAAAACAGGCCTCGTTTTTTTCTAATTGCCATTCTACTCTATACAGTATAGGGAGTGGGTTGGGCTGGTTTAGCATGAGAAATTAAAGGGCTATTTAGTAGAGGTAAGCAAATAAAAATAATGAGCTCAGCTTGGAGGCAGTGGTGAAGTGAATAAGAAGAAGTGGCTCAGGCATGGGCAAACTCGGCCCTCCAGATGTTTTGGGACTACAATTCCCATCACCCCTGACCACTAGTCCTGTTAGCTAGGGATGATGGGAGTTGTAGGCCAAAAACAGCTGGAGGGCCAAATTTGCCCATGCCTGGAGTAGCTTGTTTGACTGGTTTGCTTTCCTTCCTTCTCTCTGACTCTCTGACTCTACAGCCCATGGAATCATAGAATTGTACAGCTGGAAGGGACTCTGGGGATCATCTAGTCCAGCCCCCTGCAGTGCAGGAATAGGCAGCTGTCCCATACATGAATTGAACCTGCAGCCTTGAGAAACATCAATATATGCATGCATGCATGCCTCTCTCCCATTAATAGCAAACTCAGCCACTGAGTGTTGACAGGAATGTAGCCATAACAGGGTCACTTAGTAAAAACAAGAGGAAGGTGTCAGCACACTTGGGGAAACCCTAACAATTTCAGAAGTACTAAAAAATATTTAGGAGTGGGAAAAGAAACCTCAAAACAGCTGCCCACTATCACCTTTATTGTTTATTCTGGTATGGGAAACTTTGTGCAGAAGTATAAGAGAAAATGAAGAAATTGGTAGGGTTTGAGTTGGACATCAGATATATAGATTTAGGGCTTTTGCAGTTATTATGTAGTACTATTTGCTGATAATCCTTTGGATAATATGAAGATAGTATTAAGGGAGATAAAACAATTTGGAGACCTAGCAGATCTTTACATGAATTCTGGCAAAAAAAATCTGATGCATGAAGAGAAAGAGGGTCTACAAAAGCAAAATGGGTATTAGTGTGGAGAAAAAGGTGAAATATTTGGTTAACAAATAAAAATGCATTGCTTTTTCAAATAACTATGTTAAAGTATGGAACGAGGTGAAGCAAGACTTATCAAGATGGGGAAGGATGAAAATCCCATTACAGTGGTACCTCGAGTTACAAACACCTCAGGTTACAAATGCTTCAGGTTACAAACTCTGCTAACCTGAAAGAGTTACCTCGAGTTGAGAACTTTGCCCCAGGATGAGAACGGAAATCATGTGCCGGCAGTGCAGCAGCAGCAAGAGGCCCCATTAGCGAAAGCATGCCTCTAGTTAAGCACAGTTTCAGGTTAAGAACAGACCTCCGGAACGAATTAAGTTCATAACTAGAGGTACCACTGTACTAGGAATGATATTAGCTGTTAAGATAAATGTAATACCGAATATGCTATTTTTATTTCAAATTATACTGATTATTGGTAATATGAGCTGCTTCAAACAATGGCAAAAAGAGATATCGGCTTTTATCTGGCAAGGAGATAACCGAGGATTAAATTTATAATATTAACTGTCCTTAAAGAAAAAGGGAAGTTCTCCCTGCCAGATTTAAAACTGTAATATGAAGCAGCCTGTTTTATATGGCTAAAAGAGTGGATATCTTTAAAAAATGCAAGACTGTTCGATTTGGAAGGGTATGTAAGGGATTTGGAAGAAGATACAGATGGCATACGTATCTTTGGTATGAAAAAGTTAAGGGTAAATAAGGAATTTGTGGACCATTGTATTCAGATAAGTATTTCAGGAGTTTGATCCAAGTACAAAAAAATTATTAGAAAGGAAAACTCTATTATGGCTTTCTCCTATAGAGGCAAGTGCTCAAACAACAACAAAACCACCAATATAGGTTGAGGTACCTATAAAGATATACTTATCTCTGTGGGAGGTAGATGGAAACTAAAAAATAGGACGAAATACAGAATTACATGACAAGCTGGTTGCAATACCATCATATTGTTTAAAATTGTTAAAAAAGATGTGTTCACCAGTTTTAATGACAAAGGTCTGACTTTGAAATGAGGTTGTTGGAAAATAATGATAAACTAATATCAAAATTGTAGAAACTGCTGTTAGAATGGGAAACAAAAGATTAGATGGTGAAGTCAGCAGTGATACATTGGGCCAAAGATCTAGGGCACAACAAAGAAATGACTGCATGGGAGAGACTTTGGAAAGTAGATTTGAAATTTACTGCATGTTATGCCTTGATAGAAAATTATATGAAAATGATGTATAGGTGGCAACCCTATCCCAGTGTTAAATCTGAACCCAGGTTTGTGGTTTCTCTCACTTCAGACAAACCACAAGCTGTAACCAAGGTCTGTTCTTGGCTTACTGCTTATGTTTTATCTAAGGGAGACAAACAGTGAATTGTGGTTCAGATGTCACGTTAGCTCCCAGTAATGCAGCAGAAGCAGGAGAGGAATGAGCAGCCACAATTTCTTCCCTCTAAAGCAGCACACTTCCTCACTCACGTCATTAGCGCTATGTGCAAAGGAGGCCTCTGTGCATTTGCAGGTGCAGTCTGAAGATGGTTATGATGCCCTTGTGTAGGACAGCATTTTTGAAGAAGAAGTATATTTGCAAAAGAACGCCATTAAAAAAAAAATCTTTCTACCAAGGAGGGCAGTCTTGCCAATACCCAGCCATCTTGAGTCCCTTTCATTAGAATTCCTAATTATGTCCTTATATGCATCCTTTGCTGACTGATAAGTCTCATTGATTCAGAAATGATTGCAGTGCATTTAGAATCCTGGTTAAGTGTTCTGTTGAGAATGGAACAATGAAAGTAGTCAGGCAGCAGTCCCAGGAAGCAGGCATCAAAGAAAAGAGTACTTCCTGTAACTAGATAGAAATTTGCATCTCCCCCAACCCAGCCCCCACCTACTGTACATCATTGTGTGCTTCCCCAAGCAGCGAAAAGTTCTAGGGCAGTGCGACCTGGCTTTAGTTTAGGTTTAGAGACAGCACTGGAACCTCAAACATATGAGCATAGCATAAATAGAGGCTAGCAGCATTCACATTTTAAAAGTTAGGACTGTATATCTAATTTGTCTAAACCACCAAACTGAAATGGGCTGATTTGGGTAGAAACAGGCTTGGTGAGTTGGGTGGAGGTAGCCATGGGTCATCCCAAGTGAGTCTGGACCTCCCAGAAAAATTGGGGGCTGTCAAGGAATGGGGCACTGGATGGGAAGAAGGAGCTATGCTGCATATACCTGTTCCCTCAGTTAATTCAGTCCCAGACCTGTGTTGGAAGTTCCCTGGGATAGCCCTGCCTAGGCTGAGGGGGCCTCATATCAGTTCAGGTGCACAACCCTAATGGAAGGGTCTTGGGGAAATGGTTGTGTGAATAGAAGAATCTCTGTGGAAGCAGGGTCATTTTCCTTGCCCAGTTCTGATAGTCCTGTTGATTTGAATTTACTTACTCGAATATAATGTGTAAATACCATAAGAGGGTAAAATTAAGTCTTTGCCCTCACTTTCTGAGATTCTTTCAATTGGAAATGCTGGGAACTGACCCCGAGGCTTTCTGAACTCAAAGCAAGGATTCTGTTTCAGATCTATGATTCCTCCTAAAGCTATATGAATGTCTGAAGCTTCTGCAAGCCACTCCTTGATTCATCTACCCCAGTAGGATATACATGAGGGCTTGAGAACCTATGGCCCTCCAGATGTTGTGGGACTACAACTCCTATCATCCCTGACACTGACTGTGCTTGCTGATGATCATTGGAGTTAGAGTCTAACCTAGTCTGGAGGGGTGCAGGCTCCTCACCCATACTGTAGGTTTTTCTGTCAATGGAGATTCCTGGGGTTGAACTGCAGACTTTTAGCATTCCTAGAATTGGGCTTGACCCCTGATTGGTATTGGAGTTCTGCTTTCCTTAAATTGCCTCCTATCTCATTGAGGACCTTGGTGTCCATTTCTTCCTCAATGTTTCCAGGCACTCAAGGGCTCAAAGAAGCTGAACCTCTCTGTCCACTCGGTGGGGCGGATCCCTGGCGGCTATGTTACTAACCACATCTATACCTGGGTGGACCCCCAGGGGAGGAGCGTCTCTCCACCAACTGGCCTGCCCCAACACCAGAGCAGTTCTCTACACAAGGACAGTGAGAAAAGGAGCCACCTCCAACTTCTGCAAGAAGGGGACGAGAAAAAGGTGGGTGATGCAAAGACCAGGGAAGGTGGGCAGTGAGCACTGGAGCCCTTCTGTTTAGTATGCTATATGCCGGGGGTTGCCAACATGGTGCCTGAAGGCACTGGTGGGCCCACTAGTGTCTCCTATGGGACCTGTGAATGATCTCAGTAATTCAAAAATACACAGTGCATAAGAGATGCTGCCCCTGCTCAGCTGATTTTTTGCACTTGCTCAGCCTCTCCTATGTTGAACACACCAATATTTCCCTGGGTGCCAGGACTAGACACCCTTCCTTCCTCCCTTTCATTCTGAACAGAGGAGAGGTGCAAAGAGCTTCTCCCTGGAAGCAAGTGTGGAGGTGGTTGGTGGAGGTCCCTTTCCCCCAATGATGGGGGCGGTGACAAGGGGGCATGCTCACACTATTTTGTGAGTCTCTCTTAGAAACAGAAGCTATTTTATGACTAGCATCCACATTTTAATTTAATTTAGCATTTGGAGTGGCCTTAACGTTGCCTTCCTATATTCTGCAGCTAGCTTTAGGACACATCAAGGCAGTACCCCTAGTAGGAAAGTAACGAACTGACATCTTCCCTAACCTGGAGCCCTTGACATTTTGGATTACAGATCCTGTCAGTCTTGTCAGTTGGGGCTGATGGGAGTTGTAGTCCAAAACATCAAGAAAGGTGCCAAGTTGGGTACAACTGAGCTGACCCTTAAGAAAAATGTACTGCTTGTGGTTCTGAGGTGTCCATATGTACTTAAATACAAGCATGAATTTCCTCTTTTCCTAGCCTTTGCAAACTTTGCCGTTCCCCTTATCTACCCAGGACCTCTCTCTTGAGCATGGATGTTACAGTTGCCTTGGCTGCATAAGGAAAAAGAGTTCACCATTAATACATTGGACTGTTCCATGGTCAGGCATAGATTTTTCCTGTTTCAATCTGTGGAGAATGACCTCCCTTAAAGCAACAGTATCTACCCCATCTTTCCAACCTCAGCAGCAGTTGTGTCTTTGTACTTTTAGGGCCAAAGTTGTTGCCACCTACCCTATAAAAAGTGGTTTGCACAACCCAGTACAGAAGATAACAACACAATAACATTCAATACAGTAACAATTAACTGCACACTATTAAAAATCCAGTTAATACTTAGTTTAATTAACTAGTTCGACAAAACTGGTGAACGTGATCTAGTGATATCAGCTTTTCTAAACCTGACAGCCATTTACACCTCCAGCCCTCTACTGCCACCCCCTTGCCTCTTAACACTCCCTTAGGTACTCCCACTGCATTCCCACCCCCCAGGTATGCAAGTGCCCACTATGGGAACCTTTGATCTAAATGCCAAATCACATCTGCAACTCAGCAGGTAAAATATGTTCAAGAATGTTTCCATGGCATATATTATTGCAGTGTATGGAGCAACAAATTAAAAAAATTACCTTTCCACAACAGGCTAGTTCTAGTGCTATCCTTCTATAGGGTTGCCATATTTCAAAAAGTGAATTGGGGGGGGGGCAAGTTTTTGAGCGTTTTTTTAAAACTTTTGCCCAAAGTTGTTTAGTTGTGTGTGTGTTTGTTTGTTGTTTGCAATATCTCAAAAAATAATAATACATTCTTTGAGCTATTTTTAAGGAAATTTGCCAAAATCTAGACTTCCAACATGGGTTGTCATACATCCAGCTTTTCCTGGATATTTAAGAGATTTCTGCCCTGACACTGTTTTCAAATGCCGTGTTGCGGGTACGTCCGGGAAATTCCAGACGTATGGCAACCCTATACTCAAGCAATAAAAGAGAAGGGACCACACCAACAGAACAGGTCGATGGGAAAGCTTTGCCAGAAGCAAATCCATTTAGGTGCAATTCATAAATTATTCCTCACATGTTGTAGGTATATTTCTTAGTGGAAATTATTCAGTAGTGAAATAGATGCAAAATTTGTGCCTTCTTTCATAACAATCAGTCACAGGAACATAGGAAGCTGTCTTATACCAAATCAGACCAATGATCCCTCTAGCTCCATATTGTCTACACTGACTGGCAGTGCTCTCAAGTTTTCAGACCTAGGACCATCTGCATGCAAAGCAGGCACTCTCCCACTGAGCTATGGTTCTTCCCCATTGAGGTAGGAACATATGAACTACCCTATATGGAGTCAGACCATTTGGTCCACCCAGCTCAGTATGGTCTACACTGACTGTCAGTGGCTCTCCAGGGTTTCAGGCAGGTGCTCTTTCCCAGTCCTACCTGAAGATGCCAGGGATTGAACCTGGGATCTTCTGCATGCAAGGAAAGTGCTCTAACACTGAGATGCACCACTTCCCCAACTGGAAACTTAGGAAAGTGCCAAGTCGAACCACTGATGCATCTAGATCAGTACTGTTTACACCAGGGATGGAGAAACTCTTTCTCCGCATGGATCAGTTCTGTATGTACCTTCTGGGCCAGTTTTGACACTTAAATGTTTCTTTGAAGCCACATTGATACCTGCCCCACTCCTGACATCTGGTATGTGTGGCTTTTCAAAAATGGCCTTTTGAGCCAAATTGTGTATCCTACTGGTCTAAATTTGGCCCACAGGCCAGAGGTTCCCCACTCCTGCTCTACACTGATTGGCAGTGGCTGGTTATGGTTTCAGACTGGGGTCTCTCCCAGCCCTATCTGGAGATGGCACCTGGCACCTTCTGCATGCAAGGCAGGTGCTCTAGCCCTGAGCTATGGCGCTTCCCCATACATTAAAGCATGCAAAAATAATTTCACTTCTATATATCTTTTAAGATCAATATTCCAAGAAAGATTAATAGAATTCTGCCATCACCCACACATTTATCTCTGAGTATTTCCAAGTTTGGATAGGAAGGCTCTTGTTATTTGGCACCTGATGTACGAATCCTGTTGCAAAGATGGATTGAATTTCAATGGGACTCTGATGAACATTTAATCATCCCCTTTCACATTTGAGACAATCCAAGATTATTTCTCACACATCACGTTAGAGTCATGAGTGAGTTCTTTTCGATTCATTTGCTTTAGATGGCTTCGTAAATACTAAGTAAAGGTTTTACAAATGCCAGTAATATTTCCTTTCGCTGTATTCTTGTTTTATGCCCCTGCAGAAGCCATCAAGCTTTCTGATTCCTGCCTGGAGAATAGAATTCTTTGACTGAATCACAGACTTAAAAGCAGAGTCTTAGAGTTGAATGACATATTCAGGAAGGTTATGTTTCTGTGGTATAGCCCTCAGAGGACAGGACTGAATATAGAAAGCCATCAGCTCAGCAGAAAGCATAGGATGGAAATATTCATATGCCATCTTTTCACAGCAAGGATCTGAGTCAACTTGAAATGCCACACCACCCTCATCTGCTTGCTAAAGTGGTATAGTCCAAGGAAGACTGTACTATGTGGTACATCTGTTGGATGTTAGAATGTTGCAGGGATGCTGCCTGCTCCCTTAGCAGTTCAGCTATCCACCATCTATTATCTGGGGGAAATGGTTTTTAACAGCACTCAGGACCTGCTTGTTCATCTCATTGACCACTGTGAGAACAGGATGGTGCACTAGATGTGCCTTTCTCCTGACTCTTATGTTCTTAAGCTTTGGAAGAGACTGGTTTCACTCCACTTTTCTTGGAGAAGGGGCAGCTGTAAAACAGGACTGGCCTGTGTTCGTGCTGAGGCCACCAACTTGGGTGGCTTAAAAGAGGATTGGATAAATTCATGGAGGATAAAGCTAACATCAGTTACTAGCCATGACTAGCTATGCTCTGCCTCCATAGTCAGAGGCAGTAATGTTTCTGAATGAAACCATAGGGTCCAGCTGCAAAGCAGACTGACTTCAGTGTCTCATTTTACCCCACTTAGCAAAGGAAGCAAACAACAGACTGGAAAGTAAGCTTAAAATATAGTTTACTTACTCAGTTGTCTTGTATTGGTTCTTAGCTATAGCAGCAGTAAAAGCTATGCAGGTAAAATACTTATATTTACAATTTTTTAAAAAACCAGTCTCAGGCTTGGGACTGGGACTGGAGCAACACAGGACATGCCTGCCCCTATGGCTAGTCAGTCAGTCAGTCAGTCAGACAGACAGACAGACAGACAGAGAGAGAGAGAAGCAGGAAATTACATATGTGCTTTGCCCAGGAAACAAGGGGAAATGATATCACACAGAACCCTCTCTACCAATTAGATTTTCTATGTCTATGTCTATGTAAACTTACTAACCAGCAAGAATATGCATTGTTGGATTCAGTCCCCCACAAAATTTGCATTTGTTGCTCCATCTACTCTTGCCCACTACTTGCAAGTACTGCCCTCCAGGAAGGTTGCCCAGATTTGAAGCATGGAACCTAGCAAAGTATGCAGAACACAAATTAGGTTGGCAAGTTTTTAAAGGATCAATATTTTATTTCCTTCTTCTTTTAAATCAAGCATTTCATCAGCATTCAGTGCAAGGGAAAGCTACTGCAGAGATGGCAAGAAGTTCTTAGTGAAGGCTGCTCGGCAAGATGTTAATACAGAGGTGGTTTGCTTCTGTCAAGTGACAAGCAAAAGATTTTTATTTTGTGTGTGTGGCTGTGATCAAAAGGTGGGAGTGTGACTCAGCAAGAGAATTAGGATATGTTTGTAGCAAAACAAAAAATGCGGAAGATTTTTGCCAGCTTCCCCCCATTGCCCTTCAGGGGACAAGCACAACACCCCAGCTGTCATGTTCGTCAGAATGATCCCAAGGAGTTCTAAGAAAATCTTGTTTCTTCTTTGCATGTAGTGTCCTGTTCCCTCTCCTCGGGAGGTGGGATAAACATTCAATTCAGCCCACATTTAAAGGCACCTCTACCTTAATGCACACTTCTGAAGCAATACTGAGAACCAAAATGCAGCCATCCTTTGAAATTCATGCTACTCTGAATTATGCCATGCACTTCTCCAGTGGAATAATGTGTACTGTGGTAAAGTGTGCATTAAAATTCATAAGTACAGTGGTACCTTGGTTTATGAACTTAATTCATTCCGGAAGTCCGTTCTTAAACCAAAGCATTCTTAAACCAAGGCGTGTTTTCCCATAGCAGCTTTCAAGGCAAAGTTCACAAACCAAAACACCTACTTCCAGGTTTGCAATGTTCTTAATCCAAGTTGTTCAAAAACTAGGCTGTTCTTAAACCAAGATACCACTGTACATGAAAATATCACACCAAAATAAATGCATTATATAAAAGGAAATGTCTGTGTCTGAAGCAAAAGCTGTGCACAAATGTGTATATTAGGAGAAACCCACTCTAAAATACTGATGAATGTTCATGAGCTTAAAATCATCATCATCGTCACCACAAACAATGTTTCATTATTTTTAATGATTTTTAGTACATTTTTGATAATGTCTTCTTATTATCTTGTAACAGTTCCTTCTCTAGCACTGAAATTTTGTTTTCAAATCCATTCTTTTTTTATCTTTTTCAAAAATTGCATTTATTTGATGGTATTGTAGCCAGGTAATTCCTAGCCTTTTAAGTTCTTCATATTTTTTTTCCATTTTAATTGGTCATTTTGTTCTTCTAATAAATCTTTATACACTGGCCAATTATTATCCATATTTTTCTTGTGGATGCAAATTACCTCCACTGGTGAAAGCCACCATGGAGTTTGGGGCTCTAAAAGTGTTTTGTATTTTCCCAAACCTTTTATAGGGCCTTCCTTACTATATGATTAAGGAACCCTCTGTGGTTTTTCACTTTATTATGTTCCAAATAGCTGTGCCATCCAAAGATGTTATCCTACTCCTCTATGTCTATTTTTTTTAGTGTTTTTTAATGTTTTCCATTCTTTGAGCCAAATGAAGCTTGTTGCTTCATAATATAGTTTAAGATCTGGGACCGCAAAACCACCTCTATCTCTAATTTCTGTTAATAATTTAAATTTTATTCTTGGTTTTTTACCTCTCCAGATGAATTTAGCCAGGTCTTTGTGCCTCAGTTTTCCTTAAATTATCTCTTACTTGCCTCTGACTTTCATTAATCACAGCTATTCTGCCCCATTCCTTTCTTCTCTCTATCCTCTTCCTTCCTTTCCTCCTCTTCCCTTCCTCATGTGTTGGAGGTTACAGGAGTCCAGAATGCAAGTTAAGAGGTGGGAGGAGACCAACAAAATGCAAAACATCCCAGCAGGGTTGAAGGCAGAGATGTAGATTGATTTAAATAGGTTGATGTACCACCCTGGACCGGGGCCTCAGGAAAGATTGCACAAATCATATAAGCAATTGTCTATTTAAAAATGTTTCTAACCGGCTGGCCTTAATATGAGGCAGAGTGAGGCAGTCACCTCCGGCAAGTCATTTGGGGCATCATGAAAGGGCAGCCAACTGTTTAATTTATTATAATTGTATTTCTTTACAGCCAAGGGAGAGGTGCCTGTGGGATATTCTGCCGCTCATACCAAAATATGTGCCTGGACAAAACACTGCAGTGTGCAGTGCTCCTGTTCAGCATTCAAACCAGGCAGCACATGCCCTTTCCCAGAATGCTCCATTGATTTTGCCCTCTCCAGTTTTCTGCCCTTGTGCCCCACTCAACCAGTCAGCAGTCTGTAACTACTAAACATTCTACATGGTCTGTTTTTTTTGGGGGGGGGGAGTTTCCCCCTACAGAGTCTTTGTATTTCTGCAGATCTTGGGATTTCCCCACATCAGCTAATAATGCTCATTCTCTTGGCAAGGATGGAGCTGAATTTGGATTCCTAACGATCCCCGCTTGGAGAATGAGTTTGCTATCATTAGTATTAGTATTATTAGTATTAGCATTAATAGTTTTACTTCTATACTGCTTTATATCTTTAAGAAAAAAACTCAAAGCAATTTACAACCTACATTAAAGCATCAAATAAAACTTCCAGAATAAAGCATTACGGAAGAAAGTAAAATATAAAGTATGCATTCAAAGCAACAGAACAAAAAACTAGAATATTAACTTGAAGATTTCAAAATGGAACCTTACAAAGAACTACAATTTGCACATTAAATGCAGAAAAGTTAACATATATATATATATATATATATTTCAAAAGAAAGCAATACTAAAGGAAGTCAAATATAAAATGCACATTTAAAACAGCACAATTAAGAAGAGACTAAAATATTATCATGAGTACAGAACATAGCTGCTGCTTCTGTTGCCAGTCCTGCTGGTGATGGTTCAAGGTGGGCAGTACCTGTGGAAGCTCAGATTGGATGGCCTGGGTCTGCAGTAAGAGACAGACAATATGGTACATACAGGATAGGATGGTTTGGGATTCTGAGTGACCACCTTCTCCCATATGAACAAGTCCATGAATTAGAATCATCAGATGACGTCTTGTTGTGGGTGCCCTCACCTGTCACAGCTTAGGTAGCTGGCTGCCATGGACAGCTCCTTCTCTGTTGTGGTCCCTCAGTTATGGAACATCTTCCCTACACATGTCCAACTGATTCCTTCTTTGACCTTTTAATACATCCATTGAAAACAGAATCTGCCCTCCCCCACCTGAAGCATTTGGTTGATCTTAATAATTATTGGAAGGTCAGTGGTTCGAATCCACTCGATGGTGGTGAACTCCCATTGCTCTGTCCCAGCTTCTGCCAACCTAGCAGTTTGGAAGCATACCAGTGCAAGTAGATAAATAGGTACCGCTCCGGCGGGAAGGTAAACAGCATTTCCATGTGCGCTGTGGTTTCCGTCATGGTGTTCCATTGCACCAGAAGTAGTTTAGTCATGCTGGCCACATGATCTGGAAAGTTGCTGTGGACAAAGACCAGCTCCCTTGGTCTGAAAACAAGATGAGCACCACACCCCATAGTCACCTTTAACTGGATTTAACCATCCAGGGGTCCTTCACCTTTACCATATATATGTATACATATAAAATGAAATCTAAGATAAAAGAAATTCCTCAATGTAACTATGTTCTGAGCTACATGATGGTTGTGTGGCCAGTTTTCAGCCTTGCTCTGGCCTGAGACTTGCTGAGTGTTTTTTGTGGGCAATCAGTGAGAAAACTGCAGACTTACCCTTGAAATGTAGCCCTGGATAAGAAACAAATAGACCAATAGGTCCATGGGCTTTTGTGCTAGGCACTTACATACTTGACTTGAATGTCACAATCCACTGATCTCTCTTCTCCCCTCCTTAAGCATGGAAGAGACAAGCGTTCATTTGCTCTTGCAGACTTGCTCTTTTCCCCAAGCCACTTGGATTGGGGAGAGCTGGCAATTTCCTCCATTTGCAGCCTAGACCTGTCAGTCAAAAAGAAGGTCTCTCTCCTTGCTCTTGATCCAAATGTGTAAGCTAAAGATGTAAGTTTTTGGCTTTGCAAGGTTGTTCCTTTTTCACCTCCCCCACAATAAAGCTCAGAGTCATTGTTTCACTTTTCACTCACACTTGTCTGCAGCTTCTTTTCAAATGTCTGGATTGCCAAATTTCACAAAGCTTTTAAACTGGTGCCTACCTTGTTACAGAGCCTGCGTTGCCTTGTAAAAGTCTAAAATCCCTCCAAGGCACCCTGCCTCAGTTTGTTATTCAGGATTCTTAGGAGTTCTTTTGCACACTTCTGGTGTATGCATGCTCAGAGCTGACTACATCAGTGGTACAATTCAAGGTCAGAGTGAGAGGAATGTTCCTAACAGTTTCCTCCATTCTTTCTCTCTGTGGCATCAGTTGCCTAGTTTCTCAGCATTGTTTAGGTGATCAGATCAGATCTTACTAATGTAGGAAGCTGTCATATACCAACTCAGACTATTCATCCACCTACTTCAGTATTGTCTACACTAACTGGCAGTGACTCTCCAGGGTTTCAGGCAGCGGGCATTCCCAGCCATACCTGGAGATGTTGGGGATTGAACCTGGGACCTGGCAACCACAGCCCTTCCCCAAAGCTGATGCTGCTTGGCAGCGTTGACATCAGGTGGATGAAGGTAGATCATCCAATGGTGAGCTGGAAGCACAAAGGAATCATGGGATGTATTCTTCTTTGGCGATCACTCATAGCTAAGTAAGACTGTCTTCCATGAACATGGTCTTAACAGTGAATCCGTAAGTGACTGTGGAGGCCAATTCTGGATCCACACGTTTTTCCACAGTGGGGTCTAGCCCATCCTCCTTTTGGTGATGAGCAGAGTGGATCCTAAGTAGGGCTGCTCAGTCATGGATACAGTTGCTGAGCTGCTCAACTGCCTCATTCCTTGAGTCAGAGCAACTGAATCTGTATCCACCACCCATGTGCTGGTTCATGACTAGGGGATTCTAGATTTTCATGGTCCTGCCCCTGTTACCATTTGCTGATCGCCATGGGATTTTTTTGGTTTTGGGATGGGTTTTTAGAAGATGCCTGTGTGTTAATTTTTTTTATGTGTGTAGATCAGTGCACACTGACCAATGCTCAGTCTTCGCAGTAAGGCTCTATTCTGATGGTGTGAGAACCACAACAACCTGTAGATTCATATCTTCTGCAGCCTTCATCCACCTTCACAGCCATTGTAACATACCGCTTGTTATCATCCGCCTGCTCTGCCATTGATCATTTTTTTGTCTAGCTCCTCCTCGTTGAACTTCTGTCTTGGGTGACCCTGCTGGGAATGTGAGACTCCCGATGGCTTCACTCACAAGGGTCATAGGAACATGCAAGCCTACTCACCATGACAAGGTGATGATCCAGTGAATGAGAGTGGATGTATTAACATCCACACCTGACCCCATCACCAATCACTATCTAGTTCTGCTAGGCACATACAATTCTTTACCTTCTATGCTACAGGGGCTTGAATCTGGAGTATGTGGTTCAGGTGCTAGCTACCTGCCCCACTACATCAACACAGCTGTTAATCAGGTAAAGAACTGCAGGAATATGAAGCTAGTGATAATATTGTATCTGTATAGTAATCTTCCTGACCTTGGGTTCCATGTGTTCTCAGAAGACAGCAATGCTCCTGAATACCATTTGCAGGAAAGTGCAGGAAAAGGGAGTGTATTTGTGCTTGGGTTCTGCTTGTGGGCTTCCCATGGGCATCTCGTTCAGAACAGGATGCTGATCCAGCAAGTCTCTTTTGTCCAGGGCCAGCCCACCCATGAGGCAAAGTGAGGTGACTTCCTCAGACACAGCAGATCTCAGTGTGGATCTTTATTCCCCACTTATTCCTGGTGCATAGCTTTACTCACCCCTTCCCTGGTGAGGAGGGAGGAACAATTTTGTGTTTTGCCTCAGGTGCCAAAATGTCTTGGGCTGACCCTGCTTCTGATGTTCTTAAATCCAATCCTTTGCCACTGCTGGCCATAAATTCCAGTCCTCTGAAATCAGCTGTACTCCCTGATTGTCAGCTGCTCATCACTGAAGGAGACAACTATCCCATGGGCTAGGGGTGCAGAATCATTCTCAGCCCAAGGCCTCCATGCCCTTCTTGACAAACTTCTGAGGGACACATAAGGATGGTGTGCAGGGCCAGAGCCAAAAGTGGGCAAAACAATGGATGTCCGTAAGCACATTGCAAGAACCCTGATGGATCAAGCTGATGGCTCATCTAGTTCAGCATCCTGTTTTCACAATGTACGAACAGATGTCTGTGGAAAGCACATAAGCAGAATACACATTTAACCTTTGTACAGTAGGCTAGTTTCTACACACACACACACACACACATTTCTGTAACCACCCGCCAGCCAAGCAAGAGGCACCAGGGAAGGCCCAAAGCAAAGCCAGTGGGGAATGTGGTCTGGGAAAGGACTTGTAGCCAGGAGAGAGTTGTGAGGGCCAGACAGAGAGATCTGTCAGGTCATCTCTGGGCCCCAGGCCTGAGGCTCTCCAGCCCTATCCTACACTTCTGCACTACCAGGCTAAATATGCATGCACTTTCCTGAATGCCACTGATGTGTACTCTGTTGTGCTATCAGGGCAGGACTTTGGTAGCAGAAGCCCAGGGCCCTATTCTGCAGAATGAGGAGAAGGGGAGGGCAAACACGCCACATTTTGAAGTAAGTGAAGGGACATACCCTGCCATCTAAATAAGAGAACCCCTCTTAAGTCCATAATCTAAAAGTGTCTAACTCAGTGCTGTACTTGCTGGCAGAGTAAGTGGGATGCATTGCTTAGAGCAAGAAGGTCCAGGTGTGAGTGTCAACTGCTAGATTCCCTGTATATTTGCCTTTTGTTTGCCTGCCCATTTGCTGTCAACCATAGGTACATAATTCTAGAGACAATGCTTGCACTACAAGGAGATTTGGGTTCAGATCTGCTCTTACCAGGCTTCCCATGGCCATGCCGGTTGTCATCTGCTACAGGTGCATACTAGTGGAGCCTCTGTCATGAAGTAGCTGGAGTGGTACTGGGCAAACCATGAAGTTCCTTGGGTTACCCTAGGCCACCCTCTCTCTCTCTCTCTCTCTCTCTCTCTCTCTCTCTCTCAGCCTAACATACCCAAATGCATTGATGTGAGGATGAAATACAGTGAAGAGAACCATGGTAGGGGGAATTAAGGATCAGGTCCACTGGTGTACACCAGCTTGAACTGTTTGGGAAAAGGGCAAGATTAAAATGCAATAATGCCTACCATGGTTCCAAGCTCCTGATAATTCGTTACATGTGATGACAGCTCCATGGAATCTGTATCCCTCCTGTCTATTCTTCTAAGCCACTATCACAACCAAATAAGCATTAAATCCTTTTCCTTGAATGTTATCGTTGCATACAGTTCCATGAATATCATAGGAGTAGCATTTTCAAAAACAAATGATTACCTCTTTTATCAAACATACCCATGTCTTTACTTCTGCTCTATTACATACTGGCTGCTAAACTCTCTAATTAATATGGGATTAATGCACTCCTGTCTCCAACTTTGCAATAAAGAGGTGTCTGCCTCTGCGATCACAAGCCTCCTGGAAACACTTCATAATTCTTCCATCTATTTTTACCAAGATAATTGCTCCCAAGTCTAAAGAGAAATAAATTCACTCCTTTAGTTATCTGATTCCTCAGAGAGCTCACAGCCTACAGCAGCGTTTTGTCAATAAGGCATATGCTGTACAGTATTATTTAAAGGGGGGGGGGAACGTTTCTGTATGCTGAAGCCGTACTTCACCTGAATTCTAATAGAAATCAGATCTGCTTGGGGTTTTCTCCTGAGAGCCTTAGCTATATTAGTTTGACTGAAAATGCAATTAAAAGCATTTTCCGTTCCAACCAGGACTTACAGTCCCTGCATGCTTGAGGTAGAGCATATTCATATTCATACTGTAAGTAGAGGACTTTGTTGCATTAATCACACTCTAGAGATAACTAAAGTTTAATTCCTTGCTCTCAGAGCTCTGATGCAACCAGGTAAATGTAGGGACGGGATAGGACAGATATAAGAAACAGAACTGATAGAAGAAAGAAAGAATTTCTTCATGCATCACTATTTAACACAGGAGCCCATGATGGCCACCAACTCTGAAAGCTTTATTGAGGATTGTACACATTTATGGAGGACAAGGCTACTAGCCATGATGACTATGCTCTGAATACTAGTTACTGGAAACCTCAGGAGGGGAGAGTGCTGTTGTGCTCAAGTCCTGCTTGCTGGTTTGCCACAGGCATCTGGGTGGCCAGTTTGAGAACAGGGTGCTGGACTAGATGGGCCATTGGCCTGATCCAGCAGGCTCCTCTTCTGTTTTTACGTTACAAAAAGGAGGTGCACACAACAGAAGTTTATGAACCATCTAGCCCAGAGATGGAAGGAAGGAGAACTACCAACAAAAGAAGAAGACTAAACTGATGGAGTATGCAGGGGTGGTGAAACTGACAGGGAAGATAAGAAACCAGGAAGAACAAGTATTCTTAAAAGACTAAATTTTTAATTTACTTAAAAGACCATTGTAAACAGTTAAAATCATAGGCAGGGATATAATGACACTTGTAATGTGGAATTAAGTATGGTAACTACAAATATTTAACATATGGATAAAGGGAAAAGATGCAGAAAATTTTATCTTGAATATGGAACCCATGGAGGGAGGGGTCAAAAGGTTCAGTAGAACCTTTTATTTTAATGTTTGAAATAGATAAAGTTAAAATGTATAAAATTTTGTAAAACCAATAAAAAAATGTTATATATATATATATAAAGTTTATGAACCATCTGAAGAGAGGGAAAGGAGCAATCATTAGTCTTCCTTCCAAAGCACAAGGATCCATATCACATATAACATAGCAATACACTCTAATTACATCAGAAAGGGCCCTGCTGGATCAGGCCAAAGGTCTATCTTGTCCTGCATCCTCTTTCCCACAGCGGCCAAACAGATGCCTTCAGCAAACCCAAAGGCAGGATGTGAAAGCAACCATCTTTCTTCATTGCTAAAGTCGTGAGAAGATCCTGGCTCCCAGATGAGGCCAAGGGCTCATGTAATCCAGCACCCTGTTCTCATAGTAGCCAACCAGATGCCTATGGAAAATCTGTAGGGAGGCTGGTCATTCATATAAGGAAGATGAGATACTTCCTGTATAATTAATCTCTTTCTCTGCTCAGCTGCCTTCCTCTTCGTGTTGGATCAGTTTTGCCCAGTGACAGCCAGTGACATTCAGACGTCCAGCACTTTGATCCCCATTGTCCCTTCTGCTTTGCCTTGCAGCTTCAGCATCCTTTAATGCTGCCAACCTTTGTTGCTTATTCCATCAGGGGCTGTTGAGGGTCACCTGTGTGGTTCTTTCCGCTGTCTCAATTTTCTACGTGCAAGGCAGTACGGGTCGGAGGGGAAGACTTGGTCAGTTTGTGGCCCACATCAAATTGCAGACCTTTATTAAGGGGCTGGAGGGAGAAGGTTTCAAGAGTTACAGAACAAGAAGGGCTAGAGAACCTAAAATGGAGTAAATCCAATAAGCAGTGATTTACCTGGTTCTCCTTTAGGGATGGGCAAATCTGTCAATTTTCATTTCTCTTTCTTTCAAACTTTAAGGCACCAAAAAGATTGCCGTAAAGATGCCTGCCTGATATCCATAGGCAGGGAGCACCAAAGCATGAGTGGTGCCGCACTAAAAGATTGATGTGGAATGAGTATCATGTGGCGCTTACAACAGTGCAAGTTCCAAAGCTCAAAGTGGCTGGGTGGCCATATATGAAACAAGGAATCATGGGACTGCAAAGCAGGGTATTAGGCTGGTATTCAACTAAGCTGCACTCGGAGTAGACTTATATAAATTAATGGACCTCACTTACTCATGTACATTAATATCAGCTGATAGGCTTTGAATAAAGTTTAGTAGAATCCACTCTTAAGTATTTAAATAACATTGGGTTGCATCCAGTGCTTTTTTTTCTTTTTTAAAAGTAAAAATGTTTAGGGGTACTCTCATTTTGACTCAAGAAAACCACCATTTTATAGTTCAAATCAGGAAAAATAAATACAGTAAATGAACAAAAGTACAAAGATTCACAAAATGTTTAGGGGTATGCTTATCCCTGCGTCCCCCCAGAAAAAAGCACTGGTTGCATCCAACTAAGTCCTATTCAAAGTTGAGCTACTGAAATTAATGAACCTAAGTTAGTCATGCCCATCAATTTCAATGGGTCTACTCTGAGTAGGACTAAAATTGGATAGAATCCTAACCCCATGTACTTAACAGTAAGCTCCATCAAATTCAGTTTGACTTCTGAATAGACATGGTGTTCTGTTAGTTCTGAGTCCCCACCTTCGCAACCCTGTAGTCACAGCCATCTCTTATTCTTGTTTGCCCAAACAAGATATTATACAAAATCCTGGGTACTGAATAAAATAGAGAGCTGGGTCCAGGTCACATGCATATCAACAACTATGGGTTGTAGCCAATTAAGTTCTACTCAGAGTAGACCAACTGAAATGAGTGGACTTAAGCTTGTCATCTTTATTAAATCCAATGTATCTGCTCAGAGTAGTTGTTGGACACAACCTTCTGTGTGTCCCTATAGAGCTCCAAAACTCATCATTATTTCCTTGGCACAGGTGAATCTGGTCCTGAATGAAGGGCGATCACTTGGCCTCATGATCCGAGGAGGAGCCGAATATGCTCTTGGGATTTACATCACAGGTGTGGACAAGGGCTCTGAAGCAGAAAGCACTGGCTTGAAGGTGAGTGCAGCTGGTTAAAAGTGCATATCTCATGGTGCAAGAATGGGAAACCAAACCACTGGCCCTGAGCTAATGGCCCACAACTCTGAAGAGTCAGTGCCAGTGCAGTCAATACTGAGCTAGATAGACAAAATGTCTTCTATCAGGGCAGCTTCATGTATTCCCTTCATGACATCATTATAGGCCATTTATTTGACATCTATAAACCAAAGGAGTATTTCCCTCCCCCACTTCTTTAAGTAGCAAACTCTTCTCTTGAAATACTGGGCAGCAAAATAGTTCTTAGATTCCAGGAACTAGTATTATTTTAGTAGACAGAAAGATTCTGCAACACTTTTGCAGTGGGAAATCAGTCTGAGACCCACTGATCAGTTCAAGTCAATTCAGGATGCTGGCCTTAACCTTTAGGTAAAAAAAAAGGGAGTGGGTGGTGCTGTGGTCTAAGCCACTGAGCCTCTTGCGCTTGCTGATCGGAAGGTTGGCAGTTCAAGTCAGTGCAACAGGGTGAGCTCCCATTGCTCTGTCCCAGCTCCTACCAACCTAGCAGTTCAAAAGCTTACAGCACAAGTACATAAATAGGTTCCGCTGCGGCGGGAAGGTAAGTGGCATTTCCATGCGCTCTGGTACTCATCACAGTGTCCCATTATGCCAGAATCAGTTTAGTCATGCTGGGCACATGACCTGGAAAGCTGTCTGTGGACAAACACTGGCTCCCTCGGCCTGAAAGTGGAGATGAAAGCCACAATCCATAGTCAAGTTAGATTGGACTTAACCGTCCAGGGGTCCTTTACCTTACATTTTACCTTTACCTTAACCTTTAAAGTCCTCAAAGGCTTGGGAGCTTTGTACGTCCTTTGGTGCATTCCTCTTCACATGCTCCAGTTATCATCTAGGTCCTTGCTCCAAACCCTTCAACCTAGGGGGGTGAGGCTGCTGTCAATTGGCATACAACCTTTTGTCTCGTGGACCATCACACCCCATCAGTGTATTGCTTCTTGTGGCCAGTGAAGACTTGGCTCTATAAAAAGGCCTTTAGTTGGCTCAGTGTTATAGTACTTTTGAGCTGCTGGGATTTGTTAAACAGGTAGGATATTGTTAAATGTATCTGAATGCACTGGGAGAGTTAAAGAACTGTGTTTGCTTTCTTTTCTTTCTATTACTGTTTGTTAGTCTTATGGAGTCTCTTTCGAGAAATAGGAGCAATATATATATATTTGAGCGCGCACGCGCGCACACACACACACACACACACACACACTATAAATCAATCAGTAAAGCATAAATCAAGCCCAACAGTCCTGCTGCAGGGATTGGCTGCTGCATATTCATAAGCAGCTGGCAGGTGTGTTTTGCAGTGGCATGGAAACAAACCAAGCCTCCTGCACTAATCCGTTTGGCAAGGTATCATGCATAAACATTGATGGCCACATCAGTGCATTTTAAATATGTTTTTGTGTACGTTTTTGTAGTTTAGCATCTGGGCGTTGTGTAAATATGTTTTCTTTATCATGGGTAGCATTTTGCAAGAAACACTGCATTGTCCACTTGGGCACAGTTTTTGATTGTTTCAGAGTCCATCAGTGTCTTTTCCCTCTGTTTATATTATTGGTACTGTGGGTTAAACCACAGAGCCTAGGGCTTGCCGATCAGAAGGTCGGCGGTTTGCATTCCCGCGACGGGGTGAGCTCCCGTTGCTCGGTCCCTGCTCCTGCCAACCTAGCAGTTTGAAAGCACGTCAAAGTGCAAGTAGATAAATAGGTACCACTCTGGCGGGAAGGTAAACGGCGTTTCCGTGCACTGCTCTGGTTCGCCAGAAGCGGCTTAGTCGTGCTGGCCACATGCCCCAGAAGCTGTACGCCGGCTCCCTCGGCCTATAGAGTGAGATGAGCGCCACAACCCCAGAGTCGGCCACGACTGGACCTAATGGTCAGGGGTCCCTTTACCTTTACCTTTACAAAAAATGAAATCTTGGGTGTCTTCCCATGCAGCTTCTCTCCGTGCAGTGTTTAACTCATGTGCATGTGAGTATATGCCTATTTATAAAGCACTGCACAAAATGACTTTGATGCTGTCGTAGGTACATAGGCATGGGGTAGGCATGCAGTCGTATCAAGATTCTTTCTGTGCAGTGCTTTACCCATGTGCATGAGAGCATGTGCCCATTAATAGCACATCATGCAAAAAGGACCCTGATTCTATCAAAGGTAAAATCACATCATTTCTTTAGTTTTCTTTTTTTTTGCAATGTTTTATCAATGCACACCTATTCAGACTAGGGGATGGGACAAAAGATAAACTGAAGGAGAAGAAAGAAAGAAAGAAAGAAAGAAAGAAAGAAAGAAAGAGCAATTCATTCTTCTAGTTAAATGGGAATTCAGAAGCAAACCCAAAAAAGGAGGCTATCTTATACTGAGTCAGACCATCTGACTCAGTATTGTCTACACTGACTGGCAGCAGCTCTTGGGGGGGGTGTTAAGAAAGGGAGTCTTTCACAACATTACCTGGAAATGTCAGGAATTGAATTTAGGATCCTCTGTATGTAAAGCAGATTCTGTACCACTGACCTCCAAATTCAGACAAGTCATGGAATACTATCCATGTACAGTACTAACATAGGAGGTTGCCTTGTATTAAGTCAGATCATTGATCAGTCTAACTCAGTACTTTCTACAGTTCCTGGCAGTGACTCGCCGGAATTTTAGACATGGCTTTTTCTCCCAGTAGTCTTCCCTGGAGATGTCAGTGATTGAACGTGGAATCTTTTACATGCAAAGTAGATTCTCTACCACTGAGTTATTTCTCTTCCAAGAATAATGGAATGTAATAAGGTGTCCTGTAACAAAACACTACTATGTGAAGTGCTTCTGTTTGGTGGTCCAGCCAGCCATGCCCTTTTCTCAGACCCTCCAAGTGTCCCTATTTTCCAGGGACATCCCTGCTTTAGAAAAGCTGTCCCAGTTTCTGATTTGATCCCGGAAAGTCCCACTTTTCCTTAGGATGTCCCTATTTTCATTGGAGAAATGTTGGAGGGTATAGAGTTATCCAACCCCTGAGCAGTCTAAAGGCAATCCTGTATAGGGAAGGTTTTTTTTAATGCTTAATGTTTATGTTTTTATATATGTTGGAAGCTGCCCAGAGTGGGGTAAGATATGTAGGGCATAAATAATAAAATTATCATTATGGAATGGGACATCCCTATTTTTATTGGAGAAATGTTGGAGGGTATGTTTTCTAGGATTCTCTATTCCACTGCTCCTTCAACATGTTTTTTAATCCTTCCCAACTCTCACCCCATCAGCATTCCATAGCAACTAAGCATTCTTACTCCTCATTGTGCTGCATTCATTTATAATTGTATTTTTTTAGACACACAGCCACACCACCCCATGATCCCAGAATAGGTTACAACATTGCAACATTACCAGGCTCTTCTTCCTTTTCTTCTTCTTCTTCATCATTACTTGTACCACATCCATCTGACTGAGTTGCTCCAGTTTTTCTGCTACTTTTGCAAACCCTCAGGAGTTTCCCTCAAGTCTGTTGATACCATTTTCTTTTGGATGGGTGCAACTGTTTTGGTTATGTATGCAATGGCAACTACCACTTGAGCATCAAAAATAGAAGGAATGGTAATGGGGGCATTTGTTCACCCGTACTTTCTTCCCAATGTTGCATCACTGCAATGCTTCTTCCTTAAATTCAAACAAGCTCACTTTGCAGGGATGAGGGAGAAATTTGATTCAGTTTGAACTTAAAGGCGATTGATACGAGATAATATCACCAAGGCAACTATCTGTAAACAAACAATAAACGTCCATAAAAGGTAGTTTCTTTCCAAAATAGGTTTACCTTAAACAATTTCAAAAGTCCACTTGTGATATACCAGTGGTTCAATGCTCAGAGGTCATTCCGGCAATCAGACATTTCGTCACGAGCTTTGTAGTAAATAGTATGTAAATGACTTAAAGGAGGGGTATATCTGCTCCCATCTGTATATTTCCATAGGAAGGAAAACCACTAGGCAAACTGCGGATGAGAGCCTGGTTCCTCTTCCAACCAAAGAGGAATGCAGATAATGAAATTCCCCCATCATTATCTGATTATCTCCATCTGTCTCTCTCCCACAGTGTTAGGAGTGACCCCATTCCTCGCGTACCTGAAACAGGAAGCTGTATCCTATGCTCCATTTATCATAATTCCAAATTTGATTATTGGGAGAAAAAGTAGGGAACCTAGGTTGAAGTGGGTGGTGAGATATCCTTTTTACCAATGATTTTCTGGGGTTTCCCCCCTTGCAACAGCTATCTGACCTCCATACTCCTTCAGCTGCCTGGGAGGAAATTGCTTATTTTCTTCCCAATTCACTCAGATCTCTGGTTTTTTCCCCCTTTGCTTTTTCATAAAATGCCAAACTATTAGATGCAGGCACCATAATGCTCAAGCAAGAGTCATAAAACAATAACTGCAGGCTGTTTTTTATGATCACCAAGTTTGTAAAAAGGAAAATTTTAAATTTTCTCTGGCAAAAACCACACAATTTCAAATTACTGTTGAGGAGATGAAAAGGATAATCTTTTCGTTTAAGCAAGGGAAATCACCTGGTATGGATGGCATTCCAATAGACCTGTTGAGATTAGATGTAGAATGGTGGGCCAATAAACTTGTACCGCTTTTTAATTCTATCTATCACTCAGCCCTTGTACCTAAGTCGTGGAACAACTCAATAGTGGTACCGATCTTTAAAAAAGGTGATAGGAATTGCCAAGAGAACTACAGGCCTATAAGTTTGTTACCATGCATAAGTAAAATCTATGCCAAATCTCTGCTTATTAAATTGGAAGAAAGGATGCTGACAAAAGGTCTACCTGGTAAAGAGCAGGCTGGTTTTAAGGCAGGCTCGTCAACTCTTGACCAGTGTCTAGTGTTAAGTCATCTTGTGGATAAATATGTCATGAGAAATAAACGAAAACTCTTTGTGGCATTTGTGGATTTAAAAAGTGCCTTTGATTCGGTCGACCGCAATAAACTATGGACTAAACTAGAACACCTTGGTATCGACCCATATCTACTTACACTGATTCAAAGTTTACATTCTAATAACCAAATATATGTTAAAGTATCAAAAGATGGTAGACTTGCAGGTCCTATTCTGAATAATCGAGGAGTTAGGCAAGGCTGTATCTTGGCCCCTACCCTATTTAATCTATTTTTATCTGACCTACCATTATTTCTTCAAAACGCAAACACTCATACTCCTTATTTAAACAATAGCCCACTCTTTTTATTACTTTATGCAGATGATGCTGTAATTATTTCACTCTCTGTTTTGGGTTTAAAAAATTATTTAAGAGTTTCTCAAACTACTGCTCTCTCAATAATCTCAAAATTAATTATGATAAGACAAAGATTATGCAATTCAGAAAGAGAGGGAACCCAAAAGGCTGTATAATTAATGGACATCTAATACAGGAAGTTAAGCACTTCAATTATCTGGGAATCACATTCAAAAATAATATGAATTGGAATACACATATATGTGCTGCAATAGTTAAGGCCAAAGTGACAGCCCACCATATTAAATCCTATTTTTTTTCTCCAGTAGGAAACAGATTTATTCCAGCTGTATTGCAAGTGATTGACATGAAACTCTGTGCCCAACTTCTATATGGCACACCAGTGTGGATTTCAGGTGACCTCAAGAGGTTGGATAAATTTCACGCATCCCTTTTGAGGTCATTATTAGGACTTGCAAACTCTGTAAAATATGAAACAATATGTTGTGAGCTGGGAATACTGCCTTTATCAGTAAGAGCATGGCCAAGGACCTTGAAATATTGGATCTTCCTGCATTATAGAGCCCTATCCCCTAATTCTATACTTTACGATCTTTTAAGTGATAGTGCAATCTACAATCTATCATTGATTTGTAGGAGAAAACTGGATTCGATAGGGCTCACTCTAACTGATTTTGAAATCTCTGATCCCAAAGATATATGGGAAATTATCAGGAAGACCCTCACAGAAAAAAGTGTTCTCGCCATGCTTGAGGTTGCAAAGCACAGCACCTGCTCTCCTATCCACCTAAATCTCCCTTTGTGTAGAGATTTCCAAAAGGGATACATGACAAATCTGAAGAAACATGAATCGTGTAGGCTGTTTATGTTGGCCAGATTTAACATGTTTCCCTCGGCGGTAGTGAGAGGAAGATACTTAGCTATCCCAGAATCAGAACGTCTCTGTAAATGCAGAAAACAGGAACCCGATACTCTAGAGCATATATTCTTTTCCTGTGATTTTGGCAGCTATGCCAGAAGACAATTATTTGGGGCCCTAAAATTTAATAGACAGTTTTTTACACAACCAACTGTTCAGGACCTGCTGGCGGACAGCGATGATCAAATTACTTTAATAGCGGCTGAATTTTTAAGTGCTGTCCATGAAGAAAGAATGGGCCATGATAAAGAGACTTAGTGGTTTTTAATGGTAGGTGATGTTGCTGTGTTGTATTATATTATTTATGTACATCGATTTATTTCTTGGAGTTAAGAATAGGACTGGGATAAATTGTGTTCGCTGAGCCCGTATTTTATACAGTCTGTATATGATGTTTGTTTGTTAATGTGAGGTGTGATATGCCTAATAAAGGATTTTGAATTTGAATTTGAATAACTGCAGGCTTGGTGCAAATACAACCTTCTGTGAACAAGCTATTTTATAACTTCAGCTGACCATAATACGTATCATTATCGCCCCATCTGTCCTTTCATCTCCATTTCCAAAAGGAGGAGATAATTAGAGGCCATCCTCCCAGCCTAATTCCTGTGATATGCTTTTCTTTTTCTTTTCACACTTCCACTTTCTGCCTACAGGATATTTAGGATGTGCTGTTTTTGTTTGCTAGGCAAATATTATGGGTTGCTTTGGGCATTGGAGCTGCTTCTTCTGGAATGTCTTCTATGCTGTCCTCCATTGTGATACGTATGGGGGTTTTGCCCATACAGGAATATGTTCCACATTCATTTCCTCTGCTGGAAAACTCCTGCATATCTGGCGTGTTCAAGAGCATGACCTCAGCTGCCACTTTGGGTGGTAACCAGCATTCTTAGCATCCACCATCACTTCACACAAACAAAGGCCTAATTTTGTCTGTGATGGTCAACAGCAACATTCTTCTAGTACAATGAGCCATATTCCCTTCTGGGCAACATTCAAGGGGCCACATACTTGTGATGGACAGAGCAATGGATGTGAATTTTACCTTTATACAGTAGATACGCGCACTCACACACCTCTATCCTCCATTCCGGCAAGCAAAAAACATTGTCAGAGTTCAAGAACACGTTCTAGCTAAGCAAATGTGATGCATTTTTTGTATCACACTTTATCCTAGTAAATCAATTTTTATACGTACTACATTGCCAGAGAACCGCTTTGCAAGACGTGGAGAGGTGTGAAATTCAAAGGATGGCTGTGTTTAGTTTTGCATAATATTTTAGGAAGCAAAATTGGGTATATTCACCTTTAAATGCAAATTGAACTGGTTTTCTGCCCCCCTCCCTATCTCACACTTTCTAGTCAATTTCCCTGTCACTTTCCTTACTGAAGAAGGTCCAGTTTTTCAAAAGTGTGTTCATTGCAAAAGAGCATAAGATCACTCTGATCGCTTTAATTGTGCAAATCTAAATTTGCTGGTATACAACTGAATCCCTCCCACAATGTGACAATCCAGAAGCAACTGCAGACTGAGCTCTTAAAATATCCCCTCCCTCCTGACAGACCTGCATGCCTTTGGGCCTTAGGGAAGTATGATGGAAACAGCTGCACAGAGGTGTTCCCTTTCTGAATGAAAGTGGATCACAGGGTCTGAGCGGATCATTAGAAACCAAGGTGGCACCGCACAGGCTGGCTCAATGGTGCATTATTAATCACCACGAGGCATTTTATGACATTGCACACTGGTTAATGTCACTCCAGAGCATGGAGTCATAATCTGGTGCATATCTGGCACCCAGCAATCCAAATCTAATGAGGATCCCAGGTGTGTGTGTGTGCATGACCAACAAGACTGCATAGCTGCCTTGTTTGTTTTGAACTAAGCTGTGGGGAAATTGCACCAAA
This sequence comes from Podarcis raffonei, assembly GCF_027172205.1. Lineage (NCBI taxonomy): Eukaryota > Metazoa > Chordata > Lepidosauria > Squamata > Lacertidae > Podarcis > Podarcis raffonei. The sequence goes on from NC_070621.1 coordinate 8,921,844, forward strand.
AGCACGCGGAGAGCATTTCAGGGGGTTGGGGGAGATGACTCTTGGGGGTACCTGCCAACACTACAATTCTAGGATTCTAAAATCCTGTGCTGATCCTGTGCTGGATCATGCCAAATGCCATCTAGTTCAACATCCACTTCTCACAGTAGCCAGCCAAATGCCTCTGGGGAGTTTCTCCCAATCTGAAATTCCCAGCAACTGATATTCAGAAGCATTGCTGCCTTCCAACATTGGAGGCAGAGCACAACCATAATAGCTACCAGCCATTGATTGCTTTCTCCTCCCTTGTATTTATCACATCTGCTTTTAAACCCATCCAGCTTGATGGCCATCACTACCACTTGTGGGAATCACAAAATTCATGCGCTTTGTGGGGAAAGAAATTGGGGCAGAGGAAAAAAGCATTTCATTGCATTCTTTAAGGCAGGCATCTCCAACCTGTGGCCCACCAGGTGTTTTGGCCTACAACTCCCATGATCCCTAGCTAACATGACCAGTGGTCAGGGATGATGGGAATTGTAGTCCAAAACATCTGGAGGGCCAAAGGTTGGGGATGCCTGCTTTAAGGGGTGGATAAATTCTTCAATGTTTTCTCAGGGGTGGGGCTCCCTCTTTCTTTCTTTGTCCTTAAGCAGTTCTTTTGTGGCTGTCACCAGCAATGTAATACTTGAGATACAGGGGGCGGCGGACAGCATTGCAATAAAATTCTTTCATGGGATTTCCCCTTGCCTTTTTCCTGACCACCATCATTTTACCGCCGCTGTGAAAAATACTTATCTGGAATTGCCTTGTTTTAGAAGCAGGGCAAAGTACGCCAAAATGGATTGCTTGCTGCTTTGATGAGGCCCTTAAGATGTCTGATCGTTACCCATTTAATTCAAAGATTCCTTTGATCGCCTGTGCCAGCTGTCAATATGTTGATGGTATGTGAGAGGAAAGAGAGAGATTTGGGTAATTATTTGTGGAGCCTTTTCTTGGGACTTCATCATCATTAGGAAGCTGGTAATCAGCTGTTCGGAAGCAGAGGCAACAGCAGTACTGTGTTTGTCTTTGTGCCTGCTTCTCTGTCTTATCTCCCGGGCTTCCTTATGTAATGGGTCCAATCTGTCATGGTTCTGCCATGTGTAGCAGTGTGTGGTGAGCCAGGAGACAAAAGCTGTGGGGGAAATCCAGGAGCAGGACCAAAGAGAGCATAAAAACATTATAAAGAGCCGTGCTGGATTTTGGGTCAGTGGCCCATCTAGTCCAGCATCGTGTTCTCACAGTGGCCTACCAGATGCCTCTAGGAAGCTGGACAGGAGAGCAACAGCAGCCTGCCCACCTGTGATAACCAGTAATTGGCATTCAGATGCATACCTCATCTGACAGTGAAGGTAGAACATTGTGGACAGTATCTGTCAACAGCCTCATCCTCCAAAAGAGCAAGTCAGGAGTGGAAAAACAAGCCAGAGGGTAGGAGGGATCATCAAGCTTGGTGCCAAGAGCAGTCCCAATCTCGATTCCCTTCCCACCCATCCTACCCAAGTCGTTACAGTTAAATTGAAAAAATCTGCCTGCCGCTTTCCTACAGGCCAGTTGGTTGGCCAGTGTGAGAAGGAGGTGGGCCATTAACCTCAAACAGCAGCCAGTTTCTTCTTATGTTTTTCTGTTGTCATTAGGGATGGACAAATCTGTCAATTTTTATTTCTCTCCATTTCTCCTTTCCCCACTTCTTCACATTTCCACATTAGATTGCAATTTATTTATCTATTTTTTTAAAGAAGTCCTCGTGAAAATCAGTCAGTGATTTTTTAGTCAGTGCTTTTTTTCTGGGGGGACGTAGAGGTATGCATACCCCTAAACATTTTGTGTTGCCACAACAGACTGCCAGACCGACATGCCAGCTGCCTCTGCAGTAGCAGTGCTGACTAGAGCTCTGTCATTCTCCATGCCGGTGCCCTGGGAAGGGAGTCTGGGGCGGCTGCAGTGGGGGTGATGGTGCTGCTCTTCCTCCTCCACTTGCTGGGCTACAGCCAGTCAGCGAGTGCTCGCCCCTCCTCGCTAAAGCTGAACCTGCCGTGGGCCTTCTTGTCCTCTCAGTGCCGCTGCTGCCGCCGCTTCGACTCCCTCGTCTGGGGGTTGGGGGGAGGAAGGGGCCAAGGTGGAGCAGCCAAAATGAGAGTACCCCTAAACATTTTAAAAGGGAAAAAAACACTGGATTTAGTAGTGATTTATCCTAATATGCAAATATTTGCATGCAGTTTTGCCTAATATACATATATTTTCCTTAATAAAATGCATAGTATTATTTTTCACTAATGTGCATTTTTTCATTGCAAAATTTTGGGAACTGCAAATGTTGAAGGATGGCTGTGTTTCATATTGTTTTAGAAACACAAATTAGGTAGATTCGCATTTAAAATGCAGGCTGAATCATTTCTTTTCTCCCAACCCTACACCTCATCTGGTTTATTCCTCTTAAATAACCTTTTTGCTTATGTTATCCAGCCCTACTAATATGGGGGTTAATTACATATCACCCGTAGCTGTCAAGTGTCCCTTATTTGAAGGGACAGTCCCTTATTCCAGTGCCATGTCCCACTGCTGTCCCTTATTGATGGATGTCCCTTAAATGTCCCTTAAATGATGTCCCTTAAATTTCAAAGGAAGCAGCTCCTCTCCCTCCCTCCCTTCCTGCCAGCCAGGGAGGAGGGAGGCTCCAACTGTGTTGCTTGGCTGTGTTGCTCACCCAATAAGGAGTCTAAGAACGACTGGGGGGTGGAGCTTGCATGCCTTGTGTGTGGCTAGTTAATGCAAGCTGAGGGGGTTTTTGAATGCTGGATGCCATTTTGTTGTAGCATCAACCATGGTATCTTCCTGGAGATAGTGTCTGGGTTGTGGGTTGGCAGCATTACATTGCAGTTGTTCAATTCCCACCTGATGTCAGGGTGCTGTCAGCGGCTGCTGGTTGCCCAGGAAAGTATAAAGACAAGGAAAAGCTTACAACAGTCCTTTTTTATTTCAAGCTTTACAGAGAGAGGCTATAGAACCCAGCCTCTTGGATAATGGCATTGTCCCAAGTGAAAACCCCCACCCCCGTCTCTCCCACTTCCTCATTCATCACTTCTATGAGTGCTGCTATGTGCCCTCTGTCTTTGAGCTCCTTGCGTCAGCCAGCTGCTGCTTTGACTTTGCCTGCTACTCCTTTCCCATTACAATGGTACCTCCAGTTGCTGACGGGATCCATTCCGGAGGTGCGGTCGGATCCCAAGGTTTCTGCAACCTGAGGACCACTTCTGCACATGTGCAGACCGCTTCTGTGCATGCCTGCACAGCGAAACCCAGTGAAATACTTCCGAGTTTTCCATGCGTGCATCCTGAAGTTTACGTAACCAGAGGGTTATGTAAATGGAGGTACGACTGCATTTACCAGCTTTTCCCCTCATCTGCCTCTGAGCTGCGACCTCCCGCAAACCCCTGTTGTAAATCTACACTGTCTTCTTATTTCCCCTCCCTGGAAGGGTCAGGATGGGGAGGCTGTCTCCACCATTCCTCCTCTGCCCAGTCCCTGACACCTGGAGAGCCAGCTCCAGAAAGCAGTGCTAGGAAGCTACTGCTGTGGAAACCTGCAATATTGGTGGTGGGGGCAGACCTTGGAACCAACCCTGATGGGATTGTCAGCACCTGGTGTTCACGGCTGCCTTATGGCTGGATTACACCATTTTACAATCCAGAGAATCAGTCCTGCAAAATACGGTCGTAAAATTCATATTATCTGGTGGCCATGAACTGTTTCTATCAACTGAAGTGGTCTTTCAAAGGTGTGCATTAGCGGTTGCCAATAGCAATGCTGTTTTTATTTCATGCCTCAAAGCACTGGAAGTTCTCTCCTTCCCCTTCCTCCTCCCCTTCCCTCTCATGCATTCATCACTTTGGGCAACTGGGCCACAGATTGTAAAAATGAAAGCCATGCTGAAGAGGCTCTTCCAGTGAAGAAATGCCTGTGGCAGTGTTTTCTCAAGCTCTTTGAATGTGAAACCCTTTTCTAAATGTGTTATGCCTTCTGCTTCCTCCAGCCCAGAGCTAGCCAACCAACCAACCACATGTTCCACCCCTGATCATCCAAATATCCTAATATGTACTTAGAATCCTAGAACTGTAGAGTTAGAAGGAACGCCAGTGGTCATCTCATCCACTCCCCCCTGCAGCAATGCAGGAATCCTAGCTAAAGAATCCCTGGGAAATGGTCACCCAACCTCTGTTTAAAAACCACCGAAAAAGGAGAGCCTACCACCTTTTGAGGTAGTCCATTCCACTGTCAAGCAGCTTTTAATGTTTAGTTGGACTCTCCTTTCTTGTACTTGAGTACATACAGCTTACAGCTGTAAGCTTGGAGTATATGAAATAGGTATAGTACAGGAACTTAGCAAATTGTCTTATACCCAGTCAAAGCACTGGCTCATCTGTCCCAGCATTGTTTACACCATGGCTAGACAACACTGCACCCTTCAGATGCTGTTGGGCTACACCTTTGCTTATCCCTGACCATTGACCATGCTTGCTGAGGCAAAATCAAACCTTGATTAGAATCCAGCGAAAGTTAGTGCATTAGCATTGATGTTGATCAGATCAGCAGCTTAACCCATGGGAGCTGGAAGGTGTCACACTGGTTATCCCTGATACAGTGGTACCTCGGGTTAAGTACTTAATTCATTCTGGAGGTCCGTTCTTAATCTGAAACTGTTCTTAACCTGAGGTACCACTTTAGCTAATGGGGCCTCCTGCTGCCACCGAGCCACTGGTACGCAATTTCTGTTCTCATCCTGAGGTAAAGTTCTTAACCTGAGGTACTATTTCTGGGTTAGCCGAGTCTGTAACCTGAAGCGTATGTAACCTGAAACATATGTAACCTGAGGTACCACTGTATACACTGACTGACATTGGCTTGAATTTGCTCACATAAGGAGTAATTTCCACCAACTTAAATGACTTCTAAGAGGGGATTAGACAATTCAGGGAGGACATGGCTACCAAGGGCTACTAGCTAGAACAGCTCTGATCTCCATCTACTGTTGTAGGCAGTATGCCTTTGAATAACGGTTCAGAATCACTGGTGGGGATAGTGCTCTTACACTCAGGTCCTGCTCTCAGAGGCGTCTGATTGCCCACTGTGAGAGTAGATGGGCCTTAGCTTTAATTGAGTTCTCTTGTGTTCTCAACTGGTTTCTGATCACCTCTCATGAATAACTGCTGATGCCCACATAGCTTCATGGGACACTGTACATGCATACTCAAAAGGAAGTACCGTTAAATTAAATTAAATTAAATTCCCATTAAATTAACACATACACCCCAAGAAAATGAATATAGCATTGTAGACTCAATCACCTCTTTGAGCTGCTTGGCAGGTTGATAAAAGCTCAAGAAGAATCTGCCGATGACCTTTAAAGTTGTGCATCAAGGAAAACATGACGGATGAGGTAAAATGAAGATAAAAAAGTATGGAGTATCTAATCTTTTCAAGTGGATTGTGGGACACTGTAAACAAATAAAAATCCCGCCAAGCATCTAATCCTTAAAAGCAGAGTTATTTAAAGTAACAGATCGTTCCGCTCAAAAATCAAAGCATTAAATAAGATATATCACGGTACGTTTCCCCACTCTTCTTTTAATACTGGAGCCTGTGGCTAATATGGAGACATTTTTATAGCAAGGGTGTTATTTATAAGCCAAGAATGAAATAAGAAATGATGAGTGAAGGAATGGGAATGTGCACAGAATTTAGTGGAGCCCCAAAACAGAGGCTGGAAGCGAGCAATGTCATATTGGGAAAACTGGAGAAGGAGGAGGAGAACTTGATAAATAGAATTACTAGCTAGTTGGGATGGGAAAATCTGTCATAGAATCATAGAATCGTAGAATTGTAAGGAAACCCAAGGGTCGTCTAGTCCAACCCCCTGCTATGAAGGAATCTGAGCTAAAGAATCCCTGACAGATGGTCATCCAACGTTTGCCTTAAAACCTCCAAGGAATGAACTTCCAGCACCTCTTGTGGGAGTCTCTTCCTCTTTCAAACAGGTCTTACTGTCAGAAAGTTCTTCCTGATATTTAGTCGGAATCTCTTTCTTGTAACTTGAATCCATTGATTTGGGTCCTACCCTCTTGAGCAGGAAGAAACAAGCTTTCTCCATCTTCCATGTGACAGCCCTTAAGGTATTTGAAGATGGCTATCATATCTCCTCTCTGTCTCCTCTTCCTCAGACTCAACATACCCAGTTCCCTCAACCATTCCTCATAAGGCTTGGTTCCCAGATCCTTGATCATCTTGGTCACCATCCTCTGCACACATTCCAGCCTGTCAATATTCTTCTTAAATTGTGGTGCCCAGAACTAGACGCAGTATTCCAAGTGTGGTCTGACCAAGGCAGAATAGACTGGGACTATTACTGTCTTTGATTGACACTAGACTTCTGTTGATACAGCCTAGAATAGCATCAGCTTTTTTTTTCCTTTTTTTTTTTGCTGCTGCATCACACTATTGCACAAGGAGAAGGGGACGACAGAGGACGAGATGGTTGGACAGTGTTCTCGAAGCCACAAACATGAGTCTGACCAAACTGTGGGAGGCAGTGGAAGACAGGAGTCCCTGGCGTGCTCTGGTCCATGGGGTCACGAAGAGTCGGACACGACTAAACGACTAAACAACAACAACACACTATTGACTCTTGTTAAGCTTGTGGTCTACTAAGACTCCTAGATCCTTTTCACATGTACTACTGGTGATCCAAGTGTTTCCCATCATATTTGTGCAGCTGGGTCTTCCTGCCTAAGTGTAGAACTAGACATTTGTCCCTACTGAAATTCATTGTGTTAACTTGGGCCCAGTTTTCCAATCTGTTAAGGTCATATTGAATCCTGATTCTGTCTTCTGTGGCATTGGCTACCACTCCCAGTTTGGTGTCATCTGCAAATCTGATGAGTCATTAGGGAGCACTCTTTGGGTTCGTTCAGTCAACCAGCTACAAATCCTCCTAACAGTTACCTGGTCCAGCCCATATTTAACTAACTTCTCCACAAGAATATCATGGGGGACTTTGTCAAAAGCATTACTCAATTCAAGATACACTATGTCCGCAGCATTCCCCTGATCCACCATGCTTGTAATTCCATTAAAAAAAAAGAAAGAAATGAGATCTATCTGGCATAACCTGTTTTTGAGAAACCCATGCTGAGTCTTAGTAATCACAGCATCCTTTTTTGAGTGCTCACAAACTGACTGTTTAATTATCTGTTTAAGGACTTTTCATAGTATCGGTGTCCAGAAGACTGGCCTCCAGCCTGGAGATCTGAATTCATTTAAACTAGCTAGGTGTTCCCTTACCACCTCTTTTCCTATCTTGACCTGCAGCTCCCTCCTTATATCAGTTATTAAGTTATCACCAGATTGGGCACTGCTTTTCTTTTGAATGAAGACAGAGGCAAAGTAGGTGTTGAGCAGTTCTGCTTTCTCTCTGTCACCCAATAACATTTCTCCATCTTCTCCATGCAGATAATATACTACTTGCTTGTTCCTTCTCTTTCTTCGAACATAGCTGAAGAAACCTTTTTTTATTGTTTGGCCCACCTGACCTTCTCCTTGCACCTGTTGGCTACTCATGTATACTCCTCCTTTCTTATTTCTCATTCCTTCCATTAGTTATACACGTCCTTCCTAAATCCCAGCTCATCTGTAAGCTCCTTATGCAGCCACACTGATTTCTTTAGATGCCTTCTACTTTTCATTTTTGTTGGAATTGTCTGCATTTGGGCCTTCAATAAGAAACTCCCATTCATCTTGGATTCTCTTCTATTTGAGTATTTCTGACCGTGGGATCTCACCCAGTGGCTCCTTGGGCTTTTTGAAATCAGCCTTCTTAAAGTCCAGAGTGCAAATCCAATTACACTCAGCTTCTCATTTTTCCTATCTTAAATTCACATTTCTCCACATTTCCACATCAGTGGTGAATCATCTGTTTCACACTCAGAAGGTCCTAGGTTTGATCCCCAGCATCTCCAGGAAGGGCTGAGAGAGGCTTCCTGCTTGAAACCCTGGAGAAATGCTACCACCCAGTGCAGAGAATATTGAGCTATATGGACTAATGATCTGCCTCAGTTTAAGGCAGCTGGCTATGTCCCTAGACAACACAAAAGCTTTTGAACAGGTAATGGACCTAGTCATCCCAATAATTTTGTTGTAGGACCCCACTTCTATATAACATTGCTGGGAGGAGAGGAAAACAGAGGGATGGAGTTTAGCCTTTCTCGCTCTGGGCTTCTCCACACTTCCACTTGACTCATGCCTAGGAAGCATGAGTCCAAGAGGCTTTCTGCTTGTCTGATGCTTTCTAGGGATGGGTCTGAGTGGTTCTTCATTTGTTCTGCCATTTTCCCCAGGGGGGAAAAAACACTGAATTGCCGCTGAATCAGAACAAAATCAATCTGCAGAAAAACTGTTTGACGTTTGTTTCAATTCAGCGATAAGTAGCAAGTTTTCCCAGGAGAAAAACAGAGGGTCAAGTGGAAGTCTTTCTCTCTTTGCAAATCCAAACTTGGTTTGTTTTGAAATGGCAGCCTGACTCCTGTCCCCTGCAATGATAGACTGGCTCTTGCTTAGCTTTGGCAGATGATTTATGGTCCAATTGACTGAGGAAAAGAGTAGAAGAGGCTGAAAGGTTTGGGCTGTCACTCCTCTCCTTGAACAAAAGAAGCTTGTGAGAAACAGCAAGAGGTCTTTGGGCTCAATGTGTTGCCTTCGATAGAGAAGCGGGAAGATTATCAAAGGGCATTTAGGAGCTGTTGTGATGTTAAGAGGGAAGCCAGAGTCATTATGCCTGGGAGCCCTTGCAGAAATTTGCCTGCTGTCTGCTCATGGGTGGAGCCAGGATTTTGTTAGGGGGCAGAACTTTTGTTAGGGGGGCAGAACCAATGCGTATTTCTATTGTTTTACTTGATCTAGGAGGGCAGCTGCCCCCCTTGCTATGCCCATGTGTCTGCTCCATCTTCCATTCCTCAAAAAAAAAAAAATCTAAATTCAGAACCAAGAAATAAAAAAAAATCAAGCCAAGCGTTGTGATCTGAATGAATAATTAGAATTAAATCCAATCCCTCCTCTTTCTTGCCCAGTGTGTTACTCTGCCAAGAGCCAGGCCTCTCAAAGAACATTTGCATCTTCGTTTTTCCTCTCTGTATGTATCACAAGGGAATAAATAAAACATGACATGAAGAAAATGGAGATAGATTCTTTGAGTTGTGCCCCCCCCTTTCCTTTTTCATAATAATGTTAGAAGTTTGGAGCATTCAGTGATGAAGCAAGGAGATGAGCTGAATGTGATAGACAATGAACTTTGAGAACTCCCTTCCACAATATACTGTGGTGGCCAGCAGACCTGGCACCAGCACTCAGCCAAGCTGGGCACTGCCAGGGTCTCCCAGGAGCTTGTAAGACCTCCTCAGAAGTTCCAGAGCACTGCCACTTTTGAGTAGGAGCTGTCAGGAGCAAGCCAGCACAAAATCACACTGTGTAAGTGAAGTTTACTTTTCATTAGAAGAAACAAGGTCTGCTCAAGAGTGCCAGGTGTAATAAGCATAGCAACTCTTCTTGGTAGGTCTTGCCCCTGTGAAGCAGTTGTGGAGACTGAAAGTCCCTGCCTTCCTAGACTAAGTCTCCCCCTCCCCTGGGTCATTCCCAAGCAATCTGAGACTATGCCGGTGTGCCTCTCTTTTCTCCTTCTGCTTCATACATCTCATGGTCCTCAGAGACCAGTGGGGAGGGAATCTTGTCACAGCAGGAGGGGGAGACCCTCTGGCCTCTTCACCAGCCTGACTTATCTCTGTCTTTTGGGCTCTCTCCTCTCCAGCTCCTGCCTCTGCTTCCGTTTGGGACTTCTCTCTGTCACAGACTCTCCCTGCTTACTAAACCCCATCACCTCTTCAGCTAACCACTTATCATCATTCCACCACCTGGCTCTGAGCCTTCTTCCCTTGGGGGTTCTCCAGCTGGTGTCTCTCACCATTCCTCTGTGTCCAGCCAGTTCATGATAGGAGCAAAGCTCAGCTCCCAACTACAGTGGCTGCCCTAGTATAGTCTGGATAGAAGTATGGGTCAATGGCATCTATGAGTTGAGTCACTGCATTTTGAGTAACTTAAGATGTTGGTTGGCCGTCATAGACAGGAGTCACATGTAGCTCCCATTCAAAAGTTCTGTCTGTAGATACAACTCACAGGTTTAAACTACAGGTTAAGTGGAGTGCTGTGATTCTTTTCTATTTTGGTTTTCCCAAATCAACCTGGAACACATTGTTATCAGAGCAAAATTAGAGATTGGATGATGAGAAGGGTGGTTTAAATTCTCCCCCTTGCCATCTTGCAGCTCAAAAGTACCCTCTCCAAATTTCTGTTTCACCAACCAGAGGCGGGTGGTAGTGAAAAAATCAGGCCATGGTAGTGAAAAAAGCAGACCATGAGCTTCAAAAGGTGGTGAAAGAGTTAAGTAGGCTTCCTCCCTCCCACTCACTCACCCTAATTTTTCCTCAAACTCAGCCTGTTCAAGGTTTCTATGGTTAAAAAAAATAATAGAAAAGTGGAACAATCAGAGAAATCCACTTAATCTGCAGTTTGAGTTGGAGGTCAAATTGCATTGAGAGGCAGTAGCAATGCACAAAGCCCCCGAATGTAGGCTGGAGGCGGGAGAAAGCAGTGGGCTGTTACTGCAAGCCGCTGGAGAGCCACGAATTGTGCCAGCAGCTTTATTGAGACAGTGACTGTGCTATTCTGGACTTCCACTGGAGTCTAATCAAAGCCCAACCTGCCTCTCTGATTTGGCTGTGTGAACTCACTGCAGTCTGAAAACCATGTTTCCATTTGAGAGGGAGCGAGAAGAATTCTCCAAAGGACCACCAGAGAATTATATTTGAGCTTTCACATTATGTCAAAGCCACTTCTGGAAATCTAGCAGAATATACTGGAAGTATCAGTGGTGTACAGTGAAATTTTTTGTAGATTAGTAAGGGCCAGAGGCGTCAGCTTACAAGGTCAATTGGAGGAGTGATGTGAATGTGATGTTGCAATGTCCAGACATTGCATGCATGAGCACCGCACCTCCCTCCCTAAGTCAGGTAGAAGCTTCCCGGGCTTTGAGAAGGAGGTGCCAGGGGAACACTTAGGGGACTAGCCTGGTCTCCTAGTTCACTCACTGCACACCAATGCCTGTTTACAGTTCGTCCCTGTAGATTTTATAGCAGGATCATGGGAGAACAGAAGCAGGAATTTGTGGAAAGGATGGGGGAGTAGTCATGCTGTCCAGTGATGTTAGTTCCTGTGTCATGCAGTGTCAACTGGTGTGAATGAAATTTAGTGTGACAAGCCAGTTTATTGATCAAAAAAGCCACAGTTCCATAATGCAGTGGTTTTCAACCAGTGTGCTGTGGCACCCTGGGGTGCCTTGAATAATTGTCAGGGGTGCCATGGACAACTCTGGCCTCTGGCCCTCTTTGCTTCCTTCCCTCCTCTGATGCCCTCGTGTCTCTGCTTCCAAAAGGCTTGAACAGCTGTTTGTTGCAGCAGCTGCCCTGGCTACAAGCCCCACAGGCGAATGGTGCCTCTGGGGCTGGCCAGGCAGTGCTTCCCAGGCTCCTGTGGGGCAGTGTAAGAAGGCACCTCTCTTTGGGGCAGGAGGGGCAGCTCAGAGCAGCTGTCTGAAGGACTCCCAAGGAGAGGGGAGAGGAGAGGAGGCTGAGGGAGCACTCCACAAGGGAGGGTGTTCTAAAAAAGGGTGAGAGGCTGCCAGCTCTGCAGGCAAGGGGTGACATAACAGGGCTCCTGAACCCCACAGGGGTGCTGCAGAAAGAATGTAGTTGGTCAAGGGAGTGTTAGGAAATGGGATAGATACACTAGCATTGCAGTAGTGAAAACTAATGCAATATTCCCCAAGTCTGAATGTGCCTTCAACTTCTCCCCACCTGCCGGCCTTCTTACAAGCACCACAAGCCCTTCTCCCTGGTGATAACAAAATACAATGATTAGTGGGGGTTGGTCCACTAGGGCAAATAAGACACAGCCTCACTAGCTTCAGCCTGGTCTCAGCTAACACACACTACCTGCTTTCTCACTTAGTGGATGTCCCTGCCTATCAGCTTTCTCCTTCTCCTTATGGCTCATCCACTTCTGTTTGCCCCACTGCTTTCACCCAGGAAAACCCACAGTTTAGTGCTAAATCAGAACAAACAGCTATCAGGTTTTCTGTGACAGCAGTAAAGTAGTGTTTTCCTGGTGTAAGTGGCAGGGCAAAGGCACTTGAAGCCCTTGGAACCCTGCCTAGAAAGCATGAGACATGTGGAAAACCAGAAAGAACAAAGCTTGGACAAGCCCCAAGTCTCACTGCTGCCCTTTGTAGAACTCAGGAGGGAGAAGGATGGGGACAAAGCTAGAATTAACTGACTCCATCTCTCATTGGTTCTGGATCTGCCTGTCACTGACTCTGGCTCCACCTACTGTGGATCTCCATGATTTCCACCCTTCTGGTCCCCATGAGCAGCAGCCATCGCTGACTGCCAGAAGATTAAGCTTCTCAGGACTACCCTCCAAGTGGATATCTCCTTGCAGGCAAAATAAATAAATAAGCACTAACCATCTCTGTGGCCAGGACAGGCAGCTTGGACCACAGAAGGCCTCATAGCCTCCAAGTGGCATCTCTCCGACTGCTGCAGAAGCACCACAGTCTTGGCAATGGAAGCATTAAGCCATTTTAATTTAGGAAGAGCTACAGAGGAATGTTGAGGCTGGTAGTCCAAGCCAGGCAGGAGGACTATCAATCCTGGCAAAGAGAACTTGTTTTCGCTTCAGGCGCAGATTGCAAGACATAAGGAGGCAGTGAAGGAGGTTTCAAAGAGAGCTACTGAAAGCCTCCAACAGATTTAAGAATGCAGGAAATGGCCTTATACTGAGTGAAAACCATTGGTCCATCTAGCTCATTACTGTCTACACTGGCTGGCAGAGTTTCAGGCAGAAGTTTCTCCCAACCTTATCTAGAAATGGGGATTGGACCTGGAACCTTCTGCATGCAAAGCAGATGCCTGACCAATAATACTGAGTCAGACCATTGGTCCATCTAGCTCAGTATTGTCTACACTAACTGGCAATGACACTCCAGGATTTCAGGCAGGAGTTTCTCCCACCTGGAGAACTTCCACATAGGCTCTCTTTCCAATTTCTTTTTTTCCTAACTGGCTACAGAGCTGGTTTTTGAAGTAGTTTTGTCATGCTCCAGAAGAGTGGCAGGGAACATCTGCATTAGAATACATTGTCTGCAGGGTAGGTTTTTCACTCACAACAACAACAACAACAACAACAACAACAACAACAACAACAATTTATTAGTTATACCCCTCCCATCCGGCTAGGTTTCCCCAGCCACTCTGGGTGGCTTCCAACAAAGTATTAAAATACAGTAGTCTGTTAAACATTAAAACCTTCCCTAAAGAGGGCTGCCTTCAGATGTCTTCTAAAAGCCTGGTAGTTGTTGTTCTCTTTGACATCTGGTGGGAGGGCGTTCCACAGGACGGGTGCCACTACCGAGAAGGCCCTCTGCCTGGTTCCCTGTAACCTCACTTCTCAAAGTGAGGGAACCGCCAGAAGGCCCTCGTGCTGGACCTCAGTGTCCAGGCAGAACGATGGGGGTGGAGATGTTCCTTCAGGTATACTGGGCCGAGGCCGTTTAGGGCTTTAAAGGTCAGCACCAACACTTTGAATTGTGCTCGGAAATGTACTGGGAGCCAATGTAGATCTTTCAAGACCAGTGTTATGTGGTCTCAGCGGCCACTCCCAGTCACCAGTCTAGCTGTCGCATTCTGGATTAGTTGTAGTTTCTCTGGAAGACAGACATGGCTAGAAGCTTGCATTGTATTCTTTAACAGCCATCATCACCAATGATAGAGAACTTGAAAGTCACAACCCTTTCGTGACTTTTTCTTCTTAGTAAGGTGAGTATTAATTAAAAACCATTGCTTATTCCAACACACCTCAGCCCATTTGCAAATGTATCTTAATTTCATAACAATGCAAGAAGAGCCTTATTGGATTGGAAGCAGGGTCCATCAAGTCTAACTCATCATTTTATCATCCTGTTTCTGACAGTGTTCAGCCAGATGTTTCCAGGAAGTCTATAAACAGGGCATGAAGGCAAGAGTCCTACCCCAGTTTGTTTCCAGCAACACCACCAGCACCCCGCAAGATAGATAAATAACATGCAGGCATCCTTGACAGGCCATTCCTTTGTGAATCCTCACCGTTGTTTGCCCATTGACAGCACTGAGATCATACACCCAGTTAGTCTTTAGCTACAACCTGGTGATTATCAGTGTGAGGTAATACAGAGCCAGGTTAATCCATTGGTAGCACAGGTGTTCTGAATCCCTGCTGAAAATATAAGAGGCCTCATCTATATTGACATTTTGCTAGCATTTGAAAATGCACCTGTTTACACAGAAATTCCTTTCATGTCTCTATCCAAATTTCTTGTCAACTGCTGTGTTAAGCGCAGTTTTAATCGGAGGGGGGTGTTGCAAATTTTAATGATTATATTTATATTTTCATGTTTGTATAACTGGTTTTTATGCTTTGCGAACTGCTTAGAAGCCTATTTCAGCATTAAGAAGCATATGCATTACTTAAATTATCATTACCTCCCATGCACACCTTTTAAAGTCATCCAAATCAGCTCCCATCTATAGTCCTAGCAGCAGCCTTAGAACTGCATCCTACAACCCAACTGTCCACTACTAAACTGCTTTCCAGGCCTGATTAGTGCCCTGGAGGTGTGGGTATCTCCCACCCCAAGGGTGATGGGCAGTCTGACACATTTTTTGTGTGTTTGAGAAGCTCTCTGGCATGGCACACAGCAATGCTACTCTAACAAAGGCATCAGCATGATTAAATTACCACAGGATTGGATTACTGCACCATGCTCTATATGGTGCTTTCATTGTTCTTGATCCAGAAGCTGCAGTTAGTGCAGAATTGCTGGCAGGAGTGAGACCCTATCAGCTTATAACACCTTTGCTCAGATACCTGCACTGGTTGCCATTCATTGGATGCAATCCCATTTTATGCACTCATCATCTCTTTCTTTCTACACTCTTCAAAGGTTGGGGACCAGATTCTGGAGGTGAATGGCCACAGCTTCCTCAGCATCCCCCATGATGAGGCAGTAAAGCTGCTCAAGTCTTCACGTCACCTCATAATGACTGTCAAAGATATTGGAAGACTGCCTCATGCTCGGACCACTGTAGACGAGACCAAGTGGATCACCAGTTCCCAAATTGGTGAGACGGCAGTCAACTTGGCAGGGTTTGTATCTTTTTACCAAGGCTTTTCCATTCTTCTGTGGTTGCTAAGACTGTCTCTTGATTTCCATATTCATAAAAGTCTTGGCAGAGAGAGATGGCTGAAGACATTTTGATGCCTGAGGCAAGGAACAAGCTGCCCACCCACTCCACCCAACCCCAATTAAAAATAAAGAAGCTGGTTGAACTGGCACTTTAAACTTATCCCAAACTATTAACTGAGATATTTTATGGGAAGCAGTTTGTGAATGACATCAAATAAATAAATAGCCATATAGGATTCAACAGCTTCATGGAGGATAAGCTATCCAAGTCTACTAGCCACTACGACTATGTTCTATATCCACCATCAGAAGTCACATTCCTCTGTATTCCAGTTGCTGGTCATCACAGATGGGGGAAGTGCTCTTGTCCTGCTAGTAGGCTTCCCATTGGGGCATCTGGTTGGCCTCTGTAAGAACTGGGTGCTGGGCTAGGTAGGCCATTTGACATACCCAGCAGCCAGACTCTTCTTATCTTCTACCTCTCCTGATGGAAGCAGCGTGCCTATGGCAATCACAACTGGAAAAAGTGCTGTTGCACTCAGTTCCTGCTTTTGGGCTTCCCATAGCAGGGGCATCCCACCCATGGGGCAACTGCCACATGTGGCAGGGTCCACAGGGGAAGCAGATCCTGATGTAGATCTTTATTCTCTCCTTGTTCATGATGTAGGACTTTACTCACCCCTTCTTCCATTGAGGTGGTAGCATCATTTTGTGGTTTGTCTCAGGAACCAAAATGTCTTCAGTTGGCCCTGTTCTATAGGTTGGTCACTGGGAGAACTTGATGCTGAGCTATGATGCCCTTTGGACTGATCCAGAGGGGCCCTAATTGTGTTCTTTAGACAGTCTTCTTCTGAGGGCAGCACCAGCAAGTGCGCTTGAGAGGTGACAAGACTGAGAGAAGGACCCAGTGCTATTTTTCTAGAGAAAGAGGTGGTGGAACTCACCACGCATGATTCCCTTGTTCTCTTATAATGGCAATGGTGCCCATCTGAGAGGTGCCAGAACTGAGTTCCTGTGAGTTCTAGCTGGGAAAAAATGCCCTAGAAGGGCCTCCCCTGAAGATCTCAAAACCCATCACAGGAAAGTTCTCATTCTGCCTAATTGTAGGTGGGTGGCCCTGTGGCAGGTTCTTTAATAGGACAAAAGGCCCTGTTCTCTCAAATCTTGATGTTCAGGTGTTAGGATGTAAGTTTCTTGGTTCATCTGCATGTTGTGGTGGTTGTTTTAGAAAGATCAAGCCTTCAGTGATGACCTTCAAATGCAAATACAGTGGTACCTCGGTTTACAAACTTAATCTGTTCTGGAAGTCCGTTCTTAAACCGAAACCATTCTTAAACCGAGGTGCACTTTCCCTAATGAGGCCTCCTGCTGCCGGTGCCCTTCCACCATTCGGCCTCCATTCTTAGACTGAGGTAAAGTTCGCAAACTGGGACACTGCTTCCAGTTTTGTGGAGTTCGTAAACCAAATAGTTCATAAACAGGGCTCTTCTTAAACCGAGGTACCACTGTACTACAAATGTTTAAAATCCAGATTCTGGGAACATTGCCAAATTTGTGCAGAATTTCATTTCAGCTGGATCAAAGGAGTGGGGGAAATCACACACAGCTTTTCAGAAAAGCTTTCCAGAGCCATCTGAACAGGGACAAATGTTTTTGCCCTATTTGTGTGTGTATGTATGTGCCACATTCTGAGGGAGGTTTCATTACTCCTTGTAGTGCATGAAGAAATATACTATTAACTCGTTGCTTCAGCAATGTGGGGGTGCATCCACTTTTCCATGTGGGCAACGCTGCTTTGTTTGCCTCGGTAATGTCATCAAATGCTGTTGGCTACATAGCATCAGAATAGCATCTCATTCATCGTATGATCCCTAATTGGCTGGGATCACATAGCAAGAGAGGAAAATGGTGTTGGATAAATGAATGGTGTTTTCCCATAGCATTGTATCTAATGCTAGTCTTAGGCTTCATCTGCACTATATTTTTAAAGCAACATTGAAGGTTGGATGGCACCTTGTATGCCTTCTTCTGGCAACTACTGCGCCCCAGCTTGTGCCATATGTATTGCTCTGCTTTCTTTTGGACCATTATCAGCGAGACTGAGAGGGTGGTCTTGTCCTCTGGGCAGCCCAGGACCTCCATACACACTGCCCAGACTTGTGCCTCTGTGAGGTCACTTCAGTGCTGCTAACACAGCAAAAGCAGCACAGGAGGCAGCAGTTATGAGTTTCTGGTCTCTGCAGCCACAGCAGGTGTGGTGGTTCTCCAGCTGTTTGACTCCACTTCCACAGGCACACTTCATTGTCTCTCAAGACATACTGCTTTAAAATGTCATGGTTTTCCCCAAATATCATGGGAACTGTTAAGGTTTAACAGTCTAGCCCTCTTTCCAGAGAATTCTGTGAATTAAAGCTTTGAGAGGGGAACAGAAAGTCTTCTAACAGCTCTTAGCACCCTTAAAATACAGGTCCCAGAATTCTTTAGGGAAAGTCATGACTGTTTAAATTTGTATCACACTGTTTTAAAGTTAGGGTGCCGATGTGTCCATACTCAAAATAGGCCTACATGCCCTCCATCATTTCTCCAATGAAAATAAAAAAATAAGGATGTCCTATTCCATCATCATCATCATCATCATCATCATTATTAATACCCTGTCCATCTGCATTGCCCCAGCCACTCTGGGAGACTTCCAACATATATAAAAACATAATAAAACATTAAACATTAAAAAAACTCCCCTATACAGGACTGCCTTCAGGCGGTTTCTAAAGGTTGTATAGTTACATATCTCCTTGACTCGGGGGTCACATAACTCCATGTCCTTTAACACTTACCTGATGGAAATGGAGATATCCTAAAAAAAAAGTGGGACATTCCAGGATCAAATCTGAAACCAGGATGGCTTCTGTACACCCGGGACTTTTCCTTCAAAATAGGGACACTCAGAAGGTCTGGACCTATCAAAAATAATTGGCCTGACTGACTTACAGTTATTAATTTCAATGGACCTGCTACAAGTAGAATGAGTAACAATTAACTGCCACCCTAATTTGTGGTACAAATTTTGCCACAGTTAAAAGGGAAATAATAACCAAAGAAAGACTCACCGTTCTTTTCACTTTCAATTTCTTTTTTTGAGGCTTAGTAGCTAAGATCTCTTTTTACCTAGATTTTGTACTCCCAGTTGGTACTCTCATTAGTTGGTGCTAATGATGACTGTTTTTACTCTAGGGTCTCTGGAGATCACACAGCAGAGGGGATAGCAAAGGTAAGAGACATCCAGGCTCAGAAAGCAGGTCAAGGGATTGCTTTTGAAATGTTGTTTGGACTTTGCAGAAGTTTGAAGCAACTCATGCAAGCTGCCCAAAGCAAAATCTGTTCCCACTAGAGTAGGGATGGGTAACAGGACTTGTCTACCATCCATGGGTCACTTTTGGCAGGTGAGCAGGGCCACCAACCTGTCAACCCCATGGTGTCATTTGATGATTCTTCCTTTGCAGACCAGGCTTCAAATGAAGTTGAGGCTCCAAAAATTCCTGTTGAAAGCAGGACTTGCTGAATGTAAACAACACTGAATACAAGCCTCACTGCCAAGGAATGATGAGGAGCAGTAATTATTCCTTGGTAGCCATGGTTGTCCTGGACAGGCTTCGCCTGTCACACATCTGATGTTGCATGGTGTCAAGTGAGTGAAAGGTGTGTGTGCCCATGGGTGAAACTGGCCAGCCAAACTCCTAACCCCTGTGAAAGAGATCAAATCAGCCGGTAGACGGAAGCTAATAACCATCAGGGTCACAACAGACATGAAGGAGGAACTTAACCTTTTCAACCTCTCTTAAGGTCCTGCATAAAAAACCCATTTTTAAGTTCCTATTTGCAAAAGGAGATGTGTGGCATCATTCTCACAGATTTAATCTTCCCTTTTTCTTTTGAGATGGGAGCCAGGAAGGAGAGTTAGAAATAAGAAACAGGCAAAAGCATGTGACGCAGAGGGAGGGAGAGAATGGCCAGGAGCATTGGACAGGGCAAAATCCCATCTGCAGTATTGGTTTATTGCCCACATTTTATAGACTCGGGACGTCAATCTAATTCAAGTCATGGCTGGGGTTTTTTACAGGACCTTGCAGATTGAGAATTAGTTATTAGTTACTCTCAAGCATAAGAGGCAACAATCAAGTACATCTGTGCCTCCATTTGTATAAACCATGGGGACGGTTCACATGAACACCATGAATTGCACACACATGGCTGCTTTAAACACACAAACCATCATGAACACAAAAACAAGACAACTGAGTCAACAGCTTCTGCCCGGTGGTGCCAGATCACACCCAGCTCCTAACCCAGACTTCCATGCAGGGTGCCCTGTCACCACCTTTGCAGAGGACAGTCCTCTATTTGATTGTTTGAAGGACTGTCCTGGTCCAAGTCCAGACCTATATACAGAAAGAACAGAAGGGACCTGGTGGTCTCCCATCTAGAGTGAACACGTTGATAGCAGCCCCACAGATTACCTGAAGGGAATGTGTGGAGAGTCTCCAGGGGCAGACAGAGAGACCTGGAGAGATACATTTGGCCCCTGGGCCTGAGGTTCCCCATCCCTGCTTTAGGTTGTGACTTTCATATGGAGGGGGAGGATACCCAATGCCCTCCTAGAATGATTGTAGCTAAGAAAGCTATCATCTGGAGTCCAGCTGGGGGCAGGCTGATTTGTAGGGCAGTGCACTGCTCCCTCTAATGGATCAACCTCCACTGTTGTCTCTTCTTCCAAAGGCTCTGCTTTCTACTTACAGAGAGGGTGGCATCTCAACGGGGAAGAATTCCAATATGCAGTCTCCATCTGTAACCTAATATAGAGTATTCCAGGAAGTGATTTACCACATGGTTCTACTGACTGTGTAAACTGGCCTTCTGGGAACTGTGCCTGTGCACTTATCACAAAAGAAGCCTGGTCCTTGGGTTTTCTTCTCTCACTGCTGTAGGCAGCAAAAAGTAAATCAGTGCTTATCATTGTCCTCCTGCAGAGCTTTCGAACCTGCGTCATCAGGGGCCGGTCCAATTACCTGGAGCTGCATCGTGCCCCAAACAATTGTGTGAGATTCCAATTGTGCCAGTGGTGTCAGTTGCGGCAGGGCATTCCTCATTTCTTAAAAATGGAAATGAGCTGCTAAGTTCTGCAGGTGGCTTTTGCTGATAAAAAGATTTACAAGGGTCTCTCTTCAGTGTGTTGACTGTCATTGCAGCTTGCCAGAGCCAACTCTGTTGCTGCCTCCAGGGCGGAAGTTATTGCAAACAGTTTGCGTGCCGCCATGTGTTAGGAGAAAATGTCTGTTCACGGAAACACTTGTCATGTTTGGAATCGCTCTGAAGAATTTGGCTGTAATGTTAAACTTGCTCATATGGGAGTAAGGCCCATTCAACTCAATAGGTCTTACTTCTGAGTTATAGGGAGGGGAACGGAATTAGATTTTTCTTGCAGCTGAATGAGAAACTACCTAATTTACACTTCCCAGATCAATATGTGAAGAGATAATACAAGTGTCCTTTGTAATTTGTACTTCTCCAGGTTTTGTGATGCGGTTCTTCAACCGATGTATACAAAAAGCCACGTGTTATGGAGAAATATGCCTTAAAATGCATGGTATTTTGGAAAATAACATACAGATATATTAGAGGAAATTACTTGCAAAATGTGTTTAGTCAAACTGGCATGCAACAATGTGTTCATGATGAGAAATTTGTTAAAGAATTTTTAAAATGCTAAAGAATTTTTCACGAGGATTTTTTAATACAATCATACCTCATGTTACGTTTGCTTCAGGTTGAGCGTTTTCAGGTTGCATCCTGCAGCAATCTGGAAGTACCGGAAAGGGTTACTTCCGGGTTTCACCGCTCGTGCATGCATAGACGGGCAAAATGACATCATGCACATGCGCAGAAGCGGTGAATCGCGATCTGTGCACACGCAGACGTGGGTTGTGTTCCTTTCAGGTTGCGAACGGATCCCGTTCGCAACCAGAGGTACCACTGTACATATAATTACAACTTGCTGAAGCAATGTAGGGAACTGGATATAAAGTTGGAAAAATGACATGCAGAAATTGAAATTCCCCAGTTCATCCATTTCAGGGCTAACCCTTCTAAAGCTGATCTGGACATGACTTTCCAAGAGACTGATTGCAACATGTTGTGCCTTTTCGAGAAGTAATTCAAATGTTCAGGGGGAAAGCTTGACATAGCTCTAGTGGTATAGAATAAATAATCAGGACAGTTAAAAGAAAGTACTTCTTCATGCAGCACATAATTAAACTTTGGAACTCTCTCCCACAGGATGACCACAAACTTCAATGACTTAAAAAGGAGGATTAGGCAAATTCTCTCAATTTTCCACTTCCCTTCTTCACAACAGTCAGGCAATATTTCATGTCCATGTATCATGTTTGGGCCACGCTAAGCTTTTTATGGGGGGGCCCTTGCCCTTTAGGGTCCTTCATAAGCTGACTGATGCCTTTCTTGCGCATGGATCCAATAACTGATGAGGAGTTCGCTATTAGTACTTTGTACTGTTCTCTGATCCTCCATTGATCTTTCCAATTTTGGTCACTAGATTCTGACCTCCCTTAAAGCAACGGCACTGTTGCGTGCTACCCCAATCTCTGAGCGCTGTGAGATTCCACGCTTCCAAGCTCTTACCCAGGGTTTGGTTTCCTCAGAATGAGGGACAGCAGACTGTGGCATCTTTATGATATATGGTTTATTTACACATATATACAATCTAGGCTTATGATGGAGTGGCTTACAGCATTAACACCCAAAGAAGGTCTTGCTATTCCCATAACCACATATTTGGATTCCAGCAGAAATCAGGCATGGTTCTGACTCCCTGGCTTCCCATCCTGCAACTTTTTTCTAATTTCTAGCTTACGCACCTCAGCTCTGACCTTTGTCTTTCTAACTACCAGTGAGCTGAAGGAGGGAGCCCCACCCATTTGTAGTCTAGCACAGAGCCACTTCCTTTGTTACCTTAAGGGGCCATTCTTAGAGGACCATTACCAAGAAACTTATCTGGCTCTCCAGCAATTTAAATCCTTGCTGCATCCAGGAAACTGAAGGGACTCTGGCATATAGCCTAACACACACACACACACACACACACACACACCAAACTCACAACAGTCCCTATCTAATCTTTTCAACCTCAGCAGCAGTTGCGACTTTGTACTCAAGCAACAAAAGAGAAGGAACCACACCAATGGGGTGGGGTGGGGTGGGAGAGAATGCCAGAAGCAAATCCATTAGGTGCAATTACACTTTCATGAATTATTCCTCACATGTTCTGAGTATCTTTCCCAAGGGAAATTATTCAGTAGTGAAATAGATGCAAAGTCTGTGTCTCCTTTCATAAATATTCCTCTTAGGAACAAAAGAAGCTGTCTTCTACTGAATCAGACCATTGATCCTTCTTGTCTACACTGACTGGCAGGGGCTTCCAGGATTCTAGACAGTTGACCTTCCCAGCCTTAAGTGGTGATGCCAGGGATTGAAACTGCTGCCTTGTGCATGCAGGGCAAGCACCCTGCTGCTGAACTACAACCCTTCCCCTCATTATTTCAGAGAGTACCAAGGAATAATTGCTAGGGAGCAACAGGGGAAGATGGCTTTGAGAAAGGATTAGAACACAGGGAAATCTTCTATAAAATATATTATACCAAATGGAGCCTCCAGGTTTTGAGGTACTCTACCAGGGATTACCACCTTCTCGGGGTTGGAACAATGGCAGGATTAATAGAATTTCAGGGGTGCTTGTAGGCATCCAAATCTATCCCTCTGTCCAGTGCATCCTGAACAGATGACTCTCCAGCCTCCAGCAAGGGACAACCACCCCTCTAAGGAAATTGGGTCTCTAGCCAAACTGCTCACCCCACCAAGAAGTTTCTCTTCATAGTCAGCCACAGTCTTCTCTCTTGCAGCCTAAGGCTATGAGATCTAGTTTTGTCTTTTTGGGCAGCAGTGGAGAACACACTTCTCTTCTATGTGACTGGAATGTTTAATTCAGGGGTCAGCAAACTTTTTCAGCAGGGGGCCGGTCCACTGTCTTTCAGACCTTGTGGCAGCCAGACTATACTTTGGAAGAAAAATATGAACGAATTCCTATGCCCGACAAAGAACCCAGAGATGCATTTTAAATAAAAGGGCATATTCTACTCATGTAAAAACACCAGGCAGGCCCCACAAAGAACCCAGAGATGCATTTTAAATACAAGTATGTATAGGAGCCAGTATGTGGTAGTGGTTAAGAGCGGTAGAGTTGTAATCTGGGGAACCAGGTTTGATTCCCCGCTCCTCCACATGCAGCTGCTGGGTGACCTTGGGCCAGTCACACTTCTTTGAAGTCTCTCAGCCCCACTCACCTCACAGAGTGTTTGTTGTGGGGGAGGAAGGGAAAGGAGAATGTCAGCCGCTTTGAGACTCCTTTGGGTAGTGATAAAGCGGGATATCAAATCCAAACCTTCTTCTTCCTTCTTTACAAGGGCACATTCTACTCATGTAAAAACACGCTGATTCCTGGACCATCTGCGGGCCGGATTGAGAAGGTGATTGGGCTGCATCTGGCCCCCGGGCCTTAGTTTGCCTACCCATGGCTTAATTGAACTCAAATCATGCCTTTAGCTTGCCTGGTAGGAGGACAGATAGGGACATGAGGGTATGTGGAAAAACTAGTCTATTTTTTTTAATATAAACTATTTATTGAAGTTTTACAAAAACATAGGTTTGCAAAATACATAAAGAAAAAAAAGAAAACATAGGAAAAGAAAAAGATAACAAAAGAAAAAATACAAAAATACATAAGAAAGAAAAATGAAAAATAAAAATACAAAATACAAAAAACGAATAGATAAAAAAGAGTTAAAAACAAATCCATTTTTTGTAACTTTAAACTCATTAGCTTGTTTCCTTGACCTCCTCACACCTCCCCTTTTTGTATTCCCATTTAAATAATCAAATCAGCAAATCCTTACCCTCTTTCGTTTATCTTAACTCTATATCTTAACATATTATAACTCTATATTTTCATCCATTATCAATTCATTTTTTCATATTCTCATTAACTTTGTTGCTAATGTCACTTATTTTCAATCCAACATCATTTTTAACATTCATTAATTTTACAGTGTTTTCGCAAATAGTCTTTAAATTTCTCCCAGGGGGCCTTCTCCCAGGTCTCGGATTCTGCCAGTCATTTCCACTAATTCCATATAGTCCATCACCTTCATCTGCCACTCTTCCAGGGTGGGTAAATCTTGTGTCTTCCAATACTTTGCAATGAGTATTCTTGCTGCTGTTGTTGCATACATGAAGAAAGTTCTATCCTTCTTTGGCACCAATTGGCCGACTATGCCCAGGAGAAAGGCCTCTGGTTTCTTCAGGAAGGTATATTTAAATACCTTTTTTATTTCATTATAAATCATCTCCCAGAAAGCCTTAATCTTTGGGCACGTCCACCAAAGGTGAAAGAATGTACCTTCATTTTCTTTACATTTCCAACATTTGTTATCGGGCAAATGGTAGATTTTTGCAAGCTTGACTGGTGTCATGTACCACCTGTATATCATTTTCATAATATTCTCTCTTAAGGCATTACATGCCGTAAATTTCATGAAATGTATGGAAAAACTAGTCTATTGTACGAAGGGAAAATTTGCATCCTTTGCCCTGCCCACTTTTGCCTGGGCTCTGCCCACCACTGGCACATGGCCACTAGAAGGCTGACTAGATGAGGATTAGCCCCACCTCCAGAGGAAAAATACTCTCCACTCCAAGGGATGTAAGCAGCCGGCAATTTCCATTCTGATGTGTATTCACCACAATCAACGCTGTTTTCATTCTGCTGCTCTATGGTTTCCCCTAGAGACAGTATGTTAATCATCTCAATATCCACTATTTAACTGAAGCTATGTAAGTTACAGAATTATGTAGCTATTTATGTTACATATATACCCATTTCAAACATTGAAACAATGTTGAAAACATCATTCATTACATATTTGCAGGCTTAATACTGAGGTGGATGAATACTGATTCACCACTTGATTACTTGAACGATTTCTGTTCCTAACCACAGAGAAACATGTAAATTGCAGCAGTTCCTGCTGCTTCCATTTTGGTTTTCGTCAGAATTCTCAAACATTCTCTAGACACCACACATGGCCCCCAAAAGGTTGCCCAGAAGGGAATGTGGCTCCCTAAATGGAAAAGCATTCCCTATTCCTGCTTAAATTCAATCGGGCTGCTGATGGAATCCTGGCTAGGAACAAGAAAGGGACCTCTCCCCCCCCATCAGACTCAAGTGTTAACAATTGCTGATTATTCCAAGGGCCAAAAGATTCTTCACCAGCAGGCCACCTACTCTGAAACCTTTTGAGAGCAACTGGCTTGATTTTAATGGAGGAACGCTTTACAATTACAGCTCCTAGCTCAATGTCTGCTAGCCACTCTCCTACATTTCCCACTGATTCCATTCCTCTGTCTGCAGCTGATGAAGGTTCTTTGCCCATTTTTAAATTTAAAGAGCAGCCTAAAAATCAAGGCATAATGCAAAAATAAAATTATGCAAAGGTTCTAATTTTAAAGTGAAGAGACTCTCCCAGACACTTGAATGCAAGGCAGGATAATGAACCTTCTATTTTTGGAGTTCGGACGTAGTATGAGATGGCAAAGAGACTTGTATGGGAGGGGCGGGGTAGTAGCTTAGTGGCAGAGTGCATCTGCTGATATGAAATCATCCTGGATATCAAATGCATTAAAGGGCAGGAGAGAATGCACAGACTACTTCAGGGACACCCAACTTTGTGTCTCCAGATAAGCTGAACTACAAAGCCAGTGTGGTGTCATAGAGTGTTAGACTAGGATCCAAGAGACTAGGTGTGGTGAGCTCCCTCTTAAAGCTAAAGGAATCCCTGACCATTAGGTCCAGTCATGATTGACTCTGGGATTGCGGCGCTCATCTCGCTCTATAGGCCAAGGGAGCCGGCATACAGCTTCCGGGTCATGTGGCCAGCATGACTAAGCCGCTTCTGGTGAACCAGAGCAGTGCATGGAAACGCTGTTTACCTTCCCGCAGGTACTTGTTTATCTACTTGCACTTTGATGTGCTTTCGAACTGCTAGGTTGGCAGGAGCAGGGACTGAGCAAAGGGAGCTCACCCCATCGCGGGGATTCGAACCACCGACTTTCTGATCTGCAAGTCCCAGGCTCTGTGGTTTAACCCACAGTGCCACCCGCATCCCGAACTCCCTCTTAAGTACTGCTTAATTGGTTTTTATGAAGAATTGAAGGGTCATCGAGTCCGACCCCCTGCAATGCAGGAATCTCAACTAAAGCATCCATGACAGATGACCATCCAACCTCAGCTTAAAAACCTTCAGGGAAGGAGGGTCTCATCCAGCAGGGTCTTGTTATATTCTTAATGAACTCCCATAATCCCTGACCTTTGTCCATGCTGGTTGGCACTGATGGCAGTTGGAGTCTAACAACATCAGGGGGTCATTGAGTTGACAAGTCATACTGGCATGCAGTATGCCACACAGCGCAGCCACCCATCCCAGCCACCTAACCGACCAGAAGTCCCACATTTGTTTTTTGTTTTAAAAATGGCACCCAACACACAAGGCCCAGCACACAAGTCAGCATTTCTGGGGCAGGATTAGCTCATGTGTTCCCATTAGTCCAGTACACATGCATACAAAAAAATGCATGAATAAGGCTTTACTTAGGAAACAAGTCCCATTTTAATGGATGAGGGTTGTCATTGTCCCCCACCCCTCCAGCAATGCCTTTTGAGCAATACCATATTATGACGCATGGATGCTCCAAATGAGGCAGAGGGTGAGGGACATGAAAGCAAGAAACTGGGTGGAGGAAAGCTACATTCAACTCTATGTTTCCTAGCAAACTCCAACCCCCAAAAAGACAATGCCGTATTAGAAACAACAGTCTTCTTTCTCTTATGCAAAGAATGGAATTTATCTTCTATCTGGAGCACACACATGGCTCACCTGAAACCAAAGCTTATGTTAATCCTACTCAGACTAGATCCATTGGAAATAATGGGCATGGATTTCATAGGCTCCTTAATTTCAATGAATCTTCTCTGAGTAAAACTAAGTTGGCCTCAACCCAAAGAAAGGGTAATGTTCTTCTTCAATTACCGGTATGTTGTTTTCTTCATGTACAAATTTATAAGTGGCATTGGTCAAATAACCAATGGACTAAGATTTCTGCAGTCAGGTGATGGTGGCCCTGAAAAGTTCATTTCCCTTAATGCTCTTTCTCCTCCTCCCACTCTCAGCCATCTTTTTACAGAGGTCTGGCAGGATCCCAGGTAACCCTGAGCAGCTTGGTGAACCAAAGCCGTGTGATGCTGGAGGAGCAAGCACGTCATCTCCTGAATGAACCTGAGCGATCCACCATGGGCTATTACCTGGATGAGTACAAGGAGAACAACATTCCAGTCGATGCCCTTGTCATGGCTCTATTTGAACTGCTCAACACTCATGCCAAGGTTAGATGGGAGAGGTCCAGTTGATGAATTTTCATAAGGTGTATACACACACACACACACACACACACACACGGAAATGTAGAACACTGAAATTAAGATTAGAAAAATAACAATCAAACAGATGCACCCATCCCTCCCAACCTTGGGTCAACAAGTTGCTTGGAGTGAACAGCCAGTAGAGTGGTTATCTGACCTTTACATACTTGTAGTCTCTAATTGAAGAAGTTATCTAGCCCAGGTATGGGGAACATTTTCCAGCCTGAGGAGTGAATTCACTGATGGGAAACCTTTCAGGTTCCATGTTCCATTGATGAACATGGCCAAAGGACTAAGTCAATGGAGCAATAGATGTGATTCATATTTTTGAGCAGTGGGCTACCTTTCAACCACAGAAAAGTCAGAAGGATCTATACACATTGTACACATGCACTCCTCTCTCAACCCTGGCAAGCGAGAGGCATTAACAGAATTCAGGGACACATTCCAAACAGGCATAGTACTTGAGGAGGATGTGAGGCAGAGTCAGTGAGAGGTATGGCATGGTGAGAGTACTGAGGGCCAGATAGAGAGGACTGAAAAGCCACTTTTGGCTCCTGGGCCTGAGGTTGCCAACCCACGTTATAGCAAATCAATCAATTATTTATTGTGCTTCACTAAAGGCCATTATAAATTCAATTACAGATCCAGCAAGTCAATTAAAACCTGTTAAAAGAAATCCAGAGATATGGATTTACAGTCAGTCACGTTAATGAATTGCCTGCACAGTCTACAGCATTGTCTTTATATAGCTACCATGAATACTTTTAGCAGCTTTAGCAAATAGGGCTGTTTTGTATGTGACAAACAGATCACAGTCAGATAATAGCCAACATATTTTCACTTCAGGGTTCTGTCCCAGTAGTGGTGCCAGCATCTGTTCCAAAAATCTATTTCTGGGGTTTTGATAGAGCTAACAATGGAGTATATAATGGGGGAGATCTTCTACTTCACCTACCCCACAATTACAAAATCTTAAATGCATTTTAGTACAAAGTCTTAAACATTTTTATATCTTCCATCTAAGGCATTGTTTGAAAACGGAGAGCTGTAAATGCAGTTCTCAGGAAGGCAAAAGTAAGTGACTGCAAGTATTGATCTCTGGTGTGGTTAGATTTCAGCAAATAGTACCAATGGGAGAATTTTGAGATGGGGTAGAGATAAATCTTGCTTGTTATTCTGTTTATGAATCCGGTCCCTGAGCAATCATTTAACTCCAGGGAGTACAAAAAGATCTGTTGTCAGGTTTTTTTGAGGTTAGCACGTCTTGTACTAACTTGGCCCAAACACCCTTCTTCCATTGTTCCTCCAGGCAGAGTCTAGGCAAGTGGTCCTCTGGCATATCCAGGACCCTTTTATAGTACAAAAAAGCAGCCATCTCTGCCCTAGCTTTTACAAACACGACACCTGTTGCTGTGCTAAGGAAGGTATCTGGGTTACCTGGAGGTACCTTAGGAAGCTTCAGCAGATACCTTAAGAACTTATTGTGGCACACTTCCAGGTCTTTCAGGTTATTGTGATTGATCCCCCATATCTCAATACCATACTGCATTTGAGCAGTAAGAAGTATGGCCTGCTGAGAGCACTGAGGGCCTGATAGAGAGAACTGAAGAGCCACTTTTGGATCCTGGGCCTGAGGTGGCCCATCCATATTATAGCCAACGAACGTGGCATTTCTCTCTTCTTTCTTTGCAGTTCTCACTCTTGTCAGAGGTCAGGGGAGTCATTTCTCCTCAGGATCTTGACCACTTCGACAATCTGGTCCTGAAGAGGGAGATCGAATTCATGAAGGCCCGGCAGCCCTCGGGGACAGGAACGGACTCCTACTCCTTGATGTCCTGCAGTGACACAGTCTCTTCCACTGGGAGTCATTTCACTTCTACCACAGTCAGTTCAGCTCGGGTAAGTGCCCTCTCCTCTCCTTCAGTGGTCTGATATGTGCCATGGTTGGATGTTTTCATGTCCTATCCCCTTTAGTTAGCAAGATATAGCTGAAACTCAAACTAAACATTAAAGGTAAAGGGACCCCTGACCATTAGGTCCAGTCGTGGCCGACTCTGGGGTTGCGGCGCTCATCTCGCTTTATTGGCTGAGGGAGCCAGTGTAGAGCTTCCAGGTCATGTGGCCAGCATGACTAAGCCGCTTCTGGCGAACCAGAGCAGCGCACGGAAACACCGTTTACCTTCCCGCTGGAGTGGTACCTGTTTATCTACTTGCACTTTGACATGCTTTCGAACTGCTAGGTTGGCAGGAGTGCTAGGTTGGCAGGAGAACTAAACATTACATATATGTAAATATGTCATTGAAGATGGTCTGTAACTCAGTGGTAGAGCATCTGTTTTGCAAGCAGACAGTCCCAGGTACATTTCCTGGCACATCCAGATAGGGTTGGGAATGCTCCCAGTCTGAAACCCTGAAGAGCTTCTGCCAGTCAGTGTAAATAGGGTTGAGTTAGGTGGACCCATAGGTGAACTCAGGCAGTGGGGTCTCTAGTCAATGACTAACAAAGCCCCACTATAAAACTTAGCCAGTTGCTCCAGGACTTTGCTGAGACAACTTGGATGGTTGACATCAGTTACAGGAGCACTGTTCATTGTCCTGAACCTGAGAAACATAGATCTCCTTTCAAAGTGCCTTTGCCTTTGGAACCAGAAACTACAGACCTCTCTGTATAAGATGGCTTCTTACGTCTTCAGGCTGCTGTTTATTAAAACGCAAATTGCCAGCACAAGATGCCAAATCTAGACTGGGATCTTAGTAAGAGGGGGAGCACTGGAAGTTTTAATCTTTTGCTCCAGTTCCAGATTGTAGGCCCTGTGCATGCAATTTCCAGGGGGGGGGATGCAAGCTCCAACTAATAAAAATCAGATATGTGGGGCACCATCCAAATCGCAAGCTCCCCTCCCATACAGGATAAAACAACCCTACATTTAAAGGCACAGATAGGTATCGTCTCCATCTGATTTGACTTTATGACATCATCACATAGCCAAACGTGATGCAGTGGCAGCCACCAACATGGATGGTTTTAAAGGGGGGTTAGACAAATTCATGGAGGAGAAGGCTTTCTAGGCTACTTGTCAATAAGTGTGTGTTCTACCTCCACTGTCAGAGGCATTCTGCCTCTGAATACTACTTGTGGGGAATCTCAAGTGTGGAGAATGCTGTTGGGCTCAGGACCTCCCTGCAGGCTTCCCTTTGGGAAATCTGGATGGCCTCTGTGAGAAGGAGATGCTGGACTTGATGGGTCTTTGGCCTGATCCAGCAAGGCTCTTCTTGCATCCTTAGGTACTTGCGAGTCTTTTCTCCCTGACTTCTGCCTGTTAAAACTACACCCAATCATAGACTTTGCCGCTTTCTGTAGGGCTATGTGGGGCAACATAGCCTTATGCATGCTCAGCTGACCTCTTCACCTCTCCCCTCCTGCCAACCTTCCCCGCGCCTCAGTGTCATTGTTATATAACATCTCAGAGACCTCGCCACATACACGGCGTCTAATTAAGTTAGTGTAATCACCTCTAAGCATGCAGCCTCACGGCCACAAAATTAATTTGCTGGCCATAAAACACCTTTTCATCATAAACGCATTAGCAGCCTTGGGAAATTGAAAACCTCTTTTAATAAATGGAGCTGATGATTCTGGTAGTTCAAAGGCAGGCGTTGCCCAGGGGTGGAGGCTGGAGGAGGCTGGGAGTGTTGCCTGGAGATGGAATAGGAAATTACACTGCTGTGCTTTTTGAGGGCTAATTCTAGAAATATTATTAATTAATTTCTTCTTGTTGTTGTTGTTGTTATACAGTTGATATGCCAACATGGCTTCTAAGCAGCTTACAGCTTTACAATACTAATGATACCCTTTCCTTTGTTCTGCCCTCACTCTGCTTATTTAGAATAGGAGTGCGGCATCTTAGGCCCAGGGGTCACCTGTGGCCCTTGAGGCTTCTCTAGCTGAGGTCATGCCGCTCACCAGCCTTGTTCTGTACCCTCCTTGTGTGTTTTTGCCTGCCTGTAATCTGTCCTCTGATTATTCTTCCTGCCTGACTGGATGTGTGGGTATAGAAACCAGCCTACTGGTAAAAAAGGTAAAATTTGTATTCAGTTCTCCTCCCACTTTTGCCTCTGGTACTGTCCAGCACTGGCATGTGGTCCCTGCAAAGTTGCACAGAAGGGAACGCCATGCTGGGTTGCTAACTGGTGCAGCAAAATGGGAGGGTGACACTCTGCTCTTTAAAGCACTGTGCTGGCTGCCCATAAGCAGCCAGGCCTGGTTCAAGGTGTTCATAATTCCCTAAAGGGCTCATAGCCAGTGGAGGCTGGTTCATGAGGGAAAATGGGGCACTGGCCAACCAACCTCAACCATTCCCAGCCTGTCTGTCTTCTTACTTTTCCATCTCCAGCGTATTAAGCAGTTGGTCCCTTACCTTTCTCATCCTGATCTAGCCACAGTGATCCATGTGAAGGTCACCTCCAGGCTTGATTATTGTAACTCTATGTGGGGCTGTCCTTGAAGCTGTCCCAGAAACTCCAGCGGGTGCTGAATGCCACGGCGAGGCTCCTTACGGGGTCCTTGCTGCGAGATCACATTCATCTGGTGCTTTACCAGCTGCACTGGCTCCCAGTGGAGTACAGGCTCAGGTTTAAGATGCCGGTTTTGACCTTTAAAGTCCTGTGCGGCCTAGGACCCACATACCTACGGGACCGCCTTTCCTGGTATGCCCCGCGGAGGACCTTAAGATCCACAAATGACAACACTTTGGAGGTCCCAGGTCACAAGGTGTCTAGATTGGTCTCAACTAGGGCCAGGGACTTTTCAGTACTGGCCCCGACTTGGTGGAACGCTCTGTCACAGGAGACAAGGGCCCTGCGGGACTTGACATCTTTCCGCAGGGCCTGCAAGACAGAGCTGTTCCGCCTGGCCTTTGGTTTGGACTCAGTCTGACCCTTATGTTTCCCTCCCCTTATGGTCTTCATTTATTGGCTACTTTTAAAATGAGGCTGCATTTTAAATTGCATTTTAACCTGTATTTTAAATTGTGTTTTTTCCCCCTTTTTTCTCCCCCCCCCCTTATGTTTTTACTGTGATTTTATTGGTGTTAGCCGCCCTGAGCCCGGCTCTGGCCGGGGAGGGCGGGGTATAAATAAAATTTATTATTATTATTATTACTTTCATCCATGTAAGGCCGTGGGGGGGACTGTCAGCACCCTCCTCCTTAACCTCAGTGTTGCCCTACGTAGAAGCAGGGAGCAGGATGGGGTCAAAGCTGGAATTAGTTGTCTCTGTCCTTAGCTCTGGCGCCACCTGCTGTTCCAATGGGCACCAACCACCACTGCCCCAAGCCTAAGTATCTTCAGGAGAACACCCTCCAGTAGCAGTCAGCTCTGTCCTTAAGAAAGTAAACTATGCTGTGATCCTTGAATGAAGGGCAGTATAGAAATATAATAAATAATAATAAGATCAGCAAAGAAGGATCTTAAAACTAGGATTTGCAGCAATGGCATGCACCGAAGGGCCTTCTGCATCAAATCACAGAATTGTACAGTTGTAAGGGACCCCTCATTCCTAAGCGGGTGGCACTGTGGGTTAAACCACAGAGCCTAGGGCTTGCCGATCAGAAGGTTGGTGGTTCGAATCCCCACGACGGGGTGAGCTCCCGTTGCTCGGTCCCTGCTCCTGCCAACCTAGCAGTTCGAAAGCACGTCAAAGTGCAAGTAGATAAATAGGTACCACTCCGGCGGGAAGGTAAACGGCGTTTCTGTGCGCTGCTCTGGTTCGCCAGAAGCGGCTTAGTCATGCTGGCCACATGACCTGGAAGCTGTACGCCGGCTCCCTCGGCCAATAAAGCGAAATGAGCGCCGCAACCCCAGAGTCGGTCACGACTGGACCTAATGGTCAGGGGTCCCTTTACCTTTACCTTTAAGGGACCCCTCAAGGGCCAACAAGTACAACCCCTCCACACACTGTGGTGCACATTAGGGGCTACAACTGTTTAAACAGTTTGACATGAGGGCTGTAGCTCAGCAATAGAACACCAGCTTTGCATGCAGAAGGTCGCAGGTTCAATCCTCAGGATCTCCAAGTAGGACTGGGAGAGGATTCTTATCTAAGGCCCTGAACAGTAAAGTGAGGGTTTGTATTTATCATTGTTGTTAATTTTCTGAATGCTTTAATTTTGGGTTTGTCCCCCCCCCCCCAGTCTCTTTATGCATTATTTTTCTTTTGTCATGCATCACTCTGTTCTCTGTTGGAGGACAAATGTTTCGTAACTACAATTAATAATGTCAAATCACAATTAAAAACAACAAAACCCAGAAATGCAAAAGCAGCACTTAAAGCAGTTTTTAAATGGATACTGGGTGATATACACCATTGTTCAATCCTCTTTTTTCAAGAGCTCAGCTGGTACCATGGGTGTGTTTGAACACTGAACCTGAAGGATATATTGTTTGCTTATTTTACCCTCCTTCTAACATATTTCTCTTCTCCTATCCATTGTTTTATCTTTTTTAAAATGGCCCCACCAGGAGCGACTCTTGTGGCTTATTGACCTCATGGAGGTAAGCAACTCTTAATGGGTGCTGGCTGGGGTTTGGTTCCTGTTAACAAGTCACAGGGGAATTGAGCTGGGTGGGACTTAGCCAAAGTACCTGCTTTTGCCAGCCTGAGGGCTACATTCCCATCTGGGCTGCCTTCTGGGGTCATGTGCCAGAGGTGGGCAAAGTAAGAGGCAAAAGGAAGTGGAACAACAAATAAAACTTTTTACCTTTGCACAATAGTCTAGTTTCTACACACGGTCCACCTGGGCAAGCAGGAGACATCATTGGAGTTCGAGGACACCTTCCAGCCAGGCATGAACACTCTAAGGAGGGTATGATGCTGGGCCACTGAGGGGTATTTCCTGGGGAGAGGAGTTGTGGTATGGGGAAAGTCCTAAGGGCCAAATAGAGATGTTTGGAAGGCTGCAGTCAGCTCCTGATGCCCATCAAACCCTGTACCAAAATCATTTTTTTTCTTTTTTCTTTTAAATACTTTTATTTTGCTTTTAAAAAATACAGATAAATATAAACAACCAAAATTACAAAAGAAAAATCCTTAATAATAATAATAATGATGATGATGATGATGATGAAAAAAGCTTTAAAAACTACAAAAAATATCAAAGTACATGGCATAGAACATTATGGGAAAGAAAAAGGAAAGAAGAAAAAGGAAAGGAGGAGGAGGAAGAGGAGAAAAAAATGAAAGAAAAGAAAAGGGGGGTAGGAAAAAAGAAAAAAGAGAAAAAAAGAGGAAGATGAGCCAAACACAAGAAGGCTCGTCTATTGTACGCTTCCGTCAAGGTAACAACAGATCATTATTCTTATCAATTCTCTCTATCTGCATTCCATAGAATCCCTCATCTTGGTATCAGGGAACAAAACGTAACCAGGTCTTTCTTGATGAAACCTTATCCCCTAGATAAATATTTAAACATTCCCAAAATCATTTCAATCGGTGGTTCCCAAACTCTTTTGGGCCGCCATCCCCTTATGTCAAGGGCATTCCCCAGCCAAAGGAGTGCACCAGCAGATATTGTCAAAGATAACACATACAGTCACTTCTACAGCTCTGGATACCTACACACCAATCTTGCAGCTAGGACGCTGTTCCCAGGTCCACACTCTATGGAGCAGATGTAGCAACTAGGGACCAGTCTTTCTCCACCTGTTTATGTAAAGGCTGTGTGCACATAGTCGGAGAATGCACCTGTGTGGCAACTTCCTCTGCTCATCCCTTTTCAATCTTCTCCTGGTTCTGGAAGACAGTGGTGCAGGAGTGGATGAGAAAGCACCCGGCCCTTCACTTGCCTCACCTGCCTCTTCTTCTCCACCCCGTTTCCCAGAGTTGTCAACCTTTTCCCAAGCCTCTGCGGAGATCGCTCTCCTCCCGCGGAGGCTTGGGAGGCAAGCTGCACGCCCGCCAGCCATATGGTTGACGGGTTGCAGCTGGCAGGTGTGCAGGGGGGGGAGAGGAGGCCACCAGCAAAGCCCCACAGCTCCCCTACTCGCTGGGGCGCCCCTGAGAGGCCGGCGCCCTGGTGCAACATGCCAGTAAACCCAGTGGTAAAGAGTGCTCTGTCTCTACCTTTCAGCTCTGAAAGCTTCCCTTGTCTTCAGCTCTTGCCTCCTGGCTGGCGCAGGTCTCTACAAATCACTGCCCCCCTCTTCTGAGTCAGACTCCAGCCACCCTTCCCTTGGTGCACACTTGTCAGCATTTGCCCAGTTCCATAAACTTATCCCCAGTGCCCCCTACCCTGTAAAACGTGGTTTGCACAACCCAGTACAGAAGATAACAACACAATAACTTTCAACACAGTAACAATTGACTGCACCCTTATTAAAAATCCAGTTAATACTTGGTTTAATTAACTAGTTTGATAAAACTGGTGAGCTTGATCTAGCGATATCAGCTTTTCTAAGTCTGATAGCCATTTGCACCTCCAGCACTCCCTTAGGTAATCCCACTGCATTCCCACCCCCCCACCCAGATATGGAAGTGCCCACTATGGGAACCTTTGATCTAAATGCGAAATCATATCTGCAACTCAGCAGGTAAAATATGTTCAAGAACGTTTCCATGGCATATTTTATTGCGGCGTATGGAGCAACAAATAACATTTTTATCTTCGCACAATAGGCTGGTTCGAGTGCTATCCTTTTAGTGCTATCAATCCCGTTTCCTCTAAAATTGGTATTTCAGTAATTGTGTGGTTTACACAGATGACGGGGGTTGAAGGAAGTGACAAACAGCATATTGATCAGTTCAAATAGGAAGCTGCTTCCTTGATTCTTCCTCTCAGTGCCTGACCAATGCAAACCATCTGGCCAGGCCTGCTTTATCAACACCTCCCTGGCTAATAGCACTTTTTTTCCGGATCACAGGCGGGTCCTCTAAGTGGGAGGTTAATTGTGTGCTGAGATAATTGGAAGCAGCTATGCCTGGTCATAGCATTGCATTTATTGCTAATTTGCTTAAAACAGAGCTTGGGGGGCAGTGCCATAATGTTTATTTTATGTATTTTCCAGCTATGTAATGCAACGCTTGTGGGGACGCAGGTGGCACTGTGGGTTAAACCACAGAGCCTAGGACTTGCCGATCAGAAGGTCAGCGGTTTGAATCCCCCAACGGGGTGAGCTCCCATTGCTTGGTCCCTGCTCCTGCCAACCTAGCAATTCAAAAGCACATCAAAAGTGCAAGTAGATAAATAGGTACCGCTCCAGCGGGAAGGTAAATGGCGTTTCCATGTGCTGCTCTGATTCACCAGAAGCGGCTTAGTCATGCTGGCCACATGACCCATAAGCTGTACGCTGGCTCCCTCGGCCAATAAAGCGAGATGAGTGCCCAACCCCAGAGTTGGCCATGACTGGACCTAATGGTCAGGGGTCCCTTTACCTTTACTAATGCAACACTTGAGAGTGGTTGAACTATATCCACACACACATACTAGAGGCTGTCACCCCTGCATACAAGATCACCAGTGCTGCCTACCCCAACCCCCTGCCAATGCCCCAACCCCTGTTGCCAAACCCCTTCCTCTCCATTTACACCTTGCCCAACCTTTCATCCCCTCACAGCTCCTTCAACTTCACCCCCCACCCATATATTCTTTTTAGGAATTTAGGAAGCTCCCTCTGTTCAAATGAATCTTAGCCAGAACCTGTTGAATATAGCAGAGCATATACCGACTGTCCAGACGCAGTCAGTTGCAGGCAGGATGAAGCAGGAACAAGACTCTGCTACCAGTAATTTGGTTACTTATAGGTTTATTATTTACAGCGGAACCACAAGTTACTATATACAGGATACAGACACAGATCTTAACTCTCTCACAGAACAAACTCCAATGAACTCTCAAACCACACACTGACCAACCAACTAACCAACCAGGAGTCATCATGCCTATGTGGAGACCTTGACCAATAGCAGAGTTGTATCCAAGGTCCCATATCTCTAGGCAAAATAACTCCCTCTGCTCAGTCTTCTTGGCCTTTGGCCAACTTCTTAATTGCTTCTGTGGGAAGCTGCATCAAACAGCACGTAGTCAAAAAGCCCAACAGCCTCACTGGTCCACCTAGCTCAGAATTGCTGACAGGTGGCTGTCTCAGCTCCTGCTCCAAAACACATAAGCAGAGGCTCTAATTTGTAAGTGAGACAGAGGCTCTTGTTCAGAGGTGTACTTAGGGGTTGGCCCCTGCCAACGGCACAGGTCCAGGAGGGGTGCAAAAATCATGCCTTTTCACACTGGGTCGCAGTGGCTAGGAACCTCCTTCCCCGCATGCCCACACACTCCTCAGGCCCCTCTTCCACTGTTTTTATTCTTCTCCCAGCCTCCTATCCTGGGATTTCGTACCTTCCTCACCTCTTACACTGGGTTCTTCTCCAGTCTTCCAACACCTTCCTGTGTGTACAATCCCCTCAGTATCCCAGAGTAGAGGATGCCAAAAAAAGAAGAAGAAAAAGCAAAGTAAGGAAAGAAGAATATGCAGGAAGATAAAAAGACTAAAAGAATGAAAAAAGAAAAGGAAGGAAAAGAGGGAGAGAAATAAAAAGGGATTCCAATTCTCCATCTGTCAGTTTTATATACAGTACAGTGATACCTCGGGTTACAGACGCTTCAGGTTACAGACTCCGCTAACCCTCACCCTACAGTTTGGTCTGTAATTGATCCACTTGGATGTAGAGTTCCATTCAAGACAGCCCCAAGCAGAAGAATGACATTTTAAGGAAATCCCCCAATGTTAATTGAACCAACAGGAGGTGTCTATCTCATCTTTTCTGGTCCTTTTCCTCCTCAACAACGCGTCACCTTCAATAATTTTCTGACTGACAGCCCCACTAGTCCCTTGACTGCCAGAGAGACAAACTAGCTATTTAACATTTGCTTTTTTTTAAAAAAAAAAGTTCTAATCTTCCATTTCCATTGATTCATTTTCAGCATTATTTTGACATTTGATAATGGCATTTGGGCTATAATTAGATTTAAAAGCTGGAGGGGGGGGACCTGTATACACCTGAGAAGGAACTGATTTGGTGACAGGGAAATAATTATGTAAAAATAGTGTTTGTGTGTGCAAGAGAGGGGGAGAGTGGCATTTTTAAAATTTAAAGATTTTCTTGGGTTACAAAAGTACACACATCGTCTCTAATTTCAGATCACAGAGTCCTTTCCACAGATCAGCTCTATTTAATGTGAGATGTCAAATATAGTATAAAGTTGGGGAAGAAGAGAGGTGAGGAAAGAGAGCGGGGAGGCAGAGAATGAGGGTAGTAAACTTTCATACTTTTGCATAGTGTGTGCAATGTTTTTGTGCCAGCATCATGTGGGTAGGTTTCTATTCATTCATTAATTTCCATTGGCTCTGTAGAGATTGGGGGGCAGGGCATGGCTGTGTGCCTATAACTGACTGCAGAGAGTTTTGTTTGTTGTTCCATGCCTTCTGTAAGCCTTGGGTCACCAACATGAGGCCTGCAAGTACCGTATTTTTCGCTCTTTAAGACACATCAGACCATAAGACACACCTAGTTTTTGGAGGAGGAAAACAAGAAAAAAAATATTCTGAATCTCAGAAGCCAGAACAACAAGAGGGATGCTGTGCAGCGAAAGTAGCGATTCCTCTTGCCGTTCTGGCTTCTGGGATAGCTGCACAGCCTGCATTCACTCCATAAGCCACACACACATTTCCCCTTACTTTTTAGGAGGGAAAAAGTGAGTCATAGAGCAAAAAATACGGTACATATGACTCCTGCAGGATCCCATCCACCCCTGCTGAAATTAGGCTTGAAAGTATTTTTTGACCAGTAGATTGATTTCTTTCAAGCCTAACAGTGGTACAAGTTTCAGGGTAGTTACAGCCAGAGGTGCAGTGGTCCAGGGTCACTAGAGGGAGGGGCAAACACCCATTACTATTTCTGCAGCAGGGTCTCTGCCTCCAGCATCTTAGAACCACTCAATCAGCATGAAAAGGTAGCTTTTAAGGCACTGAGAAAAAGTCTTCTTAACCTTTGTTCTGATTGGAACTGACTGATAAGGGTGAAATGAGCCAAGTCAACCACTGAAGCTGCTAGGGTCACTCTGGAGAAGAAGACATGTAGTAAGAACACCAAGGAATCAGAGAATTGTAGATTTGGGAGGGTCAACACATAGTCGCCCATCCAATTTGAAATGATAGCTTTGCAAATCTGCTAGTAGTTTTATTCTTGCATCACTGAGGCAGAGGAGTTATTCTATATGTTCCAAAGCTAATCATTTAGAAACACTGAAAATAGAAATGGCTTCACTTTCAAGAGAACTGTGTGCAAGTTCTGCTCTGCACAATGGAACTTCAAGGGAAACATAACTTAAGTCACCCCAAAAGAAGATATTGGAGCATTCCAAGCCATTTGCCCATGTACGAACAAAAAAATATTAGATCTCACTAAAAGTCAGCACATGGAAATCTGTATTGATCATTGTGATGCATGCCTAATGATTATATACGGTAATCCTATAAGTGGGTGTAGTCATGACTTTCATGAAGGGACTTTGCACTTCAGAATTAGCCACTACACTACTAGTTACACCAGAGGAGAGGAAGAGTTGCAGTAACTGTGTGGTGCCTACAGAAGTTTCTCAGGTTTGCAAATGTGTTACAGGCCCCCCAAAGGATGGCAAGACCTACTGCATGCAATCCAGAGAACCTTGTTTAAAAGAGAGGTGTATGATTTATTTATCTCCTGGTATGCCCCGCAGAGGACCTTAAGGTCCATGAATAAGCATAGTTTAGAGGTCCCGGGCCCTAAGGAAGTCAGACTATCCTCCACCAGGGCCAGGGCCTTTTCAGTGATGGCTCCAACCTAATGGAATGCTCTGTTCCATGAGACTAGGGCCCTTCAGGATTAACCTCCTTCCGTCGGGCCTGTAAGATAGAGCTATTCCGCATGGCCTTTAATTTGAATTTAGCCTGATCTTTTATTTCCCTTCTCTTCCCTCCCCCTCCCCTTTTATGAAGATCACGCACTCTAAGACCCCACAGCTAATTCTCCCCTAGCCTCCTCGCTGGCCCAAGTAGGACTAATTCAGCCAGCTAGGTGATTATCTAATGCTTATTAGATGGATTCTCCCTAAATTCTGAACTTGGAATTTTATTGTTATTCATGTTTTTATACTGTATTTTATGCTGCTTTTACAATTAAGTGTTTTAAATTTGTTGTTAGCCACCCTGAGCCCGGTTTTTGAACCGGGAAGGGCGGGGTATAAATAAAAAAATATTATTTTATTATTATTATTATGTTTATTTATTTATTACAAAATAAAAATAGGACCTTTATCTTCCTCCTTTGTGGCTAGAATACGTCAGACTTGGAAGGGAGCAGAAATGGAAGTCAAAGCAACATCAATGCCCTGCCTGACATCTCACTGGTAAGGCATGTTCTCATCCAACCCACCACCCACCATCCTCAACCTTTACTTGCCCACAGTAATGCTCCCTCTCTATCAGGACCAGGACTCATATCCAGGGTGCCACGCAATATGCAGCAAACATGCACTTTCTTGGCGTGAAGATATTAATCTAATTGGCAGCTGATTTTCATGATCACACCTTATGCCAGGCTTCCTAATTGGCCACCATCTGGCATATATCCTACTGTTCTATTGCTCTACAATACATTTGTCTTGAAATGTGAACAGCTTGAGTCTTTTTCGCTGGAAAAGCTTGATTTTGAGCAATTAGTAGAGGATACTAATCCCTATGGAATGAGGTAGGGGGTGAGTGGGGCGGAGCCTTACTTTGATTATGTCTGCAGCTCAGCTTCCATAACTATGGCCCAGCAATCCTAACTCCCCAGGGTCATAGTCATACATTTATTTTTTATTTTTTATCATTCCAAGATTCCCTGGAGCTCTTTCTGCCCATCTCTCTTTGCATAAGGTGACCTGAAAAATTACAGGTACGGTATATCTTGGTTAGGGATGAGGGGAAAGCTCAAATCAGTACACATCTGAAGCTAAATCTGTGAAATTCACACTTACGCGAACTGAAACGTAACCATCCTTCAAAAATTACACTTTTCGGAATTGTGTGATGCAGTTCTCCAAAAACAATGTGTACAAAAATGTAGGGTCAAGTGTGCATAAAAACACACATCTTAGTGAAAGTAAAATATAAGAATGCGTTATATTAGGGGGAATTGCTTGCAAAAATATGAACACGAGTCAAAAATGCAAACAAAATGAGTTTGTTGAGCTAAATTTGCACTGAGATGCTGGTGTTTTTCATGGGAGATGTTTAAAAATAATAATCACAAATTGCTGCAGAAAGTGAAGAACTGAATTCTAAAATTGGAAAAATGAGAAACTGAGAGGACCAAAAGTGACAGATCCTTCTACTCCTAATCTAGGTATTTATTGCTGACACCTAGAAATGCAAGGTTTCTAGAAGTCCAGCTTTAGCCCACTGAATCTTTCGTATGAGAATGGCTTAAGTTTGCACTGTAATTTTGCAACAGAGGAGGATGGAAGAAAACAGGTTTACACTGCCTCCAGTCACACACAGAGGGGGGGGGGAGAGATGAATCTGCCTCCCATTAGCTGCTCTGCCCACCACTCCACCAGCTCCAGTGGTTACCAGCCAGGGGTACCAACTTGAATAAAATATTGCAGGGGCCCAGGTAAGTCCCACCCCACATAACTGATCACATGAATGTGGTGCACACACCCCATTTGAATGGCAGTGCCCAGAAACTGGGGGGGGGGGGCTGGCCCCCTCAAACATTTTTTTTGGGGGGTGAAGCCCCCACAGCCCCTAGGAGTTGGCTCCTATGTTACCAGCTGCCACTGATGCTGAGTATTTATTAAAGTGGACATTGGGTAAATGTAGGAATGGCACAGGCCTAATATTGCATGGATGCCCCACTTGTGGTTTGCAACTAAAATAAGAACCACTGGTTGTATCCAATTCAGTTCATTGAAATGATTGAATCTCAGTTTGGCCCCATCTGCACTTAGAGCCACTTTAAATAGTCACGGCTGGAAACTGCAGTTTCTTAAGGGAACTGAGAGTTTGTAGGCTACCTCCTTTCCCACTCCTAGAGTGGTTGAAGAAGAGGAGGAGGAGGAGTTGTTTGGATTTCATATCCCGCTTTATCACTCCCCTTAAGGAGTCTCAAAGTGGCTAACAATCTCCTTTCCCTTCCTCCCCCACAATAAACACCCTGTGAAGTGAGTGGGGCTGAGAGACTTCAAAGAAGTGTGAGTGGCCCAAGGTCACCCAGCAGCTGCATGGGGAGGATCAATCACTCTTCCCAGGGAACCCTGAGAACTGTAGCTATGCAAAGGGAGTAGAGGTCTCCTAACAGCTCTCAGCACCGTTAACAAACTACTGTTCTCAGGATTCTTCGGGGGAAGCCATGCCTGTTTAGAGTGGCTTGATACTGCTTTCAATATATAGTGCAGTGTCCATCAATTTCAGTGAATCTACTGAGTAGGGTTGCAACCCAAGCATAAAACATAGCAGCAAGGCATATATATGCTTAAAAAGCTATAAATAAAAATATTGGCATAAATTGCACTAATCAGGGTGCCAAAAAGAAATCTGCCATGAGTGGCCTAGGAATCCTGGAGCAAACATGAGTTTTTAAACCATGGCAGAAGCACCCAAAAGTTGGTGCCTGACTCATCTCCAAGGTGAGTAGGTGCCACCACAGATGAGTCTCCTTCCTATACCATCATAAGGTGAACTTCTACAAGCCATGCAGTTAACAATGCCCTTCTATTCATGGTTCAGCCCTCAACATTTGAGATGAAGTTTATTATATTCACTTCTGTTCTGGGTGGATACTTCTCATTGCCATAGCATCCATCTCCTCTCCACTGAGATATTATAATTTCAAGGTACACCTGGAAGTGGACTGCTTTCCTTTGTCCTTGTCCATTCGGACTCCTCAGATAGAAACTCACTCAGGCAGAGCAAGGCAGTGGAATGGAATAATTCAAGGCTCGTTCTGCAACACCAGACACAATCCCTGCCATGATCTGCCTGGAACAGAGGATACGATACAATACGATACGATACAATAATCTTTATTGTCATTGTCCCATACAGAGCAACGAAATTAAGATGGAGGTGGATTACGCTGTTGACATCGCAGCATTCACCTGATATTTATTTATTCACTTCCATTTATGGATCAGCTCCCATGAAATACCTTAAAGTGATTTCACAACAAAAACAACAGCAGTGGA
Source organism: Podarcis raffonei (assembly GCF_027172205.1). Taxonomy (NCBI): domain Eukaryota; kingdom Metazoa; phylum Chordata; class Lepidosauria; order Squamata; family Lacertidae; genus Podarcis; species Podarcis raffonei. Next base: position 8,966,105 of record NC_070621.1, read on the forward strand.
AAAAAAAATATAGAAGTTCATATATTAAAACAATGATAGCATGCTTTTAAAAATTCAAAAAAATAATAATTAAATTTTAAAAAATAAATTAAATAAAAAAATTAAACACAGCCAGTTTTACTTTAAAGAAAATTATATGAAAATTATATACATATGGTATTTAACGCCAAATAAATTGGCAAAGATGTATAAGACTGTGTCAGATAAATGCTGGAAGTGTAAACATAAGGAAGGGGTATTGTTTCATATATGGTGAACGTGTGAGAAGACTTTTGGGAAATGATACATAATGAGATGAAAAATATATTTAAACTGGCTATTCCTCAAAAGTCTGAAGCTTTTCTCCAAGGGATAATTGGGTCAGAGGTCCCAAAGAAGATGGTTAAATTATTTATGTATGCAACAACAACAGCACAGAATGTTATATGCACAGAACTGGAAAGAAGAGAAAAGTCCAGTGAAAGAAGACTGCCTCCTAAAATAAAAAGAGTATGCAGAACCGGCAAAGTTAATGGTGAAAATAAGAGATCAACACAAATGGGAAGCCTTTTTTGGATTATTTGAGAAATATAAGCAAATGAAATTGTGGACAGGATTTGAAATTTGAGTACTGGGAAGTGATAATATATGAAATAGACTATTACGTAATACAGGAACAAGTATTAGGTGAAGTGTGTGATATTATGCAGTATACAAAAGGGATAGGTATAAAAACAGAATGGAAAGGAACATAGGAAGTAATATTGTAAGAAAAACGTGTAACAAATTTGAAGTTTAAATTAATTGGTTAAGTTATGAAAAATTAATCAAAATCTTAATTTAAGAATCACGAACACTTTCATGGTTGAAAACAGTTTCAAACTCCGTACAGATATGAGCTGGGATGAAAATCTCCACTTAGAAAGGTTCATTGGGAAACAGATCTTCAGTAGGTACCAAAAACACAATAGAGACATTGCCTCTCCAATGCGCCACCACGCTAACAGGTCCAATTCAAACCACTATGACACGGACCTCCTGATGAAATGGTATCTGCAGGGGGGCATTCCTTGGGTATATAAGTTATGAAACTACCTTTTAGATACCTTGGTCCAAAGCTATTCACCAGGATCAGCACCATCAGTACGAGCAAGTTGGGGGTGTTCTCCAAAGTAGGAGCCAGGAAAATGTTTTTTGTTTTGGAGGGTATTCCACATTTGGGGTGCCACAATACAATAGACCCTGATTCTGTTTGGTGTCCTGCCTAAGCAAAAACTGCATAACATCTACTTTTGAGGAATGATACACCTGCCCAACTTTCCAAGTTTAGTGGAGTGGGCCTCTGAGAGCTAGAAACCTACAGCAGGGCCTCATTAGATCATCTCAATGTATAGGGCAGTTTTCAACAGGAAACACAGCCTAGTCTAGTGTATGTACTTCAAATAGCAGAAGATGATAGGGCATAGGGCATAGATCAATAGAAGAGGCCCTGCTTCCCATGTGGAAAGTTCTTGGGTCAATCCCTGCTGTGTCTAGTTAAAAGGATCACCTTGGCTGGAGATGGGGAAAGACCTTACCCAATATCCCAGAGAGCCCCTGCCAATCCAAATAGATAATACTGGGCTAGATCCCACCCTCTTGGGTGAAATACAAAAGGTCTCATCTGCATTGGCATTCTGCCAGCTTTGGGGAATGCACCTGTTTACACAGGCAGTATCTTGATCTCTCAATCAGTCTCCTATTTTAGCAGTGGTGTTTTTTTAATGGGATTGTGGGGGGGTTTTTGCCTATTTTAATCATGGATGCTTCATATTTTAATGTTTCTGTCACTGGTTTTCCTCCATCATTGGCTTAGAAGCCTCTTTGGGTATATGAACTTGGTACATGATGATAACAGATGGACCAGTGGTCTGATAAGACAGTTGCGCTTGTTCACCAGAAGTTTGATAGTGGCTGTTTATCAGAGGCAGGTATGGTACCACCATTGTTTACCACCATCTAAAAAGGGTTGTCGTTGTTTTGTCTCTGTTGTCTAATCAGGATGATGTTTCCTCCTTCCCTGAGGAGCCTCCGGCCTTCAAGCCTCCTCCTCCTCCCTCTCCAATGACAGAAGACCCCTCTGCCCCCCAGGACAGGACCTCAGCAAACAACACCCTCAAGCGGCCCTCTTCAGAATCTTCCCAGTCAGGCCTGTTCTTTGTGGCGCCCCGGAACCCCACACCACCATCCAGCCTCTCTGAGAAGGATACAGGCAGCATTGCCTCCTCCTCCACAGAGGACTCCACCTCCAGCGCCATCTATGCTTCTGTCTCTCCTGCCACCCGTTCCTCCCGGAGGCCCCTCGATGCCCACTTGTTGCTGGTCAACCAACACCTGATTGGGCCCTTCCCTCGGGTCCAATCGCCAACACGGCTGAAGAACCCCTCTCCTGAGAGAGCCACACAAATCGGCACCCTTCTAAACCCCAGTGCTCCATCCCCCCCTCCTCCACCACCTCCATCCCATCCTGCTCCTCCGCCTCCCAGCGAGAAGGGAGGTGGGGAAGCTGGCACTGCACAGCACTTTATCATGGTGGAAGTTCATCAGCCCAACAGCGAACCAGATGTGAATGAAGTGAGGTCTTTGCCCCAGGCCAGAGGTGAGGATTTCTTCTCTTAGTGGACTGGTTTATGATGGGCATGTTCTGCTCTTTAATGTGTTTATAACCTGCTTTTTGCCAGGCATTTGAGGAGGGCCTCAAACACCAGTTAAAACATGGGTAGGGTACCATTTGCAGTCCCAGTGCCACATTTCCTTCCTGGCGGAGGAAAGGGGGGTGGGGAGAGCACAGCGCCCCTGGCATCACCGGGGAGGGGGGTACCATCATGGCTGCCCCCCGGGCATGTGCCATGCACTGGGTGCCATGCCCCCGTAGGTGGCATGCCATGCTCCCAGGACGCACGCCAGGCCCCCTTGGGCAGCGTGCCATGCCCCTGGGCACACACCACACCCCCAGGACGCGCACCAGCCACTCCCCTGCCTGCTCTCCACCCCCAGTGCCGGAGCATGCAGCTTCGCCACTGTCCTGGCCACCTACCTTCCAGGGGCTGCATGCCATGGGTGAGCAGGGACCACAAGCAAAACTGGGCAAAACAAGGGGTGTAACTTTTACCCTTTTTCCTCATAATAATCCTGTTGGGTAGGTTAGGCTGACAGCTTGTAATTGGCTCATGGTGATAGCTCAGTGGGTAAAGCATAATAATATCAGGGTTGTGCGTTTGAGCTTCACATTGAACTAAATATTCCTCTGTCGCAGGGGGGTTGGACTACAGGACCCTCACGGTCCCTTCCGGCTCTACAATTTATGATTCTATTATTTCATGTGAACTTTACAAGGAAGCTGGGATTTGAACCTGATTATCTGAGTGTGTTACAGTGTACGTTGGGTAGGCAGGCAGGGCAGGGGCAACACAGAGCTCACACCATGACCCTTGGTATCAAGACTGAAATGCTAAAAGCAGGTAACCTCTTGAAATTTCTGGATGGCACAAAACACCACAACTTGATTTTTGTGTGTTTCATTGTGGATGGGGTATCACACACACATATAAAATCAAACAATTAAATACACTTAATGGAAACTAATTAGCTACAATATGGATCAGAGCAGCAGAAACATGAAGGGGGGGATATTGGGGTGACAAATCTCCCCACTGAAGAGGGCCACCTTCTCTTGGTAGCTAAGAGCCAATGTGCCCTTCTGAAAACTCTACATATTCAAAGGGAAGGGCCACAATCCAGTGGTTGAGCATATTTGTTTTGCATGCAGAAGGTCCCTGCATCTCCTATCATCTCCCAAGAGGGGCCGAAAAAGACTTCTGACTAAAACCATGGAGAGTTGCTGCCAGTCAGTGTAGACAATACTAAGCTAGATAGAACCAATGTCCTGACTCAGTTACATACCCTCCAAGTGTCCCTGTTTTCCAAGGATAGGCCCAGAATGACAAAAGCTTCTCTGTGTCTCTCCATGGCTGCTTCTGCCAACTTCTTCCCTTGAGCAGCTCATAACAGCTGTTGGAGAACAGAGGAGGAGAGCCTGCCACTGCCCCATGTGACAAACCACTTCTGAGGGGCAGGCAGAGGGCAGGAAGAAAGGGGGAGTAGAGTGGAGTGCAAAAAGTCTTGATTTTTTTTAATTAAAAAAGTACTTTGTGTGTGTGCATCTAATCTTGCCCCTTCCTAAACTTTATTTATTGGTGAGTGTTTTCCTTTTTTGTAAATCTACCAAAGAATAAAATGAAATCAGGATTAAGGGTTTTTCTCAGGATAAGGGAGGGTGTGTGAGCTGTGTCCTATTGGTGTAGTGGTGGTGGCACTTGCCCTTATCCTGATAGGAAATGATGGGGGGGGGAGAAGGTTAAGGAGGGTCGGGGGGGAGTGAGAAATGTCCCTATTTTCATCTGAGGAATGTTGGAGGGTATGCGGTTGTAATGCCGCATAATATTCCTAACTTGAAGGCTCTGCCCAATCTCCTCTTAACCAGAGATCAGCACCACTACTTGTAAGGGAAAATCCACTAATTAGCATAGGACTCTAATAATGAGGATTCCAGAGTGAAACTTCTCAGATAAAGTCTCCAGTCTCCCCCGCCTCCACATTGAACCTTGCAAGTACATTTATAGCTGTGACTTTGCTTCCCTCTTGTGATACTGTTTGCTAAACTACATGCATTTGTTCCTTCTTTTTATAGATTTTTCCCTTTCCTGTTAAGACTGTTGTTATTCCTCTATTTTATTCTGTTCTAACATCACAGGAAACAGGAGGGGGTCTCAAGATCTGTAGGGCATCTTAAAGCGACAGAGGCCATAGTTCACCGATTCATTTTCATTTATTCATTTAGCACTATATTAAATCATCAAACCTTCTAAGCAGGTTACATGAAATGTACATTAGAGTTCCCTATAAAATCAGAAGTTAACAATAAGTTAGCCAAAAAGAAAATATTCAAAATAAAATCAGCAGTTTTAAAATTAATGTTAAAATGCACGTTAGGTTTACATGTCTGGGCAGGTTTGCTTAAACAACAACACCCAAAAAGCTTTTAGCAGATGCTGAAAACGAGCATGCCTAATGGCAATGGATAGGGAGTTCCAAAGTGGAGGTGCCACTGGAGTGAAGAACTGATTCCTTGCAAGTGTGGAATGGACATTAGATGATTCTTGTGATGGTGCCAGTCCTGCAGACTGAAAAAGTCCAGTGGGCACTGGCGGAGGAAGAGGAGTGCGGGGGGAGTGCACCGCCCCTGGCAGCGCGATCCTGGTAGGGTGCCATCGCGGCCACCCCACGCTGGGTGCCACGCCCCCAGGACGCACGCCAGCCTCACCCCCGCCTGCTCTCTCTCCCCCCCCCCCCCAGTGCCGGAGCATGAAACTCCACCACTGCCAGTGGACATAAATATGGGGTAAGGTGATCCAGCAAGTAAACTGGTCCCAAACTGTTAAGGGTTTTCTGCAGTCCAATCCAGAAGTAAGAGCAGCAGGATGTAAACCTCCCACCCATCAGCTGGTGAGTGGAGGAAGAAATAGTGTCCAAAAAGAGTGGCACCCACAACAATCAAAAGGTGCCCATAAGGCTTTAAAAGGTTGTCAGATCTTGCTATAGACTTCAGAGCTTATCCAGTGCTGTGTTTAATGTGTTTGGGTTATCCAGGCCCCTCCAGACTGGTGCTTGATTGTGGGCACAGTGTGCAGCAGCATACGCTTCACACAGTGATAGTGTCTTAGTGGCAGGCTTCTTCTGCTTCAGTTTGTTCCATGATTCATCCCCGGTGCTGTCCGGAAGGGAACTGTAGCACAGTGAACGTGGGACAGACAAGAATAAACCAGAACATTTGTGCCATAACACGGTAAAGGATTTCAGCAGGAATTTACAGGTTGCGTGACCACCCCAAAACATTTGCCCAATGGCTGCCCACAACAAATCCAGTAGATTGCCCCTCATGGAACGACAGTTCCCACTACACTTATCAAACTACAGTTCCCAGTGTTCTTTGTGGGAAGCAATGCACTATAAATGTGCTTCCAATGTTTGATGTGGCCTAATTAGATCAGGGCTCCTTACAAATTCCACCTCCGACAGTCAGCCTGATTCCTCTCCTCTGCCGCTTTCTTAACAGCCTTTTTCCCATTGTCGTCTGCCACAGCCTCGACACTCTCTCAGCTTTCGGACAGTGGGCAGACCCTCAGTGAGGACAGCGGTGTGGACATCGGGGACACAGAGCTCAGCGCCAAAGACAGGAGCCGGCCGCAGGGTCCCATAAAAAGCAAGAGCCCGCAGGAAGCACCACTGAAGGCTGACGGGCCCTTAGAGGCAGGCCCCAAGCCGGTAAGACATCACTGGGTACCAGCCATGGGAAACAAAAGTAACATGTGGGGGAGGTCAGTCCTGAGCCACTTTCAAAGGACCAGGCGAAGGGTTGGTATCCAATAGCAGAGTTGTATCCAAGGTCCCATATCTCTAGGCAGAAAAACTCCCCCTGATGAGTCTTCTGGGCCTTTGGACAACTTCTTAATTGCTTCTGTGGGAAGCTGCATCAAACAGCACGTAGTCAAAAATCCCAACAGCCTCACTGGTCCACCTAGCTCAGAATTACTGACAGGTGGCTTTCTCAGCTCCTGCTCCAAAACACATAAGCAGAGGCTCTAATTTGTAAGTGAGACAGAGGTTCTTGTTCAGAGGTGTACTTTGGGGTTGGCCCCCGCCAACGGTACAGGTCCAGGAGGGGTGCAAAAATCATGCCTTTTCACACTGGGTCGCAGTGGCTAGGAACCTCCTTCCCCGCATGCCCACACACTCCTCAGGCCCCTCTTCCACTGTTTTTATTCTTCTCCCAGCCTCCTAACCTGGGATTTCGTACCTTCCTCACCTCTTACACTGGGTTCTTCTCCAGTCTTCCAACACCTTCCTGTGTGTACAGTCCCCTCAGTATCCCAGAGTTGTTGTTGTTGTTGTTTAGTCATTTAGTCATGTCTGACTCTTCGTGACCCCCTGGACCAGAGCACACCTGGCACTCCTGTCTTCCACTGCCTCCCGCAGTTTGGTCAAACTCATGCTGGTAGCTTTGAGAACACTGCCCAACCATCTCGTCCTCTGTCGTCCCCTTCTCCTTGTGCCCTCCATCTTTCCCAACATCAGGGTCTTTTCCAGGGAGTCTTCTCTTCTCATGAGGTGGCCAATGTCTTGGAGCCTCAGCTTCACGATCTGTCCTTCCAGTGAACACTCAGGGCTGATTTCCTTAAGAATGGAGAGGTTTGATCTTCTTGCAGTCCATGGGACTCTCAAGAGTCTCCTCCAGCACCATAATTCAAAAGCATCAATTCTTCGGCGATCAGCACTATATGGTGGTGTTTAATTATCTATCCTGGCTTTTCTTTTATGGAGGTTGGGGTTACATATATGCCCCTGTCCTTGTTCTTAATTTACATATCACCAGGAGGCATCCCAACGTAACCAACAATATAATGGAAACGTTGATAAAACAGTTGCATATATAAAAGTAGCTGAAGCAATGCCAATTGAAGACTATTCCACGAGAGGGCAGCATAGCTCATGCTTTCTAAAAGGAGAAATGCTTTAGTTTCAGGGGTCAGCAAACTTTTTCAGCAGGGACCCTCAGACCTCGTAGGGGGCCAGACTATATTTTGGGGGGGAAATATGAACGAATTCCTATGCCCCACAAATAACCCAGAGATGCATTTTAAATAAAAGCACACATTCTACTCATGTAAAAACATGCTGATTCCTGGACTGTCTGCGGGCCAGATTTAGAAGGCGATTGGGCCGGATATGGGCCTTAGTTTGCCTACCCATGATTCAGAACTTCTGAAAGGAGAAATGCTGGAAGGTGTTGGGCTGGGATGAAGTTCACAATTGAGTGACAGCTTCAGCTTTCACCCCAAGCTCCTCCTAATCCTGGTTGTTCCTTTGTTTCTGGAGCACCATTCAAGGTGTAGTTGGCCACAATATTGTGTTTTAAAGTAAAGTCATGAATCCTGAACTGGGGGAAGGGGGGCTAATTTATATTCAAATAGTAAAAAGGGAGCAAAAGCTTTGCAGGAGTGGGATAGAAGTAAATAATAACCCTGGGTTGTCATGCTCTTTTTCTCCTCCACCACAGCCAGGTCTCCTGGAACCAACATCCCACCTGATTCGGGTGACAAAAAGTGCCCCCACCTTGGGCATTGCCATTGAGGGAGGAGCCAACACTCGCCAGCCGTTGCCTCGTATTGTGACCATACAGGTAAGGGAGCTGGTGACTGGTGCTCGCAGTCAGTGGCAGGTACATCTCTTTCAGGGTCCAAAATGATTAGAAATGTATCAGAGCAAGGCTGCAGCCTGTGCTGAGTAGATGAGGAGGTTCCCCAGCTGTGGTCCATGAACCACCAGCCCTTCATTCAGGAGGTCTGCAGCATGTCTATGTACTTGTGGTTGAAGATAAGAGCTGGCACACCCTATGCATTCAATATTCATATTGACTTTAAGCTACGTTTCTATTTCTTACCTTGGATTTCATGGTATTACGTTTTGAATTCTGTAAGATGTAATAAAATGCAGTATACAAGAAATAAAAGAAGCACTGAAATACAATTAAAAATCATGCAGCATCTGGCATGGTGCTTTACATTTGCTAAAGAGTCAGAAGAATAATTAAGTGGTCTGCCAAGACCCTTGGCAGTTTCCAAGTTGTGCTTCCATGGCGGTTCCAACCTTTTTAGGTCCGTGGACATATTTAGGTTTTTGGAGCAAATGCATCCTCTCTGGTCATTTCTCTCTCTCCCCCTCACCCTGGCTCAACATCCCTGCACCAGCCACTAAACACAGAAGGAAAAACTGCTGAGACACTCCTTAAAGGGGAGTGCAGACCTTCAGCATTCAACCCTACAGTATGTGAATGAATCCCACTGTGTTCAATGGAATTTATAGTGGATGCTCGGGTTGCGAACGTGATCCATGCAGGAGGCACATTCACAACCCGCAACATTCGTAACCCACAGTGTCGCATCTGCACACACGTGGGTTGCGATTCAGCTCTTCTGCACATGTGCAAAGCGCGATTTAGTGCTTCTGCGCATGCGTGAGCGACGGAACCTGGAAATAACCTCTTCCGGTACTTCCTGGTTTGGCATGGTGCACAACCCAAAAATGCGCAACCCGAAGCATCTGTAACCCGAGGTATAACTGTATAATGAATTTGATTGACTAAAATGTTCCTGCAATTAATTGAGCAAAATACTTGTTGTTGTTTTTAAGTTCTGCATTATTGTTAACACATGTATTTTATTCATTTATTTTAATCTCTTTATCAACCACCCAATAACCACAGTTCTCTGAATAATGTGCAAAATGAAATTGAAAGTCAATGTTACGATTGTTGTGAGCAAAACTCACAACAATATATCAGCTCGTTCTGCCTCTTAATATCTTCTTTCTTTCTTCTGCTCCTGCTCCAGAGGGGAGGCTCTGCCCATAACTGTGGGAAGCTGAAGGTGGGCCACGTGATCCTGGAGGTGAATGGAGTGGCAATGCATGGGAAAGAGCACCGGGAAGCAGCTCGCATCATCGCCGAGGCATTTAAAGCGAAGGACAAGGACTGTGTTGATTTCCTAGTCACTGAGTTTAATGTCTCACTTTAGGGATAGGGCCCAGAAAGGTCCAAAAGCCAAATGCAAGAAAGAAACAAAGCAAGAACAAGGGTTCGAATAGACTGTCACGTGCATGTTAGTACACGTGCACTATCACAAGACCCAGATAACTCCCACCTGAAGCCCAGCAACACATATACGCATGCCGCACACAGAGCACATGCAGGATATATGCTTTGGGTTGTTGCACTGGTACTCAAAGCAGCTTCTCTGCTACCACTCCAAGACTGAGCCCGGCCGGGTGGTCTGTGGGAACAAAGAGCAATGGAACATAGAGGAGAAACAAAGAGAGTCAGTCACCTCCTGATAATAGTTCTTTCCATAAACCATTCTCATCTGGTTGGTGAACTATGGCGTAGATGTCCCATCTCTGCCTATTTTGTCTCTGTGTTTGAATGACTTGGCCAGTCACTTGTCTGAATACCTCACCCCACCCTCTATAGCTCTTCCATTGCTTGCACCGTACAGTAGCATTTTGCACCTGCTTCAGAGCACCTGTGGGTTGGGTGAGGGAAGAGCCCACCTCCACTTCTCGAGCAGTCCTAGAGGAGAGAGGGGCTTCCAGGGGGCGCCATTTGTAATGCTTTGGGGTTTAACCTCTGTGACACACCTGGCGTGAGGTTCTTATACTCTCCCTTCCCACCCATTCACAGCCTGCCATGAACAATGCCTTGTAAATGGCCAGCAATGTCACTGTATTTATATATGAAAGAGCTTGTGCTTTTAATTTTTCAATAAATGAAACATGTTAGGAAATGACAACTTGTTTGATTGGTTATAACAGGGTGGGGAGAGAGCCAGTGTGGTGTAGTGATTAAGAGCGGTAGGCTTGTAATCTGGTGAACCAGGTTCGCGTCTCCGCTCCTCCTCATGCAGCTGCTGGGTGACCTTGGGCCAGTCACACTTCTTTGAAGTCTCTCAGCCCCACTCACCTCACAGAGTGTTTGTTGTGGGGAAGGAAGGGAAAGGAGAATGTTAGCCGCTTTGAGACTCCTTCGGGTAGTGATAAAGCGGGATATCAAATCCAAACTCATCTTCTTCTTCTCCTCAGACCTAGGAGGCCAAATGCAGGCCTCCAGCACTCTCTATTTAGTCCTCAGTACTCTCCCCAGACAACACCCTCCTTGAGTGTTTTTGCCTGGCTAGGATGTGTCCTTTAACTCTTGACAATACCTCTTGCTTGTCTGGGTGGAGGATAGAGAGGGCTGTGTGCATATAGAAACTAGCCCATGGAACGAACCCACTTCTGCTTCTGGCCCCCGCCCATCACTGGCATGTCAAGGTTGCCCTTAAGAAAATGCCGACCCCAGGCAAAAGAATGTTCCCCAGTAGAACTTGCCCTTATGAGGCAGTTACATGGACCAAAGGTCTCCGTCTTCCCACAGCTCATTAAGTGTCCTCCTTCCCCTGTTCCTTCCCAAGCAATCTGAAGTTCGTCATCATCTTGTCTGTCTTTGCTCTGCCCTTTTCATACCTCTTCAGGTTCTGGGAGACGAAGGGGGATGATAGCTGGTCGTAGCAGGAGGGGGAGACAACCTGGCTTCCTTACCAGCCTAACTCATCTCTGCCTCTTGACCTCTCTCCTCTCCTGATGCAGCATCTGTCTCTGACTCTGGACTGCTTTCTGACTGCCTTTTCTGCTCATTTCCTGTTACCTCTTCAGCTTTCAACACCTTCTCCCAGTCTGCTCCCTTTTCTCCCTCTGACCATACACTGTCCCACCACCAATTCCCTGGTTCCCTTCTCCTGGGGGTTCCCTTGGGGGTTCCCCAGCTGGTGCCTGACAAATCTACATCCAGCCAGTCCATGACAATATCAATACAGTGGTACCTTGGGTTAAGAACTTAATTCGTTCCGGAGGTCATTTCTTAAGCTGAAACTGTTCTTAACCTGAAGCACCACTTTAGCTAATGGGGCCTCCCACTGCTGCCGCGCCACCGGAGCCTGATTTCTGTTCTCATCCTGAAGCAAAGTTCTTAACCCAAGGTACTATTTCTGGGTTAGCAGAGTCTGTAACCTGAAGCGTCTGTAACCCGGAGCGTCTGTAACCCGAGGTACCACTGTACATTTAAAAGAACAAAATGCACACATCAGTGACTACTACATGCAACTCAAAAGATGGGCATCCTTTCTGTTTATTACCCCACAAATTCTACACAGTGAAAACCTTGGATTTTTCCAGCTCAGAAGATTCGCATTAGTGCAAACAAGTGAATGTTTATTTTTAGCTGCAGTTAAATGCACATTTTATAAAATCAGCTGAAAACAAGCTCCCCACCCCGTTCACCCACACAGCCTTCTCAGGTCATGAGGAGCAGAGATTGGCAAAAACTCCTATATGAAATAAAAGATGGCACAGAGGAGTTTTGCAAAATGAGGGTCTTTTAGCTTTTATTGAAACACCGTTTATCTTTTCAACTTTACAAAAACCTGAAGTAGGTTTTAGCAAACAAAAATATAATGAAACAACATTTCTTCTGCTGCTGCTGCTACTCAGAGCAAACTATATATGCACACACACACAAAAACACACAACACAAACCAAACATTGATACCAAGAAATCTTTGATGGAGAAAGGAGGAAAGGAGGAAACTTGGTTTACACTAGGGTTGTTGGCTGGGCTGATGGGAGTTGTAGTCCAACAGCATCTGGAAGACCACAGTGCCGCCCAGCTCTCCTTCGGGATTACAGTACTATGTGTTTTGCAAAATCCAGCGGGTGGGGAGAGTCCCCCACGTTCTGGCGAGGAAAAGAAAGAATCGGCTCTTCTTTTTTTTTTACGCGTCGCTCTGCATGCAAATTCAGCCCCGCCCCGATTTCCGACCAATCCCAATATAGCAAGAACTGTCCCGCTTTTAGCAGTCATTGAATTTCAGAGCATACTCTGCTTCTTTGCTAACGGACGCGAGCGGATGTGGGAGGAGGAGCCTTGAGGGCGTATTATGCAGATATCCCACCAAGCCCGGCCTCTTCCATCCCTGGCTATCTGCCTGCCCAGTATTGGAGGAGACTATTGTTAGCCGCCAAAGTTGCAACTCCAGGAAATTGACTAAGGGGGCCAAGCGCTCTTTTCTCGCCCGCGAAGGCGCAGCTGGAGGAAGAACAGAACGGAAACTTTGTCGCGCGCCGAGAGCGGAAGGAAAAGCTGGTCTCTACAGGTGAGTAGCCGGCTCTGGAGACCCCGCGTTTCGCGACTATCAGGAAAGGGCTCCGTGTGGGGAAGGGGCGCGTGAGAGAGACTGTCTTTAAAAGAGGTGGGGAGGCAGCCCAGGATAAATCCCTGCCACCCACCCCAGGCACTGAGAAATCATTCAGTGGCGCTTTGATCCCCCATCTCCACCCCCCCCGCCCTCGAGATGCGCTTTCTCTTTTCTTGGGGAAAAGAGAGAAAAAGTTGAGAACGTGGCCCCAATATGTCGCCAGTTGTGCATCTCTCCCCCTTTTCATGTTTATTTCAATTGTGACTGATTTCCCAGAAGGCTCAACTTAGAAAATAAAATAAAATCTGTCTCTTTTAATAAAGAACAATCTTCGTAGCACACGTCGATGCTTGCTTACTCAGGAGTAAGTCCCGCTGTGCCAGTGGGATGTTACATCCAAGTTAAGGTTGTGTGTAGGGTTGCAGACTTAACGAGTGATGCAGCGCTAAACCTACTAACGTGTATGCAAAGCTAAGCGGAGTCTAGTATGCTTTCAGATTGGATGGGGAACCTCGTGTTGAGATTCCTGCATTGTCGGGGGTTGGACTAGAGCACCCTCGAGGTCTCTTCCTACTCTGCAATTCTTCGAGGGTAAGGATTGTGCGCTGCCTTCTGTGTGTTGTTTCTCCCAAAGCGGGAGAAGAACCTGTTGTTGCTGTGGTTGCATCTTAAAGGGAAAAGGCATTGGCTGCAGGGAAGTTTTGTTGGTATCTGGCTACTTGCTAAGCAACCGAAGGGAACAGTCTAAGGCTGGTGAGTTCATCTGCTTGCTTCTCTTTGAAAGAGTTTTTAGACTTTCCTTCTTAGTTCCAGGGGAAGTGGAAGAGGGGAAGAAAACCACTTAGTTACTGAGGCTGCAATTCTGCATGTACACTTACCCAGGAGTAAGTCCCATGGAACTCAGTGGGATTTACTTCTAAGTAACTATGCTTTGCAACAACACCAGGCTTAGGTGTGTACGTTAAACTGAGCAACAGGGAACTTCCTAAATTCTCCCACGTGACTGGGGGCAAAAGAACTGTCTGCCCCCTTAAGAACATTGCACCTGCTGGATCAGGCCATCTAGCTGCTGGATCATCCCATCTAGCCCAGCATCCTGTTCTCACAGTGACCATCATGGGAAACCAGCAAGCAGGAATTGAGCACAAGAGCACTTTCCCCCCCTGTGGTTTCCAGCAACTGGTATTCAGAAACATTGCTGCCTCTGACCATGGAGGCAGAAAATACGTAGTCATCATGGCTAGTAACCATTGATAGCCTTCTCCATGAATTTTAAAGCCATGTAGTGGTTAAGAGCGGCAGACTTGTAATCTGGTGAACCTTCACGTCTCTGCTCCTCCACATGCAGCTGCTGGGTGACCTTGGGCTAGTCACACTTCTCTGAAGTCTCTCAGCCCCACTCACCTCACAGAGTGTTTGTTGTGGGGGAGGAAGGGAAAGGAGAATGTTAGCCACTTTGAGACTCCTCCTGGTAGTGATAAAGCGGGATATCAAATCCAAACTCCTACTCCTCTTCTTCTTGGTGGCCATCACTGCCCCTTGTGGGTGTGAGTTCCATAGGTTAACTGGGCACTGCATGAAGAAGTACTTTAGTTTATCTGTTTTGAATCTTCCAATATTCAGCTTCATTGATTATCCACAAGTTTTGTGTAATGGGGGGGGGGGGACTTCTCTCAATCCACTTTCGCCATGCGATGCCATTACAGGAAATTCTAGGCTTCCTCTCTGATTTTCTTTTAAGGAGGTGGGGGCGATGGCCAACAAATATCCAGCTTTATTAACGGTATTCAATATGCAACATAATAAACATTCCAGTTCCCCCTCCTCCTTTCAGAGGGAAGTTTTGGTTTAGGCAATAAGTCTACAGTAGTGTTATCCTAAATGGGTTGGACCTAAGTGAGTAGGGTCTGTCGATTGCAGTGGGTCTACTCTGGTTTCATCCAATGTTAGTCATACTCAGTGCATCTCCTAAGAAGTAAGCAAACGAGTTATGGGGTCCTTTGCAGGGTATTGCTATTATTATTTTTTACACTATCCCTTTACCCCTAGAACAAATATTGGCAGGGCGATTGCTGGCTCAATCAGAGATCCCAGTTTACAGATGGAAAGCTGAGAGTCTGACACATAACAGCAGCTTAAGTCAAAGGCTCATTTTCTTTTCGCTGTAAAAAAAATAAAAATCTTAAGGCTATCTATGTAATAAAAAAATAAAAAATACATCAATCATACTTTCATGCTTTATAGAATTTGAGACTTGAAAGCTTCTCTGTTGCACCACCACCATCAACAACCAGAATGTTCTCATGAGTTGCTCAGCTAACAGAGTATTCTGTCTTTGATCTAAAGCTCCAGTGAGTGACATTGCAAACTCTGGGTTCATTTATTACCTCCTGGGGTACATGTGTGTCTGTGTCTGTGGCTTTGCAGTATAACCTAGAGGTATCCAGATGGTACAAAAACCATGTGAAACACAGCTGGGTACAGAAGAATGGAGAAATGCTGTGTTATATAATGTTCTGACTCTACAGTCTCTCTCTCTCTCTCTCTCTCTCTCTCTCTCTCTCTCTCTCACACACACACACACACACACACACACCAGTTTCCTTGTCGTATTGCAGCCTTACCCAGCCTGTTGCCCTCCAAAGGTTGTTAGACTCCAACTCCCATCAGCCCCAATCAGCATGGTCAGTGACTGCAGATGTTGGGAGATGGAGTCCAGCAATATCTAGAGGGCCACAGGTTCCCATCTGCTCCGATTAAAGGGCTCATTTTCAAATATTTGGTTTTTTAATCAAGCAAAATATGCCACATGCCAAGCAGAATTTAAAATTATCAAGCCACCCACTTTGCAAAATTTATGTGATCTCTGATCACGCAGCAAAGCTATAAAGCTGACTTTTAAAACATTTCCTATCAGTTTCAAAAATGTTAAAAGCAAATGACATCCTCACACTTAAGTTTAAGTGTGGAAGACCTTTTAGTTTCTATTTTTTATAAAATAATAAAAAATCCCATATGCTTACTTTCAAAAGAAGAACTAATCAGCTGAGAACGGAACTCAGTGCTGTTCTCAGGGCTGTCCTTGAGAACAGGGAGAGTGCTCTGCTTCTCAGCTCTCCCACAGCTGGACTGTAGATATTGAGTGAGTGGCCAGCATACTGAATGAGTTGAATTCTGTGTTACAGAGTTTGATGCCTTATATATTATACTGTTTATGGATTTTGATGTTTTCCACACTGTATTTAATTTTTACTGCTTTATTGCTTTTTTTTGTAAATCACTTGGGGATCTGTTCTGATGAAAATCAGTGTGTAAGTACTTGACATAAATACTAATAAGTAAATAACTGACCAACTTTCCTCTGGATAGAGTGCAACTGGTTTAAAAATCCACTGGTTTAGAAATCAAAGATGAGTGATGGGTTGAAATTAAAATGTACTTCTCCACCTTAAGCTGCTTGCTTATTTATTTATTTATTTATTTGACTAACTCAGTTGGTTAGAGCATGGTGCTGATAACACCAGAGTTGCAGGTTTGATCCCCATATGGGATAGCAGCATATTCCTGCATTGCAGAGGGGTTGGACTAGATGATCCTTAGGGTACCTTTGAAATCTACAATTCTTTGATTTTATGATTCTAAAAAATACACACCCCTTACATGACAGAAAATATCACAGTGGTCTATGGAGAATGATCTAAAACATTCATTTTAAAAACAGTGATAAATGCAAACATTAAAATCATTTATTTATTTAAAAATATCAAAATAATGAATGAAGCCAGTAATAGTTTTTTGTTTTTGTTTTTTTAAAAAAACTAATATGCATAATAAAATGTAGTGTTAAAATTGCTGCACGTTAAACTTTGATGCCTGGGGAGGTTTGTCAAAACACAAAACAGAAAATTCAGCAGGAGCTGAAAACAGTGCACGGAAAGTGCCTGCCCTAACATTAATAACATTAATAACAATATTTTAAGAGCGCAGAGATAATTCATGTCTGGATTTCATAAAACTTTCCTTGCCAAGAAATTGTAGCCACGTGTCTTAATCTTTAAGCACCATTCTTTGGAAGTGAGCCGGGCTGAGATCTTTGGGACTTAATCCTGTAATTGGTTGCATAATATGGTTTAACTCAAAGTCTCATCATTTTGGTACTTTGGCCGTACTACCTGGAGGGGAAGGGTGGTCCACAATACAGTGGTACCTCAGGTTACATACACTTCAGGTTACATACACTTCAGGTTACAGACTCCGCTAACCCAGAAATAGTGCTTCAGGTTAAGAACTTTGCTTCAGGGTGAGAACAGAAATCGTGTTCTGGCGGTGCGGCGGCAGCAGGAGGCCCCATTAGCTAAAGTGGTGCTTCAGGTTAAGAACAGCTTCAGGTTAAGTACGGACCTCCGGAACGAATTAAGTACTTAACCCGAGGTATCACTGTATGTCTATGATTCACTATCATAGCATAGCCTCCAAACATTCCTATATAACTGAAGTAGGGAGTCTTTTTCAGCCCAAGAGCCGCATTCCCTTCTGGGCAACTTTCTCTAAGCCACATCACATCCCAGCGGTAGGCGGGGCCAGAGGCAAAAGTGGGTGGAGCAATTAAAATTTATCTTTCTACCCGGAAGAGGTCACTTTTGTGCTGCAGACATAGCAGGGCTTGTTTGTTTTCATGTACATGTATATACAGTATAGACACACACACCTCTGTCCTCCATCGAGGCAAACAAAAATCAGCATTATCTAGTCCAGGGGTCAGCAAACTTTTTCAGCAGGGGGACAGTCCACTGTCCCTCAGACCTTGTGGGGGGCCGGACTATATTTTGGAAAAATAATAATGAATGATTTCCCATGCCCCACAAACAACCCAGAGATGCATTTTAAATAAAAGGACACATTCTACTCATGTGAAAACACACTGATTCGCGGGCTGGATTTAGAAGGCGATTGGGCCGGATCTGGCCCCCGGGCTTTAGTTTGCCTACCCATAATAGTCACTCAATATGTATATTAAGCTGTAACATGTTACTACACATTGCACATTGCAGCAAGGTCAAAACACGCAAAGAGGTTGCAAAGCTGAGCCAGTAGTGGATGTGGCTGGGGAGACAGTCCCAAGGGCTGGTCAGAGGGCCCCATTTGCCCCCACTCCCAGACCTGAAGTTTACTATATAGTGGTACCTCGGGTTACAGACGCTTCAGGTTACAGACGCTTCAGGTTACAGACTCCACTAACCCAGAAATAGTACCTCGGGTTAAGAACTTTGCTTCAGGATGAGAACAGAAATCGTGCTCTGGCGGCAGCAGGAGGCCCCATTAGCTAAAGTGGTGCTTCAGGTTAAAAGCAGTTTCAGGTTAAGAACGGACCTCCGGAATGAATTAAGTTCTTAACCCAAGGTACCGCTGTATACAAACAGCCCTTATTTTCTGATACTTGTCTCATTTAAACCCACGAACAAGCCGGGATCACACATTCTCATAGTTTCCCAGGCTCATTTCCCTGGTAAGATGGACTGATAAACACTGTAGCTCTGTGAGGGGAACGTGCTTCTTCTAGCAGCTCTCTGCATCCCAGGATTCCTTTGGAGAGCCCACAACTTTTTAAAGTGATAATGATACAGCTTTAAACATGCTGTGCAGATGAGGCCAAACAAACAACTTGCCAAAATACTGTATAAAGTAGGTAACAATAAAAAAAGGGAATCCAGGAAGAGAGGGGCACAGAATTGGGAAAACAGATGATTTCTTTCCCGTTTTGTGCCTCTTGGACATATTTGAGGAGGGAGGTGAGCAGCTGAACAGAGCACTTAGGAGGGAGAGGAGTCTGTGGCTGGGGAAGATGAATAATCTGATTAGCAAAGCTGACTTCTCTAAACTGCAAGGGGCGGGGAGAAATGTAAGATTCCTCTTAACTGGCCTTTTTCTATACAGTGCATGCTGGTAGCAGGATGCAGTGTATTTCTGGGGAAAGCAGACAGAGGAACTCTCACTAGTTGTTTAAAAGGACTTTCTTTGCTCAAAACGGAACTGGATTGATGCTTCATGTTCTGATAGCAAAATGTTTAAGTACTTGAGAGGGAGGGGAGCAGGGAGAGAAGGAAGCAGGGGTCCTTCAGTAGAATGCGGGGAAACAAATTTTTTTGCGTGCTGTTGTCTAAATTTGACAACTTCTTTTCAATATGGAGAAGGGTACAACGTACCTGCAAACTTCTTTATACATTTTACATTGGAGTAACAATAAGCATAGTATTCAACATAGTTCAGGACATAACAAGTTGCTTTATAGAGTCAGACCAATCGTCCATCTAGCTCAGGGGTCAGGAAACTTTTTCTTTTTTTATATAATAAATGTTTATTAGAATTTTACAAAACATAGAAATCATAGAATCACATAAATCAAACAATCACATAAATCAAAAACAGAAAACAGAAAATACACACTTAGTAAAGAAAAGAAAAAAGAAAAATCCACTTTTAAATTTCAAGGTTCTATATCCCTCTTTCCTGACCTCCTCACATCTCCCTTTTTTGTGTTCCTCTTTATTCCGTCAAATTCAGCAAATTCTAACCCTCTTTCAAACCTCATTTATAATTTATATGTTCCCACTTATTATGTCTCTAATTTCCCTTATCTTGGTCCTTTACTCCACCTTATATACTTTAACATAATGTTATTCTAGTCATACCCCCCTTCTCTTTTTTTAAAATTCTTTTTTCATAGCTCTTTTAACCATATCCCAAATGCCATGTTACCTTCACATCCCACATCATTTTAACATTCAAACATTTTACAATATTTCTGTAGATAATCCTTGAACTTTTTCCAATCCTCTTCCATCAACTCTTCTCCCTGGTCACGGATTCTGCCGGTCATTTCTGCCATCTCCATATAATCAATCACTTGCATCTGCCACTCTTCCACGGTGGGTAGGAAACTTTTTCAGCAGGGGGCTGGTCCACTGTCCCTCAGACCTTGTGGAGGGCCGGACTATATTGGGGGGGGGGTGAATGAATTCCTATGCCCCACAAATAACCCAAAGATGCATTTTAAATAAAAGCATGCATTCTACTCATGTAAAAACACACTGATTCCTGGACCGTCCGTGGGCTGGACTGAGAAGGCAATTGGGCCGGATTGAGCCCCCGGGCCTTAGGTTGCCTACCCATGATCTAGCTCATTGCTGTTTACACTGGCTGGCAGTGGCTCTCCAGGGTTTCAGGCACGGTCTCTCCCAGGCTTTGTGGAGATGACAGGGGTCAAACCAGGGACCTTTTTGCATACATCTCAGATGCCCTGTCTGACCCATGGAGAGATGCTGCCAGTCAGTGTAGACAATACTGATCTAGTTAGAGCAGTGGTCTGACTTAGGTCATATAAGTCAGCTTATGTTCCTCCATGATTTGTCTTCTCATATTTGAATACTGCTTTAAAGGTGACATCAATAAATAGTGTTGGCTCAGATTTTGGAGGGTCTTTTGAGTAGGACATCTTCCATAAGCCACCTCCCATCACCACCCTCAGTTATTCCACCTCCATCCATTGCCACCAGCTCTTCCTCTTTCTCAGTGTGGCTGACATCTGCTTGCTTGCCAGAGGGCAAGCAGGCAGATGCAGCTACTCTTCCTCCACCTTCCCACCACCACCAGCACCACTGATCTGCTTGCTTCCACCCTCTGAAAGTAATAAGAGCCTGCTGGATCAGGCCAGTGGCACATCTAGTTCAGGACCCTGTTCTCATAGCGGCCAGCCAGGTGGTTAGGGGAAGCCAACAGGCAGACTCTTAAGTGCAACAGCCACTCTCTCCTCCTGTATTTTCCAGCAACTTATATTCAGAAACATACTAGCAGGGATACAGGCAACTTGCAACTTACATCCATTTGAGTGCTTTTTGTTTTATGTGCTTGGCAAATCTTTAAAAAAAAACATGGAAAGGGGGCAGCCATCTGGGAAAAAAGACTTTGCCAATCCCACCTGCCATTGAACCCAATGTGCTTTGGCTTTACATGCTATCCCTGGAACAGAACCCCTGTGTAAGTTGAATCACCTGTATTTACTAAAGGCTTCAGATATAGATGACCTCATTCCTGCATCCCATGGCCTCTGTGTAATGCATATTTTCCTGCCCTCACCAGAATTTAATTTAATTTTAATTTTTTTATATTAAAAAATGTATAATTTTTTTTATAAAAAAATTGAATCCAAATAGTTGCTTTAAAATGAAATTATAATGGTGATACTTAGGAGGCTGCTTCTTGCAACTGGTGCCTTCATTTCCACCAAGTTGTCCTATAACTGAGCCCTAAATATAGGGGTTTTTTAGGATTGACAGCCATGACTGCACCTGTTTGCTTGTACCACCCACGTTTTTGAGTTGAAAAAAGGGAGAGAAAGATCAATGTGCTTGGATATATCAGGAACAGTGATCAAAGAATGTGACTAGACTCTGATGACTAATGAGAGTTAATGCACTCATGCCACTTTTGCCCAGTGGAATGTGATACATTAGCAATGGATCAATTGCAAGTTAGATAAATAAATAGTGTCATCCTGGATAAATACTGTTCTGTTTCTAGTTCAACTCATTTTGTCTTGCTGCACCGCTTTCTGTTTAGACCGAGCCTGTCTCAGTTTGATGTGTGAATGGGAGAGGATGATATTTGAAGGGCCTGGGAGACCCTCTCTTAAGGACATAAAGTCCTACTGGATTAGACCCAAAAGTCCATTCCTTACCAGCTTCCCACAGTAGGCAACAAGATGCTTTTGGGAGCCCTACAAGGAGGACATGAAAGCCACCTCTTCACCCATCTCTAGTGACTGGTAACTAGAGATAGACTGTCTTTCAATATGAATGGTCTATATCAGGGGCACAGGTGCTGGGTAGCCCCCAAGGTGGGGGTGGCAGTACATGGCTCATCGTGTGATATTACACATATTTTCCAACACTGCGCAGGCTGGACCAGCATGGCCTAGTGGAAGACTGTGCTGGCCTCTGCAATGTTGGGAGATGCTTCTCAGGCTGGAGCAACCTTGCCTCGTCTGCAGCTTCAATTTTCAGGGGGCTGAGCCCCCTGCTAAGGAATATTGAGGGGGCTGATGACACCTCTGACCCCCAGAGTTGGCATGCCTGATCAGGGGTAGGAAACCTCAAGGCCAGGAGACAAATGTGGCCCTCCAGGCCTCTCTGTCTGCCCCTTGGAACTCTTCACAGTCTCACCCAGTTGCACTCCCCATTGACCCTCCTCAATGCCCTCCTTTGATTGGAGCAGGGGCAGTTGCCCAATCCTCAATTTCCTTGGTCTAACATACCAGCATCTGTTCATTTTTTGCTCTGAGATTAATAACAGTTTTGGTGAAGAGGGGCAATTAAAGGGGGAGTTGGGCTTAAAAAGGCTCCCCATCACCATTCTGTATAGTTGGCCACTGAGCATTCTAAATCCCATTCCTGGGTTTTTTGTGTGTGTGGGGGGGTATTCTTTGTATTTCTACAAATCTTGGGGTTTCTCTAAGCTCCCCTCCTCTGCATGGATGGTGTTGCTTTGGCTACAATAGCAAGGACACAGGCCTCTAACGTCTGAAATAAAAGGTGATGATGGGGCCGCCAATGAATTAAGAACATTAACTCCCTTAGCAAACACTGGTGTACTTGTGTTCATGCCTCTTTTGATTGGTATTTATTACATTTATATCCCATCTCTCCTCTAATACTGCATACTTGGTTCTCCTCCACCACATTTTATTCCTCACAACAACCTTAGGCTGAATCAGCCCCAAATGTCCATGTAGATCTCCCTCCCACACATGGCTAACTTAGGTTCCAGTTAACCCTAACTTAAGAAGAGCCCTGATGGATCAAGCTGATGATCCATCTAATCCATAGTGGCCAACCAGATGCCTCAATAGGAGGACTGCCAACAGGACCTGAGTGCAACAGCACCTCTTCCCATTTGTAGTTCCCAGCAACTGGGAAAGTCCACAAGCCCAGTGTGAGTGCAACAGCCTTCTGCTGCTGTTCTGGCCTAGCAACTGGTGCTTCAAGGTGCTCTTGTTTCTGAACCAGGAGGTTGCATATAGCAATCATCTGGTAGCCAGTCAAGGAAAAGTGGTCATCAACCCTCCTCCATCCCTGATTGATAATCTGCTAGCTTTTGTCTCTGCCTACTGGCTGAGCATCTACTGTCAATGTGTTTATCTCTGCCTGCCAGCCTGTTTTTTCTTTTGTCTTGATTCTCAGTTGGGGCAAATCTGGAATGGTATTTTTAATGACTGCGCCCCCCAACCTTGCTGTAAGAAAATTTGCCATTCAACAGATCCAATTCCCCTTAGCACAAATAACTGATTAAGCAACTATCTGGGATGTTGAATTGCAATGCCATGTGAGTAAAATGACCAAGTACCCAGAAATCAAAGATAATGGGTGGGGGTTTACTTCAGTAAGGTATATATCCAAGCTAGACATACCCTAATTTAGAAGATATTTTACCCTTGCCAGATTCAATGTCCTACCACCTGCATCATAATAATAATAATAATAATAATAATAATAATAATAATAATTAATAATTTATTATTTGTACCCCGTCCATCTGGCTGGGCTTCCCCAGCCACTCTGGGCGGCTTCCAAAAAAATATTAAAATCCTCTAATACATCAAACATTAAAAGCTTCCCTAAATAGGGCTGCCTTCAGATGTCTTCTAAAATTCTGATAGTTGTTGTTCTCTTTGACATCTGGTGGGAGGGCGCTCCACAGGGAGGGCGCCACTACCGAGAAGGCCCTCTGCCTGGTTCCCTGTAACTTGGCTTCTCACAGTGAGGGAACCGCAATTTGACTAGACAGGACTCTGGCACTCTCTCGCCTCGGCCCTGCTCCCACGGTGGCGTCTACCTCTTCCCCAATCTGAGTGACTTTATCTGCAAAAAACTTTGCAAAATCATTGCAGGAGATCATGTGGGGAGACAGCCAGGTGGCCCAGTAAGGGCAGAGCCATGCTTAGCCACCATAGAATACTGACTGGGTTTTGGGGGGCAGAATGAAAAATTGACTGGGATGGGAATGGAAAGGAGTATAGTGGAAGACAACATGGCTGGCAGCCTCAAGAGGAATTTAAATAATCAATAAAAGGTACAGGAGTAAACAGTTTTGTTTAGCTTGGAACATGGGGTTGTTGTTTTTTAAGAGTACAGTGATACCTTGGTTCTCAAACACCTTGGTACTCAAACAACTTGGAACCCAAACACTGCAAACCCGGAACTAAGTGTTTGGGTTTGCGAACTTTTTTTGGAAGCTGAACATGCTCTGTTTTGAGTATTACGCTTCCGATTTGAGTGCCACACTTCCGCTTTGAGTGTTACGCTGAGGTCTGTCTGTTTTTGCTATTTATTTTGTGTTTTTGCAGCTCTTTTTCTTTTGTTTTTGTGACTGTGTGGAACCCACTTCAGCTACTGATTGATTGATTGTGTGACTGCAATACATTGTTTTTTGCTTTCATTTTATGGATCAATGGTCTTGTTAGATAGTAAAATTCATGTTAAATGGCTGTTTTAGGGGTTGTTTTTAAAAGTCTGGAATGGATTAATCCATTTTGCATTGCTTTCTATGGGAAAGTGTGCCTTGGTTTTGGAACGCTTTGGTTTGGAACGGACTTCTGGAACGGGTTAAGACTGAGAACCAAGGTACCACTGTGTGCAATTTATCATAACGATGCATTCTTGGGCATGTTTTCTTGGAACTAAGTTCCACTGTTGTCGTGGGCCTTTCTTTTGATAAAACAGAAGGTGGTGTGGCTCAGTGGTAGAGCATTTGCTTTGCATGCAAAAAGATCCCAGGTTCAATCCCCAGCATCTCCCAGTAGGGCTGGGAAGGACTCTGGCCTGAAATCCTGGAGAGCTGTTGGCAGTCAGTATTAACAGTACTGAGCAAGGTGGACTAGTGGTCTGACTAGTGATATAAGGAACCTTCCTATGTTCCTAAAATGGGATTATACTGTAAGCACAATTCAGCTGGTAGTAAACTTTGCATGAGAAAAGTGGATAAGGAGCAGTTTTTTTAAAAAAAAATAAACCTACAGCCCAAGGAAGTACATCTTCAGCTGTACTGGGTGGAGATTTTACTTTAAGGCATGTTTTGGTCTTGTAATATTAGTCACATCACAAGTTGTTTTGAGGCCGGGCTGACCATTGCTGCAATCAGAAAAGTTGTAAACTGAGATATATCAGCTGTCTCTTAAGAAAGAACAACGTGCTGTGACCAGGATTGGGGTGCTGGGGGTGGGGGTGGATCTTACAGAAAGGTCCCTTCTAAACATCTGTTTAATTGTGCATTCATGATTATTTGTGCTCATGATGGTATTGGTATACGCAATCCTGTTCCAATACTGTTTGTGCCTACGGATGTTTCAGGACTATTTCATTTCTAGTCAGGCTTTGCCCCATAGCTTCCTGTGGAAACCCCATAACTTTTTATGCCACAAATCACAAAGAGTGTCCCTCTCAACGTGATAATGTGGTAACATTGGGGAAGCACTGCAGAACAAAAGTGGAATGATGCATGGAGAGTCCAGTATAAATCAATGTCTAATGCACTGTTATTATTTCAGTTACGTGTTGTGAAATATACTCACAAACCAACAATTACCCAGCATTCTGGAGGGAACCACAGATCTTTCATTGGCACCCCTACCTTTGTCCTTTCTGCAGAATCCCTTCTGCAGTGCTAATGTGCTTGTGGTTTTGCTATAATGTTTTTGGAGATTGGCAAGCAAAGCAGAAGACAAAAACAGCAGGAGAGGCCCAACTGAGGAAGTGAGATGGTGCAATAGAAATGAAATAACTCAAAAAAAGTTGATGAGATCATGTGGGTAGCAAATAGCCTGTCTACAACTTTTTCTGTTTTTTTGTCCTGTAGGTGTTTTTTTTTGCAAAATCATTTCTTGCCTGCCTCATCTGCAGCCCTTGTTAAGAATCATTTGCATTTACAGTGGTACCTCGGGTTAAGTACTTAATTCGTTCCGGAGGTCTGTTCCTAACCTGAAACTGTTCTTAACCTGAGGTATCATTTTAGTTAATGGGGCCTCCTGCTGCTGCCGCATGATTTCTGTTTTCATCCTGAAGCAAAGGTCTTAACCCTGGTACTATTTCTGGGTTAGCGGAGTCTGTAACCTGAAGTGTATGTAACCTGAAGCGTCTGTAACCCAAGGTACCACTGTATATAAAAACATTTCAGAAACAGGTAGTCCTTTGCGTACATCAGAGGGGAATGTTTTTTTCAGCCTGAGGGCTGTATTACCTTTCAGGAAACCTTACTGGGAGCCATGTTTCAGGGCTAGGCAAAGGCACACAGAGCCACAGATGTAAAGTTCAGTAGGCTTCTAGCCACAATGGCTATTTTCTACTTTCACTGTTTGAAGCAATTGGCCTCTTAGCACCAATTGCTGGGGATCACAGGTGGGGAGAGAGATGTTGCACTATGGTCCTGCTTACGTGCTTTCCACAGGCATCATGTTGCCCACTGTGAGAACAGGATGATGGGCTAGACGAGTCCCCTTTGTCCTGGTTCATCTGGTCTCTTCCTATACCCCCAACACCTCTGTATACCATTTGCCTGGAATTGCAAGTGGGCTGTTAGGCTCAAGTCCTGTTTGTGGGCTTCCCACAAGCATCTGGTTGGCCACTGTGAGAAAAGGTTACTGAACTAACTAGATGGGTCATTGGCCTGATCCAGAAGGCTCATCTTATGTTCTTTTTTGGGACATCTGCCTGTACGAAGCTCTGTGTGTTCAGGATTTGGATGAAAAATACTAGGACTTGCAGCTTGTGAATACAGTTCTAGGTGTAATTTAGGGCGTGGCGTGGGTGGCGCTGTGGGTTAAACCACAGAGCCTAGGACTTTCCGATCAGAAGGTCGGCGGTTCAAATCCCTGCGACAGGGTGAGCTCCCATTGCTCGGTCCCTGCTCCTGCCAACCTAGCAGTTTGAAAGCACGTCAAAGTGCAAGTAGATAAATAGGTACCGCTCCGGCGGGAAGGTAAACGGCGTTTCCGTCCGCTGCTCTGGTTCACCAGAAGCGGCTTAGTCATGCTGGCCACATGACCCGGAAGCTGTACGCCGGCTCCCTCGGCCAGTAAAGCGAGATGAGCGCCACAATCCCAGAGTCGGTCACGACTGGACCTAATGGTCAGGGGTCCCTTTACCTTTACCTTTAAGCAAAAGTGGAGGAGGCTACTGGAAGTCTCATGTAAATTTAGGACAGAGAAACAGGCTATTATAATATCTGAAGAGCCCACCTGGAACAGAGGCAGGTCTCAGCTTCTGTGCAGATTTCTTAAAGTTGTTCCCAGTCCAAGCATTGCATGCCAGCATTCTCTGTGACATCAGAAATAAAACCATGTGTTTCAACCTTAAGAATAGCCCTCCTGCATCAGGGTAAAGGGCTCATCTATTTCAGAATTCTGCTTCCCACAGTGGGCCAGTCAGATATTTTCAAGGCATGAAGGCAACAGCCCTCACACGTCGCTTACCTATTTAGCAACTGGTGTCACCATGATCAGAGGCTGCAGGGGCAGCTGTTGTGGCTCAGTCAGGTCTAAGCTGACTATGGAGTACTGGGAGACATTTGCACCTGAGATGGTTGTAGAGAGGAACCTCCCAGATAACCAGAGCTGGTAGGGCCATTCCCTGGACCCTCAGGGGTTCCCCTGAGCCTGAAGCTCCAGATGCCTCCCACTGCACATCACCAGGAGGGAGGCTGTAGTATGGAGGGAGTGCCCATCTTCAGGCCAGAGGGTTGGCCCTCTGAAATTCTCTCAAGGGAGTGGAGCCTGGAAGAGGGAGGCACAGGCATTAAAGGCCTCGATCTGCTCTCAAGCTTTGTGTAAGCAAGCTGCTCATTTGGAGCTGTCCATGGTCTTCCAGCCTTGGTGCTTTTCCTTTCGGTTCCAGTGTCAGACCAGAACATGACAGGTGTTCAGATACCTTGCCTAGGGACATGAAGGTTCCATATGGGCACCACAGCTAGCGGCCTTTGATAAACCCATTCTTCATGAATTTGTCACATTCCCTATTGAAAGGGAAAAAGCTTGACAAGGGGAGCATTATGGAACACCACTTAGGTTTCCAGCTTTTCTTTTCATTAACATCATAAGCAGAGGAGCAATCCAAGTTGCTGTTTTACTGGTGAGTTGTCCTTCCTGTGCCTACTCTGGTTTGTCCTTCAGAAAAGCTTCATGCTGAGAATCTCCATGGTCACAGCTTAGATTTAATCCATAGTGATGTCCTTGGTTCCCAAGTGCGGCAATTACCAGCTGTCTCCAGTTTCAGATGTGGCCTTGCTGTGTTTGTTGTGCTGGTTCTTTTTGCTCCTGGGTGGAGAGGTGTTTAACACAAGAGAAGGAGTAGTGTCTTGGGATGCCAGGCGCATTTACTCAGAGGCAAGTCTCACTGAGGTGGCCAACTGGTGCTTGCCCTGCTTCTATCCAGACTCCAGGTGGGGCTCATATGCTCAAAAGGTTGCTGCATAACAAAAATAAAATCCTGCATGTAGAAAACTAGGAGAAGTGGCTAGTCTCCAAACCCTGAATCACTAGCTTGTTAAGTGCAGGGAACATGTGTGGTGTTACAGAGGAGCATCATGTGAGCCCTCACATAAAGTGGGAGACACAGACACATATTGCCCACCTCAGGAGCTTAGTTCAATGGAGCATAGTGCCATGTACAGTCATACATAGGGTTACAGCCGCTTCAGGTTGCGTTTCTTTCGGGTTGTGGACCACTGAAACCGGAAGTACCGGAATGGGTTACTTCTGGGTTGCGGTGGTCGCACATGCGCAGAAGCGCTAAATCTCTCTTTGCACATGTACAGAAGTGCCAAATCGCAACCCGTTCGTGCGCAGACACGCAGACGCGGGTTGCGAATGCTGCGGGTTGTGAATGTGCCTCCCGCACGGATGACATTCTCTCTTTTATTTTTTTTAAAGATATTTATTAGGTTTCCAATTTTTATACAAACAAAAAGAAAAAAGCAAAAAAGTTTAAAAACACGTACAGTTCACAATACTTAATTTTCAATGACATATTTCCCTGACCTCCTCATACCTCCCCTTCTTGTATTCCAATTCAAATTATTTACTCAGCAAATCCTTATCTCAAAACATTGCAGCTAGAAACCCCTTAATTTCTATCCAACATCATTCAACACTCTTTAATTTTACAATATTTCTGTAAACAGTCCTTAAATTTCTTCCAATCTTCTTCCGCCGACTCTTCTCCCTGGTCACGGATTCTGCCGGTCATTTCTGCCAATCCCATGCAGTCAATCATCTTCATCTGCCATTCTTCCAGGGTGGGTAAATCTTGTGTCTTCCAATACTTTGCAATGAGTATTCTTGCTGCTGTTGTAGCATACATAAAGAAAGTTCTATCCTTTTTTAACACCAACTGGCCGACCATGCCCAAGAGAAAGGCCTCTGGTTTCTTCAAGAAGGTATATTTAAATACATTTTTCAGTTCATTATATATCATTTCCCAGAAAGCCTTAATCTTAGGGCATGTCCACCAAAGGTGAAAAAATGTACCTTCAGTTTCCTTACATTTCCAACATTTATTGTCGGGCAAATGATAGATTTTTGCAAGCTTGACTGGGGTCATGTACCACCTGTATATCATTTTCATAATATTCTCTCTTAAGGCATTACATGCCGTAAACTTCATACCTGTGGTCCATAACTGTTCCCAGTCAGCAAACATAATAGTATGTCCAACATCTTGTGCCCATTTAATCATAGCAGATTTGACCATCTCATCCTGAGTGTTCCATTTCAACAGCAAGTTATACATTTTTGACAAAGTCTTAGTTTTGGGTTCTAACAGTTCTGTTTCCAATTTAGATTTTTCCACCTGGAAGCCAACTTTCTTATCCAAATTGTACGCCTCCATTATCTGATAATAATGAAGCCAGTCTCGCACTTTATCTTTTAATTTCTCAAAACTCTGCAATTTCAATTTGTCTCCTTCTTGCTCCAAAATTTCCCAATATTTTGGCCATTTGGCCTCCATATTAAGTTTTTTTCTGAGCCTTAGCCTCCATCGGTGACAACCACCTTGGGGTTTTATTTTCTAGTAAATCTTTGTATCTTATCCAGACATTAAACAATGCTTTCCTGACAATATGGTTTTTAAATGCCTTATGTGCTTTAACCTTGTCGTACCACAAATATGCATGCCACCCAAACACATTATTAAAACCTTCTAAATCCAAAATGTCTGTGTTCTCAAGAAGCAGCCACTCTTTCAACCAGCAGAACGCTGCTGATTCATAGTAAAATTTAAAGTCTGGCAGGGCAAATCCACCCCTTTCTTTTGCATCCGTTAATATCTTAAATTTTATTCTGGGCTTCTTGCCCTGCCAGACAAATTTAGAAATGTCTTTCTGCCACTTCTTGAAACAGTCCATTTTGTCCAAAATTTGCAATGTTTGAAACAAAAACAACATTCTAGGCAATACATTCATCTTTATAGCTGCAATTCCCAACAAGGAAAGCTTCAAATTTGACCAAATTTCTAAATCTTTTTTCACTTCCATCCAACATTTTTCATAGTTATCTTTAAACAAATTCCCATTTTTACCTGTCATATTAATCCCCAAGTATTTCACTTTCTTCACCACAGTCAAACCCCGCACGGATCACATTCTCAACCCAAGCGTCCACTGTAGATGTGTGGTTTGGCCTTGTGTGGACTTGATCTTGCATGTTTTTTTCCAGAATTCAGATTGCCTCAGTAGAGGATTTGGGAGCCTTTGGATGGATTTTTTCTCTCTCTAACTCATATATTTAACCTGTGGAGAAACAGAGTGGATGAAAAGACTTTTCTCTAGAGAGGGGTAAAGGGGGCCGTGAACTCATGGCTTTAGGGAAAGCAAGAAGAGACAGCATGAGTGGTTACTGGTGCCTTTGGTGTGGGAGGAAACTAGCTTCTCTTTCTCTCTCCGTGTGTGTGTGTGTGTGTGTGTGTGTGTGTGTCTAAGAAAAGGAGAGTCACACAATAGAGAAAAATCATGCAGGCTTATTGAGAGGCCCCTCTCTTTAAAAGCAGCCTTGGGCGACAGTGAAAGTGAAGGCCACTTAGTCTCCCAGAACAAACAGCGGTGAACAAAGGAGGCGGTGTGCTAATGGGTCTTTCTCAGCCAAGCTGGACTGCAACAAGCCCAGCAGCTGCAAGTGGAACCCAGGTAATGTGGTTGCATCTGCATAACCACAGGGTGAGCTGCAAACCCTAATGGACTGTGCATGACCTTACCTTGATGGATTCCCTTGTGGGGTGGGGGCAGAAGCCCTGTCCACCTCAAGTGGAGCATCATGCAGGAAGAAGGAAGCCCATACTTAAAACTATGGAACTCACTCCCAGATGATGTGGTGACTGCCACTAACTTGAATGACATCAGAAGAGGATTGGACGAATCCATGTTGATAACTACTAGGCACATTGGCCATACTGTTTCTCCGCAATCAGACAGTATGCAGGGAATTACTATTAGGGAAGAGTGCTGTTGCACTCATGTCCTGCACCCAAGAGGTATCTGGTTGGCCACTGTGAGAGCAGGATAGGAACATAAGAGGCTGCCTTGGTCCATCTAGCTCAGCATTGTCTATGCTGACTGGCAGTGCCTCTCCAGGAGTTCATAGAGGGTACACTCCCACTCCTTTCTGGAGATGCCAGGGATTGAACCTGGGATGTTCTGCATGCAAAGCAGATGCTTTACCACTGAGGTATGTGCCTTCCCCAAATGGACACTGCTAGGTGGGTCTTTGGCTTTATCCAGCTGGAGTCTTCATACATTCTGTCCACCTTGTACAGAAGCCTACTCCCAACAGCTGTGCACAAGAACCCCTGTTTGAAGTCTATGATCTTAGTGGATTGTGTGAATGCCCCCTTTGATTTCCTCAACTCTATGTGAGATGAGTCCTTTATTGCCTTGCTGGCTCTGGAATCAATGCCACCTCTCCATTGGAATGAATGGAACCTTTTCAGACGCTACAGTTTGGCTGGAGAGGATAGAAGACTCCAACCCCCCGCAGCTGTGTCACACTTTGCCTGTGGCAAATGGCACGGCCTGATACTGGAATTTCTGTGTCTGCCATCTGTATGGAAGGGGAGGCTGAAGTGTGTGTGTGTGTGTGTGTGTAGAAGAAGAAGAAGAAAAGAGTGGAATCTTATTGTGCAAACTGGAGAAGCCAGCCTTCCTCCAAGGGGTCTCTTCTTCACACACACCAAATTTCATTCTTACAACAAGACTGTGAGGTAGGCTATGCCAAGAGTTGGTGATTAATACAAGCTGTCCCTGAGTGGGGATTTGAATCCAGGTCTTCCTGGCCTTAAATCAACATCCCTCAGCACATTTTCATTCGATCCTTGGCCTAACTTCATGCAGGTGGGAAGGAGGGGGCTGTGGGAGAGAGGAAAAGGTGTGCCATGTCCACTCTTGGCTTTGGACATGCCCACTGTGAGCAAGCACAGCCACCAGGTAACCCTCAAGGGAATGTAGGCTGCAGCAGAAAGACAGTTCCTCATCTCTACCTTGATCTAAGACTCTATCCCAGCTCCCCTCAATGGCATTCTACCACCACTGATTTTTAAAGTTCCACAGTTTTCCCCCTTTATCTAAGTTTCGTGTTCCTGGGATAAGCCTTGGGTCTCTTGTAGGATATCCAAGGAGAGAAAGCAGAAAAAGAGTGTTACAATCAAATTGGGTTGGGAATCTTTTTCACCCTGGGGGCCTCATTCCATTCTAGGCTACCTTCCCAGGGCCACCAGGGATGGACAGAGCCAGAGGCAAAAACAGACCGAGCAATGAATGTAGGTTTTACCTTTGTTCAGTAGGCTGGTTTCTATGCACAATCATCCTTCTCTATTGCAAGAGCAATTCTCAGAATTCAAGGACACAGCCAGGACATGCGGGGGCGACTCAAGAAGGATGCAAAGCAAGGCCACTGAAGGGGTGGACTGGGGAGATTTCTGAGGGCCACACAAAATGGCCTGAGAGTCCATGCCAGGGGTCAGCAAATGTTTTCCGCAGGGGGCCAGTCCACTTTCCCTCAGACCTTGTGGGGGCGGGCGGACTATATTTTGAAACCCCCCCCCCCACAACTCTCTCCTCCCTTCTTCACAGCACTGGATGAGCCCTGGTGGCTGCTTGCCTGTGCCTTGTGAGCGGCAGGGGCTGGCAGTGGCAGCGGTGGGACGATGAGTGGCATGAAAGGGCTGGCTCCGGAGAGGGGCTGCTCTGCTTTAAATGGTGCTCAGCCAACTGCGGCTCCTGTGCCTTGCGAGCGGCAGGGGCTGGCAGCGGTGGCGGCGGAGGGACGATGAGTGGCGTGAAAGAGCTGGCTCTGGAGAGGGGCTGCTTAAAATGGCCCAGCCCCCTTCCTCCTCTAGGCAGGGCAGGGAGAAGCAAGGAGGAGGGAGGGAGGGAGGAGGCGCCGCTGTAGTGGGGGGGGGGGAGTGGGGGGGGGAATGGCGCAGCCTGAACAATCAGAATCCACACAGCGATCCACATGGCGATTCCCGGACCGTCCATGGGCTGGATCCAGAAGGCAATTGGGCCGGATCTGGCCCCTGGGCCTTAGTTTGCCGACCCATGGTCCATGCCCTTGTGCTGGAGTGTCAGGCTAGGGTTCATGACATTAAGCTCTCCAGCTAGCCAAAACCTGGAAATCTATTTAGGGACAGTTCCTGGAAAACCAACACTGTCAACCACTTTTGCTGTTTTCTCTCAGTTCTGTCTCCAGGGACAGCCTGTGTTTGCTGACTGCCATCCCTCGCAAGGAGGGGGCAGTTGGGGCATGTCTTACTGGCCAACAGAAATGTTAACCATTGAATGAAAAGGCCAAAAAAAGGGTTCTTTGAGAAAAATATGAGCCAACTTTCCTGACTGCCATTCAAACTCTCTCTTGTCTTACCCCCCCTACAGCCTGGGGACAGGATGTGTGGAAGTGCTGAATGAAACTGCAATGTGACCTACTTTTTTTCCAAGGCTTGTACCACCCCCTGACACCCCTCAGCTCTTTGCAGAAGCAACGATGAAACGGCGCAAGTGAGTCTCGCTCCCGCCTTTTTCCCGCCCTTCCCCGGGAGGTTATTCCACCACGCCACCCTGCATCAATCTGCCTTATCAGTGACTGCGGGGATGTCCAATGCAGCAAGGGATGACTTTGAAGCACAACACCTCCGCCTGCAGGAGGAGGAGGAAGATGAGCTCGAGAGGCGTGCAGATCTGGACGGAGACCCCAGTGTGGGAAGAAGCAGGCTTGTGGGGAGCCTGGATCGGCAGGGTGTCTCTTCTCCTCAGGAGGTCCTGGAGGATGTTGAACATCTGGAAGAGCTTAAGAGCAACCAGGAATTTTTGGCAGAATGCAACTGGGGGTCTGACTTGGGTGAACGTCAGGACTTCGAATGTGCAGGGGCAACCAGCCCTGGGAATCCTGCAGACCGACACAGTGAGTAACACAGGAGATCTGGTTGACCCTTCTCTACGAACTTGGCCAACTGAGTGAAAGTAGATTATGACCAGTAGGAGGCTTGCCTATTAGGGCAAATGGGGCACTGTCCCACCACCCTCAGTGAGTCCTCAGCCAGTCTGAACCTGCCTCCCTTCTTACTTACATCCAGTCCAGGGGGTGGTCCTGCCTGCCAACTTCCTCCTCCGTAGTCTCAAGTGATGTCCTTTGTAGAACTCAGCAGGGAGGAGGAAGAGAGGGACAAAGCTAGAATTAGTTGACTCCAACTCCCTACAGTCCACTCTATCAGCACCCATGAACACTACGCCACCCATGTCCCAACACGGGACCAGAGAGGCAGCTGAGTAAGGTTATCAGTGGTTTTGGAGCTACAGTGCCCTTTAACTTCCTACTGTTACTAGTAAAACCAGAATGAGAGATGCAAAATGCACATGGTTTTTGCAAATTTGCATAATTTATACAGATGTCAGAAACTCAGCTGTGGCTGGCATGGAATTTGTGTGGAGTTTTAATGTTGTGAAATACACACACTGAGGCCAAATGCCAGTTCTCACACTTCTCAGATCTTCTGGATGATGAAGCTGGGATGAGATAGTTGTTTACCACATGGCACATAATGTGGAGAAAGTCAACAGAGGTTTTTTTGTTTTCTTCCTCTTCCATAATGCTAGAACTCAGGCTCATTGGATTCAGTACAGACAAAAAGATGGGCACATAATACATTATTCAGTTATGGAACTCCCTGTCACAAATGTGGTGATGGCAGTCTGGTTCAGATGGTTTTGAAATTAGGTGTATTCATGTATGCCAGATCTGTCAATGTCAATGGGGCACAAAAGGTAGATTGAACCTTCATGTTCAGGAGTGGTATACTTCTGAATGCCACTTTCTAGGAGCAGCAGGGAGGAGGGCTGCATACATTACTCTCCCCTTTTCCATTTTATCTCCACAACAACCCTGTGAGGTAGGTTAGGCTGAGCAACAGTGACTGGCTCAAGTTTCTGCAGAGTCAGCAAGAGGGTGTGGGGTGGGATGAATTAATTATGCCAGTGGTTGTGCTCTAGGTAGGACTAACATTGAATACAACCCTTGTGTTTGATGAGGAAAGGATCTAAAGGCCTTCCTGAAATTTTGGCAAAGTCGTGAGGTCTTAAATGGAATTACTCTGAGCTCCTGGAAGGGGTCTAGGACTTTTAATCTAATTTAGTATTTTAATGCCTGCCTTCTGCATTAAGCTACATGATCAAAAGTGGGATATATTTAAGCATTCTCTTCTTACTTCCCCACAGAACATCTAGAGGACAATGGGAGCCCCAATGATCAAGGTCCAATTTCCTACTGGCATCCACAGAGAGACCAACTTTTGGGTGCCCCAGAAGATGACCAGGATCCAGGCAGCTCCCAAGATCTGGAGAAACAAGCAGGGGAGTTGGATGCTAGCAGTGAGGGAGAGACCTACCCAGAGCTCTCATATGAGGTTCAGTACGGCTCAGAGTATAGCACCAGTCCTGAGGCACTGAGAGACCCACAGGCCTTGTACAAGAGCAGCAAATCCTACAGTTTTATCTCAGAAGGTGGAGAAGAGTTTTCTGATAACTCCAACCTCAGTGCCTCTCCTTCCAGGCCTCCTCTGGAACGCACCCTCTTGAAAACAGATGCCTATGAGCTTGGCAAGACTCAGAAGTTTCCAGAAGAAATGGCACTTAATTCCCCATCAAGGAGAAGTCATCATGGCAGCTCTTTTGGGGGTTCCATGGGCAGCAGTCATAGCCCCTCGTTTGTAGACCATGTTCCAAATTTTTCCAGCATTGAGGCTGAGACCTTACCAGAATCCTCCTTTATAGAGAACCTGGGCCACCCTAAGGAAGGTGTTGACAAGGTGGTTGCCACTGCTGGCAGAGCCAGAACAACTCAGTGTTTTCCTTTAGCCACTGTTAAACCAAAGGAGAAGCTTCTGGAACCAAGCGGGGCAATGGAAACATCTCACACCCTGAGGCAAGTTGGCTACCAGCAGCTGGAAAAGGTGTGGAAGCTGAAAACAGATGTTCCTCATGGACTGCCATCCAAATTCAAAAGGCAGTCCAGGTCCCTGAGCCCACAGGAGAGAGCTGCCTGGAAAAGGGCAGGAGAGTCCAGTTTGAGCAAGCCTGTCCAAGAAAGTAGTCCAGTAAACCTGGCAACAACTGACACCTTGCAGTATGGCCGAGGGCAGCTCAACTACCCGCTTCCAGATCTGTCCAAAGTGGAGCCTCGAGTGAAGTTTCCAAAGAACGCACAAAGCTACCATCCACCCCGGGGGAAGACCCCCCCAGCGAGGACCAATGAATCTGGGAAGCCAGTGGTCTTCAAGTCTCCTGCTGAGATTGTCCGCGAGGTGCTGTTGAGCAGTGGGGAAGGGTCTGTGCAGAAATGTCAAGACCCCACCATTTCTGTCATTCCTGAAGAACTCAAATCCCCAAGACAAGCTACAGTGCTGGTGCATCAACTTCAGGTAATAGCTTCAGTGTCTATTGTGAAAGTTCTGAAGCCACACATTGACTTACTTCTTATTCAGGCAGATGGCCTGTGTCTGAGCTTGTATCCCTTAAGAATGTAAGAAGAGCCGTGGATCAGGTCAAAGGGAGCCCATCTAGTCCAACACCCTGTTCTCACAGTGGCCAGCCAGATACCCCAATGGGGAGCCCACAAGCAGGAGCTGAACACAACAGTGTTCTCCCAAATTGTAATTTCCAGGAACTGGTAGGTGTTCAGAGAAAGACTGCCTCTGACCGTAGATGTAGAACATAGCCATTGGGGTAATTTCAAATTGTTTGACACCCCCCTCCATTTTCTTAGCTACTTGCTGTCCAGTCATGGAATTTGCATGGGTTGCAACCAATGTTAGAGTAGATATATTGATAGCCTTGGCCTCTATGAATTTGGCTAATCCTCCTTTAAAGCCATTCAAGTTAGTGGTCATCACTACATCTTCCAGAATCAAATTCCATAGAGTTGTATCCAACTAAGTATCACTCAGAGCCCCAAGAAGCCAGAAGAATTCTTGTTAGCTGTAAGGGGACAGGAAATCCCAGATAAAGTAAAAAAAACACCTCTTCCTTTACGCAACAGCTACAGGAAGGGTACTATGTACTACGTACTATGTACACACTAAAATGTGGAAGGAGAGGAAAATTCCGCCCAAAGACCAGTGGTTGCTTAAACTAATAGAATATGTAAAATTAGCCAGGATGATGGCCAAAATAAGAACTTCAAAGGGAAAAACAGTATTGAGCAAGTGGGAACAACTTTAAAAAGAAACTGTGTAAATATAATTTTACAAGTAGGGTTAAACATATGAACACCAGTAAGCATAACAAAGAGTGAAAGATAGAGAAGGGCAGGTTTGGAAAACTTTAAGAGTTGCAAAAAACCAAAGTGATTGGGTTAGGGTATCAAGGGAAGATAGGTTGGGAAGTCCAGGCAAGAAGGGCTAGGAGATGATGTATGTAACTGGGATAACTATAACTGATCGTTATTTGCACAATTTTTTAAAAAAGTTTCACTCAGTCATGTACACTAATTTTAACATACCTACTCTAACATTGGATGCAACCCATGCAACTTCCATGACTGGGTAGCAAGTGGCTAAGAAAGTGGAGGGGGGGTGTCAAACAATATGAACTTATTGAGTGATCCTCTATACAGAACTCATCACACCTAGACAACCAGCATGTGGGGAGAGGAATGGGTGGACACCGTTCTCCATGAAATGCTAGTTTTCTTTGTGTGGGGATCTTTTTTATTTTTATTATATGGAAGAGCATTTAGGAATGCAGGCCATCTGTCATCTGGGGTGGTACAGTATTAGACATGAGTTCACCACCTCAGGAAGAGCTAGGCCATGCCATGGGTAACTGAAAATAAAGGAGCCCTATGATCTGTAAAACTACCATCTTGCCAATCCTGTCCCAACAAAAAGGGAATGCTGCAGAAATGATGCAACATGTGCCAGTTTGCATTTCTTTGACATGATTTTTTTTTTTTTTTTGTGGGGCGGACAAAGGAGTTATGAGCATTCATCAGACTGTGCTGTGAACACTCTACAGTTCTATGATTCTTATATTCTTAACTGTTAACCAGTCAGCCTGGGCTCCTGTCATTGGGGTTGACTGGAACTCTAAAATATGAACCTAACAGATGCCAAATGTCTTTCTTCTTTTTTTAGGAGGACTACCACAAACTGCTGACAAAGTATGCTGAAGCTGAGAACACCATTGACCGGCTACGGCTGGGTGCAAAGGTAGGATGTCTCCAGCTTGTTTGAGGACCTAGCACTGTCCTTCATCCAACTGTATTCTGTCATGCTTGATTTCTGTGTGTAGGACAGGAATGGGGAACTGGATCTGGTGAGTGGGCTGGATTCTTACCTCTCAACCATCTCCCTCTCCCACAGCAGTGGAGACTGGCCTATTAGGGAGAATGAAGCACTGCCCCACCAACCTCAGTCTGCTCTCAGCCATCCTCCACCTGCCTGCCTTCTTAGTTACAACCAGTCATGGGGATGGCACTGAATGTCAGGTTCCCCCTCCATCTTGATGTTGCCCTTTGTAGAGATCAGCACGGAGCCTAGAATCAGTCAGCTCCACCTCTCGTTGGCTCTGGCTCATCTCACCTCTGACTCCACCTGCCATTGGTCTCCCCACACTGTTGTTCCCCCTGCCTTCCACCCTACCAGAACTAATGGGCACCATCTCCCACTGCCCTGTGGGCCAAATCTGGAAGGTGGTGGGGCCACTTACCCATCAATCACCTGGCGTCACAATGACATCAGGTGTCCCGTTTTCCTTTGCCCGCACGGTTTGGCATTAAACAATGCAGGCAAAGGTACAGCAATTTATAAGTTCTTGTGATCACAGTGGCGCGTGCAAACCCCACTTTTTAACCCAGCTGCTGGAGACACTAGACCTCTGAACACTAGTTGCTTAGAATCACGTGAGGAGGGCTGTGACACTCTGGCCCTGCTTGCAGGTTTTGCACAGGCATATGTCAGTGGAAGGACAGATCGTGAAGCTGAGGCTCCAATACTTTGGTCACCTCATGAGAAGAGAAGACTCCCTAGAAAAGACCCTGATGTTGGGAAAGATGGAGGGCACAAGGAGAAGGGGACGACAGAGGATGAGATGGTTAGACAGTGTTCTTGAAGCTGCCAACATGAGTTTGACCAAACTGCGGGAGGCAGCGGAAGACAGGAGTGCCTGGCGTGCTCTGGTCCAGGGGGTCACAAAGAGTCGGACACGACTAAATGACTAAACAACAACAACAACATGTCTGGCCATTGTGAGCACAGGATCCTGGACTAGATGGGACACAGGCCTGATCTAGCAACCAGGCTCTTCTTAGCAAGGCCCCCTCCCCCTTTATGGGGGGGGAGAGTCTGTTTAAAGGAGAGAATAGGAATCATTATGTTTTGTTTTCTGTTTTTTTTAATACACCCCACCCCCCACACAAGCACTTTTGGTTCCAGGTTCCTGTTTGTGTCAGTGAGTCAGGCAGCCTGGCCTCTGCTTGAGCAGGAATGTGAGAATACGAGAACGTGCCTAAAAGATGAGCAGCTCAGGGTTGCAACAGGTTTTCCCCCACCCACCCCTTTCCTGTATCTTAAGAGCTGCGTCTTTTCAAACCACAGCCCAGCAGAAGCAACCACCACGGCAACTACTCAGAAAGAGGAAGGAAGATGTGGGACATTAATTAAAAGAAGTCTTAAGAACATGAATAGCTTTAAAGTAGGGTTGGAGAAATTCAAGTCTTATTGGCGGCTGGTCACCATGATGGTTGTGCTTGTGCCTCCGTGGTCAGTTGCTAGAAATCACAGGAGGGGAGAGTGCTGCTGTGCAGGTTTCCCACAGTCATATGAATGGCCACTGTGAAAACAGGATGCTGAACTAGATAGCCATTGGCCTGATCCAGCAGGCTCTTATATTATTATGCTATGTTCTTAACAAAAGAAATATATCTGCTGGGTCAGGTCAATAGATGATATAATCAGCATTCTGCTTCCAGAAGTGGTTAGCCCAATGTTTAAGAGAAGGCCACTGGCAGGGCCTCTCCTTTCT
This sequence comes from Podarcis raffonei, assembly GCF_027172205.1. Classification (NCBI taxonomy): domain Eukaryota; kingdom Metazoa; phylum Chordata; class Lepidosauria; order Squamata; family Lacertidae; genus Podarcis; species Podarcis raffonei. The sequence continues at coordinate 9,006,568 of NC_070621.1, forward strand.
AGTTGTAGTTGTTTTGTCTTTGATACTCTGGGTAAAGCACTACAGGATTTGGAGGCTCTGTTTGGCTTTCATGCAGAAAACTAGTTAGGGATGAGGGATAAAATTGTTTGGCTTGCATTATCTTATCTTAATTTGACCTTCCCAAATCAACATGCAAAGGTAGAATTGTGGCTATCTTTCAAACTTCTCACTCCTCCAAATTTTGCAATGCAATTCCCCAGCTAAAAAGTGCATGAGGAAAGAGGGAAGTTTGTTCACCAATGCCTTTATTAGTCAAAATGACAAACAAGTGTGCATTCTATATGGAGAAATTGCTTGCAGAAAATGTGTATGAGGCAAAATTGCATCCAAAAATATGTAAAATAGATGCATTTATTACCCTGATCTCTAAGCAAGATAGTGACTTAACAAAGACTAAAAATTACAGATCTATTTCTTTATTGAACTATGATTATAAACTATTTGCTACAATTTTAGCTAACAGACTAAAAAGGACATTGACTGAGTCAGTCCACAGAGACCAAGCTGGTTTTTTACCAGGCCATCAAATGAAGGACAAAATAAGAAACGTAATTAATCTAATAGAGCATTTGGAAGAAAGAAATGAAAAGCAGACCACACTAATCTTTTTAGATGCAGAGAAAGCCTTTGATAATATTTCATGGTCATTCATGATTAAGGTATTAGAGAAAATGGAATAGGTAATCCTTTCCTTTCTGTTGGGGATAATTAAGACTGAAATCTCCAGGTGTCGGAAAAGGTTATGTATGCAACAACAGTGGCTTGTGTTTTGTTAGCCCCAAAATGGAAAATGAGCGAGGTCACAATCAAAGAAGATTGGCAACTTGCAGACTTAACATATAGAATAAGAGAACAAGAAGAACATACATTTAAAGAAGACTGGAAAACCTTTATTGAATATATGGAAAATAATTGTGTACCATTGAAAACACTGGCAGTATTAATATAAATTCAACAGTGTAAATAAGTTTTGATGGATGTGATAATAGAAGACCGAATGGTATAGTTTTTGTAAAATATACAGGAATATAAGATATGCAAAATGAACCATGGAAAGAGAAGAAGGGAAGTCATTGACATCTTAAGTATGTAAAATATTTATCGGAAATTGTAAAATAGACAATTTAATAAAAATCATATTGAAAACCAACCCCCCCCCCAAATACGTAAAATAGGAGAAATTGGAAAATGTACATATTTGCTTTTAAATAAATTGCAGTAATTGCAAACTGAACTGGAGATGGGGTAAGCTGAAGATTGAAAAATGAGAGAAACTAAAACTGACAGACATGTCTATTCCTGTTGCTGATAGCTGTTGATGGATCTAACATCTCCATGAATTTAACAAATCCCTTTTAAAACCTCTTCCAAAAGTGACTGCCATCAGTATTCTGGCTCAGATGTAGAGGACACCACCAGTAAATTCTCACCCAGCCTTGTGGCTCAGTATACAGGGGCATTTAGACAAATAGTGAAGCTTATAGTGAGTCAGACCATTGGTCCAGCTAGCTCAGTGCTGCCTACACTGACTGGCAGCAGCTCTCCAGGGTTTCAGACAGAGAGCTTCTCCCTCCTCTACCTGGAGGTACAGGAGATTGATGTTGGGACCTTCTGCATGCACAGCAGATGCTCTACCACTGTGTTACAGTCTCTCCCTAAAAGGAAAACGCTTCTTTGGAAACTAGATTATAACTGAATGTGCATGAGAGGTATAGTAGAATGGATTTCCAGGTCTGTGGTTCACAGAGGGGTATGTGGGAGGAGTTTGAGAGAGAGGCATACTGCACAGATGGCAAGGATTAATGAAATCCAGCTTTAGTCCCCGCCAACTGAAAATAAGTGAGCAAGGGTGATGGAGCGAGGAGATAAGGGATTTTCCTCAGCCCCCAGAGCTGTTTGTGAATGGGTAATCAGAGATGAGCTCATACGGCCTTCCTGAGCAATTTTCTTTTGACTCTGGCAACATCAGAAGTTGCTTTCTATCAGTTAAGGCTATTTGTTTATCTAGCGTGGTATTGTCTAATGGCAATGGCTCTCCAGCTTTTAAGGAAGGGCTGTAGCTCAGGGGAGGGGAGTGGGTAGAGCATCTGCATTGTATGTGGAAGGTACCTGGTTCAATGTCCAGCATCTTCAGTTAGGGCTGTGAAAGACTCGGCTGCCTGAAACCCTGGAGAGTCCCTGCCAGTCAGTGTAGACAGTACTGGGCTCAAGCAATGAAGAGCCTGTTTTCCATAGCTTTCTGACTGATCCTTTTTAACTGGAGATGTCACAGATTAAAACAGGGGTCTTCTGCATGTGCTCTAAAAGCAGCGCTACAGTCTGGAATGTACTCTGTACATGTTCAGAGGAACTGTATCAGTTCTTCAAATAACCACTGACATTTAAATAGAGAAAGCCACCCCACACCTGATTTCCACCTCTTGATTAAGTCAGGGCAATGGACATCAATGCTATGACCATTCATTGTCCAGCCTTGGTAGGCAAAGTGAGTCCCAGGGACTGAAGGTACTTCATGGGGAAGAGGCCATCTGCAGTTCAGGTGGAGCTCCATGCAGATCTAGCACCTCTTCATAGCTCTTCCCTCCTCACCCTTCCCTCCTCACCCTTCCCAGCACCCCTGTGTTTCAAAATCATATTTGGATTGAATAACCCCATGGATTTCTTCTGCCTCTCAGGTGCGGCTGTACTATGACCCTCCAAAACCCAGCCATGGGGTCCAAATGGGGACTGTGGCTCAGGCCTCCAAGGTCATAACCTTCAGCATCCCTCAGGCCAGGACAGCTGAGGTCACAGGGAGCTCTAGCTCAGCACTGGATGCTGCTTGGAATGAAGGTAAGGTCTGAGAAACCTGTGCAGCATCCTTTGGAAGAAATAACGTTTGTAGAAAGTTCACTTTAGGACAAACAGTAAGGTTTGGATGAATATTGGCTAGATCTCTGATGCTGGTAGCTAAATATGGTCCCATCCCCCCAAGCCCAGCCTACAATCATTTGATGAACTTGCTTAGATCAGTGGTGAGTAATGTAAAGGTAAAGGATCCCTGGACTGTTAAGCCCAGGCAAAGGTGACTATGGGGGTGTGGCGTTCATCTCACTTCAGACCGAGGGAGCCGGTGTTTGCCCACAGACAGCTTTCCGGGTCATGCGGCCGGCATCACTAAACCGCTTCTGGCACAATGGAACACCATGACAGAAGCCAGAGTGCTCGGAAACGCCATTTACCTTCCTGCCACAGCGGTACCTATTTATCTACTTGCACTGTTATGCTTTAGAACTGCTAGGTAGGCAGGAGCTGGGACAGAGCAATGGGTGAGTTCCAATGGCTCTCTAGTTGTTGTTAGATTCCACTTCCTAACAGCCCCAGCAAGAAGGGCAAGTGTTTGGGATGAAGGGAGTTTTAGCCCAACAATATGTAGAAAGCATCATGTTGGCTACCCCTGCTCTACCTTAGCTGAGCCAGCAGAATAGCAGGCCCTTGAAACTGAGGTGTGCAAGGACCAAGCTCCAGGTTCCTGATATGGTTCTCAGAACTATCCCTAGGCCACATCCCTCACCTGATCTGTGCCTTCCTTGAGTGTTTTTGCCTGGCTGGAATGTGTTCTTCAACCCTGATAGTGCTTTTTGGGTAGAGGATAGTGGTGGAGGTTCATGAGTGTGCATAGAAACTAGCCTACCACACAAAGGTAATTTTACTGTTTACTGACACGCACTATTCCACCCACTTTTGCCTCTGACCCCACCTATCAATTGTGGCCCCCACAAGGTGGTCCAGAAGGGAATGTGGCCCTCAGGTTCAAAAAGATTCCTCATCCCTGCCTTAGATGCCCAAGCAGTTCTATGTACCTTGGGATCCTTCCTGTATTTTATCTTGGCTGGTTTTTTGTTGCTTTCTCACTAGCCCTGAAGACCATCTCCTTTCTCAATATGTCAGTTCCTATAGACTACTAATAAATTCATTCTTGTGAGTGTGGATCCTGGTGTAGCCAAAACACAAGAGTGAGGTTAGAGTGAGGTTTTGGTGTAGCCAAAACACAAGAGTGAGGTTAGTAGCAGTCTTATGGGAACTCCAAGCTTTGCAGAAGTGCACAAAGGAGAACAAACTTTATTCAAATAAGAAAAGGGGGGTGCACACCCAACAGTGCAATAAGAAGTGAGCATGCTCAGTATCCACAAAATGTCGACTGAATTCTGTGGGTGGGAGAAATATTAAAGCAGGAAAGAAAGTAATGGATTGGAGAAGTCTGGAAGAGAACATGGCTAGCTAGACTGTCTCCTCCCCGCCTTCCCCATTCCTTAAGCAGCTCTGATGGGTAAGATCTTGCTAGATTCGTTTATCTCAATGCATAAAAGTTTTTGTCTCCTTAAATTGCAGGATTTTCTGGCCCTCAAGCAGCCTCCTTTCCTCTTCCCAACTCCATGGGTTTGGGCAATCCAGCAACAGATGGCTTCACCTCCACATCAACACCTTTTGCAGGAGATCACTTGACGCACCTGTTGGCTTCCCAAGCTAGCAAATTCCAGACTCAGGCAAGTTCACAGCTTAGAGCCAGCAAACTGTTTTGAAGCGCATGCCTGTGTGTGACTATTTGCTTCCCTCTGAATCTTTGTGCAAGCAATGCACACAATTCAGTGCTATTTTTCTAGAAAAAGAGGTGCCGGAACTCACCATGAACGCCTCTCTTATTCTCTTATAGTGGCAATGGCACCCACCTAAGAGGAGCTGGAACTGCGTTCCGGCAAGTTCCAGCTGAAATAACCCTGCACACACCCATCCAATTCAGTGTTTTAGAACTGTAGTCTCTCTTAAATAACAGCCCCCTTTAGTTACTGTTGCAAAACTGATATGCACACACACTCAGTTTTATCTGCTCACCATCCATCAATAACAACAGAATCCCACTTAAGAGAGGGAGGAGAGTTGGATTCTTAGTGTGGCATTGGTTTGTTGTGCTTGTTTGGTTGCTGATTGGTGATGGGATCCAATTAGCCTTGTTTCTTTAGTTAGCACAGTTGATGGCATGTAAAAGGAAGGGAGAAAGTGAGTGCTGTCAGGGAATAATGAGCTTACTACAGGTGTTGTTATGAGTTGGGAAGGTGTCTTCACAGGTTGTTTTTCACCCAGTTTGTTGGTGCCAAGACCAGCTGGTGGTTTTTGCACTTTGTAAGGTAAAGGTAAAGAGACCCCTGACCATTTGGTCCAGTCGTGAGCGATTCTGGGGTTGCGGCGCTCATCTCACTTTATTGGCCAAGGGAGCCGGCATACAGCTTCCGAGTCATGTGGCCAGCATGACTAAGCCGCTTCTGGCGAACCAGAGCAGCGCATGGAAATGCCATTTGCACTTTGTAGGGCTGTGCAATAAATCACCATATCGTTGAATACGGTATTGAAATAACATAGTGGTAAGTGTTTCAACAAGGCAATATACCAGTGAACAAAAGGTGGAGATTTAACAGCTTCCCAGGGAGTAGCTCAGCTGAACCATACTTTACAGATACTTTGCAGGCATGGTGTCTCCAGCTTTGTTTGCTCTTTCCCTCCTTCCTTCTAACTGATAATAAATCACACAAACCAGCAAAGTCTGTCAGCTTCACTGGTATCTTTCCACTTAGAGCTCAGCTAATTATGCAGAACCTGCTAACTATTAAGAACAAAAGCAAAAGCAAAATTGTGACAAAGCATATTAATCCAGTTCAGTTGCACAAGCATACATTTCAGTTTGCAACTGAATCCTCACAAAATACTAACAGTATGGAGGTGACTTTATGTTTTCACCTAGAGCAGGGGTCAGCAAACTTTTTCAGCAGGGGGCCAGTCCCCTGTCCCTCAGACCTTGTGGGGGGCCAGACTATATTTTTGGGGGGGATGATGCAAGAGCCCCACGAGCCCCGCTGGCTGCTTACAAGCGGCAGGGGTTGGCAGCGGCAGAGGGATGATGAGCGGTGCGCGAAAGGGCTCCGGAGAGGGGCTGCTTAAAATGGTGTCTTCTTGAGCGCTGCTGCTGCTGCTGGCACCGACAAAGCCCAGCCCCCTTCCTCCTCTAGGCAGGGCGGGAAGAAGCCAGGAGGAGGGAGGGAGACGATGACAACGACGACACCATGTGAGGGAGAGGGAAAGAGCATGTGCGCTGATGATCCACAAGGTGATACCCAAACTGTCCGCGGGCCGGATCCAGAAGGCAATTGGTCCTGATCTGGCCCACGGGCCTTAGTTTGCCTACCCATGACCTAGAGGCTTTGGGGAACAGGCCAAAGTATGGCACAGGTTCTGGAGGAGATTAAGTTGATTAAGGAAGGTGGGGGAATCACCCAAATGGAGATTGTGTAGCAAAAGAACAGTAGCAGCCCCCCCTCAAGGTAGCATTACTGGCTCTTAAGCAGGATATGATGAAATGTTCTGAATGCTCTTATTTAGGTGGAAAATTTGGAGGAGCTAATTCGAACAAGGAAGTTGCCACTTCAAGACCAGCTAAAGGTACCACAATCATTTTCTCGAATTAATGTTGCATCTTTTTCTTTTTTAAATGCAATTTGTATTAAAGTTTTTCATAATACATAAAATAGGTAAAGGTAAAGGTACCCCTGCCCGTACGGTCCAGTCTTGCCAGACTCTAGGGTTGTGCGCTCATCTCACTCTATAGGCTGGGAGCCAGCGCTGTCTGCAGACACTTCCGGGTCACGTGGCCAGCATGACAAAGCCACATCTGGCAAGCCAGAGCCGCACACGGAAACGCCGTTTACCTTCCCGCCACTAAGCGGTCCCTATTTATCTACTTGCACCCGGGGGTGCTTTCGAACTGCTAGGTTGGCAGGCGCTGGGACCGAGGAATGGGAGCGTACCCCGCTGAGGGGATTCGAACCGCCGACCTTTCGATCGGCAAGCCCTAGGCACTGAGGGCTTTACCCACAGCGCCACCCGCGTCCCATGGAATACGTAAAATAGTGGTTACCAAAAAACAAATGGAATAAGTGGAATACAGAGTCCTTTCTTAGTAGGTCATTCTTAGCCCTTACCACCCATAGAGCACAGTAGCTTCTCCCAGTTCTCACCTGGGATCTTTTCTTTCTCTTCCCAGCCTCTCACCCTGGGAGACCGACATTTCCCTGTTTCTCACCCAAGGTCCTCCAACAACCATTTACCACCCCCATGAGTTTACAGTCTATGGACCTTAATAAAAGTCCCTGACATGGGACTTCAAAGAGAACCAACAAAAGAAAGAAAAGGAACAATAAGAAGAAAGGAGAGAGAGAGAGAGAGAGAGAGAGAGAGAGAGAGAGAGAGAGATCAATAAAATAAAAAAGACAAACAAACAAAATAAAAATAAAAATTAGAGAAAGATTTTAAAAACTTCTGATTTTCTATCTGCTGCTTACATAAAAAAGAAAAATATATATGATTATTTAAGACATTCAGTTCATGCCTACACCCATCTTCTTCACCTTGAAATCGCAGAAATGGTAACAAGTTGGTTGCAATATGATCAGCTTAATGAGGCATTCGAATTGAATAAGAGGAATGGTTTTGCGATGCAAACCTCTCAGTTAGAAAGATACCTGCTAGACGAGGGTAGTCAACCTTTTTATACCTACTGCCCACTAATGCATCTTTCTTGATGGTAAAATTTCCTTACCGTCCACCAGTGCTTGATAGAAGGAGGATTCAGCTTGTGCTGCAGAACCCCCTACTGCCCACCTATAATCCTGAAACGCCCTCTAGTGGGCAGTAGGGACCAGGTTGACAACCCCTGTGCTAGACAATAACAATAAATTACTGTCTAAAATGTGTTTTTGTATTGTAAACCACCCTGTGATCTTCAGATGAAGGGTGGTACATGAGTGGTGGTGGTGGTGATGTAAATAAATAAATTTCCAGGGTGCTGAGAGCTGTTACCAAACCCCTATTTCCCTCACAAAGCTACACCTTCAAGAGTGGTTTAAGAATCCCACTTTGCAGGAAACTTTGGGAAGTGTAGCTCTCTGAGTGGCATAAGGTGTCTTTCAGGAGGGCAACATCTGTCTGAAAGCTTCATCCTGGGAGAATGCCTGAAATAATTTACTACAAGGTGATTTTTGTTGGTTCCATTATCAATGAAAGTAGAAACTTATCCGTATTGCTGCATTGCTAGAGTGCCATTTCCCATCAAAAGGATACAGTTAGAGTCAACACAGCTGTGGTACTCGGGAGACAACAAGTCACTCAAAATCCCCTGCTTCTTTCAACCTTGCTTTCCATTGTAGGGGTTCGCAAGACTAAAGGAGGCCCAGGATGCCTTGGAGCAGACATATCTACAGGCTCGAGATGAATACAGGCAGTTGCAGAACCATCAAGAACCTGCAGGGGCGCTAGGAGACTTTGATTCTGATCGGTATGTATATAAAGTGGTACCTTGGTTCTCAAAACGCCTTGGTACTCAAATGCTTTGGTTCTCAAACGCCGAAAAACCAGAAGTAAGTGTTCCGGTTTTTGAACGTTTTTCGGAAGCCGAACATCCGATGCAGCTGTCAGCTATTGTTTCCAAGGCGCCTGCACCAATCAGAAGTTGCGCCTTGGTTTTTGGACATTTTGGAAGTCAAACGGACTTCTGGAATGGATTAAGTTTGGCGCTTTTGTTTTTGCTATTTATTTTGCGTTTTTATTTTTGAGGCTTTTAATTTGTTTTTGTGACTATGTGGAACCCAGTTCAGCTACTGACTGATTGATTGTGTGACTGTGGAAATGGACAAAAGCCCCCCCCCCCGTTCAAACAATAACTATAATCAGTGCAGGTAAGATTTTTTATATATATCTACAATACTGTCTTATTTATTTTATAGTACAGTACATTGATTATTGCTTTCATTTCATGGATGAATCATATCGTTAGATAGTAAAATTCATGTTAAATTGCTGTTTTAGGGGTTGTTTTTAAAAGTCTGGAACAGATTACAGTGGTACCTCAGGTTACAGACGCTTCAGGTTACAGACTCTGCTAACCCAGAAATAGTACCTCGAGTTAAGAACTTTGTTTCAGGATGAGAACAGAAATCGTGCAGTAGCAGCATGGCGGCAGTGGGAGGCCCCATTAGCTAAAGTGGTACTGCAGGTTAAGAACAATTACAGGTTAAGAACAGACCTCCAGAACGAATTAAGTTCTTAACCCGAGGTACCACTGTAATCCATTTTGCATTACTTTCTATGGGAAAGCATGTCTTGGTTTTGGAACATTTTGGTTTTGGAACAGACTTCCGGAACGGTTTAAGTTTGAGAACCAAGGTACCATTGTATTGCACAAGTTGATTGAGCAAGGGTTTCAGGCATGGAGTCTCTCCCAGCCCTACCTGGAGATACTGGGGGTTGAACCTGAGGTCGTCTTCATACAGTCCTGGGTTGGTAGGAAAAGTGGGAACTAAATATGAGGAGGAGACAGTGTGCTGACAGACTTTTGGATGAGACCCCTTGGGAGCTGTTGCCAGTCAATTTAGAGCAGGGGTAGCCAAGGCAGCATCACCCAGAGGTGGTTGTTGGACTACAAGCCCCATCATTTTTGAACACTGACCATGCTACTGGGAGTTGTAGTCCAACAACACCCGGAGAGCGTCACTTTCCCTACCTGTGATACAGGAAGTACTAAGCATTATAGAGCAATAGCCTGACTTCTGTACTCCTGTTCCCTGAGCTATATTGCTGTTCTAGCTTCTCTCATCATTGCTAACTCATTTTAACACTTTCCAGAGCAGTGGAAGGACAGATATTCCAACTGGAGATGCGCTTGGAGGAGCTGAAGGAAAGGATTGACCAGGCAATGTGGGACCAGCCAGTTGCACAGAGCAGCGTTGAGGCACCTGATTCATCTCCTGCCTGTTTTCCAGCTCAGGCATCCGAGTCGCAGATGAGGTCGCCGACTCCATCTCTTCAAGCCCCAGTCCCGGCGGTCTGCACTCCATACCCTAAGGTCACATGCAATTACTTCAAGGTTTTCCCAAGCGAAGAATGGCATATCTAAAGGATATTTTGATAGATAGATTGATTTGATTATATTTCTATGCTGCTTTTCATTCAGAGGTATCTCAAAGTGGATTACAAGCAATAGAGCAATAACATGATAGGACATAATAGAACATCACAAACACAGCATAAATCATATGGAATAATTAACAAATCATCACTGAAACAATTAGTCTATAAAACACTGTTAACAAGGCAACAACTAAGAAATAAGCTAAACATCACAATTAAAGCCAAAGTAATATTTGAGATACAGGAGTGTGTTTAAAGGTTTCTTTGTGCACCAATCTGAAAGTTTTTTTATACCGTGGATTTATTGGTATTACTCTGGAGCCCTTTACAAGGCTACATATATTACAAAGCATGAAATGGCTTGTATCTCCTATCTCGCCTGTGGGACGCTCCATCTAGGCCAGGGCCAGATGACACATGAGGCAGGCTGAGGAAGCTGCCTCAGATGTGGAAGCCCAAATACAGGGATTCCAACTTGCATAAAATATTGGAGAGGCCCATATAAGCCCTGCTTCACATATTGATCACAAGACGTGTTGCAAACACACCATTTGAATGGCAGTGCTCATCAACTTGTGGGGGGCAGCCCTTCCAAATCTTTTATTGTGGAATGGGGTCTAAGGGACCTTAGCCACTAGGAGTTGGCTTCTAAGCCCAAGAGACAGCACCCCCACAGCATCCTACTGCCTCCAACACTGGTGAAGAAGCAGTGTTGGCTGTTTCCGGCAAGATTTCATGTGCTCCATGAGATCTCTCAAGATCTCACCAGAAGCCGCCATGACCGCTGCTGCTTTATGGGCACCACCATGCAACCCAGGAAAGGGAGGTTTTGGTAGGAGTGGGGCAGGACAGTGGCAGTATGGGGGGGGGCACCTCCCTGTTTCACTTCAGGTAGTAAAAAGGGAAGAGTTGTATTAAGTAGTGGGTGGACATAGCAGACGACACAGAGATTTCTCCAAGTAGTTCTTTATAAGTAAGCTGGAACTGAACTGAACAGCAAACAGCTCAGCCGGCCTGCTTTTATAGGCAGCCGGCTGTCAACAATATAACAACAACAGCCCAGGGTTTCCCACCTAAATTAACTTAGATGGACCTGAGTTAAAACTATATACACAATACCCCCTGGTGGCCAGGGTGAGAACTTCAATACAGCTGCGTCAGGCCATGCAGTAGGCCATGCTTCCATGGCAACCACCTAGTGACTGGCGCCCACAGCACTTTCTCAAAATTCAAAATGCACCCACTAGTCCTCCATAAAGGTCACCAACCTCTCTTCTAGACTGACAGTGATTTAAATTGTTCAACATTTTATACCAATTGCCAAATTCTTTTGGAGGGGGGTGGTGGCTTTGCTTTTATTTGGGCCTTGCTCATGCCTTGACTCTCTGCTCCTCAGGCCCCCTTCCCCACGAATGGCCGCAGCCAAGCCCAGCTGGACTTGGAAGTGAACTCCATCAGTGATGAGACTGGAGAAGAGGGAGAAAGCAGCCTTCCGGAACCACTCCGGCACATGCAAGCCCAGGTGGAAACGGACTTTGATCACCTCCTGGACCAGTAAGTGTATGAGTTTTGTATATATGGGGTGAATGTCTTTTTGATGTCGGAGAAAGACACCCCCCCCCCCAAGTCCTTCGATAATCTTTTGAAGATTTACAGCCTTTTCACTCTTTAAATAAAAATGATCTCTGCATCATGCTGTTGTTCTAGCATGGTAGAATGTATTCCTGTGGATTTCTGAACAAATTGATCGTTGCTGTGATGTTTTCTTCTCTAGGACCCCATTTTTGCTATACTTTTAAATCAGTATTATGCCCCTCCCAATAACTGTGCTCTTCTGCAAAGAATCCTGGGAATTGTAGTTTGTGCTTAAAGTCCTTAGGAGGCCCCCAGTCCCCTCAGAGCTACAGTTCCCAGAGTTTCTGGAAAGGTGAATTGATTGTTAAACTACTTTGAGAACTGTAGTACTGTGAGGTGGAACAGAGGTCTCCTTAGACCTCTCTGCCCCCTTAACAAACTACAGCTCCCAAGATTCTTTGGCAGGAGCCATGACTGTTTAAAGTGTTAAGGTGCTGCTTTAAATGTATAGTGCAGATGAAACCTATATCTCTACTTTGAATGGTTGGTTGATATATTGGGTTGCTTCCAGTGAAGTTTTACTCAGAGTAGACCCATTGAAGTGAATGTACCTAAGTTAATCATGTCCATCAATTCAAATGGGCCTACTCTTAGTAGGACTGGCAGCGACTAATATTCAGTGTCAGTTCATCTGGTTTCAGAAGGCTGACAGACCCAAGCTTAACCTATTGTCTCTTGTCCCACAGCTACAACAGCTTCAAATCTTTGCCAGAGGCTCTGAGCTTGGAACAGCTGCACCTGGACAGTCATTACTCACGCCCAGATGAAGCAGACGGTACAGCCATAACGGATGTTGGGACAAAGGAAGGCTCCCACTGGGTGGTGTCTAAAGCTAGCAAGACCTCTTGCAGGCCTTCAACCTTGCAGTAAGTCATCCAGGAGAAGAAACCACACTTCAGCTATGCCCTAATTATTTCATGGGTCAGGGACCTGTGGCCCTCCAGATGTTGCTGGACCATGAGGAATGTTGCTCATCCCTCAACATTGGCCATGCTTCCTGGATCTGATGGGAGTCCAACAGCATCAGGAGGGCACCACATCAGCTCTCTTTATCTGTCCTGAACCTTCCAGCAGCCAGCTTCATCATAGGCATCCACTGAAGCTGAATGGTGGAACATTCAGGAGGCAGTGATGGCTGTCAACTTGGATGGCTTTTATTAAGTACAGTGGTACCTTGGGTTAAGAACTTAATTCGTTCTGGAGGTCCATTCTTAACCTGAAACTGTTCTTAGCCTGAGATACCACTTTAGCTAAAAGCGCCCCCCCCCGCTGCCGCCGCACAATTTCTGTTCTCATCCTGAAGCAAAGTTCTTAACCCGAGGTAATATTTCTGGGTTAGCGGAGTCTGTAACCTGAAGCGTCTGTAACGTGAAGCGTCTGTAACCCGAGGTACCATTGTAATGCATGGACATAGCAGACGACCCAGAGATTTCTCCAAGTAGTTCTTTATAAGTAAGCTGGAACTGAACTGAACAGCAAACAGCTCAGCAGTCCTGCTTTTATAGGCAGCCGGCTGTCAACATTGTAGCAACAACAGCCCAGGGTTTCCCACCTAAATTAACTTACGTGGACCTGAGTGAAAACTATATACACAATCCCCCCTGGTGGCCAGAGTGAGAACTTCAATACATAACAGATTTACAAGAGGATTAGACAAAGTCATGGAAGACAAAGCTATCAACAGCTACTAGCAATGATGGCCATGTTTTGCCTCCACCGTTGGGGGCAGTATGCCTCTGAATGCAAGTTGTAGGGAATTGCAGGAGAGCAGAATTGCACTCATGTCTTGCTTGTGGGCTTCCCACAGGCTTCTGGTTGGCCACTGGGAGGGCAGGATGCTGGACTAGATGGGCTATTGGCCTGATCCAGCAGGGTTCTTATGTCCTTAACTGCCTCTGGTCTAACCACTCTGCACATTGCCTTGCAAATATTGGTGGGAGACCTTTCACAGACCACCACGATGCCTGCAAACATTCTGGGATGTGACTAAACTTAGAAGCAGGGGGGCTTGCTTTTCCAACAAAGATGCCTTTGCTTTCTCTCCCACTTTCTTTCCCAGAGTTGGACAAAGGAGCTTTTTATTTTAGGCTATTTTTATTTTCAGTTCTTTCTACTCGATAGGGCTGAATTGGCAGGGCAGATGCAGGGGCGGGGACTGTGGGAGCAGAAAAAAGGAGAAACCGAAGGAAATAGGAGAGTGGGGGAAGGGGACGAATTTGTGGGAAGGGAGTGAATGTGAAGCCTGGAATCACATGGAGTGAAAAGGAAGGGGGAGGTAAATGCGTATGAAATCTCTCTCTCCTTTCCTTTCCTTTCCTTTCCTTTCCTTTCCTTTCCTTTCCTTTCCTTTCATGTTTGTAGGATGCCCACGGCTGCAGTTTGTAGCTTCCCTGCTTATGTAAAACATAGTGCCCGCTTCTATAACCCATGCAAAAAGACAGCTTTGTCATTTGGGTACATGAAAGCACAGATCCTACTTTATTTATTTTTTTTATAATAATTTTTTATTACAGATTTTTATAACAACACAAACATATAACAAATACATAAACAAACAAAAAACACAATCAAAACAAAAAACATGTACCATTTCATATCTTAGTTTCTTACACCTTTCTTCCCCGACTTCCTCATGCCTCCCTTCTCTGTATTCCCAGTTCTTATCAATTACTCAGCAAATCTTCCCTTATTTTAATAAAAATTCAAGCTAATCTTCCTTATTCTCCTTGTCTTAACCATTACTAATAGTAACCATTTACTTTCCAATCCAACATCATTCTAACTCTCATTAATTTTGTAGTATTTCTTTAAATAGTCCTTAAACTTTTTCCAATCTTCTTGCGCTGCTTCTCTTCCCTGGTTTCGGATTCTGCTCGTCATTTCTGCCAAGCCCATGTAGTCTATCACCTTCATCTGCCATTCTTCCAGTGTGGGTAGATCTTGCGTCTTCCAGTACTTCGCAATGAGTATTCTAGCTGCTGTTGTAGCATACATGAAGAAAGTTGTATCTGTCTTTAACACCCCTTGGCCGACAATACCCAAGAGAAAGGCCTCTGGTTTCTTGGTGAAAGTATATTTAAATACCTTTTTAAGTTCATTATAGATCATTTCCCAGAATGCCTTAATCTTCGGGCACGTCCACCAAAGGTGAAAGAATGTACCTTCCTTTTCTTTACATTTCCAACATTTATTGTCAGGCAAATGGTAAATCTTTGCAAGCTTGACTGGGGTTATGTACCACCTATAGATCATTTTCATAATATTCTCTCTTAAGGCATTACATGCCGTAAATTTCATCCCGGTGGTCCACAACTTTTCCCAGTCAGCAAACATGATGTTATGACCAATGTCCTGAGCCCATTTAATCATACTTGATTTAACCGTTTCATCCTGTGTATTCCATTTCAGCAGCAAATTATACATTTTTGACAAATTTCTAGTACTGGGTTCTAACAGTTCTGTCTCCAATTTTGATTTTTCCACCTGGAAGCCAATTTTACTGTCCATTTTAAACACTTCATTTATTTGATGATAATGCAACCAATCTCTCACCTTCCCTTTTAATTTCTCAAAACTCTGCAATCTCAATTTGTCCCCTTCCTTTTCCAAGATTTCCCAGTATCTTGGCCACTTTGACTCCATATTAGACTTTTTAACAGCCTTTGCTTCCATTGGCGATAGCCACCTTGGAGTTTTGTTTTCCAGCAAGTCTTTATATCTGACCCAGACATTTAATAGTGCTTTTCTGACAATATGGTTTTTAAAACTTTTATGTGCTTTAACCTTGTCATACCACAGATATGCATGCCACCCAAAAATATTGTTAAAACCTTCCAAATCCAAAATGTCTGTGTTTTCAAGAAGCAGCCATTCTTTCAGCCAGCAGAAAGCTGCCGCTTCATAGTACAGTTTGAAGTCTGGCAGGGCAAACCCCCCTCTTTCCTTTGAATCCGTTAATATCTTAAATTTAATTCTGGGCTTTTTGCCCTGCCAGACAAATTTAGATATGTCTTTTTGCCACTTCTTGAAACAGTCCATTTTATCCATTATTTGCAATGCTTGAAACAAAAACAACATTCTTGGCAATACATTCATTTTTATAACTGCAATTCGACCTAACAAGGAAAGCTTTAAATTTGACCAAATCTCCAAGTCTTTTTTCACTTCTGTCCAAGTTTTTTCATAATTATCTTTAAATAAATTCACATTCTTAGCTGTCATGTTTATACCCAAGTATTTCACTTTTTTAACCACAGTCAACCCTGTCTCATTCTGAAACCTTTCTTTTTCAACCTGTGTTAGATTTTTCTCCAATACCTTTGTTTTTGACTTATTCAATTTAAATCCTGCCAATTGACCAAACTCTTGGATTATTTCCAAAACTCTTTTCGTACTAGCTTCTGGCTCTTGCAATGTAAGTACTAGGTCATCTGCAAATGCTCTCAGTTTGTATTGTTTAGCTCCGACCTGAATCCCTTTAACCAACTGGTCCCTCCTAATCATATTAAGCAAAACCTCCAGGACCGATATAAAAAGTAATGGGGAGATAGGGCACCCCTGTCGTGTCCCTTTTTCAATCTTGAACTCTTCTGTAACCACATTATTTACAATTAATTTTGCTTTCTGTTCAGAATAAATTGCACCTATACCAAGCACAGATCCTACTTTAGAAGTCTGGGAATGATAAGGGCCTTCTTAGTCTCTGGGTTCTGACAGGAACAGACTCTCATAGCCTGGCTTGAAAGCCCTTGCAGCAGGTTTGGATTACTCCTTCTCTTCCCAGATCCCCAGGTGGGGATTAAAAAAAAAAAAAAGTGATGTTGCTAACTCCTAAATGTGTGGTAGGGTTAATCCACCTTCTTCTCCAGGATGAATGTTCAATAAGAAAACCATCTGAACATGCCCTAGGCCAAGGGTTGCAAATTCTTCATCCCTGACTTACATAGCTGTCAACGTTTTCCTTTTTTTAAGGGAAATTCCCTTATTCCGAATAGTATTCCTTGCAAGAAAAGGGGAAAGTTGACAGCTATGCTGACTTAGCAGCTGCCATCTTGAATGCTGGACTTTTCAACAGCCACTGGCATCTTCTGTGTTCCTATTCCCTGAGCTATATTCTTGAAACTGCTGAGAGATTACCTTGGAAGTAGGGGCAGTCCAGAATGTGAAAGGCTGTTGACAGCAAAGCCTTTGTATGTTACTTTCCCCAAAAGCCTTTATTTGTTTTGTTTCCTTAAAGTGAAGCTGCACCTTTGACCCGATAGCTTTGTTCAGAAATCTGCAAAACTAGAATGTGGCCGGAATAGGTCAGACAACCCATAAGCCTTTGCTGAGTTCCCCCTTCTCTCTCTTCCTGCTCCCCCATTTCTAATAGGCAGCCGCAACAGATGGAACCTTCTGAGCAGCTTTTGAGGAAGCCCCAGCAGGAAGTACCTGACCAAACCAGCTGCTCACCATCCACCCAGCAGGAGGAGGAGCCAGTTCCTCAGGGTTCAGTTGAACAAAAATGTCCATCGACTCCAGTTCCAAAGGCCTCATCATCTGGGACACGGCAGAAGCACCTTTCGCCACAGAGCAGCATGGTCAGTGTGGCGGGCAGTGCTGCTTCTGAACACACAGCCAAGAAGTCCCTCCAGAAAACAAACACAGGATTGCCTGAGGTAAGCATTGGTTAGTGGGGAGGGGACTGTCACAATGGAGCAGGGGGAGAAAACATTTTTCACCACCTTGCTTTTGGGGCTTTCTGGGAGCCATGTGCCGGGGGTAGGACCCAGAGTGTGGGAAGAATCTGGGACTTGGTGTCCTCCACGTTTTATTGAGATTTGACTCCCATCATCACCAGCCAGCAAGCCTAGAGAAATGAGGAGTCCCTGGCCCAATGACCAGGTATGGTAGGAGTGCTACTTCTTAACAGCAGAGCAGGGGTAAGAACCTGTGGTCCTTCAGACATCATTGGATTACAGCTCCCATCATCCCTGACCATTGGCCATGCTGGCTGGGGTTGACGGCAGCTGGAGTACAGAAACATATGGAGAGCAACTGGATCCACATCTCTGCTCAGGGGCCAATGAAAGCCCTGAGAAGCAGCTCTCCTCTGCTTAGAGATAGGATTGGAGAAAGAGGTTTGGGACTGGGCAGGCCTCATTGTGTTCTGGATGTTATGAACAGGAGCACAGTGAAACTTGGAGGCTGAAGTAATTTGGGAATGGTGCAACTTGAGTCCAAATTAAATCAGTTTTAGGAGCCCCTGTTCTGAATAGAGATGGGAGGGATCTTGCCTGTCCTTGTTTGTAACCCATGGAGTGAAACATACAGCCATATGCCATGTATTCTAAGCCGAACCTACCTCACAAATTTGTTGTGAGGATAAATATTGGGGTGGAGATGTCCCCAACTTCATGAAGGAAATACCAAATAAAAATGTTTATATGTATCCTTTGTTGCCTCAAAATACGGTTCTTTTTGAGGAAGTTCAGGCAATCATTTAACCGCCTCAAGGATAAGGTATATTTTTCAGTCTGTGGGCCACATTAATTTCTGGCAGCCTTCCAGGGGCTGCGTGCCTGTGATTGCCTGAGTCGGTGGCAAATGTGGGTGGAACAAAGGAAGTAAAATTTCCCCTTGTACAGTACACTATTTTATACACACTCACTCACATAACTCTCTCGATTTTCCATTCAGGGAAGCCAGAGGCACTATTAAAATCCAAGGAAATGTCCCAGCCAGGAAAAACACCCAAGAAGGATGCAAATATGGGCCCATCAGGGAGTGGGGGTGGCCTCAGAAGAGTCCTGATGGCCAAGTAGAAAGGCATGGAGGACTGCATTCAGCCCCTGGACTTGAGGTTCCCCACAACATCTTTTTCCTTCTCTTGCAGAATTTACGCCTTGTTTCCCCAGAGACAGACAGTGGATTTGTGGGATCAGAAGCCAGCAGGGTGTCCCCGTTGGCACAAATGCCAAAGCACTATACATCCAAGTTTAGGTATGAACCCTCCCTCCCTTCTTTTCCTATGAGCTGTGTTAATTCCCATAATTGTGTCCCTGAGTTGGCAGTGAACAGGAGGAAGTATATAGAAGATACCTGAAGACAAAAAGTGGGCGAAACCAGGAACTGGGTGGGCATCCAGCAATATTCAGATAGAGGAAAGTGTGGTTGGAAGACCTGGAGCATGAAAATGACCAAACTGATTGCAAGCTGTTGGAAGTTTGTTTTTTAATGTGTTGGGAGATTTTACCTCTTGTATCAGCTTTGGTTTGACTTATAGCAGAATCAGATTGCAATTCTAGACTTGCACACTTGGGAGTAAGACCAGCTGAACCCATTGGGGCTTCCTCTTGAGTAGACATGAATAGCATGGGTGAGGATTCTATGGTCTTGCAGGTATCACTGGATTCCTACCATCATCCTTGATCACGATCATGCTGACTGGGGCTGAAGGAAGTTAGGGTCCAAGGACATTTGGCTCTCCTCCTTTGCACTATTTTTTATTAGTAGTGTTGCTATTATTTCATTGGCTTTTTATCCCATCCTTGCTTAGGAGCCAAGGACAGTTATGGAACATTATAAAAGACCCATGTCTTCACAGTCATTAAAACAGCTAAAACTACATCTCTTAAAAGCCACTATGTAGAGGAAGTCCCTCAAAAAGAAGGGTACACTTTTAAAAATAGCATCTGTTTTGGCTGCAGAATGTCCCAGGTTCAAACCACAGTATTTCTATATAGGGCTGGGAAAGCTGGGCTAGAAGGACCCAAAGATCTGACTTGGTATAAAACAACTTTGTGTTCCCATTTCTTGTCAAGGTCCCACAGCATGCTGGGAAATTCAACCTCTGTTGATGTAGACTTTGAAGCAGAATCTCTAAGGAAAGCGCCTGTCACATTGGAAACAGACAGGTCACCCAGGCACACACAATCAGACAATGGGATGCAGAGACAAGTCCTTTCCAAAGGAAGACCTTTCCAGCTTAACTCCCCTACCAGGTGGACCAACAGCATCGCCAGTGAGATGGAGCCAGGCATGGATAGTGGTGAGCTAAAAGCAGTTAATTGCTTTGAGCAGGAATGCCAGGTCATGTGCCTGTTCTTACTTGAGGTCTTTCCTAACATCCTGCCCCTCAGTACTTTGCTAGCTGCACTACCCTGAACATTCACTCACATAAAGCTAGAGCACATGCACACACATGCAGCCTGGCCAGCTTGTACCACCTTACCTGGATCCCTGAAACACCTTGCAGAGATCAAACAACACCCCTGAATCATGGATCTTTTGCACGGCCTAATGCTGAGTCAGTTGAAACATGTTAAACAGGTATTTGTTCTGTGCCATCCTAAGCTCTTTCCCCGCTCCCTGCATCCAGCTGCAGGGAAGGAGAGTTTGTCAAGAGTGGTGAGCACTGGAAACTCTGTGATGCACATGTTGGCTCTTGGAGTCACAGGGGAAGTGCTTCTACAGGTGAAAGTTCCCAGGTTCATTCCTTAGTATCTCCAGGTAGGGCTGGGAGAGAGACCCATGTATGAAGTCCTGGAAACCTGCTGCCAATCAGTATAGGCAATACTTAGCTAGATGGATTAATGATCTGGCTCTGTATAATGCAGTTTCCAAAGTGGAAAGATCCATGATTCATGCATTGCTGTGATTCCTGGATTGCAGAGTTGTTGTTGTTGTTGTTTTATTAAGTTATTAAACTTACTAGTCGCTTATTGCCCCAAGGTGTCCAGGTGACTTACAACAGGTGTACACACACACTACCATAAGGGAAGAAAAAAGAGAAGAAGGGTCATACAATACATCACTATATCATCTAGCATAACATTTATGAAAAAAACAAAAATACACCCACCATATAATTAATAACAGACAATATTAACCATGCATAAATAATAAACAAAGAATACTCCCACCCACTAATTAGCAGATAAATAACTGTCCCCCCCCCTTTTAAACTCCCCTCCCCACCCAGAAGTCTGGAATCAGGCCAGCTGTTGCAAAACAACAGTGGATGGGTACCACATCCTCAACCCAGGGATGGTCCTGCTCCTCTCCTCTGCTTTTGCTAGGCAAAGCAGGAAAACGTTAGCAAAGGTTTTGCCTTCTTCACAGTTCATCCGGCTACTGCTTATCTTCTGCTGCTACTGGTGGCCCTTGGGGGTCCCTTCTAACCCTATGATTCCATGATGTGTTTCTGGCTCTTTTCTTACCAGCTCACACAGACTCTGAGGCTGAGGCCCAGGCAGGACTTGAAACTTACAATCCGCCTCTTGATGAAGCAAGACATTCTCCTAGCTCCTCTGCCGTTTCGCTGCCCCCAGACCAGACTCATGACTACAGTCTCCTTGACACCCGCGTGCACCGAGCGTAAGTTTCCTCTTTGGAATGGGGGGGGCACTGGGTGAGAAACACAATAGATCATAAATGAGGAACCTCAGGCCAAGGTGGCCAAGGCAGTCCCTCAGACCACTTTGTCTGGCCCTCAGAACTCTCCCCAGACCACACCCATCACTGGGTAATGATGCTTTGTACCTTCCTCGAGTCTTTTGGGCAAACTGGAATGTGTCCATGAACTCCTACAGTGCTCCTCACTTCCCTTCATGGAGGATGGAGGGGGGATGTGCAAAGAAAAAAGCCAACTGAATAAAGCTAAAATCAGCATTCATTGCTCTGCCCCCTTTATGCTTCGGGTCCTACCACTATTATGTGGCCCCTGGAAGGTTGGCTGGAAGGGAGTGCAGCCCTCAAGGTGAAAAAGCAAAAGCTTCCCCTCCCCTGGTCTGTACTAACTGGCAGCAAACCTGCAGGTTTTTGGATCAGTCTCTCCCAGCCTTGCCCAGAGATACCAGGGATTGAGCCTTCTGTGTGCAAAGCAGATGTTCCACCACTGAGCTACGGCCCTTCAGAGGAGAAGGCATCACTTTTAACCCTTTTTAGGGAAACATTTTCTCCATGCTCTGGCAAGCTTCAGCTACCAGCCTGGGAGCTTTCCATCATTCTTAAGAGCTAACTCCTGCAGTAAAAACATTCCATCTGCAAGCTGGTTGTGCTTTGTACTTACTCTGTAAAAACTGTAAACAGAAGCAGCCTCACTAAGAGTGCAGTTGTTAGGATTTTTCCAAAGTGGATGCCCTATCACTAAGCTATGACCCTTCCACTATTGTGTGTACAATTTGGGTTGCTGGACATGCATAGCATGCCTAAAATTAATATCTCTTGTCATGCTAGGTCCTGATTTTAACTGATCCTGGGCTGGGGGTTGTTTTTGTCCCTTTAACAGCCAGGCTATCAGAGCTTTGCAGCATGAAGTCTCTAAGCTTCGCCAAGTCCTGGAGAAGACCCTCCAGCAGCCTCATGGTTATCCAAAGCAGCCACCCTCCGCACATACCTCAACACTCCAGATGCCAAGACAGGACAGGACCCGCCTCCCCAGAAGTGCCAATTCAGTAGGGTAAGCAATGGGCAGAGCTTGTTCCAGGTTTGAGGGTAGCCCAGGCAGCCTCTCCTTTCTCCATCACTGTCTCCTGATGGCAGCCAGGGCAGGTTCATGTAAGGATTTTCCCACAATGCCTCTGGCAAGCATTTCTTCAGAGAATGGTGGGGAGTTAAAATGGCTGCTAGATTCAGCTGCCTTATTCTACTTGGAGGGGCAGGCGCCAGCAACATACCTTACCTGGACCTAGGGGCCTTGGCACCTGCCTGAAGATGCTGGGTATTGACACCCTGCACAGCAACAAGTGTCTTCTCTCTGGTGCCATCTGCTGCCCATACAATGCCCCAGAAGCCCAGCTTTCTTTCTTGCCTTTATTTACACCAGGCATCAGCTGGAAACCTGAAATAGATTTATTGTTTGTTGAGACTAATGATATCCTATAATTTTTCACATACAAGGTCATTTTTAGTCAAACACTTGGTAAGCTTCTGTTGCAAAAAAGGGGGTGGTCTTGGAGCCCTGATATGCAGAGGAGGGAGAAGCACTGCAAAGGTAAAGACCTCTTACTTGTGCCCACCACTTCTTCCCTTTTAAATTTTCTCTCACAGACACACAGATTTCCAGTAGATAAGCAGTTCTCTGCCCTGTGCTTGCTGCTGCTCATGTAAGGAATGGTGCAGTGTGCCTAAAACAATTCACTGTCTTGCAGGTCCAACCACATCCCCACCTCATCTCGCAGCAAAACATCCGGGAAGAGCGCAGCTGACCATGACAGTCCAGCTCTGTTGATCAAGCCAGAAGAGTGGATAAAGAGATCCCACCTGCAAGATGGGATCCAGCTGGATCTCAGTAAGCAACAAAAATGTTTGTGGTGTGCATTAGGTTGCTTTGGTTATGCAAAGAGATGCATTTTATTCTGAGGCTGAATATAGGCATGCCTTTCAGAAGGATGTGCTGTATGTGCTTCTGTTCCTCATATAAGCCTTCCAGGACCCTAAGGTCCTTTTCTGCATGCCACCTTTGAAGGATGTCCTGAAGAACGAAGTACCTCGGAAGGTTTTTAAGCAGAGGTTTGGAGGCCATCTGTCAGGGATGCTTTAGTTGTCATTCCTGCATTGCAGGAGGTTGGACTAGTTCTGTGATTCTATGAGGGTGGCAGTGACAGGACAGTAGCACCTCCCACACCTATTGTACAAACTGCTCTGGTGCCAACCTTGATATTTATTTGAGGCAAATATGTTTTCCTGGGCATTTGGGTATCACCAATTATTGTACTGTTAAATTTGGGTGGATATGTTTTGGGTTTTAAAAAAAAGTTTATGTGATTTTTATTTGTGTTTCTTTACAGTGCTTGCAAATTGCTCCAGACTTCTTCTTTTTTAAGGGAAGCAATGTATGAATTAAATAAGCCTAACCTAAACCCTTTCCAGCTTTTCATTGTCAGTGACATCTCATGCACTAGCCCATCAGTGTTGTGCACAAGTGGCTTCTGCTCCAAACCAACAGCACTTGATCCTGTATAATGAAGCGACTGCTATTCTATGCACATATGAGGACTGAGGGTGTCCCCACCTGTGTTGTTTGCAGGCCCTTCAGAGTCAGACTACTCACCACCAAAGCCATGGAAAGGGAAACGTCAGGAAACCTCTGCTTCTAGGAAAGAATCCCCAGAGCAGCCCATCCTCTGGGGGCCCTACACTGGTGAGCAATGGGCACCTGAGCCTGCTTTTTTTTACCAAATCAACTGCCCCAGGAAGGACTAGACAGGTAGCAGTGTACTGTGCTAGGAAGGCTGGGTTGAATTTCCATGCTAATAAAAATATGGCCTAAATTTTAGGGGAGGGTATGGGAAGCAAAATAGGGAAGCAGAACTGCCTTTTCCCCTTTTGCATTTTGGGGGTGGGGTGTAATTTTCAGGGGAAATTTGCTCTGATTTGTGGCAATAATTTCTTCTCCCCTCCTCTCCAGGTGGGCAGGGGACGAATGGTGGTCCCCATTGAGAAAGCAACCAAGCAAATTATTATCATCATCATCCTTTCAGTTTGTCGGTTGCTTGGCACCAAATGTCTCCAGGCAAAATTTATAAACATAAAGTGTGGCATAAAATCAGAAAAAAGAACAATGTGTTACAATAAAAGCTTAATAATAATAATAATAATAATAATAATAATTAATAATAATTTATTATTTATACCCCGCCCATCTGGCTGAGTTTCCCCAGCCACTCTGGGCGACTTCCAACAGAACACCAAAATACAATAACCTATTCAACATTAAAAGCTTCCCTAAACAGGACTGCCTTCAGATGTCTTCTAAAAGTCTGGTAGTTGTTGTTCTCTTTGACATCTGGTGGGAGGGCGTTCCACGGGGCGGGTACCACTACCAAGAAGGCCCTCTGCCTGGTTCCCTGTAACTTGGCTTCTTGCAGCGAGGGAACTGCCAGAAGGCCCTCGGTGCTGGACCTCAGTGTCTGGGCAGAACGATGGAGGTGGAGACGCTATAACATAAAAAGACCCCTGCTTCATTAAACCAAAGGCCCATCGAGTCCAGCATTCTCTTCCCACAAGGGAAACCAGATGTCTGGGGTGTATGTATCAAGTTTCTTTGTTTCGATTTCTGTAGGAACCCAGTATTCTTTTTCAAGTCCCAAGTCGCAAGAACCAAAGACTCCCAAAAGCTCTGCCCCGTGCCCCTATTGCCAAGAGGTCAAGTCACGGCTTGAAGATGTACCCACAAGAAACCAAGATGCCAGAGGCTACAAAGGTATCGTAAGAAAAGCCCTGCTGGAGTTAGTCCAGCATCCCATTATCACAGTAGCCAGCCAGATGCTCCACTGGGAAGCCCACAAGCAATAGCACTCCCTTCATTTGTGATTCCTAGCAACTGGTATTCAGAGGTTTACTAACAGTAGAGGTAGAACATAGCCATCATGGTAAGTAGCCACTGCTAGCCTTATTATCCACAAATTTGTCCAGCCCTCTTTCAAAGCCATCCAGGTTGGTTCCTATTGCTGTATCTTGTGGGAGCAAGTAGTTTTAACTCTGTGCTGTGTAAATAAGTACTTTCTTTAGTACTTTCTTTAGTCTTTCTTTAGAGTCCTCTAAAATTCAACTTCATTGCATCTTCATGAGTTGTGTATCTGCTTTCTTCACATCATCTGTCATGTTGCCTCCTTCTCTCCTTTGCTTTAAACTAAAGATGTCCAAACTCTGAAACCTTGCCCCATAGGGGAGTTGCTCCATCCCCTTGATCATTTTGCTCAACTGTGAGGCAGTAATAGGAGTAGTAATTAAATAGGATCTGGAGGGCCACAAGTGCCCCATCTCTGTTTGCACAATCCAGACCACAGAGCAGGGCAGGATTCGCAGTGGCAGCGAAGTGGCTGGCTTATGTGAGCAGTCCACTCTGTTGGAAGAACAAGGAAGTCAGATTCTGTGAGCAGGGTATGTTCTGAATCAGGAGTTCCACACAGCAACTGATAAGAAAAATTAGCCCATAACTTACACCACCAAATGGCTCACTGAAGCAAATGTGGAACGAATCAGGTGCTGAAGGTTGTGTCTCTGCTGGCTCTCCACCTTAAATTTCCTCTTGACTTTTCCCTTTTTACAATTCGCTTAGCAACAGGTGGAATAGTGCCACAGGAATCATTATCCTTGGTTAAATGTTAACTGGTACCTGGTGAATTTCTGCATTCCTAAATTAAGGACTCGGTCTAAATGTCTTTTCTTTTTTAAAAACTTTTTTTAGGAGATTAAAAATAAATAAATCTGGGTCAGCAGTTTCAGCAGAAACTGAGAATGACTGGTTTGTCCAAGACTTATCTAATGAGTTCACTCAGAGGGGGCTAGGCACTCACAAAATTTTGGTGATGGACATGTGAGCAACATCAGGACACCCAGAGGCATGCATGTCTAATGTCATGATTAATTTATAGCTCAATATCTTTGCTGATTCCACATACTGGTAGTTTTTCTTTTTTTAAAAAATCCTCTCCAGGGCTCTGGTTCTGGGTATTCTTGTTTTTGGATTCGGGGTGGAGGGTCCTCGTGGCAAGATGAATTACTTTGTCTTTCATTTCTAGGCTGTGACTCCCCAAGGGATTCATTTGGACCCTTCTACCAAAGCACTCCGAAGAAGTCAGAAGCACCAAGCCATCTGTTCAAGGATACCAGGAACCCCAGGAGCAAAGTAGTTCATGGTGAGAAAGGGAAATTCTGGTGTGAAAACTGATGCCGTGTTGGCAAACCGGAGTGCAGGTCCTGATGAGGGCAGCAAGGATGGTGAGGGGTTTGGAAACAGTTCCCAAGAGGAATGGTTTTGTTTATAAAAATATAAGATGAGGCTGCTAGCTCAAGCCAACAGCTCATCTAGCCTGGCTTCCTGTTTTCATAGTGGCTGACCAGAAGCAGGACCTGAACACAACAGCACTTTCCCCAGCAGCTGGTATTCAGAGATGTTACTGACACCTCTGACAGTGGAGGGAGAGCATAGCCATCATACCTAGTAGCCATTGATTTGTAAACTGCCAATACATTTTTAGAAATCAAGTAACAATAAAGAAAATTCAGGCATTGTATAAATGTTATGGTCGTAAAACAGAGAACAAATGGCCAAAGTTGAGTCAAATTAATTCTCTAAAAAGCACTTAGTGAAATGGAAATGTTTTCGGCAGTTGTCTTTCAAGGGGAAGAGTGTTAAAGAGAATCTGTGCCACTGAACTTCCATGGACACTAAACAAAATATGAGATACGTGTTGGACACTTGGGGCTTCTCCAGACTGGGATGAGATCATAGCTGTCAACCGTCCCTTATTTGGCGGGAAAGGCCCTTATCCCAACGCTGTGTCCCGCTGCTGTGCCTTACTGATGATGATAAATTTCCCGGGTTTCAAAGGAAGCAGCTCCTCTCCCTCCCTCCCTGCCAGCCAGGGAGGTGGGAGGCTCCAACTGTGTTGCTTGGCTGCATTGCTCACCCAATAGGGAATCTAAGAATGACTGGGGGGTGGAGCTTGCATGCCTTGTGCCGATCAAATCGGCCGCGTTGCCTGGGAACTCGCCTTTGCTCAGCGCTTCCCAGCGGAGAGGTGACAGTGGTTTTCCTTGCTGCATCTCATTTGCCGGCTTGCTGCATTGTGGGAACCACCGCTTGAGGCTTCATTTGGCTGCTGGCTGGGCTTTCTGCCTTTGGCTCGGAGGGGCTCAGAAGTTGAACATACCTGTGCTTGGAAAATCCCTTATTTTGGCTGCTGATCCCTTACTGTCGAGGCTGCTGGTCCCTTTCTTTTCAAATCTGTGAGCTGACAGCTATGGATGAGATTATTGTGTGTGTATTCTGCAACATGTCATTGAATACACACATATGCACACAGAGGGCTGCTGCCCCTGCTCACTCTACTCACCAACCCCTCTGCCCCTATACTTCGCCAACCCTTCCTCCCTTTACATCTGATCAAACTCCCTTCCTTTACACCACACCCACCCCCTTGGTATCCCCTCACAGGCCAACCAAGCCCCTTTATAGCTCGCTCCTAGTCCCTCTCCTCACAGCTCACCCCAGCTTCAACTCCCTTTCAAAGGAGAGTGGGAGTTGCTCTCTGAAGTGCCTCCCACTTTCCTTTATAGTAAGATATCAATTCCTCCAATTATTGTAAAAACTTGCAGGGTTTTTTAATAAAATATATATGATATATAAGAATAGACGTATAAAAGAATAAGTTAAAACAATTTGGAGTATACAGGAAAGGATGAAAATAAATGTAAGGAAAGAGGGGGAAAGGAGTCAAAATTGAAAATGTTAAAACTTGGCAAACATTGTTGTAGTTATGTAATGTTGAAAATTATAAATAATAATAATAAAGTTATCAATTCCTCCCAGTTCTGTCTAGGGAGAATTTTAGATCTTGTTTTCTCATTTGCCCCCAGGGGTGGACCATGGCGCAGGGGACAAAGCAGAGCAAGGTTCTGGACCACAGCAGAACTCCAGCGACCACCATCAATCACAGCAGCCTGGACTCTGGTATCTGGCACTCCCAAGCCCTCCTGCCTCCATCAACTATGTCCCCATGGTTCCCTATCCTCCAACGTCTATAATGTAAGAACCATTCATTCAGGCCTTTGTTCAGTGAGAATTCTGAGAGATATGACTTTTTCCCTTATTGTGCTGACCCAAACAATGGAGAGCCTGTGGCCCTCCAGATATTGCTGGACTAAAACTTTCCATCAAGCTCCAGACAACATGGACAGTGATCAGGAGTGATTGGTGTTGTAGTCCAGCTTCAGTTGTCTGCCTCTATAAGGTCTCCTACTCTGATGTTGGATTGTTCCCTGCCACTGATGCCTCCAAAACTCATTTGGGAGTGTTCAGTGAGAGAGCACATACCTTACCAGCAGAAGTCCCCAGGTTCAGTTCCTAGCACCTCCAGTTAGAAGGATCAGGTAAAAGGATGAAAAAGGCCCTTGCTGTTCCTGAGATTCTGGGGAGCTCCTGGTCAGTTAGTGCAGACTCAGGGCTGGGAACCTCAGACTCAGGGTCTAAATGTGTCCCTCTAAGCTTCAGTGTCTGGTCCGCTGGACTCTCCCAAGGCTACACCCCTCACTTAGCCCTATTGCATACCCCTCCTTGAATGTTTTTGCCTGGTTGGTTGGTTGGTTTTTTCACTCTGATAATGCCTCTTGCTTACCTGGATGGAGGACAGGGTGGGGCATGAATGTGTGTAATAGCAGCCCACTCCACTAAAGTAGCATTTATATTTATTGCCCGTCACTGGCATGTGGCCCCCCAGAAGGTTGCACAGATGGGAATGCAGCCCTCTGCCTGAAAAACGTCCCCCACCCTGTGTGAGTGTCTGGAGGCGGTTGGAGGATGGATGGCAGCTAACAGATTGAGGTTGAATCCAGACAAGACAGAAGTACAGTGGTACCTCAGGTTACATATGCTTCAGGTTACATACGCTTCAGGTTACAGACTCCGCTAACCCAGAAATATTACCTTGGGTTAAGAACTTTGCTTCAGGATGAGAACCGAAATCATGCTCCGGCAGCGCCGCGGCGGCGGGAGGCCCCATTAGCTAAAGTGGTGCTTCAGGTTAAGAATAGTTTCAGGTTAAGAGCGGACCTCCGGACGAATTAAGTACTTAACCCAAGGTACCACTGTACTGTTTTGGGGGGCCAGGAGGCGGGCAGGTGTGGTGGACTCCCTGGTCCTGAATGGGGTGA
This sequence comes from Podarcis raffonei, assembly GCF_027172205.1. Lineage (NCBI taxonomy): Eukaryota > Metazoa > Chordata > Lepidosauria > Squamata > Lacertidae > Podarcis > Podarcis raffonei. The sequence goes on from NC_070621.1 coordinate 9,035,857, forward strand.
CTGTGCCCCTGAAGGACCAGGTGTGCAGCCTGGGAATCATTCTGGACTCACAGCTGTCCATGGAGGCGCAGGTTAATTCTGTGTCCAGGGCAGCTGTTTATCAGCTCCATCTGGTACGCAGGCTGAGACCCTACCTGCCCGCAGACTGTCTCGCCAGAATGGTGCATACTCTGGTTATCTCTCGCTTGGACTACTGCAATGCGCTCTATGTGGGGCTACCTTTGAAGGTGACCCATAAACCAACACTAATCCAGAATGCGGCAGCTAGACTAGTGATTGAGAGCGACCGCCGAGACCATATAACACCTGTCTTGAAAGACCAACACTGGCTCCCAGTACGTTTCCGAGCACAATTCAAAGTGTTGGTGCTGGCCTTTAAAGCCCTAAACAGCCTTGGTCCAGTATACCTGAAGGAGCGTCTCCACCTCCATCGTTCTGCCCGGACACTGAGGTCCAGCGCCAAGGACCTTCTGGTGGTTCCCTCGCTGTGAAAAGTCAAGTTACAGGGAACCAGGCAGATGGCCTTCTCGTTAGTGGCACCTACCCTGTGGAATGCCCTCCCACCAGAAGTCAAAAATAACTACCAAACTTTTAGAAGACATCTGAAGGCAGCCCTGTTTAGGGAAGCTTTTAATGTTTAATAGGTTATTGTATTTTAGTGTTCTATTGGAAGCCTCCCAGAGTGGCTGGGGAAACCCAGCCACATGGGCAGGGCATAAATAAATAAATAAATAAATAAATTATTATTATTATTATTATTATTATTATTATTATTATTATTATTAATTCCCCTTGGTCTAGGCAGTACTGAACTAGATGCACAAATGCTTTCACCTAGTGTAAAGGTTTATTCAGACCCCCCTTCTTTTTCTGTTCGCCAGCTATTGTTCTCCACTTGCACCTCAGATCTCCTCCCCTGCTGCTGTCCCTAGCGGGCCCCAGGCCACAGAGCTGAAAACCTCGGCTTCTCGGCACCAAATGCAAGAGGGTTCCTGCTGTTCCATGACTCTGGACTGCGCTGGTCTGCAGGACCTGAACAGGTCTCTGAGCCGTGCCATAGTAGCTGCGAGAGACATGAAGCTCACCACCAAGCGGATCAGCCGGTCTCTGACTTCAGATTTGAACAAAGGGAGGCACCAGCGGAGATCCTGCCTCTTTTAGCAAGAGAGCCAAGTGGATGGACACCTCCTCTACTGGTTTAGCTGGAATTGCAAAAAAGGGGGGGAATGGGACTCAGTTCCCCCAAAACATAACATGGGGGAGATATTCATATAACATTCTTGGTCTTTTATGTGCCAAAGAGCACCACCATAGAGTCCCTAACTCACTGTGGAGGTGTCCCATTTTTGGGTGCCCGACAGCCTCTTAAGCATTGTGGAGGTGCTCAAGTCTCTAGGCTGTGTGTGGCGCCTGTCTTAATACACACTGGGAGCCTTCAAAGATTGTGGAAAGGGACTGCTGCTGCACTTCCCCTGAACAAGCAACATAACTTCGTATCACGAAAGCCATCTCTGCCCTTACTTTGCGCATCTTAAAAGGGCAAATTTCCAAGCAGTTTGGGGGAAGATGTAGCATTTTCATGGAGTAGGGGCAACAGTAGTGGTTTCATTACTTTATTTTTCCAATGGACATTGATGGAGTTGTATCTCTCTTAACTTTGGCAGGGGGCTTGGTGGTGGGTCCTTAGGTCAGCCTTAGATATTCCAGTGCTGGGTGTCCTCTACCTGCCTGTTCCTCTGTTCTCACCTTACCTCAACTGTCTTTTGCCTTAAAAGTGGAAGTCTTAAAAGCTCCTTTGTGGGCATAGTGACAGAAGCAAAACATCTTCTGGCACACTGAGGCCATGTGAAGATGGTACTTCTTCTCATCTTATTTTCAGGGAATTGAAAGGCCCTATGGGGGGCAGCCAACAAATGGCTTGTTGGCCAGCAAACAATTCTGGCACCTGCTGCAGAGTTATCCTACTTTAGCACCCTTCATCTCCTAGGAAAGCCATATTGGGCATAAGCACTGGCCAGTGGCTGTTCAGAGCCTTTGAGGCTATGCTCTGCCTCTACTGGTGGAACAACTGTGTCTTTGAATGCCACCTGCTGGGAATAACAAATGGTTCTGCTTTTGGACTTCCCACTGGGAAATATGTTGGTCACTGGGAGAACAGGATGCTAAGCTACTTGGGCCATTGGCTCGATCCAGCAGGGCTCTTACGTTTTTATGCTGATCGTCTTGCAGGAAGGTCTACTACCTCCTCCGTGCTGTTGCTGAACTGATCTCATTCACTGTAAACATACAGCACTGTATCCAATGTTTGTCATTCTTATGAGCAGACTCACTGAAATTAATGCACGTAACTTAGGTTCACTAATTCCAGTGGAACTAGTCTGAATACAACCCCTTACAGGGTACTGTCCTACTTACAAGGCTCAATAAGCTGAGAGTAGGACATAAAAGTTTTTTGCTGGTCCTCTTAAGGGCCGTGAGTCTATTGCAATACTTACCTCAGGACTCTTGGTGATGCATGAGAGAAAGAGCTCTATTTTGTGAAGGGGTAGCCATGGTGAATCGTTTTCAGAGATATGTGTATATGTGTTTGGGTGTGTGTATTTGTTTTTTTACATGTGTGGTTTCAATTGCTGTTTGGTTTGGTACTATGGAATGGAAACAATGAGCATTTTGTATGTCAACTCTTTTGTCTTTTTTGCCTTCAAGAATGTCTTCAAAATATATTTTGCCAGAATACTTTTCTCTCCCTCCCCATTTCCTTGTGCCCATTAGGATGTTTATGTGTGCTTTAAGAACTTTGGGCAAGCAGCCACTCGGAGGTCCAACACATTGTAGGCAGTTTGCCAAGACCAAATGCAGTCAATAAGCATTGGGGGCAGTAGATATATAACAGTATCAGACACTTTTTGCTGTCATTGTCAGGGCAAAGTTGATCAATATTTAAGACAGAACAGATTTCAGTGGTAAGCAGCCTTCAGCCTACAGGTCTGATTAGGCCTGCCCACCCTCCTCATTTTGCCCACAAGGCTGGTTTGCTCAAGAGGCACTTATATTTACAACTAATGTCATATGCAGTATCAGGAGCAGGAGAGATAAAGAGGTGTCAGAGCTGGGAGGGAGTTTGTAGGTAGCCCCCATAAGCTGTCATATCAGGGTTTTGCCAGCACCAATGTTTGGCTGATCACTGGGTCTTGTAGAATATTCCTACATTACATGCAATAGGATTTCTTCTGGGCTCATGATCGCTACCCAGGAATTTGTGATCAGTAGCAGAAACAAGCTTCCTCCCACAAACCAACACATAGTTTTCCCTAGGCATTCTTTTTCAGCAACCTAAGGCCCACCTGCATGATATATTGAGGCGGTATGAAACTGCATTCAAGCAGTCATGTGTTCCCCCGAAGAATCCTGGAAACTGTGGTTTGTCAACGGTGCTGAGAGTTCTTAGGAAATTCCCTATTCCCCTTACAGGGAATCCCTCTTTGCAGGAAATTCTGGGAACTGCAGCTGTGTGGAAAAACACCCCTCAACACCCTGAACAAACTATGCATCCCAGGATTCTTCAGGGGAAGCCACGGCTGTTTAAAGTGGTATAATGCTGCAGTCAATGTATAGTGCAGATAGGACCTCACCTTTAAGACAGCAGCTTTTGTGTTGTTGTTATTAGACCACTGGGAGTTAGAAACCCTTGCTGATCTGTTGGGGCTAACCCAGAGAATTCCTAGGAGAGCCTGTTCTACCTTCTGCCAATCACTGAATTAAGCAACCGCTTAAATGCAGCTGGGAAGTTGAGGCCACCTTGGCTGTTCTTGGTCCTATCCTCATTGCTGATAATGTTCCATGCTGCCTGTAGATTATGTGAATTGAGATGAGAGTGCAGTAAAAACAGGAATTAGCTCAGTCATAAGATGAGTGCCTTAGAAACATTAAAACACAAAGCAAGGGGAAGTGGGCAGCTGATGAAGGATATCTGTGCCATTTCTCCCCTGACACCTTTTAAAAATAAACTTTTTGAATCTATAAATATACCTTTATTTTTTTTAAGAAAAAAAATTATAATGACAGATCCTTCTCAACACTCATACTATCTGTAGAAATGTGCTAAAATGTGCATTATGTTGTAAATAGTTCTCAAAGCACTTTCAAAGACAGGGTGTTGGTGTAGGGTGTGTGTGTTTTGCATTGGAGCCATTACCACAAACAAAATCACTGTGAAACTATGATAGTTGTATCTTTTTCAACATTCCTTTAAAATAAAATAAAATAAAAAACAAGCAAATCTCTGGTAATGAAAACTATGTTGCAAATGGGTGTTTCTGTTTTTCTTGCTCAATAAATGATTTTTGTCTGCTGGTGTCTTTATTCATTTTTAAAAAGGGGGAAGATTTCAAACACACACACTGACTCTGTTTGCACATGAAACCTACAATAAGCCAGAAAGTCTGACAGTGATGTCCTGTCAGAGTGCTTGTACTTCCTGCTGCCCAATGCAAACACAACAGACTGTACCAGGTTTTCTTTACATCCAAACCAGGCACTGTGGTTAGTTGCTCCCTTGCAAGCTGTGATTAGCAAGTGAACAACAACATAAAGTTATTTCTTCACATAGCACATTCACACTTTGGAATTCACTCCCAAAAGAAGTAGAGATGGCCACCAATTTGGATGGCTTCAAAAGGTTACAGACTAATTCAGGGAGAGCAAAGCTAAGATTGGCTATCTATGATGGCTATGCCTTAACTCCACTGTCAGAGGCAGTATGTCTCTGACTACCAGTCGCTGGGGATCACAAGTGAGGAGAGTGCTTTTGCATTCAGAGATGGCTCACTGCCATCTGGTTCACCATGGTAAGACCAAGATGCTGGACCAGATGGGTCTATGCAGCAGCTTATGATCTTCACAAGTCATGGCATCTTCAGGATGGCTACCAATCATAACTTGTTAAGGAGAAGCACAAAGGATCTCCTGCTTATACTATTTACATGCAAGGAGGAATGAAGTACTAGCAATTGGGTGCTGTTTGCTTGCTTTCAATAAAACACGGGAATATTGTTATAGGCAAGCACAGCCCGCACCAGGGCTCTCTTACAAGATAAGAGCAAGATGTGGTTGGCAAATTTTCCTTGGAAATTCACCTGCTTGTGGTTGGTCTCTCCCATTCGAAGCATATGCTGCCATTTCAAAATCTTGAAGAAAGTATCGGTAGCATCTTCATGGAGCACCTCATATTTGGACCACAGTTTTAAGATGCAGAACCTTAACTCAAGAGGTTGTGGAGTTCGTCCATAGGCCTACCTCACAGGGCTGACCACATATCCAAAGAGAGAAAATCTAGAAAACACTCTGCAAAGTGAAAGTCTTTCCTTAAGCATTTCTCTGTCTGCCTTTTGTCTCCTGCCCCCTCCCCGCACTCCAAACTAGTTCCCATGTCAAATCAATCCTCTTTTACCTCACTCGATGGGACAGTAAATCATTTATTGACTCCAAGTGCTTTTTTTAAGTTACAGAAGAACAGCTAAACAGAGATGACACGTTTGTGCTTCAACAGTTCCAAACACTGAAATTTCAAGAATTAAACAAGTTGCATAACAAGAATTTGCTGTTGTTTTTCTCTTTTGATAAAGAGTGTGTGTGTGAATATATATATATATATATATATATATGTATGTGTGTGTATGTGTATACATATATATATATATATATCACACCAAAAACAACAAAAACACATCTAAACAAAAGGGAGAGAAAGAGATACCTTGAAGCGGCTGCAATGCTAAATTTAGGGGGGGGGTGGGAGGGTGCAAGAAAAGGTTGGAGAGCTGGCAAAACAGTTACTGATGCAAAATGACCACAACCATTGCCCGAAAAACAAATATATTATGGGCAAGGGAGGGGGGGAAATGGGCCACAAAAATGGTAGCGAACAGAAAGAGTATTTTCTTCTCTCTGTTGGGATATTCTAGGAAGAGACATTAATGCCCTGGGACAGGTGGAAGAGGGACAGCCCAAAACTGCAGGGAAGAAAATACAGTTTTTTAAAAATATCACGGTAAGGGAACACAGCCATTGTGGGAGTCAAATGAGAAAAGGACACACAAGGAAGACTCGGTAAACCACTTTACTTCAAGCTTGTTAGGACGACCACAATACACAATTATTTAATTCATATACATACAGTCTGCAGGGGGAGCAGAAGGACCGGCAAAGGGATCTATAAATGCAGAACAACTGGGGATTTTTGGCGCTTGCCACAGCCAGCAATGTTTCACTACTGGATGATGAGAGACAGAAAGGGGGAAGGAATCCAAAGGGTGCAGGGCAAAATTTGATGACGAGAAATGCCATTGTTGACGGCAGGAGAAACGAGACACTCCAGCTGAAAAAAAGCTTGAGCTTTAGTCAACATGACGCCCCACACACAGAGTGTGCGGACTACATTTCCCAACAACACAGGAAGACGGGAGTTGTAGACTGTATATTGTGGGCTACAGTTCCAATCAGCTCCCCACAACCACTGTGGGGTGATGGTCATTGTAGTCCACACTATCTTGAGTCACTATGTTAAATAGGATAGTAATGTTGCTCACTCGAATCCCATATTAGCTCAATAGACATAGAAGCACTTAAACTGTGGCTGCCTGGTTGATAATGTCATTTCCCAAATCCATTTTGCTATTTTCAGTTCAATCCTGAAATATGTCATGTGTTTATTTTTTATTTTTGCTCCTAAACAAGCCAGGAAGAAATTGGGTACAATCCAGCCTAGAGCTGAGGAAGCTTTTAAGCCCATTTAAAGCTCAATGGTATATTCTTTGTTGGAGAATGACCACAAGGCAGTGCTGTGGGGCCAGAAATGATGTCTGTGGGAAGCATCTAAGTCCCACACAGAGGAGATCCATTAAAAGGAATGTACCTAGGTTGGTCATGCCACCAGGTTTAATGGGTCTACTCTGGGTACTCTGTGTAGGACTAACATTGGATACAGCCTCTTGTTTTCACAGCAAAGATCCTGGTCACTTTGTCTTTGCCCGGGGCAGTGATCCTTCATCATTCTCTCAAAAAAATATTTCCCTTTCCTGACAGTTTTGAAGCCACTTGAGCTCCCTCAAATCACACAAATGGGAGGGATTAAATGATTCACAACAGCTGACACGTTCAGCATCATGCAATCTACACCATGCAGTGTACATCTACACCACCCAGCCAATCTGTCATCTGTCACTGAAAGGAGAAAGCTGTATAGTCTCCTCCTTCCTTAGTAGGCAAAGCAAGGAAGTGCCAACATTGCTTACTACAGGGGCCGCAGATCTGCTGTTGGATGCAAACTCCCATCAGCCCCAGCCAGCATGGTGATGGAAGTTGTAGTCCAGGAATGTCAATTCAATGCAGCACAATGCAGATTTCTGCTTTGTGGGCAGGACAGCAGGGTTGGAGACAGATAAAAGATGATTAAAAGAGCGGTGCAAAGAAAGTAGGCTTCTCTGCCCCACACAGCAATGTGTGAATCTGCCAAGCTAGAAGCAAAAGTGGGGTGCACAGGATGTGTAGCTTACATCCCACAAGCAGCGAACTCTCTTTCAAACTGACGTCAGCTTCTCTAGAGTCTGCGTTAAGGAATGCAGATTCCAGGGACTCTAGACATGTGCTTGCAAGAGTACAGGGGGCAAAGCTAGAAGGACAAAGGAAACAAGCTGACTATACTACACAGCATATCATTTTACATGAGCTGCGGCCGCCTCCAGAGAATCATGGGAATTGTGGTTTCAAGACAACTTTGCTCTCAGCAAACTACTGAAAGGAAATTGACTCCCAAACCAGAACAAAGTCTATTGAATGAATACACCATTGCTAGCTGTTGCCTTATGCTTTCATGGGCCAGAAAAGTCTGGAGATCCCGATAGATCCTGCCCAACCAGAGCCTGCCTTCTGGAAGCCGGTAAGAGGAAGCATCCCAGAACCAGAAAATCCTGCCTGCTATTCACTGAACCGTGAAATCAGAGACATACTGTGGTCTAGAGGTTAAAGCGCTAGAGTTCGTATCCCCAGTCAACCACAATCTTATTGAGTGGTGTTGGGTTTCTCACCATGAGTAAGACAGCCCTTCCTCACAGGGTTGTTGTGGAGATAAAATTGGAGAGACAGCCCTGGGCCCTCAGGTGGAAGAATGTGATAAATAATATTACAGAATTCACAAGCGAACTCTGCCTCGTTAAAGGTATCACCAAAGTGCTAAAATAAAGTTCCTTCCTAAAGAAAAAAAATAACATTTGCCAACATGTTTCAAACCAATTAAAAACCAGGGGTTGGTCTCCAAATATGCTTGTGTTGAAATAAATCATCATTCCTGGGTGGGACAAAGAAGATCTAATAAGGAAGATTGATCCAGACATGCTGGAATTGCAAACCACAAACACTCCATTTAAAATAATGCTCCAAAAAAGTTGGAAAAGGTCAGGGGTGAAGCAATAAAAAGACCACACCCAGAAATGCACCAACCACCTACACACTGATAAACTAAATAAATATGAAAATCGAATGGACAATCTCAACAACAACAGCAGTAGAAGCAGCAGGGGGGTCGAGGGAGGACAAGGAAGGTCAAATGACAGTTATTTCCAAAACGCAAGCAAAAATCCCAATACACAGTGGGGGGAAGAAGAGCATTCCTTTCACAGTTTGCATCTGAGGTTAGGTACAAGATCACATAGCCATAAATAAGTCACAAGCATTCGTCCATCCGGGCAGAAAACTAAAACCAGAACTAAAAGGACATCATCATTAAAAAATAATAATATTATCAGCATCGTCGTCATATAATCGCCAAGGATGAAATGATGGAAGTTTAGTTTTTGGTGGTTTATTTTGGAGGACACATATGGAGATAATATCTATATTATAGAATATATTATTTTTCTTATCTTTCTTTTTTTCTTTTCTCTGTCTTAAAGACAATGGAATTTCCCCACCCCAAACCCTTCTCTTATTTACCTTCGTTTCAAATGTAGGGTGGAAGGGGAAACCAAGACGAATAAGAAGAAGGTGAAATGGAACCAGTCAACAAATTTAAGTGGGGCAAGGATCACCCCAGAGCTGGAAGGAAATGGGATGCCCCAAATGCCATGTCACTGCTTTTTTGATGATGGTGTCAAGGAGGGAAGGGCAGGAAATGGGGGAGGAGAGAAAGAGGGAAGGATCTCTGTGTTGGTGTGTGTGTGTGTCTGTTTAACTGCTAATTTCTTCATCCGTTTTATTCAGTTTCTTCAGAGTGTCCAGCAGTTTCTGTGGGGTGAGGACGTGAGTAGAGCCTGCAAATGGGGGTGGGGGGAGTGGGAGTCAGGGAGAAGAGGAGAGAAAGGCATATTAGAACTCCCACCCTGAAAAAGGCATCAGAAAAGGGGAAGGGGTTGTCATCTATAAGGGTGGGGGCCTTGGTGACCTGCGGTGGGTTTGGGTGGGTGGGGGTGAGGATGGGGGAGGCGCTATTGCACCCACGTCTGAGCAAATGCATGTGCTAAGGACTGCCTGCCCCACCCCCCCAACAAAAACAAATCAGGCAAGTTATTATCAAAAGTTTTTAAGAGGTGCAACATGGTGGAACAGAGGGTCAAAATTGATCACCAACACCCATAAGTGGCATGCTGGTGATGTGGTAAGTTAGAGCAGCAGCCACTGTGTGGGGGAGGATTTGTGAACCCCCTTATCAGGTGCCCCCAATCCATCCCCTTCTGCACCAGTTTCTGTTATACACATAGGAAAGAAGAGAGAAGAATTGCAGACACCGCCCCCCTCCCTGACACTCAGAACCTCTTACCTGCCACGGGGACAGCGTACCAATTTTTATTTTTTATTTTTTAACCACTGGAAGAAATGCTTGCAAAAATGTTAAGCCTATGGAACTACGATTCCATCTAGTGCAGGAAAAGGCAAGGAAAGGCGAAAACCGGAAACGAAAGAAAGAAAGAAAAAAATATAGAATACCAGATGGAGGCTTTGTAACCCCGTGAGTTAAGTGTGGTGAAGGAATGATGCATATGGTATGCTGGAGAGGGCAGCATAAGGCCATTGACGTCGAGGGCGCAGAGATAGATAGCGAAAGCGAGTCAGGAGTGGCTGTGTGGCTCATGAGGCCCTGGCATGCAGTGGCAAATGGCAGGCTGTCAGATAAAAGATCGCCTCTTCCTCTCCCACCTCAGATGGGAGGGAAGAGCCAAATTAGAAAGAAAGAAAGAAAGAAAGAAAGAAAGAAAGAAAGAAAGAATTGCCTATACTTGAAAATGTGCATGTATATATATTTTGAGATATGGAGAAGGGGATTGAGAGGAGTCAGGGAGAGGGAGACAAAAGGAATATTGCAGGAGCCTTCAAGAGAAAACCCATGTCACTGAAGACAAAGAAGGAGGGGGGGAATTCATGATGACCAGGAAGAAAGAGAGAACTCTCCTTCCTGTAGCCCCAGTAAGGTAGAGACGCATCAGTGGGTGGGGGATTTGTGCACCCCTTAAAAAGGCAAAGTTTCCCAGAACTGCCAGTGGACACTGGTAAGGAGCTGCTGCTCTTAAAACTGCGTTGTAAGAGCTGCCACTTCTTCAGAACCTGGGATCGAGCTTGCTTTTTCCTCTGCTCTCCCACTGCTTATTTTATCAAGTGCCATGGTGCTTTTCAGATTGTCTTAGATGATGATTCTTGTAAGCTGCTCTGGGAGCCTTTGGAGGTTCAAAGGGCAAGGTATAAAATGCTGTAAATAAATATGTAATTATGGCTACCCTTGACCAGAGTGTGTGTTAGGAAATAAAAACAGCAACAAAGAATAAGATTCTAAGGCCTGCTGCCAATTGGGACACTCTGTGGGCACAGATGAGGATGAGTGTGTGGGTGGGTGTGTTTGGTTTGTGTGTGTGTTGCTCTAGTCTTGCATCTCTATACTCAAAGCATGGCAGCTAGGTCCAGTATAGCACTAAATGTCCATCTGGATTGCACTGGGGTCCTGCTCCCTTAACACCAGTGTCCCATGTGCCAAGAACCCCACCCTCTTAAGCAATGCAAAACTCACTAGCTGGCACCTCCCTTTAATAAAATAAAAAATGATCCAAAGCAGGAGAAATGTGATGAGGCTGTACAAAAGACCTGGGAGGCAATAAGCCAGTCAGGACAAACAAGCGAGGTGTCCTGCCTTTGAACATACAGCAGCCATACAACCATCATGGCTATTGGGGCAGGAACTTGCAATCTACAAACCAGCAAGCTTTTCAGAGGTGTTCCTTGCTTCTCTGGAGTCACTGACTTTCCCCATCTCCTGTTCCTCTTTGAGGCAGAGCAGGAAATGCAACTTCCTTCCCACCAGCTCAAGAAGCAGGAGCACCAAAGGACAGGCAAGCTAATTCGTCGCCGTAGGCAGAAAAACCCCCACAGGGCCTCTCCCTGAGAGTAAAACAAAAGCAGGACTCTTTCATTCTATCTAGACCATGCAATATATTTTTCCATAACGGGGTGGGGGATGGGGGAGAGGGGCTCCCAAGGGGCAGCTGACCCAGCCCTCACCACACCCCCTGTAACAGTGACAGCTAGGCAGGCGTTTTGGCTGATGAGAGCAGGCAGAGAGAATGCGCCGTAGTAACAGCAAATGCCCAGCAGTATTTTCATGAATGTATCAACTGCTCTGGGAGACTGTCACTGGAACTTTGGCAGGAACAGTGTTGAAAGCCAGGTGATGGGAAACCTGTGTCCCTACCGGCATTGACTCCAACTCCTATAATTCCAGACCAGCACGGCCAAATAGTCAGGGATGATTAGAGTTGACAGGTTTCCCCACCTCTGGTGTAAGCTTATTAACACCTTTTTAAAAGCCAAGGAATTCTTGGCAGGTGCAATGCTACGATTTACCAAAACGGACTCTGAGCAAAAGGTAAACAAGTTTCAAACCTGTTTGAATCTGAAGTGGCAAATGGATACTTCCCAAGTCTAACTGCAGCCCCTTTTCATTTTCATATTTTTTATTTTTTTAAAAATGGGAGTGTTGACATTTCCTTTGGAAACAGATCACCGTTGGTGGGAGGAATGGGCAAGTTCTGAATAAGAGATGGTGTAGGATTTGATGGAAGCAACGCTGGGCACATTTTCAAAACCGTTGTTTTAAAAACAGAAAAAAATCGCAAGCATTTTCTCATTTAAAGAACCAAAAAATGGACAAAGAAAGAAGGAAAGGAGGGGGGAAGAGAGAGAGAGAGAGAGAGAGAGAGATAGGAAAGAGAGAGAGATAGGAAAGAGAGAGAGAGAGAGAGAGATGTAATAATCAAAGAAGCCCTTCCGAGCGAGGGAAGAGTTTCTTTTTCTATAGTAAGCTGCTTTTACTTTTTATTGTTTTCTTTGGCTCTCATTCCATTGTTGGAGCCTGTTCCTCAAAAGATACCCTAGTGGAATCTCTGAAGTCGGGATGCCTCAGATCCATGAGAAATTTGGTGGGAGTAAGAATGTGAGTAGAACCTGCGGGAGAACAGAGTGTGGGCTGACTCCTTGCACAGAGAAAAACAAAAAAACAATTCAAAAGGGCACATGCTGAAAAAAGATTTTTCTTTTCCTTTAAAAAGGCCTTTAACATTACTTCATTATCAGCAGAAAGTATCAGTACAAAGAAGCAGAGTGAACATGTGTGAAAGAAGCAAATGTGGAAATGACAGACACACATACGAACAGAGAGACGAAGGCAGATGGACAGTCGAGGAAAGCATCCCCAAGGCATGCAGTGGAGTGGAGTTGATGGAACTGGGTTTGGGCAGTCACCACTGGGCCTCCAGGAACTGCTGTATGCAGCAGAAATGCGTTTGGGGTTCAAGTTAGGAATGGGCGAATCCATCAATTTTGGTTTCTCCCAGTTTCTCGTTGTTCGAATCTTAAGTTCAGTTATCCACATTCATTTGTAATTATTATTTTTTCCATATAAAAATATGCTTACCTCATGTATACAAATTCAGATTTAGGTGTGAATGTTCCTCAACACGCACAAGTCTGTATGCAATTGTGTCCTAGAATGCACATTTTCACTAAGCAATTCCCCATGCAACCCATGCACAATTTACCCTAGTAGTGTATGCATTTTTGCAGACAGCACTTGGGCTCTCCTTCAGTGAAGGTTTTTAAAACAGAGGTTGGATGGGAATCTATCAGGGATTCTTTAGCTGTGACTCTTGCATTGCAGGGCATTGTACTAGATGACTCAACTCTACTGTTCTATGATTGTATGAAGTTCAATCCTGTAGGGAATTCTCTCATGCACTCTCATGCTGCAGAAATAAGGATTGACCTCCCTGCACACTGGCTGATGTGCAGGCAGTTCAGTCCTACATGATCACAATCTTCCTCCGCCCCCATGAGCTAACCTTGACAGAAGGGTCAGACTACCCCCTGTCAGTTACCTGGCTTCATTGTGAGGTTGGATGACTGACTGCTAGGTGACCCACTGGACCAAAAATGTTTGCAAACCCACCCCCACCCCCGGTTAGATGTCTCAAAATAATTCAGCTAAATGAGGGATGAGAAAATTCAGTTTGCATTTGAAGATTGGGCTACTGAATTCACAGTTGCCAAAGCAATATATGAACCAGCCAACTTGGACTACTGCAATGCACTCTACATGGGGCTACCTTTGAAGGTGACCCGAAAACTACAACTAATCCAGAATGCGGCAGCTAGACTGGTGACTGGGAATGGCCGCCGAGACCACATAACATCAGTCTTGAAAGACCTACATTGGCTCCCAGTAAGTTTGCAAGCACAATTCAAAGTGTTGGTGCTGACTTTTAAATCCCTAAACGGCCTCGGCCCAGTATACCTGAAGGAGCATCTCCATCCCCATTGTTCTGCCCTGAAGTTGCCATGGGTTGAATCTTGGACCTTCTGCATACAAAGCAGGTGCTCTGTGTTCCTCTTACTGTGTGTTTGTTGTTTCTAAAAACCAAGGGCTGCATACACAACATGCATATAAAGTGCATGGCTGACCCCAAAGAATCCTGGGAAGTGTAGTTTAAGTGTTCTGGGAATAATAGTTTATGCCATGGATATAAGAGCTGCTGCTCTTATATATACTGCTTTCAGTTTTGTTCTCTGTTTTCATCACTTGTGAGCCCATTAATTGACATTGAGGCCAAAAGGCAATCATGGAAATGTTGGTCTGAATAAATGAATAGATCTAGTTAACTAAGAGGCAGCATGGAGATTGACACCTGACACCCAGGAAGAGCATGAGATGGTGCCTGGTTCCTTGATGAACATTTAAAACACACACACACACACACACACACACACACACACACACCTATCACAATCCTAGATCAGACAAAGTGTGCATCGTTCAACATTAAAAGCTACATTTAACAGTTACCTGACATGTCACATGTACATACATACATACAAACATACATACATATACAGGCACAGAACAGTGAAGCCACATGGCAAACCAAGATATGAGAGTAGAGAAAGAGAAAAAGAGTTATAAAGGAGGCTCACCTCCAAGAAGGGGAAAATCCAGTGAGCAGGTGGGGGCAAGGGATGCAGAGCTGTAGTGCTCCAGACATTTCTAGAATCTGGCTCTCATCAGAGGTGCATCCAGCACAACCAATAGTCACGAATGATGGGAGTTTGAGTCCAGCAACATCTGGGGGTCCACAAGCTCCCCATGCCATATTTAAATCTACACCTGTCCCCAGTCGTACATAATATGAGACTGCAGGGTCCAATCATTCAATTGAAAGGAGTATTCAGATGATGGGAAATGAACCCTCCAGCCAGCACTCCCAACTGTCAGGGATGCAGCAGTTGCCATCCAGCAACATCTGGAGGGCCACATATTGCACACCCCTGCTCAAAGAAGCAGCATTCCCTACTGCATTAAACGGAAGGAAGGAAGGCTCTATTCAAAAGAGGCATTTCCTCAGATTGGAGAACCTGTAGCACTCTAGATGCTGGGCTGCAACATTCAATATGCCAGAATGATGAAAGCTGCCATCCAGCAACATCTGGAGGGGCACAGGTCACACCATCCCTGGGATAGGCAGCTGTTGGGATGGAAAATGAGAGGCCTGGGGGTTAAGGCTGGTCCAGAAGGCCTCTGTATTGGAAGGGCCAGCCCTAGACAAATTGGTTCCTCTTAGTCCTGAAAACTCAGGGTGCCTATAGTAACCAAGGTTACTTATTATTTTATTTTTTAGATACATTTTAAAGATACAGTTGGCTTTCTCCTCTTTTGTCTCAGTGTTGCCGTTGTAGAAAGTGGGCAGGGCAAAAGTAGAATGAATTGGCACTACCAGTAATTGGGGTCCAGCTCTTACCGTGGGCCTCTCTGCCTTCCCCCCCACCAGTCCCAATGGGGTTTATCGTTCACGTCCCCATCACAGGGAATAGATGCTCCGCCAGGGAACTGGAGAGCCTTCCACCAGCACTGTATCCCCAACTTCCACAGGTAAGCTGCTAGGGGGGAAGTGGGGGAGCTGGAGGCAGATACTTGCTAAGCAATTCAAACAGGCCCCATTTGAACAAGAACTATACTTGACTTGCTCCTGCCCACAATCAGTCAAACAGTTTGGGATCCCTTGCCACAGCAGAGTTGCCTGTGCAGGGACTCAGTTATGGCTGCATTCACACCATACATTTAAAGCACTTGTGTTGCCCCGTCTTAAACAGTTGTGGCTTCCCCCAAAGTGTCCGAGGAACTGTATTGTGCTAAGGGTGCTAAGAGTTGTTTGGAAACCCCCCATTTCCCTCCAAGAACTACAGTTCCCAGAGTTCACCGATTGTTAAACTGCCCTGGGAATTGTAGCTCCATAAGCAGAATAGGGGCCTCCTAACGACTAAACAATAACAACAACAAACAACTCTCAGGGCCCTTAGCAAAGTACACTTCTCAGAGTTACGGACTCAAGGTTAAGACTGTGTTCGTGGAAAACAATCTTACTCAGCTACGAGTGATTGCCAAAGAAGATGACAAAGACACATCTCAGAATTCTCTGCTGGAAGACTGTTGGATCTGCTGGATGACTGTTTAAAGTGGCATTATTCTGCTTTAAATGTTAAGGTTGCCTACATAAAAAAATAACAATGCTTTAGTTGGAACTGTAGGAGTTAGGGATGTGAAATAGAGATCTGGCTAGACCAACCATCGTTCAATTGGATCTCTCTAGAACAGGCCACCTGGAGACTGGATTTTGCCACAGGTGGGAGCAGATAGGGAAGGGATAAGGAGGAAGAGACAGACAGGTAAACAGACACAGAGAGACAGAGAAAGAAGAGGACAGAGAAGCTCATGATGGAGTGAAGAAAAGGGAGGTGGGGCCAAGCATGACTCTGCCAAAAGGACTCACCTATTAGCACCTCCCACTTCCCACTGGCTTGAGTCACCTCATAAGCGCAGCGCATCTCATTCAGGCCCACACCCCCCAGGATGAAAATGATGAGGCGGGGGCCACTCCTGTACTCCCCAGGAGCCTTGTTCTTGTGCCAGTGTCCATAGCGGGCACTGAATGCAGGAGAGAAAAGAAGGACAAACAAGAGGAGGGGAAAATACATCATGCAGAAGTTCAACAATTTAAAATACATGGAATTGTGTTAACATGAACCAAATGATCCCGGCTAGGATTGCACATCACACAAGCTTGTGAGTAGTCAGAAGTGACAGGTCAATACATTGTCCTGTTGCAATCCTTACAAACAGCCCCCACAAGGCCCATCTGCACTATACATTGACATCACTACAAGGTAAAAAAAAAAAAAGGTAAAGGACCCCTGGATGGTTAAGTCCAGTCAAAGGTAACTATGGGGTGCGGTGCTCACCTCCGCTTTCAGGCCGAGGGAGCCGGCGTTTGTCCACAGACAGCTTTCTGGGTCGTGACTAAACCACTTCTGGTGCAATGGGCCTGTTTACCTTTGCACCATAGTGGTACCTATTTATCTACTTGCACTGGTGTGCTTTTGAACTGCTAGGTTGGCAGGAGCTGGGACCGAGCAACAGGAGCTTGCCCCATCGTGTGGATTCAAACTGCTAACCTTCCAATCGGCAAACCCAAGAGGCTCAGTTATTTAGACCACAGCACCATCACTACTATCCCACTTTAAACAGTCATGGTTCCTCCCATATCTAGTATTATGAAAAACAGGGAAACACCTCTCCCTATCCACTTTCTCCACACCACACATAGTTTCTATACACCTCTATCATGTCTCTTCTTACTTGTCTTTTTTCTAAACTAAAATGCCCCAAACGCTGCAACCTTTCCTCATAGGGGAGTTGGTTTGTCCTCCTGTGAGCTTTTTGCAGCTCTGCAAATATCCTTTTTGAGGCGAGGCAACCAGAACTGTACACAGTATTCCATGGGTGGCCTTACCATCAGTGGGTAAAACAGCACTAAGACACGGGCAGCTTTTATTCGCAAGCCCTATTCCCAACATGGGATTCAAATTCTTCCACACTTCCATTCCTTTAATAACGTGGTTGCTTTTTATGCTGTGCTTTCATGACAAGGCAGCACAAACCAGGTTGGAGGAGTGTTAGAACAGAAGATAAAAGGAGGAAGGTACAACCCAAGGAATGCCTTTGTGGCTGCTGCTGGCCTGGGAGCAAGGTGTGAAGCCTTCTTCCTACCTGACCGCTGTAGTGCTGAAGGAAGCAGAGGATCGGGTGGAGATGTAAGGGTAGTGTTTGGTGTCCAGTTTGTCCTCAATGGCATCCTAAAAAGAGAAGAGCAGAAGATCAGCAGTTTTGGAAGAGCTTTCATATGTGCATCCTAGTGAGCTAGCTCTAAGGTAAAGGTAAAGGGACCCCTGAGCATTAGGTCCAGTCGTGACTGACTCTGGGGTTGCGGCGCTCATCTCGCTTTATTGGCCGAGGTTGCCGGCATACAGCTTCCGGGTCATGTGGCCAGCATAACTAAGCTGCTTCTGGCAAACCAGAACAGTGCATGGAAACGCCGTTTACCTTCCCGCCGGAGCGATACCTATTTATCTACTTGCACTTTGACATGCTTTCAAACTGCTAGGATGGCAGGAGCAGGGACCCAGCGACGGGAGCTCACCCCGTTCTAAGGATGAGCAAATCCGTCAACTCTGGATTCTCATTTCTCATTTTCGTTCTCCACATTTCCACATCAGTTTGAAATTTTCTTTTAGCCTACATCTGCATTTTAGTGTAAATTTCTCCTAATATACACATTTTTCTCCTTAGAGCCACATTTTTCTATGTCATTTTTCCTAAGCAAAGCAATTTGCCCCCCATGGCTTCAATGCACATCTCATGTCCATTAGGAGCCGTGCATTTAGGATTGTGGGTCCAATTTTATGGAACTGTTTAGACAGGCCTTCACAATATGAATTTTCTCTTTCTAACCAGCCAATATTTGAAGATGCTTTACTGGTGTTTTTAACTCTGCAGCTGCTTTTTGTAGATGCCTCAGGGCTGGCCCAATACATGTTGGTGCTTGAGGTGAATCATAACATGGTGCCCCATCCAGTGGCGGACCTAATTTTTGGGAGCTCTGAAGCTTGAACTGTTATGGGGGCCCCTTTGCAACTAGCAACGAGGTCTAGGTAACCACTGTTATCTTCTTCAAGAGGGTTGTTCCATAACAGATCACCATACCTTTATAACATCTGTGCTACTGACTCTCAAACCTAGGGATTGTTGAAATATATACAACAACAAAAATAATCAATTTGAGTTGTGCGACTCAGTTTGGGTCTACTAGACCCAAAAATTCTAAGCAATGTGGACTAAAGTCATTTCTTGGGGGCCCCTGGGATTAGGACCTCTGAAACTTAAGCTTCCTTAGTTTCATAGTAGATCCACCCCCAGCCCCACCACCCCCAGGAAAGAAGAAGTGAGTGAAGGTCTACATGAGGAACAATGGGAGTAAGCAAATCAACCATACCCAGCAGTTAAAGTGGGGATGAAAGGCTGTCATGAGGGGAAATCACGCCAGGTGGGTGCAGCCCCCAGAAGGCAGCCCCCACCATTTCCTTCTGGGTGGGGGAAGACCAGCAATGCCTCCTATTTGCCAAGAGGCCACTATAGAGGCAGCAGATCCAGCCTCCAAGAAGCATGCCACAGCCATGGCTGCTACCAAGGTGATAGCAGCAGGAGGTGATGTCTATCTGGAGACTGTTGATTTGGCCACCAGTTGTCTCTCCTTTCCTTACAGTGGGCCAGCCCTTGGATGCCTCTCATTCTTTTAAGCCTTAATACATTTTTTTTTAAAAAAATACAGATTATAAATATGCAAATAGAAAACCAAGGAGGAACACAGCCAGGGAGCTGTTGCTAATGGCAATCTCCCCCAAAGATGCCTTCATCAAGTGCTTGACCCTATCAACTGTCAGCATCAGCCCTATGATCACCGCCAAATCCAGGGAGATCCAGGCTGCTCATGTCCATCACATGCCCACATGCAAACATCATAGGAGCAGCCAGTCTGGTCACAGGCAGAGTAACAAATGTAAATCTTACTTTAGGACAGCTGGCTAGTTTCTGCCCCTCCCCTCCATCCAGGCAAGCAAGAGGCGTTATCACAGCTCAAGCACACATTCCAGCCAGACAACTCTCAGGGAGGATGCGAAGCAGAGAGTGTGGCTAGACTGGAGATGTGGCCTAAAGAGAATCTCAGGAGCCAGACAGATAGGCCCATAGGACCACATTTGACCCCTGGGCCTCAAGGTTCCCCTCCTCTAATTTAAATCTTTACCTCCATAATATCCTTTACCACCGGGGTCCATCGAGACAGCTGGTAGGTCTGCTCGCTGATTCGTTCCTTCCGCTCAGGCTTGCTTCTGCGGCGTAAGGTAGACTGAGAAGAGGGAAACAGGCAATTGCAAACATGGAGGAAGTGTGAACAAAAAAGGCAGACACACCACACAACTGGCTTTCTTTTTCATGCTTTAGTTTAGGGCATTGCCTGTGCCTTGCAAACGGGCCACTAACAAGTTAAGCTCCTTCATGGTGCTGCTGAAAGCTGCAGGGACCAGATAAGGGATTTATCTCAATCACATCAGTGTCTGGTGGACAAAGTGAGGATTTCCTGATAGCTGCTGGCACCCTTCCCCACAAAAAGAGAAAATATCATAGGAAGAAGCATAAAATAAATTCCAGCTGTAAATTTAAACCACCAACATACATCACTTTTATACCCCTTTAAATCGCATGGCTTTCTTCCACAGAATTTTGCGAACTACAGTCTAGAAAGAGTCCCAAAGATTGTAGTGGCTATCCCTAGCTCTTCCACACACTGAAATATGTTTCCCATTATTCCCTGGGAAGGTGGAAAAATTGTTGAATTAGTCCAAGGCTATTGACAGGCACAAAAATCTTTGAATAATGGAATGGAAAAGTCAGAAGAATTTACTTTTCCCATAGGTCAATGCTCCTTCATAGAGAAAAAAGGCACCACCCCTAATCTACTGTGTGTCAGTGGATGTCCTGCGATTCAGAAAAGGTTTAAGTTAGGTATATTAGCTTTATTAAATTTACTTGAAGCCTTGTACTCTGCACTGTCAAGAAATTCCAAGAAACCCCCCAACCTGTGCAGTTTGGAGTAGCTCAGTCCACCATTTTGTTCCAAAATGGTGATCAGCTGTATCCAAACACAGACAAAAATCTGCTTTTTGATCTCAGGAACCATCATGCAAAATCTGCTTATGACAACATAAAGAGGTATCCAAATGCATACAGAGCAGCCAGGCAAACAACTTCCCAAAAGATCTAGTACAGTGGTACCTTGGGTTAAGTACTTAATTCGTTCCAGAGGTCCATTCTTAACCTGAAACTGTTCTTAACCTGAAGCACCACTTTAGCTAATGGGGCCTCCTGCTGCCACTGTGCTGTCGGAACACGATTTCTGTTCTCATCCTGAAGCAAAGTTCTTAACCCGAGGTACTATTTATGGGTTAGCGGAGTCTGTAACCTGAAGCGTATGTAACCTGAAGCGTATGTAACCTGAGGTACCACTGTAGATGTATTATTATTATTTATATACCACCCTTCATCACAAGATCTCAGGGTGGTTCACATGATAAAAATACAAGGCAAAAGCACAAAGAAATAGTTTAAATAAAAAGAACAGAATAATACCCACACACACACATACTCACAAACTCATTAAAAAGGCTGTAAATGTTAATCAGACAAACACCTGGTTGAAAAGGACCATTTTTGCCTGGCACCTGAAGGCACCAGAAGAACCTCCCTGGGGGAGCATTCCATGAACAGGTGGCTACTATACAGAGAAGGCCTGCTCTCTTGTTGCCACTCTCAGGGCCTCCTTCGAAGGTGGCACACAGAGAAGGGCCTCAGGATATTGGTGACTGAGTCTATGTTCCAGCTTTGCAAGCTGAGCTACAGCCCTTCTCCCTCAGCAACTGGGAAAGGCATCTCCGGGCCATTGCTAAAAAATCTTCAAGACCAGGTAAAAACTTACATCTGTGATGATGGGTACTCCAAGGTGGGCCATATTGGTGATGATCTCACTGTCCTCAGGTGGAATCTGAGCATGCTGAATCAGCTTGTTGAGGTTTTCCTCAGTGATGCCTGGGAGGGTGGAAAAACATAAAAAGTGAGGCTATTTCCCCCCAAAAAAGATAAATAATTTCACATGTTGCTCAAGCACCCCTTTCGCCAGGTTTTCCAAACTTCTGAGTTTATTGACCCCATGGATGGACTTACAAAGTTGTCATTGACCCCAACCCAAATTTTTAAGAACGTGAATGAAATAAAGTCAAGAAATACCAGCATATAATCAACATTTATCAATCACCAATCACCATGGCTTGAAATCATAAAACAAAAGAAAAATAAGGAAGTAGAAAAAAGTATAAAGAGGTAAAGGGACCTCTGACCGTTAGGTCCAGTGGCGGACAACTCTGGGGTTGCTCCGCTCATCTCGCTTTATTGGCCAAGGGAGCCAGCGTACAGCTTCCAGGTCATGTGGCTAGCATGACTAAGCCGCTTCTGGCGAACCAGAACAGTGCACGGAAATGCTGTTTACCTTCCCACCGGAGCGGTACCTATTTATCTACTTGAACTTTGACGTGCTTTCAAACTGCTAGGTTGGCAGGAGCAGGGACTGAGCAACAGGAGCTCACGCCATCGCAGGGATTCGAACCGCCGACCTTCTGATCGGCAAGCTCTAGGCTCTGTGGTTTAGACCACAGCACCACCTGCATTCCAGAAAAAAGTATACTTGCATGCAAATCTGTGTAGTATATTGTGGAATCATCTCAATAAATACAGAGGTTCCTCATTAACCAGAGGACACATGGTTCCACACATGCCTAGGCCTTTTATTTCTCAGGCTCATAGTTCCCAATTAAACTTTTTGCACTACATCTTATGAGATTCTTTTTTACATCCCTGGGAGTTTAACAACCCCTTCTTGACTACAAAGTCTTTATTCAGCCTCTGCACTGCTCCATTGACCTCTGGGGTGAGGTGGGGATCAATAGCAACCACTTTGGAAGCAGCTGCATCACCTACCATTCTTCAGGAAGATGTAGAGCAGGATGATACGGATCTTGTCGTAAGTGCTGACATTTGCATCAAGCAGGATGGGGACAATAGCCCTCATTGGGTCCTTTATTTTCTCCCCCTCTGCATCGGTTCCCATGGCCAGGTCCTGAAGAAGAAATATATAGCATCCATCAGTCTTTGCCCACTTTGGATCTACAAGGTAGGTTGCCCTCTGCCGCCTGATGTCCATGTCAAATCTAGGGAGGGAAAATGCTGGAACAGCACAACTTTACTCTTAATATAATCACACTGGGATCCTGAATTTAGGGAAAAGTAAGACACTACATTTATTACGTGTTTGATGGGAAAGCTCCTATTTCTATCTAAGATGGAGATGCCTCGAGCCATGCTTGATCTTGCTGAATCCTCATGGAGTGGGAGGAAGTAGGAAATGAGGTCAGCAACCCCAAGAGTATGAGTCTAGCACCTAAGGCAGGGGTGCCCAAACTTTTTCCAAAGAAGGCCAGAAGTGAAATTGTGTAAGGGGTGACCAAAGTTGTTGAGCTCTTTTTTTTACAATTTTACCCCAAAGTTGTTGAGCTTTTCTTAGGATTGAATTGAAGTTGCTGAGCTTTTTTTAGGATTTTACCCAGGACATATACTGCCACAGGGGCCGGATTAAATCAACCAGCTGGCCAGATTAGGCCTCCAAAACAGACTCTGGACATGGCTGACCTAATGGAAGGTCAGCACAGGTTAGGTCAGATAGGATGGGCTAAGAAACTTGGAGGTTTCTCTCTCCATCTGCTCTTTCCCCTGCAGACACATCAGCCTCCAGTGCAAGCTGAGTTCCAAAACTTCCAACAGACTAGGATACTCCTCCCCACCAAGTCTTCCATTCCCCCACTGCCTGCTTATTCATTCTCACCTGCAAATGAAAACCTAATCCAAGTTCTTCCCAATCCTTACAGTTCCCCATACTTAATAAACACATTGCCTAGAGCCATCCAGATATCATGTCCATGAGCATTTCAAAGCTTTGATGTGCATCTCTCCCTTTTGGAGGAAGATACGTGCATTGTAACTCTTCCATTGTATGTCACAGAGCACTTAAAAACAAAAGGTGACCCCTGTAAGACTACACTCCATCAACAAAGGGGAAATGGAGCAACCTAGTCAGCAGCTAAGTCAGCTCTTTCTGAGATTCCTAGCAAATTATGCAAAAATGCATCACACACACACACAAAAACCACATGGTGTTGCTGACATAAGAATGTGTTTGCAGCAATGTCTTTCCGTCATCACAACCTGCTCAGCAAATTTTCTGAATCAGTTGGTTTACCTGTTCAACTCGGCAGAGCTTGTCCACGGTGCCTTGGTAGTGTTTCATGCAATCTTCGGCCAGGTGAAGGTGAGTGGAGTACTGAAAAGAAATGTAATAAATAAATAAATAAATGTGGCTAAGCTACTCTCCGTCGTCAGTGCACAGAACCATAGACTTGTAGAACTGGAAGGGACCTGAGGGTCATCTAGTCTAACCCCCTGCAATGCAGCAATCTCAGTTAAAGCATCCACGACCGATGGCCACTCAACCTCTGTTAAAAAAAAACCTCCACAGAAGGAGAGTCCACGACCTCCCAAGGGAGTCCGTTCTACTGTCAAATAGGTCTTACCTTGCTCAGCTCCTTCTGATACTGGGGCATCTTTTTCAGCATCTGGGAGAGATCCCTCATGGTTGTCTACAAGTTTTAAACAGAGAACAAAAATCATCCACATGCCTTGCTTCCAAAGGGTACCTGGCAGCTTTTGGACCAGATGACCTGAGCTAAACAATGAAGATCTTAAACAGTTAAAGCAAGACAACCAGGTTGTTGGGGGGGGTGTTTTTTTGGAGGATAAAATCTTACTTAGAACCATTGAGCTGTACCTAGACAAACACCATATCTTGCACTACTCATTTAAAGAACCTGTATAGCATTTTAAATGGCAATGGCTTCCCCCACAGAAACCTGGGAACTGTAATTTGTCAAGGGGGATGAGAGTTCTTAGGAGAACTTCTCCTCAGTTCCCAGAGTTCCCTGAGAAGAGGGATTGATTGATAAATTACTTTGGGAATTGTTGCTCTGTGAGGGGCGCTTAACAGTCATGACATCACCATTTGTTAATGGTACTGAGAGTTGGTTGGGGGCTACAGTTCCCAGAGTGGTTTAGCAGTCAATTTGTCTTCCCAGGGAACTCTAGAAATTGTAGCTCCGTGTGGGGAACAGTGTGTCTCCCAACACCTCTTAGGACTTTTAAGAAACTACAGTTCCCTCTTTGTGGGAAGTCACAACTGCCGAAGGGGTATAAGAGGGCTTTAAACGTGTGGTGCACACTTGCCTGGAGTTCTTAATGAAATCAATAAAGATTAAGTGAAGTCATGATTAACTTGGAATCAGTGGGACCACGTTTAACTAACTTCATCTGGCTCCAACACAAAGAATTCAAAGGAGCCTCAAAAGGTCCAGTCTAATTCCTCATGAAGGGGAACTCACTGTAATCATGTTCCTCATAATAATCTAATCCTTTTTCTGTAATTTGAACCCCTCAATGCTTCACTCATTAATTCGCTGCGCCAGCTGTACAGCAGCCCTTTAAATATTTGACAATGTGATCGTAATCCTTTCTTCTCCAGAGTAAACAACCCCAGATTCTTCAGCCAATCCCTCACAGTACTTGGTCTTTTATATATTTGCTACATTTGAGGGGGGGAAGTTTATATCTATAGGAATAAAAAGGCACCTTTCCTGCCCCTGCTTCTAGCTCTCTATTCAGTCTTAAACATTCTAACATATGATTGCTTGTTAAAGCTCACCTTATCACCCGTATTCATCCTTTTACTGGAAGAGAAGTCCTTCAGAGAGCGAGTGACCTCCCTGGAATCAAATAAAGACCAAGCAAGTCAGTAACATCCTCCCTACATCCAGTTCAAGCCATACCCCTTCCCTAGAGCAGTGGTGGGGAACCGCAGGACTGGTGGTCAAATAAGGCCCTTTGGATCTCTCTATCTGGCCCTCAGAACTCTCCCCAGGCCACACCCCTCACTGGCCCAAGTAGGGCTAGAATGTGTCCTTCAACTCTAATAATGCCTCTTGCTTGTCTGGATGGAGGACAGAGAGCAGGGTGCAATTGCACGTGGAAAGTTGCCTACTCTATGAAGGTAAAATTTGCATTCATTGCTCCACGCACTTTTGCTTCTGGCCCCACCCACCACTGGTACATTGCCCTCAGAAGACTGCCTAGACAGGAAACATAGTTCACTTCCTAAAAGCGTAGCTTCAGGCCACAGACCAACACAGGAGGTTAAATGTAAGTCTCTAGGGCTGCAACTCAACACAGGGAGGTTATGAGTGTGTGTGATCCCATCAGTTCCAATGGACTTCACTAAAGAAGCTGAACTGCCTCAGTGGAGTGACTGAGCTACAGATTAGTGACTGATCTACTGATTCAAGTCTCCTGTGGACGTGAACTCACTAGATAGCTTTAAGCAACCCATGTACACACACTCTCAGCCTGAGTCCTCCCTCCTCTGCAAATAATAATAATAACAATAATAATGTCCCAGCTTGCAAAATGGAAATAACAACACCCACTGACTTCATAGCGTCACTGTAAGGACTATGCTAGACAATGAATGTAAAGTACTTTGAATACTTGGAAAAACATAATTAAAGTTAACTTTTTACTGGTATGGAAAACCAGTGAGAAAACCAGAGTTTGTACAGTGACCACAAACACTTGAAAAAGTGCTGTGCAAATTATGATTATTAATGTTAGCCTCCTACAAATGAGGGAGTGGGGAGGAAGAAAGGACAGTCCGTATACTATCCAGTTGAATGTGTGCTTTGCTGTTTAAAAAATAAAAAGTGGTATCAAACTTCAATTAATAAATTAAACCTTCTTAATTGGATTTAGGATTCTGCTGTGCTGCTCTGCGTTATGATTCCCCCCCACACACACACAAAAACAAACATATATAATCTCTCCTTTTGCACAATATTTCTAGCTGGAAGGCTGCTCCCTCCCAAAATAACCTCAGGCAACAGGAACAAAAGGCAGCACACTGTTTTGCAATATGCAGAGTGAACTCAACACCACCAAGAGAGAGGAGATGCGCTCTTACTGGGAGACTTCAGCAATGTGTTTATGGCGCAAGGTGACCCAGAGGTCATCATCTTCATCCAGCAGAACCTCTTTGACACGGGCCTCCCCAATGCCACTTGTCTCATACCTAGTGAGGGAGAAAGAGAATGTAAGAACATAAGACCCTCCTAACAACTCTCAGCACCCTTAACAAACTACAGCTCCCAGGTTTATTTAGGGGAAGCTCTCGCGGTGGCCAACCAGAGGCCTGGGGTAAACCCACAAGCAGGATTCAAGCAACTGGTATTCAGAAGCATTGCTGCCTCAAACTGGGAAGGCAGAGCATAGCCATCATAGCTAGTAGTCATCAATAGCACTCTCCTCCATTGATTTCTCTAATCCTCTTTAAAAGCCATCATTGCCTCCTGTGGGAGTGAGTTCTGCAGTTTAACTATGGGGAGAGAAGGTAAAGTTCAGTAGTACTTTTTGAAAAATCTATTTTAAAATTCATTTACAAGTTATGGGGTTCACCAAAACTTCCAGGGCAGATTTTGGGGAGGCCTAAGGTGTGCATGGGGAAGAGGGGGGAAAGTCCTATGGTGTAGGTGGAAGTCATTCCACTCGCTCAAGGGTTTAGCGGAACACTGTCCTTAGGGCTTTTGCAACCACCAGGGTGTCTGCAGGACCCTTACTTGTAGACGTCATTCTCAATGGGAAGCAGATCATAGCTCATGGCTTGGAATGTCAGTTCATGGAGCACTGGAGAGCTGGGGTCAAAGCCGCGGTCCAGGATGACGAGCTGGGAGCGGGCTTTGTCTGGACCCTTAGGAGGGGAGAAACACAACAGAAAGGCTCAAAGTGTGGGTGGGGACAGGGGGAGCATGGACAAGCCCCACCCTCAAAGCCATCATGTGTCACACCCAATCCCTGACCTTCCCAGTTCAAGGACAGCAAGCCCCTCTGAAGCTGCCACCTGGTGTCATGATGACATCAGGGGAATGGCAGGTTGCTGCCCCCACCCAGCAGTCAAAGTGTCCCCTGGAGTTCTGTGAGGCAGGTCCTCCTGCTGGCTGAATCTAGTTTCCCACCCCGGAATTGTCAGGAACCCGGCTAGACATGTGCCCCTTAAGAGGAAAGGTGCCCAGTTTATATGACCTGACCTTGCTGGTTGTTCCACACTGAAGTACTCACCTCACCCATGGTAGGGTCATCGGCCTTGTAAGCATCAAGTTTGTCCTGGATCAGCTGGGCCAACATGGCATTGTCTTTGTAATCCCTGCAAAAAAGCAGAAAAACAATGCTATATATATCTGCTTGGGCTTGCCGATCGGAAGGTCGGTGGTTCGAATCCCCGCAACGGGGTGAGCTCCCAGCTCCTGCCAACCTAGCAGTTTGAAAGCACGTCAAAGTGCAAGTAGATAAATAGGTACCACTCTGGCGGGAAAGTAAACAGAGTTTCCCTGTGCTGCTCTGGCTTCACCAGAAGCGGCTTAGTCATGCTGGCCACATAACCCGAAAAATCTGTCTGTAGAAGCTCCCTCAGCCTATAAAGCGAGATGAGTGCCACAACCCCAGAGTCGTTCGCGCTGCTGGACCCGGAAAAACCCACAAATACATCAGTTCAGCTCCCACTTTAAAGAAGGTGTGAACTGCTTTGCTGGATGGGACCAGGATTCATCTAGTTTTCCTTTTCCCAAAGCAGGTACAAGGAACCTGTGGCTTCCCAGACCTTTTTTTAAATGTTGCTTTATGTTTTCATTGTATACATGTTGTTGTACACCACCCTGACATTTTAAGAGATGGCAGCATACATATACTTTTTATAAAATAAATCAATAAAACTCCTAACTCCCATCCTTTCCAGCCAGCATGGACAATTCAAGCAAACCTTTCAAAAAAAAATAGAAAATAAAGAAAAGTAAGCTGATTTGCAAGTGTGATTCATTAACCTGAGTCAGTTTGAGGAAGCTATTTCTAAGGATTTGTTTTAGCTATAAAATGTACGTGAAACCCTGACTTAAAGCTACTATCTATAAAAATATTCAGGGCACATCAGGATGGAGGGGAGGAGGAAGAGCAATAGTAAATAAAGCATCCTATTCATTGTTGCTATTTACTACCAGGTACCGTATTTTTTGCTCTATAAGACACACCAGACCATAAGACTCACCTAGTTTTTGGAGGAGGAAAACAGGGAAAAAATATTCTGAATCTCAGAAGCCAGAACAGCAAGAGGGATTGCTGTGCAGTGAAAGCAGCAATCCCTCTTGCTGTTCTGGCTTCTGGGATAGCTGCGCAGCCTGCATTCGCTCCATAAGATGCACACACATTTCCCCTTACTTTTTAGGAGGGAAAAAGTGAGTCTTAAAGAGCAAAAAATACGGTAAGTAAAGGAAAGAAAGGTTGGGGTTGGCGGAGCACGAAGTGCGTCCTTTAGAAGACCCCTGTCCAGAACCCAGACTCACCCTCTGTATCGGACAGCAGGGTATTCCTTCAGGGTGGCACAAAGGGTGGCAATCTGCTCTGCCAGGCGCTCCAAGATCGGGTTTTTCATCTGGGCCTTGTGAGGGCTGTAGAAGCTCTGGAAAGAGTCAGCAGAGTCCAGGGAGTAAACCTGCAGAGGGCATCAAAAGAACAGCAGAATGACAAAGTGAGCTAAATTGTCAAGGCCAAGTAAAATGGGTGGATACCACACATGGGAGCCAGCAAGCCTCTCCAAGGTGGGAAGATAGGAAGCTGACTTATCCCAAGTCAGACCATTGGTTCCTCTAGCTCAGGTTTGCATGCACTGACTGGCAGCAGCTCTCCGGCATTTCAGAGAAGGACATTCCCTGCCCTACATAGGAGATGCTGGGAACTGAGCCTAGTAGAGTTCCCTAATAAGAAGGGGTGACTGTTAAACCACTTTCGTCTTCTGCCTTCATTACACATCTTCAGGCAGCAAGCAAAAACATTCCTTTACAACCAGGCCTTTGGCTGATTGCATGTTCTATGGCTTTTAAAATGGGTTTGTGGGTGGGGGTTACTTTTTTTGTTTGTTTTATTATGTATTTTGTGTTCTCATTTTGTATTTTTATGTTGTGAACTGCTCTGTAAATTTTGGATTAAGGGTAGGTAGATAATAGATGAGAGAGAGATGATAGATAGTGATAGACAGATAGATGATAGATACATGATAGATAGATTAGATAGATAGATTCTAAACTATACTTCCCAGGATTCTTGGGGGGTGGGACCCTGCCTCTTCAAAGTGGTATAATTCTGCTGTAAATGTAAGGTGCAGATGGGGTGTTAAGGTGACTTGTTAGTTTCTTCATTATTGCTAAGACCCAAGATTTGATACAACACTTCTGGACAGTCAGACCCAAAATATTTTTAAGTGCTGTGCTGTAATTATACATGCTCCCACAAGCATAAACCTTATCAAGTCCTCAGAAAGTGCTTCTGTGTAATCACCCGAAAATATGCATAGTCAGCACAGGTTGTGGTCTTTAAACAAGGAGTAGCATACAGTGAGGCTTATTTCAGTAATAGCATCATCCCAATTCCATCAGTGCCAGAGGGCATTTCCACCACAGATAAAAAACAGCGGAAATTTGATGAAATTTATGTTTCAATAGCAACAGGGGACTCCAACCCTAAGATTACAGAAAATATAGTTCATTGCTATAGTCATTAAAACTAGGCCAGAACTGTTAAAGAGAAGATGAGCCCCATGTCAAAAGTGTCTTTTAAAAAAAACTATTTCTGATTGTACATGGGTTTTATTGTGTTCGTATTTTAAAATGCACACTTTGTGTCCATGTATATTGTGGGGTTTTCTTCCTCAGTTGTGTGGTTGTCATGATAACCCTTTATTATATTGGGATGTTTATGGTCTGTAGACCCTATTAGCTGAACTGAACATAAAGTACTTAAACACAGAAGCGAGTCCTGGGGCTGAAAACAGACCCTGAAAGGGAAGAAATCTTGCTCAAATTAAACCCCCTCTGCAACTAGCTTTTTTGTTGTTGTTTTTCTATCTTGACTGCTGCCACGCGCAGTCAGGAGAATGGTCCATTCAGATTAATATTCTGCCTCCTGGAGGAGATCTGACAGATGTCTCAGGGACAGTTCAAAAGCAGGGCATGATGGTGCAGCAGATGTTGGGAATTAAGGGGGAGCAAATATCTCCAACAAATACCTCTGCAGAAAAAGGGAAACCAAATATATCATGGCAAAGCACCCTTTGAGATTTCCGTCTGCTCCATCGCAAACAGCTGTAACAATAGCCACAATCACGCATCATGCTCAACTGTGGGCTAGCGCAATATTCTCCAACCTTCACCACTTAAACACTGCCCTTTCCAACTGTTCTGAAACTAAACACAAATATGGGGGGACATTTAAAAATAAAACTTGAAAAAATAAGAGGAAAACAAGAAGGAAGCAACTCTTTGATGGGTTGGAAGAATAGAGAAGCACCAGGGAAATGTTCCAAAGCACACAAAATGGAGCTGAGGGCCACATACTGCTCCTAGGTTGCTACTTGGTTTAGTGGGATGCAACATCACCACTGGGTGCAAAAAGGGATAGAGTTTGCTGCAGGGAAGGGAAGGGAGTAAATCTTTCCTCTCAACACTGTTCAGTTGCCTCCCTAAGTTCAGAGGATATGCTGGCTGGTAGGCCAACAGAGAATAGACCAAGCAGGGAGTTCATCACACAATCATAATGTGATGGCGACCGCCATGGCTTGGATGGCTTTAAAGAAGAATGAAACAAATCCATGCAGGAGGTCTACCAATAGCTATGAGCCATGGTAGCTAAATGCAGCCTGTAGCTTGAGATCCAGCCTACTACTCAATTGCTGGTTCCTATAGGGCAACAGTAGAGGGTAAGTCTATTGCATTTTTGCTCTGGGGTGCTCCAAAGGCATCCGGCTGCTGACAGTGGGAAAGAAGATGCAGGACTTAGCTGGATTTTGATTTGATCCAGGAGGGCTAAAACAAAACTTATATTTGCATGCCTAGATCTGCTTGCGCTCATCCCTTGCCATGCTTGTTTCCCTGTCATTGCTGTCATCGCTCACTCAAGCAATAGAAAAGTAGGCTGTTAAGGCTGTCAGGGTAGGGATTTGCCTTTTTGCTAATGTCTGTAAAATGCTGTCTACACTGCTGCCACTATAGTACCTGACAGCATGGATTGTCCAACTTCCAGCTGCCCCATTCCATCCTCTCTCTCCCCCCCTCCAAAGTCTTTACTGTGCAGTTTTCTGGGATATCCTCCATCTTAAGTCCCTCCCCCTTAAGATTTCATTTTTATACTTTTGCAAATCTCTGAGCTCTCACTATATCTCCCTCATATCTGCCCGATGCAGTTTTGGCTATATTTATTTATTTATTATTGCATTTTTATCTCTCCTCCCCCCCCCCCCCCAAGGAGATTCAGGTGGCATGCATGGTTCTCTTCTGTTCATCATCAGTAGTTCCGCTGGAAGTGAAGTCATCTCTGTACTTATTCGCCAAGGGCATGTTTGTGCAGAGAAAAGTGACCTGTTTAGTATTTATAGCTCTGTACACCTGCCTGCCATCTGTTCCTAGTCACGTCACCCACCCACCCCTTGGTACGGCACAGGAAGGGCCAATTGCAAAGCAGATGGCCAAGGAAGGCTCCTTGCTTCTCCCATTGGAGAGAATCAGCCAATGATAGAAGAGAAAGAGTAGAACGCAGGGAACATCTGTGTTTGTTTGTGCCTGGGTGTGGGTGTGTGAGCAGGAAGGCTAAGGCCGCAACAGAGAGAGGCAGGCCTGGAGAAAGAATAAATAAATCAAGGAAGACAAGCACAGGATGGCAGGAAGGAAGGAGGCCACTCCCTCGCCTAGAAAGCTGTTGCATGAATTGCAATTCCCACTGCAAGCCCTTATGTAAGCCTGTAATCCTCTCTTTCCTCTGTAGGCAACTTAAAAAGCATAGAAGAATACGGACGAGGCTGTAGCTTCAGCTTTCAGGGGCTGTTGAATGAAGCACACACAAGAGAATTGTCATCACTGCTGACTGGGGTGGGGCCCCTAGGGAGATGTGAGTCTTAATTGGACCAGCCCTTTAATTGGTAGCCAGACCTGCTCACTGAGGGGGAGTGGGAGAATCTTCTGTTAATGTTGTTGTTGTTTCTTACATTTTATATCCCACCTTTCCCCACCTCAAGGACTCAAGGTAGGGTACATAGTTCCCCTCACCCCATTTTATCTCACAACAGATGAGATAGGTAGGTTGAGAGACAGTTGCCAGCCCAGGATCACCCAGTGAGCTTCATGGGCCACGGTGGGGATTTGAACCTTGGTCTACGAAGCCCTAGTCCAACACACTAACCACTACACCACACATGATTCTGTTGCATCTTCTGCAAATTTTATCCAGTTATGTCAAAAGGAAAATAAAAGTTACAGCTGCTTTTAAAATTATTATTTCATAATAATGTTGAATGGGGGAGACATGAAGGTAAGACCTGGGAGACCAGGGTTCAAATCGCAATTCAGCCATGAAGTCTCCCTGGGTGACCCTGGAGCAGTCATTATTCTCAACCTAACCTACTTCACAGGGTTGTTGTGATGATAAAATAGAATGGGGGTGAAAGTGTGTAAGCCACTTTGAACTCCTCAGAGCAAAACTGGTGCATAAATGCAATAAGGAAATAAAAAAATAAATTTCAGTTTTCTTAACTTTCCAATTTCTCCAATCCCAAAGTCAGTTCTCCACAATCTGCAATTGTACACTGATTTCAGCAACTTGGAGGAAAATGTGGTATATAAATGTAAGAAAGGAATGAAAGAAATGAAAGAAATGATTCCCCCCCCCTTTTCAAATTGAAATGCAGATCCAAATTGAACCAGGCAGAAGTGCTTTGAAATGAAGTGGGGTGTTTTCCCCCTGACACACCAAATCTGTGCTGAAACTGAAAACTAGAAATGCACAGTCCTTTCTCAGTTGTTGCACAGGGTCAAAGCATTTTTGGACGTATTGAGCAGAGAATATCAAATAGAAAGGGAGCCCAGGTTCAGTTCCCCACCACCCCAAGTTCAAACAATCAGGTAGCAAGCGATGGGAAAGATTTATGACTGGGAAACTGGAGAGCCACTGCCAGTCAGAGGGTGACACTGGTGAGCTGGACAAACAGGCTGACCTTTTGCATGCAAAAGCAAGTTTGGCTCCCACACCCCCACTCGCCCCCCACCACTCTGTGGACTCACTTGAGACTCGTAGGGCAGGAAAGCAATGTTGATCTCTGTCAGAGTCTTGATGACTTTCGCAGCACGGGACTTGACCAGCTCATTAAACAAGGAATCGGGGCAAGCTGGAAGAATGGAGTAAAAGTAGCCACTATAGTCAAACAGCCAACTCAAAACCATTTGGATGCCTCTGTGGGGGTATGAGGTGAGGAGCCAAATCAGGCCCACCCACACCATACAGGGCCATTTTCTGAAAACCACAGGTGACACACCATCCATTGCCTCTGAATCCCTCCTTCCTATGTCACATTCCCATTCATTCATCACTGAAGCCACCGCTTTGTTTTGCTTTTCAGTCTTCTTTTTTCCACATAAGGAACAAGTCATCTTCTGCAGCATCCCTTGCTAGGATTTTTGCCAAGGTCATTTCAGATGCTGCAACTTAAGGAATTCCTCCCTTTTCTGCAGAAGTTACAGATCAGCAGGTCCTTGCAGGAAATAGTGTGCATCCACCAATCAGCACTCCCTGGAGAACTTGCTTGAAGTAGAAATCTTTGGCCTGGGGAGCCAGAGGCAGCTGTCCAGCCCTCTCTTTCTGGCCCTCAGGACTGTCCACAGGCCACACACCCTCCCCCGCCATACTTTGAACCTTCCCTGGGTGATTTTACTGGATTGTAATAGGTCCTTGAACTCACATCTTTCTTCATGCTTGCCTGAGGGAAAGGTTTGTGTGTGTAGAAACAAACCTACTCAAACAAATGTTATATTAGCATTACTTGGTCTACCCACTTTTGCGTCCAGCTCTGCCTACTATGCCTTGTGGCTCCCAGATGGCTGCATAGACTAGGGTTGCCATATCTTGAAGAGCAAAAACAGAGGACAGCTTGAGTCACTGCCAACCTGAGCCAGGGAAAGAGGCAAATGGGAGTGTGGCCATGCCCACATGCCTCTTTCTCCGGCTTGGGCTAGCAGTGGCCGCAGTGTGGAGAGCCACCTGCAGTTGAGCCTGCAGCCAAGCTGCCCACACCCGCACCACCCAAGCAAAAATAAAATAAAAACCCTGGACATTTCCTTTAAAATGTAAAAATTGAAACACCCTTTGAGAACCACTGGTGCAGGTAGGTTGTGAAGATTTTTAATCCACGTATGTACTTATTTTGTTCACAAAAACAGTTTTCTGACGCTCTGGTACATATGCATGGAGTTTTCAGCATAATATATTTATATGTCTTATTTCCTCTAGTGTACAGTGTGAGCTTCATCTTGCATCATTTAAAATCTCAACACTGCCTATCAGTTAGCTTCTGTAAACCGCCATATTAATTGGCCCAACAGTGGAAATAATAACAAGGCTAAGCAAAAAATGATACTGGAAGCAAATGCTGTTTCCATGCACATGCAAAATGTAGCTCATAATACTGAACCAACTGTTAATTGGAGCTGTGTCTATGAAATTATGTAGACAATATTCTTGCAAACAGATTTGGGTCCATGTGCATTTTTCCTACCGATGATGCATCCTTTCTAGCTTAATTAAATTGGCTCAGAAATTTTACCTGTGGTATGATTCTGTAACGTTTCATCAATTCATTATTTGTTTAATCTGGGAACAGAAGACTAGGAGATATGGACCCACCAAACTGAATAAATGTGTACATTTTTATTTTTTCAAATGTAAAAATTCCCCCAGATTGTCCTGTTGGTCCCCCAAAAGAGGACATGTCTGGGATTTCCCAGATGTATGGCAACCCTACATAGAAAGCAGGGGGTGAAAGAAGTTCCCAATGCTTGGTTTGTAGCACCATACAGTGCAGTTCTTGAAACTTCCAGTTATAACAAGGAGGGGCAGAGAGAATTTCCCAGTATGCTTACAGTCAGTAAAGAAGACGTGGGCAGCTCGATACTTGGCATTCGGCGGTTCCTTGAAATCACCAATGAGAGACTCAACAGACTAGGAGAAAGAAGAAGAATTAAAAACAATCAGTTTTAGATGCTCGCTAGTTCTGTTCAAAGTTCAGACCTTAGTTTGTATGAAAACAATTTTTCCCAAGTTAGTTTGCTTTGTGAGCCCACTTTGTAAAGGAGTTCTCCTGACTCATTGATTCTGCCCCACTGACCACTATTATAACAAGGCTTGACTTGCTTAAAATTAGGTTGGGAAGTTCTGTCTTTGGATAGGAGAACTGGCCAATACAGTTTTGTCCCATAATACAACCCTACTGGTTTCATGTGAAATATTAGTACATTCATATCCCTTTGGGACGCGGGTGGCGCTGTGGTCTAAACCACAGAGCCTAGGACTTGCTGATCAGAAGGTCAGCGGTTCGAATCCCTGCAATGGGGTGAGCTCCCGTTGCTCGGTCCCTGCTCCTGCCAACCTAGCAGTTCGAAAGCTCGTCAAATTGCAAGTACATAAATAGGTACCGCTCCGGCGGGAAGGTAAACAGCATTTCTGTGCGCTGCTCTGGTTCGCCAGAAGCGGCTTAGTCATGCTGGCCACATGACCCGGAAGCTGTACGCTGGCTCCCTCGGCCAATAAAGCGAGATGAGCGCCGCAACCCCAGAGTCGGTCACGACTGGACCTAATGGTCAGGGGTCCCTTTACCTTTTATCCCACCTTTTCTTCAAGGAGTTCAAGGTGACATACTTTATTCTTGCTCCTCTCCATTTTATTCTTGCAACAACCCTATAAGGTAGGCTAGGCTGAGAGATAGTGCCCAGCTGGGCCCAAGGATACCCAGTGGGCTTCATATGATTGAGTGGCGATTCAAACCCTGGCCTCCCAGGTTCTAGTTCAACATTTTCACTCCCACACTGCACCAGCTCTATTTAAGTCATTCCCTGAATGGCCATCACCCAAAGAGTCCAGGGTAGAGTACAAAACTGTGACATGCAATATATTTAAACAAACAGAATAATATAGAGAACAAATTAGGGCAAAAAACAAACAAACTAGAAGTCTGTCTAAATCAAGGAAGTCTTGACCAGGCACCAAAAAATATTGCAGCATTTGTGCCAGATGTGTCTTCTTAGGGTGGGCATTCCAGAATGCCCCTTAGCCAACCCCCTTAGCCATTTCAGAGGCAGGCTACCTCATAAGAAAAGCCACACTGGATAAGGCAAATGACCCATCTGGCTCTGCATCTTCTTCTTATAGTGGCAAATCAGATGCCTCAATGGGTGTTA
Source organism: Podarcis raffonei (assembly GCF_027172205.1). NCBI lineage: Eukaryota > Metazoa > Chordata > Lepidosauria > Squamata > Lacertidae > Podarcis > Podarcis raffonei. The sequence continues at coordinate 9,072,847 of NC_070621.1, forward strand.
GGATATTGATGTTCCGTTCCACCTTTAGAACAGGCATGTGAAGTTGTTGTATGTCACATGTCTGTTTACTTCCAGCACAGCCTGATGGGAACTTCCGTTGTGTATAGCTTTTGCTTATGTTTCCTGCTCTTGGACATGAAAGAGAGCAGATATGTTTTCTTTGTCCTGAACTATGCTGAATAAACTGCTTGTAAATATGCTTTACATATGCCTCTGTCCGCCACTTCTGTTGCAAGTTATTCACTCTGCTGATTAAGGTGTGTTCAAGCTTCTGAAGGCTTCTGAAGCTGTGTGCCGCTGTTTTGATGCTGTTCCAAGGACCGGAGTTTGCCCGGCTGCCGGCCGGTGGGCTGGAGCCAACTGGGGGCCTGTGGCATGCCCCCGTTCCCTTGGACACATCCCAACAATGGGAAGCTGGCAACCAGGACCTGAGCACAGCAATGTCCAAGGAACTAGGATTCAGAGGCATTCTGCTTCTGACAATGGAGGAAGAACATAAGCCATCACAGCCAGTAGCCTTTGATCGCCTTGCCCTCCATGAATTTGTCTAATCCTCTTTTAAAGCCATTCAAGTTTATGGCCATCACTACTGTTATGTACTGAGTTGAATAGGATCCAAAATGCAGCAGTCTGATTGGTCCTAGAACAATGCAGCAGTATGATTGGTCTGCAGGAGCCACCCAATCCAGCTCCAGGTGGAAGTGAATCCACAACCTGATTGGCCTACAGGAGAATTCCGGAATTAGCCAATCTCGTGCAGCCCATTGTGTAAATAATGTATATAAAGCAGATACTTTGGGGGGACTTTCATTCCTCCTCACCACTATGAGCTGAATAAAGAGCATGAAATCCACTCTCGACTCTGAGTATATTTCAACTACCTCCTGTGGGAGCGAGTTCCACAGTTTAACTATGCACAGTGTAATAAAACACTTGATTCCTCCAACATTCAGCTTTACTGGATGTCCTTGAGTTTTAGAGTTATGCGAGAGAGAGAGAGAGACAGAGAGAGAGAGAGAGAAACTTTCCTCTCTCCACTTTCTCCACACCACGCAGAATTTTATACACTTCTACCATGCTTCTATCACGCTTACTTTCTCTGATGGGGTGATGAGATACACAGCCTCCAGGCTGGGCAGTGGCTCCCGGCGCTTGTTGATGTCTTCCACAACTGCAAAAGGCAACGCAACAGAGATTTTCATCAGGGAGGAAAATATGGCAGATTCAAGGTGGCTACCAAGTCCTGCAACTAGTTATTGCTCCATTCTCAGAGATCAATAGCCTACAATTCAATCAGTCCATGTGAGAAGTTACCTTTCCCCTTAGAATACCACCAACAACAACAACACAGCCAATACTCAAAATAAAATGGACTTGGGTGGCTGTTGTGCTTCTGACTTACTAAATGAAGCCACCACCCAGGTACACAAGTAGTGATGTATTCAGGCCCTAAGATGGAAGAGTGAGGCAGATGCTGAGATGGGGGAGGGGCCAGAGCTATGAGTCCCACGTACCCTGCCCCCCCTCCACTAACCTGCTGCCCACTAGGGAAGTGAAATACATTGTTCTTTCGCTAGTATTGGTATAAGTTTCAACTACCAGTCCAATTGGCCTCAGTATGAATGAGGAGCTTTTTAACCATTGTATGCTCCAAAACTAAACATTTAGGAAGAAACCAGAGGCCTTTCTCTTGCGCATGGTCGGCCAATTGGTGTCAAAGAAGGACAGAACGTTTTTTATGTATGCTACAACAGCAGCAAGAATACTTATTGCAAAGTATTGGAAGACGCAAGATTTGCCCACTCTGGAAGAATGGCAGATGAAGATGATCGACTGTATGGGATTGGCAGAAATGACTGGCAGAATCCGTGACCAGGGAGAAGAGTCGGCGGAAGAAGATTGGAAGAAATTTAAGGACTATTTACAGAAATATTGTAAAATTAAAGAATGTTGAATGATGTTGGATTGAAATTAAAGGGTTTCCAGCTGTAATGTTATGAGATAAGGATTTGCTGAGTAAATAATTTGAATTGGAATACAAGAAGGGGAGGTATGAGGAGGTCAGGGAAATATGTCATAGAAAATTAAGTATTCAGAATTGTATGTGTTTTTCTTTTGCTTTTTTTGTTTGTATAAAATTGGAAGCTTAATAAATATCTTTATTTAAAAAAAACTAAACATTTAGGAATGCTAAAAACATCTCAGTTTCAAGAGAAGAGGGCTTCACATACAATGAAACTTCACAGAAACACAGCTTAAGTCCAAAAGAAGATGTTTGATAACTGTCTCTGAGAGGAGATTGGCACCCATGGCACTTGCTCAGAAATCCAAGTTTGCCCATGGGCTGCCTGTGTTTTTGTCATTGATATTTTGTAATATGTTTCCACACCGCCCTGAGAGCTTTTGATAAGAGGCAGTATATAAATTGAAATCATCATCATCCCAGTAAGCCATATGCCAAGCAAACTAGGCGGTATCCAGGTTTGGTTCTATCCAGACAATGAGGGTGAGGTGGCTGGAGAAAGGGGGTGGGGGAGGTCCTGAACAATGCACTCACTTGTTATGCCCTCAGTCATGATATCAGTCATTTTGCAGCAGGAAGAAAGCATACGCATACTCAGCTGATCCACCACCAGCACCTGGGAGAGATGGAGAAAGAAGTCATGCAAAAATTGCCACTGACTTGGCTTGGGGTTGAACTAAAACTGTCCTGTATATGAGCATCTTCTTCCCCATTATCATCATCATCACTTACCTGCCCTTCACCATAAGGTCCTAGAGTGGGATAACAGCAATTTAAAAACACAATATCAAAATCAGTTTAAAGTGAATTACAGTCAAGAGAATATGGTGGATCCAAAAATATGTATCTCATGTGCCCAAGGTTCAGGTAAAGAGGCTAGTCTTCAGCTTACAACAGTTAACTGTAGCTAACTGTAGTTAAAACAAACAAGGCACATGTCTGGACAGGCTTGCCTAAATGAAAATGTTCTAAGCAGGCACTGAGATACAGTGAAGGCACCTGCCTCATGTCAACAGACAGGGAGCTCCAAAGTGTAGGTAAAGGTAAAGGGACCCCTGACCATTAGGTCCAGTCGTGACCGACTCTGGGGTTGCGGCGCTCATCTCGCTTTATTGGCCAAGAGAGCTGGTGTACAGTTTCTGGGTCATGTGGCCAGCATGACTAAGCCACTTCTGGTGAACCAGAGCAGTGTATGGAAACGCCGTTTACCTTCCCGCCGGAGCGGTACCTATTTATGTACTTGCACTTTGACGTGCTTTCGAACTGCTGGGTTGGCAGGAACTGGGACCAAGCAACGGGAGCTCACCCCATCGTGGGGATTCGAACCACTGACCTTCTGATCAGCAAGTCCTAGGCTCTGGTGTTTTAACCCACAATGCCACCCGCGTCCCTACAGTGTAGGTACTGTCAAACAAAAGACTGTTTTCTTACAAGTGTGGAATGAGGGTCATGTGGTGTCTGTAAGAGTGACAGTTCCTCAGATCAAGGTGGTTGAGCAGGCATGTGTGTTGGGTAAGGTGATCCTGCAGATAAACTGGTCCCAAGCAGAGGTGTTATATGCTAGCAGGGTCTCACTCCTGTAAGCAATCACACTGCAGCATTTTGCACTAGTTGTAGATTCTGCACTGCAGTAATCCAACCCTGAAGTCACCAGTGACTGAACTACGGTGGTCAAGCTCTCCAGGTTCAGAGGAACAGTTGCAGCTATTGCACCAGTTGCAGCTGGAAAAGGCACCTCTAGTCACGGAGGCTATCTGGGCTTGCAGTGACAAATCTGGATGTAGAAGAACCCCCAAACTGTGTACCTGCTCCTTCAGGAGGAGTACAATCCTATTCGAAGCAGACAACTGACTCATACTTGGTAAGCATTCATCCACAGTGCCTCCACCTTGCTAGGATTTAACCCAATTTCCTTACCTCATCCATCCCACCAATGCATTCAGGCACCAGTCCAGGGCCCCATAGACTCTCCTTATTCAGAGGTTTAGATAGAAACAGAGGTGAGTGTGATAACAATACTGATGGCATCTTGCTTCCAAATTACTTAAGGACCGCTTCTAGTGGCTTCAGGTATTAGTCACCCCATAGCAGAACCAGTGAAAAACACTCTCCCAGTGTTACTCTCTGGACTCAGATCCACAGGTAGGACCAAAACTGTTGTAACACAGTGCCTCCAATTCCCATTCCATGGAGCTGGTTCAGAGAATGCCATGGTCAACAGCAATGAGTGATTGAGAAGCAGGAGCAAGGTCACACTCCTGTTGTCTCATTGTCTGTAAAAGTCATCCATTACAGTGACCAAGGACAACTCAACCCAGACTGGAATGGATCTAAATAACCAGTGTCATCCAAGAATGCTTGCAGCTGCCCCACCACCTTTCCCAAGAAGGGAGAATTTGTGACTCGTGGATTCCAGTCCAACGGTTCCAAAATTGCTTTTCTTAGGAGAGACCACACCACCACTTCTTTCAAGGCAGCAGTCACCACTCCCTCGTGCAAGGAAGTATGTACCACACTCTGGACCCAACCAATCAAACCCTCTCTATTAGATTTAGTAGTCCAGGAGGGACAGGGTCAAGAGGGCATGTAGTCAGGCGTACAGCTGCAAGCACCTTGTCCACATCATCAGTCTGCATTGGCTGAAACTGATCCCAAAACACATCACCTACTATGGCACAGGATGCTTCATCTGGAACAGCAGTAACTGCTGTGTTGAGGGTTCCAGTGGAACTCACATGAGCCAAGTTTTGAAAGACCATCTCCATCCCTCCTGACCTTCTCAGGTGTTAAGATCTGTGTGAGGCTCTCTAGGTTGGTTTGCCACCCTCAGAGGTGCAGAGAATGGTGGCCCAGGAGGGAGAGGACTTCTGGGCAGCAGCCCCTAAATTGTGGAACTCCCTCGCCACAGAGATGCACCTGGCATTTTCCCTGTACAGCTTTCCCTGTATCTTAAAATGCACCTCATTACCACGGTCTTTGCTGTGGTATTTGTTTTGTGGGACCCACCTCTGCTGCTGAAGTTGTATTCTTCTGTTCCACTTGGAATGGTTTCAGTTGTTTTATAGTTAAACTGGTTTTATCTGCATGCTGCATTATTATTCTTTCTTTCATTTATGAATTGCTTCTCCTGAGGCATCTCAAAATGTTTTACAATGCAATAAAAACATATATGAAGCAATGGCACACACACAAAAAGTCTGAATAATTGAAGATATAATAAAGATTTAATTTATATTTTAAAAGGTACTTATAACCAACCCACAGACCTTATGGTGCAGGTAGGAAATCTCAATAAACAAACAAATAAATAAAACTGAAGAGGTTTCTCTGGATGCAAAATCCTGAATCATATCTTGGGATTCTGTGACAAATGCTACAAAACATGCACACCCTGAGCCTACCAAGACGTCACAGTGAACTAATCCTTCTCTGGAAAAGTGGGACAAGGCAGCAGATGGCTAGCTGGCATTGGTTATAACTGTGTACATACACACATAAGCACACTAATTTCTACTAACTCACAATCTGTCAAGATCAAGCCTCTCACCTTCCATTCCCCCTTCTTCTTCACCTTTTTGATCACATCAGCCATAATTTCTAGAAGGAAGGAAGAAAGAAAGAAAACAAGATCAGAAAATAGAAGTGTTATGCTACACACTGCCCCAAGGTCCTATGGCTGAGATCGTCTCCTTTTCTACCACCTTAGAATGCCTCACTGAGCAAGGTTTACTCTGTTATTTATTTTCTATTTTTACTGCACAAGCATCAATAGCTCCTAGCCATGACAGCCATGTTCTACCTCCACTGCAGGAGGCAGTATGCTTCTGAATACCAGTTTCTAGGAATCATAAGCAGGAATGGTGCTGTTGCATTCAGGTCCTGCCTGTGGGCTTCTTGGAGGCATCTGGCTGGCATCCAAGAGAAGAAGATGCTGAACTAGATGAACCACTGGCCCGATGCAGTAGCCAGGCTCTTATGTTCTGCCTTCTTTGATGGGGGGAATACTCATCTGGAAATCTCAGGTGGGAAGAGTACTACTGTGCTTGTTGGCCACTGTGTTGTGATAGATGGGTCACTGAGCAGCTCCATTAGGGCTCTTCTTATGTTCAACTGGCACTCTGCCTTCTCCCCGCCCTTAAAATTTTATTTTTGTAATGAGAAGAAAGGTAACAACAGCAAGGAGGCAAAAGTGAAAATGATAGGGAGGAGTAAGAGGATTCCCTCCTCCAAAGTACCGTAGATTCTGGTGTATTAGGCAGCTGCCAATTTGGGGGATCGACTTATACACCCAGTCACCTAATATGCAGCAGTAGTGGGCGGCAGGCTCCGCGCTGTGCTACGCCGCGCCAGGAGGAAGCCACCCAGCGAAGCCAGCTTAGCATCGCTGGGCGGCTTCTTCCTGGCACAGAGCCCGCTATCCACTGTCGCTGCCCAGCGAACCCATACCTGGCGTATAAGATGACCCCTGACTTTTTAGAGGATTTCCTGGCGTTAAAAAGTCGTCTTATACACCAGAATCTATGGTACCTCCCCTCCCTATATCTGGATTCTAAGACACTCTTCCCAACAAATGCACAATTGAGAGTTGAGCTTCCCCTTCCATGATTAGGAACAGAGGTAGCTGCCTTATAATGAGTCCATCAGGCCATTGGTTCATCTAGCTCAGCGGTAGGCAACCTAAGGCTCGTGGGCCAGATGCAGCCCAATTGCCTTCTCAATCCAGCCCCTGGATGGTCCAGGAATCAGCAGTGTTTTTATATGAGTAGAATGTGTGCTTTTATTTAAAATGCATCTCTGGGTTATTTGTGGAGCATAGGAATTCGTTCATTTCTCCCCCCAAAATATAGTCTGGCCCACCACATGGTCTGAGGGATGGTGGACCGGCCCACAGCTGAAAAAGGTTGCTGACCCCTGATCTAGCTCAGTATTGTCTACAGAGACTGGATGCAGCTCTCCAGGGTTTCAAGCAGGAGACATTCCCAGCCCTACCTGGAGATGCCAGGGGTGGAACCTGGGACCTTTTACTTGTAAGGCAGGTGCAGGTGCTCTACCACTGAGCTATGCCCCTTCCCCAATTGCAACTCCAGATTGAATCCCTCCTGCAAAATACCAGAATTTTATGTTTGCCCCTCCCCCCATAAGAATCAATAAAAAATACGGTAGGTAACTGAGGTTCTGGCTCCCCTAACAAAAATCCTGGCTACACTCCTGGGAGAATGCAACACATCAAAGAAAAACATTCCCTCCTACCCTTCTCTCCTGACATGTTGGCTTGCCAAGGACAAGGATGTCCTGGTGCACAATGGAAAACTGCTAGTGTGCTGCAAGATCAAGAACTCAAAGTGGACCTTCCACAGGACACAAAATGGCAGACTGCATACTGTGTAGTAGCCTTAAATATCAATGTGTGTGCATTTAAGTCCATGTGCATTAAAGACTTAATGTGTGACCCCACAATTCAAGAGATTTGACATGGATAGAGATGGGATAAGGGCCAGAAATCTGAAGAGCAGCACATAACCATGCACAGGGACAAAGGTCAGATAATGCAAGCACTTCACACTGCAACTTTCTGTTGCAGGTCCTACTTGTAAACAACACACAAAGCAAACCTGGATTTTAGGCAGCAGCCAACCAGTTTCTCTGTCCAGACAACATAGGCATTATGTGCTCAGGAAAATCTTTATCCCACTATGCCCCCTGCCCCCAAAAGTCACAAGGGAAACCAAATTATCTGGGTATTCAGGTATCATTGGGATTAAACTCACAACAGGACAGTTTACTGGTATTATTAGTTGCCAGTGCCTACTGAATATATAGCAGTAGGATTGCAGAGTAGCTTTGCTAAGAGGCCCACAGCAAGTGTTGGGAACCTGAGAATCCTGGTGGATCAAACCAAACCAATTGTACTTCAATCAAACAATCTGATAAAATATACAGAACGTGGTACTTCAGTCAAGTAAACAGGAGTGGATTTCTGTGTTGAAGGTCTGTGAACCTCATTAAGTTCTGGTAGCCAAATGTAATTCCTGGGCTTGGAATTACTGATAGAGCACAGGTGAGGAATCTCAGGCCACAGGGGTCAGCTATCTGAGACTGTCCCAAGGCCACACTTCTCCCTGGTTTCCCACGAGTAACTGGTTGGCCACTGTGAGAACGGTAGGGACCAGATGGGCCACTGGCCTGATCTTACATTCTTATAATAAAAATAATTCTGATATAAAGGCAATAACTTCTGTAATGTTTGCAAGTCCCCCATGAATATCTGTTCAAAACGTTTCCACTACAGGCCAGTGCTACCAAAGAGCACATGTTGACCAACCGTTGTGGGCAACCATTGGTAGAAAATGAGGTAATCATACAGGAGTCCTAGATCAACAATGAAATATCTTAAGAGCAGTTTCTCTTACATTTGCTGTCAACCAACTGGCTTTTTAGTCCATAAATGGCTTAGCCCATTGATTCTCCTCTATTCTAAATCATTTATCATCCTCCCACAATGTTTCAATCCTGTGATTGGTCCTGTCTGTGCATCTGGGAGAACTGTATAGAAGTGTGAGACTTCTTCCCTTTCCCCTCGAGCCAGCTTTTAGCATGAGAATACTGTGAAATGGGTGTATACGCTCAAGCACCCAGAAACTCCTTACTTTTGCATGGCTAGAATGTTGTCTAAAGCTTTCAAAACTCCCATTGTTCTAGGCACATTTTGTGGTAGGGAATTTCATTAATGCGAGCAGTTTCTGAGCTCCGGGCACAGTCCTGCGCCTAAGATTTCAGATTAAAACTGCCACTGGTGGAAGAAAGGGAGGATCTTTTTCTCCCTCCCCAAAAGTGTGGTTCCCAAGGTGGGGCACACACCCCACAGGAGACCAATTTGATTTTTAAGGGGGGCAATTCGAGAATGAGTTATTAACAGCGAATAGCCTTTTAGGCTTCCTCCACATGAATAGGAGTTCATTTTTTGAATAATAAGAATTACCAGTATATATCGGGGGGGGGGGGCATCAGGATTTTAGAGATGCTTAGGTGGGGCATGGTCAAAAAAAAGTTGGGAACCACTGGCCTAGACACTCCATTGCATTGCCCATAACCTAGCCTTAAGGTGCCATTTAGCTCCTTGCTTTCATATCTAACACTGGTTGTCTATCATACAAAAGTAAGAGAAACATCCATTTCCCCTTCTATTTTTGCCTGTGGCCCCACCTGCCATGGTCCTGTGGCCCCTAGAAAGCTACCCACAAAGGAAGTGATTCTCTCTTCAACACTGAAACCTGAAAAACTACTATTCTACATTGCAGGAGGAGCCTCTAGAAATAGAAACAGGCTTCCTTCTTCTGAGGACAACAAAGCCTGGGACTTGGTGGGCATAGCTAGTGTGAAAAACCCTGTGTCCCCAATATGCCTCCAAAGTGAGGCATTTCTAGATTACAACTATGCTTCACCAGGCCTTTTAACCACATCTAGAATTCTTAGAACAGGGAGAAGAAACTAAGGAATGAAGGAATTTAAACAACCAAATGAAAAACTGGAAAGGGGTCCACAGTAGTGCACGTCAACATGCAGAAAACCTCCTCGCTCACAGCACACACAAAGAGAGGCATCAGTCCCTCAATTCGCTTGCCTTCTCTGCAAGGAGCTGATAATCTGACACACAGAGAGAGAGACATTAGAACCTTATTTAGAAACAAGAAACAAGCAGCTTGAGGTGATGCCTTGTAATCCCCAAGCTAAATCGCATTTGGCAACCCTTTTATGGATGGTTTACACTAAGCGGAAGGGACTCACACCGGACCCCCGTATACACAAGTCACCCACCATTTTCACCCTCTGCATGTGCTAAGATCTGGACAGTTGCTCCTAGGGACACAGGAAGCTGCCTTATACCAATCCAAACCATTTGTCTATGTAGCTCAGTATTGTTTACACCGACTGGCAGCAGCTCTCCAGGGTTTCTGGCAGTAGACACTCCCAGACCTACGGTACTTGGCGATGCCAGGGATTGAAGCTGAGACAATTGTCCATGCAAAGCAGGTACTCTGCCCCTGAGCTACAGCCCTTCTCTAATATAGCCCTACCTATGTATATGTGTGTGTGTGTGTGTGTGTGTGTGTGTGTGTATAGTCCTTGTGAGGATGATTTGAGTGGTAAGCAAACAGATGTTAGTCATCCACATAGAGTCTTCTGGAAAGGCTCAGGCAGAGAGCGACTAGTCATCCATATGGATTTTTCTGGAACAATGCATAAAGAAAACTGCTTGTTGAATAAACATACACAAATTTATTGGTTGATAACATGATAGATGGATAAGGTAAGGATATGTATAACATTATAACATGCAGAGAATAATATGCGCAGAGAAATCAGAGAGAGGAGCGGAGGGAAGTCCCTGGTGGGAGGGGGGAGGGAGGGATGGAAGGGGGGTGAGGAAAAAGGGGGAAAATAATGTATGGGATGCGGGTGGTGCTGTGGGTAAAACCTCAGTGCCTAGGACTTGCTGATCATAAGGTCAGCGGTTCGAATCCCCGCGGCGGGGTGAGCTCCCATTGCTCAGTCCCAGCTCCTGCCCACCTAGCAGTTTGAAAGCACCCCTAAGTGCAAGTAGATAAATAGGTACCGCTTTATAGCGGGAAGGTAAACGGTGTTTCCGTGTGCGGCACTGGTGCTGGCTCGCCAGTTGCAGCTTCGTCACACTGGCCACGTGACCCGGAAGTGTCTTCGGACGGCACCGGCTCCCGGCCTCTTGAGCGAGATGAGCACGCAACCCTAGAGTCGGTTACGACTGGCCCGTATGGGCAGGGGTACCTTTACCTTTAATGTATGTGAATATACGGTTTGATAATTTGCTATGTTGAAATTGCTTAATAAAAATATTTTTTTAAAAAAGAAAACTGCTTACAAAAATGTGCAACTTAGAAATTTGCACTAAAATGTTGACTAACTTTCAAGAACGTATGCCATTAAAATAAAATAATCACAAACTGTTGCAGAAATGTGGAAAACTGAACTTGAGAAACAGAGGGGGGACAAAATTGACAGGCCAATCCCTACCAAGAAAAGTTCACAGCAAATATGCAGGAGTAAATACATTTTTTTCCCATCTCACTTTTTAAAAAGTGAAGGTCTTTTTCTTTCAACAAATAGTTTATGAGACAAAAGGAGGAAACACACACACACACACACACACACACACACACACTGCTGCACACACCCCTTTCTGCAGAAAGCATAGGGGAAGTTTCCAGAGTAACAAGGCATTGCAAACCTTCTGCTTACATAATCTGGCTCAGCAAAAAGAAAAACCAAGCCCTGTAGTTTGCACAGAGTTATCTCCCTCACCCTATGATCTGCACCAAACCGCAGCCTATTGTCAGCTTCCCCTTTTCTAGGCATTGGCTGCACAGGCAACAGAAGCAGGAGGGTAGAGGAGATCACAACACTTCGAGATTATGGGGGGGGGGGACACAATTTTTGAACAACTCCTTCATTTTTGTTTTTAAATCTCCCTATGAATAGAACACACTTCCAGCTTCAGACCCCTACAGCTGGACATGGTACAATCCTTTCTACCACTCTTGGACTCTACCATCTCATTTGTGCTGTGTGTATATTTTTAACCTCCAATTAGGCAAGGCAATGACATTTTTTTAAAAAAAACAACACCACCACCATACACACAGGTTTATTTCTGCTTCAGCAGCTCCTGTTGTGTTTCAAGATGGTCAAAGGCCTGGAAACCCTGCCAAAAATGGTCAAAGGCCTGGAAACGATGCCTTATGAGGAACGGCTAAGGGAGCTGGGCATGTTTAGCCTGGAGAAGAGGAGGTTAAGGGGTGATATGATAGCCATGTTCAAATATATAAAAGGATGTCACATAGAGGAGGGAGAAAGGTTGTTTTCTGCTGCTCCAGAGAAGCGCACACGGAGCAATGAATCCAAACTACAAGAAAGAAGATTCCACCTAAACATTAGGAAGAACTTCCTGACAGTAAGAGCTGTTCGACAGTGGAATTTGCTGCCAAGGAGTGTGGTGGAGTCTCCTTCTTTGGAGGTCTTTAAGCAGAGGCTTGACAACCATATGTCAGGAGTGCTCTGATGGTGTTTCCTGCTTGGCAGGGGGTTGGACCCGATGGCCCTTGTGGTCTATTCCAACTCTATGATTCTATGATTCTAAGATGTACAAAAGTGAGAGGACTACAGCTCTCCCAGTAATCTTCCTGGAGAGGGAAGAGGCCATAGCTGAGTGGTACAGCATCAGTTCCCTCTGCACATCAAGTTTCGAGTTCAGTTGCTGGCATCTAAAGTTGAAAGGCAGTGAGTGATGTGAAAGCCACGCCCAGTACCTTGGAAAGCTGCTGCCTTGTGATCTACTTTAAGAAGGGCCCCACTAGAGCAGGCCAGTGGCCCATTTAGTCCAACATCCTGTTCTCAAAGGGGCCGACCAGTTGCCCAAAAGGGAAATCCACAAGTAGGACCCAGGACAAGAGCTCTCCCCACTTGTTATTCTTAGCAACTGGTCTTAAGAGGCATACACCCCCCTGCTATAGTGGGTATTTAGGTAGAGCATATTCATTCCTTCTGATAACAACAACATTTATACCCTGCCCATCTGACTGGGTTCCTCCAGCCACTCTGGGTGGCTTCCAGCAAAATATAAAAGCATAATAAAATGTCAAACATTTAAAAACTTCCTAATAGCGGGCTGCCCTCAAATGTCATCTAAAAGTTGTGCAATCATTTATCTCCTTGACATCTGATGGGAGGGAGTGCACCACTTCTGATGAGGCCCTCTGCCTGGTTCCCTTAGTTCACTTTTTGCAGTGAGGGAACCGCCAATTCCCACCCACCAAACCTCCACCGGTGATCAATACCTCCAAGGAATGACACTTTTAGCTCCCCTTAGACAGCACAGGGCAGACCATACAAAGTGAGATCAAGCTTCGAGATTCTTCAGCCAGATGACTTGTGCAAGCAAGCTAAGCCACAGGAAGGTGCCTTTGGTTTTTTTCCAAAAGTGTCATCTTAAGGACATAGAAGGAGGCCTGCTGGATCAGGCCAAAGGCCCACCAAGTTCAGCATCCTGCTCTCACAGTTGCCAGCAAGGCACCCCAGTGGGAAGCCCCAAAAGCTGAACCAGTTTGCAATAGCAATTCCCTACTTGTGATTTCCCAGAACTGGTCTTCAGAAGCATACACTGCCTGCAACAGTGCAGGAAGAACATATCCATCATATCTAATAGCTGATCCTCCATTTGTGTAATGCTCTTTTGAAGCCCTCTGAATCAGTGGCCACTGCTCTTCCTTGCAGGTATATATTTCATTGTTTAACCATGTGAAAATAGAGGTCAGAGCTCTACTTCAAGGGCTGCCCGGTACAAGTCTGCTTTAGAGATTGTAAAAAGAACACTGGAAGAAGTATGAGCACTTGGCTACCAGGCTGAGCAGGCACAGAGGGCTTGTCTTTCCATTTAAATTATAGCCACCATTTCTGAACTTGCACATATACATAGCAGTTAAAGGTTCTCTCTCTCCCTCCCTTAAATTTAAAGTTTTCTGCAGTTATTATTATTTGTTTGGGTGATGGAAGTGTTATTTTGGAGGTGTGTGAAGTGGCTAACCTCCCCATCCTTCTGCAGCAAAGCACAATTTGGCCCTCTCAGCCGTTTCTTGTGCCATGCTCTTGAGCCTCAGAACTGCATTGCAGCATTGCTCAGGACACACATTCACACTCTCTCCCTCTCCTTCTCTCTGCTTTCAGCTCTGGAAATCTAATAAGAAGGAAAGGAGGGAAAGGAGGTTTCAAGGGGACACACAGAGGGGACACTTCTCTGGAAACTGGGTGTGGGGGGGCGCTTCCTTTAAAACAATCCACACATACAAGAATGGGACTTTCCAGTTTCCCTATACAGTACTGGAGGGTTCTTTGTTTTGGTTTTTTTTGGGGGGGGGAATGCAAAAAGGTGTGTGGGTTGGAGAATAACATTGTCTCAAAAACATGGAAAAATAACAACATGAGTTTGCTAGGAAGGAGAGAAAGGAAAGAGAGGAGAGAGGTGAGCAACCAGATCAATAAAGGACAACACCCAGAAGGAAGGATAAAAATGGACACCGTCACCATGACATTGCTAAAATAGCATGCTGGAAAAAAATGTGTGCTTGACCTGATAGCGGGATTTGTTCCTCAGATAAAGGACACCCTTTGCTTTAGGCGATACTGGAATACATTTTAGTAGTATTTTTTAAAGGCACTATAGGCTCATCCAGACTTCCTTTTGCACTGGGCTTTCCAAACATAGGCCCACGCTTTAATGCCCAGACCAGTGCCTAGGAACACGGCGCAAAATGAATTCTGGAAGAGCCCTATGTCTCTATTACCAATATGTAAAACAGAAGTAACGAGTGAGAGCTGCAACAAAATGTTGCAGTGTAGGGTACTCCTGTTCAGAGTGATAGTCAGAGAGCTATCTTTTCCAAGATACTCCATTCCTTATCTCTCCCCCCCCCCTCATTTTCTGTTTCCCTACCCCAAACAGGCCCTCGACATCCAGTGGCTGCCAAGCACACTCAGTCCTTACTGCAGAGGGGTGGCGGAGGGGATTTTCCTAGTGGTTTTTTTGCATGTCTGCAAAGCTTGAGGTTCCACGCAGCATGTGAATAACACCCACTTTTTTCTCAGTAGCCCGTTTTTGGCTACAGTCCTATCGGCACCAACTAACTCATTTTGCTAATAGAGCGATAGTACGTATTCAGGGCAGCCAAAGAGACTCTATTTTCCTCTGAAGATCATTGCACAAAAGCCTTAAATATTTTTGATCCATTTGTTTACAGATGTATAGCTTGAGCAGTATGATGGTAACATAGATGCAAGCATGCAGTCCAGCCCTCTCTCATGGCTTCTTTCCAGCAGATCTAAACAAACAAACAAACAAACAAACAAACAGAACTGTAGGATCCTTCTAGGGCTGTACCAGGGTCATAGCTTCGTGGCTTTGCATGTAGAATGTTCCAGCATCTTCAGCTGAAGCTGGGAGAGACTCCCTGCCTGAAACCCAGAGAGGCCCCTGTCAGCCCATGTAGACAATGCTAAGCTAGCAGGACCAATGGCCTAGTCAGTATAAGGCAGCTTCCTATGTTCCCCTCTCTTAAGGGAAGGGCCATAGCTCAGTGGCAGAGCATCTGCTATGCATGCAAAAGCTCCCAGGTCTCCAGACAGGGCTCAAAATGACCCTTGCCTGAAACACAGGAAAGTCATCGTCAATCAGCGCAGACAGGACTGAGCTAAATGCACCAATGGCCTGATTCAGTATACGCCAGCTTCCTCTATTCCTATGTTCCACTTCAGGCCAATTCATTTGCCGCATTGGGGGAAAAGCCAACAACAATAATCCTCTTTGCTGCTGGAAAACAAGCACTTCAGGCTAGAAGTGTTCTCCCTGAGGTGCTAGCTTTCTGAGGGGTGGGGAAATAGCATCCCCTGAGTAGTTGCCATGTAGAAGACAGCAAAGCCAACCCACCAAATGCCATGGGATTGTTAGCGGGCAATGCATTAGACACTTTGAGAGGTCCTTGAAGGAAAAGCAAGGTATTAATAAATAAGAATCAGACTATCACGCCCATGCCATCTTAGGAAGCTGGCAGTCTTCTTATTCCTAGAATCAACGAAAAGAAAGAACTGTGCCAGGTTGGTGACCTCCTAAGAGAATCAACAAACCCATAGCAGCTTCCGCTACTGCTGATTCACCTTGGTGCTGGTCCAAATCCCTCAGCATCAGGGCTGTCGACAATAAACTCAGCATAACACAAATGTCTATGGGCAACATTTTATTTTACTCTTTAAAAAAGCCACAATCTAGTTAGTGAGATTTGTAAGCAGATGCCCTTAACTACCTTGACAGAGAGACAGTGCTGTATTAATGGTTAGAGTGTCAGACTGAGTAGCTGGGGGACCAGGAGTCAAATCCCCCACTCAGCCACAAATCCCACTAGGTGACACAGTCACTACTACCTCTTAGACTAACTTCCTTTGCAGGTTTGCTTTGAGGACAAAATGTAGAGGTAGAAGTGCGCATAACTCTTTGGAGAAAAGGCAGGATACAAATGCAATAATAAATAAATAAAGCAACACAGATTCAGGGCAAGGCTAAAAATTAACATGTGTGGTGGGACAGGAAACACAAGCAGCACCCTTTGGGAAGTTTTTATTACAGGTGAAGGGAGTTTCTTCCCTTGCCACAGCCCCATCAAAAATCATCTTAATGAAGTTGCTATACAAATGTTCTCCGCATTTGGAATGGGCTCCCTCGCAGGGTGATGAACTCGCCATCACGGGAGGTTTCTGAGCAGAGGTTGGGTGGCCATCTGTCATGGATTCTTTAGCTGTGCTTCCTGCATTGCAGGAGGTTGAACGCCTTGAGGTCTCTTCCAACCTTAAAATTCTATGATTTTATAAGTCGTGTGTCTTTGTTTCTCAGTTTTATCCTTTCGCATGGTTTTGTATGTATTGTGGTATTTTATGCATTGTGACTAGTTATTTTTATTGATCACAGTTTAGTCATTATTTATTGTAATTGTTAAGAGTGAATTTCTGTTTATTATTTGCTGATGTCTGGGAGTTAATTTTATTGTGTAGCATTATATTCTAATAGATTACTGAATATTATTTTATATTATTTATACGCACTGTCCTCCCAAGGAAGAGATCAGCTGCTTTGAAATGTGTTAGGGTCAATATGGAAGAAGAAAAACCTCACCCACGCAGTTATTAATTTCATGGAACTGATATCTATACATGCCTTCAAATGTTTGGGTAAACCAGCAATGTTTTAAAATTTCACCTGAAAGTCAAAATTGAGGGATGTGGATGTACCTCACAAGGAAGGACACTCCACAAATGGAGAATGACCACCGAGAAGGTCCCACCAATCCATGCCAAATGGGCAGCAGCCAGAAAAGGCAACACCAACAGAGCCCTCTCTGCCAGTCGTAGGGCTTGAGGTGGTTGATACATAGTGCCTTCTCACTTTTTATTTCCATAAATTACAAATATTCTTGGATTCCAGTCCTCATCAACTGCAGCCAGAGTGGCCAATGACCAGTGATGAGGAACAGTAACTCTTCTAGTTGGTTAATTGATTCAGGAGCTTCATTGCACATGACATGCGATGCTAATTTTTTCAGAGAGTTAAATGAAAACTCACCAGAGACAGTTACGGTTGCAAATGGCCACAAAATTTCTGTGCAAGGAAAAGGAGCAGGAGAAAGTGTGTTGAAGGCAGAAGAACTGTTTGTAATGAAGTGAGAAAGGTAGTTTACTTGCCAGAATTAACAGTTTGCTGAGTGTGTCAACTCTGACCAAGTGTGGTTTTAACGGAAATTTTAATCACAACAGATTGTGCAATTACCAAAGGCAGAGTTTTACATGCACAAGGTTTTAAAAATAAAGGAGTCTTTGTGCTGGGTACAGGTCAAGAAAGGGTGAATATGGTCAAGTAGAATTCAGGTACAACCTGTGTTCATCTGTGGCACAAAAGGCTGGGACATAGAGACTTTGGTGAGAGGAATGGAGATTAAACCTTGTAAAGTTGACCTGAATGGTGAAGTATGTGAAAGTTGTTTGCTGGGGAACAAGACCTTCTTTCCCCAAGCAAAGCTAGAGAAGTTCAACAGAGCCTTTGCAACTTATTCATACTGATATATGTGGTCCAATTCAACCAATGTCTCATGGGGAAAGTAAGTGAACTTTAACATTTATTGGCGATTATTCCAGATACTGCACAACTTATCTTTTAAAGGAAAAATCAGAAATCGCAGAGAAATTGAAGATGTTTGTTGCAAATATTGAAAATCAATTTGGGAGGAAACTACGAGCAATACTTTCAGACAACGGTGCTGAGTACATGTCACACCACATCAAATCTTATCTAGAGGAAAATGGTATTAAACGTTTTCACACCACCCCATTTACTCCGGAACAAAATGGAATAGTAGAGAGAAAGAATTGCTCTCTGATGGAGATGGTCAGAGGTATGTTGATGAAGTCAAATTTATCACTTGAATATTGGGGTGAGGAAAGGATGACAGCAACATATTTGCAGAACAGACTGCCAACAAAAGCTGCAAATAAAACGGCATTTGAACTTGGGTTTGAAAGAGTACTGAACATCAGTCACATTAGAGTCTTTGGATCAAAAGTTTTTGCATATGTGCCAACACAAAGATGTACCAATCTTAGCATCAGGACTGAATATTTGTCGGCTTTGAGAAGGGGTGCAAAGGTTACATAATTCTTAATCCAAAGACAGGAGAAGTGAAAGTGAGTAGTGTATTTTAGAGAAGGAGAGCAATCTTGTGCATGTGTTCCTAATCAGAACAATTTTTAAGAGAAACAGACTAATGCTGATTCGGTAACTGAAGAGGTTCCAGTAAAACTGATCACAGAAGTTGAAAGAACAGAGAAAACTAGTCCAAGTATAGAAAATCTACCAGCAGAAGTGGAAACAGAGTCAGGACAAGAAGCTGTGTGTGATGATATGGATGAACAATTAGAACTGTTAATCAGACACTCATCATGAGTTAACAAAAGTTTGCCAGAAAAGCAACTATCATACATCACAAGAGCAGTGCCTAATGGTGAACCTGACACATGGAAAGAAATTGACAAACTTCCTGCAGAAGAAGCTGACAAGTGGATAGAAGCAGCCAAGGAAGAATTTGAAGCATTGAATAAAAACAACACTTGCACACTTACTAAATTCCCAAAGGGTAAAAAGGCTATAGGGTGCAAATAGGTGTTTAAGAAAAAGTTAGATAAGAATGGGAATGTACAAAGGTATAAAGCATGAGTAGGCAAACTAAGGCTCAGGGGCCGGATCCAGCCCAATTGCCTTCAAATTCCGGCCCACGGACGGTCCGGGAATCAGCATGTTTTTACATGAATAGAATGTGTCCTTTTATTTAAAATGCACCTCTGAGTTATTTGTGGGACCTGCCTGGTGTTTTTACATGAGTAGAATGTGTGCTTTTATTTAAAATGCACCTCTGGGTTATTTGTGGGACCTGCCTGGTGTTTTTACATGAGTAGAATGTGTGCTTTTATTTAAAATGCATCTCTGGGTTATTTGTGGGGCATAGGAATTCGTTCATTCCCCCCCCCCAAAAAATAGTCCAGCCCCCCACAAGGTCTGAGGGACAGTGGACCGGCCCCCTGCTGAAAAAGTTGGCTGACCCCTGGTATAAAGCAAGGTAGATGATACAATTTTGTATAGTGAGAACAAACAAGATTGTACAGAAATTGTTGGATGTTTAAATAAGAAGGTTTTGAGAATTTACATGCTAAATTAAAATTGATTAATTCAAATTAGGCATTGTGAGAAGTGGCTTGTAAGAAAACACTGGGACCTAATTTGAATAGTAGAGTGCCTGGTATCTGGTGGGCGGGGCTTGCGTGTTCTGCTCCATAATCAGCCCCTCCCTTCAGTGTCTGTTCAGTTAAGAGTGTCAGTTATGAGGAACCAACTGCCTCTTCTTGTTTCTTGCCTTAAACTTGCCTCATGTTTTATTTGGCTTCTCTCATCATATTATTTTGTTGTAGTTTTCTTTATTGCTAAAGCTTAGTTTACATTTACGTGAAAGACTTATTTTTCTCAAAGAAAAAGAAACTCTGCTGAGGAAAAGTGTGTTATGTCCTAAACTGTGTGACTGAGGGGATATTCCCAGTTTGCCGGAAGGACTGATTTTGTTAATCACCCCTCCCCCACCTCCAAAACATTCGGCAGGCAGTTTCAAATTTTCAATGCCTGTTGAAAACTTTTCTATTCCATTAGGCTTAAACAGGCAATTAAGAATGTTTTTCCATAATAAGTTAGCCAATTTCTCATCGTAATATTTTTATATTTATTGGGTGATTTTATGTATAAATGTAAACTTCTATGAATATCAGCATATAAATAATTTAATTTTTTTAAAAAATTGGTTCTGTGTAAAATGAGGAAATATCCCTCTTCCAAAATGGTACCAGCCACCCATGTTTTCACCCACCCCCCGAGGACTTAGATTAAAAATAAGTAACCCAATTAATTGGGGTGGGTGCCTTTTTAAATTAGCCAAAATATTTTTAAACCGTTCATCTCCAATCCTAAATCAACAAAGAGACACAGCCCTAGGTTACAGCTGTCTGGCAAATAAGAAAACATCTCAGTCTTCGTGGAACATTCACTGTACAGATATTCACACAGGTAACAGTCAATGAACGTGCAATATATGTACACAATAGGTTCATTCGTATGCTACACTGACCACAGGTACAAGTACACATGAAACAGCATTTGTGTGAAAGAGTGAACACCTGATGTGTGTACATTCAACTATGGTATACACAGAACTGTACTCTCTTGAATGATACCGGTGAATGATTGTTCAAGTGTACAGCTGTATCCTTGCTGAATGTCATTCATTGTATCCTTGCTGAATGGGAACACCCCTAACAGTTGGGCAGTACACTGGTAAAATTATTTACATCCCATTTTCAACAAGGTTACAGCCTGTGTACACAACAGCTGAGGAGTACAAATGAACAGCTAAGTACAAATGTACACACTTTCACACAAACACTTGTACATGTGGAGAGACAGCATGTACCTGTGTTTAGTGCAACAGGCAAGCAAAACTTGTTTGTTTGTTTTTTAAATAGATTTTATTTATCATTTTCAGTTTTGTAAATCAACATACATCAAACAATCCATACATTAAAGATTGACTTCCTTCTCCCACCCCCCATGGTTCATTAAAGTTCTCCTTCATTGCTGCAAACTCTAATTAGTCCCTATTTTAACTCAACCAATTTTCCCTTTGTTTATATTTTCACTGCTAGATTTAATCTATTCCTGCTAATGTTTTTAGATGTTTACAATAATCTTCCAAATATTCAACAAACATTTTCCAAACATTCTTAAATATTATCCCTTCCTGTTTTCTTAATTTGCCAGTTAAACTAACCAGTTCAGCATACTCTTTGGTTTAGCCTGCCCTTCCTCCTTAGTTAGAATTGTACCTTCCTTCAATTTCTAAGCATATACTATTCGGGCTATCGTTGTTGCATACAGATTTTCCTTTATGTCAAACCTAATATTCGTAAGAGAAAGGCTTCTGGTTTTTTAATAATAAAAGCCCTTTTCAACATTGTTTTCATTTCGTTATAAATCATCTCCCAGTAGCCTTTCACAGCTTTACATGTCCACCACATGTGGAAGAAGGTACCTTCTTTTTCCTTACATTTCCAACAGGTATATAATTCTGATTTATACATCTTTGCTAACTTACTTGGTGTCAGATACCACCTATATATCATTTTCATATAATTCTCTTTTAACATATAACATGCAGCAAATGTCAGGTCAAGCAAAACTTTAATGTCCCCTTTTGCAAGGGAGGTGTCAGGAGATCTAAAAATTCTCAGCCCCCTGAAAAAATGACAGTCTGCAGGATTTTGTGGAGGAAGACACAACTGATTAAAGTTGTATGATAGTGATTTAAATGTACAGTGTAGATGAGGCCCAGCATGCTAAGGGTCTGGAAACCATGTCCTTTCAGGAACAGAGTATGATATTGTTAGCCTGGTGAAGAGAAAATTATTAATTCATATTTATTCACTGCATTTATATCCCACCCTTTCCCCAAAAAGCTCAAGGCACCCTACACAGTTCTCTGCCTCCTCATTTAATACCCACAACCCTGGGAGGGAAGTTAGGCTGAGTGAGTAACTGGCCCAAGTTCACCCAGCGAGCTTCATGGATTAGTTGGAATTTGAACCCTGGTCTCCCAGGTCCTAGCAGGACAGTTTAACAACTATACCATGCTGGGTCTCCAGATTCAGGGAAGGTATGGTATGAACAGAAGGGCTGTTGAAGAAAAGTTGGATCTGGATTGGCCACTGTTGCTTCAGGGGGTCAGGGCTAGAACCAGTGGGTAAAAAACAAAGGAAAGCAGGATTTCAGTTCAACATCACAACAGGGGTAGGGAAATTTGGCCTCCCAGTCTCCCTATCTGGCCCCTGGGACTCTTCCCAGGCCACACTCTCACCTCAGTCATGCCCTCTTCCCCCAATCTATAGTTTCCTAGATTGGTAGTTGAGGGACAGCCATGAAAGCCAGTGTGGTGTAGACTGGGACCAGGAGGGCCAGGGTTCAAATCCCCACTTGGTCTTGAAGCTCAGTGGGTGACCTTGGGCCAGTTACTGCCACTCAGTCTAATCTGCCTCACTGGGTTGCTGTGGATGCCACCTTGAACTCCTTAGATTTTTTCCACCAATAAATAAATAAATGTGCTTTTAATGCATTGTGTGGGTGTGACCGACTTTGGTGTAGCAAGTACCATTTCAAAGAAGGTACACTGGGGCAAGGAACCTTTTTCAGTCTCAGGGCCATATTCACTTCAATACAACTTTCCAGGGGCCACATTCCTAGTGCTGGGTTGGAGCCAAAGGCAGATGTGGGCAGAGCAGAAAATGCAAGTGACACCTTTGTATGGTGGGCAAGTTTCTACCAATAGCCACACATCATTCTCTGTCCTCCACCCTGGCAAGTGAGAGGCATCACCACAAGGCACATCCCAGCCAGGAAAATAAAACACTCAAGGATGTGCAGCAAGGACAGGACAGGGAGCCTCCTGAGGGTCAGAAAGTTGGCTGCATTCAGAGGTTCCTACACCATCACAAGCCAATTCAGATGGAAACACACAGAGGAAACTGAAAGGCAGGAAATAACTTCATCCCCGAGGATGAAAATCATCAGGAAGTCATGGCTAGAGGGGCTGTGAAGGCATGTTGCACGATCTGGCCAATGTCTTGCCATGGAGGCCCCTCAGATAAACACAGGCAGAGGTCAAAGCATCCCTGCACAGCACTCATAAAGCCACAACAGTTCTGCCCACAAAACTGTGTTTCACAACAGGATACAGATAAGAGAGAGCAGTGTTTGAAACTGAGATATGAAAGCTAGGAGCACCTTAAACCTAGGTCATGGGTGCAACAACGGAATGTCTAGGTGCACGCTTTTATAAAAAAGAATACAAAGGTGAAAATGACTGCAGCCAAATATTATGTTCATTTTTCACATGGTCTAGTCTTTCCCCTGCCCACTCCCCTAATATTCTCAAGAGGGTCTCTTCTCCATTCTTCAGAGAGCAGCTGGAAGTGGGGAGGCAAAAAAGGGTCCTCTTTTCCTTCCACTCTGCAGTTTTAATCTGAAATTTTAGGCACAGTACTGAGTCCAGAGCTCAGAAACTGCTCGTCTTAATGAAATTCCCTGTTGCAAAATGCGCCTAGAACAATGGGAGTTTCAAACACTGGGAGAGTGTGTCTGAAGGAGAACGTTCATTGTCATCAAGCTCGCCCTGTTGAAAGAAACCACCCCTCAAGTAGCATGGGGTAAGGAGAGCTGAGGACCACCAGGCTTTGCTGGATGATAACTTCAGCCACAGACAGCCTGACCAATGGTCAAGTGATGATGGGAGTTGCTCACAGCTCCCCCACCCACCAAACCTTAAAAGTACTGAGAGTCACCTAGGGAACTTCAACCCAGTGGCTACCTTCAGTCCAACAGTCACTTTCTAGTTGTATTCCAAGGGCCCACCTAGACACAAAACATGTTGTCATCTATTTAACTGTTGCCCCCCTCTTTTTAAATAGCAGCCACAGAGGGGTCCAATTCAGATTCAGTGCAGGGTATATAGAGCAGAATCCATGAGAAAAGTAGCCTGTGATTCCAAACCCATGTGGTAAAGGAGGATGACCCTTTGTGAAATGAGCAAGGATTTATCCCACTCTCTTGGGTAGGTTTGATCAGGTCTTATCAAATTGTATGAATTTCATGGGGTCATTGCTCATTGATTTAGCTAATAATATTTATATACCACTTGATTATAACAAAACCTCAAATTTTAAAAAAAATTAAGTGATCTGCAAAAACAAGTACCCAAAACATTTTAAGAGGGGTTAAAAGTCATTAACATCTTATGTATCTGGAGAGACTTGCCTGAACAAAAGTATTTTCCGCAGGAGCCAAAAGAGAATACAGAGAAAGTGCCTGCCTGGTGTCATCAGGCAAGGAGTTCCAAAGTGTAGGTGCTGCCATACTAGAATAACCATTTCTTACAAGTGAGGAATGAGTATTGTATGGCACCTGTAAAACCCATGGAAACTGATGGGCAGAACTAACTTAGGTTCATTGATTTCAATGGGTCCACTCTAAGGAAAGTCTAAGAACAAATCACAAGTTTCATTTTAAAAAGGAAAGGAAATCAAAATTAGAACTCTCACTGAAATTAGGATTTGCCAAGACAGGAATACAAACTCAGGAGGAGGAATTGAGAGGGTTAAGCTTTGTGAATCATGTGGGAATTTTTTGAATGGGAATGGTGAAGATGGAAATGCAGTAAGGCAGCTTACAGTGATGGACAATCATAATAATGTTTGCCATTTCACATACACTAGACAAGGCACTGTAGCCAACCCTGGTATTGCAGATATATCAGAAAACAACAGCACTGGTTTGTATCCAATGCTAGCCCTACTCAGAGAAGACCCACTGAAAATAATGGAGCTGACTCCCATAAATCCATTAATTTATCTGGGTCTATTCTGAGTAGAACTTAGTTGGATACAACCCATAACATGTATGGCAGGCCTATAGCTCTGCCTTTAGATCAGTGGTGGGGAACCTGTGTCTGCCCACTCCCCACCCAATGTTTTTGGGACCCCAGCTCCTATTAGCCCTATGGTCAATT
Source organism: Podarcis raffonei (assembly GCF_027172205.1). NCBI lineage: Eukaryota > Metazoa > Chordata > Lepidosauria > Squamata > Lacertidae > Podarcis > Podarcis raffonei. The sequence goes on from NC_070621.1 coordinate 9,097,645, forward strand.
ATAATGGAAACTATGGTCCAGAAACATCTGGAGGTCCATGGGTCCCTCACCCTTGCTTTAGATACAACAGAACCACCCAACAGCTTCTTAAGTATCTCTGCACCTCTACTTCATTAAAACTCATGCAACTCACAGTCACAAGACGTGGTCAATTGGGTTTAGAGGATATTCATTGACCTTGGCTTTATCAAAAGGATAAAAACATGATAACTTTAAAATGTTATCTGTGTTCAGACCCTGTAGGTATGCTACTGAATATTTGCTGGAGGGTAGACATTATGAGGACTGCTAGTGTGGCATAGCGGTTGGAGGGTTGGCTAGGAGCTGCAGACAAGAGTTTGAATCCCTGCTCAGTGGCACCCCTATAAAAGGCGAATGTTCTGAAGCAAGGCCTCTGGTGATCATCTCAATAGGCAGCCAGGTTCATATCGGTATAAATCAGATAGTCTGCTGTTAAGCATCTCTCACACACGCTTTTGAGAGACCTAAAGCATGGCTTGTAAGGAGAGCCCCAGAACAGGGTCCTCAATTCTGTCCAATTTTCACAGCGTTAAGTATCACCACCAACAAATTCACATTAGCATCTTCATTGGCTGACGATTGTGATGATTAGTTGATGATTAGTTGGGGGGGGGATTCACAGTGCATGGGCTAGAGGTCACCAAAAGCAAACACTGAGATTAGCCAGCATTTCCCTCGTTGACTCAATCATTATGCTTTGATTTTATTTTTGTGCCGTTCCTACCTAGAAATGTTTCAGCAAGTGGGGATACAACACAAACAAAGCTCTTCTCATTTATTTATTTTTTTATGCTGCCCCCTCTGAAAAAAATAAATAAATCTTGAAGCTCAAGAGAGGGAGGGGGATTCTGCCGTGCCTTGCAGGAAAGGGTGGTATTTGGGCTAAAGCAGGGGGAAAACATCCCCCCTACGCCACCTTTTAGCAGCACCTGAGTCTCAATGCTTTTTTAGAATTGAGAACACGCAACAGTCAGGCAGAGATGCTGATCAGTGGTCTCTGGACAGGTGATTTAGTGCAACATAAAGCAGGCCATAAATCTAAGAGGATTATTTCTTTCCCCAGCCCCCACCTCGCCAAGTCATGCCACCACGCACCATCTCCAGCCTCATCTGACTGCAGTGCTGAACCAGTGTCATAACATGGAGGAAGATGCCTTCTTTCCTAAATACTAAAAAAAAACACCACTGCTGCCCCCCCAGCCGCCGCCTTTTTGGGCTGTTTCCCAGCCATGATTCTGCTCTTTTCATTTTCTATGAGAAAGCAAAAATAATAATTATTTAATATTATGTTGCTTTTCTTTTTTAAACGACTGGTATAATTTGGACAACGCTGCCTTTGAAAATACGGCTTAACTGTAATTGCTTCAGACAGACGGCGGATTTAAATGAGCCATAGCAACATACCTCCATTAAAAGTAACCACCACCTTATCGTCTTCACTATTTATCTGCATACCTACAAAGGACTGAAATTATTTACTTGCCTTGTACAAATGGAAAAGGACTTTGGCAATATGGCACTTGACCTATATAATCAATACATTTTAGTATGTGGCTGGCACATTAAGAAAAAAATTAAAATGCAAAATTTTGCAGGATGAACAATAAAGCAAATCCCCCTTCCACACCATTCCCTGGATATACTTTAGAGTGCACAACTCAAAAGGACCAAAAATAGCATTTCAGTTCCGTGTGCAAAGGCCCCCTCCCTTAAATCAGTGCGAGCACATATAAACCAATTTCTCATTTTCAGCCTCCCATGCAGGAAAAAGCTTCTATTATATGCTGTCATTCTAAGGACTTCTCAATTTCGTTGGATTCTTCACCAGTATCCCCCCCCAATAATTATTGGTTTATTGAAGGGAGGATGACAGAGAGAAAAATACATGAGATATTGGTGGGAGGGATAACAACCGGATAACAACCGGGCTGTTTTGCACTGACACTGCAGGATCTGCGCTAGATCTTCCACTGTGCATGGGGGAGGAGTAGGATAGAGAGAATAAAGGACTGGATTGGGGGGGGGCGCCCCAAATGAACCTGCAAGTACAAGAGGATTTCTCAGTTGACGCTTACACACACACACACACACACACATTCTCCATGTTCTGTATTGCAGGCCATAAAACATATAATTTCCAGTCACAGATAAATCCGTTAAGGACACAGGAGACACCAGTCTTACATTGATCTGCTAAGGATACATCTACTGGTAAAAGCGCCCCCCCTTAAAACGGGGCAAGGATGAGGGGGATAGTCAAGCCGGTACTGTTTTTCCCCCTCCCTCATCTTCCACTCTACATACTGCAGAATAACAGCGTCCCCCTCTGCCTTTTCCCTTCCAGTTACGAACGCTTCTCTTTTTTAGCCAGGAAGCTATTCATAATATGAATAGATACTAATTGTATAAAAAGGGTGGTGTTGGAAGGGATCTCTTGACCCGTAGAGTCCTCGACCGTCGAGGGCGCCCCCACCCAACAAAAAAACGTAAGGTCTGCAGTGACGCTCCAAATCTCCCCCTTCCATCCCTCTTAATACTCTATTTCATTCACCACTACCACCAACTCTCCAGATTTCTGCAGCTGCGTCCCTTATTTATTTTTACAATGGGGACTACGGAGCAGGAGGCGGGGGAATAGACAGCCCCCGTCTCATTGACCATTAAATGAATGGTGGGCGGGGGAGAGAGAGGAAGGAAGCAACAACAAAAAGAGTTTAATCTTACTTTCTCCCACCACAGCCTTAAGCCCAGCTGGTGCCATGACGTCCCTCTCTTGTTCTTCTTGAAGTATTTGTGTGGGGAGGAATCCCCACGTCTGGTTTCTCCTTTTCTCCTTTTCCTGCTGCTGCTCGGCTCAAAACCCCGCACAAAACTGCACTCCGGTTTGGCTTCTCAGCTGACTGCAAAAGGAAGGAGGGAGGGCAGTCTGGGCAAGGATGCGGAGGGGGGGCGGAGGAGGAGGAGGCAAGTCCAGGCAGGGCGTGGTCCGGGATTGTGATGCGAGCTGCTGATGCTGATGCAGAAAGAGGCTGGTGGTGCCGTGGATGGCGTCATACCCCCACCGGGCCAATCAGCGCGCCGCCTGCTCAGCATCTCTCTCTCCCCCCACTCTCTCTACACACATACAGACATACGCACCCGCACGGCCTGCGGCTCTGCTCAGCGACCAACTCTGGTGAGGGGCGGAGCCAACATCTGCAAATAAAGGGATGGGGGTGGGTAAAAGAAAGGATCGCAGCCTCTCCTGCTGTATGAATGAACCTCCCTTACATGCGTTTGCACATGTACTTGTTTGCAGAATGCAAACATTCGATGGCATCCCCGCTAACCCCTGCCACCAAGTCCTTGTTTTGAATTTGCTTTCGTGCAGCTGGATTTGCAGTTTTGATGTTGCTTTTTAAAAAAACAACACTTTTTTAATGATGTTGCACTGCTGCTTAGAGATTTTATTTTTTCAAATACACTAAGGAGGTTACAGATAGGTAGCCGTGTTGGTCTGCCATGGTCAAAACAAAAAAATTTTTTCCTTCCAGTAGCACCTTAAAGACCAACTAAGTTACTTCTTGGTATGAGCTTTCGTGTGCATGCACACTTCTTCAGATACACAGTATTTTTTCAAATACACTAAGGAGGTTATAAATAAATAATGAAAAATTTAGGCAGCTTCCACTGCCACCCCTCAAGTCCCAATAAGAACAGACAGCTATTTACCAAGCCCACATATCAAGAGGCACAGGGATATAGACACTAAGATGAGACTTTGCTTCAGACCCAGATGCCAACTTTCATTGCCAAAAGAGCAGCTCTTCAAGAACTGGTGCCTGTTTTTCCCCTCTTCTCTTTCCCCTCATGTGTCATGTATTTTCATTTTGTTTAGAATGGTAAGCCTGCAGGCAAGGATGGTCTTGTTTAATTGATTGTATGTAAGCCACTCTGGAAGCCTGTCTAGGCTGAAGAGCAGAGGACAGACAATCTCAATATTGATGATGATTATAATGTAGGCTTCCTCAACCTCAGCCCTCCAGATGTTTTGAGATGATGGGGTCAGGGATGATGGGAGTTGTAGTCCCAAAACACCTGGAGGGCTGAGTTTGCCTATGCCTACTCTAAACTGAACGGGAGCAGCTCACAAAGATTTTAGATGCCAGCGAACTTTCCTTTAAAAAAAAAATTATTGAGAATTTCAACATAACAAATTATCAAAACATATCATCTTCATTATTTCCCCACAATTTTTCCCTCCCCCCCAAGAAAATCCCTCCCTCCCTCCCCCCGAAAGACTTCCCTCAGCTCCTCTCTCTGATTTTTCAGCACATGTTATTCTCTGCATATTGTAAAATTGTCAAGATCCTTAAATTATGTTAACAATCAATAAATTTGTGTATGTTTATTCAAAACCTGCCAAGGAGTCCAATTCATTTTGGGGTTTTTAAAAGTAGTTTGTAAAGAGTTCGCATTCTTCTTTAAAGTCACATTTGTCCTTGTCTCAGTTTGTATGTCAGTTTCGCCAATTCTGCATAGTCTATCAATTTCTCTTGCCACTGCTCTTTTGTCGGGATTCCCTCATTCTTCCATCCTTATGCTATTAAGACTCTTGCCACCATTGTAGCATACATAAATAAATTCTTTATTTTCCTTGGCAGGTCTTTTCCTACAATCCCTAACAAAAATGCTTCTGGTTTATTTGTTTTTTACAAATGTTAATTGAAACATTATCTTCAACTCATTATATATCATTTCCCCCCAAAATTTAATTTCTCTACATTCCCACCACATATGGTAAAAAGTCCCTTCTTTTTCTTTACACTTTCAGCATACATTTGTCCCAGTTTTGTACATTCTTGCAATCTGTACTGGTGTTATATACCATCTATACATCATTTTCATATAATTTTCTTTCAAAAGAGAACAGTCTGTAAATTTTAGATCTATTCTCCACAATTTCCCCCAGTCTTCAAATTGTATATTATGTCATATATCTTGTGCCCATTTGATCATGACCGATTTCACCTCCTCATCTTTTGTTTCCCATTCTAGCAGAATACTATATGCACCCTTCAGCAACTTCACTTTCCCTTCTATGACTTCCTTTTGGAATCTAGAAGTAGTATAACTAAATCCTTTCTTGTCTTCTTTGTATATCTCATGTAATTGCCTGTAATGTAACCAACTCTGAAAATTTTATTTTATTTCCTCATACTCTTTTAGCTTCCATTTTCCTTCTTGGTCCTTTAGTAAGTCACTGTATGTAAGCCACTTTCCTTTTTTACCAAGTGGCTTGAGCAGCAAAACTTCAAGAGGTGAAAGCCACCAAGGTGTCTTCTGTTCTATTAAATCTTTATATCTCTCCCAAACCCTCATTAATGATTTCCTAATTATATGATTAAAAAATCCTTTATGTACTTTTCCTTTCGCATACCATAGATATGCATGCTATCCGAATCTATTATCATGACCTTCCAAATCCAATGCTTCTTGCTTTTCCAGTTTTAACCAGTCCCTATTCCATACCAAACATGCAGCCTCATAATACAATTTAAGGTCTGGGAGGGCAAAACCGCCTCTTTCTTTTGTATCTGTAAGTATCTTATGCTTTATCCTTGGCCTTTTGCCCCTCCAGATAACTTGGAGATTTCCTTCTGCCATCTTTTGAGGCAATCATCTTTCACCATTACTGGGACTGACTGGAAAAGAAATAGAACTTTTGGCAAAACATTAATTTTTACTGCTGCTATTTTTCCTAATAGGGAGAGATTCATTCTGCTCCATATTTCTAGATTTCTTTTTATCTCGAGCCACACTTTTTCATAATTATCTTTGTAAATAGTTTTATTTCTTGATGTTAACCATAATCCTAAGTATTTGACCTTTTTATGGACTTCTGTTTCAATACTTTGCTGCAACTCTTTTTTCTCTTCTTCCTTCAAATTTTTAACTAATAATTTAGTTTTATTCCTATTTAATTTAAATCCTGCCACTTCCCCAAATTTCTGAATCTTTTCTATAACTCTAGGGAGAGAATTTTTTGTATCTTCCACTGTGATCACCAAATCATCAGCATATGCTTTCAGTTTAAACTCACTTTTCCCAGTTTTTATCCCAGTGATCTCTTTATCTTCTCTTATATTCCTGGCAAGTACTTCCAGAACCAGAATGCACGACAGCGGTGATAATGGGCAACCTTGTCTGGTTCCTTTTTGTATCTTACATTCATCCGTTATCACCTGATTTACAATTAATTTCGCTTTCTGTTCTGAATAAATTGCTTGTATTCCTTTTAAAAATTTAGATCCACATTTAATTTCCTCTCCTCAAGTAACTTTATCATGAAATTCCAATAGATGTTGTCAAAGACTTTTTTGGCATCTATAAACAACATTACTGCTTTCTTTTCATTTTTGACCTCCAGGTATTCTATTATATTCAAATTATTTCTTATATTCTCCTTCATTTGCCTACCTGGAAGGAATCCTGTCTGATCCTGATGTATATACTCATTTAATATTTTTTTCATTCTATTAGCTAAAATGCTTGCAAATAGTTTATAATCATTGTTTAACAATGAGATAGGCCTATAATTTCTAATTTGCAGCAAGTCTGAATCTTGTTTTGGAATTACTGTAGTATACACCTCTTTCCATGTTTCTGGAATTTCACCTGTATTTAAGATCTTATTCATAACATCTTTCAGTGGGTTTACCAATTGTTCACTTTATTTTTTATAATACTTTGCCATTAGTCTATCTGGGCCAGGAGACTTGCCATTTTTAGTCCACTTTATTGCCTCTAGCAGTTCTTGAACTGTTATTTGAGTATTTAAGATTGCCATTTGTTCCTCTTTTATTTTTGGTAAATTACTACTTTTAATATATTCTTCTATTTTTAAAAAAATCTCCTTTCCTTTCCTATACAGATCTGAGAAATATTTTACAAATGCTGCTCTTATTTCCTCCGTCTTATCTGTGATCTTTCCATTTATATTAATTTTATTTATGGAGTTCCTCTGTTCACTTTTCTTCAGCTGCCACGCTAGCAATTTTCCTGATTTATTGGCATGCTCAAAATATTTTTGTTTCATTATTTTTATTTTCCAGCTAATTTCCTCATTAACTATCATAGAATATTGAGTTTGTAATGTTCTAATTACCTGTTTGACTGGCCCTTTATTTGCTTTCTTTGACAATTGTTTCTCCTTGTCCACAATTTCCTCAAAAATCTCCTTTCCCCTTTTTTCTTTCAATTTCTATTTAAATGAATTTGTTGTATAAACAATCCTCTCATCACTGCCTTGCTTGTGTCCCAGACCGTCTGCAATTTTGTCTGTCCTTGAGTGTTTATTTCAAAATAATCACTCAAGGCCTTTTTGGATTTTTCCATAAATTTTTGATCATCTAATAAATCTTCATTCAATCTCCATCTAAATGAAATTTGGCTTTCTTTTTGTGTTTCCATTGTCAAGGAATTATGAGCTGAAAATGTCCTGGGATTAATCTCAATTTTTTAAACTCAAGGTTCCAACTTTTTGTTCCACAAAGAGTCTATTCTTGAACTGCTATCGTAAACATAGCTATAATAAGTAAACTCTTTATGAAACAAATGTCTTGTTCTCAATATATCTATCAAGTTCAAATTTTGAGCCAAATCAAAGAAAGTCTTTGGTAACCTGCCTTCTTTTGTCTCTTTTTTCCTAGCTGATCTATCTTTTTCTAATGATGGAACTCCATTTAAGTCTCCCATTAATATCATCTTTTGAACTGCAAATTCAAGTAGTTCTGTTTCCAATTTTTTAAAGAAGACTGCTTTTTTCTCATTAGGTGCATAAATTATGCCTGGGAACCTTCCTAGCTCTGCATGGAGTTGTCAGGGATTGAACCTGGGACCCTTCACACTACCACAGAATTGTTCTTCACTTAAAAGATTCCACTCTTTGTGGCTCTGAAAACAGGACCAAATTAATTAGCAACACAGGAAGCTTCCCGTCTGCAGACTTTGCTGCTCTTAAGGCTTCCTGCCTAAAAGAAGTAGAAGAAAATACTTTCAATTTCAGAATGTGGGACTGCACAGAGTTTTGAACTCATACACTTCAAGTATATTTGTTATAGTACTGAGTCTCCCTCCCGCAAATCGTGTGTGATGATTTGTTAGCCAGTTCAGGGTTGCTGTTGTTGTTTACAACTTCACAACTTCTGCATCAGACACACCCCACTAAAAAAAAGAAAGAGAAAAGCCAAATGATAAAAAGTGTGCTTTGCTCCTTCCTCACACCCAGTATCTTTGGTGGTTTCTCCACAAGAGCCTGTATTTCTTATGGAGCAATGGTTCATTATCAGTCTGCCTTAGTTCAGTAACTGGTGCAAAAACCAGGAGTACTTCAAATGTATTTATGAGGATGTGTTATGAAGCATGACCTACCCAAAGATGAAAGGGAAGAAGAGGAGTTTCCAGCCGAAAAGAGCACAGTGTTTTAATTTGGTTTGGGCAATATCTTTTATGTATGAAAACCAAACGCATCCTACCCTTACATAATTTGTGTACATGCTGTCCCTGACATTGACTCTCATTTAAGTGCTTAATAAACAGCTACATCTAAATTGCTCAATTCCACCCCCACCCATTTTTCAAATTGCACATTGTCAAGCTTTCTGACAGCACAATTTCCCCCAACTCTACATTTTATGTCCAACTGCGACGTGCGCGTGCACACACACACACACACACACAAGAAACCTTGGATGTGTTCCTAAGTTGTACCTAATATTAGAAATTATCTGATAGCTTCCCCCTTTAAAAAAATATACTTCTGGGTGACCAGAGGCGGTTTTAGAGCTTCAGGGGGCACCAAAACAATGCTGTAGAATGGAGCATGAGGGGTTGGGGAGTGGAGTATCATTGAATTTTAGAATTGTACAGGGCACTGCTGAAATTTGAGAGCCCAAAGTCTGCCACTGCCATGACAACATAGCATCATACTATGCATAACCTTGCAAAGTAACCTTAATATAAACATAAAAATGCAGTGCACAGCAGTTTACTACATGTTGAAAAGGGAAATTCACAAGCACACTAAATAAACCACTTAGTAATATCCACCAGGAGCTGCTTGTCCAGGGAGGTATCTCAGTTGTAAATCCAACAAAATTCTGCAGAAGTGACAGTTGTATTATTACACCTCTCTGACCAGCAACATAATGCAGAATGGGGTCTTGTGTATCTGCAGAGCAGTCCCTCTGCTCCTCAACACCTTTTTGCATAAGCCATTTTGGCAAGAGACCAGACTTTGGACCACCATCCCACCAATAAGAACTATATGGAGTACGTCCAGTGCTTGGCTATCTCTAGCTGGGCAGCAGCCTTCAAGATTGGGTCTTAACTGCCCAGCATCAAATCCCAACAAAAAGGCCAATGAGCTTACACCTGCCCTGCCCACCTTATTTTACACTGCTGCTGGCCAGCTCATCCCCTACCATCTAGCAACCCCATCACCTACTGATGTCAGAGGCGCAGTTTGCCACAAGGTCCCTAAAACCTACAGCTGGCTCTGCTTTTTCTTGTACTTACAATGCTGATGCTTCTTAAGTTTGCTTATAAATAGAGGGATCTGTGTTCTCCATTAAAACAAACAGCCCCTTGTGTTAATCACCACCTGATTGGAAAAAGACTCTGCCCACCATTAATTTCTCAAAATCCCATTTGGAAGCCATCTAGTGTTCATTCCCAGATTCTACAGCAGTGAATATGGTAAACAAATGATAGCAGGGTGTTTTGTTTTGTTTCACTTTGTCTGATAAATAATTTCTGCCCCTTGTCTGTCCTCAATTGCCTGCCAATCTATTTCATTGGGTGGCCATGGTTTCTAGTTATTGTGAGTGTAAGGAGAAGTCTTATAAACTAACTCCCACCTTCCTTTTTGTTCAGTCTGAACAGTCTTTCCTCATAGAGAATGTACTTCCAATATATGATTTTCAAGCTTTTATTTACCTAAGAGAAAGGAGCATGTGGAAAGGAAGTCCAATGGCTATCCCATAACTATTGCCTGGAAGTAAATAGCTATTAATGTACACTACATAAATCTGTTGTTGTTGTTGTTGTTGTTGTTGTTGTTGTTGTTGTTGTTGTTATATTTATATTTATATTTATATCCCACCCATCTGACTGGGTTTCCCAAACACACTGGGTGCCTTACAGCATACATAAAAACATAATAAAACATCAAATATTAAAAAATGGAATATCTTATACAGACTATTAATAAACCAATAAATCAACAGAAACAAATAATAATAGGATTGGGAAGTTGATTTGGATGATAGATTTGGGTACCACCAATCCTGTGACTTGATGTATGTAAGATGGGAGTCTACAAGAAGTGGTCAAACTTGTCTCTTTGTTAACAGTCTTAGCCAAGCCTGTTACATGTCTTTTACATGTCTTTGGGGCTTTTCTGGAAACCTAAGGGAAAGCAAGATCTGTTGCAGTGCTAATGCTGTGAATCCCTCCATTCTCTTTTTTAAAAAAATTAAATTTTATTAAATATAAAACACATACATATACATTTGCACAATTACACAATACACGTACATAACACACTAACTTATTTTCATAACATAAAACATACCTACATTACCCTATATGATACCTAAGAATACTGTACATATCAACATACCTACACACCTACCCCACATGGACACCCACCAAGTGACTTGACTTCCAGCCATTCTTATTACACTACTTTATTTTTCCAACTAGCTTAAACACATTTCATTATTTCTTTAATCTCTTCTTCTATCTTAACTTTACTCTCCTTTCACTCTAATCATTTTCTGGATTCACTCAATATCTGTCAGAAATTCTACTTTTTCTACATAAATTTGGATGTGTTCCTTAAAGATAGCCCACTCTTTATTCACTTTATTCTCCTCATCCTCCCTGTTAGTTCAGCAATATGGAAGTATTCTATCAATTTAGATAACCAGTCTGTTTTAGTTGGGACGCTGCTGCTTTTCCAATTTTTGGCAATCATTAACCTTGCCACTGTAGTTGCATACATAAATATTGGCCTGACCAATCTTTTTATTTCCTCTGACATGATGCCTAGGAGAAAGGATTCTGGGGTTTTTTCAAATGAAAATCTAAACATCTTTTTCAGTTCGTTATAGATATTTTCCCATTCTCTGTACACAAACCCTTCAACATTTCTCTGATGAAAATAGGGACGTCCCATTCCATAATGATAATTTTACTATTTATACCCCAAACATTTTACTGGGTTGCCCCAGCCACTCTGGGCAGCTTCCAGCAAATATATGTCCTTACAAAAGCCGCAGACATCTCTGGACACAAGTACAGACCTTCGTGTATAAAAATGAAATGTAAAGGGCAGTCCCAGCCAAAGAGGTCTCCCATTCCTAGCACTGATTAGAGTTCTGTATTAGCCCCTTTCTCTTTTCCTACCAAAGGGTTGTCCATGACTGACAATCTGCAAACACAGCTCAGCTGAGGCCTCAAAGAATAACTCGGTTCAAATTCCTGCATTGCAGGGGGTTGGAATAGATTACCGTATCCTTTCCTTCCAACTCTTTTATACACAGAAAAAAGTGTGACTCGTTTGTTTGTTTGTTTGTTTGTTTGTTGTGCAGTTGGATACAAAATGTGGACTGGAGTGGGGGCATCATGAAGTTGGAAAGCTGATGTGTGGTTTGAAAAATTGGGGTGGACGAAAATCAAATACATAGGTGTAGGCATTTATTAAGCACCTTAACTACTAACTACAGGCTATTGCAGACACAGAGTGTACACACAAATTATGTAAAGGGAGAATGTGCTCAGTTTCCTTCCATTCTCAAACTCCCCAGACCATATCAAATCACTTTCTTCTTTCTGGCTGGAACCTCCTCTTCTTCCCCTTTCGGTCAGGTAACGCTTCATCACATCAAAGTAAACACTCCTAAAATACTCCTGGTTTTGCACCTGTTATTGAACTAAGGCGGATAGATGGATGAATCCCTGGAGGCTCCCTATGGAGAAACCCACCACGGATTCAGAGTGTAAGGAAGGAGCAGGGCACATTTTGTATTTGTTTGGGTTTTCCTTTTTTGGTGTGTGGAGTCTGATGCAGAGTTCGTGCTACTGGAAAATCTGCTTTTAAAGTAATTTTAAAATCATTGCTCCCAAACAACCTGCTTCTGGCTGCCAAGGAAAAATGCGGAACCCTCCTGTGTTTTCTTCCATCTCCCTTTTCTAAAGGCATCATCAGGTGGTTTCAGCTGCAGTCTGCTGCAAAGACTGAGCCTCAAAGCTGCAAGGGGCCTGCTGCATCTGTATCCTCTTGCAGAGGAATGAATCTAAGCGGCAGAGAGACAAGAGAGGGTCAGGAGACGAGGCGGCTGCCGAATTAACCAATGGCAGGAACCTAATGTCTTAGCCTAATAGACCCAACTGCCAGTGGTACCTGCTGGAGGTGTAAAGCTGCAAATGCTGAGAAATTTGGGGTTCATGCCAGAAAATTCTTGGAAGGTATAGTGATGGAAAACAAAGAATGTACTGTGATAACTGGTTATACTTTACCCAGGGACCCTTTAATTCTCCTCTTTTGATATGTTAAAGAAAATTGTACTAACAGAGGATAGGGAAAACAAAAAAAATTTTTCCTTCCAGTAGCACCTTAAAGACCAACTAAGTTAGTTCTTGGTATGAGCTTTCGTGTGCATGCACACTTCTTCAGATACACTTGAAACAGAAGTTGCCAGATCCCTCTATATAGTGAGAAGGTGGGGAGGGGTATTACTCAGAAGGGTGGTGGGAATGGGTGATTGGCAGATAGCTGTGATGAGCCTGTTGACGACTCTTAACGACTGCAATAGGTCTTACAGGAAAAAGCAAGGGGTGAGAAGGTGAAAAATGGCTTTGTCATGTATAATGACAAAGAGGGATCTGGCAACTTCTGTTTCAAGTGTATCTGAAGAAGTGTGCATGCACACGAAAGCTCATACCAAGAACTAACTTAGTTGGTCTTTAAGGTGCTACTGGAAGGGAAAAAAAAATTTGTTTTGACTATGGCAGACCAACACGGCTACCTTTCTGTAAGAGGATAGGGAATTAATCAACATCTATTAACTGCTGCCAGAACCTAGGAACCAACTCCTAGGGGCACGAGGGCTTCGGCACACACAATAAAATACTTGTGGGCACCAGGCCCCCTCAAAGTTGGTGGGCGTTCCCATTCAGATGGTGTGTGTGCACTGTGTCATGTGATTGATTATGCAGGGAGGGGCTTACCTGGGCCCCCACAATATTTTTTTCAAGTTGGCACCCTTGTGCCAGAATTATTATTGTCATATTGGGGAGGAGGTAAGAACACCATTCTTGAGAGAATGGATAACTAAAATCTGGGATAAGGTATGTGTGGTTAAGCTTACATATATGGTGAGAACCAGAGGGCAGACATCAAGATAATGGTGTGTGTGTGTGTGTGTGTGTGTGTGTGTGTGTAACTGAGTCTTTTTCATCTGTTCAGCCACTGAACAGGATGCTGGACTATGGGTCACTGACAAGATCCAACATGCTTGTCTTATGTGCTTAAGACTCACCCTTTTTAAATAATAAAAAAAGTTGGTGAGATCCTGTAGTTTTTTGTTTTAATTGGCTATAAAGATTTAAAAGATTACTGGTTGTAAATAGAACGATAGATTAATTAGTATGGTGGTTTTGTTTCTGGTATTTGATTTGATTATACTTAAGATGGCATAGTAGGATGATACTGAAATGTTTGTTATTCGAGGGGTGCATGTCTTGAGCCTTGTGACGGTAGCTAGCCTAAAAGGCGGCTTATAAATGATAAGATAAAATAAATATAGAACTAATATTATGCCTAGCAGAATAAGATAATCGCAGGGAGGCCCTCTGCGATTGCAGGAATGGAAGTACTTCACTGAGCGTCCCTACCAGCTGTTACAGCTGTTGCATCCGGGCTTGCCGAGCAAAGCATTCTGGGAGGTGTAGTTTGAAAGTGTCCAAACTCTCCCTCTCTCCCTCCTTTAAAAATAGGGAACCACAACTATGCACCGAGGTAAACGGTATCGTTGCAAAGAGCCTTAGGACTACCCGACCCTTTCTTTCCTAGATTTACATTTATTATTCGCAGTATTATTGCAATATTTTTTTCGAATCGGCCTGAAAAGCTACTTAAATATGGGTGTGATCTTAACTCCTACTCTCTATTTACTCTAGAGTAAGCACAAAGCGATGCATGCAATCAAGGTTTTGCAATGTGCCGCTTGTCTAAATCGTAAAATAGTATTTGTTCTGGGCTGGGGAGGAAGACGGGAGTGCAAATAAATAAAGCCAGAATAATAGACTACAATTCCCAGGATGCTGCGCGCCCTGGCCCACGTGACTCCTCACTAAATTCATTATCTTTTACCGAGGCATTGAATCTAGGCGGAACCTGATCGAGTGGAACGAACTTAATTGCGCGCAGACGGCAACTCGCCTGCTGCTTCTGCCGGAGGAAAAAACGAAGCGGTGAAGAAAAAAGATGATGCAGGCAAGTCTGTTTCAAAATTGTAGATGGTGTCTATTTAATTTACTTATTTAATTGGAAGCAAATTAAAAATGCGGAGCTTGTTTTTTTTAAAAAACAAAAGTTTGTGGACAAATTCTCCCCGGCTCGTGTTGCTTTCATTCGTGCTGAGATCGATGCTGATCCAATTTTTATAAACAAATGCCGGACAACTACTTTACTATAACGTAACTGTGCCCAGAAAGTAGCCTTTATTTAGCTCTTTTTAAAGCGTGGTAATGAAATTTCGATCGCGATCTTAATTTGCACGCTGGGCGAGTCAGCGTCTCCATCTGTTGCCTGTTTACCAGGAACACACTAGTGTTTTGTTGGGTTCCTTGAAAAACAATGAGCCTTATTTTGTCCCTAATTGGGGGCGGGTGGTGGTGGTGGAGAGAGAGATTTGGGGATGACTTTCCTTTTAAAGAGAAGTTGATGTACATCTCTTACCGTCTGGCGAGTTTCATCGGAAGCTGCCTCACGCAGAGTCAAACCATTGCTCATCTCGCTCACTATTGTTTACACACACTGACTGGCAGCTGCTCGTCAGGGTATCAGAAAAGGACTGTTTCCATTCTTACCTAGAGATGGCAGAGACTGAATCTGGGACCTAATCTAAGCCCTGGGTAGGCAACCTAAGGCCCAGGGGCCGGATGCAGCCCAATCGCCTTCTCAATCCAGCCTGCGGACGATCCGGGAATCAGTGTGTTTTTACATGAGTAGAATGAGTCCTTTTATTTAAAATTCATCTCTGGGTTATTTGTGGGGCATAGGAATTTGTTCACCCCCCCCCCAAAATAAATATAGTCTGGCCCCCCACAAGGTCTGAGGGACAGTGGACCAGCCCCCTGCTGAAAAAGTTGGCTGACCCCTGTAATCTAAGCAGATGCTGTACCACTGAGCTGCAGCTATTCCCTTGCCTTACAGACACTTAATCCTTGAGTTGGGTTGGGGAGATATATCTTGGGTCCAGAGTGCATGAATACAAACTTTAGATTTACAGTATAAAGAAAATTTTGGTCCAGCTCTCCCAGTGGCTATGCACCATGCAGGCAGCTCAGAAGACTCTTAACTTCATGGTATGTAGAAGACTATGAAAATGATTGTGGTGGGGTGGGCTGGATTGGGTTGTTGCACAGGCGTGCCTAATCACCCTGAATTTGCTATGGTTTTACAAGGGTGACCCTCTTTAGATGGAGATGTGTATTATTTCACTTTCTTCAGAATGTAATGAGAGAGCCCTGATGCTCTCCTACTTGTTGCTGCATGGGGCTGCCGGCATCTGCCCCAATATCCTCCCTTACAGTGCCACCTTTGTTGCCACCAGCCATACCTCTGTCCTAGGTCTGACACTTATCTCCTCCTGATTTTTGGGAGAGGACAGGATAGTACAGGAGGAGGTGATCCCCAAAGTATCTTGGCCCCAAGCTAGGGTTTGAAAGGTCCTTGCTAAATTGTGCCTGAGACCTAATTGGTATGGCTATGGGTGTAAAATGCCCCCACACAGACTTTCATTCCTCTCCCATCCCCATAACCCCCTGTCCAGATAGATGGGTTTCCTGCTTCAGAGGTCAGCACAAGACAGACAACTGCTGGTGCTCATTCAGACTAGTGGAGCCAGAACCAGTGAGAGGCAGAGCCAACTAATTCTGGTCTAGTCCCCTGCCCATCCTTCTCCCTTCTGGCTTCTACAAGGGCTACATTTGAGACTAAGCTGGCAGGCAGGGCCACCCCCTGAACTGGTTGCAAGTAAAAGGGCAGACAGGCAGGAGCAGTTGGGGTTGATGGGGCAGTGCCCAACCAGACAAGCCTAAACTGGATTATCACCAGGTAAATGGGCAGCAGGAACAGAAGAGCCTTCGTCAATGTGAAATAGGCCTTGGACTGGTGTGTGTGGATTTGCAACCTGAGTTTCAATCCAAGCCAATCCTATTGTCTTGAATGAGTTGTCTCTGCCTCTTGTTGACTATGGCACCATCTGCCTCAATGGGCACCAATCACCACTGCATCCAGGTATTTCCTAGTCATTCTGAAGGCCAGCAATTGAAGAAAAGTTGTCTCCCAGAGGGCACCAGCCACTCCTGGGTTTGGAGGTGAATCTGATGTAACTTGACAAGGCTCTGAATTTTCTTGTTGCAATCCCATCCCCCTTCCCGTTTTCTCTAATGGCTTTTAAATAAGTATTTTGCTAATTAAGATAATGCAACATGTATGTGCGTGCATGAAAAAGGCAGTCGGGTGACTCATGTCATGCTTCCTCAGTGGGCTTTCCCAGTATAACCAGAAGCTGTTCTTTGGTTCCTTGAAATTAGGTTAGACAGTACTGCTTCCGCATCCTGACTACCTACTCAGGAAGTCCTACTTGAGTATGTGCCA
This sequence comes from Podarcis raffonei, assembly GCF_027172205.1. Classification (NCBI taxonomy): domain Eukaryota; kingdom Metazoa; phylum Chordata; class Lepidosauria; order Squamata; family Lacertidae; genus Podarcis; species Podarcis raffonei. Next base: position 9,114,599 of record NC_070621.1, read on the forward strand.
AACTGTCCCACCTCAGTAGAGCGATCCTGTGCATGCATACTTGGAAGTAGGTCTCAATAGGCCAGTCACATTCTTTTGCATTTGCTGCAACAGGCTGATGCAACTTCCTATGGAAGAGGACTCTGATGTTTATTGTAATCCCCAGCGTAAACACTATGAGAACAAGCCAGTCAAAGCAAAGTCCTTTTCATTCCCCATGATTTCAATGTGAGAGAGTGCTATTCTTATTTTATGAGAAGTCCCACTATATTCATTTTAGAGATGGATGGAGAAATCTGATTCAGTTCACATGCCTGACTTCTTATTCTTCTTAATTAAATTTCTATACCACCTTCATCTGAGAATCACAGGGCAAACAAGACTTTGGGTATCTTTGTAAATATGCCAGGGAAGGGAGAAAACAGCCCCAAGGGCCAAGTGTCTCCCTCCAGTGTTCTTTATCGGACCTTTGGGACTCACCCTAGGCCATACTCCTTCCTCAGCTGTGAATTCTCTGTTCAGGCCATACCCCTCACTCACCAGAAGAGAACGTAGATCTGATTCTCATGCAGACTAACCCTTGGTTCAATTCTGAGTGTCTCTAGGCAGGGCTGGGAGAGACCTTGAAAGCCTGGAGAATCACTGCCAGTCAGTGTAGTCTAGTGTTCCTCAACCTTGGGTCCCAAGCTGTTGTTGGACTACAACACCTGTCATCCTTAGCTAGCAAGACCAGTGGTCAGGTATGATGGGAACTGTAGTCCCAAAACAGCTGGAGACCCAAGGTTGGTAAACACTGCTGTGGACAATACTGAACTAGGTAGAGCAGTGGCCTGGCAGCTTCCTATGTTCCTCAGGAATTAGTGAAACATAGGAAATTCTCCAGTTCTCTGTTCTCCCTTCATGTGATCTGCTAGAAGTGTTTACCCGATTATCCCACTGATTAGAAACCACAGCTTTCTTCCCAAGCTCTTTTGCAATGAAAGAAATAGTCCTGGTTCTGTTTCCGCCTCCATCTCTTTCATTCACAGCAACCCAATAATTGCGACCTCACACCTAGACATGCCCAGTCTTGTGTGAATTTCCTCAACTCCCATTGGAGTTTATTTGGCAGACAGTGTATGTTCAACTTATTGCTTTAGGTTGAGCATTAAAAAGCTCAGTATTGTTGACACAGGCAAGCAGCAACTCCCCTGGGTTTCAGACAGGAGTTTTTCCAGTGCTACCTGGAGAAGACAGGGTTTGAGCCTGGGGCCTTCTGTATGCAAAGAAGATTAGGTTTATTTTAATTTAATTAAAAAAATACGTCCCACTTACTGAGAAATTGCATCAAAATGGCTTTTAAGAGATGTAGTTTTGAATGCTTTAATTATTGTGAATATACTTTTTTAATGATGTGAACTGCCCTGGACTCCTATGGGAGGAAGAATGTGATAGAACACAATCATAGTTATTGATAATAATAAATTATGCAAGGGTGGGGAGCCTGTGGCCCTCTAAATCCAGCCAGATGGGCAGGGTAGAAATAATAAATTATTATTATTATAAATGTTTTTGGACCCCATCTCCCATCAACCCCCAGCCAGCAAGCTCAGTGGTCAAGGGTTATGGGAGCTGGAGTCCAGAGACATCTGGGGACCTAAGGTTGAAGAACACTGATATAACCTATTTTCTTCTCTGGCTGGCAGTGGCTCTCCAGAACTTGGGCAGGGATGGGACCCAAATACTCCATGCACTCCATAGGCTTTTGCAACTGACCATGAGAATCTGCCTCTTAGGAAACCAGCTTTTGCATAATACAGTTTTGGTTCTCCTTTCACATTCTCAGTTTTGCATGTTTCAAGAGAGATTCAACTTGAAGTGAACAATTTCTGTTCGAAGATCCAACACAGGTGTGGAATTTGGCACCAAGAAACTGGTGCTGCCCGGAATTCACTGACCCTGTGAATGAGGGATTTGCAAAGACGCTGACCCTGTTTTTGACCATACTGTAATAGAGCTTCCACATTAATAAGCAAAACAGAGACCCAACAATTAGTTGGAATAAGATGACAGATAATCATAGGTTGGGATGATGAAAATGGCACATGATAAAGAACTTCCTTGTACAGAATCAAACCAGTGGTACAGGTTGTCAAATAAAGCCTATGTTACTGGTTGAGTCGCCCTGACACCTGTGGTAAATTACATATACACAGAGAGAGAGACAGACACACACAAGCTCTGTGACTGACTGGTCATCTGGAGGTTCCAGGGATCAAACTAGGAGTTTCTGGATTCAGAGCCTACATTGGCTCCCACTACATTTCCGAGCACAATTCAAAGTGTTGGTGCTGACCTTTAAAGCCCTAAATGGCCTCAGCCCAGTATACCTGAAGGAGCGTCTCCACCCCACATCGTTCTGCCCGGACACTGAGATCCAGTGCCGAGGGCCTTCTGGTGGTTCCCTCGCTGCGATAAGCAAAGCTACAGGGAACCAGGAAGTGGGCCTTCTCGGTTGTGGCTCCCGCCCTGTGGAACGCCCTCCCACCAGATGTCAAAGAGATAAACAACTACCTGACATTTAGAAGACATCTGAAGGCAGCCCTGTTTAGGGAAGTTTTTAATGTGTGACATTTTAATGTATTTTTAATCTTTGTTGGAAGCCACCCAGAGCGGTTGGGGAAAAGTAGGCAGATGGGTGGGGTACAAATAAATTATTATTATTATTATTATTATTATTATTATTATTATTATTATTCCACCAAGCTCCTAACCCTAAAACGCCTTTAGCTCTAGCTCCTATCTGTACCAGACACACCTCAGTAGAGTAAAATAGTGAATGACTATAGAGCCATGGGAGAGCTGGGAAGCAGATGTCACTCCATCAGCTCTGCTATGACAGGCCAAGTCCATCAGGCCTCCTCTCACCTCAGCTGCCATTCCACCAGACCAGGAGCAATGGGAAGCAGGGCTCATTTAATCAACTTTGTCAGAGGCCCCGCTCCACCAGGCACCTCCTGCCCCTCTTGGTCAATATAGGAACAACGATTTAGAAACTTGCACCTAAGTTTTGTTTTTCCTCTTCCTTCCCTTCCCTTTTCCCTTGTGTGTGTAAGCCTCGTGGGTAAGAACTGCCTTGTTTTGATTGTGTGTAAGCAGCTCTGGGAGCCTTTCTGGCTGAACAGCAGGGTACAAATACTCTCAATGAATATAGGATGCAAGCCCTTATCACACGTTCTATGTATGTAGAGGGGGCACTTCTGGGGTGTATGGGGTGTTAGGGGAGGGGCAGTACCTCTGGTGGAAGCTGCCAGCATGCAAGAGTGGACACACCCTGGGGATGGCTTCCTCTAGCCGGCTAAACCAGGTGAGGGTAGCTGCTGGGTCTCAGAACCTCAGTGAGTGAGGGGCTTCCCCTGCATGCGAAGACAGGCTCCAGCAAATGGTGCAGCTGAGACCAAGATTGGATCCAGCGGTCAAGACGGCGGTTTATGCATGTGCTGTAGAGGGAAGTGTGGGGAAGTGACAAGATTTGGGACAGCAACCTGGCATGCAGTTCTTTCCTGCCATTTTCACAGGGGAAAAGTTGGGGTGTGGCAACACGGTCCAATTATGTTAGATGTCGTGCCACACTGTTCCCGCTGGTGTGAATTAAATTTAACATGGCATGCTGGTATATCAGTCAACACCCCACTCCACCCCCCAATAACACAACAGGTACTACTGCAGTTTGAAAGGAAGATCAGAAAATGGGACAGGAGAACTTACACACTGTTCCTCATATCTGAATGCACTTTTAGTCATGGTGTTGCCCTTGTAGGACTCAGCAAGGAGGAGGGTGGGGGACGCACTAGAATTAGTGGGCACTACCTCTCATTGGCCCTGGCACTACCTGCTCTTGGGCTCCTTGCTTTCTGCCCTACCAGTCCCAGTGGATCAATTTGCGTCAACCTGGTTCCTTCCAGGTCTGTTCAACTACACCTCCATCAGTCCCAGCAATGAACAGTCGTGCTTGCTGGGGCTGATGGGATGTTGGCAGGGCACCAGATTAGTGGAGGCTGTTCAAGATCTTGCATAAGCCTGCCCTGGATTTAGGTAATTAGATTTGGGGCTCTGGCTTATTAAACTGGCCTATCAACCAGGAACCTAGTGGGGCTACTTTACATATACTAGAGTAAATTGTGCATAAATGTGTGTGTGTGTGAAAATAATATGCAAAAAAAAAGTGTATCAGGAGAAATTTGCACTAACATGTTGGTGAATTATCACGAGCACTTAAAAAAGAATTGCACGCTGACATGGAATTGTGGAGAACTGAAATTAAGACCTGATAAGTGAGAAACTGAAATTGACAGATTCATTGACCCCTAATTCTGGAGGTAAAGGAGAAATTAGTGGATTGAATTGGAAAGAGGAGAAACTGAGATTGGCAGATTCACCCACCCTTGGTCCATAGCTAGTCCCAGAAACCTTGCCAGTGTTTCCTCTTTGTTAATTCTTCCTCCTTCCCATCCATCCTCTACAGATGTTTTTCTATTTCTCGGACAAAGTGGTCCTTCTTTTTGACTTCTGGAACACGCACACCCCAGCAGGTAAGAAAACAGCCTTATCTCTTAAGTAAATATGAGCTGCTGAGGCAAACAAGAAAGCTCCTTGAGGATGAGGGAAGATTATATGAAACCTTAGCCTCAGAAACAAAGATGACAAAGCTTGCTCTGTGCCATGCATAAGGCTTCCCTAGGCAACTGACTCCCTAGAATGCTTGGCTTTGTAATGGTTTTGAGGGCCAAGAAAGAAGAAGTCAAACAAACTAAAACAGGATTTATCCAAACTGTACTTAGTTTTTCCCTACTCTTTCCAGACACAGGCTTGCACTTTAAAATTCTTGTGTCTGAGCACTCTTTCTTTGCCCTGGAGCTTTCCCTGCAAAAACCTACTCTTTAGTGCTCAATTGGAGCAAAAGGCAATTGCTGTTTGATTATAAAGATTGGGGCTTTGTAGGGAAAGCTGTGGAGCAAAAAAAGGGGAGGCACTTGGACACGGAGTTTTAATACTCTGCTGTGCATGGAAAGAGCAGTGGAAAGGTAAGTGTGGAAAGACCAGTTGTCCATAATATATCAGCTGTGGCTCAGTGGCAGAGCATCTGCTTTGCATGTAGGAGGTTATGGGTTCAATCCTCAGCATCTCCAGGTAGAGCTGGGAGAGACATTACCTAACTACATGGACCATTGGTGCAACTCGGTATAAGATAGCTTCTCGTCTCCATCATTCATGGTGTGGTAAAAGAATGGGGAGCCTGTGAGAACTGCAGCTTCCTTCAGGGGCAGAAAAGGAGGTTAAGGAGAACTTCCTCCTGCTGCTTTCCAAATTATGCCGAACTACAAGTTCCACAATTCCTTACTACGGACCATGCTGGACTTTGTGCAAGGACATCTGGATGCTAAATCAGGGATTGTTGGATATATGTGAAAGGTAGAATAGGTCTGGAAGAGACTCAACCTTCACCCTACATCCCCAAATAAAAGTTTTAGGACCCCCCCCCCCCCGCTTTTATGCACAACAGTTAAAAAACAGCTAAAAAGCATACAGAGTTAAGGGAGGATGGACACAGGCACATGAGTGAATTATGTAATTTACATGAACACACACACAGAGCACATGCCTCTTGGACAAGGATATAATTGTTGAGGCTCTGGTAGGTTTCTTGAGATAAAAAATAGCTCCCTATAGATGAGCAGTGAAAAAACCAACAACCCATAGCAGTGGTCTGGTAGCTTGTGGGAATTAATATAAGCAGTGTTAGGGGAAAATCTCATAATGGAGACCAGCAGGGTTTGGCAGTCAAAGCCAGCTTTTTATTATTATTATTATTATTATTATTATTATTTACAAAATATAAAATAGAACCTTAAAATTGTTGATTAAAAACAGGTATGTAAAAACGTTTGAAAGATGGTTAGCAAAAGGAATGCTCCAGTTGCTTCTTGAAAATTTGACACTGTAATCCTACACATGTCTACATCTGGGATTAAGTCCCACTGAGTTCTATAGGTCTTACTCCTAGAAAAGTGAGTGGAGGGTTGCCACCTGAATCTCCTTCATTTCCTCTCACTCTGGAAGTCTTATTGAGTCTCCTGCAGCTTATTGTTGTTTTGATAAAGAGGGTATTTATAATAATGAATGCTCTTTTGATATGAGCAGGTCTGATGTAACTGTTTTGGATATCATTACCATGCTTGCCTCTTAATAGTTGTATTATCACCATATTATCAGTACACTATTATCTTTATTGCATTTTAATATTTCAGCTGTGCCACAGAGTGCTAAAGCTGCATATACAGTGGTGCCTCGCAAGACGAAATTAATTCGTTCCGCGAGTCTCTTCGTCTTGCGATGTTTTTCGTCTTGCGAAGCACGGTCCGTTGCAACTGCACCTATTCAAGAGGCTTTAGGAAAAAAGCGAACAAACTCGCAAGACGTTTTCATTTTGCAAAGCGACGCAAAAACGGAAAAACCATTTTGTCTTGTGCGTTTTTCGTTTTGCGAGGCATTCGTCTTGCGGGGCACCACTGTAAAATTAATTCTCCTTGATTTTCCCCTCCCAGAAGTAAGCTTATCTTAACACACACATGGACTAGTAACTTGCACTCTTAAAAAAAACCCCAAAGATAAGGTTTGCAGGAAATGGAATCCTGCAGTTGAGTTATGCAGTCTGTAGTTACACAGAGGTTTGGGAATGGTTGTGTACAAATATATTTTTACACCCACCCACCCATCCCATCTCCAACCATAAATCTGTTTTTTTACCCAACAGGGATGGTGCTCTCAGTACTGGTGATCATGCTGCTTGCCGTGTTGTACGAATTCATAAAAGTTGGCAAGGCGAAAGTGCTTCAGTACACAATGCCGCCATCCATTGCCTCCAGCATCAGCCAGGAGACCTTGAGAGAGCCAGAAAGGGCATCTATTAACACGGGCCTGGAACAGCTAAGCAGCTCCCCAAAGAAGTAAAAAAAATGGGGTGGGGTGGGGAAGCAAACAGCAATCTGCAGAAAACCTGTATTGATGTTTGCTCTGATTCCGCTTTTCATGGGAAAAGCTCTGGAGGGGCAGGGGCGGGGAAAATGCGTTCAGACACAGAGCTTTAAAGTGCAGACTGTGCCTGGAAAGCATGGAGGAAAGTTAAGTGTAGATAAGCCCTGACATTTGTTTCTCTTTCCTTTTGGAAAAGTTGGTTTTCGTGGCATGTCGTCCAGACCCTGCTCCATGTGGTCCAAGTGGTCCTCGGTTACCTGGTGATGCTGGCGGTGATGTCTTACAACACGTGGATCTTCCTGGGAGTGATTGCGGGCTCTGCCATTGGCTACTACATAGCATACCCACTGCTCAGTCCCAGATAGCAGCACTGGCATCAGCGCCGGAAGATGGTTTTTAACAGTGCTGATTAACTGGAGACTCCTGCCTTGGGAACAGATCTGTGGTGCTTGGATACTGAACTGGGTAAAGAGGAGTCACCCTGTTGTAGTTCCAAGATCCTTTCCCCTGCTCCCCATCCTCTGACTTCCACAGGCAGGGCATTTAAACCTTCTACCTTTTTGAGAATGACTTTTTGTCCTTTCACTGGAATTTATTTGTAACTGCCTTTACTAAGTGCCTTGGAACAAATGCTCAGTAGCTAGAACTGAGATGTTTTGCTTTCTAACCTCAGGATGTGTAACAGTGGTACCTTGGGTTACAGACGCTTCAGGTTACAGACTCCGCTAACCCAGAAATAGTACCTCGGGTTAAGAACTTTGCTTCAGGATGAGAACAGAAATCGTGCGGCGGCAGCGGGAGGCCCCATTAGCTAAAGTGGTACCTCAGGTTAAGAACAGACCTCCGGAACGAATTAAGTTCTTAACCCGAGGTACCACTGTAGTCAGCTAAGCCTTGCACTGTCCACTCTGACTGGCAGAACTCTTGAAAGTGAGGTTGGGGGGGCAACTTTACCAACCCCACTATGCTCTGTCCTCTGAGGGAGTGGAACCCATGCCAACTTTATTCAAAGCACATGCTGAATGGTTGCATTCTCTTGCGGGCTTTTTAGTGTAGGAGGGCAATGGTGGAGATATATAAAATTATACATAATGGGAAGAAAGGGGATTAGGAGAAGTGTCCCCCCCTCCACTTCTCATAAACGTAGAACTGGGGCCATCCAATAACTCAGAATGGTGGGAGACTCTAGCATTCAGGAGGGAAGTGCTTCTTCACACAGCACATAAGTAAGTAAGCTATGGGATGCATTACTGCTATAGCCATCAACTTGGGCAGCAATAAATGGCAGCTGGACAAATTCACAGAGGATAATGTTACAGGTGGCTGCCAGTTGTGATGACTAGGTCCTACCCCTCCAACACGCCTCTGAATCCCAGTTGCTGAGGATCATTAATGGGAGAGAGCCATTCAGCGCATATCCTGCTTAAAGGATTCCCTTAGGCAACTGGTGGCCCCCTGCCACAGTCACAGGCAGTATGCTTCTGAATCCCTGTTGCTGGAACCCACAGGAGGGGACAGGACTCTGGTGTTTGGGTTCTGCTTAAGGGCTTCCAATGTAAGTGTCTGGTTGGTCACGGTCAGAACAGGAGGCCAGAGTATTTGGGCCACAGGTCTGACCCAGCTGCTCTTCTTTTGTCCACTGTGAGAACAGGCTGCCAGACTATATGTAAAGCCTTTGGTTTTGACCAATAGAGCTCTTACATTCTTTTATTTTTCTGGGGGTGGGGATATTGGATTCAGGGCACAAAAGGGAAGATTAACATAAGGGACGCACCACCACATGTTGAGGCTATAAAGAGAGGGGAATCAAATGTTAGCCTCACTAATGCCTTGCAGGACTGGGTCTGGTCAATGCTTGGGGGACAGAGAGCTGCCTCATACATAGTCAGGCCATGGTAACAGTACCACTTAATTCTGCTTTGGTCAGACCACACCTGGAATACTGTGTTGGGAGGAAAATGTACACAGGGTGTTTAGCAAGGATAGCCTATGTGGTGCCTTCTGGATATTGTTCGTCTGCAACTCCCATTGACCCCCGTCAACATGATCAGTGATCAGAGATTATGGGCGCTGTTGTCCAGCACAACTAGAGGGCGTCATTATGGCTCCAGATGCTAAACCAAGGAAAAACGTTTGTATGGCTAAATTAAAAATGAATGTGCTATGAAATCTGATGCAAAAATCAATGTCAAATAAAATATTTTACTTAACACATCAGATTTCAGAAGTTTCTTTATGGTCTTCAAATTAGGTGAAGGGTGTCTCAGGTTGTTCCTGCATGTGAAAGCTACACTTTCTTTCCCCAAAACTGCTTAAGCACATTCAGCACAGACCTCTGTGGATCATTCCAGACCGTTGCTACTTTTGGCTGGGATTCAGTCACAAGCTGGCAAATTCAGGGCGAGCCATCAAAGGTGATCTGATGCTCTTGTACAGTATGCCCACTTGACTTCCCTGCCCCGCCCCAACCAAAAATGAACTTTCTGAGCTAAGGAAAGAATGGAAAGGCATCGTAAAGTGAGGTAATCATGTTTGCCATATGCTAGCCTCTCTACAAACCAAACAGAATGGATGCTCAGCAGATAGGTGGTGATGGCACACCACCTAGCACACAGAGCAGGATGCATGCAAAGCAAACAGGTTGGCTGTTTCAAGGTTGGTTAGAGAGCCCATCCTAAGGGAGGATTAAAAATGCTTAAACTGTAGATCAGGACAAAGAGTGTTTTGGCTGGGGGAGAATAAAAGAGGCTGGAGTTATCAGTAGTAGAGTTTGGCTGTCTGAGAGTCTTACAGGGGAGGATCCTGTATCCCAGTCAGCTACTGTTGGGACTCATAAGGCCCAGGCAGCAAAGCCAATGGACATTGATGATTATTGTAAACCACCTGGATTTTATGAATAGCAGTGGATAGATAAACAGAGATTATGGGAGTTCAACAACACATGGTGGCCCATAGATTCCCCCCCCATCCTTTGAACCAGACTCAAGTGAGGAAGAATGCAGGAGGGCCACAAGTGCTTTTAGATGTGAGGGGTTATTGCATTAGTTTTCTTGACTGTAATGCCAACACTTCTGTCCATTTTCTAATGTTCTTTTCACACTGCAGTACCTGTTGCATTATGGAACAGTGGTGTGTTTTTTGCCAAAACACCAGTACCATGTGCTAAATTTCATTCCCACCAGTGAGGGTGGTGGTGTTGGCATCCGTCTGTCTTGGGAGGCAATGGAGAAGTGACCTTTGGAGATGAAGTCAAGCTGTTGGACAGTTGCAGTGCCTGCTGTGGCTGTAGAGACCAATGCAGGAGAGAGAAGTTTTGTTGCAGCTGGGGCAGGTGAAGCTGTCTGGTTGTACTGCCGTGACATTTCTTGTCTCTGTGCTTCTCCTAGTGGTCATTCTTCTTCTGGTCACTGCTGTGGATGCACAACCTGACTGTCTCCAGACACTGCTGTCCTCTGCAAGGGATTCCCACACAGCAGGGCTGATGTTGCCAGACTTCCTCTCACATTTGCAGACATCTTTGTAACACAGAGTTGGTCCGGCAACAACAAATGTTGCTACTTCCCCACCCTCTGTTCCCCCATGAATCCCCCCTATGAAAACAGTAGGAAAGAACCGTATGCCAGAATACCACCCCAAATTTTGTTACTTTGCTCCATTGATTTTCTGCAAATGGATCTTTCGTGCTATGTCCCATTGCTTTTCTGAAAGTAACTTTGTGTTGTGTGAAAGCTCAAAAACAGTGGGGGGAATGAACAGCTTGAGAAATGTCAGGGAAATGGGAATAAAATACAGTGTGAATGCAGCCACAGTAAAATCAAATTGGAGGCCTATCTGACAAGAGGTTGTGTCCTCTCTTTAAAGCACACAAAATTTCCAAACGTCTTTTTGTCAAGAGCCCAAGCGATGGGAAGGAGGAGGCAAGCTGTACTGATCTTAAATAAATCTAGATTTTATTAATAATATATAAGCCACATTTCCCCCCTCTTAAACATTTGGTATAAGTTTTGCAATAAAGTATACTGGAAGAAAAAAGGTAAAAAGATGGCAGGCTTTAGTTCCCAAGATTAAGGCACTTTTTGTTTTACGAAGAGCAGAGAGAGAAAGTGAAAATGAATTGCTAAATAGGTCTCCATCCCCTCCTCCAAAAAAATCAAATAAAAAAAAATCTTAAAGAGACATAAAGGGAATAATGAACAAGCACTTTGAAACTGGCATGGTGCCACAACTGCAGGAAGGGTGTGTGTGTGTGTGTGTATGTGCAATGTGCATTTACATGCAAGGCTTGGATCATGGTCATTCAGTCTTCCCATCGTCCTTTGGAAAAGTGTACAATAGTTCTGCATTGACATTAAGAAACTCCATTTCTAAGTCGCTAGAGCCTTTGGTGGGCTTGCTCCCTACCCACTCCCTCTAACTTTAGTGGAAGCCAGATGCCCCATTGGTCTGCACTGTTTTCATTCTAAAACATCATTCTGTCACCACCTTAACTAAAACACATACAAATGTACCAGTGTCCATTTGCTTCCCTGCCCCCCTGCACCTATAAAAGCATGTTTGATAGGCAAAAGCAACAACTTGGCCACTGGGGAAGAGGAAATGTGACAGGGATGCGGAACCGGAAGGCCTCCAGGTGTTGTTTGACTGCAGTTCCCATCAACCAGTGTAGCCAGTGACTAGGGATGGTGGGAGGGCCACAGGTTCCGCATTCATGTACAAGAGGCCCATTCAGTGCTAGTCAACTTTGGATTACCCAGATGGTGTTGGACTACAACTCCCATCATCTCCAGTCAGCTTAGCCAACATTCAGGGATGGTGGCAGCTGTAGCCCAATAACATCCAGAGGTGGAGAACATCCAACAACATCCAGAGGTGGACTGATGGGGAAAAAACTTGTAATGAACCACTCTCAAGTATACAACATCTGGATATTATCTAGAACAGCCCTCCTGAGGTGGTGCTGTTCCATGACAAAGGATTGACCGCCCTACACTTTCTGGGATGACAAGCTCTTAAAATTTGATTTGCCTCATAAACTAGAGTCAGAGGTGCTGAGAAATGAGTGAGTTAACCCTCAGATAACAGGATAACACAGCGGTGCACCCAAAGCTACCCTACTCAGAGCAGACTCACTGAAATGTGCCTAAGTTCACCATATTATTAATATTATACATTTATTTCACAGAATCGTAGAACTGTAGAGTTGGAAGAGACCCCAAGGGTCATCTAGTCCAACCCCCTGCAGTGTAGGAATCTCAGCTAAAGCATCCATGACAGGTGGCCATCAAACCTCTGCTTCAAAACCTCCAAGAAAGGAGAGTCCACAACCTCCCAGAGGAGACTGTTCCACTGTCAAACAGCTCTTTCCATCAGAAAGTTCTTCCTAATGTTGGTTTGGGTCCTCTGGAGCTGGAGAAAATAAGCTTGCTCCATCCTCCATGTGGCAGCCCTTTAGGTATTTGGAGATGGCTATCATATCTCCTCTCAATTTCACCTGTACCAGGCTTTAAATCCCCACCTTTTTCTCTGAGAGAGACTCATGTCTATTAATTTCAGTGGACCTGCCTCCAACCAAGGACTAAGTTTCGGCACAATCCCTAGAAGCTCCAGGAGACAATAACCATATTCCTTTTACCCATCAGGGGTAAAGAGAAAAATTGATATTTTTGTAAATCCAATATGTGCATACACGCACACTTTCAATGGGACAACCCTTGCTATGGCATTCAGTCTGCATTCCCCATCCACCCACCATCACCAATGAAGAAAACGTTCTAAAACAAAGCAGGCAAGTTCTCTTATGATTTTCTTGCCTATAAATTGGGCGCAGAGAGAGGCCTACTCTGAATAGGATGAGTATGGGATACAAGCCATCACCATTAACATATCTACCCAGTTTCTTGCCTTGGTGGTAAACCTACAAGATGTATGTCACTTGACCCCTCCATTGGGCAGGAAAGAAAACTTATTCCACAGCTTTGCCCTCATCCACATACGTTCACTGCTTTCTGCTACACACTTCCCTCGTTCGGCCTTAACAACCGCCACATCCGGTTTCTCTAACCTTCATTTGCATTGTCATTCTCTAGCGAAAAGGGACTCGCTGGCTCTACCTACTAGGCCTTGCAGCCAATATTCCTACCCAGACCCTCAAATCTCTCCAAGTGATGGGAGTTGCGGAACTACACTAGGACATGGCTGTCAACGCTGGGGAAGAGGTGGAGATGCACAGGTGATGAGATTTTCTTACTTGTGAAACAGTTAAAAGAAGATGACTACCCTTAAAAAATGTATAATTATCAGTGGGGCAATGAGACTGGATTAAAACACAACCAAGATCCAATAAAATGAAGGTGGATTGGAAGAAATGCAGAAAAGCATTTTCTATATCTGTAGTGGAGGGCAAGGAGGAGGGAAGCACCTGTCATTCTGTTCCTGTACCCCAGACATTCCCTGGCATCCAAGGGAAAGTGTCTTTTCAGTAGAACTGGAATGGGGGAAGGAGACCCCTGATGAGCAAATTGTGAACGAAAGGTGCAAAGGAATGTGAGGAAGCCAACCTAATTCCAGGCTTACAGAAGCCCAGAATGGTCAGCATAGTCCCAAGAGAGACAGCTAGAAGAACTGATATTATTTCTGGGGCTCCTCCATCCCATCCCCTGGGCCCCCTCAATACTTCTCTGGATGGATTGAGCACATGCAAATTAAGGAGGCCAAAGAACCAACTTTAGGCACTTTGCTCTCCCCTCACCCTGCCTGCCTTCTCCCCCCCACCGCCCCCCACAGGGCCCCCCAATTCGAGTCTGCCTTTGGCATTGACACAGCCAATAGAGGAACCCTCTTGCATAGAGGTGGGGCAGCTGTCCTAGAACTGAGTCTGCACCCCTTCGCTGCCTTCTGTAGCCCCATGGCTGTTCTCCACAAAGGATTCCTTGCTCGTCTCACAAACTGGGGTCACCTCCACTTGCACCCCCGTCTCCTCCCCTGTCTCCTTATCGCTAGGCTCAAGGCAGGAACCCCTGTCGGCAGCCAGGGAAGGCGACCGGGCAGGAGAAGTGGGCATGGAGTCCGTAGCCTCCTGCACCTCCGCCTGGCACTCAGCGGGATGTTGTGGCGTTTGCTTGCCTGCCTCTCTGGTGGCTTCCTCCTCCTCCTTCCCCTCCATGTGTTTGGGGTCTACTTCGCTCTTCTGGGCAATGGTGCCATTGCCCAGCTGGGAATCAGCCTTCTCAAGCGGAGCCTTGACGCAGATCTCCTTCACCAGCATCGTACGAAGGTCCTTCACGCTGTCAGGGGACCCCTGCACAGGAGGGGAAGGACTGCGGTCTACCCCCTCGGGCTCCAGCTCAGCTGCACCTGGGGACCCCTCCAGGGAAGTGACCTCGTAGGGAAGGGCCTCTTCGTCAACGTGGATGACGGAAACGACTTGCTTGGCCCGGCGCTGCTTCTCATCTGGCGGGTCTGAGTCCGACTGCCTGCCGAACTCTTCCTCCCAGTTTATGGGCGTCTCCTCGCCAAGCAAGTGCAGGTTGGGGTCACTGTTGTGCATCACAATGCTGTCGCGGTACAGGTTGTGCTTCCGCTGCACAGCTGCCTCCTTCACAGCTGAAATGTGGAAAGGAAAGGAGCATGAACAGGACCACTAATGGGACAATGCATAAGGCCACATCCACACCAGGCATTTAAAGTGCAATGATACCACTTTAAGTAGTCATATCTCCCCCCCCCAAAGAATTATGAGAACTGTAGTTTGTTGAAGGTGCTGAGAGTTGTTAAGAGGCCCCCTAGCAGTTTGAAAGCACAAAGTGCAAGTAGATAAATAGGTACCACTCCGGCGGGAAGGTAAACAGCATTTCCGTGTGCTGCTCTGGTTCGCCAAAAGCGGCCTTGTCATGCTGGCCACATGACCCGGAAGCTGCACGCTGGCTCCCTCGGCCAATAAAGCGAGATGAGCGCTGCAACCCCAGAGTCGTCTGCAACTGGACCTAATGGTTAGGGGTCCCTTTACCTTTTATTCCCCTCATAGATCTACAGTTCCCAGGGTTCCCTGGGAAGAACAATATACTGTTAAACTACTTTAGGAACAGTGTAGCACAGTGATGTCTGGGGTAGGCATCTTTCTCCCCAGTGATGTGGGGGGTCATGGGGGAGCACCTGCATCATTTGGTGTGAAGCCACACCCTCCCCATGGTGGCTACTCTGTGACTGGCACCCACGGTGCCCTCTCACAACTCCAAATGTGCCCACTGGTCCAAAAACAGTCAGCGACCACTTCAATAGAATAGTAACACCCCCCATGAGGAGGGCATTCGCTCCTCCTTACCCATCATGATGTCTTTCATGACAGATTGCAGTACCACCTCTTCGTAGGTGTTCTCCACCAGGATGAAACGGGCAAAATCTTCAAAAATCAGTTCCTGGAATCTTGAGAGGTCCTGCCATGGGAGAAAGAAAGAAAAATATTTGGAATGAACAACAGAAAAAGGGAAAAATAAGAAAGGAGGGAGGGGGGAGGAAGACCCACACTCAACGCGGTGGCGCTGTGGGTAAAAGCCTCAGCGCCTAGGGCTTGCCAATCGAAAGGTCGGCGGTTCGAATCCCCGCGGCAGGGTGCGCTCCCGCTGCTCGGTCCCAGCGCCTGCCAACCTAGCAGTTCGAAAGCACCCCCGGGTGCAAGTGGATAAATAGGGACCGCTTACCAGCGGGAAGGTAAACGGCGTTCCGTGTGCTGCGCTGGCTTGCCAGATGCAGCTTTGTCATGCTGGCCACATGACCCGGAAGTGTCTCCGGACAGCGCTGGCCCCCGGCCTCTTAAGTGAGATGGGCGCACAACCCCAGAGTCTGTCAAGACTGGCCTGTACGGGCAGGGGTACCTTTACCTTTTACTTTAAACATTATTTTAATTAATTTCCTCCCTCCCTTCCTTCCTTCTTTTCTTTCTGTAGTGTATTTGCTTAAAAAAATTACAAAAGTTTTTCTGCCGGACAAAATTGCCCAAGCAAAGTGCAACCAGAAGAACCTTATAGACAAGTGTTGGTTTACTGTTGTCGTTTTTAAAAAATTATGCACAACATTTACACAACAACCAGCAAAAGGAAACCAGTGGCTTCTCCAGATGTTGCTGAACTCCAATCCCACCAGCCCCAGTTAGGGATGGTGAGAGCTGCTGCCTGGTGGAGGCTGTTCCATTAGCACTTACTTGCAGGATCGCATTATCCCATAAGCACCCACTCTGCTTCAGCCTGTGGTCTGTGCGACGTTAATATTCTGCACTTGTAAGAAATTGATCTTTTAGTGCAGCAGCACCTGCAATTTGGAACTCCCTGCCTTTTAACATCTGGCAGGCTCCTTCACCGTAGTCTTCTCGGAGCCTGCTGAAAATACTTTCCTTTGGGCAAACTTATTCATGACATGTGGAAGCTGCCATGTATTTTAATATGGTTGTAGCTTATTGCTGATTTTATTCTTTTCAAATGTTTTGAATACATGCTTATTTTTTTGCCCTTACTTTTTTTTACTGGTAAGAGTTGGTTATCAGTAGATTGTCAGGTATTGTGGAGAGCTTTGCAGATGCTCTGATCAGCTATGATGGCAAACTGCCCTTTAAGCTAAGCAAGATCATTGTCTGCCACACCCTGGCATCATCTAGGATGTCAAGTGCAGAACAGGACAGCATGGCTTGGCCCAAATTATCTCATGGGTCAATTGAGGAGACATATCCAAATGGAACACGGGTGGCGCTGTGGGTTAAACCACAGAGCCTAGGACTTGCCGATCGAAGGTCGCGGTTCGAATCCCCACGACAGGGTGAGCTCCCATTGCTCGGTCCCTGCTCCTGCCAACCTAGCAGTTCGAAAGCACATCAAAGTGCAAGTAGATAAATAGGTACTGCTCCGGCAGGAAGGTAAACGGTGTTTCCGTGCGCTGCTCTGGTTCGCCAGAAGCGGCTTAGTCATGCTGGCCACATGACCCAGAAGCTGTACACCGGCTCCCTCGGCCAATAAAGCGAGATGAGCGCCGCAACCCCAGAGTTGGCCACGACTGGACCTAATGGTCAGGGGTCCCTTTAACTTTACCTATCCAAATGTGTTTTTGGTTTTAAATGCAGTGTAAGGTTGTCTCTATGGGAGTATATTGTATCTAATTATGGGGTATCAGAGTTTTTAGGGGGCTAACCAGGCTGGGATAGCAGGCTTGTTGGTTTTTGAATGTCTGATGTAGATTTTTTCAATTTCGTTGTTCTGTATGGGACAATGACAATAAAAACTATTGTATGGTATGGTAGGCCGATTGAGGCCCTCATGCCAGAGGTTCTTCCTCCCGGCCATGAAGCTAGCACACTCCTTCTGAAAGGGAGGCTTTGCTTGCCCTTGCATTTGTGCGCACCCCTCTTCCTGTTGGGGGCTTGTGCTTACCCCTTTGCAAGTGGGGGCCAGCTTCTTCAGCAGGAAGGGGATGGTGATCTGGAGCAGGGCCTCCCGGAAGAACTTCTTCCTTACCGTGCTGCTGTCGTAGTCATATTTCTGCAGGGAGGAGAGAAAAGAGGGGGCAGAGAGTCACACCACTGAGACAGAGGGAAGGGACGTAAACCATGTAAGAGAAGAGTGGTCTGCCTAACCTCAGACCTAGAGGACAAATGCAACCCACCAAGCCTTGCTATCTGGGCTTAGGGGAGCTACAGCTCCTCAACCACCCCCCTCTCCCACACCAACCCCTTTACTGCCGCTGCTTGCCCCCCTTCCTTGAGGGTTCCTGCCTGGCTGCAATGTGTCATCAAACTCTTAACATGCCTCTTGCTTGTCTGGGTGGCAGGAGGAGAGGGGTGAATGTAGAAATCAGCCTGCTGTGCAAAGTAAAAGTTTGCATCCATTGCCCTGTCCACTTTTCCCCTCTGGCTCTGCCCTCCGCTGGCTATGGCCTCCTACAAAGTTGCCCAGAAGGAACGCTTTCCTTGGGGTGAAAACATTTCCACAACATGTAACCAAATGGGTACAGCAGATGGTTTCAGGCAGGTGTGGGAAGGCAACGGCCAGATTTCCTTTTAAATCTGTCTTGACAAAAGAGGCAGCACTTAAAATAGTGCAAAAATGGCATCTGACGCCTATACGGTTAGTTCATATTAGAACTTCCTACTCACTAAACTGTTGGAGAGGCTGTGGAATGGCACATGCAGTGGACATGTGGCAAATTGGCTTGGTTCTGGGAGGAAGTATTAGTCCAAAATAAAAGCCATTACTGAACAAAATGCCTCTAAATTTCCACTCTTCCCAATCTTTTCATGACAAGTAATATTCACTTACAGCTGGAATGTCTATCAGGTTCTCTGCTAGAGGTCAGGCTTGTAATAGCGAGATACTTAAGAAGGTGTTTCTCTGACAAATCGGTACAATGAAGTATGGCAAATAGCACTTGTGGGGAAATTGAATAATAAAATAAAATTGGCACGAGGCACGAAGCACAGAGAATCTTTCGCTGGCACAGATTTGTTATGCAGATGGCTAAAAATGAAAATGGAGGTATTTTATAACTTTAGAAAATGTCTCCAATGAGACGAGGTGGTTAGAGTGTCAGACTAGGACATGGAGGACCAGGGTTTACCGTATTTTTCGCCCTATAGGACGCACCTTTTCCCCTCCAAAAATGAAGGGGAAATGTGTGTGCGTCCTATGGGGCAAATGCAGGCTTTCGCTGAAGCCTGGAGAGCGAGAGGGGTCGGTGCGCACCAACCCCTCCCGCTCTCCAGGCAGCTATCCGCAAGCCTTGGGAGCCCGCGGGAGTTCCCGCCGGGCTCCCACGGCTTGCGGAGAGCTGCCTGCACCCCGAAGCCCGGGCACGCTGAGCAGTCACGCCCAGGCTTCAGGTAGCTCTGCGCAAACCGCGGGAGCCCTCCCACGGCTTGTGCAGAGCAGCCTGTTCTGGGGGCTGGGGTCGGGGGAAGCTCGGGCTTCCCCCCCCCAGCCCCGCGCCTTGGGGGGAAATAATTTTTTTTCTTTATTCCCCCCCCAAAAAAAAAACTAGGTGCGCCGTCTGGGCCGGTGCGCCCTATGGGGCGAAAAATACGGTAAATCCCTACACAGCCATGAAGCTCAGTGGCTGACCTTGGGCCAAGTCACTCACTTTCTGTCTACCTCACAGAGTTGTGAAGATAAAATGGGGAGGAGGACTATGTATGCCACCTAGAACTCTTGGATGAAAGGTGGGATAAATAAGTGATAAATAAAATGTAATGAAATTAAAAATACTCCTTGTTTACAATTGGGATAGGAACTTATTATGCTATTTGGATGCTATTCTGCATGCATTCCCTGAACACCATCTTCTTGGATTAGGGCGTGATATTTCATTACTTGTGTGTACGATGTTGTTAAATGTCATAAAAATGCAATGGACAAAATAAGAATGTAAAAAGGAAAGAAAACATTTCTCCCATTCCTGACTTAATGCCATGTGGCTTGATAGGCTACCAACAGTTCTCAACCAGGGCAGCTCAGTCAGCAGGCAATGAAACTCTTAAATTTCAGGGCTGTGGGTTCAAGTCCCACGCTGGGCAAAAGATTCCTGCATTGCAGTGGGTTGGACTAGATGGCCCCTTGAGGTCCCTTCCAACTACATTTCTATGATTCTATTTGCTTCTTCCAGAAGCCAGCCTGGCAGGTCTTATCCAGTGCAAATGGACCTAAAGCTTGGTAGGCAAGCTTACCTTAAGCACCCGCTCCAGGATGCGCTGAATGGTTTTGCAGAGCTCATCTTTGTCTGGCGATTTCCCCACCTCCTGATGAAGGAGCGTCTCAAAGGTGTACACGGTATCGTCCATTTGCTGCAACACCCAAAAACAAAAGATATAAAACACTGAATCATGTTGCTTAGAAGACCACTTACTTTGGAATAAGAGTTTTAAACCCTGATTTGCTTGGGGCTCTGCCTCTACAGACCTCTTTGCTGAAGTGCCATTAACACTTGATGGAGAAGCACTATGACATTCTACAGGTGTTGGGATTTGATAGCTTAGCCGCAAAAAAAATAATAATAAAAAAAATTACCCTCTGAAATTAAAATAAGTGTCACAATTATGCTCTTAAACTTTTCGATTGTGTAATTTTACAGCATGCCTAAGTTCATTTGGATGTCATTGTTGTTTTTGATTTGAATTATTACATGGTAGAAAGAGAACCCAAACTGCACATAAACAAAAAAACTTAAAAGAGAATGTATGGCTTGTAAAACATGTACAAATCATCCTGGCCACTAGAGGGCAGTGGTGGCAATTCCCTGCCCAAACAGAACTTGCGGTTTGCGCTAGGTTGAAAATTTCTTCAACAGCAAAGTAACCCAAATGGTGATTTTACAACAAAGAAACACACAAACATCACTGGAGGCCCTATGATTAATTTTTTTTTTTAAAAAAAATGGCAATGCTCTGGGACACCTAGTGAAGTTGGGTGACAATAGTACTAAGGGCTACTCTGTCAGCTCAGTTGATTCATATGATGGGAGTGGGAGCTGAGTGAATCTCTCTCTACCTTTTGGGAGGAATTGGGGTAAAAGGTTCACTGGAGGGGGAGATTCAGAACAATGGGTTCCATCCACTGCTAGTCCTACTCTGAGTTTACATTAATGGGTGCGTGGAATTTAGTTAGGGATAACCTACTGAAAAGGGACGCGGGTGGCGCTGTGGGTTAAAGCCTCAGCGCCTAGGACTTGCCGATCGAAAGGTCGGCGGTTTGAATCCCCGCGGCGGGGTGCGCTCCCGTTGCTTGGTCCCAGCTCCTGCCCACCTAGCAGTTCGAAAGCACCCCCGGGTGCAAGTAGATAAATAGGGACCGCTTACCAGCGGGAAGGTAAAAAGCATTCTGTGTGCTGCGCTGGCTCGCCAGATGCAGCTTGTCACGCTGGCCACGTGACCCGGAAGTGTCTGCGGACAGCGCTGGCCCCCGGCCTATAGAGTGAGATGGGCGCACAACCCTAGAGTCTGTCAAGACTGGCCCCTACGGGCAGGGGTACCTTTACCTTTACCTTTTAACCTACTGAAAATGATAAATCTAAGAATCTAAGATGGAACCTTCTTGTTTTCTGCTCCAGAGGGAAGGACGCAAACCAAAGGATTCAAATCAGAAGAAAGAAGATTTCGACTAAACGTTAGGAAGAACTCCTTGGTGGTAAGAGCTGTTCGACAGTGGAATGGATTCCCTCAGGAAGTTGTGGACTCTCCTCCATTGGAGGTTTTTCAACAGAGGTAGGATGACTATCTGCCACGGATTATTGAGCTGTGATTCCTGCATTACAGGGGGTTGGACTACATGACCCTTGGGGGCTCCTTTCAACTCTACAATTTTATGATTCTCAGTTAGTCCAGTTCATTAACAAGTTTTTGGGTGGCTACTAACATTGCTTCAAAGGAACGATCAAGAGCTTCCAGTGAGCTCACAATTGTTCCTTTGCTGAGGGGGGGGGGGGAGCAAACTCCCACTATCCACCAGCACCAGGAGCAAGAAGAGGCTGGCACTGACCCTGCCTTCTAAAATGAAGAGGGGAGGCTCAATTATATCAGTGGTTTCTTCCTGCTTCTTAAGTAAGCTGGTGTGTCTTCTAAGACGCTCAATAAATCATTGTGTTCTCAGGGGTTTCACTGCTGGGCAGTCACACCCACCAGCCAAATTTGGCCCACAAATTATTAGGATAGGCATAGGCAAACTCGGCCCTACAGATGTTTTGGGACTGCAATTCCCATCATCCCTGACCACTGGTCCTGTTAGCTAGGGATCATGGGGGTTGTAGTCCCAAAACAGCTGGAGGGCCGAGTTTGCCTGTGCCTGCATTATGGTATATGCGGATCTGGCTCACAGGGTAGAAAGATTAAAAAAAAAGTTGTACACCACCCCTGACCGTATTTAAATCTAGATAGCAACAGGAATGTGATGCAATGTTTGCATGCCTGCAGAAACGTCCTGAGTTCTTGGATGTAGTCTCACTCTACAAAGAGTCACATCCATTGCTCCGCCCACTATTATTGCCAGTGCCACCTACCACCAAGACATGGCCCCTGGTATATGACCCTTGGGCTGAAATAAAGATGTCCTCCCCTTTGAATCTTGGGATCCAAAATGCTGTTTGCAAGCTTGCCAGATACTGTCAACGAGGCTGGCTTTTGGTCCGATCTGGCAAGGCAGTCCCTACCTGTCTCATCAGGATCTGGGCCCGCTGCTTAAACACAGAGGCGCTGGACACATCAAACCTCTGCTGCAAACCTTCCAGCTTCAACTGGTCCATCTTCTCATAGCAGGACTGCATCTTGACTGGGTGGAAAGCCAGCTGGGAAAGGTTTTCCATGTACTGGAGGAGCGGGGAGAGGAAAAGATATGACTACTACTACTACTATTACAGTCATACCTCATGTTACGTATGCTTCATGTTACGTTTTTTCAGGTTGCGTCCTGCGGCAAACAGGAAGTACCAGAAAGGGTTCATTCCAGATTTCACTGCTTGCACATGCGCAGTAGCACTAAATCATGCTTCGCGCATGCACACAAGCACCAAATCACACTGCATGCCTGCGCAGATACGGTGCTTCAGGTTGCATGCTTTTCATGTTGAGAACAGGCCTCCGGAACGGATCCCGTTCACAACCAGAGGTACTACTGTACTACTAATTACAATTGCTACTAGAGGCTTCTGTCCCTGCTTACTCTGCTCAACAACACCAACCCCCTTGCCACCCTCTTTCCCCCACCCACCCCCTCCCTTTACGCCTCACCCATCCCCTGGCCTATCCCCTCACGGCTTGCCCAAACTCCCCTTCCCCTCCTCTCCCAGCTCACCCAAAACCCCACCCCTTTTAAAGGAGGGTGAGGGTCTTCAGAGAGTGGCTTAGCAAACTGCTCTCTGAAGTGCCTCCCCCCACCTCCATTAAACAGTTCACCAGGGCCACCTGCCTCCCACGCTGCTGCTCACTCACCTGCCTACCACACTGCAACATGATGACAGCCTTACATTTTTATGTATATAGAAGGATTTGTATTATTTTTACTACCATGGCCACTTATTAGTGCTTTCCTCAAAAAAGTAACCCAAAGAGGCTTACAAATACTATATGAAACCAATTATAGCAAACGCAACCCATCAGAACTTTTAGAAGAATCCCACATCTATTCAAATAGTTATTGCAGATACTGTCCTACTAAAAGAGGCCACAGGTAATTGAAACCCTTCAAATTAAGGGCTAAAAGCTAGGGTAAAAAGAAAACAACTAATTTCCAGGTCCTTTTGCTGAAGTCTGAGGCATCTTATGCTGAAGAGCCTCCCCTACAATGCTTGCCCCAACCCCAAATTTCCTCTTTTGCCACCAAGACCTCTAGCTTACCTCCCCCATCTTCTCCAGTCCTCCTTCGTTGAGGATGTTCATATTCATGTCGGTCACCTCCTTGAAGAAGACTTCCCGCACCTCGGCAAAGCCCTGGCTGGTGGGGATCATAAGTGCCTCCAGGATGGAAGGGATGTAAGGCTGGACGTGGTTCCGAACACAGATCTCTGCTTTGGAGAAGACTGTGGCTGGATGAAGAAGCGTCAGGGAGGTTAGAACTGCCTCCACAAAGCTGCACCCCAGATCTGGACACCTGTGCAGGCAACTAGCAAACGCCGTACGATCGATCATACAGATATCAACCAGAGTTGGAAAATGCCTCAAAAGGTCATTTAGCCCACGGGTAGGCAAACTAAGGCCCGGGGGCCGGATCCAGCCCAATCGCCTTCTAAATCTGGCCTGCGGACGGTCCAGGAATCAACATGTTTTTACATGAGTAGAATGTGCGCTTTTATTTAAAATCTGGGTTATTTGTGGGGCATAGGAATTCATTCATTTTTATTTATTTTTCAAAATATAGTCTGCCCCCCCCACAAGGTCTGAGGGACGGTGGACTGGCCCCCTGCTAAAAAAGTTTGCTGACCCCTGATCTATCCCAAGCCCTGATGTTGCAGAAAACCGACAGATAGGTGCTCTAAAACCATTAACCAAGGAGATGCTGCCCCCTGTGGTTCTCCAAGGGTGTGGCAGCCCCACATTGGTGTGGCAGGAGAGGGTGGCAAGTGTGGTGGGAAGATTCAAGGACAACCAAAGAAGCATTTAAATATTCCAGGGTAGTATAGTACAGCAACTATTTTGTGCAACTGCAAAGGGGATTCGGATATTTCATTTGGCACATCCTACCTGAGAATCTTCTGCTATTCTATTCTATTGAATGCAACAAATAATTTGGTTTTTATTGTATGTGTGGTGCCCGATGATTTTCGTGGTTATTGTTCTTTGTTTGTTTGTTTTTTGTTCTCCTTCTGAATGATGCCATGGCCTATGGCTAGTGCAATAAAAAGTTTAATTGGTCTAATTGGTCTAACTATTTTGTGCAGGGGATCCATCCCTGGTCACCGCGCATGTTGGCGGAGCATGCATAAGCATCCTCTGCCACCATTCTGCCCACTTCCGGGATCAAAAGGACCCATATGTTGATGATCATACACCAATTGGACATGCCTAAAATGGTTGCTGCCAGTATAGTATGGTATGGTATGTTATGGTATGGTATAATATAGTGTAGTGTAGTGTAGTATAGTATAGTATAAAAAAGATTATTATTTTTATTTGCACAATATGGATAAGTATCTTTTCAAAATGAGATAAAGAGCATCAAATGACAATGTGGACAATCCTAGTTGTGTTTTCCAATGTCTCAAAAAAAAAAAAAATCTCTTGTGTGACACAAGAAAAAATATATTCTTAAAGTATAGCCCAGAGCAAAAGCTTTTGAGAATCACTAGTCTAACAGTTTGAAGATGTCTCATGCTAAGTCAGACAGCTGGTCCCTCTAGCTCATTATTGTCTACACTGACTGGCAGCAGCACTCCATGATTTCAAAACGAGGTCTCTTCCAACCCCCCTGTTGATGCCAGGGATTGAACCGAGATTGAACCAGTGTGCAAAGCCAATGTTCTACCACAGAGCTACATCTCTTCCTTTCATAAAATGCTGCTATACACTGAGTCAGGCTGCTGGTCCATTTAATTCAGTGTTGCCTACACTGACTGGCACCTGCTGGGTTTCAGACTGGAGTCTTTCCCAGCCCTTACTGGACATGTCATTGAGGATTGAACTTCGGACCTCATGCATGAGAAGCAGGGGCTTTGCCCTGAGCAGGGCAGGGGCTTTGCCCTTTCCACAAAGCAAAGGGTCTCTCTCTCCATCCCCTACCTCGGATTTTGCTGGCCAGGTGCTCCTTCGATTGGATGATCTGATCCATATCTGTGCGGATGGTGCTGGTCATCCCAGGCTTCTCAACCTCGCATTTAACCACAGCTTCGTCATACTGGACTTTGGTCTGGTCGTAGACCATCCTATACACAGCGTCAGAGACCTAGGAAAAGATGGGGAAGGATTTTTTGGGGATAAGATGGAAGGTTGCAGGGAGAGCACCCTTCATAGTGAGCCATCAAGAGACAGGCAACTCCTCCTCCTCCTCCTTCTACCCCCAACCATCTAGCTGGGGTGCCCCAGACACTCTGGGAGGCTTCCAACACATAATAAAACATCAAGCTTATTGCAGCAAGGGTAAGATATCATAGAATCATAGAATCATAGAGTTGGAAGAGACCACAAGGGCCATCGAGTCCAACCCCCTGCCAAGCAGGAAACACCATCAGAGCACTCCTGACATATGGTTGTCAAGCCTCTGCTTCCCCTTTTTGAAAATAGGGACAACATTTGCCCTCCTCCAGTCTGCCGGGACTTCGCCTGTTCTCCAGGAATTCTCAAAGATGACTGCCAGTGGTTCTGAGATCACATCTGCCAGTTCTTTTAATACTCTTGGATGCATTTCATCTGGCCCTGGAGACTTGAATACATCTAAACTAGCCAAGTATTCTTGTACTATCTCCTTAGTTATTCTCGGCTGTGTTTCCTCTGCTGAATCATTTGCTCCAAATTCTTCAGGTCGGGCATTGTTTTCTTTATCGGAGAAGACTGAGGCAAAGAAGGCATTGAGGAGTTCAGCCCTTTCTGTGTCCCCTGTTTGCATTTCACCATCTTCTCCTCTGAGTGACCCCACTGCTTCTTTGTTCTTCCTTTTGCTACGAACATACCCATAAAAGCCTTTTTTGTTGCTTTTAACCTCTCTAGCAAGCCTGAGTTCATTCTGTGCTTTAGCTTTTCTGACTTTGTGTCTACACGTGCTGGCTATTTGTTTGAATTCCTCTTTGGTGGTTTCCCCCCTTTTCCATTTTTTGTACACATCCTTTTTTAATCTTAACTCAGTTAAAAGTTCTTTAGATAGCCACCTTGGCTTCTTTAGGCACCTTCCATGTTTCCGCCTCATTGGTATTGCCTGAAGTTGTGCTTTTACTATCTCCCTCTTAACAAACTCCCAGCCATCGTGAAGGAGATAGTACAAGATATGCCCTGCAGCTCGCAACAGAACACGTGTACATGGGCAGGGGTAGGGAGATTAATAAATTAGAACGATCTGTTCTATGGGGAAAACCAAAAACAGAGAGAAAGTGAAAAGATTTTCATTCTGGGATTTGTACTTAGAATTGTTGCACAAAGTATATGACCATCAGGCTCTGTGGGAACCAATCCCCCCATTTTTACTCCTTCCCTCCCCCATCCGAACACCTACTACTTCTTTTTAAATTTGTACAAATAGTATTTACTTTAAGTGTATGATACAAATTGCTAAGATCCCTTGCTGATCATTAATTTGTTCTATTGTTAAGGAAAAGCAAAAATAAAATGAGAAGCTGTTAAAAGTTGAGATAAAAAAATGTGCACTCAAGGAATCTAAATTCTGTGCCCCTTAATTGGAGCAGACTAGGCCAACAAATCTCTACCATTTGCGTGATTTTATACTCCTTTCTCTAGAACAGGGGCAGAAACCTGTGGCCCGTCCAGTGCTCTTGAACTCCAATTCCCATCTGCCCCAGCCAACATGACTAATGGTCAGGGATGATGGGGGCTGACGTCAAGCAAGATATTGAGGGCCACAAGTCCCACATCCCTTCTGCAAAGCAACACATATTTTCCCCACTGCTATAATGAAAGGAAAAAAACAGTGGCATGATAGCAGGTCCTGAAATATCACCTAAACTCTCACACTCTCATTATTAAAGGATTTTTATTTGCGAGCATAACAAAAGGGGGGGGGGACCAAAACCTTGCCAGCTGATATTAACAATAAGACTGCATTGCAGAGAGTTGGACTAGACCCCCGTAGTCCCCTCCGACTCTGATTCTGTGATCTATAAAAATTTCAATGTTAATAAACACTGCCCACAAGTCTTGCTCAGCTGCTCTGTTGTAATTTTTTAGCTGCACTTTCAAGGACATCTACACAAACTTTCATAAGGACTAGAAACCTGAACAGAGTGGTACCTCTGGATGCGAACGGGATGCATTCCGGAGGTTGTGATTTGCCGCTTCCACGCATGCGCATGACGTCATTTTGAGAGTCTGTGCATACGCGAGCTGCGAAACCTGGAAGTAACACGCTCCATTACTTCCGGGTCTCCAGAAGCAACCCGAAAACACTCAACCAGAAGCATATTCAACCCGAGGTATGACTGTATAGATATAGACAGAGCTTTTTTCTGGGGACACTCAAGAGTATACAGTACTGGCATCTTTTTTTCTAGAAGAAAAGCAGTGTGTGTGTGTGTGTGTGTGTGTGTATGTATATGTATACACACATATATACATATATATATATATATATGTATGTATGTATGTATATATATGTATATATACAGATATAGATACATGAAGAATGCTGAGATGTACAGGAGGATTAATTCTGAGCCCAATTATAAATTCCCGTGACTTCTCCCGGCACAGAATCACAGGGCACACCTGCAGCCCTACATATAAATAAGGAAGTATTAAGAAATTTGGAGAAGGTGCATGAGAAAGGGGTCCTGTGAGGTTTTTTTTACTCTTCCACACAGGGCTCCGGTGTGCTGGAGGGAATGTCCTCATTATACTGCAGTGTTTGGAAGGCAGCCACCGGGAGCTGAATATTTGTTTAAAAGGGAGTTTTCTGCCAATCTATTTTTAAAAATGGCTCACAAGGAAATATTTATCCTGGTTTTCAAACAGTATATATATTTTCTTCCCACCCGAGGTCTTTGGACATTCTGGGCCATAATTATCTTACAGCTAAATGCGTGGTTTTTGTTTGTTTGGGGGTTTTTTTTGACTGAATGTAGCCTGGAAATGGACAGGGCCACAAATGCATGGAGAAATTTCTGGTGGAGAAATCCTGTTTTCCATTCATAAGGGAAGCAGGGAGGTGTCCAATTCCTGCATGCTCCAGCCAGGCCAGTGGTCAGGGATGATGGGAGTTATAGTTCAACAACATTCCGAGAGCCAGAGGTTCCCACATTCCTGGAGCATTGGGACATAGGAAGCTGCCTTATAGAAAGTCTGGCCAATACCAATACAGACCTAGCTCTGTATTGTCTACATTGACTGATAGTGGCTATCCACAGTTTGAAGCAGGGAGTGTCTCTCAACCCTACCTGGTGATGCCAGGGATCAAACTTGGGACCTTGCAGCAGAGAGTTCCATACGTTTACATATTACAGAGTGGGACCTCGTGCATGCTCAGTGCACACTCACCTGGATCCAAACTCTGTGTCTCTCTTGGATTTTGCCCTTCAGGCGGGGCCCAATCATGTTCTTCAGCTCAGGAAGAAGTTCCTCCATCACTAAGTTGCTCAAGACCTGGATTGGGTATAAAGGTAAGGAAAGGTTGGTTCGATTTATTGTATTGCTTCCCACAACGAAAAGCCCTGAAACAATTCACAATGAGTCTAAGATATAATAAGACCGATCCATAAAACATACTTGGGTTAAAAACATCCAGTCATTGGTGCTACCTGAACTCCTGTAGGTACAAAAGAAATACCTTTGCCTGGTGCCTTAGTGATGGCAAAACCAGTGCCAAGGCAGGTGACAGCACTGGTCACACACTGGGAGGTAGAAACAAAGGAAGCTGGCTTAAACTGGGCCAGGTTGTTGGTTCATTTAGCCCAGTACTGTCTGCACTGACTGGCAGTGAATCTCCAGGTGGGGCTGGGAGAGACTCCCTTCTGAAATCCTGGAGAGCATCTGCCAGTCAAAGTAGACAATACTGAGCAAGAAGGACCACTGTTCTGACTCAGTACAAGGCTGCTTCCGATGTTCTTATGACCTCAGGTTGTCAAGCATACCTAGGAATTAGGCTGCTCCCTCAAAGACTCACCTGTGCTTCATTGCCACAAAGCATGTCCCATGTGCCATACTGGTCCTTAGACTGGCGGTACATGCGGACGGCATCAGTGAATGCAGGAGCCTCTACCTTGTTGTCCTCAGAAATACCTGGAAGAGAAAAGGGGAAGGTGCTTTTATTTTTAAGGGGAGGGGGAGCGTCAACTCTGTGTCTCTTAGAGAAGTGTTCTTCAACCATGAGTTCCCAGATGTTGTTGGATTACAACTCCCACCATCCCCTGCCAGATGCCATTTGATTACAAGTCCCATTGTCCCCATCCTGATCAAGGGAAGTAATAGTACCAAACCTAGAATACTGTGTCCAGTTCTGAGCACCACAGTTTAAGGACATTAACAAGCTGGAATGTGTGCAGAGGAAGACAACCAAGATAATCAAGGGTCTGGAAACCAAGCCTTATGAGCAACAATTGATGGAATTGTCCCATGGAAGATGGAGCAAGCTTGTTTTCTCCTGCTCTGGAGGCTAGTCCATGAACCAACAGGTTCAAGTAACAAGAAAGGAGATTCCAACTAAACATCAGGAAGAACTTTCTCACACCAAGAGCTGTTTGACAGTGGAAGAGACTCCCACAAGAGGTGGTGGACTCTCCTTCCTTGGTTTTGTTGAAACAACAACAACAATTTTATAATTTGTACCCCGCCTATCTAACTGGGTTGCCCCAGTCCTTCCAATATATGAGCAGAGGTTGGATGGCCTTCTGTCACAAATGCTTAGTTGAGACTCCTCCGTTGCAGTGGGTTGGACTAGATGGCCCTCATGGACCCTTCCAATTCTACAATTCTATGATGGAGTTGGACTACAACTCCCAACATCCCTAGCTCAACGCTCAGGGATTATGGTAGCTGCAGTCCGACACATCTGGGGAAACAAGGTTGAAAAACTGCAGTCTACAGCAATCAGGGTCAATCAAAATGATCCTATCCAGCAGGAGAGGCTATCCCAGCCTCCTAGACAGGACAGAAAGAGCAAACAGAGTCCTCTGCCCCCATGTCATTTGGACAAATCTTCCATAAAACAAAACAATAACACAGCCTTGCAAACTGGACCCCCTGAAATCCAGCTGCTAGGAATCACAAGAGGGGAAAGTGCTGTGGTGCTCAGATAACAGGCATGTAAAGAGAAGGTCCCAGGTTCAATCCTTGCTGTCTCCAAGCAGGGTTGGGAGAGAGCCCTGTCTAGAACCCTAAAGAGTCACTGCTGGTCAGTGCAAACAATGATAACCTTGATGGACCAATAGCCTAGTTCTGTAGAAGGCAGCTTCCTACATCTCCTAACAAACCCAACCAGCTGAGGGAGAGGGAGAAGGGTTAAAAAGAAGGAAGAGTTAAACAGGCAAGGCTGGGCTGTGCCTGTGCCAGTGTCAGAGTTACAATCAAAGCGCTCTGGAAATTGACGTAACATCCACAAAAGAGGAATCCTGTCTGGAAAGCCGAAGATGGAGGAAGGTCTTCAAAAGGGAAATTGCCACATTTTGGCATGGGGCAGGGGGGAGGAGAAGGAAGAGAAAGTGACTAAAAATAATGTGATGGGATGAATCACAGTCAGCACATGATTTCTGAAAATCTTTTAACACAAGCAACACCCCCGTAAGGCGGTTGGAGAAAGGGGTGCATCACAGCTGCCCAAGATTCCTCTGTGTGTGATTCATTGCTGGGGAAGGGGGAGGCTGTGAGCATTTCTCCACAGTCTTCCCCCCCCCAACCTTTTGGAGTAGACAGCTTTCTTTTTTGGAATGAGAAGAGTTAAGCCAAGAGGTGGCTAGATCTGGCAAGGTCTGGACTAAGGTTTCAGCAACAAGAATTATAGCCCGGGCACACACTCCGCTCTGAAATGGGAGAAGGAAAGAAGAGGTGTAAAAGGAAAAAAGAAAAAACTGGCATTCTTTTAATGACCGAGTCTGGAGTTGGCAGGGACAAACCGTAGAGGGACGGAGGAAAGGGAAGCAGGCGGAGAGCTCTCTCTCTCTCCTTTGAGAAGGGGTAGTGTTAACTCTGCCTTGCTTTCGTTTCTTTGCAAGGCTCTGGGAGAGGAGGAAACAACAGGGTTGCTGGATTAAGAACAACAACAAAAGGGGCTGTTTCAACACTGGTGGAAGAAGAATACCGGATGCCTGGTACATCACTAGAGCATATTTTGTCCGTCCTCAGGGAAGGCAAGGAGCTACGCAGAATGTGACCATGACTCCCTCCTGCCCCCGTTACAAATACTATTTCCTACCCAGTAGGATTCAGAGACACCAGATGCTGCAGCCAGGCTCTGTGGCTGTGCACATGCATGAGATCCTATGGAAAGACTTTACTTCCTCTACCACCACCACCACGCATCTCTAGATCCAGAACCACATCTCCTTAGGAAAATAGGAATCTGCCATATATTCGCCATATCATTGGTCCATCTAGCTCAGTCTATAATGACTGGTCATGACTCTCCAAGGCTTCCAGGAACGGGATGCTCCCAGCCCTTCCTGGAGATGTTGGGAGACTGAACCTGGGATTGTCTGTGTGCAAACAGATTGCCAGCCATTGAGCTACAGTCTTCCTCCTAACCATAAACTAAGGTTCTTGTCCTCCTAATTCAGACAGAAACAGGAACACAGGGATCTGCCTTATGCTGAGTCACAGCATTGGTCCATCTTGCTCAGTACTGTCTACACCAACTGGCAGCTGCTCTCTTTCAGACAGGGGTCAGTCCCAGTGCCACTTGGAGATGCCACTGGGTATTGTACCTGGGGCCTTTTGCATGCAACACAGATGGTCTGCCACTGTGCTGCAGCCGCTCCCCTTCAGATAGGCTTGGGAAATAAATGCAGCCATGGATGGAGGCAGGAGGAGGACGGGTGGAGGAAAGAATGAACCTCAGGACATTTCTCTGGCTCCATTTTGGCGTAAGGGGGTGCAGGGCTGCTGATCGTGGATGGGTTCCGAAAGCTAGCATGACCATTTCCCAGGCATGTGGCAGAACACACAGACACACAGACACACACACAGCATGTATATGGCTGGCTGCCCAGCATCTCCCTTGAAAGATTCTGGAAGGTGAAATGATCCAGTGCCACCCCACTGCAGTCCTGCCTGGGGATGACTAGCAATTTTTTCTTGCCCTCCAGCAAGACAAGGAGATTTTGAAGTCACCATTGCCTGAACAACTATGCTTAAGGTTGTTGTTACTGCCCAGTAGGGCTGGCAGTGTATGCTCCTGAAGGTCAGAACATGAAGCAGACCTGATTTTAGAGCAGATGTTGTTAGGCTCCAGCTCACATCAGCCCCAGACCCAGATTTTGAAGTCCAAAACCTCTGGAGCACAGCAAGTTAGCAGAGGGCTCCAATAAGCACCATCCCACGTGCTTGTTGAGGTGGCACAGTCCATGTGGGTCTATCCCCATGTGATGCGGGGTACAGAACATTTCCTCCTAGGCAACTCTGGTGGGACCAGAGACATTACGAACGCAGATTTTACCTTTGAGCTGCAGGCTATGCACACCCCTCTGTCCAGGCATGCTAGAGGCATGATCAGAGTTCAAGGGCACATTCCAGCCAGGCAAAAACTCATTAGGAAGGTGCAAAACAGACCTGGTGAAGGGAGAGGGGGATGTAGGGCTATTTCTGAGGGCTAGATGGAAAGAGGAATAAATAAATAAAAGCACAGAAAGCCAATCTTGCAATCTCTCTTGCACACATGACCTTGTCCCATGGGTCAGTTGCACAACATGCAGCCTAACGACGACTCCTTCATTTAAGGAGGTGGCGCTGAGCCATCTGAGCCCAGCAATAAATTAAAACATGGCTGCAAAGGACATAAACTTAAAATAACAAAGCAGCACACGTACTGGGAGTGAACTCTCAAAACGTTGCAGCATGAAAGAAATCAGGGAGGAAAGGGGAGGAGGGGGAAGGACAGGGTGGTTTATTGTAAGCACGGTGGAAGGATCTGCCCAGTTCAGGGTGGGAAAAGGAATTTCAGAGGGAAGTCCTCCCCAAGCGGGTGGGGAGGGGTGATGGATGGCTTTCTAGCCTGGCATTCTAATGCTCTCCCACCCGCACAACGCATTCCACGTAGGCCAGGCAGCGGGAAACCTGCCAAGAGAGAAAAGGAGAGGACAGGATGGGCGGGGATCACCGCATCGAAAATGCCACCCTCTGCCAGCAAAGCCTCACCCTGCGCAGGGCAGGGCTGCAAGCCCACAGAGCGGTGCAGGAGGAGGAGGAAAAAGAGGGTGGTGGTGATGCTTGACCCTGCCAGAACCTGCCAAAGCATGCCAAGGGCCCACTATGGACAGAAAGCTTGCACAACTTTGCAGTAGGAAGCAGTAAAAGGGCGGGGGGGGGAGCATAGCTAACAGCGGTTTAGGCTCTAGCAGGTGCTGGGAAGAGCTCACCTTAATTGGAGCTTGGGGAAGGCATTAATTTGTCCCCAGGTGAGAAAAAAGGCCCACAGCTCCTGCAGATTCTCAGGATCAATCAATCAATATTTGCGTGCCCATTCAAAGGAAGGTGGGTGTGAGGCTTGCCTCAGAGAAAAGCTATCCAACAGATCTGCAGTTCCATATTATTAATTTTTTTACAAAAAGATATTCAAGTGCAAGCGCACACAAACACCATATAAATAATACTAATTTATTGCACAAGTATCCCTCCTCTCCCCGTCCTTCAAGGCTGGCACTAAAGGAGACTGAAAGGTAAACTGTGCCCTAGGGCTCATAGGAGTTGTATTCCAAACCATCTGGAGAGCACCAGGCCGGCAAAGGCTGCCCATGTGATTTGATCCAGAGGTCGGTCAGACTACAACTCCTGTCAACCCCAGCCAATTCAGCCATGGTCATGGGTGATGGGAGTTGTAGTACAAAACATCAGGAAGATGTAGGAATATTTGTGTTGAGAATCCCTTAAACAGAAAATCTCCAGACAATGGAAATCAGTGGAAATGGCTTTGATGGACATGGGCAGGCAGGGCTGGCCCACCCATGAAGAACGGTGAGGCAACCACCACAGGCGACAGGATCCACAGGGGCAGCAGACCCTGATGTTGATCTTTCTTCCCCCCTTGTTCCTGATGCAGATCTTCCATCCCCCCTTTTCCCCTGCCGGGGAGTGGGACACTATTTAGAGATCTACCTCAGGTGCCAAAATGTATTGGGCCAGCCCTGTGGGAAGGCTGTTATTCCATTCAGAAATTTAAATGCCCAACCAGTGAAATCTCTGCACTGGCTGTTTGCAGTATGGTAACGCTGCAGAGAGCTTGCTGGGGAGACCATGCATTAAAAAGAAAGGACTCAAAAATAACTTAAACAAGGTTTTAATAAGAAAAAGAAAAACTCCATTTACACCAATACATCAACAACCAAACCAGACCCAACCACCAACCCATCCCCCAGGGTAATGGGAGAGCTAGGTGCTGCTCCTTATATACTACACCCAAATGCTGACACACCTTAATCAAATACAACTCAGCAGCACCTGCTACGTTTCACAGCTGTAAAGCTGGGTCTCGTTATCTTACTCTGGCCCTTGCTCTGGCCCCTTAAAGACATACACATCGGGTGCAACAATGATGAACCTTTACATTTAAATAAACCATTCAACAGTCTTTACACCAGCCTGTGCTAACCTGCACTTCAGAGGTTTTGGACTGCAACTCCCATAATCCCTGGGCACAGGCCATTTTGGCCGGGGCTGATGGGAGCTGGAGCCTAACAACATCTGCTCTAGAATCATGCCTTCTTCATTCTGTGACCATCAGGAGCACACACTGCCAGCCCTACTAACAAATAGCACCAACAACCTTGGTCTTAGTAGTTCCAGCAATGGTGACTTCAAGGTTGGATTGTTGCAATCCACTCTATGAGGGGCTTCCCTTGAGCTTGACCTGAAGGATGCAGTTGGTACAGAATGCTGCAACACGAATGCTGACAGGAGTGAGGCCCCGTCTGCACATAACACATCTGCTCAGAGAGCTGCAGTGGTTGCCTATCTGATGTTGGACTAAGTTCAAGGTGCTACTATTACTAATGCCTTTAACACCTTGGGATTGGTTTACTTGCAGGATCGCCTTACCACTTCGTTGCTTCAATCTGCAGAACTAGCACTGTCGTAGGTGCTGCATAATACTTATTCCCCACTCCAAATAAATCAATCTTACAGTGTGGCAGCACCTACACTCCCTGCCTATTGATATTAGGCCTTTGCTATATTCTTTTTGGTGCTTGCTAAAAATATCTTTGTTTAGGCAAGGCTTTCCAGACATGTAGAAGTTGCTTGTATTTCATCCCTTTTCAGCTACTGTTGATTTTAGTGATCTCTTGCATCTTTTAAAATATCTTACTTTTACTAGTCTTTTTTTAAATTGAGGACGTTTTGTTTTTATATTTTTTGTAAACCACTAAGAGGTTTTCTTACAATCCAGCAACATACAGTCACAGGAAAAAGAAAGTGCACCCTCTTTGAATACTGTGGTTTTACATATGAAGACATAATAACAATAATCTATTCCTTAGCAGGTATTAAAATCAGGTAAATACAACCTCAGATGAACAACACAGGACATATTACACTGTTTCATTATTTATTCAACAGAAATAAAACCGAAATGGAAAAGCCATGTGTGAAAAACTAAGTACACCTTATGATTCAATAGCCTGTAGAACCACCTTTAGCAGCAATAACATGAAGTAATTGTTTTCTGTAGGACTTTATCTATCTCTCACATTGTTGTGGGGGAATTTTGGCCCATTCTTCTTTACAATGTTGCTTCGGTTCATTGAGGTTTTCTGGTATTTATTTATGCACAGCTTTCTTAAGATCCCAAACAGCATTTCAACTGTCTGGATTTTGACTGGGCCATTGCAACACTTTGATTCTGTTCTTTTCTCCTTTTTTCTCACTACAGAACCATCTACTGTAGATTAGAAAAAGAGTTGATTCAATCAAAAGAGAAAGCTCTCTCTAAAATTGCTGGAAGAAATATCAACAACCTCAGATATGCAGATGACACAACCCTCATGGCAGAAAGTGAGGAGGAATTAAAGAACCTTTTAATGAGGGTGAAAGAGGAGAGCGCAAAATATGGTCTGAAGCTCAACATCAAAAAAAAATGAAGATCATGGCCACTGGGCCCATCACCTCCTGGCAAATAGAAGGGGAAGAAATGGAGGCAGTGAGAGATTTTACTTTCTTGGGCTCCATGATCACTGCAGATGGTGACAGCAGCCATGGAATTAAAAGACGCCTGCTTCTGGGGAGAAAAGCAATGACAAACCTAGATAGCATCTTAAAAAGCAGAGACATCACCTTGCCAACAAAGATCCGTATAGTAAAAGCCATGGTTTTCCCAGTAGTAATGTATGGAAGTGAGAGCTGGACCATAAAGATAGCTGATCGCCGAAGAATTGATGCTTTTGAATTATGGTGCTGGAGGAGACTCTTGAGAGTCCCATGGACTGCAAGAAGATCAAACCTACCCATTCTGAAGGAAATCAGCCCTGAGTGCTCACTGGAAGGACAGATCCTGAAGCTGAGACTCCAATACTTTGGCCACATCATGAGAAGAGAAGACTCCCTGGAAAAGACCCTGATGTTGGGAAAGATGGAGGGCACAAGGAGAAGGGGAAAACAGAGGACAAGATGGTTGGACAGTGTTCTCGAAGCTACCAGCATGAGTTTGACCAAACTGCGGGAGGCAGTGGAAGACAGGAGTGCCTGGCGTGCTCTGGTCCATGGGTCACAAAGAGTCGGACATGACTAAACGACTAAACAACAACAACAACAAAATGCATAAACTTCTGTTGTAGATTTGCTGGTGTGCTTGGGATCCTTATCCTGTTGCATGACCCGATTCAGCCAAGCTTCAGCTGTTGGGCAGATGGCCACACATTTGACTGCAGGATACTTTGGTATACTGAGGAGTTCATGGTAGACTCAATGGTTGCAAGGTTCCCAGGACCTGTGGCTGCAAAACAAGCCCAAATAATCACCCCTCCACTGTGCTTGACGGTTGCTTTGAGGTGCTTGTGCTGATATGCTGTGTTTGGTTTTTGCTAAACATGGCGCTGTGCAATATAGCCAAACATCTCCACTTTGGTCTCTTCTGTCCAAAGGACGTTGTTCCAGAAGTCTTGTGGTTTGTCCAGATGCAACTTTGCAAACCAAAGCCATGCAGCCATATTATTTTTAGAGAGATGAGGCTTTCTCCTCGAAACCCTTCCAAACAAACCATACTTGTTCTGTCTTTTTCTAATTGCACTGTCATGAACTTTAGCATTTAACATGCTAACTGAGACCTGTAGAGCCTGAGATGTAACTCTTGGGTTTTTGGCAATTTCTCTGAGCTTTGCAGGGTCTGACCTTGAGGTGAATTTGCTGTGATGTCCACTCCTGTAAAGATTGGCAACTGTCTTTAACATTTTCCAATTTTGAATAATCTTTCTCATTGTAGAATGATGGACTTAAAACTGGTTGAAGATGCCCTTAGAACTCTTCCCAGTTTCATTGGCAGCAGCAGTTGCTTCTCTAAGAGCATTGTATCATTTTTGCTTTTATAGAAGTAGGCACACTTCCTGATGATCAATTAAGCAAGGGCATTTTATTGGCAGTCCTTGTCTGCTACTTAGCCTCTTAATTCGTATGGAAGCAGTAAGGGTGTACTTAGTTTTTCGCACATGTTTTCTCCATCTTGGCTTTATTTCTGTTTAATAAATCATGATACGGTGTAATATGTCATGTGTTGTTGTTCATCTGAGGTTGTGTTTTCCTGATATTAAGACCTGCTAGGGAACAGATGATTGCTATTATGTCCTGATACGTAAAACCACAGAATTCAAAGAGGGTGCACTTTCTTTTTCCCATGACTGTATATATGTTGTTAAATAAAACAAATAAACAAAACTGCAACACTGCTGCTATTAACAAATTCATCACCCCAGGTAAACAAATAATTCTGAGGCCGGATTATAAGAGAGGTGTTCCCACTTAGTAAGTCTGGGCACTGCTCTGCTCTCTTCCAAAGCATCTCTTTGGCTCAAGCTGTGGAGCTCAACAAACTGCAACTTGAGACCCAGCTGTGGAAAAGACACATCATG
Organism: Podarcis raffonei; assembly: GCF_027172205.1. Taxonomy (NCBI): domain Eukaryota; kingdom Metazoa; phylum Chordata; class Lepidosauria; order Squamata; family Lacertidae; genus Podarcis; species Podarcis raffonei. The sequence goes on from NC_070621.1 coordinate 9,152,963, forward strand.
TTGCTCCACCAGTTGCTCACTCCCTGTGCCTGGTCCAGTGGCGTAGCGTGGGTTGTCAGCACCCGGGGCAAGGCAAGTAATTTGCGCCCCCTAACCCGTGGATTTGCGCCCCCTAACCCTACAAATCTATGCCTATGAATGATGGTCCCTCTCTCTCTCTCATATTCCAATTGATTCCCATTTCCGCCGATCGATCCCCGAAGCTCTCACCCAGCGAAATTTGTGCGTAATTACGCTTCGCCATCCCTAATCCTGCCGCTTCCACCGGGAAATCATGACGGTGCGTTTCTCCTCTCCAAACTTTCCCCGGCCCTTTGCCGGCCGGCGCAGCCCTTTTGGCTACGAGCTCCCCTCCTTCTCTGCCCGCTTCCGACCCCACCTCCCCGTCCAGCCTCCGTACCTCCTGAAAAAAGGCGCCGGCACCGAGCAGGACACCCCCGCGGCCATCGGAGAGAGGCGGGGCCGAGGGAGGCAAGCCAATGGGCAAGGCGAGGGTAGGTGGCCACGGGGGCGGGCGCTGCCGCAGTCCTCGGGTGGGCAAGGTAGGAGCAGGCGGAGGCTGGCCAGCCGCTCTGACAATAGGGGCAGGCCGAGGGCACGACGCGGCTGGGCCCTCTGGACTCGCGCCCCCCCCAGATGTTGCGCCCGGTGCGGCCGGCACCCCTGGCACCCCCCACGCTACGCCACTGGCCTGGTCAGAATCCTATACTCACAACATCCAAAACAGTTCCCATCAAAAAATTTAAGTTCATCAGACAAACTTTGTCACGGTTGGCAGAGGGTGACTCAAAGCTGATGAGAAGCAGAGACTGAAATTTACATGGCCTCTTTGTAGCCATGGCAGTCCTTCAAGAAGCTTGCAGCAAGGGCAAGAGCTGAATGGTACAACATCTGCTTTGTATGCAGAAGGTCCCAGGTTCAAACCCCAGAAGCACCAGATCTCACGAAACTCAAGGCACTTGCCATTCTACAATGCACCCAAACGTTTTGTTTCCTGGGAAACTGTTAGAAAACCACTGTTTTAACCTCTGCAGCAGTTACCTGCAGGCGTTTGGATATTTCCCCACACTGTTTTTCTTTGAAAGTTGTATTATTATTATTATTATTATTATTATTATTATTATTATTATTACCTCTGTTTATATGAATTTTGAATTGTATTTGGGGGAAAGGAAAAAAACTGGACAGGGACACTTATGTGAGAGAGGGGAGGAAGAAATAAGACAGGTTTATTTAAAATATAAACATGTTGTGAATATATATATTCACACAGCACATAGATCCGCTATGGAATTTGCTCCTGCCTGAGGTGGTAATGGCCACCATCTTAAATGCCTTTAAAAGAGAATTAGACAAATTTGTGGAGGATAAGGCTATCCATGACTACTGGCCATGATGGCTATGCTCTGCCTCCTATGTTGGAGAAACCTTTCCTTTGCTGGGGATCCTGAGTGAGGAGAGCATTGTTCCACACAGATCCTGCTTTCAGGCTTCCTACTGGGGCATCTGGTTGGCCCCTGGGAGAACAGGATGCTGGACTAGATGGGCCATAAGGCATTCACACACACACACACACACACACACACGTTTCCCACAATGCTCTTCCATACTTGTTTCTTCTTGCCTCTGCTGGAATAAAACAGTTGATACTGCAAGAAAGAAGATCCTGACTGAATATGTCAAGAGCAACTTCGTAGAGGTAAAAAGGCAGTTTAGCAGTTAAACCTCTGAAGGTGGAGCACTCTCCTTTCCTAGAGGAGGTTAAGTAAGAAGATAGGTAAAGGGACCCCTGACCATTAGGTCCAGTCGTTGTCGACTCTGGGGTTGCGGCGCACCTCTCGCTTTATTGGCTGAGGGAGGCGGCGTACAGCTTCTGGGTCATGTGGCCAGCGTGACCAAGCCACTTCTGGCGAACCAGAGCAGCGCAGGGAAACGCCGTTTACCTTCCCGCCGGAGTGGTACCTATTTATCTACTTGCACTTTGACGTGCTTTCGAACTGCTAGGTTGGCAGGAGCAGGGACCGAGCAACGGGAGCTCACCCCGTCGCAGGAATTCGAACCGCTGACCTTCTGATCAGCAAGTCCTAGGCTCTGTGGTTTAACCCACAGTGCCACCCACATCCCTAAGCAGAAGATACATGGCCATTAATTAGTCAGTCATGCTGCAGTTGACGAAGTCCTACTATGTTCAGAGTGATGGAAAAGGATATGTGCACTGGGTGCCAATCTGTTACCAGGCCAAGTTCAAGGTGTTCCTATTTGTATTCAAAGCACTTAGTGGCTTGGGACAAGTTTACTTGCCCCATATGAGCCCACTTGACTGCTTCAGTCCATGGAACTATTACAGGTGCCACATTAATACTTGTGGACCCTTACACTTCGGAACTCCCTGCCTATTGACATTAGGCAGACACCTTCACTGTACTCTGTTGGAGAACACTTAAAACATTTTTTCTTCTTCAGGGAAGCCAATCCAGACACAGAAATGTTAATGTGTTTGAATCTCTTTTACTGTTAATTTTAATTATTGTGAATGGTGTTTTGTTTTTATTATTTACTATTAAATCTATATTTATATTTCTTGTAAACTGCTTAGAGATTTTACTACAGTCAAATGTCTTTCAAACGTTGTTAAACGAATACATAATCCTCAGGGAACCTGCGTAAAGAGATTCAGCAAGCGCCTTCTGTTTTAACCTTTAAACGCTTGCTGGAATCTTTTCTATGCCCATATTTCATTAGTTCTGGAAGCGGCATTTACATCATATGCAGGCTCAAACATACAATGTCAAGTGAAACCATGGGGGAAATGGAATAGGCTGTTGTGTGAATGCAGCCTCTGCTGTCCAGCGAGAGGCTAAACCGGCAGTCTCTGACTGACTTACCATTGTTGCAGTGGCGCACACAGTCCTGGAAAACGGCTCGCCACTTCTCATGCTCCTTCCCGGTCATCACGCAGAAGTAGTAGTGCCGGGCGTAAGGGTGCCATAGGATGAGAGGGAACTCTGTGGGGCATTTGAAGACAGAGGTGTTGCCCGATTTGGGTGCAGAACCTGGGGGACAAAAAAACATGAAGAGACAGATGTGACAGTGGCAGAGCAAGGAAGAAATCAGTGTCCCCACTTTCAAAGCTTGGCACACATCATGTGATTTATTCCTGACTGGAAAAACACACACAGTCAGAAAGGCCAGCAGACGAGGGCATTTGCACTTATGTGCTGTGGGATTCACACAGGCATCTGGCTAGTCGGTTGAGAGAACGGGATGCTGGACTTGATAGGAAGATCTCTGTCGCTACTCTGCATGCTGAATCTTGCCTCCTTCCCAAATGGGTAATTCAGTCCTTGCCTAAACACACAAGGCATATCTGGCCTCAAAGAAGACTGCCCATTGCACTTTTGAACATTGCCACTTCCCGCCAGGAAGCCAGGGCACAGCAGAAACTCACACAGGGAAGTGGAGTCACCAGAGGCTGGGGAAGCCCATTGTTCTCTTCAGTCATGCCTGATACACAGACTGTGCAAATTCCCTCCTCATGCAGAGAGGTGGCAACTAGCAAGAACTACCTTAACTTTCAGGAGAGCTTACCCATCACATGCCCATGTGTTGCCTCTGTGGGGCAGCACTGCTTAGACTGGAGATTCATCCAGATCAAACAGAGAATTGCCCCCCCCTCAGTGCTGGCAACACACACTTTGCTCTTCCCCAAACTGGTGCCCTCCAGATGTTGTTGGACCCAGCGACTGCCATTGGTCCCAGCCAGAATGGCCTGTGATGATGGGAGTTGTATTCCAGCAACATCTGGGAGGGCCACAAGTTTCGCCATCCTCCTCCTTACAAGGTCACTGTCAGAACTGCAACACCAATCACTTTTGGACCCTTGAAAGTGCTATACCATTACTGGGAAATTTCAAACCTGGGGGCCAAACGTGGCTCTCCATGCCTTTTTAGCTGGCTCTTGGAACCCTCCCCAAGCCACACCCCTCTCCACAGGCCACACCCACACAGGCCCTGTTTCACACTCCAAGTATTTTTGCCTAGCTGCAATGTGCTCTTGAATTCTGATGCCTCTTCTTTGTCTGTGCGGAGGGTAGAGAGGGGAGTGTGTAGAAACCAACAAAGGAAAAATGAAGTTTGTTGCTACACCCATCACTGACATGTGGCCCTCAGAAGCTTGTCCAGAAGGGAATGTGGCATTCGGGTAGAAAAAGCTTCCTTGGCCCTGCTCTATGCAAATGTACAGTAGTAATTATTGCCACAACAAAAGAAACAACAAAAGAAAATCCATTTAAAAGAATTGGCATATTTTAATCCACCCTACCCATTCAAGGAGTAGGTCAGAAGCCATGCTTGGATTCCGTAGCTTGAACAGGAGTCTTAGCAAGAGGCAGCAGACTAAATAACTAGATAAATGTTTCTACTGCAAGGCGCAGATTTGTCTTGATTTGTCTGCCACATGCTGCTGAGGCCAGGCAAACGTGCAGCCCACCTGCCACTTCTGGATTTGATTGCAGATGGCAAGCTCCCTGGAGGCGAGGCAAAGGAAATGGGAACATCTGGGAGGCAGGGATTGGGGGAAGGACCATAGCTAATGTGCACTGGATCAGTGCATGGTCACAAGGATGGACTGGAGCTGGAGCTTAATAGAGACGACTTGGGGAGCATGTTTCTTGTCTTGTGGTTGCTCCTGGACCCACTGCTGCCACTTGAGGCACAGGTGGCCACGCTGACACAGAGTGCCTTCTGTCAAATCAGACTAGTGGCCCGGCTACAACCCTATTTGGATATAAATAACTTGGCTGCTATGATTTATGTTCTAGAAACCTCAGGACTGCACTACTGCCATGCTCTTTACATAGGGCTGCCTCTGAAAACAGTGCAAAAGCATCAAATTACTGCAGCAGCCCAGCTGCTGACAGGTTCAAGGCAAACAGAACATATAGCACAATCTAGGTTAACAGCTACACAGTCCAATTCATAGTGCTTGGTTGTCTTTTTAAAAAAATAAATAAATGCATAAATAAATAGCGTTTTTATTGGCTTTCCAAAATGCAGAAATAGATTTTTTTTTAAAGTTAAATTTATTTATTTTTAAGTTAGAGGCTTACATATATTGAGAAGGCACAAAGTGCTGGTTTTGACCTATAAAACTTTATAGATCAGGATCCCAGTATATTCTAGAATGCCTCTCAAAGGGGGAACATACCCATACCTTTATGTCGTCACCTGAGGCCCTACCCTGGGTCCCTTCTTTGAGTGAGGCTCGGAGGGTTGTGACAAGAGAGAAGGCAGCCTTCCCCTGTGGCTCTCTTAAGTGAGGTCTGCCTCGCCAGGTAAAAAGCTCACCTTCCCATCCCCAGGCATCTGAAAGGCTTTGATGATGTTTTTGCTGCCAAAGCTTTCCACAGTTTTCTATTAGAGAAAGTTTTGTTTTTAAATGAATAGTATGTGTTTTCATATGACTATGAATGTTATGGTATGTTTATGTTTTTTAAGTGGGTTTAAACCATTTTGATAGGGATGCGGGTGGCGCTGTGGTGTAAACCACTGAGCCAAGGGTGGTGGTTTGAATCCCCGTGACAGGGTGAGTGCCCGTTGCTCGGTCCCTGCTCCTGCCAACCTAGCAGTTCAAAAGCACGTCAAAGTGCAAGTAGATAAATAGGTACCACTCCGGCGGGAAACTAAACAGCGTTTCCATGCACTGCTCTGGTTCGCCACAAGCGGCTTAGTCATGCTGGCCACATGACCCGGAAGCTGTATGCCAGCTCCCTCGGCCAATAAAGCGAGATGAGCGCCGCAACCCCAGAGTCGTTCGTGATTGGACTTAACTGTCAGGGGTCCCTTTACCTTTAAACCACTTTGATACATCTGTGCAATGAGCGAATAATGAGTTGAAACGAATAAATTATTAATAATAATATAAACTCAGTGGCAGAGCACCTGCCTTGCACACAGAAGCTCCCCGGCTGAATCTTCAGTGGCTCCCAGTAGGGCGTGGAGAGAATCCCTGTCTGAATTCTGAGAGCTGCAGCCAGTCAGTGTACATAGTAACACTGAGCAAGCCCTCCAGGTCTGTCCCCAGGTCACGCCTCTCTCCTCAAGCCACACCCCTCACCAGCCCTGCTTCATACCCTCCTGGAGTGTATTTTGCCTGGCTGGAATGTGTCCTTGAACCCTGATGATGCCTCTTGCTTGCCTGGATAGAGGGCAGAGAGGAGTGTGCTGAGTGTTTGCAGAAATTAGCCTAACTGTACAAATGCAACATTTACTGTGCATTGTTGCTCCTCTCACTTCTGATTCTGACCCACAGCACTAGGGGCATGTGCCCCACAGAAGGTTGCCCAGAAGAAAATGCAGCTCTCGGAATGAAAATGGGATGACCAATGTTTTATGCAGATCTAAATAAAAAGTCACAGATCAACAAAACCCTGCAACCATCATAAATCTCCTGTGATGCTCGCACCAATCCTTGATTTCCCTCTGCACACTTTCACCTCTTCGGCCGGCTCCCTATTCAGGGAACAGCTGAATAGCCTCAGCTGTTCCCTGAAGAGGTGACCTCATCATCCCAAGTGGGAACCTGCCAGGCCCTGGGCAGCCATCCTTTCTCCAAACAAATGTCTTTTCAGGCTTCTTGAAGGTCCTGCTTGGAAACGGACAACCCTTCCTTGCACCCCACCCACCAACCACACTCCCTGACTGCTGTAGTTTTGCAAGCCAGCCGCACACAGCTTGTGTCAAAGCCTGGCAATTCACACAAGGGCCAGGCAGCAGGTTTGCTTTCCCTTCTGAGCTGAGGCACTAGCACACCTCACCCCCTACCCTCAAAACAAAGAGAGGGCAGACGGAAGGCTGGAGACATTATGGATGGCAATACAGTACAATGCAATACAGTTATCGTGTCCAATGTAACGTTAATGACATTTCAGTCATGATCAAGAGGCTGCATGCTGGGCATCTCTGGTCTACATATTAAAATAAGAATTTAAGAAGAGGGTTGCTGGATCAGGCCAGTGGTCCATCTAGTCCAGCATCCTGTTCCCACAGTGGCCAACCAGAGACCCGTGGGAAACCTGAATGAAACAGCAGCTCTCCCCACTTGTGACTCCCAGGACTGGTATGCAGAGGCACCCTGCCTCCAGCAGCAAAGGGAAAACGCATCCGCTGTGCCTAATAGCCACTAATAGCTTTGTTCTCCATTAACAGATTAGCTGATGCTCCCCGGATACTTCCTATATCCAAATGAGGTATATTATGTAGCCACATCATATTTTACATCAAATAGGCCAGACTGTGCCACTTCACAGTCTCATTTCAAAACAGAGGCAGATGAAAGCATGGATGATTATTGGGAACAGTAAGCAACTTGCTCCCAATAATCAAAAGGGCCTTGTAATCGTAATTAAAACAAGAAGCTGGCCAGCCATTAGAGCTTTGGAATTTGCCTGCAGCTTGAAGGATCAACATTCTCATCCAGAACTGAGGTCCAGTTTAGGACGGGGAACCCATATACCAGGAGTGGGGAACTATTCAGCCCAAGGGCCACATTTCCTTCTGAGCAACCTCCTGGGGGCCAGTAGTAGGCAGAACCAGAGGCAAAAGTGGGTGGAGCGAAGAATGTAGATTTGAGCTTTGAGCAGTAGGGCAATGTCAACAAACACTCCCCTCCTGTTAGGATATAGTTCCATTCCACCTTAAAAGGATACAGGCATGACTTTTGTGTATCACATGCCTGTTTACTCCCAGCACTGTCTGCTGGGAACTTCTGTTGTATGTTGCTTTTGCTATACTGCTGTTTTGCCGGAGACGAAGGGATGCAGACATGTTTTCCTTTGTTCCTGAACTATGCTAAATAAATGCTGTAAATAATGCTTACATCTGCCTCTGTCCACCTCATCTGCTGTGTGATGATTTACACACTCTGCTGACAGAGCATGCACAGGTCTCTAAACGTATCTGAGGCTCATGTAGCTGACTGACTGATGCTGTTCCACAGGAGACTGGTGATCGTCTGGAGCCAGCTGGGGGCCTATCTGATGCCCCCGTCTCCCCGGCATCCTCCATCCAGGCAAGCAAGCAAGAGGCATCATCAGAGTTCAAGAACATATTCCAGGCAAAAACTCTCAAGTGCACTGGGTCAGTGAAAGGTGTGGCTTACGGGGGGGGGAGGGAGTTCCAAGGGTCAGGAATATTGGCCTGGAGGGTCATTGTCACTGCCTGGGACACACCTCAATGGCATAACATCCACCTTCTGTGCAGCTGGCCCCAGGTCTCCGGGCAGCGCTGGGAAGGTTATGTGTCAAAAACCTGGAGAGCCACTGCCAGTCAGTGCAGACAGTACTAAGCTAGATGGGCATGCTCATCAACCCTGCTATGCTCCTCTGAGCCCTAAGATAATGGAGCCATCTGGCACCGAGAAGGTGAGGGATGGGCAGTAGGACTCACCTGGCAAATTGCTATTGACCAGGTCCAGGTATTGCTCCAAGGAGGTGAGGATCTTGTAGCCAGCACTGTTGATGAGAATCCGGGGCTGGAGACCTCTCTCATAGGCCTGCATAAGGAGGAGAACAAGCACATACCAGGAATGTCCCAAAGGCAAATCAGATCTGCTGGGCCACTCAAGGTTCTGGACCTTTGCTCCAGCAAAATCCAGGCCCTGCAAATCCTTCAATCAAGTCATGTTTACACCCTGTCTTTCTACAATTAACAGAACTTAGCAGATCAGTCAAAGATCCATCTCAGACTATATAAGACCCCTCACTTACCTGCCTGTACTTTCTCAACACAATGCAATATGACTAAAATTCGGTTTTAATGGAAGACTCCAAACAGGAAGAAAAGTCCCCAAAATTGCCATCAAAGCTAGATGAGCTCAATCAGAACTGGTCTGTAATGTTGTGGGCTTTACTCAAAAGGCAGTCTGCATGCATGGATATTGCTCCCCATCCCCCAGTCCCTGATGCTGCCTTGATCACCTTATACTGGATTTGATGTTTATGGTCTGCAGACCAAATAAAGTGAAAACGACTGAACTCAATATGGCACAGTATTGTCTACACCAACTGGCAGCAGCCCCCTAAGATTTCAGACAGGGAGTCTCTCCCAGTCCTACCTGGAGATGCCAGGGATTGAATCTGGAACTTTTTGCATGCAAGCGAGATGCTCTACTGCTGAATCACAGCTGTTTTCCAATATAATGTCTGGGGTCTGGTGTTAGCTGGCTTATACTGACACAAGACCAGCTCAGTACTGTAAACATTGAATACCAATGGCTTTCTAGGGTTTCAGGCAGGGGTTGTCTCCTAGCCCTCCCTGGTGATTGAACCAGGGACCATCTGTGTGCAAATCAGGTGCTCTACAACTGAGCTATGTGCCTTCACTAAAGAGCAGTCAGCCAGGTCAAGTGAGAGTGTGTGCAAATTGTACTGCTGGAGAAGTTTGCTTTGCAGCTCAGAGAGCTGCTACTCCTGTGTAGGAGGGCCTCCTTGAGCAGCCATCCCCAGAGATCACCTCAAAACACAAGAGATCTCAAGAAGGTGCTCAAGACCCTACCCATAAAGCTGCCAGCGGGACAAGCGCCTCTGCCCAAATACCACCCACCAGCAAGCACAATGCATGCTTTGTTAACCCAAGTGAGGGGCCTCACCAGTTTGTTCTCATACAGCACCAGCCCATAATTATGGGGCACGACACAGAAACGGTTCCTCCACTTCTTGTTTTCTTCCATGTACTGGAACAGATTCCCCGAGAAGATGGTACGTGGCTCCAGTGGAACCTAGAGAGGCGGGAGTGGGGTGGGGGAGAGAGAGAAAGAGAGAAGCAAAATACAGTGAACCTGGAAAGAAGGTGCAGCAATGAGACTTCAGGACACATTTCTGCAAAACACTCACCCCCCTGACTTGCATGCCAGCTGACAACAGTACTGTAACAAATTCAGTCTTTAACAATCCTCCTAGTTGCCTAACTCCTCCTCTTCTTCTTCTTCTTTGGCAATCACTCATAGCCATGTAAGATTGTCTTCCATAAACACAGTTTTAACAATGAGTCCGTAAGTGGAGGCCAATTCTGGACCCACATGTCCTTCCACAGTGGGGACACTGGTTCCCAGGCAGGAGCTAGTCACGGTGTTGATTTGCCAAGCGTGCCTTCCTCTTAGCACATTTCTCCCTTGTGCCCTGATTTCGAGTGTCTTCAAAGACCATGACACCTTTGGTAAAGGCTGTTCTCCAATTGGAGCGCTGGCAGGCCAGTGTTTCCCAGTTGTTGGTGTTTGTTCTACATTTTTTTAAGATTTGCCTTGAGACAGTCTTTAAACCTCTTTTGTTGACCACCAGCATTACGCTTTCCATTTTTAAGTTCGGAATAGAGTAGTTGCTTTGGAAGACAATAATCAGGCATCCGCACATGACCAGTCCAACGAAGTTGCTGTTGAAGAATCATTGCTTCGACACTGGTGCTCTTTGGTTCATCCAGTACACTGATATTAGTTCGTCTGTCTTCCCAAGTGATGTGTAAGATTTTCCGGAGACACCGTTGATGGAATCTTTCGAGAAGTTGGAGATGGCGTTTCTAAGTGGTCCATGTTTCACAAGCATACAGTAAGGTTGGTAGTACAATAGCTTTGTAAACAAGCATTTTGGTTTCCCTGCCTAACTATGGTATCAGGAACTCCTTGTAGGAGAGAGAATACCCTGGTGGAGGAGAAGTGATCTACCCATTCCTCCTTTGCCAGAGCACATTTCCATTCTAGATGCAGCAGAAGAAAGATTTTTCCCTTTAACCCCCCTGCAAAACTTTAAAATACTGAAATCAGGGTGGGTAGTTTATAGAAGAACACCTACCCATAATGATAGAAAACACAACTGCCCAACAAAATTGAGACAGAGATGGCAAAGCACTCCTTCATGCTATGTTTAATTCCCTTGTAGAAATCACTTTCCCAAGATTTTTGCTGCTGGTTTAGATGACTTTGAGAGAGTGCTTGACAGGAGGGCAGGTCTGTCAGTGGCTATTAAGCTAAATGATAAAACAGAACCCCCATGTTCAGAAGAAGTAGACCTCCCAAATGCCAGTTTACTGGAGAACACCACTGGGGAGAGTTGTTGCATCATATCCTGCAAATGGCATTCTGGATACATTTGGTTGGAAAGTAGGAAAGGCCTACCTTAGAGGGATGTTGCAAAGATGCACAAAAGCTGCTTCCAACACTTGAAACAGGCCGAGTAATCATTATGTTAGGATACAGTGGTACCTCAGGTTAAGTACTTAATTCATTCCGGAGGTCCATTCTTAACCTGAAACTGTTCTTAACCTGAAGCACCACTTTAGCTAATGGGGCCTCCTGCTGCTGCCGCGCCGCAGGAGCATGATTTCTGTTATCATCCTGAAGCAAAGTGCTTAACCTGAAGCACTATTTCTGGGTTGGCGGAGTCTGTAACCTGAAGCGTATGTAACCCAAGGTACCACTGTACTATCAAAATATCCAGGTGTAGTAAGTTTCACAGGTTGCCATATGGGAAGAGGTGTCATTGGCCTTAACAAAGCCATTTCCATTCATTTCCTCAGATGATCCTGTAGTTTTGCTTTCTTTTAACATCAGAAATTAATAGTAATTCTCTTTTTCATTGAGGCAGGCTTTAGCAATCCTGAAGAATCTCACATCCCAACCTCCCCATGAGTCAGGAGCAGTCACTTCCTGCGCTGGCTTTGTTGACGAAGCAGCATAAACAGGAAGAAACCCACTCACCTATTTCTTTTACTTACACACACACACACACACACACACACACACACACACAGCCATCTGTCAGAGAATTTGAGCATAAATACTAAGAGACACTTAAAAAAAAATTTTTTTTTTGGAAGGTCAAGGGTGAACAGATATGGCTGCAATCCTACACATACTTTCCTAGGAATAAACCTTACTGAATACAGTTGGATTTCAACTCTTGATTAAACATGCAAAGGGTCCAGCTGCACTTCATCATTAAATTATTTGAATTTGATCCCTGAGGAAAGGAAGCAAACTTCCCTCTCTGCCGATAAACACAGAGAGTCTGCATGTTATAAGGCCACTGTGGCTAGGATCGTTTGCATGCGTTTGCAAGGAGAAGCATACCACAACGTGAACAACCACAGCACTTCAATGCAGTGGCAGCCGGCTGGTGACCGTGGTGGAGCAGAAGGCAGTGACCAACTGTGGGTGGAGCCAGAGGCAACAGCATAGAATGAGCAGCTCCCTGATTGGCTGTAACTGAGAAGGCAGGCAGGTAGGGATTGGATGGGGGCAGAGAGAGGTTGATGAGGCACTGCCCCATGTGCCTTATGGACCAGGCTCCAATGCTACGGTGAGAATGAGTCAAGGTTATGACAGGCACATGGACACACACACAAACTACCCAGTAATAAGCAGGGCACAGCCAACATCCTCCCTCCCTTGCCAAGGTCAGCCTTAACCACAGGCGAGTGACACCCAGGGGTGGTTATTAAAGCCCAAATGTTTATTTATCTCAGGTATCCTGCAATAAACAGGAGGCCACAGCAGACACAGCAAGGACACCAGTTTTTGAAAGGCACACACCCCTGACTGCTTATGCACTTCAGAATTAAAGAGGGATCTGTTGTGCTCTAGCGACAGGACAGCGGTCATTAGCAGCTGTCCCTTGCAGCTCAGGACTAGAAAGCAGGTTTGACGGAGGCAGCTAGCCAGACACAAACAGTGGAGAGATGCTCTGCTTTGCACAGGGACAGGGGATTCTGACCCCTCATTTGCTATTTTGAACCTCAGCCAGTCAGATCAAGAAACACCTCCCCGCTTTCACATATGAGAGGAAGCATTTATTCGCACAGCACCTATTAAAACAATGGCATCCTCTCCCAGAAGATGCAATGACAGCCATGAATTTGGATGGCCACCCTGTCAAATTTGGCCTCCGAGGGATGGGGGATTATGATTTGGCCACAACTAGTACTCCAACCCCCCACCCTCGTTCTAGAGAAAAATGTGCCAGCATTTCTGTCACGATCTCATGCATGACTTGAAAGCAAAACTACAGGCCACATATGTAGGAAAACATTTACCCACACAATGAGCAACAAGCATGGGGCAGTGTGGTGTAGTGGGTAGAGTGCTGGACTAGGACCTGGGAGACCAGGCGGGCGCAGGGCACAGAGGGTTCATGGGGCCATGCTGTGTAGCCTGCCTGCCCACCCACATAAGGGGAAGCCTGGCCAGCTGACTGGTGAGGGGGCTGTGGGTCTACCGGCAAGGTAAGGCCAGGCTCCGGTGCCCAGAGACCTCCAGTGCAGGGGCGCCTGTCCTGTGCCCCCTCTAAACCATGTGCCCAGGGCTATGGCCCCTCTGGCCCTCCTCAATCTACTCCCCTGTTTCAAAGCAGTGTACACACCATTGTAAAGAACCAGCCTGTTTATTATAGCCAAATAAGGTCAAACAGCAGCAGCAAGTTCTTTTAAAAAGCATCAAATAAACCTGCATGTAAATTAAAAGACAGAACATAAAAGAGAAAGTAAAATGCCCTCGCAAACCATCCAAGATAAAAGAAGCTTGAGCAAATAATAATTTTAAGAAGTCTTAATCTTGTGCCTTAGGCTGTGTACACACCATACATTTAAAGGACATTTAACATGCGTGCGCACAGACACACACAGAATCCTTGGAACTGCAGTCTGTTAAGGGTGCCAGGAACTGTAACCGTGAGGAGAAACTACATTTCCCAGGATTTTTATTTTTTTTTTAGGAGGGGGAAAAAACTTAAAATGTATGCTGCATATATAGGGATTCCCCCCACTTATGGGTGGGTTACATTCCAGGCCCCGCATGCGTAAGTGAAATTGCATAAAGCGGGGAGCGCCCTCTAAAAAGCCTCTGGATGTCTATTTTCCCCTGCTCTCCAGCAGTCTCTCCTGCTCGTTCTTTGTGCAGTCCAGACGATCTGCTGTTGCAGCTCTGGGGCCAGCAGGAAGCTGGAGGACATGTGGGAAAGTGGCTGCTGCGCTACCCCACACAATAGCTGTTAGGCGGTGAGGCTGAGCAGCATAAACCAAGTCCTACTGTGCCTTTAGTCTCTTTGGAGCTTCCTCCGCCCTCACTGATATCCTCTTAGGGCTCCTGGGAGGGTCTTCTCGTGAGCCACAAAGAAGCTTCAGCTCTCTCACATTTCTGAGTATGATTCAGTTTATTTATTTATTTCCTGGCACCACGCAAATATTTGGTTGCACGCAAGTAGAATGTGCATAAGTGGGGTGGGGGGGATGCCTGTAATCAGCAAAGGTGCCAGGAGGAGTTCTGGGGCTAGGATGGGGCTACCACCAAGAAGGCTCTGGTAATGCCCACACCATACATTTAAGCCACACAGCAACAATTCCCGGCACCCTTCCCAAACTATAATTCCCAGGATTCTTGGTGGGGAGCCATGTGCCTTAAAAGTATGGCGTGGATCTGAGCTTTGGCATTTCCTAGTCCAATAAGGGTACTGTCAGGTTTCCTTCCACTCACTCCAAATTCTGCAGAAGCCTTTTAGAAGATGGCTTCCGGGTCCAGCACCTTAACCACATGCCTTGGCCAATAGCTTTCCACCACCTGGCCTGGTCTGAAAAGCAACTGGAGGCAGCTTCATTAACATGTGACCCCTAGCCTTAATGAAGATGTTGGAGGCCTTCCTCCTGCCAGCTCTCCACCCTCACCCAGCAGCTGGGACAGGTCACAAGACTGGAAGCCCTCCAGGTTCCCTCAGGATCAAAGGCTCAAGGCAGACAGCACACCAAGTATCCTGTTTTGCATCTGAGCTTGTCTTGCCTCTAGGCAGACAGAGAAAGTTGCAATTAAGCACTTAAGGGTGTTTATATGCCTTGAAAAGGATGGAGGATCAGCTGGAAAGAAACATCACTGCCTTGTTTGGACAGCAGAAGAGACAAGAGGTGGAAATGGGCAGAGGGCCTTCTTGGCAGTGGCACCCTCCCTGTGGAATGCCCTCCCATCAGATGTCAGGGAGATAAAGAATTATGCAAGTTTTAGAAAACGCCAGGGAAGTTTTTGTTTTTATTTAATTTTTAATTTTATTTATAAGTTTTCAGTTGTACACTCATATCATTTTACATTCTTGTACAATAATTCTTTTGGACAGTTCTTTGTACATCTTAGGTAAAGGTAAAGGGATCCCTAACCGTTAAGTCCAGTTGTGGACGACTCTGGGGTTGCGGCGCTCATCTCGCTTGACTGGCCGAGGGAGCGGGCGTACAGCTTCCAGGTCATGTGGCCAGCTTGACTAAGCCACTTCTGGCAAGCCTGACCAGCGCACGGAAACACCGTTTACCTTCCCACCGGAGTGGTACCTAATTAACTACTTGCACTTTTTTCCCGACCTACTAGGTTGGCAGGAGCTGGGACTGAGCAACGGGAGCTCAGCCCGTCATGGGGATTCGAACCGCTGACCTTCCAATCGACAAGCCCCAGGTTCTGTGGTTTAGACCACAGCGCCACCCGCGTCCCTTGTACATCTTAATTAGCTGTATATACAGTAATACATTCATCTTGTTTTCAGCCTTCTCGTGTCCTTTATTGTCAACTGCTGGTCAGAAGGTATCCCCTACTTGGAATTCGTATTTAAGATCAAATTTTTGTAAATATTCCCCTAAATATTCCTACTCACTCCCCGTCTAGTTATCATCTACAGGTCTTACTTCGGATGTCATACTTGCAAGCTTCACATATTCAATTAATTTATTACCCTTTGTTATTTCCCTGGGGTCTCCCTTTGTTTTCAATATCTTGTGTATACTATCCTTGCCACTGTTGTTGCATATAAGAATAAGTAATGGGCTTGGGGTGGGTGTGTAACTCATTCCCAATTATGCCAAGAAGTTTCTGGTTTCTTAGGAAATGTATTTTTTTTAAAAAAATAATAACTCGTTGGACACCCAAAATTTCCCAAAATTCATTTGCTCGATCACATTTCCACCATAAGCGAATAAATGTACCCTCATCTTCCAGACATTTCCAACAGAGTTTTGAATCTTTTTTATTCATTTTGGCCAGTTTGACTAGTGTCAAATACCATCTGTATTGCATTTTATTTTATTTTTGCATTTCTCTAATTTGGTAAAAAGCAGAGAAGTTCATTGTTTGCTTCCATAATTTTTCCCACTCGTCAATTTAAACATTATGCCCAATGTCAACGGCCCACATAATCATTGCTTCTTTTATAAGTTCGTCTTTAGTTTCCCATTCTAGCAATAGCTTATATAATTTAGAATATAGTTTTTTATTGGGCCCCAAAATCAGTGTTTCATATTCTAAACTTTCTTGAATAAATCCTATTTCCTTATATTTTTTGAACTTCTCATTTGTTTTGAGATACTGAGAGCAATCAGGTATCCAATTAAAAATATCCTGCCTGTCTCTTAGTTATATGTTGCCCTCATGGTATTCAAGGAGGCCTTTATATTTCCCCCAAGTCCTATCCATATTTAGTCTTTTTATTGCAACTGCTTCTACTGGTGAAATCCAACCGGGGGTCTTTTTTTCTAAAAAGAAAAGAAACCCAGCCAGATGGGCAAGGTCTAAATAAAATACTAATACTAATAATAGTTACTTGGCCAACAATGCAATCTGAACAACAATTAGTTTTGTAGCCTCTGGCTTTGATTTAGCCCAGTCTCTCTGTCACATATAAACAAAGGAAAGGGAGGGAGGTGGGAGAAGAACTGCTGTCCCTGCATGAGAACTTAAAATGTGTTTTTACATGTAAAGCCTGCCTTGCTTTGCAGGCACATACCTCCACATGTGTTGGGATTGTCCCAAAATTCAACCCTTTTGGACAGCAGTCCTACAAGAAATATGCAAAATAAGTAAACAGGTATTAGAAGCTACCCCATCACTGGCCTTATTGAATATTTTCCAAGACAATAATGCTCACACGCTATAAAGAGCTTATTATAACCCACCTACTCTCAGCAGCCACAAGCATCATAGCTAGACACTGAAGATACCTGTGAGAAGTGAACATGGACCACTGTATGGGAAACAGCCTTACTAGAAAAACTAACCAACAGACTAAAACTGAAATGGGGACAAATAAAAGAGAACACCTTATCCCTGGAGTGGCTCCCCTTTATTACACACACAGCCCAACAAGAGAACAAGAACACACCAACAGTATATGAATCAATATGGCAACCCCTCCCCTCCCTCAAACAAATCTCACTGCAGTCAACTAAAGGCAACCAACCATGCCATGCCCCACCAACCTCTCTCACTTCCAATGAAAACTAATAAATGAATAGAAAGAGGAGAAAAGAGTCGGCGGAAGAAGATTGGAAGAAATTTAAAGACTATTTACAGAAATATTGCAAAATTAATGAATGTTAGAATGATGTCGGATAGAAATTAAGTGGTTTCCAGCTGTAACGCTTTAAGAGAATATGGAAAAAAAGGTTTAGAAATAAGTTAAAATTTATTGATAAGGATTTATTGATAAGGATTTGCTGAACTAACAATTTGAATTGGAATACAAAAAAGGGAGGTATGAGGAGGTCTGGGAAATAAGTTAATGAAAAATAAGTAATGGAAACTTTATGTGTTTTTTAATTATTTTTTATTTTTGTATTTTTGTTATTTTTTCTTTTTGATTTTTATTGTATTACTATTGAAAACTTTAATAGTAGTATTGAAAACTTTAACGTCTGCGTGTCTGCGCGTGCCACAATTCGCCGCTTCCGCGCATGACATTTTGCGCATCTGCACATGCACGTGATGTCATTTTGAGTATTTGCGCATACGCGAGCAGCAAAACCCAGAAGTAACGCGTTCCGTTACTTCCAGGTGGCCGCGAAGCGTAACCTGAAAATGCTCAACCTGAAATATATTTAACCCGAGGTATGACTGTATAGCTTTAAGAGAGGATTGCACAAATTCACGGAGGACAAGGCTATTGGTATGGCTACTAGCCACTGCACTGAAAATTTTGTGGGTGCCTGGGCACCCACCACCCTGCAGAGACAGTGCCAGCCATGATGGATATACTGTCTCCATGGTCAGAGCAGCAATGCTTCTGAATACCAGTTGCTCCAACAGGAGAGGAGAGTGCTCTTGTGTTCAGCTTACAGAGGACCCAGTTTGAAACCTTGGACAGCTGCTGCCAGTCAGTGCAGTGTAGACAATACTGACCTAGAAGGGCCAACAATCCGACTAAGTACAGCTTCCTATGTTCCTACAGCATGACTAAAGATTTGATTGAAGCTTTTAGGACGGTAGCTCAATGGTAGAGCACCTTTTCATTCATTCATTCAGCCTTTATTGGCACAATTTAGACAACAGAATCATAAAAGAGAGGGAGGGAAAAAAGCACCTATCCATAAAGCACTTGTAATCCAGTCATATTAAACACATAAAACATATAAAAGATTCAGTAGCCACCATTAAGTTTTAAATTTGACTTTAAAAATCTTGGCTAAATATCCTGAAACAATCTCAGTAGTTTCGGGTATATCATCCCTCAACAGATACTAGATTACAGGTTCTTAAACTTCAAGGGAGCCACAAGTAGATTTCTCCGAAGAATATCGAAGAGAAGGCAGTCCAAAATTATATGGTATATTGTATCCAGTGTACTCATACCCAGCGGCATATCAACCTCCAACGGTGCCTGGAGCAGACTTTTTTTAGGGCAGTCACCAAATTTCCATAGCTGCCGATTTCTACCACCCCTTGCAGCACCCTACAGACCCCTGTGCTACTTTGCATGTAGAAGGTCCCAGCTTCAATACCCAGCACTGCCAGGTAAGTCTGAAAGAGGTACTGTCCTAAAGCCTGGAGAGCTGCTGCCAATCAGTGTGGTCATTATTGAGCTAGACAGAGCAATGGCCTGACTCAGTATAAAGTGGTATCTTGGGTTACAGATGCTTCAGGTTACAGACTCTGCTAACCCAGAAATAGTACCTCGGGTTAAGAACTTTGCTTCAGGATGAGAACAGATATTGTGTAGCAGTGGCGCGGTAGCAGCGGGAGGCCCCATTAGCTAAAGTGGTGCATGCTCTAGTTATCTCCCGCTTGGATTACTGCAATGCGCTCTACGTGGGGCTACCTTTGAAGGTGACTCGGAAACTGCAATTAATCCAGAATGCGGTAGGTAGACTGGTGACTGGGAGTGGCCGCTGAGACCATATAACACCGGTCCTGAAAGATCTTCATTGGCTCCCAGTACGTTTCCGAGCACAATTCAAAATGTTGGTGCTGACCTTTAAAGCCCTAAACGGCCTCGGTCCTGTATACCTGAAGGAGTGTCTCCACCCCCATCATCCAGCCCGGACACTGAGGTCCAGCACCAAGGTGTGGTTACAGGGAACCAGGCAGAGGGCCTTCTTGGTAGTGGTGCCTGCCCTGTGGAACGCCCTCCCAGCAGATGTCAAGGCAATAAATAACTATTTTACTTTAAAAAGACAACTGAAGGCGACCCTGTTTAGGGAAGTTTTTAATGTCTGATGCTGTATTGTTTTTAATATTGAGTTGGAAGCCGCCCAGAGTGGCTGGGGAAACCCAGCTAAATGGGCGGGGTATAAATAATAAATTGTTGTTGTTGTTGTTGTTGTTGTTGTTGTTGTTGTTGTTGTTGTTGTTGCTGCTGCTGCTGCTGCTGTTATAAAGTGGTACCTCAGGTTAAGAAGAACAGTTTCAGGTTAAGAATGGACCTCCAGAACTAATTAAGTTATTAACCTGAGGTACCACTGTAAAGTACATCTCCCCATGATATTTGAGTCAGGTTACTATCCCCAGCCAGCTTGTCAGTGCTGCATAGTAATTGAGTTAACTATTGTTGTAAGGAACAATTAGATGGGTGTATGCATCATTCTTTCTTTACAAAAGTCTTTTACAGGCCACCACGCAAGCCTCAAAAGGCCGCCCAAGGCAGTTCTCAACATTCAAAATGAAAATTAAAGACGCAAACCATAAAATCAGAAAGTAATTAAACGGAGCCAAAGAAAAAACCCCACAACCATCCACAACTGGCTGGAATAAAAAGGTATTTAAACTGCCCTGTCTAAAACATGCACACACATACAGACTGAGCATGGGGCCAGTTGAATCTCCTCTGGGAGTGGGCTTCCACGAATGGAGTGCCACAACATAGAAGGCTCTGCTCCATGTCCCAAGCAAAGGTGGCTCTCCAGGTGTTAGGATGTGCAGCAGCACTTTTGATAATATATGCAGTCACCAGGCAGGTTCATACTGAAGGAGGCAGTCATTTAAAGTATCCCGGTCCCCAAATGCTCATGGCTTTAGGTAATGAGCAGCACCTTGAACTGAAGTGAACTGGGATCCAGTGCAAACCAAAGGAAATCAGAATGACCTGGCTGTGCTCTAGAAGGCTCCTCCCTTCCTCACCTGTCACCAGAAAGCAGCCTTTCCATCAGGCTGCAGCAGAGGGAGAGAAGGGAAGCAAGGTCACCCCATCAGCTCAACTGAAAGACCAGCAACTTTTGGTTCCTCCTCACCTTAAACTGTTTCCCTGTTCACTGGAATAACTCTGCTACCTAAAAAAAAAAAGTCCCTGGGTTTCCTCCCCCACCGCTCCCTCTGTATCCCCTTTCTCCCTTCTACGCCATGTCTTTCAGAAAGTAGGCACAAAAGTTATGGATTTCTTATTATCAATCTATCTGAGCTTCTCTAGGACCCATTTTTGGCTGAAGAGTCTAAATCCAACAAGACTCCTTTGAACCTTATTGCGAGACCCTTTCCAGCCACCCCTCCCCGTGCCCGCTTCTTGAAGTTTCTCCTTCCCAGCCCCCAAAGTCTGAAACAGAACCCCTCAATCTATATGTCCTCTTACAGACCTGCTCAAATTTTGGAAGAAAGCTTTCCTGCCCTGCCCTTAAAAAAACCCCCAACACTGTCAATGCTTATTTGAAGTGCATGATCTCCTACCTCTTGCAAACAGAGGGGGGGGGAAAGAAATCTGGGATCTATTCCCAATCCTTCTCCTGCAAATCATGCTAGCTTCTCCCTGTGCACAGGCATCTATAGGAATATTCCTTGGGGTGGTGGGAGGGAAAGGAAAACACTGAAAGTGCAGATCTGGTTAGTTTCTCACCCCAAAAATAATAATAGTGCCTATCTCAGTTTCTACAATGCTAGAAACTGGCCTCTTTTTACAAAAATCAAAGCTGGGAATCCGGGTATTATGGCTGGCCAGGCAGAGGAGGAGTATTGCTCCCCTTGTGGGCATTAATGTCCCTGTAGAGCAGTGCTTCCCAAACTTTTTCATAAACTCATCCTCAGTGGCGCCTACCAGTGGCGTAGCGTGGGTTGTCAGCACCCGGGGCAAGGCAAGTAATTTGCGCCCCCTAACCCATGGATTTGCGCCCCCTAACCCGTGGATTTGCGCCCCCTAACCCTAACCCCCAGATGTTGCACCCGGTGCGGCCGGCCCCTCCTGCACCCCCCACGCTACGCCACTGGGGGAGGAAGCAAAGCAGAACCTCAAGGGATTTGTTGAAGCTGTTATAAATCAAGTGTTGTTGTTGTTATTATTATTATTCTCATTCATAAATAGGGCATGTTGAAAGCTTACCAGTGCCCTGCTGTTGCAATCCTTTACTCTCTGGAGGGCTTTTTTTTAAAGCAGAAAGATGGGTTTAAATGTCTTTTTAAAAAGAATCAAAAGTGGTGTTCACATTTACTAGGCATTATATTCCTACAAAACAAATTCTCATTAACCTTTATTTTTTTAAGTTAAAGTATGTTTGCTGCTGTTGTAGCACTTTTACCTCACAGCTTTATCCTAACCTAAAACATGCCTGCTTAGCCCCACTGTGCTCCATGGGGGTCGTACTTCCAGAGGAAAGTGCAGAGTTGGACCCAGTCCTATCTTTGCACAGATGGAAAAATTGTCTGACATATATTTGTCAGACGTACATTCTTAAGGGAGGGGATTGGCAAACTCCAGGTCCGGGATATGTGTTCTCCTTTTACTATGGGAAAAGATTTCCCGAAGGTAAACCATCCATAAAAAAAATTATGAATGGGTGGCGACGTGGCAAGCCTACACAGCTCTTATTATCAGGGCTCGTCGCCACTGTCTCCATGCGGCTCGCAAGCCCTTGGCGTCTCCAACCTTTCAGGCGTCTATATTATTATTAATATCCATCCTATACCCCTCCGCCTCGACCGCATCGCCCTGCGTCTCCATCCGCGCGGCGAGATTTCCAGGGCGACAGGGCAGGCGCTGCTGCTATGCAGACTCCCTCACGCTGGAAGCCAAGCCCGCGTCCCATGTTGTGCGCCCTTTTCCAAAGAGGAAGCCGAGCGTGGCGAATGGGACACAGACTGCCATTGTCCCCGCGACATTTTAATAACCCGCACCTACAATATTCAACCTGTTGTTTGCACAGGGGACAACCCTGCGACACAAAAAGAACCCACCCAATGGGGGCCGGCAGGCAAAGCGCCTGGGCAGAGAGACTCGGTGCTCCCAGGCGCCACGGTCCTCAGCCGAGGGGACTCCCGCGCGGCGTGGGCGAGGAGGAGGAGGCGGCCCCCGCACCCGCGGTTTCCCTCAACAACCGCCTGGGCGTTTTGCCCGAGAGGCACGCCAAGGGCGCCTCACTGCCCTTCCACGTGAGAAGGACCAGGCTCGCCGCTCCTCCTTTAAAAAAGGGGAAACGGTGAGAGGTTTCTTGGAAGACGCGTTTGTTCTGCTGCCTCCACTCTGGGAGGCTCGCGCGTTTAAAATCCAAATGGCGTCGTGCCAGCTGCTGGGAATCGCACTTGTTGGGGATGCTCCCCGAGTCGCGCCCCCCCAGATTTTGCGCCCGGTGCGGCCGGCACCCCTGGCACCCCCCACGCTACGCCACTGGCGCCTACTCTACCCTAGAAAAATCATTTTTCAGAACAGCCCACTAAAGAAGATAGCAACACGATAAAATTCAAAACTGGAACAATGAATTCCACATTTATACAAAATCCCATTAAAACTGTTTACTTTCATTAATTCAACAAAATTAACTTGATCCAGTGATACCAGCTTTCCCAAGCTGACAGTCATTTACACCTCCAGCACTGCTCTCTGCCACCCTTAAAGGTAAAGGGACCCCTGACCATTAGGTCCAGTCGTGGCCGACTCTGGGGTTGCGGCGCTCGTCTCGCTTTACTGGCCCAGGGAGCTGGCATACAGCTTCCAGGTCATGTGGCCAGCATGACTAAGCCGCTTCTGGCGAACCAGAGCAGCGCATGGAAATGCCGTTTACCTTCCCGCCGTAGCAGTACCTATTTATTTACTTGCACTTTGACATGCTTTCGAACTGCTAGGTTGGCAGGAGTGGGCCCAAGCAATGGGAGCTCACCCCGTCGCGGGGATTCAAACCACCAACCTTCTGATCGGCAAGTCCTAGGCTCTGTGGTTTAACCCACAGCGCCACCCGTGTCCCAAATTAATTCCACCCTTAGTGCCCCCTAATTAATTCCATCCACCCCCACAAGGGGTGATATCCCCCACTTTGGGAACCACTACTGTAGAGCATTGGGAGCAGGGACAATACAGGAACATAAAAAGCTGCCTTATGCAGGGCCACATCAAAGGCCCATCTAGCTCTGCGTTCCCTTACACTGACTGGCTTTCCAGGGTTCCTGATAGGGTTCTCTCCCAGTCTGGCGCTTTCTGCATGCAAAGCAGCTGCCCTACACCACTGAGCTTCAGCTCTTCCCCACAAACATAGGACGTTGCCGTCTACTGTCCCATATAGCTCAGTATTGCCTACACAGACTGAGAGCAGCTCTCCAGGATTTGAGACTTTGGTGTCTCTTCTAGCCCTATCAGGAAGTGCTGTGAACTGAACCTGGGAACCCTCTAAATGCAAAGCAGATGCCCTAACAACTGAGCTGCACACCACTGCCCAGAATGAGCCCCTTTCACAAGCAAAAAAACCCCCTGCATCTACACCAGGCTTCCTCAACCTCGGCTCTCCAGTTGCTTTGAGACTACAGTTCCCATCATCCCTGACCACTGGTCCTGCTAGCTAAGGATCACGGGAGTTGTAGGCCAAAAACATCTGATGGGCTGAGGTTGAGGAAGCCTGATCTACACGTATTTCCCAGGAGGCTGACAGAAGTCACGTCAGGTAACACCATCCACACCTCCCCCCCACCACTCCCAACATAACACTCCCAGAGGCTTGTCTGTCTATCACCAGCATCTCCCCTTGATTCTCACAAAGTGCGCCAAGTACATGATGGCTCAGGTTTGTTCCATTTTTCCACCCCCCTCTTCCTCTCCTGAGTGCTATTTGCAGAGGTCTCCGTGTAAAATTAAACTGAGGACACTTTAGCGTACAATGGCTCATTAACCACTTTGGCTGCCTGCCAGGAAGGGGGTTGGGAATATGAGAGAGAGAGAAGAGAAGAGAAGAGAAGAGAAGGAGAAAAGAGAAAGAGGCAGACATCAAAAGCCAGTTATATTAACATCAAAAAGTCCAAGAAGCAGCTCATTGTGGGGAGGAGGGGGACGGGAAGACAAATTTCTAGCTGTCGTCAAAAGTATCTGAATGGGGGGAACTGACACAGGCGAAAAGTAACATAAAATTGTGGACTAATATAAAAAACAGCTATAGGCTACTTCATATTCCATTCAGCCCTTAAAAGGAGTGCTATTGTGCATGTGGTTTTCCATATGTACACACACCTGCACTGCGTCATGGGCTTTACATGCACTGCATCATGGGCATCCACTGAATGGGGGTAAAGGGAGGTAGCTTTCCCACCATGAACAATCCATAATCCCCAGACTTACAGATTTCATTTTCTTAAAAAAGAACCCTAGATATGTGACAAAATGTACAGGAACTACTTCGCTCTCTCTCTCTCTCCCCCTCCCTCCCTTTCTCCCTCCCTCGTGTGTGTGTTTTCAGTATTTTACTTTGTGCCCCACCCAGTTAAAAATCCCTGCCAACACCTATAAGCATCACAGCAAAGCGATGGCAGCACCTGCAGTCTCCTAGGCCACCAGAAGATCTCATCTTTGCTCCTTCCCCAGAGCTAGGCAGAGATATTACTTGTGCTGGATCAGGGCAAAGGCCCATCTTTTTCAGCATCCCAATCTCACAGTGGCCAACTAGATGACCCAAAGGGAAGCTTGCAGGCATTTTAAAACTAAGGATTAGATCCCTCAAAATGGTCACCTTGCACGGTTTGAAACGAGTATTAGACAAATTCCTGGAGGCCACCAGTGATTACTAGCCACAATGGCTATGTTCTCCCCTCCACTGTCAGAGGCGGTTTGCCTCTGAACACTGGTGCTGGGAATCACAAATGGGAAGAGTGGCTATTGCATTCATCTCCTGCTTGTGGGCTTTCCAGAGGTATCTGGTTGGCCGCTGTAGGAACAGGGTGCTGGAGTAGATTGAGCTACTGACTTGATCCAGCAGGGATCCTGCTATGCTCTTTTGTCAAATGCGCAAAGTTTACCCCTTGAGAACAACCAGCTCCACTCTGCGAGGTAAAATAGACTGAGAAAAAGAGAGCAGCCCTTGGTCACCTAGTGAATTTTATAGCCGAATGGGGACTTGAACCTGGCACTCCTCAAGTCCAGCTCTCTAACCAGAATGCCACTCTGGGAAGGAACATCCAACACATCTGAATCAAAGAGTTAAAATGGCACTGGACTGAACCGCTGGTTCACAACTAACACATACATATTAATAACCAGTAATGAGCATTTCTGTGGGATTTTGAATGCTCAAAAGACTTTACCACTGCCCTATAAGGTAGGCCAGCATTAGTACCACCATATTGCAGTCAGGAGGCTGAAGCCAAGAGCTGGCAGTTTGCCTAAAGCAGGGATGGGGATGGCCCTCCAGATGTTGCTGGACTACTTTGCCATCATCCCTCACCACTAATCAAGCTGCCTGGGGCTGATGGGAGTTGGAGTTGAAAACCTTATGAAGGGCCACGGGTCCCCCATTCCTTCACCAAAGCCCCCTAGCAATTACAAATACAAAGGGACTGCTCAATCTATGAGCCTCCATCTCTCATTGAGGATGGTAGACAGGAAGAGACAGCATTTTGTTTTGCTAACCCTAGGCTAGAGATGGGGAACTCCAATCATCCTTGCTGGCTGAGGCTGATGGAAGCTGCAGCCCACCAGCAACTGAAGAGCCACAGGTTCTCCATCTCTGCCATAGTTTATGTTCAAGAAGCTTCTACTTCCAAAGTTAGGACACTTCAGCTAATGTATGGCCAAGGTCTGCTTCTCTGCAACTGCCCCCATTTAATTAAAGTCCTGTCTGCTGGGGCAGCGGAACACGAGCCTTGCTCCATCTTCTGCTCTTCAGATATTTGGGGACTCTCTCATGTCTCCGCTTAATCTGATCTTCTCTAGGCCAAACATATTAAGCTTTCCTTTCAGCACTTGGTTTCTCTGGCTCCTCACCATCCTCCTCACGCTACTCTGGTGACCTCCTTAGAAGGCAGCATCCAGAACTAATTAACAGTATTCCAGATTTCACCAGACAAGTACAGAATAGAACGGAGCTACTATTCTCACTATGCTTTCATCAATGCAGCACACTTATTTTATTTATTAAATTTCTATGCCCCTTTCATCCAAAGATTATGAGGGGTTTACAGTATAAAAGCACAAAAACACAACATGATTTTTAAGTAGCTGCCTCACTGTTGGTTCAAGTTGTCCATTATCATAAGGACTTCAAAAAAACCCAGATGCACCTACATGCACCCAACTTATAAAACTACTGTCTTTTTGAGCAGCAACACTGTTGGTGGTCAATCCCTGCCCTCAAATATCTCAGTCCACTTACCTTGCGACGCAGTAGCTGAGCCTGGGGTCCTCCACTGCCTTCAATTTCATACCGGACACTGTTGAAGAGGGAGACACCATACTGTTCCTCATAGAACTGGCAAAACTCGGCCAGGACCTTGCCAGTCTTTTCTGGAAGTTAAAGAAACACATTCAGATGTAACAGCAGAAATACAAAAGATCAACCCTTTTGCGGGTTATGGGGAGATGATCTGGTACTTGGCAGGAAGTGGGACAAATAGAAGCACTGGCTATGTAGCCCACATGGTGTCCTGAGGATGTTGCTACAACTCCCATCAGTTCCAACGAGCATAGACAATGGACAAGGATAGAAATTAGAGTCCAGATACATCAAGAGAGCAAAAGGTATCCCCCAACCCTGCAGAGGATTCTCTTCTTCTGCTGCTTGTTGTCGTATCTATATCTCAAATGCTCTAGCATAGATTTTGAAAAAGGAAAAGGCATGTTACACCTTTCAACATGTCATAGTAAAAAGGGGAATGTGCTTGGGGCACCGCACTTCTTTTATCAGGGATGTCCTACTTCAGGGGTCCTGTGCTTCAAGGGTGGGAGAATCCAGCAGCAGACCTACAGCCTGAACTGTTATGGGGGCCCCTTTGCAACCAGCAACAAGGTTTGGGTAACCACTGTTATCATCTTCAATGGGGTTGTTTACAACGTCTGTGATAAAAAGGTAAAGGTAAAGGTACCCCTGCCCGTAGGGGCCAGTCTTGACAGACTCTAGGGTTGTGCGCTCATCTCACTCTATAGGCCGGGGGCCAGCGCTGTCCGCAGACACTTCCGGGTCACGTGGCCAGCGTGACAAGCTGCATCTGGCGAGCCAGCACAGCACACGGAACGTCGTTTACCTTCCCGCTAGTAAGCGGTCCCTATTTATCTACTTGCACCCGGAAGTGCTTTCGAACTGCTAGGTTGGCAGGCGCTGGGACCGAACGATGGGAGCGCACCCCGCTGTGAGGATTCGAACCACCGACCATGCAATCGGCAAGTCCTAGGCGCTGAGGTTTTACCCACAGCGCCACCCGCGTCCCTTAACGTAACATCTGTGATACCGACTCCCAAACTTTGGGATTGTTGAAATATATACCTCAGAAAAATCAAACAATTTGAGTTGTCCAACTCAAATTTGGTCTACTAGACCCAAAACAGTGTGGTTCTGGGGCCCCTCCAGGATGAGGGGCCCTGAAGCTGAAGCTTCATTAGTTTCATAGTAGATCTGCCCCTTGGAGAACCTCCAAGCCTTTCTCTTTGACCTTCTGGATTCTCTCCAGGCCATCCCTCCTCTCCCTAGGACATCCCCTCATCAGCCCTGCTTAACACCCAGAGTGTCTTTTGCCTGGCTGGAATGTTGAACCCAGACAATGCCTCTTGCTTATCTGGATGGAGAACAGAGAGGGACGTGTATATGTGTGTGTATCGAAGCTAGCCTGCTGCAGAAAGGAATTCACTTACATTAGTTGCTCCACACACTTTTGCTTCTGGCCCTACCCACCGCTGGCATGTGACCATCAGAAGATTTTCCAGAAAGCAATGTGGTCCTTGAGCTGAAAAGGATTCCTTACCCCAGCTGTAATTGGATCCTGCATACAGCAGGGAGATGGACTAGATCAGTGTTGGCCAAACTCAGCCCTCCAGCTGTTTTGACTATAATTCCCATCATCCCTGACCACTGGTCCTGTTAGCTAGGGATGATGGGAGTTGTAGTCCAAAAACAGCTGGAGAGCCAAGTTTGGCCATCACTGGACTAGATAATCTCCGAGAGCACCTTCTAACTCTTTAATTCTCTCCACCAGGTAACTTCTAATACCAATAGCCAATTGGGAACAGTAAGAGACAACAGGGCTTTGTTTGTAGGGGGGGAAAGTATACACACACACACACACACACACACCACTTCCCTATGAGATGAGTCAAAACAAGAGACTGCCTTACACCTCAGTAAACCAAGTTCTTACGTCATGGTGAAAAGATGTCCAGCCCTGTGTTGGCCAACTTTTCCTACGGATCATGCAGAGAGTAGTTGAAGGAGGCCAGAACACCTTGTGACTTTGGGGCAGCAGAGATCAAAAGTATTTATGTATTTTAAAAAACACATATTTATTTTAATGGTGAATGAAACTCTTCCTTTTAGTGTTATTGGACCTCGTCCATGAAAGTTAAAAACACCCCACGACAAAGGCAGGGAGTTAAGAACCTAAGAGCCTAACCCTAACCATAGTCCGCTGGGACTTTACCTGCCCATAACCTGTAGACCCAGAATGAGATGCTTTAGTGACTCTTACCAATAAATCTCTCAGAACTTCCAGGCATGGCAACAAGTACAAGTACAGTTCCAAAGAGGAGAGCCAGGACAATACCTACCTGTGCTACACCTGACATCATATATGATGCCCGGTGTGAGGCAGGTAAAAAAAAGGGGTGGGGGTAGCTGCTTGGTGTTTACAGGAAGCTGGCGGAGATCCCTTTGCATTGCTGGGTTGAACTGAAACCAGCAATGCAAAGCATCGTCTGGTATTTAGGGGCAGCTAAATAATCATTATTATTTGCTTCACGTCACTGTGAACTGAACTACAGGTGGAAGGCCCTGCCCACCAGCTAAAATTCCCCTGGGGGGACAGGTCAGAATCTATCCTGCTTGGCTGGATCATGTTCTCCAACGGCATGCTTGCAAATGCTCAGTATTAATACAGGTTTTAACCTAACCTGAACCCCAAATATAGAGTAATTCAGGAGAAATAACTATTCCTCACTTGGCACAACAAGCAGAGGAACAGAACAGGCAACCAGAGTTTTGGACACAGTCTGCTGGGAAGTTGTCCAACGCAAGCTCCACAGAAACAGGAGCAGCACAGGTGGATGGGTGTCATGCTGCAGAACATCCCAGCAGACTGGGCCTCTTGGAGAACAGCTGCCATCTCAGATTAATTCTGCAATGAACAAACAGACATACGCACTTGGGGAGGGTGGGAGGCAAGGTCTTTTGGGAACTAGATAAAAAAACAGCTCCTTTCATGCTAAAGGGAGTGACCTTTACCAATACAGATTAATGGTTCGTCGAAATATGGAAATAGGACACTGCCACATACGGAATCAGACCACTGGTCCATAATGCTCAGCGCTGTCTACACTGGACAGCAGTAGCTTTCCAACTTTTCAAACAGGGGTTCTCTCGCAGCTCAAAGAGGACATGAACATGGGACCTTCTGCATGCAAAGCATATGCTCCACCCATGAGCTACAATGATTCCCAAGGATAAGGAAAGAATTCCAGAGAGTAAGAAGGGGAGGGGGGGTAGGAAAAAGTAACTTTGAAATAGCATCTTTGAAAGAGGGCAGTCACATCCTGGAAGGACCCAGCCCAGCCCAAAACACAGCAGTTTCTTGAGCCTGATAGGGAGATTTCATGCTGGCTCTATGCGAGCCACAGGTTGCAAAATCAAGGAACCAAACATTATTTTATATTCTTCTCCTCCTTCATGATTCATATAGCAAACATTTTGTGCATATTGCTTTGCAAAGTACAAGAGGGCAGATGGCTAGTGCAAGAGAGTTGCAATATTCCAGCATTCTACAACTCAGACATAGGAACATAGGCATATATCAGGTCAGGGTATTGGTCCTTCTACATGGGACGCGGGTGGCGCTGTGGGTAAAACCTCAGTGCCTAGGACTTGCCGATCGCATGGTTGGCGGTTCGAATCCCCGCGGCGGGGTGCGCTCCCGTCGTTCGGTCCCAGCGCCTGCCAACCTAGCAGTTCGAAAGCACCCCCGGGTGCAAGTAGATAAATAGGGACCGCTTACCAGCGGGAAGGTAAACGGCGTTCCGTGTGCTGCTCTGGTGCCGGTTCGCCGGAGCAGCTTCGTCACACTGGCCACGTGACCCGGAAGTGTCTGCGGACAGCGCTGGCTCGCGGCCTATAGAGTGAGATGAGCGCAGAACCCTAGAGTCTGTCAAGACTGGCCCGAACGGGCAGGGGTACCTTTACCTTTACCTTATTGGTCCATCTAGCTCAGTGTTGTCTATACTGGTTTCAGGCAGAGGAGATTCCCAGCCCTACCTGGAGATCCTATTGGGGATTGAACCTGGAATCTTCTGCATGTAAAGCAGGTGCTCTACCACCCTCTCCCCCAATCCCAAATCATGCAGCACAAATTCAATGTGTGTGTGTGCCCATTCATCTCCCACTACAGATGCAGCTGGTGGTAAAGGTAAAGATAAAGGGACCCCTGACCGCTAGGTCCAGTCGCAGATGACTCTGGGGTTGCAGCGCTCATCTGGCTTTACTGGCCAAGGGAGCCAGCATACAGCTTCCGGGTCATGTGGCCAGCATGACTAAGCCACTTCTGGTGAACCAGAGCAGCACATGAAAACGCCATTTAGCTTCCTGCTGGAGTGGTACCTATTTATCTACTTGCACTTTGACGTGCTTTCAAACTGCTAGGTTGTCAGGAGCAGGGACCAAGCAACAGGAGCTCACCCCATCGTGGGGATTCAAACCGCCAACCTTCCGATCGGCAAGCACTAGGCTCTGCGGTTTAGACCATAGTGCCACCCGCATCCCTGCAGCTGGTGGTACTATAATACAAATGAAGCATTCTACCATTCTAAAAATGGCAGAATTTTAACAATAATGAATCAGAGCTGCCATCAGGAACAAGGGGAGTGTCCAGACAGGCTATCTATTTGCACATTTGGTTCTTATTCCAGACTTTCTAGTGCAATTATCCCATTGTTTTTCTAAGCACAACAAAAACCCTGATAAGCAAATTGCACTGGGAAACATGGGTATAACCAGCTTGTTTGTATAACTTGTATGTGAATAGTTCATAAAAAGCAGGGCCCAAAAACTCTATAGGAATGTTGTGGTTCCAAGCTGGAACCTACAGCTGCATCTGTGGGTACCTAAGAGCACTTTGGGCTTCGGGCTGCAAAACAGGAAGATAACAGGACTTTGGGCTTCGGGCTGCAAAACAGGAAGATAACACCAGAAACACATGCACTGTGACCCCTGTAATTACAGTCATACCTTAAAAGTCAAATAGAATCCATTCTGGAAGTCCGTTCAACTTCCAAAATATTCAGAAACCAAAGTGCAGCTTCCAATTGGCTTCAGGAAGTTCCTGCAGCCAATCGGAAGCCCCGGAGGATGTTCCGAGTTCCAAAAATAGTTTGCAAACGAGAACAGTCACTTCCGGGTTTGCGGTGTTCAGGAGCCAAAATGTTTGAGAACTAAGCTGTTCAAAAACCAAGGTACGACTGTATTTGTTGTTTTGCATTACAGATGACAAATAACCATGGTTTTCTCAAAAGTTTACAGTGGCCAGACAGGTGGCTCATGGGACACTGACAGCAAGCAGTACTTGAATGCACCAGTGCTTTCCCCTCCTGCAGTTTCCAGCAACTGGTATTGAGAAGAATTACTGGCCCCGCGATGGGGTGAGCTCCCGTGGTTCAGGCCCTGCTCCTGCCAACCTAGCAGTTAGAAAGCAAGTCAAAGTGCAAGTAGATAAATAGGTACCGCTCCAGTGGGAAGGTAAACGGCCTTTCCATGCACTGCTTTGGTTCACCAGAAGCGGTTTAGCCATGCTGGCCACATGACCCAGAAGCTGTCTGCGGACAAACGCCAGCTCCCTCGGCCTATAGAGCAAGATGAGCGTTGCAACCCCAGAGTCGTCCGCAATTGGACCTAATGGTCAGGGGTACCTTTACCTTTACAGTGGAATGAGACTGTAGGCTTCATAGCTAGCTGCCATTGACAGCCCATGAATTTGTCTAGTGCTCTTTTAAAGCCAGCCAAGTTATATAACAACAACAACAACTTATTATTTATACCCCGCCCAACTGGCTGGGTTTCCCAGCCACTCTGGGAGGCTTCCAACAAAAGATTAAAAATACATTAAAACATCAGTCATTAAAAATTTCCCTAAACAGGGCTGCCTTCAGATGTCTTCTAAATGTCAGATAGTTGTTAATTTCCTTGACATTTGGTGGGAGGGCGTTCCACAGGGCGGGTGCCACTACCAAGAAGACACTCTACCTGGTTTCCTGTAACCTCACTTCTCACAGTGAGGGAACCGCCAGAAGGCCTTCGGAGTGGGACCTCAGTGTCCAGGCAGAATGATGGGGGTGGAGATGCTCCTTCAGGTATACTGGGCCGAGGCTGTTTGGTGCCCATCCCCACATTTCATGGGAGTGAGTTCCACAGTTCTACCACGTGCCATATGAAATTCTTTCTTTTGTCTGTTCAACTCCACCAGACAGCCCTGAGTTCTGGTTCCCTCTCATGAGAGGGAAAAAGACTCTCCCCTCAACTACGTTCTCCACCCCATGTATTAGTTTATGCGCCTCTTATCATGTCCCCACCCTTTAGTCATCTTTTCTCTAAGCTAAAAGGTCCCAAACGTCATACTTAATACACAGCCACATGCTCCCTGGGACTGGCCAGACCTGATATTAACACAATGAGCATCCATCTGCCCTCCCCTGATCAACAGAGCAGTCCTCCATCATGATGCTCTTCAGCTCCTGTGATCAGACTATTTTATTTAAGTAAATAAGCCAATCAGTTAATTAAGTACTGTAATTAGTTATAATTATTATTAGCTTGGACAAACCCTGACAAAAGGTACCTTGTTGAAAATTGTGGAGAGAAGGCACCATCTAGCACACATTCATTTATTTATTTATTTAAATTTGTACACCACTAGATTGTTTTTGAAAAAGAAAAACCCTCCAATCATGGAAAATTCAGCGCCCTCCATATGATGCTGAACTACAACTCCCATCAGCCTCAGCAAGCACAGCCCATGGCCAGGGCTCATGGGAGTTGTAGTTCAGCAACATCAGCCGGTCCAGAGGTTCTCCATCCCTGGTATAGAAGACATCCATGCCTAAGGTTTTCATTTTCATCCCAGTCTGAAAAAAATGAAACATTTCTTGCACTATTCAAACCCCGATATTTTAAAAAAGATAGAAACAGAGGAGAAAAAATAAGTTCAACACCCAGGAATACTGTAGAAAATACTGGATTTGTTTGTTTATTAAAGGATGCACTGGCAAGAGTTTAACCAAGCACACTTGACCTCTCCATCTGCATGCGGTTATTGTTCATAGAAAAACCACAGTAGTTTCAAGATGAAAATGCAGAAATGGCTCTCTGCTTTCAATAAAGAACAGATGGGAAAAGCAAAAGTGTGTGTGTGTGTGGGTGGGTGGGTGGGTGAACTAAATTCAGTGCTGAATTGAACTACAGAACTTGCCCTTGCAGGGGGCAGTGACAACCACCAACTTTAATGGCTTTAAGGGAGAATAGGAAAAATTCACGGAAGATAAAGGCTCCAATGGCTACAAGCCATGATGACTATGTTCTGCCACCCCAGTCAGAGGCAGCAATACTTCTGGATACCAGTTGCTGGAAACCACAGGAGGGGAGAGAGCTCTTGTGCAGTGATCTGAGCAGCCACTATGAGAACAGGATGCTGGACTAGACAGGCCATTGCCCTGACCCAGCAGGGCTCCTCTTACATTATTAAAGCTTCCTCTTAAAGCAGCCCCAGTGGTGTTGTGTGTGCAGTACATTAGACTGTTGTGGTGCACAGGTACAGGTGAAACTCGAAAAATTAGAATACCATGGAAAAGTTCCTTGATTTCAGTAATTCAACTTAAAAGGTGAAACTAATATAGGAGATAGACCCATGACATGCAAAGCGAGATATGTCAAGCCTTTCTTTGTTATCATTGTGATGATCATGGCGTACAGCTGATGAAAACCCCAAATTCACCATCTCAGAAAATTAGAATATTCAATGAAATCAGCAAAACAGAGCAATACTGGACCTCTGAGAAGTGGAAGCATATCTCGCTTTGCATGTCATGAGTCGATCTCATATATTAGTTTCACCTTTCAAGTTGAACTACTGAAATCAATGAACTTTTCCACGATATTCTAATTTTTCGAGTTTCACCTGTACACAGGCAAACACAAGAGTCTTAAAGAGACAACAAATGGCTACTAGCCAAGATTATTATGTTTCCCCTCCGCTGTTGGGAGGCTGTGTGCCTCTGAATGCTGGTTGCTACAAATTGCGAAAGGGGAGAGGGCTGTTGTGTTCAGGTCCTGCTTGCAAGTTTCATACAGGCATCTGACTGGCCACTGTGAAAACAGGATTCAGTATTGGAATACTGGAGTAGGTACGGGCTGAAGCTCCTTTGTTGACTAGCAAGGCTGCTCTTGGGACGCGGGTGGCGCAGGAATTGCTGATGAGAAGGTCGGCGGTTCAAATCCCCGCGACGGGGTGAGCTCCCGTTGCTCGGTCCCTGCTCCTGCCAACCTGGCAGTTCAAAAGCAGGTCAAAGTGCAAGTAGATAAATAGGTGCCGCTCTGGCGGGAAGGTAAACAGCGTTTCCGTGTGCTGCTCTGGCTCACCAGAAGCGGCTTAGTCATGCTGGCCACATGACCCAGAAGCTGCACGCCGGCTCCCTCGGCCAGTAAAGCGAGACGAGCGCCGCAACCCCAGAGTCAGTCACGACTGGACCTAATGGTCAGGGGTCCCTTTACCTTTAAGGCTGCTCTTACACCTCAATAACTGTTGATATGTACCACTGCTGTACTGTGCATTTGGGGTCTGTTGACTGCAATAAAGCTCTCTCTCTCTCTCTCTCTGTGTGTGTGTGTGTGCACGCGCGTGCATGCACGCACTGGAATAGATGTACCAGTGGCCTGATTGAGCAGGCCACTTGCGTTCTTAGGTATCAGGACAACTAGAAAGAAGTCCTGAAGCATCCAAAGGCAGGAAGAGAGAAAAGTTGTGCTTTTCCACTGTCTTTGGCATGAACAAAAAGCCAGTTTTTCAATGCTTTCATTGAACATAAAAAAACCCCAAAAAACCCCACATTGTAAAGCCATAAAATTTGACAAAAGAAAATGATTAACAGGCTGGAGCAACTCCTCTGATGAGGAAAGGTTACAGGGAGGGAAGTTACTTAGGACTTGATAGAGATGAATAAATGATGCCTAGCATGGAGGAAGTGGCTGATCATACAAGAATCTAGAATGGTCACTCAATAAAATGGAAGGGTGGGAGATTCAAGGAAAGGGAAAGGAAGTACCGTATTTTTCGCTCTATAACACGCACCCGACCATAACACGCACGTAGTTTTTAGAGGAGGAAAATCCGTAGGCATGCCACCCGTAGGCATTCCCTCCATAACACGCACAGACATTTCCCCTTACTTTTTAGGAGGAAAAAAGTGAGTGTTATGGTGCAAAAAATACGGTCCTTCTTTACACAGTGGTTAATTGAACTATGGAATTCACTCAGGGCTAGATTTAGGTTTCATGAGGCCTTAAGCTACTGAAGGTAATGGAGCCCTTTATATGTCCAGCTGTCCTTTGTCAACAACAAATTGCCACTGTTTTTTGTGTTGAAGATATGCTATATGGTAATTTATGGACCTCATAGGTATCTAAAGCCATTCGCACGTAACAAAATATGTTTTTCCCCTCAAAGTAATTGTTGAACTGAAATATAATTAATAAGAAGTATATTAACAGTGAAATACAATTAAGAATAAGTATATTAATAGTGAAATAATTATTAAGCTCTAACTGTATGCATGTTTTATTTTATTTGTTTTTTTATCTTATATTCTGGAAATGTACATCCAGGGTTTTTTTCCACTTTAAATTTTTTGGGGGGCCCCAAGAGAGTGGGGCCCTAAGCTATAGCTTGTTTAGCTTATACGTAAATCTGGCACTGAATTCACTGCTGCAAGAGGCAGTGATAGCCACCACCTTAAATGGCTTTAAAATGGGTTTAGAAAAATGCAGGGAGGATAAGGCTGTCAGTGGCTATGAGTCCACCAGCAGGACATTTTCAGTTATGGCTCACTGCTTGTGAAATTCTCTCCCAAGGGAGGGCTTATCCACACTTCCTTTTGTCCCGTGCCTGGAAAGCGTGCACCCTCAGAAGTTCTCAGCTTGCCCTATGCTTTCCAGGCATGGATCCAAGTGATTGTCTGCCTGTCCCAGTGTTTCACCCAGGAAAAAGGTGCTCTTTAGTGCTAAATCAGGGCAGACATCAACCTGCACAAAATCTGCTTGCTCCGATTCAGTGCTGATAAGTGGGTTCCTCCAGGGGATAGTGGCAGGAAAAGCCACTATGTTCCACACGGTGCCATCATCAGCCTCCATTCAGCACCAAGTAAAGATCAATCTCTTCTCCAAGGCATCTGACAGATTATGATAAAATGGGTTGTAGCCACTAAAATAAATCAGCATGGCTAATTTAGGCCCATTAATTTCTATGGGTCTAATCTGAGTAGAAATTAGCTAGATACAACCCAGATTTCTGCTGCTGTTTTTTGCCGGGTTTCCTTAGAATGGTTTTATTGCAATGCATTCCTTCCATTTGTATGCTATGCCATCTAGCACTTTGTGCTTTGGAAATCACTTACAGACTCTTTTTGTAGTGACCTATTAAGAAATAAAACCTCAGCGCCTAGGACTTGCTGATCGCATGGTCGGCGGTTCGAATCCCCGCGGCGGGGTGCGCTCCCGTCGTTCGGTCCCAGCGCCTGCCAACCTAGCAGTTCGAAAGCACCCCCGGGTGCAAGTAGATAAATAGGGAACGCTTAGCAGCGGGAAGGTAAACGGCGTTCCGTGTGCTGCGCTGGCTCGCCAGATGCAGCTTGTCACACTGGCCACGTGACCCGGAAGTGTCTGCGGACAGCACTGGCTCCCGGCCTATAGAGTGAGATGAGCGCACAACCCTAGAGTCTGGCAAGACTGCCCCGTACGGGCAGGGGTACCTTTACCTTTATTAAGAAATCAGGGACGCGAGTGGCGCTGTGGGTTAAACCACAGAGCCTAGGGCTTGCCGATCAGAAGATCAGCGGTTTGAATCTCCACGATGGGGTGAGCTCCCATTGCTCGGTCCCTGCTCCTGCCAACCTAGCAGTTCGAAAGCACATCAAAGTGCAAGTAGATAAATAGGTAGCACTCCAGCGGGAAGGTAAACGGCGTTTCCGTGCGCTGCTCTGGTTCTCCAGAAGTGGCTTAGTCATGCTGGCCACATGACCCAGAAGCTGTACGCTGGCTCCCTCGGCCAATGAAGCAAGATGAGCGCTGCAACCCGAGAGTCACTCACGACTGGACCTAATGGTCAGGGGTCCTTTACCTTTACTAAGAAATCAAAGGATAATTATTATTACCATTGATTAATTCATCAGTCTAGGATCAGAGACAGTATCAGTTGCTGGGAATCACAAGTGGGGAGAATGCACTGTTGTGCTCAGGTCCAGCTTCTGGGCTTCCCAGAGACACCTGGTTGGCCACTGTGAGAACAGGGAGCTAGACGAGGCACACCTCGGGCCTGATCCAGCAGCCAGGCTCCTCTGCTTGTTCTCATGTAGTACAACAACAGCAACTAGAAGCTCAGACTAAGGGCTGCCTTGAGAAGGATGAGAATGGGCAGTGGGGGATGGGGATCTGTACCGTGGTGGGTGGGTCATCACAACTGCCAAGGGAAAAGATCTGACTCCACATGAAGTCATCTGAAACAAGGAAGCCTGGCAACCTTCAGTTCTGCTTTGTGGGAATCCCAGTCTTGCTGGCTTAGTCACAGAGCTTCTTTCCCAACTGACCTCACAGGGTGGCGAGGCAGCGGTGGGGGGTGGGGAGGCTGTGTTTTCTACTGAAAGCAGTGTGTGATTCATAGCCCAAAACTGCAAGCCACGCAGAGTATCTGAAAAGCCCAGAAGAAAGTCTTGATCCACCTCCAGGGCTGGTTATGCAAAAGAGAGAAGCACAAAACAACTGTATGCGGACATAGAATCCTCTCCCAAGGGGAATGCTGTCTGAGAGTTCCATGCCCAGC
Organism: Podarcis raffonei; assembly: GCF_027172205.1. Taxonomy (NCBI): domain Eukaryota; kingdom Metazoa; phylum Chordata; class Lepidosauria; order Squamata; family Lacertidae; genus Podarcis; species Podarcis raffonei. The sequence continues at coordinate 9,191,682 of NC_070621.1, forward strand.
ACAACAGTTTTCTACAGAAGGTTGAGGAGGCAAGGGTTGCAAATAGCTTCCCCTCGCCTTTCAGGCTGGGAAAGGCAAAAGGTACAATAAAACTCAGGACCAAAACATTGTGTGGACTTACAGTGGTACCTCGAGTTAAGAACTTAATTTGTTCTGGAGGTCTGTTCTTAACCTGAAACTGTTCTTAACCTGAAGTACCACTTTAGCTAATGGGGCCTCCCGCTGCCGCCACGCCGTCGGAGTACGATTTCTGTTCTTATCCTGAATCAAAGTTCTTAACCCGAGGTACTTCTTCTGGGTTAGCGGAGTCTGTAACCTGAAGTGGCTGTAACCCGAGGTACCACTGTATTTCCAAGACTGCAACATGTTTTTTCAGATTCTGTTCAGTCCCCTTTGCACATTCTCTCTCGTGACAGAAAATGAGATGTTGGGGGGGGGGGCGTTTCAACATGTGCACAGTCACCAACTGAAATATAGGCTTTAGCATATCCAATTCCCCCCCTATAAATTTTCTTTATTATTTTCTTTACACAATTAATTCTTAAAATACATTAATCAACATATAAACCTTTTTGCTCTGCCGAGCTTGCAACTCCCCTCCTTCCCTTCAGCTGGTATCCCTTATCAAATCCATTCGCGTATTTTAACGTTTAGCATATCCAAACTTTTGTGTGTACCAAGGAAAAAAGATAAGCAACATCCCCACTGCGTACTTAGTGCAAAGGGCACTGCGTATCCTGCAACTTGGCTGATTTGTGGGAAGGGCTGTAGCTCCATAAAGGAGGTCCCAGGTTCAATCCCCAGCATCTCTAGGTGGGGTCCAGAAATGTCCAGTGTCTGAAACTCTGCAGAGTCTCTGCCTGTCAGCATACACATTGCAGTACTTAGATGGATGCACCTGGTAGCTTCCTGGGTAGGGGAGGAGGAAGGGGTGTGAGGTGGGGTGAGTAGCCCTGGGTGTCACCACTGACGGGGTGACAAAATGCCGGGCAGCACTCACCGCAGGGCTTGCAGCACACCCGCAGGCTCCGTGCTGCCCCAAACGGTCCGCCTACCGCCCCCCCCTCAGCTGTAGGATGGTTGAGTGGGAGGAGGCAGGCAGACTCCTCAGAGGCCCCATGGAGCGTCCTGCCCCAGCTGGTGTCGCCCCCCGCAGGCAGCTGGCCCCGCCCCTGGGCACAGGGCACGTGTGCCACCCCAGGCACCTGATCGGCTTGTTCTTCCACTGTTCCTGGGTTCTTCTTTAGACAAGATATGATTACAAACCCCAGAGACCTCTCCTTGGCTGATTTTCCACATTTGGGCCTCCAAACTTTCGACACACACACACACACACACACACACACACACACAGATGCCAAGTCTAATAACCAGACAAGCAGGTTTGGAGGAGAGGGACTGCAGCCAACAAAGGGAAAGAAAAAATAGCTCCTATTCCCCCTTCCCTCTCTCTCAAGAAATCATGTGAAAATGAACGTGCTCTTTAAATAGCTGCAAAGCTGGCTACAGTCAGATGATCCAGTAGCAGGGAAACCTTGGGACTTAAAGAGTTAGATGCATGAATGGTGGATGAAGCCTCAGACGACAGATGACCCCAGACTGAAAGTGGAGGAGGTTTCCTTCCTATGGACACTTGGCAGAAAACCAATAGGTCTCTACAGGAATCCTTTCTATTGCGTATTCAGGACGATCTGTGCTCATGAGGGTATTGGGGTAGTTATACATGATCCTGCTTCCAATGCTGTTTACACTTGGAAAGGTTTGGGGGAGGTTTTATTTCCTATCAAAGCAAGTCCTGTAGCTTCCGGCCAAAACCCTGAAATCAAGAACGATGCAGGCGTTGTTGTTTGTTCTGCTTTTGCTGCGCTGCAGCACAAGTGTCCCTCCAGACAGCAATAATGTGACAATAATGAGGAAGCGTCGCACAACATCTGACAACGCAGAATGATGTGTGGATGGTCCAGTATCAATCCAGCACTAATGCAGTATTATTTCCTCAATTACTTGCTGCAGAATAGAACACACACAACACACCCTGTTGCACAAGCTCTCTCTCTCACACACACAAAAAGCCCAGTCTGAAGGGACCTCAATTTATCTAATGTAAAATTGAAGAAGGTGCTTATGTTGCATTATTTTTAAACAGGTCTTCAGTTGGTTTGGGGGCTTTTTTAAAAAAAAACCAACAACTATGTTTAGTTTTTATGGAAATTTCCTTGAGACATATTTAAAAGGCGACCCAGTCATCACCCCGCCACAGTTGCTAGGATGAGTGCATCCTTCCAGCAGCTTAGGTTTATGGACACTGGGGGCTTCTGGTGGTGGTGAGATTTTTTTAATTATTACTTTAAAATGCTAACTTTCCACTGTTTATATCCAAGGCTGTTCACAAAACCAAGTTTTAAAAACAGATGACTGAAGCTCTTTAGAAGAAACAAGCAGAGGCTGAAAGTTCTAATGCTGAATACAACCTACTGTAACGAAGAACTTTAGACTCCCAAGAGAGCTTATTGAAACTGTGCAACCTATAGATAAATGCAAATCAGAGAGTGGTTAGTGTCAGACTAGGACCAAGGAAGGTAAAGGTAAAGGGACCCCTGACAGTGAAGTCCAGTCGCAAATGACTCTGGGGTTGCGGCGCTCATCTCGCTTTACAGGCCAAGGGAGCCGATGTTTGTCCGCAGACAGTTTTTCCAGGTCATGTGGCCAGCATGACTAAGCCGCTTCTGGCCCAGTGGAACAGTGACACCAGAGCAGTTCATGGAAACGCCATTTACCTTCCTGCTGGAGTGGTACCTATTAATCTACTTGCACTTTTGGCGTGCTTTCAAACTACTAGGTGGGCAGGAGCTGGGACCGAGCAATGGGAGCTCACCCCGTCACGGGGATTCGAACCAACTTTCCAATCGGCAAGCCCAAGGCTCAGTGGTTTAGACCACAGCGCCACCTACATCCCAGGACCAAGGAGACCAGGGTTCAAATCTTCATTCGGCTATCAAGCTCAAGGGGTGATCTTGGACCCGTCACTGACACTCAGCCTAACCTACCTCACAGGTTTGTTGTGGGGATTAAATGAGGAGGGGGAGAATCATGTATGCTACCTTGAGTATTTTGAAGAAAAAGGTGGGATATAAATGCAGTAAGTAAATAATGAAATGAAATGAAATGAAAAAGGCCATCAACACAGCACTGGGAACAGGAACAGCAAGATGACTTAGGCTCAATAAATGGGAGAAGAGTTCAGCATTACAACAGACTGCCATGCTGCAGACATTTGCTCCAGAAGCAAAAATGGGTGGTTTTGCAATCATTGAAGGCCTACAACCCAGTCGTAACACAGAGTTCCTGGGGGGGGGGGGAATACCCTGTTTTCTGCTTTTGCAATTTTTATACTGCCTCTTCTATGTCTTGAAGGGCAACTGGGCTTTCAGGCAACTGGCACTTGGCTGCCTGGGGTGAATATTTGGCCATATAATTGGGTGGGGGACCAAAACCTACACAGGTTGTTAGCAAGAGAAATAGACAGAATAGCAGGGGGTGTGCGCAGGGGGTGTGGGGCATGGAGAATGAAATATCCCAGGGACTAAGGAGGGTCTGCTTTCCACACAGAAGGTCCCAAGTGTGACCCTCAACATCTCTGGATAGACCTGGAAAAGATACCTGCCAGCCAGTGTTGACAATACTGAGCAATGTGGATCAAGCATATAAGGCAGCTTCTTATAAGGCTTATATTTCAGTGACAGAGCACCTGCTTTGCATGCAGAAGGTCCCAGGTTCAATCCCTAGCATCTCCAGGAAAGGCTTGGAGTGTCCCCCTGCCTGAAACTCCAGAGAACCACTGCCAGTCAGTTTAGACTGTACTGAGCTACATGGTCTGACTCAGTAGAGCGTAGCTTCCTCTGTCCAAGGAGAAGCCAGGCAGGTGAAGGAAAGAGAATTTGATGAGCAAGTGTCTCCGGTCTTACCAGTTGACACCAGGGCTGTCGATACTAAGACAACCCATCATCACCCACGTATAGAGATTAAGGCCTTCAGGCAAAACAAGAAGAGTTCCTTCTTCTTTTCCCTTAAGGCACAGGAACTTCTCTCCTTCCTTTCCTAGAAAAGGGTAGAGAGAAGTGCCCAAAGGCAAAAACAAGCCACCGCCACCTGGTGATTCTCATAACAGGCAGTTCAGGCAATTACCTGCTCCCATGTACAAGCATCTCGGGTTTTGAACAGATATCAGCATGAGGGATGTGAAGCTGGGCAGATAGGAAGCTGTTTTATAGAGTCAGACCCATTGACCCATCTAACTCAGTACTGTCGACTCTGACTGGCAATAGCTCTCTGGGGTTTCGGGTATGGATTTTCTCCAGCTCTACCTCCAGATGTCAGGGATTGAACCTGAGACCCTCTGTATGCAAAACAGATGAGCCATGGCCCTTCCCCTTCCCTCCTTAGTCCATAGGGCAGTATTTGGATCTCTATCTGTTGCTGGACTACAACTCCCATCATCCCCAGCTGGTAGAACCAATGGTGAGGGATGATGGTAGTTGTAGTCCAACAACAGCTAGAGACCCACATTTGAGAAATGTTGCCCTAAGGTATTTCCTTTTTCCTACTGTCCAGCTAGCTTAGCACCAGGATTTCAGGCCGGGCTCTCTCCCAGTCCTACCTGCAGATGCCAGCAATTGAATCTAGGGTCTTCTGCATGCAGAGCAAATGCTCCACCACTGTTGAGCAACATCCCTTCCCCCATGTCAAAGGATACTTATACACTTAGGAACACATGAAACTGCCTTATCTACAGAGTCAGACCATTGGTCCATCTAACTCAGTATTGTCTACACTGACTGGTAGTGGCCTTCCAAGATTTCAGACAGGTTTCTCACCTAGTTCAACATGGGTACACCACTGCTTCTTGAACCTGGGACCTTTTACATGCAAAGGAAGATGCTATTCCACTGAGCTGAAACCCTGCCACTAAGCTTTGCAAGTGGTAGCCATCAACTCCTGGTCAGCCGCAGACATTGGGGATTCATACACAAAGCACATGCTTCCCCACTTAGTTACGTCACCCTCTGCTCCTTAGCATTCCTTCTGCATCTTTTAAATGTCAGCAGAAGCTCACACCTCCAAGTGCTTAATCTCTCACCATGGACAACTACGGATTAGTTGCAGACACACACAGTATTCCAAAGGGACACTTGAAACTGGGGTGGGTGGGAAGCAAACTGGCCAAGTTTTCATTTTTGATTTTTAAACATAGCACAAAACTTCAAACAGAATGTTTTCAATTTATATTTGAGAATGGTGGGAAGACTTCTTTCTGGATCTCCTCCTGGGGAAGAAAAAAAAAACTCCTGTCCCTTTTCCTCCGAGGGAAAACAGAAAAGGAAGGTACCGACTTTTGGATTCTAGGGGAAAGGGGAAGGGGGTGGGGAATCAAATGATAAAAGACTTCCAACCAGCTTCAGACATCAGCTATTTACAGTATTTCCTGCTTTTTCTCCCCCTGCCAGCCATGGAATGTCTCCATTCCAAGAACTGAGGAGGCAGGGGGAGAGGGACAGAGACAGACAGAGATGTTGTTAGCAGACTCTGGGAGGAAATAAACATAATGCAAAGCTAAACATTTGTTTAGGGGCTGAAATTCAATTTGTAGAGGCAGGTAGAAGGTCTTGGTTGCAAGACCAGATGATTTAGGGACAGAGTTCCTGTAACAGCTTTGCAGAGTTTCTGGCAGAAGGCGGTACACAGGAAGCACGCTTACACTTAATTAGTCCATTGGTCTATCTAGTTCAGTAATGTCTCCATTGACAGGCAGCAGCTCTCCAGGGTTGCAAACAGGTGGCCTCTCTCAGTCGTACCTGGAGAACTACAATTCCCAGAGCTCCCTGGGAAGAAGGATTGGTTGATAAAGCACTTTGGGAACTGTAGCTCTGTGTCAGCACCCTTAACAAACTACAGTTCCCAGGATTCTTTGGGGAGGGTGAACCATCACTGTGAAAAGTGGCATTATAGGGATTGAAATGTATGGTGCAGATGTGGTCTAAGTGTGGACATACATCTGGCAAACCAGTGATCTCCACCTCCACCTATGTAATAATAATAATAATAATAATAATAATAATAATAATAATAATAATAATATTTTATTTATACCCCGCCCTCCCCAGCCAAGGCCGGGCTCAGAGCGGCTTACAAGCAATAATAAAAACAAGATGAATGATTACAACTTAAAAACAAAAATAAAAAACAACATTAATAATGGAACATTAAAATGCAGCCTCAAACTCCTTGGAACTCAGATGCCTTGGTTCCTAAATGCTGAAAACCCGGAAGGAAGTGTCCCGGTTTTCGGACGTTTTTTGGAAGCCAAACATCTGATGCGGTTGTCGGCTATTATTACCAGGGCGCCTGCACCAAACAGAAGCTGCACCTTGGTTTTCGAACATTTCAGAAGTCCAATGGACTTCCGGAACGGATTAAGTTTGGCACTTTTGTTTTTGCTATTTATTTTGCGTTTTTGTTTTTGAGGCTTTTCGATTAATTTGTTTTTGTGACTGTGTGGAACCCAGTTCAGCTACTGATTGATTGATTGATTATGTGACTGCAGAAATGGATAAGCTTCCCATCCAAACAATGACTATCGTCAGTGCAGGTAAGAAGAAAAAAATGAATTTTTATTTTTATTATCTACAATACTGTCTTATTTGTTTTATAGTACAGTACATTGATTATTATGGGACATGGGTGGCACTGTGGTCTAAACCACAGAGCCTAGGGCTTGCCAATTAGAAGGTCAGCGGTTCGAATCCCCGCGACAGGGTGAGCTCCCGTTGCCCAGTCCCAGCTCCTGCCAACCTAGCAGTTTGAAAGCACGTCAAAGTGCAAGTAGATAAATAGGTACCGCTCCGGCGGGAAGGTAAACGGTGTTTCCGTGCGCTGCTCTGGTTCGCCAGAAGCGGCTTATTCATGCTGGCCACATGACCTGGAAGCTGTCTGCAGACAAACGATGGCTCCCTCGGCCTATAGAGCGAGATGAGCATCACAACCCCAGAATCGTCCGTGACTGGACTTAACTATCAGGGGTACCTTTACCTTTACCTTGATTATTGCTTTCATTTTATAGATCAAAAATTCATGTTAAATTGCTGTTTTAGGGGTTGTTTTTAAAAATCTGGAACGGATTAATGCGTTTTGCATTACTTTCTATGGGAAAACATGCCTTGGTTTTGAAACTCTTTGGTTTTGGAATGCATATCTGGAACAGATTAAGTTTGAGAACCAAGGTACCACTGTATTTAAAATGTTGTCCATACATTGCATTGGCAAGCATTCAGTAGCATACATTTGGTGTTTAAAAAGAAATAAATCCCAAGGCATGAAACTGCCCAACGTTTTAGGGCGGAGGAGAAATTAGGTTCAGCTTATATTTAAAGAAAAACTATTATTTGTACCGTATTTTTCGCACCATAGGACGCACTTTTTCCCTCCTAAAAAGCAAGGGAAAATGTGTGTGCGTCCTATGGAGCGAATGCAGGCTTTCGCTGAAGCCTGGAAAGTGAGAGGGGTCGGTGCGCACCGACCCCTCTCGCTCGCCAGGCTTCAGGAAGCTACCCGCTAGCCGTGGGAGACCCAGCTCTCCCACGGCTAGCGGAGCGCTGCATTAATCCCAAAGCTTGGGGCGTGCGGAGCTCAGCACGCCCCAAGCTTCTGGGTGCCGGCAAGGTCTCCGCTAGCCGTCTAGACCTTGCCGGCACCCAGAAGCTTGGGGCGCGCTGAGCTCCGCAGCCCCAAGCTTCGGGATTACCGCTCCGCTAGCCGTGTCTAGGCTGCGGATAGCAGCCTGCTTCCCGGAGCGTCGGGCGCCCTGAAAGCAGAGCGCCCGGCGCTTCGGGAACACATCCGCAGCCTAGGCAACCCTGCGGGAAGTCCCGCAGGGATGTCTAGGCTGCGGATAGCAGCCTACTTCCCGGAGCATCGGGCGCCCTGAAAGCAGAGCGCCCGGCGCTTCGGGAACACATCCGCAGGGTGGGGAGCCCTGCAGGAGTTCCCCGCAAGGCTCCCCAAGCTGCGGATAGCAGCCTGCCGCCCGGCGGGCGGGGCGCCCTGAATCAGAGCGCCCCTCGCGCCGGGCAGACATCCGCAGGGTGGGGAGCCCTGCAGGAGTTCCCCGCAAGCCTCCCCAAGCTGCGGATAGCAGCCTGCCGCCCGGCGGGCGGGGCGCCCTGAATCAGAGCACCCCTCGCGCCGGGCAGACATCCGCAGGGTGGGGAGCCCTGCAGGAGTTCCCCGCAAGACTCCCCAAGCTGCGGATAGCAGCCTGCCACCCGGCGGGCGGGGCGCCCTGAATCAGAGCGCCCCTCGCGCCGGGCAGACATCCGCAGGGTGGGGAGCCCTGCAGGAGTTCCCCGCAAGCCTCCCCAAGCTGCAGATAGCAGCCTGCCGCCCGGCGGGCGGCGCGCCCTGAATCAGAGCGCCCCTCGCGCCGGGCAGACATCCGCAGGGTGGGGAGCCCTGCAGGAGTTCCCCGCAAGGCTCCCCAAGCTGCGGATAGCAGCCTGCCGCCCGGCGGGCGGGGCGCCCTGAATCAGAGCGCCCCTCGCGCCGGGCAGACATCCGCAGGGTGGGGAGCCCTGCAGGAGTTCCCCGCAAGACTCCCCAAGCTGCGGATAGCAGCCTGCCGCCCGGCGGGCGGGGCGCCCTGAAGCAGAGCGCCCCTCGCGCCAGGCAGACATCAGCCAGCCCCACAAGCTCGGGGGACAGCAGGGAGGCGCAGCGCCACTATCCCGCTGTTCCTCGACCTGGTTCGGTTTCCCTGACCTGCTTTTGGGGGGGAAATAAAGGGAAAATTTTTTTCCTTTATTTCCCCCCCAAAAAACTAGGTGCGCCCTATGGTCCGGTGCGTCCAATCGTGCGAAAAATACGGTAGTTCCTGAAAGAGCACACAAACCAAAATGCAGCCATCCTTTGAAATCCACACTTCTCTGAATTTTGCAATTCATCTCTCCAGCCAAGTAATGTGTGCAACAGGGCATCTACTAGGGCAAAGTGTGCAAGCAGATGTGTAGATGAGTAAAGCAATATACCAAACAGCATTATATTGAGGGAAATGCCTTTTACAACATGTGTTCTCTTGGGATAAACTGTGTACAAAAATGTGTAGATTAGGGAGAAATTTGCATGAAAATGCATTTTCCCAATGACATTTTAAAATAAAAATTCACAAACTGATGTGGAAATGTGGAGAACTGATATTTGTTTGTTTGTTTTTGGGAGGGAATGAGAAA